>NW_026521887.1:2400000-4800000 GCF_021234435.1 Artibeus jamaicensis
TATGTAAAATATTTTCAGGTATTTTTATAAAAATTAGAGTCTAAAGTTTGGCGGTTCCCTTTTTGTTGCAGCCTATTTCACCCCTGAGGACTATTCCCTTTTATTTAATTCATGTGGTTTTATCAGAAACTGTCTTTTTATCGCTTTTGAAATCTCAAGTTCAAGAGCATTTGAAATGAGCTATACTGGGGTCCATGATGTTGTCTAGCCATGTAGGCTTTGTCATGACTCCTACAACTGAAAATAGAATTAAATGATTATATAAAAATATTAGAAATTGTAAAATATCTTTTTTAATTTTTTTAAATTGTTGTTCAAGTACAGTTTTCTATCTTTTACTCCCATCCAGCCCACCCAACCAGCCCTCCCTTTCTCCCTCCCATTTCTACCCCCCTAGTTTTTGTCCATGTGTCTTTTACACTTGTTCCTGTAAACCCTTCCCCTTTTCCCCTGAAATCCCCTCCCCCGGACACTGTCAGCCTGTTCTCTATTTCAGTGTCTTTGATCATGAGAAGCCTGGAAAATATCTTAAATGTTGCATTATTAGAATACATTTAGTTGAGCAGCCAAGACACTAATTTTTTAGAAAAAAATTGGTGCACTGGAAGGAAGATAGCAGCTGAGTAGGTGGAAGCTGAGCCCACTTGCTAGTTCCCCAGCATGGATTTCTGGCTGATCTGACAAATGACCTGAACAATCAACGGAATCTCAGCTGATATGAATTTTTGAGACCAAGCGGTACAGAGGATGCTTTGTGCCATTTGGTAAGAGATTTTATAAGTTGAGGGGGAAACGCTCTGCAGCAGAGGAGACATCAGACAGAAAATGCAGCTCAGTGGCTCCCTCTCCTCCCGGAGTCAGGCCCTGGTCCCACAAAGGGAAACCACCAACCCTAGTCAGGAGAGACTTGGAAAGATATACGAAGTCTGGGAGACTTAGAACACACACACACACACACACACACACACACACACACACACACACGAGAGTTCCTGGGAGAAACTCTGTTAAAACTGCCAGAGGCACTATCAGGCTGTGAAACAGTCCTGACTGAGAGAAACTTTGTGCTTTTTGGGCAGGTGGAGTACACAGAGAACCAGCCCAGGGCTCAGTGTTACAGTGTGGGGGCCACATAGAGATTCTTTTAAAGGGAGATCTGAGATGAAATTAGGCAGGGACCCCAGGGTCATCTGCATGTGAGGCAGCTTTGCCAACAAAGAAACCAGAATGAAATCACAGTTTGGGCCCATTGAGTCCATCTGCACAGGAAGAACAGCAAGTGGCATGGTAAACTCATTTCAGGACCCAGCCCAGCACAACTGGTGAGCAAGGGTGTGGGGGGGACAGGGTGTTTCTCAGCAGAGGGAAGAGTTCAAACCTGAGTCTTGTGCAAGAGTTGCAGGCTGGGTACTAGACAGCCAGGAGCTGAACACCTGAGATTCATTGTAGCCAGGCAGGTTCCCTCACAGGCAGGTGTGCTCAACAACCACCTGCAGGATTTCGGGCTCTGTCGACAAGTGAGGCCAGGCTTAGGAACATGCTACTCAATGCTTATTTGCAGGAAAATAAAGAGGAAGCTCTAAAAGAGCCCCTTTGGAACATCTATCAGATACTACAAGATATGCTGGCTCCTCAGGCCCTGATCCACTGAAACCAACAGAGAAGCGAAAATAGAGACAGGTACAACAATGGGGATTCAGACACCTCCCCATTCCTGGCTCTTACACAGAGCTGCCATCAGTACTAAGCAGGAAAGAACTGCCCCTTTTACACAGACTGACCACTCACGGGAAATGGACAGCTAATTCATCAGAAGCTGTAGATTATTGGAAATAATCTGAGACAGATCAACATGTGTGGCAGGGGGCAGTGAAACACTTCCTCCATCTCTCTGAAGACTGAACAGGGCTTCCTAGGGGTG
The DNA here is from genome assembly GCF_021234435.1 of Artibeus jamaicensis. Lineage (NCBI taxonomy): Eukaryota > Metazoa > Chordata > Mammalia > Chiroptera > Phyllostomidae > Artibeus > Artibeus jamaicensis. The sequence goes on from NW_026521887.1 coordinate 2,401,922, forward strand.
ACCCAGGAATTCCACCCTCCTAATTCCACCAGAGGCCCCCACTGAAGACAGGTGGAGGTGATACTGTCAGTGCTCTCAGACATTAGATGAACCACTCCTGGGCCTTTGTGCTGATGGAAAGTCAGCAGGGCAGAACAGTGTGGACCAACCAACTGTCTCCTGAAGGAGACAGCCACAGACCTATGGATCACTTGTACACTCAAATAAGCTGCTTACAGCTGGACTAGGACACCATCTGATATTACCAGGGACTAATCCAGAAGCAAAAAGCAGTGGCAAACACTAGACTCTGCTGAGACGAATTTCACCATGATCTTCATTATTTCAGTTTTTTCCTCCTGCATAGCTTTTAGTATTTTTCTTCAAGATTTTTCCTATTATGGCATTATTTTTTAAATTTACTTTATTTCAAATCTCATATTTTACTACTCCCTTTTGTTACTCCATTTTGCCTTCCTCCTTTCCCTTCTTATTTTTGTTTTAAATTATATTTTTTCCTTTCTATGTCTTGTTTCGATTCTGCACTCTTACTATTTCTGCTCCCTCCAGCCTCTCAAAAACATTTTTCTTTTCATTAGTCATCTCACATTCTTTTTCCCTTTTTAAACAATACCCTTATTCTCTCTACACCTTTATTAATCTTTGTGCATTGGTTGTTCATATGGTGGTGGTTGTTGCAATTCTTCAAATTTGTTCCTAGCAGTTCATTATTTTTGTATTTCAAACCTCAAATTTTACTGTTCCCCTATTCTCCTTCATTTTAACTTCCTACTGCTCTTTCTTTCTTTCTACTTTTTTTTTGTTTTAAATTTTATTTCTTCCTTGTCTTAGCCTGGTTTTTATTTTTTGCTCTTATTATTTTTTCTCCCTCTATCCTCTCAAAATCACTTTTTTTTCCTTTAGACATGCCATTATCCCTTTTCTTTCTTTTATCCTTCTTATTCCCTTTTCATCTTAGGTAATCTTTACTCATTTGTTTTTGATATTTCTGTGGTGAATGTTTTTCTTAAATTTTGTTCCTATTTTTCACTTTTTTAAAACCTCATATTATACTGTTTCCTTTTCTTACTCCATTTGCCTTTTTTCCTCCTTTCCTCCCATTTTTACTTACAATGTAAATTTTTCTTTCTTTCTTAACCTTGTGTCTATTCCCCACTCTTATTATTTCTCCTCCACCTACCCTCTCAAAATCATTTTTTCCATTAGTCATCTCATATTCATTCTTCCTTTCTTATAATAGTCTTTCCACTTTTATTAATATTTGCTAATTTATCATTGATAGTATGGTTGTGGTAGGGGGTTATTATTGCAGGTTTTGGTTTAGTTTCCTGTTTTGTTATTTTTTAAGAGAATAATTCTTTTTCTTAAGATTTTATTTATTAATTTTTAGAGAGGGGAAGGGAAGGAGAGAGAGGGAGAGAACTATCAATGTGTGGTTGCCTCTCCTGTGTCCCCTGCTGGAAACTGGCCTGCAACCCAGGCATGTGCCCTGACTGGGAATCAAACTACGGTTCAGTAGTTCAATTTGGTTCTCAGGCCCATGATCAATCCACTGAGCTACACCAGCCAGGGCAGTCTCCTGGGTTTTTGGTTTTGTTTTGTTCTGGCAGTACCTGTACAATACCATAGAAGAAGTGGTTGTCATGACTCTCAATCACCCAGTTGGGAGGAAGAACCTACTGAAGAACAATCCAACAACAAACAAAACCCAACTGAAACAGGAGAACCCACATAAAGGGCACCCCAAGAGCATCCAGATCAGGAGATTAAGGACACTGCACCACTGAGTCCCACAGGTCTTCTACCACAGATGGCCACCACACAAGTACAGGAAGTCAAAGCAGATCAATCTAATATGCAGAAACTAACAGAAAGAATCACCTAAAAAGGGGAGACACAAACAACAACCCCCAATCAAAAGCAAAGGAAGAATCCCCAGAAGGAGCACTAAATGAAATTGAGACAAGCAATCTATCAAACATAGAGTTTAAAATAATGGTTATAAGGATGCTTAAAGAGCTCAGTGAGAACCACAAGAAACTCTATGGAAGCTACAAGAAACTTAGCGGGAATTACATCAGTATGGAAAAGGACATAGAAAGTATGAGTAAGAGCAAGAAGGAAATGAAGAATACCATATCTGAAATGAAGAATACACTAAAAGTAATTAAAAGCAGGCTAGATGAAGCAAAGGGTCAAATCAGCGAGTTGGAAGACAAGTTAGTGTAAAATACCCAGACAAAGCAATGAAACAAAACAAAAAAAGACTCAAAAATAATGATGATAGTTTAAGAGAGCTGCAGAACAACGTGAAGTGTAATAATATTCACATCACAGAGATACCAGAAGGAGAAGAAAAGGAGCAAGAGATAGAAAACTTGTTTGAAAAGCAATGATAGGAAACTTCCCTAAGGTGCTGAGGGAAAAAAGGCATGTATGTCTAGAAAACACAGAGGATTCCAATCAAGATGCATGCAAAGAGGACCACTCCAAGACACATCATAATTAAAATGGCAACATTCAAAGAAAAGGGAGAATTTTAAAGGCAAAAAGAAAGAAACAACTAATAATATACAAGGGAGCACTGATAAGCCTATCAGCTGATTACTCAACAGAAACACTACAAGCCAGAAGGGAATGGCACAAAATATTTCAAGTAATGAAATGCAAAGGCCCACAAACCAAGACTACTCTACCAAGCAAGGCTGTCATTTAAAATGGAAGGTGAAATAAGGAACTTTTCAGACAAGGAAAAAAAAAAGGTTAAAAGAGTACACCTCCACTAAGCCAGCATTGCAAGAAATGCCAAAGGGACTGCATAAAGGGGCTAATTGAAAGAGAGTGAGAGAGAGAAGGAGGAACCTAGGTACAAAGGAAAAGTGGCAATGAACAAGTACCTATTAATAATAACCTTAAATGTGAATGTATTAAATGCTCCACAAAAGTATTAGGTAGTTGAATGGATAAGAAATGATGACCTGCAGGTATGTTGTCTACAAGAGACCCAACTCAGAACAAAATATCTACAAAGACTGAAAGTGAAGAGATGGAAAGAAATATTCCAAACATATGGACATAAAAAAAGTTGGGGCAACAATACTTATATCAGACAAAATAGACTCCAAAACAAAGGCCATAACAAGAGACAAAGGAGCCGATTACATAATACTCAAGGAAGCAGTCCAACGAGAAGATGTAGCCTTTTTAAATATATATGCACTTAACATAGGAGCACTTAAATATAAGGAAAACCTTGGAGGACTTCAAGAAAGATATTAACAGAAACACAGTCATCATAGGGAATATTAACACCCCACTATCAACAATGGATAAATCTTCCAAACAAAGAATCAATAAGACTTTGTGGAATTAAATGACACTCTAGATCAAATGAGTTTAATTAATATATATGGAACATTTCACCCCCAAAAGCAAAATATACATGATTTTCAGGTGCATGTAACATATTCAAAGATAGATGACATGATAGGACTCAAAACAAGCCTCAACAAATTCAAGGAACTTGAAATCATATAAAGCATCTTCTCAGATTACAATGGCTTGAAACTAGAAACCAACCTCAAGGAAAAAACTAAAAAAAAACATTCAAATATGTGGAGACTGAATAATGTGTTATTCAATAATGAATGGGTTAACAATGAAATGATCAAGGGAGAAATTAAAAAGTACCTGGAAACAAATGAAATTGAACACAAAACAACCCAACACCTATTGGACACAACAAAGGCAGTCCTGAGAGGGAAAGGAAAATTCATAGCACTACAGGTCTACTTAAAGAAGATAGAAAAATCTCAACTAAACAATGTAATTCTACATCTACAAGAACTAGAGGAACTACAATAAACAGAGCCCAGAATGAGTAGAAGGAAGGAAATAATCAAGATTACAGCAGAATTAAATGACATAGAGACTTAAAAAACAATTCAAAGGATCAATGAATCCAGAAGTTGGTCTTTGAAATGATAAACAAAATTGACAAATCATAAACCAGACCCATCAAAAAAAAGTGAGAGAAAGAGAGAGAGAGAAGACCTAAATAAATAAAATCAGAAATGAAAGAGGAGAAGTTACAACCAATAGCACAGGGATACAAAGGATTGTAAGAAATTACTATGAAAAAATATATGCCAAGAAATTGGACAACATGGGTGAAATAGATAAATTACTAGAGACATACAATGTTCCAAAATTGAATTTAAAAAAAAGCAGAAAGCCTGAATAGACTGATAACCACTAATGAAATTGAAGTTGCAATAAAAAAAACTCCAGGCACACAAAAGCCCTGGACTGGATGGCTTCACAGTTGAATTTTACCAAATATTTAAAGAACTAACATCTATCCTTCTCAAACCATTCCATAAAATTCAAGAAGGAAGACTTCCAAACTCTTTTTAGGAGGCCAGTATTATTCTAATTCAAAAACCAGGTAAAGACACAGCAAAGAAAGAAAACTACAAGCCAATATCTCTGATGAACATAGATGCTAATATCCTCAACAAAATATTGGCAATACATTAAAAATCATATACCATAATCAAGTGGGATTCATTCCATGGATGCAAAGATGGTACAATATTAGCAAATCAATAAACATAATATACTACATATACAAAATAAAAGACAAAAATCACGTGATAATATTTATACATGTCAAAAAATTATTTGATAAAATCCAGCATCCATTTATTATAATAACACTCAGCCAAGTGGGAATAGAGGGAGTATTCCTCAACATAATAAAAGCCATATATGAGAAACTTCCAACATCATACTCAATGGGCAAAAACTAAAAGCATTTCCCTTAAGAGTTGGAATAAGACAGGGGTGTCTGTTTTTCCACTCTTATTCAACATAGTGTTGGAAGTTCTAGCCATAGGGATCAGACAAGAAGAAATAAAAGGCATCCAAATTAGAAAGGAGGGAGCAACACTGTCATTATTCATAGACAGCATAATAGCATTAATAGAAAACACTATAGTCACCACCAAAAAACTACTTGACTTGATAAATGAGTTTGACGAAATAGTAGGATACAGAGTAAATATTCAGAAATCGATGGCATTTTTGTATACCAACAATGAACTATCAGAAAAAGTAACTAGGGAAACAATCTAATTTACTAGTGCAACAACAAAAAAATTAAGTTCCTAAGAATAAATTTAACCAAAGAGGTAAAAGACCTGTACTAGGAAAAATACAGAACACTGAAGAAAGAAATTGAAGAAGATACAAATAAATGGAAGCATACACTATGTTCAAGGGTCAGAAGAATTAACATCATTAAAATGTCCATACTACCCAAAGCAATCTATAGATTCAATACAATTCCCATTAAAATACTAAAAGCATATTTCACAGACCTAGAACAAATATTTCAAAAATTTATATGGAACCAAAAAAGCCTCAGTAATCTTGAGAAAGAAGAACAAAGTAGGAGGGGTCACAATATTTGATATCAAACAATACTACAGGGCCATCCTAATCAAAACAATCTGGTACTTGCATAAAAACAGACACATAGATAAATGGAACACAATAGAGAGCCCAGAAATAAAACCATGTCTTATGGTCAATTAGTATTTGACAAATGGGCATGAGTATACAGTGGACTAAAAATAGCCTCTTCAAAAAGTATTGGAAGAACTGTACTGGTACACACAAAAAAATGAAACTAGGCCACCAACTTACACCATATACCAGAATAAACTCAAAATGAATAAAGGACTTAAATTTAAGTCATGATAGCATACAAATCCTAGAGGAAAACATAGGCAAGAAATTTTTAGGTATCTCGCATAGCAATATTTTTTATGATATATGTTCCAGGGCAAGGGGAAAAAAAGAAAAAGAGAAACAAGTGGGACTACATTAAATTAAAAAGCTTCTACACAGCCGAAGAAACCATCATCAAAATGAAAAGGAACTGATGATATGTGCAAGCATATTTGCCCATGATACATTGGACAATGGTTTAATCTCTAAAATATATAAAGATCACATATGACTCAACACCAGGAAGACAAACAATCCAATTAAAGACTGGGCAAAATACCTGAATAGACACTTCTCCAAGGAGGATGTACAAAGAAATAAGTCTTACCTTTTTTGACAGCATGGATGAAACTGGAGAGCATTATGCTAAATGAAATAAGCCAATTGTTGCAAGACAAAAACATGTGATATTACCTGTAAGAGGAACCTAATGAACAAAATAAACTAATGAGAAAAATAGAACCAAAGGCACGGAAACATGGAACAGACTGACAGCTACCAGAGGGGTGGAGCAAGGAGGATACTGGTGGAAAGAAGAGGAAGAGACTAGTCAAAGAACAAGTATGAATTACCCATGGACATGGACAATGGTGTGGGGATTGATTATGGGAGCAAGCAGTGGGTAGGCTAGGCAGAGGAGGAGAGCAAAGGGAGAATAATTGGGACAACTGTAATATATTAAGAATAAGCATTTGAAATAATTGATGCACTAATGTATTACAATGAATCACAAAGATATTCTTATCTAAATGACAGGAAAACTGTCAGATTGTGAGAAGTAGTAGTATAATACTCTCATAGGAATAAGTTTAAAGGTGCAGATTTCCAGCCAAAATGGAGACACTGTGCCTCCTCACACAATCAAAATAAGGACAACAAAAATTTAGAATCAAGAAAACAACCAGTACTGACAGAAAATTGAACTGTATGGAAGTCTGACAACCAAGGAGTTAAAGAAGAAACATTCATCCAGACCTGTAGCAGGGGCAGAGTCAGGCAGCCAAGTGGAGAGTGCTTGGGGCAAAGCAGCTGCTAGAGACCTTGGGCACACAGGGTGGCAGCAGGCAGACCCAGTGAGGCAGCTGTTATGGAGGGTACAGCGCACAAGGTGGCTGGTGGACTTGGTGGTCCCACATCTGTGCGCAGATAACCCAGGTGAAACTGGGGAGTGAGAAAGACCTTGCAACCCAGGGCTCTAGGGTGGGGAAATAAAGCCTCAAAACACCAACTGAAAACACCTGTGGGGGTTGAATTGCTGGGAGAGACTCCCACCCTCACAGGAGAGTTTGTTGGAGAGACCCACAGAGTCCTAGAATGTACACAAGCCCATCCACTTGGGAATAAGCATCAGAAGGGCCCAGTTTGCTTGGGGGAAGGAGCGAAAATGACTGAAAACTGGCAGAGAGTGGAGCAAGTGCCATTGTTTCCTCTAGGATGCCTGCCCCACATACAGTGTCACAACCCAGCACCTGGGTTACCCCGCCCTGCTGAACACTAAGGCTCTTCCCCTCACTACGTAACAGGCACATCAAGGCAAAAAAAATGGCCCAAACAAAAGAATAGATCAAGCTCCAGAAAAACTAAGTGATACAACTAAGTGATGAAGAGAGCCAACCTATCAGATGCACAGTTCAAAGCACTGGTGATCAGGACACTCACAGAAATGGTTGATTTTGGCCACAAATTAGATGAAAAAATGAAGGCTACACTAAGTAAAATGAAGGAAAATGTACAGGAAATCAATAGTGATGGGAAGGAAACTGGAACTCAGATCAATGGAGTGTACTAGAAGGAAGAAAAAAACAACCAAACAGAAAAGAATGAAGAAATAAGAATTCAAAAAAAATGAGGAGAGGCTTAGGAACCTCCAGGACATCTTTACACATTCTAACATTTGAATTATAGGGGTAGCAGAAGGAGAAGAGGAAGAGCAACAAGTGGAAAACCTATTTGAACAAATAATAAAAGAGAACTTCCCAAATATGGCAAAGGAAATAGACTTTCAGGAAGTCCAGGAAGCTCAGAAAGTTCCAAAGAAGTTGGAACCAAGAAGGAACACACCAAGGCACATCATCATTATATTAGCCAAGATTAAAATGAAGGACAGAATCCTAGAAGCAGCAAGAGATGAGACAGTTACCTACAAAGGAGTTCCCATCAGACTGTCAGCTGATTTCTCCAAAGAGACCTTGCAGGCAAGAATGGGCTGGAAAGAAGTATTCCAAGTCATGAAATGCAAGGACCAACGTTCAAGATTGCTTTATCCAGCAAAGTTTTCATTTAGAATGGAAGGGCAGGTAAAGTGCTTCTTGGATAAGGTCAAGTTAAAGGACTTCATCATCACCAAACACTTATTATATGAAATGTTAAAGGAACTTATCTAAGAAAAAGAAGATAAAAAACATGTACAGTAAAATGACAGCAAACTCACAACTATTAACAACCACACCTAAAACAAAACCAAATTAAGCAAACAACTAGAACAGGAAGAGAACCACAGAAATAGAGATCACATGGAAGGTTAGCAACAGGGAAGTGGGAGGAGGGGAGAGGGGGAAAAGATACAGAGAATAAGTAGCATAAATGATAGGTAGAAAATAGACAGGGGGAGGGTAAGAATAATATGGGAAATGTAGAAGCTAAAGAGGTTGTAAGTATGACACACGGACATGAACTAAAGCAGGGGAATGTGGGTGGGAGAGGATGTGCACAGTGAAGGGTAGTGAAGGGGGGGAAATGGGACAACCGTAATAGCATAATCAATAAACTGTATTTAAAAAAATAAAGATGCAAATTATAACTGGGTTAGGTTAAAAGTATAAATTTATACATATTATAATAAAATATGGAAAATTTACTTTCTAAATTTTATATTTAAAAAGTCATACATTTCCCCTGAAATAGAAATTTAACCCACACAGAAATTCAATTTTATTATACGTATGTTTTTTAATTTTATTTACTTATTTTTCAAGTACAGTTTTTTTGTCTATTTCTCCCATCCCAGCCCTCCTGCCCCGTGTTCCCCATCTCCCTCCAATTTCCTCCCCCAGTCCTCATCCCTGTGTCCTTCATACTTGTTCCTCAAAATCCCTCCCCTTTTTCCCCCTTAAATTCCCTTCCCTCTCCCCTCTGGTCACTGCCCACTTGTTCTCTATTTCAGTGTCTTTGTTTTTATTCTGCTTGCTTGTTTGTTTTGTTATTTAGCTTACTGTTAAAGATGAGATCATATGGTATTTGTCTTTCAACACCTGGCCTATTTCACTCAGCATAATGCTTTCCAGTTCCATCCATGTTGTTGCAAAGGGTAGTAGCTCCTTCTTTCTCTCTGCTGCATAGAATTCCATTGTGTATATGTACCACTATTTTTTGATCCATTCATTTACTGATGGGCACCTAGGTTGCTTCCAACTCTTGGCTATTGTAAATTGTGCTGCTATGAACATTGTGGTGCATAGGTTCTTTGAAATTGATGCTTTATGATTCTGAGGATATAATCATAGCAGTGGAATTGCTGGGTCAAAAGGCAGGTTGATTTTTATTTTTCTGAGAAAATTCCATACTGTTTTCCATAATGGTTGTACCAGTCTGCAATCCCACCAACAGTGAACTAAGGACCCCTTTTCCCCACAACCTCTCCAACATTTGTTGTTTGTTGCTTTGTTTATGATAGCCATCCTGACTGGTGTAAAGTGGTATCTCATTGTGGTTTTAATTTGCATCTCTCTGATAGCTAATGATATTGAGCATCTCTTCATGTATCTCTGGATATTCTGTATGTCCTCCTTGGAGAAGTGTCTGTTCAAGTCCTTTTCCCATTTTTTAATTGGGTTGCTTGTCTTCTTAGAGTGGAGTTGTGTAAGTTCTTTGTATATTTTGGAGATTAAACCTTTGTCTGAGATATCATTGGCAAATATGTTTTCCCCTACAGTTGATTGTCTTTTTAATTTAATACTGTTTTCTTTGGCCACACAGAAGCTTTTTATTTTGATGAGATCCCATTGGCTTATTCTTTCCTTTATATTCTTTGCTCTAGGAGACATATCGGTAAAAACGTTGCTGCATGAAATATCTGAGATTTTTTTTGCCAATGTTCTCCTTTAGGACTTTAATGGTGTCACGGCTTATATTTAAGTCTTTTATCCACCTTGAATTTATTTTGGTGTATGGTGTAAGTTGGTGCTCGAGTTCCATTTTTTTTGCACATAGCTGTCCAGTTCTCCCAACACCATTTGTTGAAGAGGCTATCTTTACTCCATTTTATGTTACTGCCCCCTTTGTCAAATATTAATTGACTGTAGAGAGTTGCATTGATTTCTGAGCTCTCTGTTCTGTTTCATTGTTCTATGTGCTTGTTTTTTATGCCAGTACCAGGCTGTTTTAATTACAGTGGCTTTGTAATACAGTTTGATATCAGGCATTGTGATCCCTCCTACTTTGTTCTTCTTTCTCAAAAGTGCAGCTGCTATTTGGGTTGATTTATGGTTCCATATAAATTTTGAAAGTGTTTGTTCTATGTCTGTGAAATAAGCCATTGGTACTTTAATAGGTATTGCATTGAATCTGTATATTGCTTTGGGTAGTATGGACATTTTGATGATGTTAATTCTTCCAATCCATGAACAAGGTATATGTTTCCATTTGTTTGTGTCTTCCCTGATTTCTCTCTCCAGTGCTGTGTAGTTTTCTGCATACAGGTCTTTTACCTCCTTGGTTAGGTTTATTCCCAGATATTTTATTTTTCTTTTTGCTAAATCGAATGGGATTTTTTCCTTGATTTCTGCTTCTGCTGATTCATTGTTGGTATACAAAAGTGCCTTTGATTTCCGGATATTGACTGTAACCCGCTGTTTTCCCAAATTCATTAATTAGTTAGAGAAGTTTTTGGGTAGAGTCTATAGGATTTTCTTTTTTTTTTTTTAACAACATGAAACATTTTTTAATTGACATGAACATTTTAGGCTGCTTTCACAATATTTTTAAATTGATAACCCATTATTTGCACAGAGCAAGAAAAATAACTCACCAGAAGTTTAAATATGTATATGTGTGTGTGTGTGTGTGTGTGTGTATTATTTGCTAAGTGATAAAATACCGAGCTTAATAAGAATGGTACATCAAGGAGATATAAACATCCCATAAAAATTAACTTACAGTGATCGGATATAGATTTAAGTTAAGCAAACAAGCATTTAAACATTTTAAAGTACCTTTTAAACTTATAATTAACATATTCGTAGCATTTTTGTGCTTTTAAAAAAAGGTTATTTCTTATTTTTAATTAAATTTATTGGGATGACATTGGTTAAATGGGCTATTTCTTTAGTTTGTGGTTATGCAACATATTATTGTAGCAAGTTATGGTGAATAAGTTGGATTTGGACTTCATATTCAATTAAGTGAAGAGAACATAGATGCTTTCGAATCCCAGAGATTCTATAGTATGACAATTTGGGATGTAATATGAGTTCTATTTACTTAACTGACTGTACTTAATATGTTGTCCAACAATCATTTTTTATTTGTATTGATTCACAGCAATCCAAAGTAAATGATCAATATTTTTAAACTCATTCTCCAAGATCAGGTGTCTTTCCATTAATATTTAAAATCAAAGTTGGAGCTATTCAATGGTTCTATGTAACAATTCTTCACTGCTTTGGGGTTCCTCCAAGCCTGGTACATTTAAACATTGCTGAGAACCACAGGTTTTACAAAAGAAATTGATTTGGGTTGGACCACTGTGAGTGTCTATTTTCTGATGCAAAGCCCTGATTTGCAAGTGAGAACTGAGGGTGTGAACAAAGCATACTGAATAAGCAATCAGATTAATAAAACTTTCTCAAGGGCATTTATAACTGAAAATTCACAGGGAGTTTTCCATTCGCCAATGATATGAAATTTCTTTGAAAATGAAAATAGTGTTATTTAAATATTTAGGTTATAATTTATCTATCCCCACTTATATTCTGAATATATTTCAAATCAATGAATTGAGAAACATTAACATACCCAAATAATCAACAACATAGTGTATTTTTTTTACTGTCAGTATGGTAGATTACATGGAGAAAATTTTAGGATTTTTTTAAAATTAAATTTATTTATTTTTTTGAATTGATTATGCTGTTACAGTTGTTCTATTCCCCCCTCCATTCCCCTCCACCCTGCCCCCCTAACCCCACCATTACCCCCCTTTAGTTTATGTCCATGTGTCTCAAGTCCTTTAGGTTCTATATTTCCCAAACTATTCTCGCCCCCCCATCTATTTTCTATCTACTGTCTATGCTACCTGTTTTCTGTACCTTCTCCCCCCATCTCCTCCTCCCACTCCCCTGTTGCTAACCCTCCTTGAGATCTTCATTTCTATGTTTCCACTCCTGCTCTAGCTGTCCTTTTAGTTTGCTTTCGTTTTAGGTGTGGTTGTTAATAACTGTGAGTTTGTTGTCCTTTCACTGTTCATGTTTCTTTAACTTCTTTTTCTTAGATAAGTCCCTTTAACATTTCATATAATAAGGGCTTGGTGATGATGAACTCCTTGAATTTGGTCTTATCTGAGAAGCACCTTATCTGTCCTTCCGTTCTAAATGAAAGTTTTGCTGGGTAGAGCAATCTTGGTTGTAGGTCTTTAGATTTCATGACTTGGAATATTTCTTTCCAGCCCCTTCTTGCCTGTAAGGTCTCTTTTGAGAAATCTGCTGACAGCCTGATGGGGACTCCTTTGTAGGTGATTGTCCCCTTAGCTCTTGCTGCTTCCAGGATTCTTTCCTTCATTTTAATTTTGGCTAATGTAATTATGATATGCCTTGGTGTGTTTCTTCTTGAGTCCAACTTTTTTGGTACTCTCTGGGCTTCTTGGATTTCTTGGAAGTCTATTTCCTTTGCCAGATTGGGGAAATTTTCTTTTATTATTTGTTCAAATAGTTTTTCCACTGGTGGTTGTGTCTTTCCCCCTTCTGGTACCCCCTATAATTTGGATATTGGAGCGTTTAAAGATGTCCTGGAGGTTCCTAAGACTCTCCTCATTTCTTTGAATTCTTGCTCCTTGACTCTTTTCTGTTTGTCCATTATTTGCTTTCTTCTGGTCCACTGCATTGATTTGAGTCCCAGTTTCCTTTTCATCTCTATGGGTTTCCTGTGGAATTCCATTCATTTCCCTTAATTTAGCCTCCATATGTTTCTCTAATTTGTGGCTGTAATCCACCAGATCTGTGAGAAAGGTGATGACCAGTGTTTTAAACTGTGCGTCTGAGAGTTTTGCTATTTCTTCATCATTTAGATTTATCTCTGGGGCTTTGAGTTCTGCCTGCGACATTTTTGGTCTGTTCTGGCCCTTTAAGTGGGACAAGCGGCGCCTTGGAGTCCCAGGTCGCTGGGTTGTGACGCTGTATGTGGGGGCATGGTCAGAGCGGGAAATGGCGCGCCACCGCCGCCGCGGGGCCGGTCCAACCGCTCGCTCCCTCACTCGCGCGCAACCAGGCAACCACAGTCAACTGGCTGCCACCGCCTCCCCACTGTGTCGCTCCCCGGTGGGCTGCTCGGTGGCTCACTAGGTCCAATCCTGGGTTTGGAACCCGCGCGACTGGATTCACGTGTCTGGATTCCGCGCCCGGTCCGACCGAGCCCTCCTTTGTAAGTCCTCACCCGACGCTGGTTTCGCCCCTTACCGGTCGGGCTGAAGAATTTGTTGTTAGCGGACTTCCGAAAAGTTCAGTTTTCCGTGTTCTGGTTGTGTTTTGTGATGCTAATATTTAGTTGTCCCTAAACTTGGTTGTGTGAGGAGGCAGGCACATCCAGCTAAACCTCCATCTTGGCGGAAGTCGAGTCTATAGGATTTTCTATGTACACTATCATGTCATCTGCAAACAGTGACAGTTTTGTTTCCTCCTTTCCTATTTGCATGCCTTTTATTTCCTTTTCTTGCCTGATCGCTGTGGCCAAAACTTCCAAAACTATATTGAATAGAAGTGGTGAAAGTGGACATCCTTGCCTTGTTCCTGATTTTACTGGAAAAGCTTTTAGTTTTTGCCCATTGAGTATGATATTGGCTGTAGGTCTCTCATAAATGGCCTTTATTATATTGAGGAATGCTCCCTCTATATTCCCACTTTGCTGAGTGTTTTTATCATAAATGGGTGTTGTGCCTTATCAACAGCTTTTTCTGAGTCTATTGATATGGTCATGTGGTTTTTGTTTTTGCTTTTGTTTATGTGATGAATTACATTTACTGATTTGCGAATGTTGAACCATCCTTGCATCCCCGGGATGAATCCCACTTGGTCATGGTGTATGATCTTTTTGATATATTGTTGGATGCGATTTGCCAATATTTTGTTGAGGATTTTAACATCTACGTTCATCAGTGATATTGGTCTGAAGTTTTCTTTCTCTGTTGTATCTCTATGTGGTTTTGGAATTAGGATGATGCGGGCTTCATAAAAGGAGTTTGGGAGTTTTCCATCCTTTTGGATTTTTTGCAATAGTCTGTGAAGAATAGGGGTTAGCTCTTCTTTCAATGCTTTGTAGAATTCTCCTGTGAAACCATCTGGTCTGGAGCTTTTGTGTGATGGGAGTTTTTTGATTACTGCTTCAATTTCTTTTGCTGTTATTGGTCTATTCAGCTTTTCTACTTCTTTTTCATTGAGTTTTGGGAGATTATATTTTTCTAGAAATGCGTTCATTTCCCCTAGGTTTTCAAATTTCTTGGCATACAGTTCTTCATAGTAATTTCTTACAATCCTTTCTATTTCTGTGGTATCAGTTGTAATCTCTCCCGTTTCATTTCTGATTGTGTTTACTTGTGTCTGTTCCCTTCTTTTCTTGATGAGCCTACTTAAAGGCTTGTCTATTTTGTTTATCTTTTCAAAGGACCAACTCCTGGATTCATTGATCCTTAGAATTGTGCTTTTAGTCTCTATGTCATTTAGTTCTGCTCTGATCTTGGTTATTTCCTTCCTTCTACTTGCTTTGGGCTGTTTTTGTTGTTCTTCATTGAGTTCTTGCAGGCGTAGAATAAGGTTGTTGTTTGAAATGTTTCTATCTTCTTTAGGTAGGCCTGTATTGCTATAAACTTCCCTCTCAGGACTGTCTTCGCTGTGTCCCATAAGTTTTGGGTTGTTGTGAGATCGTTTTCATTTGTTTCCAGAAACGTTTTGATTTCTTCCCTAATTTCATTCTTTTTTTTTAACTTTTTTTATTGATTATGCCATTACATTTGCTCTATTCCCCCCTCCATTCCCCTCCACCCTGCATACCCCTCCCCCACCATTTCCCCCTTTAGTTCATGAACACGTGTCTCAAATTCCTTAGATTCTGTATTTCCCCTACTATTCTTACCCTCCCCCCATCTATTTTCTATCTACTGTCTATGCTACTTATTTTCTGTACCTTCTCCCCCCTTCCCCTCCTCCTACTCCCCTGTTGCTAACCCTCCATGAGATCTTCATTTCTATGGTTCCACTCCTGATCTAGCTGTCCTCTTAGTTTGCTTTTCTTTTAGGTGTGGTTCTTAATAACTGTGAGTTTGCTGTCCTTTCACTGTTCATCTTTTTTATCTTCTTTTTCTTAGGTAAGTCCCTTTAACATTTCATATAATAAGGGCCTGGTGATGATGAACTCCTTGAATTTGGTCTTATCTGAGAAGCACTTTATCTGTCCTTCCATTCTAAATGAAAGTTTTGCTGGGTAGAGCAATCTTGGTTGTAGTTCTTTGGTTTTCATGACTTGGAATACCTCTTTCCAGCCCCTTCTTGCCTGCAAGGTCTCTTTTGAGAAATCAGCTGACAGTCTGATGGGAACTCCTTTGTAGGTGACTGTCCCCTTAGCTCTTGCTGCTTCTAGGATTCTCTCCTTCATTTTAATCTTGGCTAATGTAATTATGATGTGCCTTGGTGTGTTCCTTCTTGAGTCCAACTTCTTTGGGACTCTCTGAGCTTCCTGGATTTCTTGGAAGTCTATTTCCTTTGCCATCTTGGGGAAATTCTCCTTTATTATTTGTTCAAATAAGTGTTCCAGTTGTGGCTGTGCCTTTCCCCCTTCTGGTACCCCTATAATTCGGATTTTGGAACGTTTAAAGATGTCCTGGAGGTTCCTAAGCTTCTCCTCATTTTTCTGAATTCTTATTTCTTCATTCCTTTCTGTTTGATCATTTTTTTCTTCCTTCTGGTCCACTCCCTTGATTTGAGTCCCAATTTTCTTTCCATTACTATTGGCATCCTTTGTATCACCATTTACTTCAATTAGTTTAGCTTCCATATGTTTCTCTAATTTGTGACTAAAATCAACCAGTTCTGTAAGGATCCTGATAACCAGTGTTTTGAACTGTGCATCTGAAAGACTGGCTATTTCTTCATCACTTAGGTCTATCGGTTCTGGGGCTCTGAGTTGTCCTAGAGCCATTTTTGGTCTATTCGTGCTGCTAAGTGAGTGGAGCGAAGCCTTAGTTGTTTACCAGGACAGGGAGACCCAGGTGGCTGGTTTGTGACGCTGTGTGTGGGGGCATGGTCAGAGAGGGAGCAATGGCGGTCCTCTCCGCTAGCCCAGAGCATGGGGCTTGTTTATCCGATTGGAATTGTGCGAGCCTGCTGCTCCGCGCCTGCTTCCCTTCTCACTGGTTTCTCCGCAGGTAGATGCGCGCGACCGACGGACCGACCCGCTGTGCGCTCCGGCAGCCAGCTCGCTCGCGATCAACGCCCTCGGTTGCCTGCGCGCACTGCGCACCGCGCACCGCCCCAGGAATTTTTTCTTGCTAACCTGCTCCGCTGCTGGCCTCGCTCCTCGTACCGGTCCAGCTGAGTATCTAGTTGTCCTTTGGACTCCGTATTGTCGATTTTCCGTGTGGCTTGGTTGTGACTGCTGTTAAAAATAGCTGTTCTTAGATTTGGTTGTGCACAGAGGCGAGGTGTTTCCTCCACCTACGTCTCCATCTTGGCGGAAGTCGCCTAATTTCATTCTTGACCCATTCGTTGTTTAATAGCATACCATTCAGTCTCCATGATTTTGGGTGTTTTGGATTTTTTCCTTTGGGGTTGGTTTCCAGTTTCAGTCCCTTGTGGTCAGAGAAAATGCTTGGTATTATTTTAATATTCTTGAATTTGTTGAGGCTTGTTTTGTGTCCTATGGTGTGGCCTATCTTTGACAATGTTCCATGTGCATTTGAAAAGAATTCGTATTTTGCTTCTTTGGGGTGAAGGGCTCTCTCTATATATATATCAGTTAGGTCCATTTCATCAAGGGTGTTGTTTAATGCCGCAATGTTCTTGTTGATATGTTGTTTGGAAGATGTGTCCATTTTTGATAGTGTGGTGTTAAAATCCCCTACTATAATTGTGTTGCTGTCTATATCTTTCTTGAATTCCTCTAAGATTTTCTTGATATATTTTGGTGCTCCTATGTTGGGTGCATATATATTTATTATGTTAATGTCTTCTTGGTGGATTCTTCCCTTGAGTATAATGAAGTGACCTTCTGGGTCTCTCTTTAAGGCTCTTGTTTTGAAGTCTATTTTGTCTGATATGAGAATTGCTACCCCAGCTTTTTTTCTTGTCCGTTTGCTTGGAAAATTTGTTTCCAGGCTTTCACTTTTAGTCTGTGATGGTCTTTGGTCCTGAGGTGGGTCTCTTGTAGGCAGCATATGTGTGGGTCATGCTTACTTGTCCATGCAGCTATTCTGTGTCTTTTGATTGGAGCATTTAATCCATTTACATTTAAGGTTATTATTGATAGGTACTTATTCATTGCCATTTTTGTACCTGTGTTCCTCTCTGTCTGTCTCTTTTACTTCCTTTCCTTAAAGCAGTCCTTTTAGTATTTCTTGTAGAGCTGGCTTGGTGGCAGCATATTCTTTTAGACTTCTTTTGTGTTAGAAGTTCTTTATTTGGCCTTCTATCTTGATTGAGAGCCTTGCTGGGTAAAGTAGCCTTGGTTGTAGGCCTCTGTTTCTCATTAGTTGGAATATTTCTTGCCTTTCTCTTCTTGCTTGGAGTGTTTCCATTGAGAAGTCAGTAGCTAAGCTTATTGGGGCTCCCTTGTATGTTACTTCTTTTTTTCTCCCTTGCTGCCTTTAAGATTCTCTTTTTGTCTTGGAATTTTGCCATTTTAATGATGATGTGTCTTGAAGTGGGCCTCCTTGGGTTCCTCTTGATTGGGACTCTGTGTGATTCCTGGATTTGTATGACTTTTTCTCTCATCAAATTAGGGAAATTTTCTCTCATTACTCTTTCAAATATGTTTTCTATCCCTTTTTTTCTTCCTCTCCTTCTGGTATTCCTGTTATTCAGATATTATTATGTTTCATATTTTCTTGCATTTCTCTTAATCCCTCTTTATTCTTTCTGAGCCTCTTTTCCCTTTCTTGTTCTTTCTGTGAGATGCTTTCTAGTTTGTCCTCCAACTTACTAATCCGATCTTCTGTCTCATCTACCCTATTTTTAATGCTTTCTACTGTGTTTTTTAATCAGAAATTGTATTCTTCATTTCCTCTTGTCCCTTGTTAATAGTTTCTATTTCCTTTTTCATGTTGATATAGTTCGCGGTGAGATCATTATAGCTCCCCTGTAGTTTCTGGTAGCTCATTGTGAGCTCTTTGAACTTCCTGATAACCAGTGCTTTGAATTCAGTATCTGATAGTTGACTTACCTCTATTTCATCTAATATTCTTTCTGAGGGTTCCTCCTTTCCTTTCATTTGGGGATTGTTTCTTTGTTTTCCCATTGTTTGTGAGACTCTTCTTGTTAGCCTCAGCTTCTTAGATTAATCTATTTTGACACCCTGTGTTTATGGTGTGAAGTTCTGTGGTAGAATGCCTGTGAATTTCAGTGGTGCAGTCTCTTTGGGTTATCTTGTTGTTCTGTGCTTCCACCTACTCAAATATGCAGCAACTTTTAGCTTCTCTCCTATAGCAAAGTGCAATTTGTCTCTCTGACTCTACTATTGGGAGGCCTCTTCTATGGGTCTAGCTCTGGTCTTTTTATATTTTCAAGTTGATTGTGACTCTTGTGAGTAAAAGAAAGAAAAGACAAGAAAAGAAATAAAAGGACGAAAGAAAAAAATGGTAGGGGAATGGAAGAAAGAGCAATAAGTTTAGAAAGAAAAGAAGAAGGAATAAAACAGAAAATCTGAGAAAAGAGGACAAAAGTATCGAAAGATGAAACAGTAATAAAATTTAAAAGAAATAACAGATTACTTTAAAAAAGGAAAAAGATGAAAAGGAATGGAAAAAGAAAGAAAAGTAAAAAAGAATAAAAATAATATAAAGTAAAGTTAAAAACAAAACAAAACAAAACAAAATCCCCAAAAACAACAACAAAAAGGAAATGTCACTTGTTGACTTCAAACTAGGTGAATCAGTTTTTCTGGCTGCAGTTGGCTGAGGGTCAATTGTGATTTTTTCTGCCAGCCCCTCTCAGGAGCCAGACACTTGGCACCTCTCCCCAGCTCCCTACAATGGGGAACTAGGACTTCCTCACAGCGCTCCCTTCCCAGGGGTTACTGCCATGTGTTGGTTTGCATTGTTTGTGGGTACCTGCACTGGCCTAGTTGCCTCGTTCCCTCTGGATTGAGCACAGACCTTCCCCCATTCTGTGGGGAAGCTCTAGGCCCTCTGCCCAATCTGGGGTTTGCTACCAAGCTGGGTGTGGAGAAGACCAGGTTGTTGTGTCTATTGGATTCAGAGCCCCATGCTGTACCTATCACTTCTCCTGGGCTGGCAACCACAGAGTCCTTGGTTAGGGCCCTTTGTCCTTAGTACCCTCTCCGCAAACTCTATCAAACAAGTCTCTCCTGGTACCCCACCTTGCATGGCCGGAAAGGGGAGGGGGTTGAGGGTCTCAGCTCTTTCCCCAGGACCCCTCAGTGCTCGGGGGCTTCCAGATAGTCCAAGGGGGATGGACTGGAAACCGAGTAGATCTGAGGACTGGGCGCCGACCTAGAAACTCTGTGCACACGTCATGGCACGCTGTGTGATGTGTACTGAACCCCTGACCGTGCGTGGGCTGAAATCCCCTCTGCTCCCCTCTGGTTGGGCCACTTGGCACGTCTCGGCAGAAAAATCCTAGGGAGGGAGCTTTCTGGGCACTGAACATTGGCCCAGGTGCCGTCAGGCACTCACCCAGATACACTGCGCGACAGGAGCTTAGACCCCCAAATTGTGCGAAGGCTGAAATCCCTTCCACACCTCTTTGCCTGGGCCACTTGGCAGGCCCAGCGGAAAAATCCCAGGAAGGGAGTCATCCGGGCGCTGAATGCTGTCCCAGGCGCTTTTGCGCACTCGCCACTGGGTGCTGGTCCCCCAACCAAGCACTGGCGGAGTTCCCTGCTGTTTCTCTTTGCTCCATCCCCAAGACTACTGTACCGCTGCTATCTCCCTACCGTCTGGTTCCTCCATGATCGTTGAGGTTTCTGGTCCCTTATTTTCATATATGAAAGTTGCTTGGCAACTGCTGGCTTGCTGGCTTCTCCTCCTCCTATTGGACAGGTTTCTCTCCCTTTTGTACTAGGAACTGGTATCTGCTCCGTCCTACTCCATTGCCATCTTGAAAGCCCCCCCCCCCAATTTTTTTATACATATGTTTTTAAAGAATTCATGAGAATTTTTTGTTTTTATATTTTTTGGAAAAATAGCATCTTAATAAGACCCTTTCTCTCCTTATCAATACCCACAATACCTTACAACACTACTGATTTTGTATTTATCTGAATACTTTGAAAACTATATAATTATAACAGTACTGTTTTAAATATGTGGATATATTTTGAAAGATCTAAGGCTAATGAAAATTCATTTTTAAGGATAATCTATCCTGAATTTTATTTATTAGTGCAATTACAAATAGACAAATCCTGCAAAATATTTATTTACTCTGTCAAACAGCATGAGATTTCACTAATAGAAACATAAAAACATGACTTTTCTTCCTTCATTTCCCTATGAAGTTGGCCAATCAATTAATCTATTTCTCCCCAAGCCTTTTCTAAAGGTGAGCATAAAGTGAAAACTTACTTGTTTGTGACATTAGAGGGAAAACAATGAACCTTGGGTACAATATTATTTGTATCCCTGTCACAATGTCCCTGGTACACTCAGTGTTCATCATGTTGGAAGACAACACTCCATCTCATAGATGGTGTGCAGCCTCTGGTTACTGAAGCTCTCCTGGGGATGACTGAGCATCATCCTGAAGCTGTAACCAAGCTTAACTCAAAACAAGAGGTAGGGGAGCAGGAAGGTGCTTCTCCTTGAAATCATATGATAAAAAACAATAAAATGTGTGAGTAATAAAAATGTTTTTTAATGGTATTCAAAGGTATATATAAATTTCTTTTCTTCTTTTTAATTTTATTGAAGTATCCAGAAAGCAGAAAAGAAACCTGAAGATTAAAATCAACACCTAATGCTTTTCATTTGAGATAAGTATGTATACCTTACATTTCCATTATATGTTTATATAAAACAAACATATAAACTGCCTACATTCATTAATTTTATATATGGGAACAAACTTACTGAGAAAACTCCACGTCATTGGAACTAGTCTAGGCTTTGGAGAAACATACGAGAGAAGTGTTTTTGGTCTCTCAGGAGTTTGTAGATCACTGCAAGACATACAATTACAATACAGATAGATAAGTCAAGAGCATGAAAAGATAAGAAAAGACAAAAAAGACATAAAATGGAATCTCAGTTTTCCAGTGTGGCCATTCATGAAATCAAGAATCCAGAAAGAATAGAGTTGGGACTGTGGACGACAACCTATTCACATTTGGAGACATGAACAGGCATCCTGAGTGAACTACCTTAAGAAAGCATAACACGCTTTCAATTAGGAGGGCACTAAATGCTCAGAAAAGTAGACAATGAAATTTCAGTAGCTTAGCACAATAGACATTCACTTTTTGCTGCCTTTAACATCCTCTGGGTGCCATTTTGAAGGTTAATTCAAAGGCCCAGGTTTTTTGTCTTGTGCTTCTGCCATGTGGTAGGCCTGGTCTGTCTCTGTCTATATCAGTGCATATGAAGGAGAGAGTGTGGGGAAGATACAGCTTTCTAAGTATGACAGTGACTAAAGTTTTGGAAAATAAGACCTCGGTGGGAAATGAGTACCATCAGCTCCATGCTGATTAGAAGGACAAAGAAAAGTAAAGGAAGACATCACTTTTTCCTTGAGCATCTTTCAGGGTTAGACACTTTTCATACTTCATTTCTGGTTTGTACAAGTCTGTATAGAAGCCATTTTTAATCCTAAATATTTGGAGGAGGTACAAGCCTCAGAGAGAGTGTGACCAACTCTGATTGGCAGGTGTTAAAATTTCACAGATAAAGTAACATCTTATTAATCAAATAGGAATTCAGCAAGCAAGGGGCAAACAGAAATTTTGGCCATGTGCAAAGACGCTGAAGCCAGAGGAATTTTTGTGCGGCACACAGAGAATTGCAGAGAGCCTCATGACTAGAAAGAGAAAAGCAGCAATTCACACAAATTGTGAACACCTTTGCTTGGTGCAAGGGAAATTTTTGTAATGCCAAGACCTCCTTCTTTCCCTTATGGAACATTTAATATAATGTGCTTTGCCTTAATCTGGGAAGAGGGCAGAATATATAAAATTATTTTAAATTTATTTTAACCATACATAATGGAAACAAATTCCATATTTAATTGTCAAAAATATGAGAGAAATATAGTAAAACTATCTGGTGATAGGCATTCCCATTTTTCATTCTTGCTTTTTGGTCCTCAAGGTCAGTGACTTTACAGAGTGCTTTAGCCACAGGTTTATAGTCACCAAACCTCTTAGAATAAAGGTTTGGGTTCCATGCTGAGGAAGTATGATCATATATATGGCTGTGGTTTTCCTAAGAAAACCAGTTGACATAAATTGAAATATATCACCATAGCGTCCAAGGAGGTGGTCAGGATGAAGAATAAATATTATCTTTTATTTTGACAAGTTTATACTTAGTGAAGGCTATAGTCATACAACTTAAAGAGTCATACCAAGTCAGACAAAGAGATATAATCTTTGTCTATTGCTGTAGGTTAATGAAACTGTTTTTGTGCCCAGTGATTTTGTGATTGGGATTTGTTCTGTCAAATTTGGTAGAAAAATTACTGCTCTCCAGGGAAATATATTACAAGAGAAAACATACATAATATTACAAATGGTATAGAAACTTAAGGAATATCTCATTATAAACTCAACACTACATACAGCTCAGGGATCAACAATTGTCATTTCTGAAAGAGGTAAGAAAATCTCCATAAAATCTACATATGTTGGAATGCTCTGAAAAATTCCTATAATTTCAAAAGAATCTATTTTTAAAAAAATTAAATTTCCTTTCACCATTTACTCCATTTTTAATACATTTTCAGAACCAAAGACAGCAAGATATATAATTTTATAAAATATATATCCTGAGTATTATTATTTTAAATTTAGCCTTTCTGGGTTGTGAAATCTTTAAAATTTGCTTCTGTGTTCCAAAATAATATTTAACAAGTAGGAGTGGGAAATACTGGTAGTGGGTTTTGTTAATTAATAAGGGAAGAAGCATGCATTGTACTCAATTTCAGTTACATAAAAGACATAATAAAATAAGAGTAGGTCCATAAGAGCTATGAACTGAATCTTTGTGACCCCCTCAAATTCACATGTTGAAACACTAATTCCCAATGTGATAGTTTTGGGGGATGAAGTGTTTGAAAGGTAATTAGGTTGTGAAAGTTAAACCTTCTTGATGAAATAAGTTCCCTCATAAAAAGAGACATGAGGGAGAGAGTCTTTCTCTCTGCCATGAAGGTAGCCATATGAAAAATTAGAAAGAGGGCCCTGAGTAGACATGGAATCTGCCATTACCTTAATCTTGGACTTCCCAGCCTCCAGAATGTGAGAAATAAATGTTTATTGCTTAAGCACTTTGTTATAGCAGGCCAAACTGACATAGAAAGAAGTCAACAAATTTGTAAAGTAAAAATAGAGAAAAGTAGCAAAGTCAAAAGCTGGCCTTTTGAAATCACTAATAATGTTGACCACACCCCAGTTAGATTCACCTAGAAAATGAGATGACACATATTGCCAATATGAGAAAAAACAGGTTATTACGACATATGCTATGGACAGTAAAATAATACTATCATAATATTGCAAACAACTTTTTGCCAGTAATTTCAACATAGTAAAAAATTTCCTTAAAGACCTTACAAACCACAAAAGGTCATTCAAGAAGAAATAGGTCACTCAAATATCTCTATGTCTATGAACAAAAATTGAATTCACAGTCCAAACCTTCCAAAAAAGGAAGCTCCCCTATAAGATGGCTTCATTAATGAATCTTTCAAATCTTTAAAGAAAAAAAAAATACAAACTATTCAGAAAATGTAATAGGAGGCAATTCAGAATATTGCCTGTCTCATTTTATGGGGCTAATATCACCCTCCTATAAAAATCATTTTATTTTACAAGAAGTAATAAAACTACAAAAATATATCCTTCAGCAATATGGCTGGAAAATCTATGGGCCGTGTCAGTAAAAATAGTTGACACAATGTAGTAGCTGAATGTACAATTTCCAGCTCCTTTCCTATGTAAAGTCTGATAAGTAGATGCCAACAAATTCAAGGGCATTTAATACCTTTTACTTTTTTGAATAGATTTTTTCTCAAAATTTGAAGTTGTATTGACATAGTCAGTACAAGTGCAAAATTTATAAATTTAGTTACATTCCCATGGGATTTTGTGTGTGTTGAGATAGCAGAAAATAAAATAAATATTATAAGGGTTTTTCACTATGTTAATGAATACCATATTTACTCAAAAATCTCCAAAGACATAAAAAATAAAGGGAAATTATGCCAAAATTCCTTTTTTTCCCCAAGCTAGGTGAATAATAGCTGGATAGATCTGTTTCGATTAACACTTCACACAGACCTCTCAAAAAATAAAAGGACCAAATAAACCAAAAAAAATCATTAATTTAATTTGTATATAAATGTGGATATACATGTACAATTTATGTTTAATGAGTAATCTGATACAATCAAATCCATAAAAAGAACATTTATCCCTGGTTGGTATGGCCCAGTAGATTGAGCACCAGACTGCAAACCAAAGCATCACTGGTTCGATTCCCAGTCAGGGCATATGCCTGGATTGCAGGCCAGGTCCCCAGTAGGAGGAGCATGAGAGGCAACCACACATTGATATTTCTCTTGCTCTCTTTCTCCCTCCCTTCCCCTTTGTCTAAAAATAAATAAATAAAATCTTTTTAAATAAAACAACATTTAAATTTATTTTTACTGATTTTTAATTTCCTATACAATTTCATAAACTATAAGATAGACTTTCTAACTATAAACACTGATTTATGTTGTTTTTTTAGCAAATCGTGGTACTAATTATGAACACTAAATATATTGTAGTTATATATAATATACATTGTAAATATGTACATAGAAATTTATTCATCTGTCTATAAAATATAATTCCCTGGGATGCAAATTAATGTAAAATTATTTAAGTTAAATACCTTTCTTGACTCTTGAACAAGAAGCTTGGCATTTCAATTTGTTTTAATACTTTTGGAAGTAAAATAATATGTGCTGGATTAAGTTTTAATTTTTTTCATTTAAATTATCTTATTGTTGTTCAATTACAGTTTCTGTATTTTCTCCCCACCCTTTCCCCCACCCCCTCAAAACCCACCTCCCTCCCTTGTTCCCACCCTCCCCCTTGGTTTCATTCATATGTCCTTTATAGTAGTTCCTGAAAACCCTTCTTCCCACTGTTCCCTCCCCGCTCCCCTCTGGCTATTGTTAGATTATTCTTAATTTCAATGACTCTGGTTATATTTTGTTTGCTTTTTAATTTTGTTAATTATGTTCCAGTTAAAGGTGAGATCATAGGGTATTTGTCCCTCACTGCCTAGCTTATTTCACTTAGCATAATGCTCTCCAGTTTCATCCATGCTGTTGCAAAGGGTATGAGCTCCTCCTTTCTCTCATCCGCATAGTATTCCATTGTATAAATGTACCATAGTTTTTTGATCCAATCATTTGCTGCTGAGCACTTAGTTGGCTTTCAGTACTTAGCTATTATAGATTGTGCTGATATGAACATTGGGGTGCATAGGCTCTTTTGGATTGGTGTTTCAGGGCTCTCAGGGTATAATCCCAGCAGTGGAGTTGCTGGGTCTAAAGGCAGTTCCATTTTTAGTTTTCTGAGGAAATTCCATACTGTTCCACAGCAGCTGCACCAGTCTGCATTCCCACCAACAGTGCACTCTGCATTTTCTCCAACACTTGTTTGTTGATTTGTTTATGTTGGCCATTCTGACCAGTGTGAGGTGGTATTTCATTGTGGTTTTAATTTGCATCTCTCTGATGGCTGGTGATTCTGAGCATCTTTTCATGTGTCTCTGGGCCCTCTGTATGTCCTCCTTGGAGAAGTGTCTGTTCAAGTTTTTTGTCCATTTTATAATTGGGTTTTTTCTTCCTGAAGTGGAGTTGTGTGAAGTCTTTATATATTTTGTGGATCAAGCCCTTGTCTGAGGTGACATTGGCAAATATGTTTTCCCATACTGTTGGTTCCCTTTTCATTTTAATGCTGTTTTGTTCAGCCGTGCAGAAGCTTTTCAGTTTGGTGAGTTCCCATTTGTTTATTCTTTTCTTTATGTCCCTTGGTTTAGGGGACATAACCGTGAAGATGTTGCTGTGTGGAATGTCTGAAATTTTCCTGCCAGTGTTTTCCTCTACGACTTTTAAGGTGCTACAAACTATATTTAAGTCTTTTATCCACTTTGAATTTATTTTTGTGTATGGTGTAAGTTGGTGATCAAGTTTCATTATTTTGCGTGTCCTGATCTTTCAACACCATCTGTCCAGATCTCCCAACACCATTTGTTGAAGAGGCTATTTTTGCTCCATTTTATGCTTCTTCTTCTCCCTGTGTTAAATATTAACTGACCATAGAGGCTTGGGTTTATTTTTGTGCTCTCTGTCCTGCTCCATTGGTCTATGTGCCTATTTTTATGCCAGTACCAGGCTATTTTGATTACAGTGGCCTTGTAATACAGTTTGATATCAGGTATTGTGATCCCTCTAGCTTTGTTCTTTTTTCTCAAAATTGCTGTAGCTATTCAGGTTGTTTATTGTTCCATATAAATTTCTGAATGTTTCTTCTATATCTGTGAAATACATCATTGGTATTTTAATAGGGATTGCATTGAATCAATAAATCACTTTGGGTAGTGTGGTCATTTTGAATATGTTAATTCTTTCAATCCATGAGCATGGTGCATGCTTCCATTTGTTTGTATCTTCCTTAATTTCTTTCTCCAGTGTTATATAGTTTTCTTAGTACAGGTCTTTTACCTCCTTGGTTAGGTTTATTTCTAGGTACTTTATTTTTCTTGTTGCTATATCAAATGGGATTTTTTTTCTTGATTTCTGTTTGTGATGTTTCATTATTGGTATACAAAAATGCCTTTGATTTCTGAGTATTTACTTTGTAACCAGCTCTTTTGCCAAATTCATTTATTAGGTCGAATAGTTTCTTGGTGTAATATATAGGATTCTCTATGCACACTATCATGTCATCTGCAAACAGTGACATTTTTGTTTTTTCCTTTGCAATTTGGATGCAGTTTATTTCTTTTTCCTGTCTGATTGCTGTGGCTAGGACTTCCAGTACTATGCTGAATAGAAGTGGTGAAAGTGGCATCCTTGTCTTGTTCCTCATCTTTTAATGAGAAAGCTCTAAGTTTTTGTCCATTGAGTATGATGTTGGCTGTAGGTCTCTCATGCATGGCCTTTATTATGTGGAGGAATTCCCCCTCTATTCCCACTTTGCTGAGTGTTTTTATCATAAATGGGTGCTGTACATTATCAAATTCTTTTTTCACATCTATTAATAAGATCATGTGATTTTTGTCTTTCACCTTGTTTATGTGGTGTATTATGTCTATTGATTTGCAAATATTGTACCATCCTTGCATCCCTGGGATAAATCCCACTTGGTCATGGTGTACAATCTTTTTTTAATGTATTTCTGGATGTGAATTACCAATATGTTGTTGAGAGATTTAGCATCTATGTTCATCAGCAATATTGGTCTGAAATTTTCTTTCTTTGTTATGTCTTTATTTGGTTTTGGAATTAAGAGGATTCTGGCTTCATAAAAAGAGTTTGGGAACCTTCCATCTTCTTGAATTTTTTGAAACAATCTGTAGAGGGTGGAGCTTAGCTCTCCCTTAAATGCTCTGTAAAATTCTCCTGTGAAACTGTCTGGTCTAGGGCTTTTGTATCTTGTAAGCTTTTTAATTACTCTTATAATTTCATCGGGTGTTATTGGTCTGTACAGGCTTTCTGCTTCTTCTTTACTGAGTTTTGGTGAATTATATTTTTCTAGAAATTTGTTCATTTTACCTAGGTTTTCAAATTTCTTGTCATACAGTTCTTCATAGTGATTTCTTACAATTCTTTGTATTTCTGTGGTATCAGTTGTAATTTCTCCTCTTTCATTTCTGATTGTGTTTATTTGGGTCCTCTCTCTTTTTTTCTTGATGAGCCTGCTTAAAGGTTTCTCGATTTTGTTTATCTTTTCAAAGAACCAGCTCCTGGATTAATTGATCCTTAGAATTGTGTTTTAGTCCCTATCACATTTAATTCTGCTCTGATATTGGTTATTTCCTTCCTCCTACTTGCTCTGGGTTGTCTTCGTTGTTGTTCCTCGGGTTCTTGTAGGTGTAGGGTTAAGTTGTTTATTTGAAATGTTTCTATCTTTTTTAGGTAGGCCTGTGTTGCTATGAACTTCCTTCTCAGGACTGCCTCTGCTGTGTCCCATAAGTTTTAGATTGTTATGAGTTCATTTTCATTTGTTTCCAGAAACTTTTTGATTTCTTCCCTAATCTCATTCTTGACTTATTCATTGTTTAATAGCATGCCATCCATGATTTTGAGTGTTTTAGGGTTTTTTTTCCTTGAGGTTTATTTTTAGTTTCAGTCCCTTGTGGTCAGAGAAAATGCTTGATATGATTTCAATTTTCTTGAATTTTTTGAGGCTTGTTTTGTGTCCTATCATGTGGTCTATCTTTGAAAATATTCTATGTGCATTTGAAAAGAATGTATATTTTGTTTGTTTGGGATGAAGGGCTCTATATATATCAGTTAAGTCCATTTCATCTAGTGCATTGTTCAATGCCACAATATATTTCTTGATATTTCGTTTGGAAGATCTGTCCATTTTTTGATAGTGGGGTGTTAAAATCTCCTACTATAATTGTTTTGCAATCAATATCTTTCTCAAAGTCCTCCAAGATTTTCTTTATGTATTTGGGAGCTCCTATGTTGGGTGCATATATATTTACAGTGTTTATGTCTTCTTGATGGGTTCTCCCCTTGAGTATAATGAAGTGACCTGCTGGGTCTCTTTTTATGTTGTTGTTTTTTTTTAAGTCTATTTTGTCCAACATGAGTACTGCTACTTTGGCTTTTTTTTCCTGTCCATTTGCTTGGAATTTCCAACCCTTCACTTTCTGTCTTTGTAGGTCTTTTGTTCTGAGGTGGGTCTCCTGTAGGCAGCATATGTATGGGTCATATTTTCTTATCCTTTCTGCTATTCTGTGTCTTTTGATTGGGGCAATTAATCCATTTACATTTAAGGTTATTATTTGTGAGACTTTTCTTGTTAGCCTCAGCTTCTTAAATTGATCTGTTCTGACTCCCTGGGTTTATGGTGTGAACTTCTGTGGTGGAATGCCTGTGAAATTCAGTGGTGCAGTCTCTTTCTGTTATCCCATCATTCTCCACTTCCACCTACTCCTTTATGTGTGTGTGACCAATTGGAGGAGGAGGCAAAATGGTTTATGACAGTGAGAGAGTGTTTTATGATATTCACAGTCACAGCCAGTAGAGAAGAGATAGAAGATCTTTAGGCTATATATAGTGTTAACCGTAATCTTCATCCCAACTTGCCACATGTAAGAGTGGATGGACACCAGACAAGCCTTTTGTTGAAGAGGAAAGGATCCAATAAGATCCAACTCACTTGTATAAGTGAATTGGATCTAGAAAGCAGTGAGTTTGCAGTCGGTCAGATTCTAGGGTAAGATGAGAGTAAAGGATAGTAAATAGGTATAGTGTATGAGCAAATAGAGTTAATTACTCCAGTAATAGAATTCAGGAAACTGTGAAGTGGACTAAGATCCGGGAGTTGTGTTGTGAAGTATTTAAAGTTGTATAGAACAACTATTATTTACAATAATATTAGAGCAACAATTATATGACAGACTCTATGTGTTCTGTCTGAATAAGGGGTATGGAACTTTGGGTAGTATGCTAAAGGAGCACACGCGATGCGAAGAGTAGAAAATGAGCAATACACTGTGTAAGAGAGAACAGGGGGATACCTGTCAAATGATACAATATAACTAGCCAAGGCAAAGAAGCCTATACAGACAGAGGAGGAATACAAAGATATTATTAAAATATAAAAGATGTGTGAATAATGGGAAAAAATAATTATACAAATATGCAGCAACTTGTGGCTTCTCTCCTACAGCAAAGTGAAATTTGTCTCTCTGACTCTACTGTTGGGAAGCCTCTTCTTTGGGTCCAGCTCTAGTCTTTTCACAGTTTCAAGTTGATTGTGTCTCTTGTGGGTAAAAGAAAGAAAAGAAAAGGAAAAAAAAAAAGGGCAGGAGAATGGAGGAAAGAGCAACAAGTTTGGAAAGAAAGGAAGAAGGAATAAAACAGAAAGGACAAAAAAAGAGAAAAAAGTATTGAAAGATAAAACAATAATAAAGTTTAAAAAATAACAGATTACTTAAAAAGAGAAAAAAAAAGAAAGAAAAAAAAAGGAAACTTCGCTTGTTTGTTTCAAACTGGCCAAATTGGTTTTTCTGGCTGCAGCTGGCTGAAGGGCAATTAGTGTGTTCTTTATGCAGCCCGCTCTCAGGAGCCAAACCGTCAGCGCCTCTCCCCAGCTCCCTACGATGGGGATCTAGGACTTCCTCACAGTGCTCTTTTCCCAGGGGTTACCAGGGCACACAGGAGCCTGCACCAGCCAGGCTGCCTGGTTCCCACTGGATCGATCACAGACCCACCCCAGTTCTGTGGGGGAATTCCAGGCCCTCTGCCCAACCTCGGGTTCACTGCCAGGCTGGGTGGGAAGCAGACTGTGTCTATCGGAGTCAGAGCCCCACACTATGCCTCTCAGTTCTCTGGGGCTGGTGACCACAGAGTCCACGGTTGATCTTGGCCCTTTGTCCTTAGCGCCCTCTCTGCGAACTCTAGCAAACAAGTCTCTCCCAGTGCCCACCCTTGCTTGGCCGGAAAGGGAGGGAGCTGAGAGTTCCAGTTCTCTCCCAAGGAGCCTTCAGCAGGCCTAGGGCTCCCAGAGAGTGGAGGGAGATGCCCCGGAAGCCTGTCTGAGGGTCTGAGCCGGGTCCGACCTAGACACACTGGGCGCCTGTCAAGTCTCACTGCGCGCGGGGTACTGGTCCCTGGACTGTGCTCTGGCTGAAGACCCTTCTGCTCCTGTCTTTGTTCAATCCAAGGGAGATGCACCGGGAGCTGGTCTGGAGCATTGGGCACCCGCCAAGGCACGCTGTGCACCAGGCACTGGTCCCCAGACTGTGCAACCTCCCCCTCCCCCCAAAGTCCCTACTGTTCCTGTCTTTGCTCCGTCCCGGAGACTCTACTGTACTGCTGCCGTCTCCCTACTGTCTGGATCCCTTCGTGACCATCAAGATTTCTGATCCCTTATTTTTATATATGCTGAGTAACTGCTGGCTGCCTGCACTTTTCCTCTGCCGATGGGACAGGATCCTCTCCCTTGTGTAACAGGAACTGGAATCCGCTCCAACCTACTCTGTCGCCATCTTGCCCTGGAATTCTACATTTAAGGTTATTATTGATAGGTACTTAATCATTGCCACTTTTTCATATGTGTTCCTCTCTCTTTCAATGTTTTTCTTCCTGTTCTTAAAGCAAACCCTTTAACATCTGCACAACTGGTTTGGAGAAGGTATATTCTTTGAGGCTTCTTTTGTCTGGGAAGCTCCTTATTTGGCTTTCCATTTTAATTGAGAGACTTGTTGGATAAAGTAATCTTGGTTGCAGGCCTCTAGTTTTCATTACTCGAAATATTTCTTGCCATTCCCTTCTGGCTTGGAGTGTTCCCATTGAGAAGTCAGCTGCTAGTCTTATGGGGGGGGGGTCCCTTGTATGTTATTTTCTATTTTCCTTTATGCTTTAAGGTTCTGGTTGCTGTTTTCTTTTGGAGTGCTTTCTGGAGTTTCCTGGATTTGTGTAACTTTTTCTCTCATCAAATTAGGGCAGTTTTCCATCATTACTTTTTAAAACAGGTTTTCTATGCCTTTCTCTTCTTCTTTTTCTGGTATCCCTATTATTTGGATATTATTATGTTTCATGTTGTGCTGAATCTCCCGTAACCCTTCTTCATTCTTTCTAAGCCTCTTTTCCTTGTCTTGCTTAATTTGGGTGTTTTTTGTTTTTTTTTTACCCTGTCCTCCAGCTCATTGATCCATCCTCTGCTTCATAGAGCCTGCTCTTGATTCCTTCTACTGTGTTCTTCAGTTCAGAAACTGTATTTTTCATTTCCTCTTGCCCCTTTTTGATAGTTTTTATTTTCTTTTTCATGTTGATAGTTTGCAGTAAGTTTATTGTGGTTTCCCTGTAGTTTTGGTAATTCTCTGTGAACTCATTGAGCTTCCTTATAACCATTGCTTTGATCTGATAGATGACTTGCCTCTACTTCATTTAGCATTCTTTCTGAAACTTCCTCCTTTCCTATCATTTGGGGATTGCTTCTTTGTCTTCTCATGGCTTGTGAGACTCTTCTTATTAACCTCAGCTTCTTAAATTGATCTGTTCTGACTCTCTGGGTTTATGGTATGAACTTCTATGGTAGAATACCTGTGAGATTCAGTGGTGCCTTCTCCTTGATCTCCCTAACTCACTGGTCTTGGGCTGTTGTTTGTGTTAGCTGTGTATTTCTTTGGGTTTTGATTGATGTTCAGGCTTTCTTTGGTGGGTCCTTTCCACCAGCTGGTTAACTGAGGATTGTTGGGGCAAGTTTTCTCACAAGGTCCCCTGGTCCATGATGGATGAAAGTAAACACTACCAAGATATGATCTGCTTGGGGAGAAAAGGTGGCCAATCCCTCAAAGGGGAAGGGCCCAGAGCCCCCTGCTCAAGGGCATTTACTGGGTTCATTTGCACAAGAATACAGGTAAGAATGAAACAATAGATAGCATTCAAAGAACTATGAGGGCTTATTCTCAGTCAGGGTCAGATAGCTAATGAGCCATAAAACTTTGAGTAACAAACATCTTGCTTGGACCCTTATCGTTTAAATGAGAGCATTCTAAACAAAGCAGGTTTCACAGGACTTTTACATATTCTTCCTTATGCCTGATTTACCCCGGATACCCACTCTTTCTAGCACAGGGCTGCACCGCCTCCCCATCATAGGTTTTTAGGCTTAAGTGGATTAGAGCCAGGCAGCACTTCTCCCAGATGGAAACAGGGACTTGAGCTATGTCACAATAGCCAGGGGGACAAGGGTCCATTGCTCCCTCTGTCGCAGCCTTCCAAGTCCTTCCATGATGGCCTCCCAAGTGATCGTGTCTGGCTTAGGTTGCCCCTCTCTGAGGGGTTTTACCCACCATGGACATTGACCATGCTTTGCGGGCAGGGGAAGAAGCAGAAGCAGCACTTGCTGCCAGAAACAAACTTTGTCTCCTGTGGCTCGCATCCTGGAGGTCACTCACTTAGCCATGGGAGGCAGTTACAATTCCTGAAACCAGGCAGGGCAGTGCCCAACAGAGAGCCATTCTGTCCACCACCTCTCATATTCTGCTGTGCAGGTGTAGGCAGGTTGTGTTGAAGCTGGTTTTTCCATGTGTATAAGATTTTGAGGATATTGCTCTTGTTCTTGTTCAGTTGTTTGTGCTGGGTAATTTCTTCACTATTTAGTTGTATTTCCAGAAAGGTCCTGGGTTGAGTCAGTATGGCTTCCACTCCCTCCTTCACCTTCTGTTGTTATCTGTTGGTGGTTCCTTTGTTGGTATGTTTCTTCTTTCAGCAGGTATTCTGATGTTCACAGCTTCCATCTATGCTTTTTTGTCATCATTGGGAGGGGGAAGGCAAAATGGTTTAAGATAGCAAGAGTGTATTCTATGACATTTACAGTACCAGCCCATAGAGAAGAGATAGATCCTTTGGATATGTATAGTGTTAACTATATATATTGATATGTATGATATGATATTCTACCCAACTAGCCACTTTTTTGAAAGGGCTGGAAGAAGATAAGACTTGTTGTGGGAGAGAAGGATTGTGAGTTGGATCTAGAAAGCGTGAGGTTGTTGGAGGTCAGATTATGAAATAAAATGAGAGTAAAGGATAGATAATAGGTGCAGTGCGTCAGAGAATGGAGTTAACCACAACAGTAATAGAGTTCAGGATACTGTGAAGTGGGTGAAGATCTGGGAGGGATGTTGTGTAGTATTTACAATTGTATGGAACAGCTATATTTATAATGATAATGGAGCAACAATCATATGACACAATCTATGTGCTCTGGATAACCAGGAAAGGAACTATAGGACCTACAGTAGTGTGCTAATGGAACACAAGTGAACTGAAACAGTAAGATAGCAATATGCTATGAAAGAGAAAACCAAGGAAAACCAGTCAAACAATGCAATTTAACCCACCAAGCAAAGACTAATCAGAAAGAATACAAAAATACTAATAAAATAAAAGATGTAAGAATAATAGAAAACAACAATACAAATATGCTATAACTTGCAAGTTCTCTGTAGTAGCAAAGTGAAATTTGTCTCACTGTCTCAGCTATTGGGATGCCCCCTCTTTGGGTCCATTTCTGTTCTTTTCACAGTTCCAGGTTTTTTTTGTCTCACTTGTAGGAATTATAAAAATGAAGGAAGAAGGAATAGAAAGGAAGAAGAAATAAAACAAGAAAAAGAAAAGAGAGGAAGGAGTTAAAAGACAAACAATTTAAAAAATAAGGAATTACTAAAAAAAAAAAGAAAGAAAGAAAGCCTCCTGCTGGCTTCAGACTGGCCTAGCCAGTTTTGCTGTTCTTCCTGGCTGCAGCAGGCTGAGGGGTGATTAATTTCGCTTTTCTCTCTTCCTGATCTGCAGTCAGCCTCCAGCCCAGTTCCCCAGCAGCCTCTGGTCAGGGAGCACACTCTCCCCAGGCTTTGAGTGTCAGCTCTAGGGCCTCTTCCTGGGGCTTCAGTTGTGGGCGCTGAGCCTTCCTCAGAGAGCACTGCCCCCCCCACCCCACCCCGCCCAGGCCTGTCCTGGCCACTTCTGCTCCCTCAGGTTCCGGTGCACACTCTCCCCGGGGCTATGGGCAGGAGTGCCAGGTGCCTATCCCCGGGCTTTGGGTAGGGGCTCTGGCCCTTTGCAGTGCGCACTTTCCCCAGGGCTTGGGGTGTGGGATCCGGGCCTTGGCAGAGCACACTCGCCCTGGGGCTGTGGGCGTGTGGGCAGCCTCCAGTCCCTCAGGTTCAGGCGCACACTCTTCTAGGGGCTACGGGGGTGTTCCAAGGGCCTTCCATGTCACCTCGGGAGCATGGAGGCTGGCTGGGAAGGAGGCCAAGTGGCTGCTGCAGGAGAATTCCCTAAATAGCTGCCAAGTGTCTCTTTTTTCACTTTTCCTCTTTTAGAAATTCCTGCTGCTCAAGCCTGTTACTCCATACGGAGGCCTGACCTCTCACACAGCCCAATTCTCCAACCAGACTGAGGACTGTCTGGGTCAGGGCCTGTCATGGCCCAACTCTCAACTCTCCCCAGCCGGCATCCACAGATTCTGTGGGTGCTCACAGCCCCTGTGCGTTTGCCACTTAGTCCTTACTCCCCTCTCCGCGACTTCAAGCACCCAGGTCTCTCCAGGTGCTGCTCAAAACTTGTTTGGCAGAACAGAAAACTGTACTTGAACAATAATTAAATTAAAAAAAAAACTTGTTTGGCAGGAGAGGGAGCAGTTGACCCATCTCTCTCCCAAGAACCTTGTGGCAGCCCCAGTGGGTGCTGGGCCTGGGGCTGCAGCTGCCCTGGTCCCTGTGCTTGTCCCAGGGACCTTACTATCCTGAAGCTGTCTCCTTACCATCTGTTTTTTCAATGTCCTGTACAATTTTTGGTCTCCTATCTTCATATACGCTGGGGTACTGTTGGCTGTCCCCTCTGTTCCTCAGTAGATTGGCTGAGTATCTCACCCATGTGCAGGGATAGGTGGGCTCAGCTCCCACCTACCTCACCACTATCTTCCTCCCCCACGAAGTTTTAATTTTTTAAATAAGAATTCTACTTGCTCCTCTCATTTTCATCCTAGCCTAAGATTTTCATCCTAGGTTGTGTTGCTTGTTTTTTGTTTGGTACTGTAGTTATTTGGATATATAAACATCTTCCCACGAAAGCTAGCACAATACTTCAATAAGAGTAGGTGCTCAATAAGTGTTTTTTTTAATATTATCATTATTTATTATTATTATTATCATTATTACTGCAAGCAAGGAAAGTATCTTTTTAGTAAGCTGAGTAATTAAGACAGATGCCCAGAAGATGGTGCTGTGTGATCCCTAAATAGCATGCTTAGCTCAGACTTTGAACTGGAGAAAACAACTGAACTATTTAATTCCACAATTGATTATTATTTTTCAGGGGGAAAAATTCTTTCCAATCCCAATTGCACATGAAGAATTTGTCACATAACTAATCTGTATTTGTTTCCTAGGACTGCCACAACAAAGTATCACAAACTGGATGGTTTAAAACAATAGAAATGTATTTTTTCATAGTTCAGGATGGAAGTCCACAGTTCAGGCTAGATTTCAGAGGGGCCATGCTCCCTCTGAAACCATAGGGGAGGATCCTTGCTTTACTCTTCCAGCTCCAGGCAGCCCCAGGTGTTCCTTGACCTGTGGCAGCATGATTCCAATCTTCGCCTCTGTCTTCACATGATCCTCTCCCTGCCTTGTCTTTGTGTCTGCACATGGTGTCTCCTCCTTGTGTCTCTCCTCTGCTTATGAAGGTGCCAGTCATATTGGATTGGGGCCTATCCTAATGACCTCTTCTGAACTTGAGTATATCTATAAAAACCCGAAGGCCAAATAAGGTCATATTTGTAGGTACTAAGGGGTAGAATTTCCACATATCTTTTTGGGACATACAGTTCAATCCATAACAAGTAATAGTATTGGCCTGTAGAATCAATACTGATTACTGTTAATAAGTGAATTGAGAATTTTGTGAAAATTTTCTTAAAAAAATTGGATTTGCACTATTTCCTCTCTCTCCTGTGCAAATATGTGCATCGTCTGCTTGGTCTTTAAAACTTAATCTATAGACCTAACTATAATTTTATTAAACTCAACAAAGAGAAATTTTCATATATTGGAATAATATCTACACACTAGCTCTCACTAACAATGCAATTTAAAACTGAGTTGACAAGTTAATTACTTAAATATTCAATACCAAATACTTAGTATAGGCAGGCCATGCAATAAAACTAGTATTCATACTTATTAACAAGAAAGTCAATACCATTATGTGTTATGGTAGAACAGAAAACTGTACTTGAACAATAATTAAATAAATAAATAAAAAACTTGTTTGGCAGGGGAGGGAGCAGTTGATCCATCTACTGATCCAGCAGTTGATCCAGCAGTTGATCATATATATCCATTTACATATAAAGCAACTGCTTTATATATAAATATGATTATGTTATCAACCAAAATTTAAGAGAAACTTGTCTAATATTATGGTACATTTTAAGGACTATATCCTAAAATTCATACTATGTTCATTAATATTTGTTATCATAAATATTTGGCTACAGTTGAAGTTCCTGTTTTCTGAACTACAAAACAACTTAAGAAATGAAGCATTATTTTTTAAAAATAAAGTCGTAGTTATGATAAATATAAATTAGTATTATTACTAGTGGTCTCAAGTAACAAACAGGAAACCATACCATACTGAAAGAATAGCACAGCAACTTATAACTTAAAACAGAATTTCAGAAAAATGGAGTGAAAATTTTAAATTGTAAGGATATTATGAAATCCTAAGGATATTATGAAATTATTTGTGAGTCTAGAACCAGTCCAAAATATCAGCAAATTATGAGCTGAAAAGTGAACAATTTAGTTACTCTATTAAGGGAGTTGTCTCTGTGATATGAAAAATAGTTCACCTAACTCAAAAGATGACAAATACTAGAAATGAAATTTTTGGTTCTTTATAAAAACCAACATTTTTCTATGTGAAACTCAATGTTAGTTCCCATAAATAAAACTTTTTTAATACAGCCACACTCATTTATGTATTGTCTATGACTGCTTCCACATTGTAATGGTGGCTTTGAGTGGTTGTGACAGAGATTGATGGCCTGCAAAGCCTAAAGTACGTACTACCTGAATCTTTATAGAAAAAGTGTGCCAATCTCTGAAACAGATATAACACAGAAATCTAAGGGAAGAGTGATACAATGACAAACTGATGAGGTAGGCAGAAGGCAATTCATTTAAGGCATTTAACGAACAGTAGACTGTCAATAAATGATTGTTGTTACTAATATGCTAGAAATATAACACAATCTCATCTCATCTCATCTATGGGAAGATGAATTAAATATTAAATAACCTTAATATCAACTTTTGGAATGTAATCAATTCTTTTTCCAAAAATTTAAGAATTGATTTAAAAAATAGTTCTGGTTGAAAAAAAAACAAGGTTTTTAAAAATAATGAGTATCTCTTTATGTTTCTTAGTCTATGTACAGACTAATTAGCTGCCCAGTGGTGAAGAAAGTGTTATTAGCAAATGTTGGCACGGCAATTTTTCTACCCTAAATGTGAAGTCAATTGTATTACTATACTGTAAGATAACAAGCCAAAAGAAATGTTAGATTGAGTCAAATGGATCACTTTGTTCTAGGTTACTCAAAATGAAAAGGACACATCCTGGAAAGCTAATAAAGCAAATTAGTTAAGAGAACACTGCAATCATTATTGAATATTATGAGTTGGATAGTTATTTTTTTAAACTAACACTGCTTTGAAATGATAGTCAATTGTTCATTATAAAAAATAATGGGGGAAAGAAGTAGAGAGATTGTAAAATCATGGATGACTTCACGTGCTTTTGGTTGGCTTCCATACGCACTCCTGTAGTTTTGGTCCCTGATTCACCTTAACAATTTCATTTGCTTAATATTAAACATTGTATTTCCTGGGTGATAACAAATTATGACAGGGAGAAGTTACATAGAAACAGCTTGAGAGTAGCTGCTCCTGAATTTTTAAAATATTCTTTAAAATTATATCAGAGTGGTAATCCCAGGAAATTGTTGTTTAAAAAGTAAAATATCAATAGCTGCCAATATTTGTCCCATGAAAAGAGCACCAGCTTGGCCACAAAGGAAAGTCTTCCGTGTTCCATTGGAGAATCCTCTTCCTGAGTACCGCAACATGTCCTGTGACCTGAACTTCCCCATGACATCTCCATGCCCCACTTCTTAACTTATGTCCTGATTTTTGTGCCTTCTTGGGATTTTTATGCATCTAGAGCTGAAGCAGGAACTTTCTTGATAATACAGACTATTTAATGGTACATAGCAAAAAAATGTAAGGAAACCTAGCTTGTTTAGTTGGCTATGATGCATTAATAGTCAGCTGTATTCTTCATTAAAAGGACCAAGTAACAGAAAATGTAAATCTGACAATCTGGCCTATGGCATATATAAATAAACCTAACTATTTTTCCTTAAGTGAGAAACAAAAGACCATTCAAAACAGGAAAGTGTATTGGAAACACTCTTAAGGTAACCGCATATGATTCCTGTGCTGTTTCACTGTCTTCAAATAATCTTCTCCCTTGAGTGTATGTGGGGGCAGAAAGGTGTTCTATACTGAGCTTCTAACTATAGGATAGGAAAAAAGTGATGAACGAATGTGGTTTTGCATATATAATTACATAATTGTGTCATATAGTGTGGCAGTGACCATCTGAGTTCTTCCTCCCATGCTGGCTTTGAAGAGCCAAACTTCATGTTGAGAGTGGTATATGTTGGGAAGTCCACATGGTAAGGAACTGAAGGCAGTCACTAGGAGCTGAGGGCAGCCTTTGACTAATAAGGAGAAAAAAGCCCTCAGTCCTACAATGCCAAGAAACCAATTTCTGCAAAGTCAATCTCTTTCCTGTTGAGCCACAGATGGTGCTGCAGCCCTGAGAGACACGCAAGTAGGCCATATGAGAACCTAAGAATAGACCTGGCAAGGCCATTTCTGAACCCCTGACCCACAGAAACTGTGAGAAAATCTCTGTGGGTTTTTTAAAGAAGCTAAGCTTATGATAAATTGTTACACTGGGGCTCAGAGTAGCATTTTCAAAGTATTTCCTGAAAAACATTATTTCAATGAGATTGGGGGGAAAGA
Source organism: Artibeus jamaicensis (assembly GCF_021234435.1). Classification (NCBI taxonomy): domain Eukaryota; kingdom Metazoa; phylum Chordata; class Mammalia; order Chiroptera; family Phyllostomidae; genus Artibeus; species Artibeus jamaicensis. Next base: position 2,442,207 of record NW_026521887.1, read on the forward strand.
TTCTTTATATACATTGCATTTCAGCATATGAGAGTTTTGAAAACTTTTGCAATAAAGAAATCTTCTTAACATTTAAAGTTAGAAGATCCAAAATGTATTTATTAAAAGAAACTTTGTATGTATTTATAAATCAAGAGACATTTTCACCTTTGGTTGTTCGGGATGATGTGTTGGTGCAAGGAAAGGCACTGGTACATAAAGCACACTTTCCACATGAATTGCACAGGATGTGTGCACAAGTACTGTGGGCTAGAATTTTTATTTCTGACCACAAAGGAGATCTTAAAGAAAGAAAAAGGTAGGAGAGGGTTTTAAATTCCCAACTCAATTTATAGTCAAAGAATTAGTGGCTTTAAAAAATGTCTTATCTTTGATAGCCACAGCATAGGTTAGCTAAACACTCCAACCAAATATGGTATTATTTGGGTTGTATATTTATGAAGCAGGTTGAATTCACACCATTGCCAAATTTTGTATGTGAGGCTAAGGAAAGAATTAGAAAGAAGTAGGAACCAAGGATTTTGGACTAAGATGAAAATGAGAATCTTGAATGCAAAATCCTATTGAGTCACCTCTCGCCAGCAGACACACTCCCTCTCACCTGTCTGAGACTTGTCTCTCCTGATTAAAGCCCTGTGACATTTCATCAGAGATAGTTCTGTTCCACGGGGTTGCCACTTAACACTTCTTTCTCCAGACTCCTATATACAATCATCTTCCAGCATATTTGGAATGAGGGTATTGTAAAGTTTTGTTCTGAAGACACAACTTGTACACACAAATCATTGTGAGATCATGCCAATTTATATTGGCAAAAAAGTACCAAATATGTGTGGGAATGAATTTTAAGATTAGTAGTCAGGACCAATATAATGTTGGATTACACTAAAGTGACTGGGTATATATTCCTCAATGTGTTGGTTCAAGCACTGAAAATGGATGGGGTAGTTTTCTTGGGTGACAGAACCGTGGACTGGATGATGTACTGAATTTAATGTGGCTGAAAGTTCAGAACGGATATAATGAGGACAAAGGAATTGAAAGCTGTAGGGGAATGGCGATCTTGGAATAGATTATTACATGCAAATATTTCACCTGCTCCTTTACTGCATCAAAAGGTACTCATTTGCTAAGATGTTAGAAATTGCATAGGTGAGAGAAAACTTAGCATTGTTTGAAAGCTCTTGTGTAATTATCATACTACTGTTTCATAGCTGGGAGGAAAGTGAGAGGTGCTCTCTTTGAAATGGGCATCTTGATTTTAGTAGAAGTGATGAGTTCTGAGTGACAGAGGCCTTATGGAAGTGCTTAAATACTAGAGACCAGGGGTGGAATTATGGAAATGGGAAGCAGGAGTACAGTGTCAGTCAGTGTGGTGTTTAACTCCAAAGCCATTGGTGGAAGTAGTTAATTAGTCATATTGTGCCTAGAAATTAAATAGATGGACAGTGTACTAAAGTATTAATTGATTTGTTTAACTCCCAAATTTCTCAAAACCTGATATGAATCCCTGCAATGGAATTTATGTTATCACGCTAAGTTGACAGAATTAACTCTGTTCACAGACCCAGATCTTCTTGGATGAAAGTACGATTTCCTTGAAGAAGTTTCCTTCAACATAGCCATAATAAATATCATGTACTATAAGCCTTCCTTCTTGGCCTTTCTGTTATTGTTAAAATGGCTGTACACTGGAAGAAAGGAAAATATGTTGATTTAGGGAGATTATTAGACACTGGTTCTGAGCCACTGAATTTGTGGCACTCTGTTACAGCAGCCACAGGAAACTAATACAAGCTGGGAACACAAGTACCTGGCTTCTGAATCACGCATTCCCTTGTAGTCCTGTCAGTGAGCCTCATCCCAACCTCCTCGCTTCTTCCTTCAGCCTATCATCTTCAAAATCTTTCTTCCTCTGCCCTTCCCTTCAGGCACACTAACCAGGTTAATCCTTACCAAGTGCTAAGGTTTCCTACCAAAGTCAGAGAATCTGTTGAATTCAAGTTACATTTGGTTTTCTCAAGGAATCGTATTGCAAAGCTTAGGGCATTAGTCTGAAATGAAAGGAAAAGGGAAAATACAACAAAATAACTTTTTAAAACATTTAAATATATTATTCTGCCATACATTCTAAATTTATATAGACATTAATAGAAAAAATAATGCAGACACTTAGACACATATACAAATATCAAAATATTGTGCATTATTTGAGTTCAATAGATACAATAAATAGATTAAGTGCAAGTGATGGATACTCATGAGTTGAGGAAGCCAAATTCTGTGGTGTTGGGAGATTAGTTGGAGGACAGTAGAGAGGAGAGAAGACCCTTCAGTCCTCTGCAGTACTGCCTCCTGTAGCAGACTGGCACTGGTGGAAGGGGACAGGGAGAACGTACTTTGAATTTAGAATTTTGATTATCAACTGAGAATGAGTGTTTTAAACATTTCAAAACTATGTTTAGAATATAAAGTGGTTATAGGATTTCCTATTACCTATGAGTGAAAAAAAAGGCAAGGGCGTGCAAGAATTTCCTCCCAGGGGCAGGAAGATATTATACCATACTTTATAAAATTTTTAGAGATGCAGAAGCAGAAAGAAAGTAAAACTTGTGATCAAATTTTCAAGTTAAGCACTTTTTTTAGCATACCAGTCACACACATGTTTTTTTATTTCAGTGGGACCTGCCATCAGAGAGGGACTTCCACTCCAGACACATCTCTGGTGAGCCCACCTTGGAGTTATTTCCTTCCTTACCCAGCTTAAATTCTATGACCCATCACTTTAACCACTATGTTTTAAGTGTTGTCTACACCCTTAACTCAAGTTCTCTCTACTACATTTCCCAGTCAAAATCCCAACCTTGTTGAATGTTTCTCCACATTTTTCCCCAGGATACTGAAAGCACCAGAAGAAAAAATATACAACAGTGCTCTTCAGTGCCAGTACAAATACAGAATGTCTCACCATGACAACAAACACTCCTACTGCGCTAACTATGCTTTCTCTCTCCTGCCCTCTGCAGTGATAATTTCAAACAGTCCTTTCCCTTCTCAGACTGTTGATTTTCCTATTACCCACTTAATTTCAACAAATGACTTCACTTTTCATTTCTATTACAGGAGACATTTTCACTTTCTGTCACTTACTATGACCATCTATTTGTGTTCAAACACATGTGTCACGCACGTTGAATCTTCCCCTGCTTGCCATGGAGGTGTGTCTGTCCCTGCCAAGAGTGATCCTTCTATCTGCACTCAGATCACTGTCCTCTTGACATCTTCAGGAACCTTTCTCTCCTAATAATTTTTCCCTGTTTTTAGCTTTTTTCTTTCTATTGGATTCTTGTAAGCACTGTTTAAACATTCTTTATCTTTCATCTTAAAGCAAACACTTGACTCCACTAGCTCTCGTTCTCTTTCCTCCACTTCAACTAACTTTGTCAAAGACTTGTTTATACTTGCTATCTCTGCCTCTTTACCTTCCTGTCCTTCTTTAGCCCCTAAAATCTACCATCTGTCCTTTAGTTTCAATGTGAGGCCTCTCACTGAGGTCACCTATGATTTCCTTGTCAATAAATTCAGTGGACACATTAGCTTTATCTTTCTTGACCTTCTGTAGCTCTCAGTCACTCTTTGCTTCTTGAACTGTTTCCTCTCATTGCTTCCAGGACTTTTGATTGCTCTCCTGCCTTCTTTAGTGAGTCTTCCTCCTCTTCCTCCTTCGCTGCTTCCTCCATCTCCTCAGCCCATCTCAGCTTTCTGTCTGAATCCCGCCTCACTGTCTCTGTGCCCCTGGGTGAGCACATCCTCTCTATTGCTTCCATTATAACCAACAACCTGGTAACTTATAGTCTTATTTAAGCCCACCCTTCATATTTGTGTAACCAAATTCTACCTAACACTCCCAGTCATGATATCCTTTTGGCATCTCAAACTCAAAATGTCCAAAATTGAAAACATTCTCACAGTCCTCAAACTTCTGTTTCTATCCTGATAGATGGTTCTAACTTCCAGTTAAGTTATTCAAAAATTTGAGATTCTTCATTGACTCCTTCTGATTCTCCAGTCAAATCCAAAGTCCAGTTGATTTTACCTGATGAGTGTCTTTCCTGTGTGTTTATTGTTTTTCATTCCCACAATCTCTTAGTGTGACAATAACTTTTCTAGTAAATTGGTAGAAGAAGCTTCTACATGATCTTTATTCTCCAGTCTGATCTGCCCCCAGTCCCTTATCCACAACTTGGCAGCACAACTGCACAACTTTTTCAAAAGACATAAATACAAGTACCTTTTCCTTTTGTATAACATTATTTTTATTTATTTTAATATTTTATTTATTTACTTTTAGAGAGAGGGGAGGGAAGGAGAAAGCATGAGAGAGAAACATCATTGTGTGGTTGCCTCTCATGTGTCCCCTACTGGGGACCTGGCCTGCAACGCAGGCATGTGCCCTGACTGGAAATCAAGTCGTCAACCCTTTGCTTCACAGGCCTGTGCTCAATCCACTGACCTATACCAGCCAGGGCTATAACATTATTTTTATATATTTTTTGGTCACACATTAGTGAAAATCTAAAACCAACATGGCTGACAAGGATCTTATCAAATCCTCCATCTCAATAACTGGACAAATTTTTCTCACCCATCCAGCTCCTCTTTTTCCTATTTATGACTATATTTCATTGAAATTACAGGATTGAGTACTACATTTAGAAGCATCACACAGGGCCTTCCAGTACCGCCTCTGGATTCTGACTGTTACGTTGTGATCCCAGGCTTCCCATTTACTACCTGTGACCTTAGACACCCTATTTATCCTCCCTGAGTCTTTCACCTGTGAAATGGGAATGCTAGTAATAATAGTTCTTACCTCACAGTATCATTATAAGTGCTGAATGGGCAACTTCATGCAAAGTGTTTAAAACAAAGCTTAGTACATAGTAAGTGCTATGAAAGTGTGGCTCAGTGCCTTATTACAATTATTTCTTTACAATTAATCTGAGTTCCCTCATGTTTCTCTAAGATCTTTGCTGGGCAAACTATAACACAGGAAAAAATTCAAACATTATATCTCTGGCCTGTCCCATATAGGAAACAGTTGCTAAATCCCTCTAGCACATAAGTAGTCTCCAGTGATCCTGCAACACCGACCAAGAAAAGTACAAGTTTTTTAGTCAGATGCATTTTTGTCCTTTTGCAAAATTTATTTGATTTTTTAAAAATTCTCAAATCCCTAGTAAGCTCCTTTTCCCCAAATCCTCTGATGACTTTGCCTTATGTTCAATTGAGAGACTAGGAAACTTCAGACCGAAACCTACGATCCTTTCACATTAAGTCTAAAACCCTACCTGAATCACCTCCCACTACTTTGTGTCCTTTCAAGGAAACGGGTGCCCCTTCTCTTATCCACAGAACAACACAAACAGCAGCCCAGGATCACATTCCCTTGAACCTTCTCAGGGATCTGCCCCTCCTGCCACTTTGCACTCTGTGGATTATTCTCATCAATATCCCCAGTAATCCTTCCAACACATCTTTTATCTACATGTCTGCCTAAAACTATGGTCTTGTTTCTTTGCTCTCCTAACAATCAGTTGTCTCAACATTTGTTATACCAGGTCTTTCTGCTGCTGCTTCTTCCCTCATTCCCAACTGAACTATGAACATGTGAATGTTTTAGAATTATAGTAATCAACTTATTTTGCTCATATTTTCTTTTTTATTTTCACTCAAAGGTAACATATGATTTAAAAAATCGATGTCTAAATATGTCTAGAATAATATCTTCTGTTAAGTATAAATAGAGATTCTAATTAAGGAGAGATTTTGGTTGTAGTTTGATTAGCCACATTTTTAGTGGAACATTTAATATCAATGTATCTTACAATCAGTGCATCTGAGATGTGATAAAATCCAATACCACAGACTTTCACAGAGGCCTTCACTGATCTCTCAATAATTGCCTGTTGCTCTCTTTCAACAGGAATTCTCTTCTTTACTCCTTCAGGTACTTATTCCAGTCATAAATTTGTCTCTTCATCTGGTATAAAACTATTTCCATGGCTGGGGACTTTGAAGGTAAAGTCACATTCATTGGGCTCACTCCAGTATATACTCCACCAACAAACTAACTGGGTCACAATAGGATTTAACTACGTATTTCTGGGTTTACCGAATAAGTGGGTAAAACCTCCTTTAGGAGTTCACTGTGTATCACAGAATGTTAGTTGCTATCGGCTACAAAGAAGTAAAAGTCCACTTTGATTTTTACTGTAGACTTCGGTTATTAAGTACTAAAACAAACTTACTATGAAGCACTTTAACATGAGAACACTCTAGGGCTTTATAAACTGAGATGTACAAAAAGCAACTGGTTTTTATTTAGTGGTACAATTAAGATAAGGCTTTAAGATTTAGTCACTGCACTACCCAGCTAAACCCTATGAATGAAATGACCCAAATGTACAGGCAGCAATATGTTTCTGCAAGCAGGGTTGAAGACCTTAAAAATGTGAAGTTTCTAGAAGACAGAAAAAAGTAAACATAAACAAGACACTGGAAATTTCTTGCACAGATGCAGAGCTAATAGCCCCCATCTGTATTTTCCTTCGTGCAACCACAGAGAGAAACCAGAGTATAGTCATCATTCTGTAATCCCTCAAATCCTTAAAGCAAAGGATACAAAGCATTTTTCTCTTCTGGATACAAAAATAAGAAGTAAACTCTGATTTGGAGCAGGGGGTCAATGCTTAAGTGGATCATAAATTATAATTAAATATAAACAACCCCTTATCTCACCTTTTGATCTAAACTTTTCATTTTAAGACATGATGAAATGGTGGAAATCCCTACTTAACCAGATCAGGTTTCATTGGAAAATGTGCAGTTGTCCCTTCAGATCTGGATGGGGATCAGTGCCAGTCCAAGAGATTTTATCATTTATTTATATATATTTAGGCTCTGTCTTTGCTAGTATTGTAGAATGGAAAAAAATAACTAAATCACAAAAGTATGCAAATTGAATGTCTACAACTTGCATTTGAAAAATCAATTATAAACTGCAACAAACAGACCTAAGCAGATGAACAAATAAAATGTAATGATTTGCTTCCTCCTGGCAATAATGTGAGACAGAATGAGAAAACACGCATGAAGTGCTCCTTGAAAATGCCTTATGAATACGTGATATTAACAGCCATCATTTTTCCTACATTTCCTGCCTCATTAATTTCTATCTAGATTTCAAAAAGTTTATACACCATTTCTAATTTTTAAAAATTACACAAAATAATCATTTTACAATAGATTAGATATAAATTCATAAAGAAAAATCCTCCTTTCTGGAGTGTAAAATGATTTTTAAAATTGGTATGTTGTCAAAATCTTTCTAGAAATGTTATATCAAAATGTACCAGAGGAGGGCAGTGGTACTTCACATTTTAACATTTTGCTATTTCTTAGATTGGACAAGAATAGTCCTTTCGATTTTTCAGATTTTTCATTGCAAATCAAAGCATAATTATAAGCTAATGTCCTATTCTGCCACCAGCCTCAAAGGGCATTGGAGTATGTTCTATAAATGAAAAGAAATTGTTAATTCTAATTACATATAAAATTAGTATTGTACCCTCTGAAAGTGCTTGTTTCTCCTCCGTTTTACTCTTCATCTTTAAAGCAATATGATATCATGGGAGAGACAAAGAGTAGCTACTGATATCCTTCATGGATTAAATTCTATGCATTATAGCTTAATTTAAATTACTTTGAATTAAATTACTGTGTTTTGTATACCTTCTGAATTTCTCACTAAAGACACTTACACTTACTTTAATAAAATAAAACTCAATGAAACAACTTTAGGATTATTTTTGTAAACCAGATACTTTTCTTACATTTTATATATCTAAGAAAGCTAAAAATAGGCTAGGATGGGATGGGAGTAAAAGGCAGCAAACTGTACTCGAACAATTAAAATTGAAAAAAGAAAATTAACGAGCAAAAAAAAAAAAGAAAGAAAGCTAAAAATAGTGGATTCGGTGTAGGTTCTTACCAGCTGAGTGGGTAAATGTGATCACATGTGCATTTGAATGATGCCTCTCTGAGTCTTGGAAATGGAGGGCAGGTGATTTGAACATAAGATGTATAAAGAGAAGGAGCACTCGAGGTAGAAGGAATTACATTCTTACTGATCCCGAGGAGCAGTAGAGCCCAACGCAAAATTCTTCAGAGGAAAATCAGTTTGGGGAACTCTTACTAACGTTGTTCTGTATAATTATATAAAATGCTTACAGCTGATAAAGTACCCTTTCCTTATTTATCAAATGAAATAAAAAATTACCTACATGACAAGAATAGTTTCTAAATTATATAAGATTTAACCCTTTAATTTGAATCTAACTTAGCATAACCAAAAGCAGTGGATGGAAACTGCAATTAGATACATTTTAAATCAAGTCAGATAGAACCACTGAATGAAATAACGATTTTCATGAGAAATGCAATTCATGGGAGCTTCAGACAATTAGTAATTAAAGACTAAAATAGTAATGAAGTTTGATCAAGTGGTCTTTAAAACAAGTTTGCAAATCTAGAAGGACATAGAGTTAACACTTTTAAGCAACACTATGTATACATTGCTGCCTGTGTGGACTTCCAGTGCCTTTGTTATGCCCAGATTCTACTTTGGTTCCATACTAGAGCGAATGTTTGAAGGGATAATCAATGGGCTTCCCCCTTTCCTTTCAAACCTAAACTGTCCCATAGTTCTGAGCACTCTGATCATTTCTAAATTTCACAGATAAGTACAACCTATTACAAAGGACCATGTAGACCAATTACTCTTTGTTTCATTTTCTCAGATGACTTCAGGGAAGTCAGTGTCATCAGAAGTTGAATAAAAATGCTAAACAGCAAATTTAAGTCTCCCTGTATAGCACTCCATCTATGTATCCAAACCATTTTCTTTCTATTTTTTATTTTTTACAAGAACCATTTAGGTAGTAGTTTTTTTAATAGCAGAAAATGTTTATTTACTAGCATTTTTAATTTTATTTTTTTCCATTACCATCCAGTCCCATTATACCTCCCTCTCCACCCTGCAATTACCACACATGAATCCTTTTTCCTTTTTGCTTAATCCCTCCACCCCTCTACTCCCCCCATTATTAGCTGTCACCCTGCTCTCTATCTATGAGTCAGTCTGTCTCAATTTTGCTTGTTAGTTCAGTTTGTTCATTACATTCCACATATGGGTGAAATCATATGGTATTTTTCTTTCTCTGATTGGCTTATTTCACTTAGCACAATCCATTCATACCATCACAAAGGGTGAGACTTTCTCTTTTTTATGGCCAAGTAGTATTCCACTACTTGTAAATGTGTAAATGTCCCATAGTTTTTTCATCTAGTCATCTATCGATGGACACTTGGGCTGCTTCCATATGTTGGAAATTGTAGGTAATGATGCAATGAACATAGCGGTGCTTATGTTTTTTAAATTAGTGTTTTGGGTTTTTTCTTGGATACATTCTCAGAAGTGGGCCCACTGGGTCAAAAGGCAGATCCATCTTTAATTTTCTGAGGTATCTCCATACTGCTTTCCACAGTGGCTTTACCAATCTGCATTCCCACTGACAGAGCAAAAAGGTTACCATTTCTCCATATCTTTGCCAGAATTTGTTGTTTGTTGATTTATTGATGGCCATTCTGACTGGTATGAGGTGATATCTTATTATATTTTAATTTGCATTTCTCTGATTAATGATGTTGAGCATCTTTTCATATGTCAATTGGCCATATGCTGCATGTCCTCTTTGGACGAGTGTCTGTTCTGGTCCTTTGCCCCCCCCTCAACTTTTAAAAAATGTTTTATTTCTTTTTTTTTATTTTTAGAGAGAGGGGAAAGGAAGGAGAAAGAGAGGGAGAGAAACATCAGTGTGTGGTTGCCTCTCACAGGGACCCCACTGGGGACTGGGCCCACAACCCAGGCATATGCCCTGGCTGGGAATGGAACCTCGACACTTTGGTTCACAGCCTGCACTCAATCCACTCAGCTATACCAGCCAGGGCATTTGCCCCCTTTTTAATTGGATTGTTTGTTTTTGTTGTTGTTGACTTTTGTAAGTTCTTTATAAATTTTGGATATTAACCTCTTACAGATATATTGGTGAATATTTTCCCCTTTTCTTGTGGGTTGTCCTTTTATTTTGTTGATGCTTTCTTTTACTGTGCAAAACCCATTTTCAAATATCCTATAATTTCCCTACGTAGTTTCCCTTTCCCTGAAATGTGCACATCGATTTTTTCATGACATAGAAGTTCCTCACTGTGAGTAAGAAATGCCAGACTTTTCTATTGCCACTGTGTCTTGTTTTGGGCACAAGAGTGGAAGCTCTCTTTTGCCCCATTTGATTCCCCACTGGGGGTTTGTTTCCAAAGTTACTTCTTGTAGTCCATCAGTGCCTACTGGGTTTCCCAGCTCAAAATCCTACTGTCTTTGAGGGTATTTAATAGCTTTATTTCAGTTCCTGTGTCCACCACTTGCAGTCACAGGCCATACCAAAAGTGCTCTCCGAGTGGCCTTTAGACATCCCCCAGGCAGGTATTTGGCAGCCACTACATATTAAGCCCCTGATACATACCAGGTCTCCAGGTAAATAAAGCTTTAAATCAGTTACTTCACTTAATAGTCATGGCAACTCTCTGAAATTAAGTTTGCTAATTAATTATTGATAAATAAGGGGAAGCCTAACCAATAAAGCTGACCTGGGAACAAATCCTGCCACATCCCGCACCATTCTGGTTAAACTGCACATGGAAAGCAGGCATTGTCCCTATCAGCCAAAATGGTTAGTAGCCAGAAGATCAGTCTACACTTATTTTGCTTAATTTACTAAAACTGGTAAAGGAAACCTAAAAAGTCATCAAAAACCAAACTTGACTCGAATTAATACTACAATTGATTCCAGTCTCCCAATTAGTTCAAAATGTTTTTTCTTAGTACTCTTACTACTGTTGTTCTGTATAGTTACATAAAATGCTCTTTTATTATGTATAAAATTTAATAAAAATATTACCTATATTATAAGAATAGTTTCTAAATTATATAAGATTATCATAGCACTAGCACATAACAAATGTTCAGTAAATGTTATTTTTATGATTTTCAATTCACCAAAATGTCATTCCAAAGAACAGGCAAGTGTGTCTCTCTTGTTCACTCTTGTGTCTTTGGAGCCTAAACAGTGCCTGGAATAGCATATTTGAGGGAGAACCCCAAAATACAGAATTTATTTATAAAAATTGTGTATTTATTCTCACATGTTTAAACTTCAGTCATCTTCAAAGTACTCTCCATTTGATGCAATACACATATGGAGACATTTTTTTTCTACAACTCAAAACAGTTTTTGAACTCATTGATTTTGATGCCTTTTAGTGCTTTTGAGATTTTTTGTATTACCTTTTCCACACCAGCAAATGTTTCCCTTTGAGGACTTTTTTTCATCTGGGGAAATAAAACAGTTGCTCTGGGCAAGATCAGATGAATAAAGAGGGAGGGTGGGGCATGGGAGTCATGCCATTTTTGGTCAAAAACTGCTGAACATTCAGTGCACCCATGGGTGTGGACATCACCCATCATGAAACAGGCACAAATGTTTAAAGTCTTCAAAAAAATTCACTGAATCCAAAAGCAGCCTCTCACAACCATGCCAGCTGGTACACTGATACAGATGGGTTCCTAGAGCACTCATGCCAGGGGAGGGGAGCCTGCATTATGAGGGGCCCACCCTCCAGAAGACAATTCCATTTGGGGGGCAGGGTCCTCCCTCATATACTCCATAAACAGTTCTTAAATGATATTTGTTATAATGAGAGTATGGGCTATGACATCACACTGTTCCAATAGACCTGAGATAGTACTTAATCTCCCTTTATCTTTTGTTGCTTCATTTGCACATGAAGATGATTACAATACTAGTCTGATAGAATTATTGTGAAGAGTCAGTGGGTAAGTGCTTATAAAATGCTTAGAAAAGCCCATGGCATATAGTGAGCTGCAAATAATTATTAATTGCAATTATTATATCATCTCTGTACTGTGACAAAATAAAAATTTGGGATACAATATTTCTACCAATACATTGAGATTTACCTTGTTATCACTTACTGTAGGAACTGTTACAAATGAGAAAATCAAGTCTTAAAGAACTATGTCAGTTTTCCCAGGTAAACTTATAAAGCTCTGTAAGTAACAACACTAGCTTTCAAAACAAGGTGTGTCTGATACTACTGACCATATTCTTTAGCATTGGGCCGCATTATACTTGGTCCTACTTAGGCTGTTTAAAAATAAATACAATTCTCTTACAAAATTGGTTTGTGATTTAAATGGTAGTCAGCATGAATCATTGTGAAAATATGCAACACACATACATTGACACTAACCTATTTTAACAGGAAAGCTAAGCAACTACCCTGCTGGTTTGAGGCATACTCAGACCAGGCACATATTTAAACAGACATCAAGATCTATTTTGAAATGTATGTGGTAGGCAGCATAGAAAGTAGACAAAACCAAGCTAGGACCCTATTGTGTGTCTAACAAGGAGAAAGGGTAGGTTTGAAATTCAGAGAAAGAGAGAAAGAGGAACAGGGAGAGGGAGAGAGCGGGGTGGGGGTAGAGAAATTGATATCTAGGGCTCTAACTGAAGCAGTGTGGAAATTCAGTAGCTTCATAAGGGGTTGTTCTAGTCAGGCTAGGTCAACATGGTAGTTTTTTCCTTGTGTGTCATCTAGTTCCATGTTTTAGACCAGACCCTCTCTTATTATAGCAGTTACCCTGCTATATTCTCCTGGGTTTAGAGGAAATGTCATTAACTATCTTTCTCTAATCCATATTCCTGTAATTTGGGTGTCCAGTAGACTGATTGGAAGCCTGCTCTTCTGGCCTGCCTGGGAATTTAAGAATTGAGCAATTTTCATATTCTTAAGAGGTGTAACAAAAGTTCCTTGACATGACTTTTCCTGTTTTCATTGTACTGTGTATCTCTGAGGGCTTCCTATCTCTTTTACAGCAAGGATACAGGAGCATGTTGATTCACTTAGGGGAATGATGGTTAACCTGATATTTTAAAAGAGCATCCACCTAAGGTCTTTTAAAATCTATAATGAGTAAAATAATTGTTTAACTATTAACATGAGTTATTTTTACTCTTGAATATCAGGGGTTGTGGCAAAGCAAGTAGATAATGGTTACCTAAGCCCGACCTCCAAAGCATTCCACCATGTCATATAGTGAATTGATCTGGGGTTGTGCATGTGTGGGTATGAAAGAGTTGTCTGTGTTGGAATGGAAGTTCATAGTACGGTCACAACAACATATTGTTGCTAGAATTGCCTAGTTAATGCTTAATTTTGTAAAGAGCAAAAAGAAAGAAGGTTTTCTTATGAACCAAGAGTAAGTAAATTCACATATACTTTGGTGAAGTATTAATAATTACTGCTATTAAAGAACATTTATTGCTCGACAACTATGCAATATATTGTTTTCTGATCGTTTAAATGCAATATTTACCAGCATTTAGACTTTAGCTCCAAACGAAGACAAAAAAAAACGGTTTCTCAGAGAACATATTGGATATTTTTTGTCTACCACTGACTCATTATGTACGATTTGGAAATCCTCCCACCATTTTTACCTCCACCTCAACATATAAGAATTCCAGATTAGTTCATTCCTACATGAGAGTTAAATTTTGCAACATAAGAAAATGAATGTAAAATCTTTTATTTATAAAAGTTAAATGGGAGTGTATATGGTCTTACTGGGAACACTTACAGTCTTGTCAATAAAATTTGAAATGTAATTTTGTTTATTCCCCTGAACACTTCTAAATTTTCTAGTTAATTGCTTAATGTACTATTAAAATCCACAGCTATTTCACAAAGGCTTCCTCTGAACAGAATGACTGCATTAAATTGTTCTAGTTCTTACAAGCCTTTTCTGTGTCACATATTCCTTTGTCAAACCTTCACCCACAGTGTAGCAGAGTTAAGACTTTCAGTAACTAACACTCGTGTATGTTATTTGCCAGGCACTCTGTTGAGTATTTGTCTTTGCTAATTCTCAGAGTCCCATGAAAGAAGGACTACTGTTATCTCCAGTACAAAGGTTTGATACAAAGATATGAAACAGGTGATAAAATGGGAGATGTGAGATTTTTCAGCCCAGAGCTTTCACCTCTGAAGTTCCACTAAGCGTTTTACTTGTGTACTAGTTAATGTATAAGTATATTTCCTGCTGTATAGAAAAAGCTAGATTACATATAACCCAAGAAAAATATAATTAGTCTAAAAATACTATTACTTACTAAGTGTTATGAGAGTCAAGAAGGGAGGGTTTCATTTACATTAAGTACCTATTGTATGTCATTCACCATCTGGGCACTTTGCACATATTATCTCATTTAATGATCAAATTAAAAATTTCAGGCAACTATTATCCCATCTAGAAATACAGTAGAACAATCAGCCTCAGGTGCAGTGGCAGGGGATGGCCAGGAGATGGATTTCTGGTCAGTGAAATATGAGCTTAATTGATACTTAGCACTTCAGACCCAGCCCTCACAAGCTTTTGTCTGCTCTTTCTTCCCTCTCTCAACTGCCAGTTGGAAGCAGAGCACCTCCATGGTGAACTCTAAGCCACAGGCCATGTGGAGCTACCATATGGACCAAGCCTCTTGTCTCTGCTCAATGTCAGGAGGGAAAAATAAGCCAGCATTGTGCTAAACTCCTGAGAGTAGCAAATTGTTACAGCAATGAGCTTATCCTAAGTATACTGGATGTACATTTGGCTTTAGAGAGGGAGGCAGTATGTGTTTCAAACATGATTGAAATGTTTACTCTTTAGAATGAACTGACACTTGTGAAACATTATGAGGTGAAAGCATGAAAATTCTGATGTTTCTTCCAATTTAAGTAGCAATACTCATTTATGCCACTTGGGGACTGCTTGCCAATCCTTGTTGAAACAATTTCTAACTGGCCCAATAAAAACCTATGAATAGACCATTTAGAGCCATGAGTAGTCCTGTGGAACACCAGCTCTCACGTTTAGTGTATATGGAATAATCAACTTGGAAAATTCAGATTTCAATTCACAGGGTTTCAACACTGATATTTTCTTTTTAAAAAATTTTTTTCCCATTAGCCCTCTCCCCCCTTCCTCTGGTTACTGTCAGATTGTTCTTAATTTCAATGTCTCTAGTTATATTTTGCTTGCTTGTTTGTTTTGTTGATTAGGTTCCACTTATGGGTAAGATCATATGATATTTGTCTTTCACTGGCTGGCTTATTTCACTTAGCATAAGGTTCTCCAGTTCCATCCATGCTGTCACAAAGGGTAGGAGCTCTTTCTTTCTTTCTTTCTTTCTTTCTTTCTTTCTTTCTTTCTTTCTTTCTTTCTTTCTTTCTTTCTTTCTTTCTTTCTTTCTTTCTTTCTTTCTTTCTTTCTTTCTTTCTTTCTCTCTTTCTTTCTTTCTTTCTTTCTTTCTTTCCTTCCTTCTTTCCTTCCTTCTTTCCTTCCTTCCTTCCTTCCTCCCTCCCTCCCTCCCTCCCTCCCTCCCTCCCTCCCCCCCTTCCTCCCTCCCTCCCCTTTCTCTTCTCTTTCTTTCTCTTCTTTCTTCTTCTTTCTTTCTTTCTTTCTTTCTTTCTTTCTTTCTTTCTTTCTTTCTTTCTTTCTTTCTTTCTTTCTTTCTTTCTTCTACATAGTATTTCATTATGTAAATGTACCATGGATTTTTTATCTACTCATTTACTGATGGGCATTTAGGTTGCTTCCAGCACTTGGGTATTTTAGATTGTGCTGTTACGAACATTGGGGTGCATAGGTTCTTTTTAATTAGTGTTTCATGATTCTTAGGATATTGTCCCTGCAGTGGATTTCCTGTCAAAAGGCATTTCCATTTTCAGTTTTCTGAGGAAACCCCATACTGTTTTCCACGGTGGCTACACCTGTCTGTATTCCCAACAACAGTGCACTAGGGTTCTCTGTTCTCCAAAACCCCATTTTGATGATTCTGGCTTTGTAAAAAGAGTTTGGGAGCCTTCCCTCTTCTTGAATATTTTAGAATGGTCTGAGAAGGACAAAGTTTACTTCTTCCTTAAATATTTTGTAAAATTCTCCTGTGAAACCATGGAATCTGGGGCTTTTGTGTACTGGGGTTTTTTTGATTACTGCTGTGATTTCATCAGCTGTTGTCAGTCTATTCAGGCTTTCTCCTTCTTCATTCAATTTTGGGAGGTTTATATTTTTCTAGAAATTTATCATTTCACCATAGTTTTCAAATTTCCTGGTATATACTTGTTCATAATAATTTCTTACAATCCTTTGTTTTCCTATGGTATTAGTTGTAATCTCTCCTCTTTCATTTCAGATTTTACTTATTTGGGTACTCTTTCTTTTTTTCTTGATGAGTCTGCTTAAATGCTTGTTAATTTTGTTTATCTTTTCAAATCCTGGATTTAGAGATTCTTTGGATTGGTCTTTTAGTCTCTATGTTGTTTAATTCTGCTCTGATCTTTGTTACTTCCTTCCTTTACTCTCTCTGGGCTTTGTTTATTTGTTCCTCCAGTTCTCGAAGATAGGCTGTTTATGTGACATGTTTCTATTTTAGGTAGGCTTGTATCTCTATGAACTTCCCTCTCAGGACTGCCTTTTTCTGTGTCCCATAAGTTGTGAACTATTTTTTAAAATATTTTATTTATTTATTTTTAGAGAAAGGGGAAGGGAAGGAGAAAGAGTGGAAGAGAAACATCAATGTGTGGTTGCCTCTCATGTGTCCTCTACTAGGGACCTGGCCTGCAACCCAGACATGTGCCCTGACTGGGAGTCAAACCGGTGACCCTTTGCTTCACAGGCCCAAGCTCAATCCATTGAGCTATATCAGCCAGGACAGTTATGGACTATTGTATGTTCATTTCATTTCTTTCCAGAAACTTTTGATATCTTCCTTAATTTTATTATTAACTCATTCATTGTTTAATGGCATGCTATTTAGTCTCCATGAGTTTGAATGTTTTTGAGTTTATTTCCTTGAGGTTGGTTTCTAGTTTCAGGCCCTTGTGGGCTGACAAATGTTTGATATGATTTCAATTTTCTTGAATTTGATGAGGTTTGTTTTGTATCCTATTATGTGCTCTGTTTTTGAAAATGTCCCATGAGCATTTGAAAAGAATATGTATTTTTATTCTTTGGGGTGAAAGGTTATATGTGTGTGTGTGTGTGTGTGTGTGTGTGTGTGTGTGTGTGTATAGTTAAGTCTATTTGATCTAGGGCATTGTTCAATGCTTCAATATCCTTGTTGATATTTTGTTTGGAGTATCAATCCATTTTTGACAGCGGGATGTTAAAATTTCCTAGTATAGTGTGTTGCTGTTTGTATCTCTCCTGAAGTCCTCCAAAATTTTCCTTATGTATTTGGGTGCTCCTATGTTGGGTACGTATATGTTTATAATGTTTACGTCTTCTTGATGGATTCTTCCCTTGAGTATTATGAAGTGTCTTTCAGTCTCTTTTTTCGATTTTTGTTTTGAAGTCTATTTTGTCCAATATAAATACTGCTAACCTCAGCTTTATTTTTCCTGTCCATTTGCTTGGAACATTTTTCTCAAACTCTTCTTTTTCAGTCTGTGTAGGTCTTCTGTTCTGAGGTGGGCCTCTTGTAGGCAGCATATGTGAGGGGCATGTTTTTTTATTCATTCGGCTACCCCATGTCTTTTGTTTGGAGCATTTAATTCAATAACATTTAAGGTTATTATTAATACGTACTTATTCATTTTTCTCCCTCTGTATCTGTGTTCCTCTCCATCCTGCTCTTTTTCTTCTTCTTCTTATAGCAGTCCCTTTAGCATATCTTGCTGATTTGGTGGAGGTGTATTCTTTCAGCATTGGTTTGTCTGGTAACTCCTTATTTTGCCTTCCATTTTAATTGAGGGCCTCATTGGGTAGAATATCTTGGTTTCAGGCCTTTGCTTTTAACTACTTGGAATATTTATTGCCATTCTCTCCCAGCTTGTACTTTTTCTGTTGAGAGATCAGCTGCTAGTCTATCGGAGCTCCTTTGTATGTTACTTTTTGTTTTTCCTTTGCTGTTTTTAATATTTTCTCTTCATCTTTAAAACTTGATATTTTAATTATGATGAGTCTTGGAGTGTTGTAGATCACTCTGCCTGATTTTAGGTCAGACCTTTAGGTCAGGTCTACCCCCTGTGGCTAAGGGTGAGAGATGACCTCTGGAATGTGAGTCACAGGAGACAAAGCCTGTGTCTGGTAGCAAATGCTGCCTCAATTCCTCTCCCTGCCCCCAGAGCTTGGTCGGAAGTCAATGACGGGTAAGACCCCTCACAGCAGGGGGGCAACCTAAGCCAGACTCGATCACTTGGGAGGCCTTCATGGAAGGACTTGGGGTGCTGTAACAAAGAGCAATGGACTCTTGCCCCCCGGCTTTGACATAGCCTGAGTCCCCATGTTCTCTGGGAGAAGCACTTCCTGGCTCTAATCCCCTTAAGCCTGAATACCTGTTGGGGAGAGGTGCAGCTCCTTGCTTTGCCAGAGTGTGTCCTGGGGGAAAATCTGGCATCACAAAGACTTGCTGATAAACCTATGAAATCTGCTCTGCTAAGAGTGCTTTCATTCATATGATAAGGGTTTGTGAGGAAATGAGTATGTCTCCCAAAGTTTCTGCAACTCCCTTCCTGACAGACACTCACTCAGACTGAAGCTCTCAGATCTCTTTGTAATGTTATCTACTGTTTGATCCTTGCCACCCTGTATTCCTGTGTATTACAACCCAATAAAAGGCTATGGAAGAGGGTGCTCGGGGGACTTTTTCTCCTCAGAGAAACTGACCGCTGCTGGCCTTTGTCTCCCCTGAGAAACTGGCCACAGCCCACTCCTCCTCCCCAAACAGATCCAGCATGCCTTGGACATATTTATTCATTCACACATGTCAGTGGCACTGCGGGGGGGGGGGGGCTCGCGAAAGAAGTCACCCCCACATTGGAGTAGGCCTCTTTGGGTTCATCTTGATTGAGACCCTCTGTGCTTCCTGAACCATGTGGTTTTTCCTCTTTCCAAGTGTGGAAACTTTTCTGTCTTTTTTCATGCAGCTGCTCTACCTGGGCGTTTCTTTCTGCCTTGTCTTCCAGTTCATTAATTTGGTCATTTGCTTCATTCATGCTGCTTGCAATTCCT
Organism: Artibeus jamaicensis; assembly: GCF_021234435.1. Classification (NCBI taxonomy): domain Eukaryota; kingdom Metazoa; phylum Chordata; class Mammalia; order Chiroptera; family Phyllostomidae; genus Artibeus; species Artibeus jamaicensis. The sequence continues at coordinate 2,461,465 of NW_026521887.1, forward strand.
TCTAGTATGTTTTCTTTTTCATTTCAGAAATTGTATTCTTCATTTCCTCCTAGTTCTTGTTTATAGTTCCTATTTCCTTTTTCATACTGTTGTAGTTCACTCAGGTCCTTTTAGTTGTCTGTGAGTTCCTTGAGCATCCTTATAACCATTCTTTTGAATTCTATATCTAATAGTTTGCTTGCCTGCATTTTATTTAGCTCTTTTAGTGGGGAGTCTTCCATTCCTTTCAATTGCAGGTTCTTTCATTCTCTCCTCATTTTAGGTGAGTCTTTTGTTTGTTCGTTTGTTAGTTTGTTTGTTTCTTTCTGTGATTCGAGATGCTCTGCTTTGCTAGCTGTGTTTGTAGGATGAATTTTTGTGGTAGGAGGTCTGTGAAACTCAGAGCAGTGGTCTTTTTGATCTCCTTGTCTGGATGGTCTAGGGTTGCCCTTTGTCCCATTTATGTGGGCTCTCTTGTTGTACTTGGGTTTTACCTGTTGGTAGCTCCTTTGTTGGTGGGTTTCTTTCTCCAGTGGGTTTACTGGTATTCACAACTCCCACCTTATATTTTATGTGATCAGGGACAGTGCGAAGACCAAATGGACTTAGACAGCAGGAAAGTATTTCATGTGATTTAAAGTACCAATGAGTAGAAAACAGATAGGAGACCCTTTGGAGAAGTATAGCAATAACCATGATATTTTACCCAACTAGCCACTTTTTATAAATGGTGAAAAAGAGAGAAGACTCATATTAAAGGGGAAAAAGAATGTGAACTGACTCCAGAAAACAGAGTACTTATGTGAAGTTAGGTGGTGAGCTATAGTGAGAATGAGGGATAGAAATGTGGTGTAGTGTGTGAGAGAATGAAGTTAACCACAATAGTAATAAAGCTCTGGAAGATAGTGAAGTGGACCAGGGAAGGGTGCTGTGTGGGAATTGAAACAATAATATGAAAATAATTATATGATCTGAATAAAAAGTATAAAAAGTAAAAGAACAAGACTAGTGTGTTATTGGAATATGAATAGAATGAAGAGAAATTAGAATGCAATATATAAGGAAGAACAAAGAAAACCAGACAAACAATGAAATCAAACAAAAAAAAACTAAAAGGAAGGAAGAGAAATAAAAAATCAAATAATAAAAACTAAAATTAAATTAAAAGTAAAAAATAAAATGAAAGTTCTGTAGAACAGCAACGGGAATTTTGTCTCAGTTGTTCATGTTAGCCTTCTGATCTCTCCCTAGATTGGTCTTTGGTCTTTTCACAGCTCCAGGTCTTATTTCCTTACACTTGGAAGAAAAAAAAAAGGCTCCTGCTGACTTTAAACTCACCAAGTGGGTTCTGCTGGTCTTTCTGTATGCTGCAGGAGAGGGGGCCTGGGCTCCATATTTTTTCCCTTTCCTATGGTTCTACTTGCTTGGATACCTGGTCTGGGGTACAATATTCATAAGTGTACACCCTCCAGCCCAAGTCCTCAGAGTGCTGCATGGCACCCACTGTTCATATATGCCAGGCTGACACCCTTAATTCACCTTGTGGTGCCACCATTTGATTGTGAAATGCACAGAGTGGGATCAGCTTGCACCCCTCCCTCCTCTTTGCTGGTATGGGCGCTGCATGTGCATAGGGTTCCTTCAGGGCAGTTTAGTTCCCCTATTAAATTAAGTCTCTCTGGGGACTGCTACCCCTCTGAGCCTCTGCTGCCCCACTTTGATCAGTCTATGAAGTGCCCTGGTATGGAGCAAATCACACCTTTCCTCCGCCCCTTTCCTTTCTCCAGAGGCTGAGAGCTTTTTTTAAAAAAATATATATATTTTATTAATTATGCTATTACAGTTGTCCCATTGTCCTCCCTTTATTCCCCTCTTCCCTGCACACCTGCTCCCACCCAAATCCTCCCCACCCTTTAATTCATATCCATGAGCTGTACATACAAGTTCTTTGGCTTCTGCATTTTCTATGCCATTCTTAACCTCCCCCTGTCTATTTTCTACCTAGTATTTATGCTACTTATTCCCTGTACCTTTACCCCCATTCCCCCCTACCCTTCCCCACTGATAACCCTCCATGTGATCTCCATTTCTGTGATTCTGGTCCTGTTCTAGTTGTTTGCTTAGTTCATTTTTGGTTGTGGTATTTTTAGGTTAGGTTGTTGATAGTTGTGAGTTTGTTGTCATTTTACTCTGCATATTTTTGATCTTCTGTTTTGTCTTAGATAAATCCCTTTAACATTTCATATAATAAGGGTTTGGGGATGATGAACTCCTTGAACTTGACCTTATCTAGGAAGCAGTTTATCTGACCTTGCTTTCTAAATGATAGCTTTGCTGGTTAGAGTAATTTTGAATGTAGGTCCTTGCCTTTCATGACTTGGAATACTTTCCATCCATTTCTTGCTTGTAAGGTTTCTTTTGATAAATCAGCTGATAGTCTTAGGGGAACTACTTTGTAGGTCACTATCTCCTTTTCTCTTGCTGCTTTTAAGATTCTCTCCCTCTCTTTAATCTTGGGTAATATAATTATGATGTGGCTTGGTGTGTGCTTCCTTGGGTCAAACTTCTTTGGAACTCTCTGAGCTTCCTGGACTTCCTGGAAGTCTATTTCCTTTGCCAGATTGAGGAAGTTGCCCTTCATTGTGTTTCCAAATAATTTTTCAATTTCTTGCTCTTCCTCTTCTCCTTCTGGCACCCCTATGATTTGTATGTTGAAATGTTTATGGTTGTCCTAGAGGTTTCTAAGCCTCTCCTCATTTTTTTTCTTTTTTAATTTCCCCCCTCCTCATTTTTTTAAAATTCTTGTTTCTTCATTCTGTTCTGGTTGAATGTTTATTTCTTCCTTCTGCTCCAAATCCTTGATTTGAATCCTGGTTTCCTTTCCTTTACTGTTAGTTCCCTTTATTTTACTTTTCATAGCCTTCACTTTTCCCTCTATTTTGTGACCATACTCAACAAATTCTGTGAGCATCCTTATCACCAGTGTTTTGAACTGTACATCTGATAGGTTGGCTATGTCTTTTTTTGCTTGGTTATATTTTTCTCTGGAGCTTTGATTTGTTCTTTTATTTAGTACCAGGGGTATCAAACTCATTTTCACCTGGGGCCACATCAGCCTCACAGTTGCCTTCAGAGGGCTGAATGTAATTACTCCTTAAGGAGTAGTTACATTTATACAGTCCTAAATTTACATTCAGCCCTTTGAAGGCAACTCCGGGGCTGCTATGGCTCCCAGTGAAAATGAGTTTGACACTGCTGATTTAGGCCTTTTTTTTTTTTGGTCTCAGCAGGCTTGTTATATAATAAGCAGCAGAGCCTTAGGTATTTGCCAGGGCAGGTCAACACACTGGGCTATGCCCTGGTGCTATACATGGGGGATGCATCCAAGAGAGAACAACAAGGCCTGTTCAGTTCTCTGCTGACTTTGGGTCACCTCTGCAGCTATCCACAAGCAAATTAGGACTTTCTGGTGCTGATTCCCGGGTGGGTGGTTTTGTGTACATTCTAGACCCCTGTGGGTCTCTCCAGTAAACTCTCCTGTAAGGCTGGGAGTATATCCTGTCATCTCAACCCCAGAGGCTTTTTGAGTCAGAGGTTTTGAGGCTTTATTTCCCTGCACTGGAATGTTGGGTTGCACAGTTGTCTTGCTCCCCAGTTATTCCTCCCAGTTCATCTATACACAAATGTGGGACCACCCACGTGGCCAGGGGCTGCCTTGCCACATGTCCTCTCCACCCCAGCTGCCCACCTCCACCCTGCCTACTAGTCTGGATGAATGTTTTTTCTTTAACTCATTGGTTGTCAGATCTCCATACAGTTCAATTCTCTGGCAGTTCTGGTTTTTTTTTTTTGTTTTTTAATTTGCTGTTGTCCTTCTTTTGGTTGTGTGTGGAGGCAGAGTGTATCCACCTACATCTCCATCTTGGCCCAACTGAGAGTCTTTTTTGAGTGAATTCCCCTTGGTTGTGGCTGGCCCTTCTTAACAAGCACCCAGCTTTTCACATGGTCCAACTCTCTGACCAGTCCGAGACTATCTGGGTCAGTGTCAGTCTCAGCCCAAATTCTCTCCCATATCCAGGTGTCACCCAGCTCCCCAGTTTCTCTCATATTGTCCCATTTGGTGACCACAGTCCCAGCTGGGGAACACCACCTTTCTTTGTCTCCTACTGTGTCTGTATATACCCAGAGACTTCAAGCATCCAGGTCTCCCCCAGTGCAGGACTGGCTTGCCTACTCTGGGAGGGGAGGGAGCTACAAAGTTACAATTGCTGATCTGGCTCTCTTCCAAAGAGGTCACTGGCTTTAGGCCAGGGACCTTCCCATCAGCCTACAATCTCCTTGCCTTCTGTTTTTAAATGTCCTCTGCAATCTTTGGCTTCCAAACTTCATGTAAATTGGGATTCCATTGGCTAGTCTCCCTGTTCTTCAGAAGATCTGCTAGGTGTCCCAGTTGGATGCACAAGCAAGTGGGTTCAGCTCCCAGCTGTCTTGACACCATTTTTAAAGTCCAAATATTTTTTGCCTTCTAATAATCATCCAATTGATTCTGACACAGACAGTTGAAGGTGAATCACATTTTGAGAAAAGCTACTCAAGTTCTAATCTACTGAAGAAACCCAGACTTTTGAGACTAAATATGAAATATAAATTAACTCCACTCAACATGCTCTATAATATACTAAGCAGAACCTGAGGAAATGTCATAATACAGTGCTAAAAGGATTTGACCTCAGTGAGATGTTGCAAACTCATGCCTAACTCACCTTTGTTTACCTAGCAGAGATCTTTGTATGCCTTCTGGCATTACAGCTGCCCAAGTAAATAGAAAGGTCAGCATGTAGAACTCAGCTGCTTCTCCAGTCCATATATCCCTTATTATTTACTGTATGGATCAATCATATATAATTTAAATTATGCTGCACATACAGTGCATATTAGAAGTTATTTCTGAAATCAAGATTTCTTTGAAAGACTAAAGTCATTTTTTCTTTATTTTTTTTATTTGAGTAGACTTTATTATTTATGCTCTTATGGTCATCCCAATTTCCCCCCATTCTCCCCTCTTCCCAGCCCCCTAACTCCTTCAGGCAGTTCTCACACTGTTGTCCACATCCATGCGTCATGCATAAATATGTTCTTTGGCTACTATATTCCCTATGCTTTACATCCCATGACTATTCTGTAGCAACCAATTGGTATTTCTTAATCCTTTCACCTTTAATAAATATGAGTTACTTTTGGAAGTTTGTCACTGTAAACTGACCACCAGGAAACTTAAAATATTAATTTACGTATTTGCTCTTGATCCTTTATAAACTTATTCAAAATATGATGATGATGATGGCATTTCTTCCTGACATCACCATTGTGCATTCCTCTCCTCTCTCCCCTGTAAGGTGACAGGATGGAGCAGGTTCCATTACATTCCATCTCAGCTTAATCCCTTGCTGTTACAAGAAGTGGAAAATGCAATTAAATGCACTTCTGAAACCTTTCCCCAGAGTGTTGTTTACAATATTGCCTGCATTAAACAGGCTGAGCGCAGGGATGCGGCCACTCTTCTTTGCATCTGGTGGCTTTACGAAGCTTAGGGAAACCCGTTTGTAAATTAAAGTGTTCAATCAGCAGCTCTAAAAATAAATCCCAGTTTGTTATAAAAGAATATCATTTAAGTAAACACTCCTTGTGAGTTTTATTTGGTACAAGCTTTCAGAGTGAGAGGGCTAGCAGGAGATTCCACGGGACTGAGGTTAAGCTCCATTTTGTTCAAAAAATGTCACATTAACAGACCTTAAAATTACCTTAAAATAGGATTCCAAGCCAAGCAGGACTTTTTCTTCCTAACTTAAATGCTAACCTATCAGTTAGATAATTATGAAAGGTACCTATTTGTTTAACTGAAAAATACATTTTTGTCTGATCATAGGTGTTATTTGCTTCTCTCATAAGAATGACTGTTAAGTCATTCACTGACAGTCATTCAATGACTGATCAACAGTCATTGATCAGGAATCACAATAAGATGAAACATGTTCTTGGATCCACCTATGACTTGGTGGGTGGCTGTAACTGGCATAGAGCCTTTCCCAGTGATGCCATTTGCCTATCTAAATAGATGCCATTGGCTTGAAGAGGTCAGCACATTTTCCTACAAATTAAACAATCATTTCTTCAGCATAGTTCTTCAAATGGTGGTCAATCTCCATATCTCCATACTACTAGTTCCTTCTGGATATACCTCCCCCCTTAAAAAAAAAGCTGTTTTCCATTTTCATGAATCAATTCTCATATTCTAGGAATCCACCATTGAATAGCCAGGTCTGTTCTGAGGATCACTGAATTAAATAGTTCCTGACCTTGGATGATCTTTTACTGCCTTCTTCCCATGCCCTTTATTCTTCTTTCTTTCAGTTTCACTGTTAATCATGTCTGCCTTTGAATGCAGAATAATGAAGAGCTGCTCACCCTAATGTAAGCATTTTTCAAGGACTGACAGACACTTCACCCCCATCTGTGTCTGTCACTTCCTCTCCATTCCCCCTCTGCCTCCCTGCCCTCCACGCCATTGCTCTTCTGTGAGTGCATTAAGTAAATGTAAGATGAATTGTGATTCTCTTCAGTAGCAGCAACAAATGTATTAAAAGGTTGATGTAAGCCAAATACCATGATAAGTGCTCAGGATCAAAAGCGGCATCATGAAAGGACATCGGTTCCTGTCTTCCTCAGACTTTCTTATCAGCGGGCATTATCAGCTCCAACAAATAGGTTTAGCCCCACTGATTCACAAGCCACAGCTGACCAAGACAACTTGTGTGTCAGTCTTCTCAGATCCAGCAGCCCATAGGTCTTGCAGTTTCAAAAGGATTAGAAAACCGTCCATTCACAAAATCACTCTACATCCATATTGCACTGGAGCAGTCTTTGTAAATAGACTCTGGCTCTGTTTTCAGTTCAGCCTTATTTTTCTTTGTTGGGATTTAGGTCTTATATGACCCAATCCCATGGAGCTAGTGGTCTGCTATCATACTGGTGATAGCTCTACTTCCTATGCTTGAACTTCAACTACTTCCTGGAGTAAGGTGTCCTACGTTCCACCAAACCTGGATATTCTGCACCAGCTATGGGTGTGATCTCAACACAAATTGAAGCCAAGTGTGTCTAAGCACTTGCCAGAAGGAAACCAAAGTGAACTTCTGGTCATCCTCCTCAAGGGCATGCTGTAATGGTTAGCTTTGCTCTTCCCCATCCTCAGTCCCTTTAGACCTGGTTTCTTTCTCTGTAGCCCACTGATGCTTGGTGGTGGTAGGTTCTGACATGTCCCACAACTCAAGCTACCTCAATCCTAGCAATTAAGCTCCTACCTAGAAAATAAACAGGCTTATCAAATGACTAGAAAGACATATAGTATATTTGGCAAAATATAAATAACAATAAGAATCAGATATTTATAGTATTGCAACAGACAATAAATCTCACAAGAGGTGGGTAGAGAACATGAAAAAGTACCAAAAACTCATAAATGATTCATAGAGGAAAAGATTTTGAGATGGCTTACTAAAACTTCAAAGTAGAGAAAAGAGGTAGTATTCAGAAACAAAAACTAAAATTGAAATGCAAATATGGAAAGTAGAAATATTTTTTAGAACTAAAATTTCATTTAAGACTGTAATGGGGGATCTTTAGAGACGTTACTACGGTCAGACAAGCTGTGTATAAAGGGCTAAATGGTGAAATAAAAAAGTTTGTATTAACAGCCAAAAGATTTGGATTATAATCCCAACTGTGCTGTGAGACCAAAACATATAATTTTAGATGTTATTTATCTTTTAATGATCTTATTTAATTTGTCTGTTAGTTGTTAAGTCATATGGCCTGGTGACCAGTGAAGTTTTTTTGGTAAGACATGATGTAATAAGGTGAATCTGTGTGACTCCTTAAAACTTCTGAAAAAACTATGGAGTTAGGAAAATTTTAAAAAGCATCATATGATGAGCAAGAGGGAAATGTGTTAGTGGGGAAATTAGTTGAAGGATCTTTATATTTATGATGTAGATTAGTGAAATGAGTATGAGAAAAAATAGAATTTGAAAGTCTTTAAAAAGAAATAAATTTACAGAATGTTCTTGTGATTAGAAATAGAAAAGGTGAAAAAACCATGATGACATAGAATTTTTAACTGAATTATAGCTAGAACATTAGCACCATCACTCTAAATAAAGAAATCTGGAATAGGAGTAAGATTGGAGGTTGGCAAACTTTTTATGTAAAGGGCCAGATAATAAGTATTTTTTGTGGACATACTGTCTCAGTCAAAGCTACTTGATTCGCTATTACAGAATAAAAGTAACCATAAACAATATGGAAACAAATGGTCATGGCTGGGTTCCACTACAACTTTATTTATAAAAGCAGACAACTTGCCAGCTTCGGTCCATGGGCAAAGTTTGCTGACCCCTAAGCTAGATAAGTTGATATTCTTGAAGTTGATTTTTGCTTGTGGTGTCTACCAATTGACACAAGTGTGTGAATTATTTTAATATAAATAATAGAGAATGGTTGAGTCTTCAGAACAATGAAGAGTGTATGCTATACATAATGAGACAAATTCAAAATATTTAAAAAGTTGAATCAGTTAATTAAAATAAACAGCAGATATGAGAAGAGGGCATCCAGGGGGAGATATTCTGAAGTGAATTATTACAAATTGATGTTATAGAGTTATCTATACAAATTTGGTGACTGAATCTATGAGGTTGAACTGTCAAGGGAGAAACCAAAAGGATAAAGAACGAATTTCAGTGTTAAGTCCTGGAACGTGCCCACTTTATAGAAAAATATGGGAGTCACAATAGGGGTTACTCAAGAACAAGAAGATAATAAAGGAGGAAAATGTTTTCTTAGTTGCTAAAGATGGAGGAGTTGGAAGAAGGAACAGAAAGGTCAATAAGATGTCATGTCGCTCAGCTATGACAGAGAACAAAAAATATTATGAGACCAATGGGTTTGGAGTTGGAGGGGCATTGATGTCCTTGGAAAAGGCTGTTCCAATGAGGAAATGTGAGCAGAAATTTTAGGATTATATTGTACACTTAAAAAAATGTGGATGAAGAAATGATAGCATCACAGTACTGTAGACATAAGGGTGGATGTAGTATCTCTTCATTCTGATACTTCCTAGCTACTTAGGTAATCTTTTTATAGTTACTTAATCTCTTTGAGATTCACTTTTCTCATTTGCAAAGTGAGGAAATTAATATCCATTCTAGGGTTGGGATATTAATGGAAATGAAACTGATTTGCCTACATAGTGGTTTGGTACCTGGCATGCATCAGCCTCTTAAACATTCATCTTCTGCTTCCTTCACCTCCCAAACCTCTTGGGATATAGACTTTAGTTTTACAAATTACAATGGTAAACACTTTGTTATATCCCAGCATAGATCGACAAGTTTTTGTCCATGTAACAAATTAAAGGGTCAAACTGAAGCCGTGAAATGATCCATTTCCTCATGTAAGGGGATATACCAGCAAACCAGAGTTTACTTACGTATATTGTGAATCAATGCAACATCGTTTTCTTTTTCACTCTGGGTATTTTTGTGCTAAAGAGAAAGAACATAGAAAAAATTTGAGATGTTAAATAATTGCATTACAATTGTATGAAGAAAAAGCATTTTTATTTCAAAATCACTAATGGATTTTTAAAAAAGGATTCTACTCTATGATTAAATCAATAGAATGAGAAGACAATTGTGAACATTTTTCCTAATTGTGTAGCACTTAAATTAAAATTTTTGTCTTGCAAAATTAATAGTAAAAATTATTTTAATTGCTTGAAAATCTTTTTACCCAACACACAAAATTTTAAAGTTTTGTATAAAAATATCTTGGATCCTATATTTAATATAAATTGTAATAAAATGAATACATTTTGTAGATTCTTGGTGGAGTTTAATATTATTAGCCTAATTCAAATAACACATCACAGCAATTTTGCTTAATACTTTTACTAAATATCAATCTCTAAACTTTTAAGATAAATGTTATAATATCTATATTTCAGATGAGAAGATTGCTTTTACAAAGGTTTCTTATTTAACACAAAGTTCGCAACTTTTTTCAACACTCTCTTCTGTTTCTCTTTGCTTAGGAAAAGTATCCCCTTCTTCAGAAAGCCCTATCAAGGTTGCACACTACTATGGAAACTCTGGTTTGCATCTCCATCCTCACTTGAGGCAGATCTAAATTTAAGAATAATTTTCTGTGATCCCTACAATGAAAGGCCATAATGGTTAGAAAATATGAATAAACCAAGTGAATTAGGGGCCAATGGCCATAGAACTGAGGCCCAAACTAGTGACCAGCAGTCCAAAAAACAATTCCCAAGTTATGGCACAAAATCTATTTTAGTTTGTATTTCATCCTGTGTATAAGAAGGCTGATCTGGCAGGTGGGTACCATAGGAGGAATCTTAACCATAAGACTTCTAGGAGACTTAGTAGTTTTTCAATGGGAAGTAGAGAGAGTTAGTGAGGATGACTCTTCTGAGAGCTGACTGTAAAGAGAAGTATATAATGGATGTAGGGTCTTTATTTGGGAAGGGGTGAAAGGGCTTAATGCATTCTTTCACTCACTGATGTGATAATTGTCATATACTCTGTAGTACACAGGTGGCAAACACAAGGCCTGTGGGGGAATTCCACCCTCCACCTTGTTTTATCCAGTTCAGCACCTGTTTCTACCCAGCCACAGCACCAAGCTCTTTGCCCCTAATTAAGGAGTAGTTATATTTATACATTCCTAAAATTATATTTAGCCCTTTGAAGGCAACTGTGAGGCTGATATGGCCCCAGGTAAAAATGAGTTTGACACCCCTACTGTAGTAGATGAAATGCTAGTCATGGGAGAGACAACAAGGAACAAGACACAATCATTCTTCACCAAGATATTTTCTCCAGACACACGATGTGGTTTGAAGCAGTGAGTGGCTGGGGAGGTGGGCAACTATCCAGTCCCTGAAGAGAAGGGCTTGGCCATCTAAACCCAAGTCAGCTGGAATCCAGGGCAGAATTTCATTCTCAGAAGGGAATAATGGTACAAGATAGGCAACCAAGACAAATGTTCAGACCCAGACTAAACAAACACAGTGGAGTAAAGGGGTGTGGGGGCAACTTTCCTCACAAGTCCCCCCATGTGCCACGGATGGAGAGTAATCATGACAGATATGATGTGATCTGCTTGGGGAGGAGACGTGAGCAGTGACCAGTTTCACAGGGGAAAAAGGCCAGCAGCAGCCAGTTTCTCTGAGGAGAAAAAGGCCTTGAGCCCCCACCTCCAGAGCCTTTTATTGGGTTGTAATACATAGGAATACAGGGCAGCAAGGATCGAACAGCAGATAACATTTTTAAAAAATCTGAGGGCTTACTATGAGTCAGTCTGTCAGAAACAGAGTTTTAGGGTTTCCTGCTTAAACCCTTAACATATGAATGAAAGCACTCTTAGCAGAGCAGATTTCACAGGTTTATGAGGAAGTCTTTGTGATGCCAGATTTTTCCCCAGAGCATGCTCTAGCAAGGCAAGGAGCTGCACCTCTCCCCAACAGGTATTCAGGCTTAAGGGGATTAGAGCCAGGAAGTGCTTCTCCCAGAGAACATGGGGACTCAGGCTTTGACAAAGCCGGGGGTGGGGGGCAAGAGTCCATTGCTCTTTGTTGCAGCCCCCCACCGAGTCTTTCCATGAAGGCCTCCCAAGTGATCAAGTCTGGCTTAGGTTGCTCCCTGCTGTGAGGGGCCTTACCCGTCATTGACTTCCTACCAAGCTTTGGGGGGGGCAGGGAGAGGAAACTGAGGCAGTGTTTACTACCAGAGACAAGCTTTGTCTCCTACAGCTTGCATTCCAAAGGTTGTCCCTCGCCCTTAGCCACAAGGGGTCAAGATACAATTCCTAGAACCAGGCAGAGTGGTCTACAACAGAGGGGCAAGTTTATAGCTTAATAGCAGGGAGTATGTAGAGTCTCTGTGTTACCGAACAAGAGGTCCGAGGAGGGTGGGCAATACAATATTTGGCCCACGTAGGGATGCCAAAAACTGCTACAGAATAGGGGTCCCTCCCAAGGACAGAATACTAATATCTACTGGGCTCTTCTGTCTGCCGCCAACTGGAAAGACATCTCTCAATGCCAGAGATTTGTGAAAAGGAAATGAAATATTTATTTAATGCTAATTAGGCTTAATGCCTCTACTAAAATATCAAAGTCCTTTAGGGTATACACCTACACACACACAGAGCTCTCCATTCTCCCACTGTCCCAACTCTGGGTACCATAAATCAGGAAAAGAGCACACGTATGTTTTTCAGGTTGCTGGCACCATCACCTGTGTCAGCGTGCAGGCAGGATCTCTCTCTAGTTAATCCAAAGTACTGTGGTACCCTCTCATGGTCCACTGGCAAGAGTTCTTTGTACCCAGTTCCAGTCAAAGTCTCTCCTGCTTTCTAGGCCACGCAGCCAAAGGGACACCCCAAAGCCGCATGGGCCTCTTCTACCAAAGCTGCAGGGGTCCGCACCCCACCAAAAGCATGTGGCTTTCTTCTTCACCTGGCTGCAGGGATCTCCATTCTGGCAAAGCTGCATGGTTTTTCCTTTCACCTGGGAAAGAGGGGGTCTACACTCAGCTGAAACCAAATGGCTCCCTCTTCACCTGGCCAAGAAGGGACCCTTACTTTGCTGAAACCATATGGCTCTCTCTTCAATGGCTGCAGGGGTCTGCACTCTGGCCAAAACCACATGGTTCTCCCTCTTCTTCACCTCGGCAAGAGGGGGTCTTAACTCTGCTGAAATCGTGTGGCTCTCCCCCAATGGCTGCCACGTCTCAGTTTAAATCTCTGCGCCCATCCTCCTTTGCAGCCCCATTTCCAATTCTTCCTACAATCAGTTACACCTGCCAGGACTCTAATACCTTCCCAGCTTTATTGGACTGCCATCATTAGTCTGGGCAGGTATTGCCCCATGTCCTGGAACCAATCTTCTCCAAGCTCTCACCCAGGTGCTGTAACTTGGGGGACCTGCCCCCAATTACATCTTGGGGGAAGTGACTTCATCCCCCTAGCTCCAAGCCTGGCCACGGCTATTTAACATATCTATGAGACCAGTTAAAGTTTATAGATATGTTAAATGACCATTCCAGAGGTTAGCTGCAAAACTGTGGCTATGCAAAAAAACAACTCTCAATGGGTCTGGCCCCATTTGTGCCTTCCCCCTGGGGGGGGGGGGTGAGGACATCTTAATATTTCCTGGACACCCTGAACTCTGGACCCCATCCCAAATCCTTTTCTGGGCCCCCCTCTTGGCTACACCCTGTTACATCTGCACAGGTTCCAAGAAGGGCAGTCAGGAGGAGAGACTGACTTTAGTCCCCATCCCCTGAGAAGTGGACCTGCAGGCTGAGGAGCATCTGTGACTGGATGGGACTCAGCCAGGATGAACTGAATTTTAGAGGACAATCATTGTATATGGTTTCTCTGAAGTAGTCAATTTTAGTGTATATTTTCAAAAAGTAGCTTTAATTCTAAAACTTTCTCATTTCCTCTGTCCAAAAATTAAATTACCATGCATGTTACAAAAGAAGCCCAAGTTAATTATATCTTTCAACAAAGTAAAAATAATAATTATGTTTTACTATATTCACTTCATTGAATAGACATCCTCGGTATGATCCTCTCAGATGTAAAAGAGGTACTAAACGTTAACTGGAGTTTGTAAACTTAAAGTTAGAATTTGGCAATGTCTATAAAATACTGAAATATGTAATCAAATGCATCAAACATCCTAGAGATTTAAAGTAAAATCTTTCAAGCTCTTATATATACTGATATGTGGAAAAACAGTTCATAAATTAAAATTTTAGGTTGAGGATCAGAATTATACCATTTTTTCTAATCTTCATTATTTTCTAGTATAAATTACTAAAGCAATCTATATTCTTAAGAGACTATATAAAGGTCATTACTTACAGGTGTTATTGGCAAAAGATTGTAGCTTTAGTTCTCTTGAACCCTAAGTACCTGAAATTCCACTGGAAATGTTAGCAGTTGCTAAAAAAAATTACTTGTTTTTTGTAACCATAAACTAATGACATATTTATCTATTGGATATATCAGGCTATGTGTTTGTGCCCTACCAAAAAAAAGACCACCAGGGTTGATACAGGGTGCAGCCAAGGGGAGGCCCCCCAAAAAAAGATTTAGAAAGGTGTCCAGAATTCAAAGCGTATAGGAATATTGGAGAGACATATAGGATGTCCTCACCCGCCCCCCCACCAAGGGGGAAGAAAGGAATGGAGCCAGGCCATTGAGAGCTGTTTTGCATAGCAATAGTTTTGCAGCTAACCTCTGGAATGATTATTTAACATATCTATAACATTTAACTGGTTTCATAGATATGTTAAATAGCAGTGGCCAAGTTTGGAGCCAGGGAGAGGGGAGTAGCTGAGACTCAGGAGGATGTAACTAGGTACTGCACTCCAGAGGGAGAAGTGTGAGGGCTTGGACTCAGAATGTAACGAGGGGCTTTTGCGCTCCTGAGTGAGAGGGCCTGTGTGAGAGCTTGGAAAGGACTGGCTCCAAGACATGAAGGGCCCCCACTTGGCCAGATGAAGAGAGAGCCACGCGGTTTCATCAGAGTGAGGACCCCCTCTTGGTGAGGTGAAAGAGGGACCCACGTGGTTTTGGCAGGGTGCGGACCCCCTCTTTCCCAGGTGAAAGAGAAGAAAGAACCACGCAGCTTTGCCAGAATAGAGATCCCTGCAGCCAGGTGAAGAAGAAAGCCACATGCTTTTGGTGGAGTGCGAACACCTGCAGCTTTGGTAGAAGAGGCCCACGCGGCTTTGGGGTGCCCCCTTTGGCTGCGGGGCCTGAAAAGCAACAGAGACTTTGACTGGAACTGGGTACAAAGGACTCTTGCCAGTGGACCATGAGAGGGTACCACAGTACTTTGGATTAACTCGAGATCCTGCACAGTGACACAGCTGATGGTGCCAGTAGCCTGCAACGCAGATGTGTGCTCTTTTCCTGATTTACAGTACCCGGAGTTGGGACAGTGGGAGAAGGGAGCGCTGTGTGGGTGTAGGTGTATACCCTAAAGGACTTTGATATTTTAGTGGAGGCATTAGGCCTGAATAGCATTAAATAAACATTTTGTTTCCTTTTCACAAATCTCTGGCATTAAGAGATGTCTTTCCAATTGGCGGCAGACAGAAGGGCCCAGTAGATTTTAGTATTTTGTTTTTGGGAGGGGCCCCTGTTGTATAGCAGTTTTGGGCATCCCTAGGTGGGCCAAATATTGTATTGCCCCTCCTTCGGACCTCTTGTTCGGTAACAGGATGGCCATAGGCTATCCTGAAAGACTGATATGGAAGGTATTTATAGCCAGGAAAATATCTATTCTGCCATCGTTACTGAAATGTTTGGAATATTTAGGTGGGTAAAGAGCAGAATGTTTTTGATGTACACTTTGAGTCCTTGGTGAATCAGGACTGGGTGTTTATTCATTCAACAAAATTTTATTGATACCTACTCCTTGCCATGTATAGTGTAGGCTGGAGATAGAGAGAAGCCCAACTCAAAGCTCTAACCTCAGGAAGCTCAATTTTTTATCTGGCCAATGCAGTTCAGTTGGTTGGATCATGTCCTATGCACCAAATGTTTGTGGGTTCAATTGCTGGCCAGGGCACGTACCTGGGTTACATGCTCAATCCTCAGTTCAGGCATTGGTGATTCTCTCTCTCTTCTCTTTCTAAAAAGCAATAAAAAATGTCCTTGGAAGAGGGGAGGGAAGGAAGACAGGAAAGCAGGCAGGAAGGAAGAAAGGAAGGAAAGAAAAGAAAGAAACAAGTTCTTCTTTCAGGAGTCTGAAATGAGCACTTCCCCGATCCACATCTATAGCTATATTAGGTGGCCAGCAGCAACCAAATAGCTAGCAAATTAAAGGGAGTTAAAAACCAGCATCAATCTTGGAAATTAATGCTAATATTACTAGCTCCTTCATTTAAAATATTTTTGCAATCATTACATTCAATTTCATTCATTCATTCATTCATTCACTGTTCATCATCACACTGCCTTGTATGAGACATTGTGCTAGGTACTATGATCACAAAGATTAATTTGAGAAATGTTGATGAATGAGACATGTAAACAAACATTACTGAATGTACTAAGATACATATATGTATATATATCACTACAGGGGTTCACAAGAAGGAGTGTTCAATTGTGTTTACAGAATGTAGAAAAGGCTTCTAAGAGGAGGAAGTGTTTTTTAATGGAATTGAGCAGAAGTTTATTAGGCAATGAAGAGCTTGAGGAAACTCTCTCGGGTACAGATGCAGCTGTGATAAAGGCATTAATGTTTTGGAAAGAGCAAGTAATTTTGGCAACAGCCTGTACGTGGCCCATGGAAGTGTGAAAGGAAGATGAAATGTATGGCATACAAAGATAGGCCGGTGTTGGTAGTAAAGGGCTCTGCAGATTTTGTGGTATTTAATTGGGACAACTGTAATAGAACAATAAAAAAGATTAAATAAAAAACAGCATGTTTTATTTGACAGGATCATCCAATTTTTTACATGTAATTACTGGAAATCCTGTCTCTGGGTTTTCTTACATTTATTCTCATATAATTTCAAGTGTGGAGGAAATTACCATGTATATAACCTTAGAAGACAATTAACCCCCCAACCCCCCCCCCCCCCCCCCCCCCCCCCCCCCCCCCCCAAAAATTTATTACTATATTATTATCTGCATACAATGGTTATTAGCAGTCACTCTTCACAACCATAAAAGATCATTAATAAGGTGAAGGATTTAGATGTATAGTGAGGGAAATCTTTTTCAGGGGTTTATTTCAGTGATGAAGAATACAATATAAATCATATTTTAGTGAGGATGAACTGTGTGGTAGCAAATGTCAGTGTCATATAGCATAAAAAAGATTTTGTCAAACATCATGTTTCATTGACTGACACAAAACTGTAAACTTCTCAGACACAGTCTCAGCCTGGCTACATAAATTTGGTGTCAATTTTACTGCCACCTAGTTAATGAATTAAATGTATTGCAATGAAAAGAAAAAGAAGCTGTGAAATAAATATTAATACACATGCTTTTGGCCATAAAGAAAATAGGGTGGAATTAATGATAACCAGTTACTGAGCCCAAATAGGAAAAATAAAGCAAAAGTCTATGAAAGTAATCTAATGGATGATTTCTACTTTATTCAGTTCAAATATAGTTTTCCTGGGAATCTATGTTAGATAAGTCAATAGGAACTTCCATGAGATAAGATTGATAGGTAGATAGATTGATTGATTTTTTTTAAAAAAATTGTGTATGGTGAATCCAAGCTAATGCTTTGTTTGATTAGATTCATGAAAACACAAAGAAGACAAGAATAGGGTCAAATAATAGGACCCTATTTTCTGAAATGCACCAGGTTGACGCTAAGTGACACTCCCTAATGTCAATGCACCCAGCCAGTTTCGATCAGCAAGCATTTATTTGTGTTCAGATCTATGTGCCAGGCATTGTGCTGGTCAAGTGACTCATCACTAATTGTCTCATTATATTTTTGTTCAGGAATTCAACATCATTTCTACTTTCCCCCCAACCTATTATATATAGAATTATTGATATTAGGAAGGTGACCAATATGGTAGACTCCAGGAGAAAGAGATAAGACCTGGGAGAGTCCCAGCCCAACCAGACTTCTGAGTTTACAGGGGATTGTATAAGTATTTTATACTTAATCTATAAGATCAGGTAAAGTTTTAGGAATGTGAGAAAAAAAAACCAATATCAGATACATTTGGGTCAACAGTATGGCTTCAAACAAGTATTACAACCAGAACTTCCTAATGATTAGTACAATATGAAATTGAAAATGATATTTTATGTAAATCAGATTTTGATGTAAAGAAAACAGAAATATATGTAAACTAGGTAAGTGCTTTTGATAGAGGCTAAGGCCTGGTTTTTCCTCTAACTCTGAGTCTATTCTAGCATTGAGTGAATCAGTTCTCAGTTTATTTAACTGTTGCAGAAGAAATGAGATTAGCTCATCAGATTCTGGCCTAGTGTTCTTTTTTTTATAAAGGTAGGGAAAATTATGCCTACTAAGAATTCCATTTCAGTTCAGTTATTCTCAGCTATAAAGAGCATCTGAAGTGGGAATAATAGAAAGGCATCAGGAGAACTTTAAGAATAAAAAAAGAGGAATTGGTTGTGCTCAGGTGGGTGCACTGAAGTGTTTAGCACTAAGTAGAAAATGCTTTTGCAGTGTAAATGTTTTTTAATAGCAAAAAAAAAAAAAACCCAAACAATGACACTTCCTAATTTTCTTGTATTTCAATCTGTATATCATCTATTTTCTTAACATTTTCCCCACCACAAAAATAGAGTTAAAAGTTTTATTTTTGTGAAGATTTATATGTCAGAATAAGACTCAAAAACAACTTAATTTTTTTCTCAAACAGCAGTATTCCAGATAACAAATTATTGAGAAAAGGCTTATAGCCTAGCAACGGGCTGACTACTGCCTGCCATCCCATAATACACTTAAAGCAGAAGGATCTGTTATTAATAAAACTCTGATTATTGTAGAAACAAAAGAAAACATTTTTAACAATTACTGGAAATGTAATTAAATGTTGATAAGTATAAAGGACCAATTAACTTCCCCATATTAAAAAAAAACAAAAAACATTATTTATATACTTAAACCACTTTTCCAGCATAAATTTTGTTTGCTGTAGAAATTGGACAATGCTGAGACAGGTATCAAGCCTTTGTATTTAGAACATTCCCAGCTGTTTGCTATTTATTATGGAGGTCTTCATATTTTACAACCATTCTGCCTGGGACATTAGACTCTACATAAATATTTGTAATTTATTTTCTTTCTGTCTTACTGAGAGAAGATCAAAAGGTTTGATGATTTATGTTAACTTGGCAAAGAACTAGTCAAATGTGTACCTGCAAGGGTGAGCAATAAAGATTTCTTATCTCATTTACTGCATGATCAGAACAGTAGAATTCTAAAAGCTCATAATACTTATCAAAATGTATATTCTGAGCAAGATTTATTATTAGTGAATATTATTCTGTCTTTAGTCACTTCACAATTTATTTTTAATAACAAGGCTATAGCCAAAGAATAAAACACATACTGCTTATTCAAAGAGCCGCACCATTATCCCTTATCTGTATCTATATTAGTACCTATCATGAATACAGGGCAGATCTCCTTCATGAATAAAGAATAGTACATATCGAGTATATGCACTAATTACCATGAGGCATCTGCTCTCAAGATCAGTCTCCTCCAATTGGAAAGCGATTTTTTCCCTAAGTTTCTAGCAACACTGGAGTAAATTTTACCCTCAATTCTGTTGTGTTTTCAGTGCATTTTACACTCTGCTTTCCTGGAATGGAGCTTTTGTTCTTTTTTATCATCTACACACAGGCACCAAGGGGTCTCTCTGCTGAAGTAGGTTCCTCGGCACTGAGGTTTTCATTGTGATAACCTAACCATTCAAGGCTTTGCCCTTTAGATAGCCCCTTCAGACTGTTTAATGAAGTGAAGAGCTGGAAAAGGACTTTGTTCTCTCAATGCCTTTTCCACTGTTCGAAATCGCATTGTTTTATAGCACACTGATAGAACATTTTTATACGATTCACCTACACTAATTGCATTTTAAGAAATTCACATAATGCTTGAGAGAACAAGACCATCAGAGATATAAGGAGAAACATTTCAAACACTGAATTTCAAAAGCAGAACATATGATTTAATATTGCAAAGCCACGTGTCCAATTTCCAAAAGAACCAGACTTTAGTATTCATATGGAAAAAATGCTATGATAGATTTAATAGAAATTCTTCACTTTCAAACTAAGAATGCAGAGAAGCAAACAGTGATCCAATTATGGGTAAAGGATTCTCTTTCAGACACATAAGCTGCAATTCTTGTTTAGCTGGGTGGTTCTGTGGTCCTGAAGGGTGTATCAGAAAACACAGTGATCCCTAGTACAGAAAAACTCTTACTAGGTACAAAGTGCTGTTATTATCTTCACGGTTTAACATACTCTTAACTGCAGTAATTTAAAAGAACACTTTCATAACCAAAATACTACAAAATTAACCATTTAGAGAACTGCAAGGCAGTTATACAGTGTTTGAAATGAAGAACAATTTAAGGGAGCTATCAGAAGCTCTACATTTTCACCAGAATGAGGTTGAGGTAAACTGTGTGTCTAAGGTTAAAACAGAATACTAACTACCATCCTTAAAGCATCCTTTCTGTTGCCCAGCAAGCAGACACTTTGAAGAAGAGAGTCTGTGCTTTGCCCTCACCAGGAGCAATGGGACGTCTTTCCATACCAAAATGTGTTTATCTCACTGCATATGCCACAGCCATAACAGAGCAGGTAGGTAGAGGATGATTACTTTTAGAAGAGGTACAACCCTGTTTTAGAAACTGCAGAATTTTTTAGGAATTAGTTTCCAGTAGCAATTAACATACCGAGTAATATACAATTTTACTGCCTAATATGACCAAATTGACAAAGAGATAAAAACATTTTATTGAGCTTAAGAAAACCTGGATTCATATCTTAAGTATTTCAATACTTAGTTGTGTGCTTTGAGTTAAATTATTGAACATTATTAGGCTGTTTTTCAGCTGTCATATGGAAGATATTGGGCAAGATGACCACTGAAATAAATTCTGAAGACTACAATGTTTAAAAGTTAATATATCTAAGATTTAGCTCAATATATCTATTATTTCTGGCATTCTTTAAATTTATAAACCCCTATGGATAAGATGCTCACAACAGTGGAAATG
Organism: Artibeus jamaicensis; assembly: GCF_021234435.1. Lineage (NCBI taxonomy): Eukaryota > Metazoa > Chordata > Mammalia > Chiroptera > Phyllostomidae > Artibeus > Artibeus jamaicensis. The sequence goes on from NW_026521887.1 coordinate 2,482,344, forward strand.
TGGAAATAATGGAGAGTGTTATTAATAAATTTTGGAGAATTCATGGCTATGTTAGTATTTTTAAAGTTGCAACATGAAAATAAAAACATTGGATATACAGACTAGACTACAAAACTGCAAATTACTGATGGACACCTAGGTTGCTTCCAACACTTGGCCATTGTAAATTATGCTGCTATGAACATTGGGGTGCATAGATTATTTTGAATTGATATTTCAGGCTTCTTAGTGTATAATTCCATCAGTAAATGAGTAGATCAAAAAATGGGGTATATTTTTACACAATGGAATACTACACAGCCTAAACAAGGATCTCCTACCTTTAACGACAGCTTGGATGGAAGTGGAGAGCATTATGCTAAGTGAAATAAACCACTTAGCACAATGGTGAAAGACAAAGGTTGTGAAAGACAAAGACCTTAAATTCTCATCTATGAGTGGAACCCAGTCAACAGAATAAACAAGCAAATAAGATACAACCAGAGACATTAAAATAAAGAACAAACTGACAGTAACCAGAGGGTGAGGGGAGGGGAATAACAGGGGGAAGAAGGGAAAGGATCATCGAGGAACATGTATAAAGGACCCATGGACAGAGTCAAAGGTGGCGGGTAGGATGTAGGGTGGGAGTTGGGGGTTGGTGGGTCAGGGGAGTACAGTGGGAAAAAAATGGAGACAACTCTACTTGAACAACAGTAAAAAATATAAATTAAAAAAGAAGATGAATACCTCTCTAGTGTTGTCCAGGCAATATGATACATTGTGCCAGGCATTGACCTGGGGGCTGACATGCAATAATAAACTTGACCTAACCTCCATGTGCAGTCCAATTGTAAAGGCATGCACATAAACTTAGGGTGATCAATATTAGGACAAAGATTTCCTCCTAAATATGTCTGTTGAGCTAAAAGGCCATACTATGTGTGGCACTGACACAATGTCTCAAGTTTTAGTAATAGTTCTCTGTTCAAAAACTTAACTTTTTATGTGTTTCTTTGGTTCTCACTTTTAGGCCTGTGTCTGGAACATCCTTCCTTGGCCTAAAGGTTTCTCTGCCCACACTCATCTAGCTTAAGTCCACACATTCTTCAGGGTGGTTCATAGGTGACTTCCCATTGCAACTGGCCTCATCCTAGCACATTCCACTGTCATCACCCCCAAAGTGTAGTTCGTTGGGAAGTAAAATTGTCTGAATATTGTCAGAATGTGAATTCTCTGGCCCCACCCCAGACATACTGAGTCAGCAGATCTGGCAGTGGAACCCAGCTATTTGGTCAATGAAGCCCTACAGGTAAGTCAGGTTCTGCTAACTCTGAAGAATCACCCCTCCATTGTCTGTGCCTGTAGACTGTAAGCTCTGTATGTGCAGGGACCACACCTCAAATCGCTCTCCTTTTCTCAGTGTCTGGAGCATATTGGTTAGTCAATAAATAATTTTGAATGAATCTGGTTATATTTTGCTTGCTCCTTTGTTTTGTTGATTAGGTTCCACTTATAGGTGAGATCATATGATATTTGACTTTCACCACCTGGTGTATTTCACTTAGCAAAATGCTCTCCAGATCCATCCATGCTGTTGCAAAGGGTAGGAGTTCTTTCTTTCCTTCTGCTGCATAGTAGTCCATCATGTAATGAAATAAAATGGCAGGCATGAGGACAAGAAAAAAAAAGAAGTACAAATAGGTGGTTACAGAATAGATAGGGGGGATGTTAAGAGCAAGTATGAGAAATGGAGAAGCCAAAGAATTTAAATGCATCACGCATACACATGAATTGAAGGGGCAATTGCTGGAGGGAATGGGTGCTGGGTGGAGTGCAGCAAGTGGGGGAAATTGGGACAAATGTAATAGTATCATGAATAAAATATATTTTAAAAAAGAAAAAAATTTTGAATGAACAAAAATTAAAATGGTTTCTTAAAATATATTTCTCTTTTCTCTAATTCCTTTTAAACCATTCATTTAAAACAGTATAAAATATTATATAAATAGGTTGGTTATAAAGTTTAAATAAAAAATCCATCTTGCTATATTGACAGATCAATCTTCCTTAAAGCCCTTATCATGTATTTTCTTTCATAGTAATTCCCAAAGGATTCTAGCAACTGATGTAATTATATCACTTGTTCTCTCACATTTGAGATGCTTTTGTCCCACAAGGGATATGTGGCAATGTCTGGACATATTTTTGGTTTTGACAGCTTGGGCACGGGTGCTTCTGGCATCTGGTGAACAGACACCAGGGGTAGTGCTAAACATCCTATTGCATTGGCCCAAAAGGTTTTTGTTTTGTTTTGTTTTGTTTTGCTGATGGTAAATTTTTATTATAGCATTGTTTGACACTGTATGGACAACCCAGATCTTGCAGCATATAATGGTTACCACACAGATGAAATAAAACAGAAAATAAAACAAAGAATTATAAGTTAATCAAATCAAACTCTATTAAGAGTGTGGACGCAACTCCAAAAGATTTTTTTTCAGAGAGTAGAGTTGATTATTTCATATTTGTGTTTGGATATAGGACACTTTTTTTGTAATAGTGTTTTTTTTGTAACTTTTCTTCTACATCAACTTTATTTTTTTATTTTATTTAGTTATTTTTCCAATGAAGTTTTTTTGTCTATTTCTCCCATCCTTGCCTCCTCCGCCCGTTGCTCCCCACCTCCCTCCCTTTCTACCCCCCTTAGTTCTCATCCCTGTGTCCTTCCTATTTGTTCCTTAAAATCCATCCCACTTTTTCCCCTTAAATTCCCTTCCCTCTCCCCTCTGGTCACTGTCTCCTTGTTCTTTATTTCAGTGTCTTTGTTTTTTTTCTGCTTGCTTGTTTTTGTTGTTTAGCTTCCTGTTAAAGGTGAGATCATATGGTATTTGTCTTTCAATACCTGGCCTATTTCAGTCAGCATAATGCTTTCCAGTTCCATCCATGTTGTTGCAAAGGGTAGTATCTCCTTCTTTCTCTCTGCTGCATAGAATTCCATTGTGTATATGTTCCACAATTTTTTGATTCATTCATTTACTGATGGGCACCTAGGTTGCTTCCAACTCTTGGCTATTGTAAATTGTGCTGCTATGAACATTGTGGTGCATAGGTTCTTTGAAATGGATGTTTTATGATTCTGAGGATATAATCCTAGCAGTGGAATTGCTGGGTCAAAAGGCAGGTCGATTTTTATTTTTCTGAGAAAATTCCATACTGTTTTCCATAATGGTTGTACCAGTCTGCAATCAGACCAACAGTGACCTAAGGACCCCTTTTCCCCACAACCTCTCCAACATTTGTTGTTTGTTGCTTTGTTTATGATAGCCATCCTGACTGGTGTAAAGTGGTATCTCATTGTGGTTTTAATTTGCATCTTTCTGATAGCTAATGATATTGAACATCTCTTCATGTGTCTCTGGATATTCTGTATGTCCTCCTTGGAGAAGTGTCTGTTCAAGTCCTTTTCCCATTTTTTAATTGGGTTGGGTGTCTTCTTAGAGTGGAATCGTGTAAGTTCTTTGTATATTATGGAGATTAAACCTTTGTCTGAGGTATCATTGGCAAATATGTTTTACCATAGAGTTGGTTGTCTTTTTAATTTAATACTGTTTTCTTTAGCCACACAGAAGTTTTTTATTTTGATGAGATCCCATTTGTTTATTCTTTCCTTTATATTCTTTGCTCTAGGGGACATATCAGTAAAATGTTGCTGCATGAAATATCTGAGATTTTCTTGCTGATGTTCTCCTCTAGGACTTTAATGGTGTCACGGCTTACATTTAAGTCTTTTATCCACCTTGAATTTATTTTGGTGTATGGTGTAAGTTGGTGCTCAAGTTTCATTTTTTTGCATGTAGCTGTCCAGTTCTCCCAACACCATTTGTTGAAGAGGCTATCTCTACTCCATTTTATGTTACTGCCCCCTTTGTCAAATATTAATTGACTGTAGAGAGTTGGGTTGATTTCTGGGCTCTGTGTTCTGTTCCATTGGTCCATGTGCCTGTTTTTATGCCAGTACCAGGCTGTTTTGATTACAGTGGCTTTGTAATACAGTTTGATATCAGGTATTGTGATCCCTCCTACTTTGTTCTTCTTTCTCAAAATTGCAGCTGCTATTCAGGGTCATTTATGGTTCCATATAAATTTTTAAAGTGTTTGTTCTATGTCTGTGAAATATGCCATTGGTACTTTAATAGGTATTGCATTGAATCTGTATATTGCTTTGGGTAGTATGGACATTTTGATGATGTTAATTCTTCGAATCCATGAACAAGGTATATGTTTCCATTAGTTTGTGTCTTCCCTGATTTCTTTCTTCAGTGCTGTGTAGTTTTCTGCATACAGGTCTTTTACCTCCTTGGATAGGTTTATTCCCAGATATTTTATTTTTCTTTTTGCTAAATTGAATGGGATTTTTTTTCTTGATTTCTGCTTCTGCTGATTCATTGTTGGTATACAAAAGTGCCTTTGATTTCCGGATATTGACTTTGTAACCCATGTTTTGCCAAATTCATTAATTAGTTTGAGCAGTTTTTGGTAGAGTCTATAGGATTTTCTATGTACACTATCATGTCATCTGCAAACAGTGACAGTTTTGTTTCCTCCTTTCCTATTTGCATGCCTTTTATTTCCTTTTCTTGCCTGATCGCTGTGGCTAAAACTTCCAATATAATATTGAATAGAAGTGGTGAAAGTGGACATCCTTGTCTTGTTCCTGATCTTAGTGGAAAAGCTTTTAATTTTTGCCCATTGAGTATGATGTTGGCTGTAGGTCTCTCATATATGGCCTTTATTATATTAAGGAATGCTCCCTCTATATTCCTACTTTGCTGAGTGTTTTTATCAAAAATGGGTGTTGTACCTTATCGAAAGCTTTTTCTGAGTCTATTGATATGATCATGTGGTTTTTGTCTTTGTTTTTGTTTATGTGATATATTACATTTACTGATTTGCAAATATTGAATCATCCTTGCATCCCTGGGATGAATCCCACTTGGTCATGGTGTATGATCTTTTTGATATATTGTTGGATGTGATTTGCCAATATTTTGTTGAGGATTTTAGTGTCTATGTTCATCAGCAATATTGGCCTGAAGTTTTCTTTCTTTGTTTTGTCCCTATATGCTTTTGGAATTAAGATGATGCGGGTTTCATAAACGGAGTTTGGGAGTTTTCCATCCTTTTGGATTTTTTGCAATAGTCTGTGAAGAATAGGGGTTAGCTCTTCCTTAAATGCTTTGTAGAATTCTCCTGTGAAACCATCTGGTCCAGGGCTTTTGTGTGATGGGAGTTTTTTATTACTGCTTCAATTTCTTTTGCTGTTATTGGTGTGTTTAGATTTTCTGCTTCTTTTTTGAGTTTTGGAAGATTGTATTGTTCTAGAAATGTGTCCATTTCCCCTAGGTTTTCAAATTTCTTGGCATACAGTTCTTCATAGTAATTTCTTACAATCCCATCTATTTCTGTGGTATCAGTTGTAATCTCTCCCCTTTCATTTCTGATTGTGCTTATTTGTGTCTTCTCTCTTCTTTTCTTGATGAGCCTACTTAAAGGCTTGTCTATTTTGTTTATCTTCTCAAAGAACCTACTCCTGGATTCACTGATCCTTAGAATTGTGCTTTTAGTTTCTATGTCATTTAATTCTGCTCTGATCTTGGTTATTTCCTTTCTTCTGCTTGTGCTGGGCTGTTTTTGTTGTTGTTCTTCGAGTTCTTGCAGGCATAGGGTTAGGTTGTTTGTTTGAAATGTTTCTATCTTCTTTAGATAGGCCTGTATTCCTATAAAGTTCCCTCTCAGGACTGCCTTTGCTGTGTCCCATAAGTTTTGGGTTGTTTTGAGATCATTTTCATTTGTTTCCAGAAACGTTTTGATTTCTTTCCTAATTTCATTCTTGACCCATTCGTTGTTTAATAGCATACCATTCAGTCTCCATGTTTTGGGGTGCTTTGGGTTTTTTTCTTTGGGGTTGGTTTCCAATTTCAGTCTCTTGTGGTCGAGAAGATGCTTGGTATGATTTCAATTTTCTTGAATTTTTTGAGGCTCATTTGTGTCCTATCATGTGGTCTATCTTTGAAAATGTTCCATGTGCATTTGAAAAGAATGTGTATTTAGCTTCTTTGGGATGAAGGGCTCTATATATATCAGTTAAGTCCATTTCCTCTAGGATGTTGTTTAAAGCTGCAATATCTTTCTTGATACTTTGTTTGGAAGATCTGTCCATTTTTGATAGTGGGGTGTTAAAATTGCCTACTATAATTGTGTTGCTGTCAATATCTTTCTTGAAGTCCTCTAAGATTTTCTTGATATATTTGGGTGCCCCTATGTTTGGTGCATATATGTTTACAATGTTAATGTCTTCTTGGTGGATTCTTCCCTTGAGTATAATGAAGTGACCTTCTGGGTCTCTCCTTCTGGCCCTTATTTTGAAGTCTATTTTGTTCGATATGAGAATTGCTACCCCAGCTTTTTTTTCTTCTCAGTTTACTTGGAAAACTTGTTTCCAGCCTTTCACTTTTAGTCTGTGATGGTCTTTTGTCCTGAGGTGGGTCTCTTGCAGGCAGCATATGTATGGGTCATGCTTTCTTATCCATTGAGCTATTCTTTGTCTTTTGATTGGAGCATTTAATCCATATACATTTAAGGTTATTATTGATAGGTACTTATTCATTGCCATTCTTGTACCTGTGTTCCTCTCTGTCTGTCTCTTTTCATTCCTTCCCTTAAAGCAGTCCTTTTAGTATTTCTTGTAGAGCTGGTTTGGTGCAGGTATATTCTTTTAGGCTTCTTTTGTCTTGGAAGCTTTTTATTTGACATTCTATCTTTATTGAGAGCCTTGCTGGGTAAAGTAGCCTTGGTTGTAGGCCTCTGGTTCTCATTACTTGGAATATTTCTTGTCATTCTCTTCTTGCTTGGAGTGTTTTCACTGAGAATTCAGTAGCAAACCTTATTGGGGCTCCCTTGTATGTTACTTCTTTTTTCTCCCTTGCTGCCTTTAAGATTCTCTCTTTGTCTTGGAATTTTGCCATTTTGATGATGATGTGTCTTAAATTGGGCCTCCTTGGGTTCCTCTTGATTGGGACTCTGTGTGATTCCTGGATTTGTGTGACTTTTTCGCTCATCAAATTAGGGAAATTTTCTCTCATTACTCTTTTGAATACGTTTTCTATCCCTTGTTCTTCTTCTTCTCTTTCTGGTATTCCTATTTTTTGGATATTATTACGTTTCATATTATCTTACATTTCTCTTAATCCCACTTCATTCTTTCTATGCCTCTTTTCCTTTTCCTGTTCTTTCTGTGACATGCTTTCTACTTTGTCCTCCAACTTGCTTATCCTATCCTCCGCCTCATCTATCGTACTTTTGAAACACTCTACTGTGTTCTTCAATTAGAAAATTGTATTCTTCATTTCCTCTTGTCCCTTGCTGATATTTCCTATTTCCTTTTTCATGTTGATGTAGTTTGCAGAGAGATCATTGTAGTTCCCCTGTAGTTTCTGATAGCTCATGGTGAGCTCTTTGAACTTCATAACCAGTGCTTTGAATTCACTATCTGATAATTGATTAGCCTCTATTTCATCTAACATTTTTCTGAAGTTTCTGCTTTTTCTTTCATTTGGGGATTGTTTCTTTGTCTTCCCATTGTTGGAGACTCTTCTTTTTAGTCTCAGCTTCTATAATTGATCTGTTCTGACACCCTGGGTTTATGGTGTGAACTTCTGTGGTATTATACCTGTGAATTGCAGTGGTGCAGACTCCTTCAAGTATCTTGATGTTCTCCGTCTCCTCCTACTCTCACACTGGTCCTTGCGCTGTTCCCCGTGCTGGTCGCCTACCTCTGCTGAGTGTCCTGGCTCCAGTAGCCGACTCCTCCAGCACCCAGGCCCATCTCTATAGCGGCTGCACAGGGGCCTCCAGTGTCCCAGCTCCTGTAGCTGACTCCTCTGACGCCCAGGCCTGTAGCTATGGCAGCGGCACAGGGGCCGAGAATGTCCCAGCTCCCGTACCTGACTCCACTGGCACCCAGGACCATCACAGGGGCCTGGGGCTTGGAGTGTCCGCTCCCGTACCTGACTCCCTGGCTTCCAGGCCTGTTGCTATGGCGGCGGCACAGGGGCCAAGTGTGTCCCAGCTCCCATAGCTGACTCTGCAGCTGTGTGGTGTTTCAGCATCAGTCACAATCTCTGGTCTTTTAATTTCATAAATGCTGGGTAACCGATGGTTTATTGTACTGTTTCTCTATAGATCTGCCAGGATTTTCACCGGAGCTAGAATCTGCTCAGTCCTACTCCATCGCCATCTTCCCAGCATCCCCCCACAATTTTTTTGTTTGTTTGTTTTTTGTTTGTTTGTTTTCTGAAAGGTGGCTCTAGTAGTGCTTAGTTGTCTTTAACTTCATTTGAAACAATTTTGTTAGATTGTATCATGATAGCTATTATAGGAGCATGTATTTAAAAAACTTACCACATTGGTGAACTTTTGTGTAGCCATTTTAATATTAAAGATGGAAGAAAATACACAAAATTTTCAGCGTATTATGTTTTGTTATTTCAAGAATGGTAAAAACAACTGAAATGCATAAAAAGTTTTGTGCAGTGTATACGAAGTTGATGTGACTGATTGAATGTGTCAAAAGTGGTTAGCAAATTTTCATGCTGGAGATTTATTGCTAAACAATGCTCCATGATTGGTAGACCAGTTTGAGTTGGTAACAATTAAATTGAGACATTAATTGAAAATTATCAATGCTATGCCACATGGGAGTTAGCCAACGTACTCAAAATATCCAAGTCAGTAAAATTATTGTTGAAAATGAAAAATGTGTATTTTATTTTATAGAAAAAGACATGGATTTTTGGCTAACTCATACAATGTCCAGGGCGGGCTCCCACTATACAGAATTATCTGGCTCAAAATGTCAATATTGCCGAGGTTGAGAAATCCTGGTGTATGTAAGTGATTCTAAAATCCTCTGGCATTCAAAGCCCTTCATCAAGTATTTAACTTCCACACACCGCCAAAGTTCTTAAAAAATTGTCCCTAATTTCCTCGTCACACATTATCTTTTGCCAATGTAACTTTAATAATTTATAGGATGTGAACTAAACATTACAGCAATTTATTAGACATAATATCCTCTCCTAATATTCTCTTAGACTTAGGTCCAGGCTATAGCTCAAGGTTTTTATAATGATGGAACATCTGAAACAGCAATGCTGGACTTCCAGATCCAGCAGAATTACCTCTAAGGAGTGATGTTTTTATTCTTTATAGTGAAGATGATAATGAAAGTGAAACTGTCCCCAAGGTTAGGATATCAAAGATACTTTTTTCTTCCCAGGGTGATTCATTGTGGAGAGGTAAATGAGAATACAGACAATTCTTCCTTTCAAATCTCAGTTGTCCCAATTGTAAAGTGAGAGGCATTAGGAGTGTCTTATATTTGGAAAATATTTCCAGAAATGCCTTTTACACATGGCTGACACCATGAATTAACAGGTCACTTTGTACCATTGAGTCTAGAGAGAGCTTCAAACTTTTCTTAACACAACATAGAACATCAACTATTAGGTCAGTGGCTATTATTAATCATTTAGAAATGGCCTGGGAATTGAAACCTGTTTGTTACTCCCCAAGAAAATATCAAAGGTCCTTACTAGCTCTTAAATGCTTCTGAGTCCTTAAATATTCTTTGAGCTGTATGTTTACGTTAAGTGGACAAACTACCTATTTCAGAGAGTGTTAACTCCAAAAACAGCATCAGGAGAACCCAGTTGGTACATTATAAACAGTGGCTTCATGGAATGGAACAAAACAGCTATTCCTGACACTATAGTGGAGGCAACATATTCAGTCATTTATTCTGTAGATCTGCAGGGGTCAAACCATTCAGTTACCTCTCACCATGACCTGTGTAAGCCAGACAATAGCAGAGTGCTTTATGGTAGCTGTGATGTCCAAGACAACCTCAGGAGACTTGTTGAAAGGCTGCATGACTGAGGAGCAAGCCATGTGTTACGCTTCCTGGGATCACTTTCCCAGGTGCACTATTTCCTCAGTTTGTCATGGAATGGGACTGCAAAAATAGACTTACCTGTCTTTGCAATGACAAAAGTTTCTAGAAGATGTGGCAAAACCACAAGTCCTACTCAAAGAAGCATCATTGCACAAATGACATTCAAATCCCAGGTAGGTATGCACATTCAACTTTATTGTTAATCCTAGGTTCCAGAAATTAAATGGTGCAGATATATCATTAGGTGTTGGTAATAATGGCTTCAGAGCAAAAATTTAAGTACATAGTTAAGACAAAGAGGACAGTTATTGGCTGTCTGCTAAATTAAGATTTTACTGGTTGTAAAGGATTTAGTGGGATTGCCACGTGAAAAGGTTTGGTTCTCAGATTACATGTCTGGAAGGTTGATTTTTGCCATGTACTTAGAAGTTTAGAGGTTTGGAGGGTTAACTTACACTTACAACTAACAACGGATCAATGTATAAACCAGCATTTCATATTATGATATTAAAGGGGAAAAGCACATTCTACAGGGATCAAAATACCTAAATATACTGTGCAGAATTTACAGTTTAACTATGCAGTTTTCAGGGAACCCAAGGATTGGTGGGAAATTGGAGCAAGATTTCAATAATGTTAACAAATAATTTTCCCAGATAATATAAAAACCTAGTGAGCTCTCCAGGTTTTGAAATTGAGCACACTGTTCTGGTAATTGGATTTCTCTCCTTGAATGCATAATATAATTTTGTATTTTCTGAATTCTGTTTTTCTGATCTCTCTAAATTTATACTTTTTGGTTGATACCAACACTTTTTTGTATAGTCAATACTCTAACTGTATCAGAAAACCCACTATTAATCATAATAGTATTAGATCGCCATCTTCTGCTTTTCTGAGTTTCACTGAAACTTGATGTCTTCTCTCTCTCACTGTACATTAACATTCAGAAGATTATTTAAAAAGGACATAATTTATTTGTAATTCCTAGGGTCATATTGCTGTAAATCAATATTCATTGAACTTAAATTTGATGCCATTATTTCCACTGATTTGTGCTCTGTATAAGATCTAGCTTAGTACTAAGCTCTAGGTAACAATAGACAATCATTAACACATTCAAATAAAAAGTGAATACTGAAGACAAAATCTCATTTTTGGTGTACCTGATGCTAAACATCAGGTTCACTAATTTTTTTCTCATAGAATTACTAGTCTGACTACTTTTCCTAAATCAGACACACATTATTTCTCAACAATTATTATTTTTTGCTTAAAAATTAAATAACTATCTAAAATCTTTCTTTAAGAAATTGATTTTTCTAGTTATTGAGCATTTCCCCTCATACTTAGTGATAAGCACAGAGTATAAATTTTTGAGAACTTGGGGATCAGTCACTGACATTCATACAGTATCTTTTCACATTTCACTCTTTGAATCCAGTTCTCATTCTCCTCTTGAAAACTTTTTTTTTCTTCTCCACAGCTATATGCTTTAAAAGAAGTCTTCTAAACCAGTAATTTTTCAACCTTTTTCACATCATGGCATACAAACTAAATACTAAAATTCTGCAGTACACCAAAAAACATACTTTTCCTGGCCTGACAAAAATAGGTATAATTCTGATTCATTCACACTGATAGCTATTGTGTTGGCTATTGTCATTTTTTATTTGATAATCTAAGGGAAAAGAGGTCAGCATCATTTATTAAACAATTGGGTACTGCATGTTTTAAAAATTCTTGCAGCACACCTGTTGAAACCACTATTTTTAAAGATATAATCATACAAAGCTAATCCAGAAGAACCACCACCACCAAGTCATCGTTTGGTGCCCTCAGCATTTAGCACTGTGTCCAAAGTCAAGTTTCAGAAGGAAAAACAGCAGTTCAAGAAGGGTAAAGAGGTGCACAAAGTTCCTCTCTTTCTGATTCACAGCTGTTGCCATTAAGCAACTATTTGGAGCTATTTTAATATGCTTTCTTTTTCAACTTTATTAGAAATCTCCCACATGTTCCTGAATGAGCTACCTTTTAGGTGAACAAACACCGTGTAGCATCCTAAGTGCAGCAGGCTAGGTCTATGGTGAAGGTACCACAGCAAAATCATTCTGAGAGGTCCAACACGCTTTGATTACCCTGTCCATATGAAGGTCCATTTCAGGGGAAAACATAATTTTTAAAAAATTATTTTACTGTTGTTCAGTTACAGTTGTCTGCATTTCCTCCCCACCCCAGCCAAACCCACTTCCCTCCCTCGCTTTCACCCTCCTCCTTGGTTTTGTCCATGTGTCCTTAATTGTGGTTCCTGAAAACCCTTCCCCTCATTGTTTCTTCCACCTCCCCTTTGGTTATTGTTAGATTGTTCTTAATTTTCATGTCTCTGGTTATATTTTTTTTGCTTTTTTCTTTTGTTGATTATGTTCCAGTTAAAGGTGTGATCATATAGTATTTATCCCTCACTGCCTGGCTTATTTAATTTAGCATAATGTTCTCCAGTTCCATCCATGCTGTTTCAAAGGGTAGGAGCTCCTTCTTTCTTTCTGCTGCATAGTATTCCATTGTGTAAATGTACCATAGTCTTTTCACCCACTCATTTACTGATGGGCACTTAGGTTCCTTCTAGCACTTGGCTATTGTGAATTGGACTGCTATGAAATTGGGGTGCATACATTCTTTTGGATTGGTGTTTCAGGGTTCTTAGGGTATAATTCCAGCAGTGGAATTGCTGGGTCAAAAGGCAGCTCCAATTTTAGTTTTCTGAGAAAATTCCATGCTGGGAAAACCAGAATTTTTGTTTGTTTGCAAAACCTAAGTTATGCTATTGAGGACAATTGAGGGAGTGCTGATGATTTAGCACAAACCTTTGTTGAAAGACACACAAACCATAAATCTATTGAAGGTGAATGAATTATATCAGTTTGACCAACTAGTAACTTTTGCATTGAATGTGGCAGTGGAATAAACAATACATTTATTAAAAGTGTCTTAGTCCTTTGGTTTCAAATCAGGCAAGAGTAGCTAGAATGACCTATTCCAGTTCTGTGATTTTCTGAAAGTTAGTGTTGGTGGTGATAATTTTAGGTAAATAAAACTTTCATTGGTTCTGAGAACTTGGACGTTATTCTTTCCTAAGAATTATTCACCCACTATAGCAAACTGTATAATTTAGCATCTTCTCCTACCAGGATTTCATCTTCCTTCCTTGATGGCATACTAAGTTTTATACTTACATCTTTTTTGTAATTCTAAAGTAGGTAATGGATGTCCTAAAAATCTAACCAAAATGGGTAAAAAAATGTATTTTTAGTATTCAAATATAAATTATCTGTGGGAAAGAAAATATATTAAATATCTAGAAATATTGTTTACAAGCAAAATAAAAGTGACATATTTGATATTAGACACTTAAAATTGCTTCTTTTAATATTCATTCATGGAATTGATTATAACTATATCTTACTTTCATGTTTTTTAGAAGAAAATACGTATTTAAGAAATTTGAGTGATGTCAAGGCTGACTGGGACACCATGCCAATAAATTTTGAAAAAACATCCAACAGCAGAGTACTGAGAAATGCAATATTACTTCATATTGCAGAAATAAAAATACATGTCCAATTTTTCATGTCATTTAACTATGCTTTTCTTAGCTCAGTGAATCTAAAATATATAGTTTGATGAAAGTAATTAAACTATGGACATTTTTTAGTTATTTTGGTATTTGAAATGAGAGCTTGTCTACCTTACTGTTTCTCATCCATCAAACTTATTTTTTTAACTTGAAGTGACCTTAAAGTTACTTAGACACAGTAACCTTGAAGGCCAGTTCTGAAACTCTGATAAGTAGCTCTTCTATGAGATTTCCTTGACATGTAAAATAAAATGGCAGGCTCATTCATTTTCACTGGAAACTGAGGGCATTAATATAAATCAGGGCTTTGTACAAAAGCAGCTTGTCCTCAAAGGCAGTTCTCTTATGGGTCATATAAATATATCCAAGCCATTCCCTCACTGCTGGTTTCAGAAACAATTCAGGAAACAAGGAGCAAAAGATACACTGTCCTTGAAATAAAATACATGATCTTACCTCATAAGAATCTTGATTAGAAGTGGTGTGTCAGGTACTCTCTTGATATGTCCATGGTATATTTATAATCTCCTATCTTCTTCCAAGTTGCCATTCTAAAAACATATTCCAATAGCAATAACACTACTCAAATTATTTTAATCACCAAATTATTGAAATAATGTCAAATGTGTGCAAAATACAATGCTAGATGGTACAAGGATATATGACGTGCTTATAATGACACAGATACAGATCTTAACTTCCAAATAAAAGCTTGTGTATTAAAGAACTGAATTTACTTTCTTCTACAACAGTAGTTCTAAAATTGTGGTCTTCAGATTATCAGTAGCAGCAGCAAACCCTGGGAACTTATTAGAAATTCCTATGGTAGGTCTCAACAATCTGCATTTTAGTAACTCAGCAGGAGACATAGATGCACACTAAATTTTGAGAACCACAGTTCTATTTTTTAATGGTTACAAAACCCTTATGTTTATTTCTTCACTGAACCAAAATAGGAAACATAATCATTTTTCTGAGCTAGATAAAAATGAGAATTATTTAAGTTTTTGTCCTTTTTGTATATTTTATTGATTATGCTATTACACTTGTCCCACTTCCCCCCTTTATTCCCCTCCCCCTTGCACACCCTCTCCCACCCACATCCTCCCACCCCCTTAGTTCATGTCCATGGGTCACACATGTATGTTCTTTGGCTTCTGTATTTCCTATACCATCCTTAACCTCCCCTTGTCTATTTTCTAACTAACATTTATGCTATTTATTCCCTCTACCTTTTCCCCCATATCTCCTTCCCTGCTGATAACCCTCCATGTGTCCCCATTTCTGTGATACTGTTCTAGTTGTTTACTTAGTTTGTTTTTATTTTTGTTTTTTTAGGTTTGATTTTTTTTTAAATTTTTTTATTGATTATGCTGTTACAGTTGTTCTATTCCCCCTTTCATTCCCCTCCACCCTACCCCCCATCCCCACCATTACCCCCCTTTAGTTTTTGACCATGTGTCTCAAGTTCTTTAGACTCTATATTTCCCATACTGTTCTTGCCCTCCCATCTATTTTCTATCTACTGTCTATGCTACTTATTTTCTCTACCTTCTCCCCCCTTCTCCTCCTCCCACTCCCCTGTTGCTAACCCTCCTTGAGATCTTCATTTCTATGTTTCCACTCCTGATCTAGCTGTCCTTTTAGTTTGCTTTTGTTTTAGATGTGGTTGCTAATAACTGTGAGTTTGCTGTCCTTTCTCTGTGCATATGACAGGTTGGCTATCTCTTCAAGCTTAGTTGTATTTTTTTCTACAGCTTTGATCTATTCTTTCATTTGGGCCATTTTTTTTTCTCAGTGCATTTGTTATGTAGTAAGGGGTGGAGTCTTAGGTATTCACCAGGGTGGGGCAACTCACATCACTGGAGTTGTATGTGGGGGAGGGGTTCGAGAGGGAACAATGCTGCTTGCTCTGCCCTCTACTGGCTTTCAGTCACTTCTGCTACTACCCACAAACTAATTGGGACCTTCTGGTGCTGATTCCCAGGTGAGTGGTCTTGTGTACATTCTGGGACCCTGTGGGCCTCTGCAACAAACTCTCCTGTGAGGCTGGGAATTCTTCCTGCCATCTAGAATCCCACAGGTTTTTTCAGGAAGAAGTTTTGAGGCTTTATTTCCCTGAACTGAAAACCTGGGCGGCGAGGTCTGTCTCACTCCCCTGTTGTTCCTCCCAGTTTATTTGCACTCAGATGTGGGACTGCCCAGTCTGACAGCCGCCACCTCACTCACTCCACCAGCCACTCACTGCTTCGACTCCCCTAATCCTCTAGTCACCATCTTGCCTCAAGTCCTCTCCAATCCAGTGACTGTCTCCACCCCTCCTACCAGTCTGGATGAACGTTTCTTCTTTAACTCCTTGGTTGTCAGACTTCCACACAGTTTGATTTTCTGGCAGTTCTGGTTGTTTTTAGTTTTTAAATTTGTTGTTGTCCTATTGGTTATGCGAGGAGGAACAGTATATGTACCTATGCTTCCATCTTGGCTGGAAGTCTAGAACCACTGTTTTATAGAAGTGTTTTTCATGGCTTGGCTGCAGGCCAACTAGTCTTAAAATAATACTAAGATGTTACATGTCTTTTATACTATGTTAACATTTGTCCTCTTGATATAAAAGCAAAAATGGTTGACACTGCCGATCAAGGCAGGGGCATCAGACTATGTTAGTAGTCAATATATTTTTAACACACACAGGCATGCAATTTTTTTAATGGAAATTTATTTAAATGTGTCCTTGATTATGCAGTAAAATTTTTTACATTAAAACTTGACCCTTAAGTAGGTACTTTTTATTCCGTGTAATGAAATGAGAAGCATGTATGAAATACTTTCACTGCAAATCAAAATAGCATGATTTCTGAAGGAAAAATGCTAATGATACTACTGAGTTGCAAGCTGAACTGTAATAGCTTTTTAATGAAACAATATTTTTACTTGAAAGTACAGCTGACAGACAAACTATGGCCATTTAGAGGTGGATTAATCTCTCTATCTCTCTCTCTCATACACACACACACACACACACACACACACACACACACTTGACAAGATATACCCTGGCTGAGTTGGTTAGAGAATCATCTAGATATGCCAAGGTTGCAGGTTCATTCCCCATTTAGAGCACATACAAGATCAACCAATGAGTGCACAATTAAGTGGAACAATAAATCACTCTTGCTCTGTCTCCCCCTTGCCCTCTCTCTAAAATTAATAAATATATATCTTTTAAATTGATAGTATTTGTTGCAAAATGTTGAGTTTAGAAGTTTGGACACTCGGTATTGGCCATAATAATAAATGTAATTTAAAAAATAATGCATATGAATATGTATTAACTACAAATTAACTATAATTTATCAAATTTTGCACCAGTAAAATATACAACCAAAGGGCAAGCTAGACCAATGATTTTTAAAGTAATAGCACATGGAGAGTGCAATGATATGATTTTAAGTTCCATGCTTCACTTTCCAAAACAACCTTTGTTGAATTTTGCTCAAGTGCCAGAATTGTCTGAAAATGCTATTATAGTACTCTTCTTTTCTTATATGTGTGAGAAATATGTATATGTGTGAGGCCAGATTTTCCCCCTATACTTAAGCCAAAACAATAGATCACAATAGCATGAATACAAAAGCAGATATGGGAACCCAGCTGTCTTTCATTAAGTCATACATTAAAGAGATTTGCAAAACGTCTTTAATGTCACGCTTCTCACATTTTTATATGTTAGGAAGATGGTTGTTTTTATCCATATATGTTGTTTACCTTAACATATAATGGTTTCATTATTGTTACTCTTTAAAGAATCAATGTGATTACATTAATAATTTTCCCTTTTAAGGTCTAGTATTAGAAATATCCATAGTATTGAGTGTGGGCCTGCAAACCAAAGGATCGAAGTTCATTTCCGAGTTGGGGCACATGCCTGGGTTGCAGGCCAGTTCCCAGCAGGGGACACATGAGAGGCAACCATACACTGATATTTCTTTCCCTCTTTCCTTTCCTTCCCCTCTAAAGATAAGTAAATAAAAAATCTTAAAAAATATATCCATAGTTATAATCCACATAAACAAACATTCTTTGGTCCTCAGTAAATTTCATCTTCTTTCTTAAAATGCTTCCCTGTCAGAGCAATACCACTGACAATATCAGTCTCATCACCCCTTAGTTTGAGACTTAGTCTCAAACTCCTTAGTTTGCCATCTAGAAAAGTCTCTCATGATTCTCAAGGCCCAGCCACCAGGTCATCCTCTCTGGAAAGACTACCTTCTCCTGATTCACCTACCCAGACTGTTCAGATTCTCCTTAAGGCTTCTACCACAATAGAACAGACCTTTATCTGTTTAGGCCATTGTTAATAAATCTAACTGGCTTTGACATTAAAGTCATTCTTTACCAGTAGTGAGTCTGTTTTTCTTCCATAAAAGAGGTAGAGTATCTATGGCACAGAGTGGGCAGCTGTACATGACGTAATCAGGATACAGCGTCTTTCCTCTTCTCCTAGTGACTCAGTTTTCATATTCAAGATCTCAAGGAGACCTCTGGAACTTCCAGGCATCACATAAATATCTCAGGAAGCAGAAGGGAGGAGGTAATGAATGTTGTTCTACAAGCTTTACCCTCTTCTATGGAAAGGGATCCATCTCCGTGGACTTCTGCTTGCCTCTTTCTGGCCAGAACTGGGCCATGTGACTACCCTTGGCTGTAAGGAAGGCTCAGATATTAAGACTTTTACCTTCCCAGATATTGCAGGAGAGGAAAGTAAAAGGAAAAGAGTTGAAATGGTTTTCAGAATACAGATTCATAGTTTGACACATGCATCTATAAGCATACCAATCATTCTCCCTTATAATTCTTCCACAATGCCCATGCTGCTCTCCACAGCAAACAGCTGTGTAACTTTTCATTTTTATCCCTGTGCCTAGCCTAGTGCCTGGCTACATTATCTTAGAAAGCCCCCCACAGATACCCTAATGATTATAACATTTTTATTACCATCTTTGTCCCTTTCTACATCCTTTCTTGCTTATTATTTTTTCAATACTTAACAACATCTAACATACATACTCTAAATATGCATCTACATATATAAAGACAAGAGAGATTTCATTCTCTGTCTACACCCACTATGATACCAGCTCAATGATATAGGGTTTTCCTTTTTGATTCACTGCCATATCCTTAGCACCTACTACAATGTACAACATGCAGCGCTAGCTCTATAAATAAATGAATAAATGGCTGTGATTAATATTTGTGGAAGGCAGGAAACAAATGAAGGGGAGAAATCGAGGGAGAAGGTAGTTTCATAGAAACCTGTCACTTTTTTCCAACCCAATATTTTGTAAACAATTATCGACAGAAAACAATTTTATAGGAGATAGAAAGTGTGAATGTACCTTTAACTTACTGTCAACTTGTGAATCACATAACATTTCTTTGTATTGCTGCCTTTTAAAATGTAACATTCCACTAACTTTCAGAGGTTTTACAACTAAATGAGGTTATATGACTCAATATTTGCTCTTCAGAATAAATATTACATAAGTTCAAGATGTCATCATTATTATTGTTATTTTATTTTGCTTACATTGAATCGTGCTATGCAGGCAATTGACACTTTGTAATGACTTATCACAAAGCAATGTCATCTTTTAAAATGTAAACAACATGTTTTCTCAAAAATGTACATTTTTGTAAAAAAGCATTCATAATATGAATATTATATTTCTTTCTTTGGAAAATACCCTTTAAGTTTTTGATAAATGACAAAGATCTCACACAAGCTTGAATTGCTATATATCATAGAAGAAAACCTTCTGAGAATATGATAGCTGTTCCCAGAATGAAAAGTAATTATATAATGCTTCATGTTTAGAACAGAGAATTGCTCTTTTGTCATTTAGATGTACAACACTGGCACTGTACACAATGCATTGTATCAGAAAAGACTTACTAATCATTTCTTAAGTAATATTCATTGTGACTGAAAAATATGGTGTAGGGTGTGATTGTTGAAAATGATCATGGAACTGATAGTTTCAATTCTACATTCTTTTAAATCAATCAAATACATAAGACTGCTCAATAGTTAAAATGGACCTTATGCAAAAAAACTACAAATGCCAAGTAAATGTTCTTTCATTAATCATTATAACCAGGTGGCAGGCAGATAATCTTATTTTACTATTCAAGATGAGGAAACAAAAAGACAAAGACCTTCAAATATGGAACCAATAATAGACAAGTAATGATGTCACCTAGTGCTTACACGTCAACTTTCATTCTGAAATCCCTTTACACAATTTAATTAGGATGGTTCTGCCTTTTCAAATCATTATTATCAATATTTGTCTTTACAAACTTCCAAAACAGTAATCATCCCATGCCTCTCAATGATTTGTCTCCAAAATACTAAAAAACTCTTTGGAATTAGACTAGGAAACAGAAGCTAACTCGTTTTTAATTTTATGATTCTGTGAAATCTTATAAATAAAATTTCACATTAATAGTTTATCTCACATTTAGGAAAATAGAATATTTAATTTATCCTTTCCCCATTTCTATTATCATTTGGTAAAATGTGAGGCAATAGGTAGTCACAATAGTTTCTCTAGAACATTGGGATTTAATTATATGCATTGTATCAATTGACAAACAAATGGTGGAGTCAGATGACAACAGGTATGTGAGAAGTTAAATCTTTTAAAACAGTTCCCAAAACTGACTCTGGAATAAATATTTATGTATAACTCAGTATTAGTAATATTTTTGAAGAGAAGAAGTTCATTTTCTATAGGGGTAAAAGCTGGGAAAGAGATTGGGCCAAAGAAATAACTTGTTTGAATGGTTGCCCAAGTTTCTACATCAAAGTCAACAGGAGGATTTCGTTACAACACCAGAAAGGCACCCGCTTCACATGAGATGGCTGCTGTAATCACGTGAGAGGGTAAGGGCAGCAAGAAACTACTTGTTTCCATGCATAATTTATTTAACTCATGGGCTGACACAGACTTGTGGAAGCCCTAATGATCTGCTGTTCAAAAATAGAGGGATGAAAGAGGGGTGTGCTAGTGCCAAGGTTTCCTTCAAGGCTTTGAAAGCTGGAATGAGGCAATCTCCTGTGGAGACCCTCTGATCTCTTATATCCTGGAACATGTGTGGGTCCTGATTTTCAACCATGCCTGGCTTTCACTGAATGTTGAACTCAGGCCAGTGTGGCTGTTGGGTGTCCAAATGGTGTGAGCAGGTCACAGCTTCCTTGATTTCATCTGTAACACAGGGAGAAGAGGGCTGAGTCCCACAGGCACTAGGGTCTCTTGTTCTACCTGAATCCTGATGCAAACAGGAGAATGAAGATGTGTCAGTGTCACTCAGGTGGCACTGAGTCAGATGGACACTCAGGACTTCTACTGTTCATTGTCAAATGGTGAAGAGAGCTTTATGAATGTTTCACAATAATACCTGTACTCCAAGAGAGAGGGCCTGTAACTATATTCTAATATATCATCTCAGCTGGCATCTCATTTCCAGTACTGCCAAGTATTTCTTGTATATGAATGAGAATAGGGGTATATGCTATTAAAAGTCATCTTCCCTTAATTAGAAATTTTTATACTCGAGTCTCCCAGTTTATGAACTTGTGATAGATATAAGTTCTTTTATATATTTGCTTGGAATGAGTGAAGTACCCTAATATTTATTTAGCAAGGATGTCAATGAATTATGAGTGGAAGCAGATAGTTCCACTGGACAAGCACTCTAATTAATAAAGCCAGCTTCCCAAGCTTCTTATATGCAAGAGCAGTACCAGGACTTTGCAGCAATACAATCTGTTCTTGCATGCACAGAACAGATGTAACTTGTATTCCTAGAAAAAGAACAATGCATGGGAGGAGAGCTGGCCCCACTCTGGAACAACCATTTTATTCTCTGAAACCCTGTTCTCCCCTTTCCATCATGAAGACCCGGACCATAGCGATATATTTACACAAAACAGCCTTTCCTCCAAGATTTGATAGTTTAATTTCTAGCATTCATGGCAATGGCTTGACAGACTATCTCTCCTGGGAATTCTCTTGGGAGGTTCATATTCTTAAACTACAAACAGGACCAATCTATAGCTAGTATGCATTTTTTGCATACCAATTGATAAAATATCCAAACATCTCCCTACTTGTTGGTAAATAGCAATTATTCATAAACCTTAGGCCCTACCATTAGATCATGGAACCTCATCACTATCCAGTAACTGAAAGTTAATGTCTGGGACCACAGAAGGTCTTTAGGTACAACTGGAGATATCAAACTGGCCTGTGTTCTTATTAGAAATTTCTTGTGACTTACTGGTTGTTAAATATTTGATGTGTGACTCCTAGGCACCCACTCCACACCCAAAACTTAAATGCTTAAATTTTACCCATAATAATATAGACTGTAATGCTATTTGTAGGCTGCAGGAATATTATGGCACTTTCTCATCCCCATATAAGCATCCATCTACCTGGGCTGTTCTGAGAGGGAGAGTTGAAGGCAGGGCAGCATTATGGCCTTGAACTATATTTAGTTTTGGTGCAGCAGGAATATGACACGATATTAAGTTCCTCAGTAGGTTCAGTTTTTTATAAGTCATACTAAGTATAACCATGTTGCTAGGTGCTTTGATAAGTACACGCTTTATGTCATGTACTCACATGACACTCACATAAGTTAAGGTATTACAATGTCCATTTAACAGATGAGTACACTAGTTTTACCTCTTACATGGAACATAGGATGTCAGCCTCTTCTAAGATGGCCCCAAGTTACTTGCCCCTTGTGTACACATCATATGTATTCTGATTCGTTTGAGCATAGGCAAGATCTGTGAATATGATGGAATGTCACTCTAATGTTATTAGATGACATTTTATTGTAAAAGAGGAGATTTGCAGATGTCATTAAGGTCTCTAATACATTGCTTCTAAATTAATCAAAAGAAAGATGATCGTGAATGTGGCTGACTTAATCAGGTAAGCACTTTAAATGACACTGTCGATGTGGGAGACTGAATACATTACACAATCTCAAAGCAGCAGCCAACAGTCCTCTACTGGCCTCGAATAGGGAAGCTACCATAATGTGGTGGGGGCCACATGGTACAGAATGGCAGGCAGCCTCTAGGAGCTGAGGAACACAGTCCTATAACCACAGAAAACCAAATTCTGCCAACCAGTGAACTTGAGCAGGGAGCCTCAGATGAGATCACAGGCTCATGATCCATGCTTCACAGAAAAATATGTGTTGTTTTAAGTGCTAAATTGTGGTCATTTGTTATGCCCCAGTAGGTGGATAATTAGACCTCTGGACATCTCAGAGGTTTCCACTGAAGATGACGCATACAAGATGGAACCCTCAAAAACTGGAATTTATTTATAAAAAATGTGCATTTATTCTTACATGTTTAAACTTCAGTCATCTTCACAGTACTCTTGATTTGATGGAATACATTTACGGAGACATTTTTCCACTGCTCAAAATAGGTTTTGAATTTGTTGATTTTGATGGCTTTCAGTGCTTCTGCCATTTTTTATTTCACCTTTTCCACATTGGCAAAACATTCCTCTTTGGGGAATTTTTCATCTGGAGAAACAAAAAAAAAGTCACTTGGGATGAGATGGGGTGAATAGGGAAGGTTGGGGCACAGATTCCATGCCATTTTTGCTGAAAAACTGCTGAACACTCAGTGCAGTGTGGGCAGGTGCACTCATAAATCACCCCATCACGGAATGGGCAAACACGTTGAAAGGGTCTTAAAAAAAAATTGTCTGAAGCTAAACCCAGCCTCTCACAACAACGCTGGCTAGTTGGTGCACTGATACAGATGGGCTCCTAGAACACTCATGTAGTAGTGGCAGCCTGTATTACAAGGCGCCTGCCCTCCAGAAAACAATTCTGTTTTGGGGGGGCTCCCCCACTGTACATACTAAAAGTCTTTTTTTTTAAAGATTTTATTTATTTATTTCCACAGAGAGGGGGAGGGAGAAAGAGAGGGAGAGAAACATCAATGTGTAGTTTCCTCTTGTGTGCGCCCAACGGGGGACCTGGCCCACAACCCAGGCATGTGTCCTGACTGGGATTGAATTGGCAACCCTTTGGTTCACAGCCCATGCTCAATCCACTGAGCTACACCAGTCAGGGCAGATAAATATTTTTAATTGAATCATACAACACACACAGTCTTAAAGCCTTTTTCTTTCGCTTAATATCATATATTTTATGTCATTATATAAACTTGTACATGTGTGCTAAATTATTTCATCTTATTGTTATATAATTAGTTTTTTTTTCAGATTTTGCTAATGAAAACAGCACTGATACATATCTATTGTATGTAAATCTTCACATCTCTGATTATTTCCTTTGGAATTTCTGGATTCATATGTACTAACAGTTATAATTATTACACAAATGGCTAAATATTCATGCACAGTTTTTTACCAATTTTTTCTCTCACAAGCAATTTTAAGACTCTTCTCTTTTAATTGAAAGGAAACTATTCAGCTTATTAAGTACTAAAGAGGGGGTGAGAGAATTGTAAAGATACCCAGGAAAGGAAACAAAGCTGAGAGAAAACAAAATCATTAGAAAACCCATACAGATGGGTTCTCTACAGATAGGCAGAAAGACAAAGACCATAAAGAGACCATTTTCAATGACCCTAAAAATTAAAATCAGAAGTTTGTATGTGTTCCTGGATTTTTATTATACTTCTCCACCAAGGCAATTATTCTATTATTCTCTGCATGCTCTTTTTAAACAACAGTGTATCTGCAGTGTGAGAAAAAGAGTCTGTGTGAAATGAGGTGGAAGACAGCCACATGGCAGATCCTAGCTGATGGGGCTATGGATGAAAATGAGAAAACCAAGATTTATTACCTATTCATTCTTTCCCTGTGTGCTCCTACCCTAGAATATTGGCTTTGTGAGGACAAAAAGAGCATTCCCCAGTCTGGCATCATGAAATGCTCTATAAATATTTGTTGACTTACTGACTGAATGAATGACATTGGACATGGCAGGATTTCCAGAGTTCTCTTTCAATATTTTAAAGATGAGATGCCTATTAGAAATTCAATGGATTTCCTTTATGATGTAAAAACATATTAGTCTGATATAGTCTCATCTGTTTATTTTTCTTTTGTTTTCTTTCCTTGCCTGAGGAGATCTATCAGCAAAAATATTGCTGCAAGCAATGTCTGAGATTTTACTGTGTATGTTTTCTTCTAGAATTTTTATGATTTTGAGCTTCACATTTAAGTCTTTAATCCACTTGAATTTAGTTTTCTGTGTGGCATAAAAAAGTGATCTAGTTTTATTTTCTGCGTGTACCTGTCCAATTTTCCCAACACCATTTATTGAATAAACTATCTTTAGCCCATTGTTGTGCTTCCTCTGTCAAATATTAATTGACTATAAAAGTGTGGGTTTATTTCTGGGCTCCGTATTCTGTTCTATTGATTTACAAATGGCAGTACCATGCTGTTTTGATTATTATGGCCTTATAGTATAGTTTCATATCAGGTAGTGTGATTCCTTCAACTTTGTTCTCCTTTCTCAGGATTACTGTTGCTATGCTGGGCCTTCCATATTGTTGTTCCACATAAATTTTTGAAATATTTGTTTTAATTCTGAAAAATGTGTTATTGGAATGTTCATAGGAATTGTATTCAGTTTTTAGATTGCTGTGGGTAGTGTGGACATTTTAATAAAATAAAAAGACAACCTACATAAAGGAAGAACATATTCACTGATAGACCTAAGTGATTAATATCCAAAATGTATAAAGAACTTATAAAACTCAATACCAAAAATAAAAACAATCCAATTAAAAAGTGAGCAAAGAACCTGAATAGATACTTCTCCAAAAAGGACATACAGATGGCAAATACACATGAAACGATGTTCAAGGCCATTAATTATCAGAGAAATGCAAATTAAAACCACAATGAGATATCACCTCACACCTGTCAGAATGGCTATCATCAATAAACCAACAAATAGCAAGTGCTGGTGAGGATGTGAAGAAAGTGGATCCCTTTGCACTGTTGATGGGAATGTAGACTGGTATACCTAGTATGGAAAGCAGTATGAGTTACCTCAAAAAATAAAAAATGCATATACATTTTGACTCAGTACCTCCTCTTCTGGGAATACATCCAAAGAAACCAAAAACACTAATTCAGAAGAATGTAAACACCCCTATGTTCATTGCAGCATTATTTACAATCACCAATATATGGAAGCAGCCCAAGTGTTCATTAGTGGATGAATGGATAAAACAAACTATGGATGTTTGCACAATGGAATACTACTTAGCTGTAAAAAAGAAGAAAAATTTTACCCTTTGTGACTGTATGAGTGGACCTGGAGAATATTAAGTGAAATAAGCCAGTCAGAGAAAGACAAATACCATATGATTTCACTCATATGTAGAATATAAAGAACAAACTGAACTAACAAGCAAAATAGAGACAGATTCAGAGAGAGCAGGATGACAGTTATGGGGAGATTCGGATGTGGAGAGGTTGAACAAAAAGGACAAAGGACTCATGGACATGAACCATAGTGTGGTGATTGAAAGGGCAGGTATAAGGGGGTGGATAAATGGTAATGAAAAAATTCAATTAAGAAATTTAACGGAAATAAGATCTAACATGTACTGAGTACAGCAGGTCGTTGAATACTATTTTTTCGTTTGATATAACTTTATTATAATTCAGATGAGATACCTTAGGAATTTAACTTTTGTTTATATCAATTAGGCTATAGTAACATCAGTCTTATTATATGTCATTTCACTTAGGGTCACAGAACCTATCAATGACATTAAGTGAGGAATTATTTTATTTATTATGGAGCAAGTATGTTTTAAGGATTTTATATATATTAACTAATTTAATTTTTCTAACACATCAGAGAAAGATACTATTATATTCCCGATTAACAAGTAGAAAGCTGAAAGTAACTTCTGTAGTAGCAAATGGCACTGCAGGGGAGGAGTTCAGATAATCCTAGCCCTTCTCTGATGCTGCTTGCCACTTCTCAGATGACTGTGCAGCCAGCTGGGTATACAAGCCTAAAACTCAGGATTGAGATTGGACCTGGAGGTGTCAACATGGAAGTTGTTAACACAGAGATGCTGGTCAAACCATGTGTAGAAAAGGAGCTCCCAACTCCACCATTTTTGTTAGGGAAGTACCTTACACACAACTCATTTAATCCTTAAGCAATCTGATGAGATAGTGGCTTTATCCATGCTCTCCAATGAAAAGAAAAACAAAAACTGAGGTTCAGAAAGCTTAAATTACCTGACCAAGGTATCTAGCCATCTAGCCAGATGACTAGATAATTCAAACCTTGGGGAGTCTTATGCCTAGCATATCTGAACAAAACTGAAATGGTTATTATTCAGCAGAAATTAGAGACATGAGAAACATACTTTCCCCTAAAAATCCTAGCCTGCAATGAGAATGTGAGTGTCCCAGATTTTCTTATCTTAACAACAACAGGGTCTCAGTCACCAGGAAAGAACTGAGAAATTGTTAAATTCCCTAAGACCTTCCTGAATTGTTGGGGTTTACTGTGGTATCTCATGACCTGGCCCAGGGCCACCATGGTAGGGTTCTTCTTCCCATGAAAATCAACTGGGTCTTTGGTGGCTGCCTTCTTTCTGTGGCTGAACTTTAGACATAGGCTGGAGGTTCAGCCTTCTGCTGCTAAATTGACTACACTGTCCCCCATGCTCTACTCTGTATTTTGATGTGCAACCAACTCCTTATGGGTGGTGGGGATTGTGGCAGTGCAGATGCCATCATTTAGTTCTGGATCATTCTGTCCACGGGGCCCAAGGCAGTGCTTCTCTGTGCCGAGGTATCTGTCAAATATCTAACAAATGCCTATCTTTTCTCTTTGCATCTTCTCTAAATTGCCTTTCTCACCTTAAGACCATTCATTAGAAATAGGCTGGAGGTTCCCCCTAGGACCTTCGTGTGGGTCCAGAGGTCCTAGGTGGGAAGTCAGTCTGATGACACATAGTTTCTCAAAATCATCTCTCTACTTCTTTTTGTCATGCTAACCATAATCCATAGCCCTTGAGACCCTCTCATCAACCCCTTCTCCACTTTGGCAAGTAGCTTCCCGTAAGTGAAGTAGGTTCTGGATAGGTTGTGGCCTTTCATACTTACATGGATGTGTCTGAATCCACATTATCAACAGAGCTTAGATTCCCATGCAAAGACCTCTATAATCAATACTTGAGAGGGGGTGAAAAGCAAAAAGAGAAATGGTTTAAGTAAGCTATTTTTGAGTAATAAGTGACTATTTATGTTACATTTTATTTTCTTATTCCCATATGTAATTGGTATTTGTAGCTTAAGGAGGTATATCTGAAAGTGTGCTGCTATGAGCGGGGCCACAAAAAATAAAGAATAAGAACAAATTGCCAAGGCTGTAGCCATTAAAATCTCTCCAACTTTTCAGAGATTCATAAATTAGGGTATGGAGCGTCCAACTGACCAACTGGGCATTTCAGAATCTCTAGTGGTTAAATAGTTAGAAAGACATACTCAATATTATAATTGGTTTCTTTTGTTGCATTTATAACTGTATGAATTTCCAATGATACTAAAGAAGCATTTGCTACATTCACTAAAATTTAGAATAGTTTTTTTTAAGTAAAAACTAAAACAAACATAAAACTCTGTCCTGGCATCCCTGGTGACAGGGATCCTTATGCCCCTGGAGAATCCAAACCAATGGTGCACAGTTTTAGCAAGTCCAAACCAAATAAATAACAAAGCATTTTCACACTGGAAAGAATTGAAACCATCTTACTAACCAAGGGCATTTATCTGTTCAACATTGTCTGAGCAAATCCAGAGTGTACTTTGTACATCATATATACCACTCACTTTATAAATCTTCCCTCCCAGAAATGCATAACAAACCTTTCCTTTCTTCACATCTCCTTCCTTGGAAATTACCATGTAAGAATTTCTGTTGGAGAATGCAATCCTTTCCCCTTGAGGAAAATATTATCTCTTTTCCACCCCCAGAACACCTCACTCCCTACTCTCATTAAAATAGATACCCTCAAAGTCTGTAATAAGAAGTGAGATCCATAATTACATGTCTTTAAAATAATAGCTTGATAAAAATGACAAATTTGGCCACTCCATCCTGTTGTTTTGTCTACATGACACCCAAGAGCCCTCTTGGCTAATATTTTTGCTGAATTAATTGGTCACACCTGTTACAAAATATCAGGTGCGCCCTGGTTTTGCAATACACCATCCTATGTAGCCTCGAGGGGAAAGGCGGGGATGGGCAGCTGGTCTTCATTTAAAGTTATCACCTCAGAAGGGCTATGATGTTCCTCAGTTCCTTAGTGTTTCTTCTCAGTGACTGGTAACTGATTAGAATGTCTTCTAATACCTTCAAGTTAAAAAGTGCAGGAAATTATTTTCATAGAGAATGAGGTAAACCTAAAGACAACAGGCCCTTCTTCCTGACTTTCACCCTTCTTCCAAATTCTCCCAAAACCCCAAATCTACTTAATTTCCAGCTCCTACAGAACAATCCCCCCTTAACAAGTCTGCATTTCTTTCTTCCTTCACATTTCTTCTTCTATTTTTAAAACTGCTTCTTGTGCCAATACTCAATGATGCTTTGTGTTAACAGTTTTATGTATATTATTTTTCTCAATAATATTCTTGATTGTAGAAATCAGGATTTATATTTAACTGGACTCACTGTCCTTCCTGCCTATCTTGTCTTACTTCTTGCATCCCCCACAAAAAAGTAAGTATTCAATAAATAATTGCATTAAATTATGGCTCTTTAAATCGATAACTTGCAATTTGTCCATTGTCATGTAATTACTAAAGTATATGTGTCTTTTAATAAAATGTATCTTCATTTTCTACAATTACTAAAATTTGTCTAACTGATGGATTCTCCTCTTCAAGATTCTATCTCTAAACTTTTTCTGGAATTACAACAAAGAGTGAACTCAACAATTTTCAAGGTTCAGTGCACTACATATATTTTCCTTAACTCTGTGTGCATTGCAACCTCACATGATTCTGCTCTTTTTGAAGTATATACATTCTACATGAGTTACATTTTTGACCTTAGATAAAAAGTGTTTAGAAAATTCTTTTTCTGTTAACCACATCTGTACCCCATACTTTGGGTTCTATGGAAATAACAAAATTTATTAAAACTTTATTAACTCCCCATCTCATTTATATTTTATGTGTATTTACTA
The DNA here is from genome assembly GCF_021234435.1 of Artibeus jamaicensis. Taxonomy (NCBI): domain Eukaryota; kingdom Metazoa; phylum Chordata; class Mammalia; order Chiroptera; family Phyllostomidae; genus Artibeus; species Artibeus jamaicensis. Next base: position 2,512,281 of record NW_026521887.1, read on the forward strand.
TTAAAGTAAATTAAAATTTTCAGAATTCTTCAATGACAAGTCTCCATTATTCCCATTTGCAAGAAGTCTCAGTTATCAATAAATATCTTTGGTCTGGCTAATGGTTTTTTCAATGGGTTCAATCCTTAGTCCTAACTAAAAATCCTATCATATATCTTTTTAACATCAGTTGACTTACCATTGGTTCAGCTTGATTTCTAAACATAATTTCATTTATTAAATCACTTTAAAAATGGACTAGCTTTCTCATAGTGATACTTGCTTGACCCACGATCTTTATATTCCCTAGATGTTGTAAACAGAATTCTGTATAAGTATTTATGTTATTTTTTCCTGGTTGAGGGACCATAGCTTTATCAGATTCTCAAAAAGGCATATTACTCCAAAAATATAATGAACAATATTCTAGAAATAAATTCTGAACCAAGAACAGAAGCAGGGAAAGCTCCAAGATTATTAAAAATTTTATTGATATTTTCACCTTCTGTGTTGATAGATGAGTCCCACATTAGGTGATAAGATATAATTATGTAGTTAAGTGAGCACATATATGGTTATTTTAGAGAATTTAGAAAGACAATCAACTTTGATCCCTCATGGTTTGTTATTTTGGGGTTCATGGAAGTAGAAAGAAAGAAGACTGGATTTAAATATGGACAGTGATCAAAATAAGAAATCTGGACTAGGTCCAATGAATTTACATTCTAACATTAGGATGGTCTTAGGGCTGTAGCTTCATTCTATAACACTGTGAATTTCTCAGACATCACACACTCATGTGTAAAGCCCAAAAATAAAGATGTAAATTATCTTTTTATCTGCCTTTCCCACTCCAATGTCAAGTGTAATTAAGAGTCGACTCTCAAAGAAAACATCATACAGACAAAAACAAACAGAAAGTATTGAAAGCCCTTGAGGAAAAAAGCAAAGAGAAACACAAAATTATCCTCCTTAAACTCTTTTAACCTCACTGGAACTCAGACCAACATTTTGGACTAGAAAAAGAGATTAAGTTAAATGTTCTCTATGGTCCCTTTCAACTCTAAAATCCTTGGATTTCTGAGATCTTGTGGTTTCATTATTTTTATTTCCAGTTTCAATAAGCAATTTCACCCTCAGCCTGCCGAAAAATTCCAAGCCTGCATTTCCTTGCCATAGCACCATGGGTCCTGTGTACTGTGAAGCCAGCTTCCTGAGGCTAGCTCAGGCTCACCAGTGGGTAAGTTTTATGAGCAGGGTTTGCAAACAAACATGCACACACACAAAGAAGCCTCCTTGTGACATGGCTAAGTGGCTGCAGGTGTGTGTCTACCACCACCTTCCAGTCTAGGTAGTTAAAACCAGTAGGAGTGGAGTATGGGGTTAACACAGTGACTAGAAAATGAAAGGCATGCACAAGTGCCCATCTTGGAAATAATGTGATTCTGAAGCCAATGAGAATTGTATAGCAACCTGACATGACAAGACATGTAAGTGCAGCCTGGAGATCCATGTTTGCCAATTAAGTCAGCAATTACTGAAGTTGTTTTCTCCTGTCTGGATATGAAGTGATCATAAGAGACACATACAGGGTGAAAGTGGAAAAGCTTGCTCAAAAACAAAGGTTTTAATGTAGAGAAATCAGACAAACATTTTAAAAAGCATACTTTTGCCCTATAATGATGCAAAAATAAATGAACATAAAGCAAATGCCCCTGTCTCTTACTGTAGCTTCCCTTGGAATTCAAAAAGTACTTATTCTTGTATTTAAAAGATAGCCAAAGCTCTACTTGGGTTTTTTGTGTTGCTAGAGAAATAGGGGTCGATAAATGGTTAGCCTCAAGAAAAAACTAAATGCCTGGATTCCATTTCTTTCAGTCATAGTTACAATGTTATACGAAAGAAGACAAATATTTATGGGACAAACATTAGTTTTCTCATGTAATAAAAAACTAGAAAGTGGTGGATGGGAAAGTATAAGGAATTTAGACTTCTCAGGAGAAATAAACTAATTTGCAACAATAAAAGGCAATGCATTGCTCTCCCTCTGCCTAAACTAGTTTAAACTTCACCAAGTCATTTAACTTCTTCCTGATGCTGTTCTCTTGCACATAAAATGAAAGTAATAATGTTGAACACTCTTTAATCTTCTACAGGAGTGTTATAAAAAATATAAATTACTCAGCAACTACGAAGGTATTTAAGATTCACCAGTGACTATCCCCTTTGGGTTATTAATGAGAGTGACTCTACCATCCCAGGAAGAATACTAATAAGGAATCATAGTCTAGTGCAGTGTCTCCTAAAATTGGACCCCTTGAATGGATGTATAAGCTAACTAAATTTGTTTTCCACTCAAAAAAAGGAGAATATTATCCCATAATCTGTCTACTCATCTTCAACCTCAGTTTACTAGACATGGATAGAGTCTTTCTGTACATGTATGTATGATTGGAAGATGTACAATAAAGAAGTATTTGGGTATGATTATATGATCGTATACTGATTATATAATTAGCGATTCTACTATATATCTTCAGAGTTGATATTTCTTCATTTGTAGTTGCCATTTTCACTGATGATAATGAATTCATATCCATTCTCTTATAATCTTATAATTAATTGTCATTGCTTCATAGAACATCATGCTGAGAAAGATTCTGAGTCTACATGACTTCTGAAAAAATCCCCGTTTTATTCTGCTGAGCCAAGCTAATTCTGAGGGAGATTTTCAAAGTGAGTCATTTCAATGAATTAATTATAAGAGGTGAAGATTGATGAAAGAAGTAACCATAGGAAGAAACGTTTCACAGATCCTACAGATAGGGAGTTGTAGCAACTTTAAATGCTGAAGTATAAGACTAGGAGAGAATCTTAAAACCAGCAAGAGAAAAGGAAACAGTTGCCTTCAAAGGAGTTCTCATAGACTATTAGCTGATTTCTCAAAGGAAACCTTATAGGCTGGAAAGAAGTATTTGAACTCATGAAAGGCAAGAAACTACATCCAAGATTACTCTATCCAGGAAAGCTATCATTTAGAGTGGAAGGGCAGATAAAGTGCTTCCCAGATAAGGTCAAGTTCAAGGAGTTCATTTATTATATGAAATGTTAAAGGGACTTATCTAAGAAAAAGAATATTAAAACTGTGAATAGTAAAAATACAACAAACTCACAACTATAACTAACCTAAAAAACAAAAACAAAAACAAACTAAGTAAACAACTATAATAGAAACAGAATCACAGAAATGGAGATCACATGGAGAATGGGGTAAGAGGTACAGGGGATAAGGATAATTGGTAGATACAAAATAAACAGGGGGAGGTTAAGAATAGGATAGGAAACAGAGGAGCCAAAGAACTTATATGCACCTCTTGTGGACATGAACTAAGGGGAGGAGGATGCTGGAGGGAGGAAATGAAAGGCAGAGAGGGATAAAGGGGAGAAAAAATGGGACAACTGTAATAACATAATCAATAAAATATACTTGTAGGGGAAATCATATGGCATTTGTATTTTGCAGCCTGGCTTTCTTCACTTGGCATAATTCTCTCCAGTTACATCCATGCTGTTGCAAATGGTAGGAGCTCCTTCCTTCTTTCTGCTGCATAGTATTCCATTGCATAAATGTACCATAGTTTTTTGATCCACTCATTTACTGACTGGGAATTTAGGTTCTTCCAACACTATTCAACAAAACAAACTATAGCCAGAGACATTGAAATAACAAACAAACTGACAGTACCCAGAGGGGAGAAAGGGATAATCAAGGAAAATAAGGAAAGATCCATTAAGAAACATGTATAAAGGACACATGGACAAAGCCAAAGGGGGATATATTTGAGGGTGGGAGTCAGGAATGAGTGGGGTGGGAGGCCTTGGTGGGGGGGAAATGGAGACAATTGTAATTAACAAGAATAAAAAAATGTAAAAAATGCATATATATATAATATATATATATATTATATATATATACTTAAAAAAACTAGAAAACTCTTAAATACAAAGCTTTTTAAAAGTTCAATTTAAGGACTTCCACCAAGATGGAGGCGTAGGTGCAAGCACTGCACCTTCTCACACAACCAAGTTTAAAAACAACAAAGTTTTAGCCACAAAAACTCAGCCAAACCACAGAAAATTGAACTATATGGAAGTCTGACAACAATAAGCCCTTCAGTGAAACCAGTAAGAGGGGCAGAGCCAGCAGCAAAATGGGGTCGGGAAGGAAAGATCCACCAGACCCACCCGGGGCGCATGACCCAGGCATGCCGGCAGCCGTGGGCGGATCCCAGGTGTGGAGTAGGGGACGGACCCAGTGAGGGCGCAAGGCTGTGGACCCACTGAGGGCTGACCACGGTCACACATTCGTGTGCAGATAACCAGCGAAGAACGAGCAGTGAGACAGACCACTCAGGCCCCAGTCGTGGGAAGCGGCAGAGGGGACCACTATGGTCCCTCTCTGACCTCGCCCCCGCATACAGTGTCACAAACCAGCGACCTGAGGGGCCCCGCCCTGGTGAACACCTAAGGCTCCACTCCTCATACTTAATGGGCATAAACAGACCAAACATGGCTCAAGAAGAACTCAAAGTCCCAGAGCCCATAATTCTAAGTGACCAAGAAGTAGCCAAACTTTCAGATGCACAGTTCAAAACACTGGTGATCAGGATGCTCACAGAACTGGTTGATTTGTCACAAACTAGAGGAATATATGAAGGCTAAACTAATTGAAATGAAGGGAAATGCACAGGAAACCAATAGTGATGGAAAGAAAACTGCGACTCAAATCAAAGGAGTGGACCAGAAAGAGGAAAAAAATGACCAAACAGAAAAGGATGAAGAAACAAGAATTCAAAAAAAAAAAATGAGGAGAGGCTTAGGAACCTTTAGGACATCTTTAAATGTTCCAACATCAGAATTATAGGGATACCAGAAGGGGAAGAGGAACAGCCATGAGTGGAAAACTTATTTGAACAAATAATAAAGGAGAATTTCCCCAATCTGGCAAAGAAACTAGACTTCCAGGAAATCCAGGAAGCTCAGAGAATCCCAAAGAAGTTGGACCCAAGAGGTAACACACCAAGGCACGTCATCATTACATTAGCAAGATTAAAATGAAGGAGAGAATCCTAAAAGCAGCAAGAGATAAGGATACAGTCACCTACAAAGGAGTTCCCATCAGACTGTCAGCGGATTTCTGAAAAGAGACCTTACAGGCAAGAAGGAGCTGGAAAGAAGTATTTCAAGTCATGAAATCCAAAGACTCACATCCAAGATTGCTCTATCCAGCAAAGCTTTCATTTAGAATGGAAAGACAGATAAAGTGCTTCTCAGATAAGATCAAATTCAAGTTCATCATCAGCAAGCCCTTATTATATAAAATGTTAAAGGGACTTACCTAAGAAAAAGAAGATAAAAAAGATGAACAGTGAAAGGACAGCAAACTCACAGTTACTAAGAACCACACCTAAAACAAAAGCAACCTAAGAGGACAGCTAGATCAGGAGCAGAACCATAGAAATGAAGATCACATGGAGGGTTAGCAACAGGGGAGTGGGAGAAGGAGAAGGGGGGATAAGGTTCAGAAAATAAGTAGCATAGATGGTAGGTAGAAAATAGATGGGGGGGGCAAGAATACTATGGGAAATATAGAATCTAAAGAACTTGAGACACGTGGTCATAAACTAAAGGGGAGGAATGGTGGGGGAGGGGTATGCAGGGTGGAGGGGAATGAAGGGGGGAATAGAACAATTGTAATGGCATAATCAGTAAAATATATCTTTAAAAAGTTCAATTTATTTATTATTGCAAAGCTTCTCCTTACTATCAAGAATGACTCACTATTCTTTTTGAAGGCCTTCAGCCTACTGGCCCTCAATAATATTAACTGACCATTTTGACTTTCCTTTAACACATCCTTCAGATTCTCATTAACATTTACAACCATGAAATAAATTTAATTCATTTTTTTCACAAGAAAGAGTGTATAATTTGAAGGTTTGTTTTGCTACTAAAAGAATTATCTGCCAATTACCATTGTGGGGTGGGAGTGGGTTTGATGAGAAAAGGAAAGACAAATGATGCATTCCATTTAGGAGTTAATTATCTCACCAGAAGTCACCATCCTTTGGCATGCAATGCCCCTGTCAACATGAATTTGTATACTAGAGAATGATATGCCCTTTTCCATTTCACAACACCAGAGAACCACATACCAAAGAATGGGCTCTTTTTAAAAATCACTTTACTTAAAGAAAATATTTATAGTAGAAATCTGAAGTCTTCAATTTTCCCAGATAAATGTCAAAAGTATTATTCATCTCATACTTTTTTTAGTGTGTAATTTTTTAAATAGTAGAAACTATAGACAATTATTATTGAACATAAACTATTTGCATATAAAAGTTTCATTTCTCTGCTCTATGGCATTTTATTAAGTAATCATTTAAGGCACGGGAGTGAGGCGTTGGAGGTCTTTCCTTCCCCAGCCCTGACCCACCAACTCAGCTGTTTTTAAGGACTAAGTCTGCTTAAATTTTATTGAAATATAATTGATATTCTATCAACTGTGCATATGTAAAGTGTAAAGATTGATAAACTTTAACTTGTGTATACAGTCATAAAACTATCACTACAATAATCAGCATATTCATAACCTCCAAAATTTTGTCATGCCCTTTTGTAATTCTCACTCCTGCCACTTCTTGTGATAGTTAATTTTATGTGTCAACTTGTCTGGGCCATAGTGCCCAAATATCTGGTCAAATATTATTCTGGGTATTTCTGTGAAGATCTTTTTTGTATGAACGATACTTAAATTGGTAGACATTAAGTAGAACAGACTGCTCACTGTAATGTAGATGAGCCTCATCCAGTCAGTTGAAGGCCTTAAAAGTCTAAGATCCTTTAAGAAAGAGAATTCTGCCAGCAGATGGCTCTTCCCTCCAGAGTTTAGACTTATACCTCCACAATCATGTGAGACAATTTCTTAAAATAAATCTCTCTCACTCTTCATCTCTACACACCCTGTTGGTATGTTTCTCTAGAAAACCATGACCACTATACATCCCAAACCTGCACCAGCCTCAACCAGCAAACCACCCCAGGCAAACACAGATCTGCTTTCTGTCACTACATATTAGTTCAGATTTTTAGAAGATTCACACAAATGAAATAATACACTATGTACTCTTTTATTGTTTGACTTCTTTCATTCATTGTAATTGATCTGAGATTTATTAATATCATTACATGTATCAATAATTAGTCTTTTTATTGTTGAATTACATTTTTATACATATATATAAGAATTTTTAGTAGTTTCCAGTTTGGGGCTGGATATTACAAACAAATATCCTATGAATATTTGCATATGGAAATATGCTTTCATTTCAATGCCTAGGAGTAGAATGGCTGTGGGGCCATATGGTAAGTATATGTTGCTAGTAGGGCACTGTTCTCCATTACACAATAGAGAGGTCAAAGCCCAATTTATCATTCACCTATAAATTCTAGTTATGAAATGTGATTTATTTTATCCTTAGTGTTCAGCTCAATTTTTTGAATGACTGTTTATGGGTATATGTTTGGTAGTATAAAGAAATTAAATCTGAACTTTAAAGTCCTAAAAAATAAACTCATTTTAGTTAAAAACAGGATTGCTTTACATTCTTTACATTTAACTATACTCAATGAAAAGTAGAATTCAAATTCAATAAAGAATAGCATTCTAAGATTTTTGTAGGAGTTAAATTTTTAACTCTATGCCTCAGTCTAAAAATGTGGTTATTTTTCCCCATTATAGAGTAGTTTGTAGTTCAATGTGGAATTTGGTTTAGAGAAAAGTGCCAAGCTCTTACCACTGAAATACAGTTGTATGGTATGGAGCAAATTACCTGCAAACTGAAAATTAGGTAGACTTGCTGACTAACTAGATTGTACCCAACACTTTTCCTTTCTGTTTTTCTTAGATTCTGATTTTTGTTTGCTTCTATCTGTATCAGGGGAATTTGTCACCAGCCAATGTTTTTTACCATCAGTAAGTTTATTGTTCAGAATGTTCCTCATTGGCAAATGTAGTGACTCACATGGAAAAACATATTAAATTCTGGGACACTAAGGGATACATTATTTGAAGTGGTATTATCATTGCTTTATAAGTGAATTCTTGGCTTATCTCTAGCATCAGAAAGATAATTTTAAAACAAATCAAGTCAATTAGTTATTGAGCCCTAAGGCACCATCAGAAAGAAATAGTAATAAATCAGGCTGATAGTCTTAAAACAGCGCCTGATTTTTCTTACTTATCAGACGAGATCGGAACCTAGCCATCACTGAAGAAAAGCCAAGTTTAATTAGCTTATCCAACAGTGTCATTTAGTAAATCAAAAGCCTTTGAAAGGTCAATGAATCTTGCCCTTATCATCTCATTATCTTCTGTCACTAACGAGGTATCATTAAGCAACCCCACAGCAACAGTTATTTTAGTGTCATGCAATAGCTTGCTATGGTTAGTGACACTTTGCTACTTCAAAAATGACAGTGTGTGGGGAAGTCTATCATTTCCGATTCTGTTTTAACACTTTAACTTTTCCTTGACTGTGATGGAAATAGTATTTTTTCTTCCTTAAATAATAAATTTTAATGACTAAAGATGCCATAAAATTTATCAGTGTCGATACCCACTACAAACACAGTGTCTGCCCAGAGGATAGTGAGGCTGTGAGGCACCCATAACTTCCAAGTCCCTTCTTAAGGGATTAACTCACTCTCTATTTGATATCTATTTTGGCAACAGGAATGAGTTACATTAAAATGATGCACTGAATACATAGTATTTGAGTGTCTTCTCTGTATGCTTAGGATTTGCAGGTTTTATGAGACTGCTGATAGATAGAACATTATTGGACCATACAAGCAAAGACTGGTCTTTTACTGAGGTGAAATTTTTTACAAGGGACAAGACATACACCATTAACAACTTTGATAGTAGCCTCAGAAGTGTTGGATTACAGTTAACTAAGTAAACTGTCAGTGAGATGAGAATTCAGAAAGCCAGTCTGCTGGGGCCAGAGACAGAGCGGGTTGATGCAGACGTTGGTCCTTGAATGGGTGCAAGTTTGTTAGGAGAAGAAACTTCAGAGGAAGTTAGTGCACGAGCAAAGGCACAGATGCAGAAATAGGTACATGGGCTTTTAGAGAATGCATAATAAATCAACATTGTTATAAGTCAGCAGATGTGGTTCTTAAATATTTTTTGACTGCAGATGCCTTTAAGCCTATAATGTTGTGATGATGATAATAGTAACCATAACAACAATACCAACAGTAATATAAACTATATAACACACATAATTTGAATGTGCCATGCATTGCTTTTTTCACATAAGTGTTTTTTACCAATTCAATCTTCACAATCCCAAAAGGCCTTAGGGTCACAATCTCCATTTATCAGATAACAAAACTGATGTGCAAATGGTTTAAATGTCACTGGGTAAGAATGGGTGACCTGGAACTTGGCTCAACAACATCCTCTCTTTCCAAGTGATACACCCTTTTCTAGAAAAAGATGCATTCTGTATTTCCCACACAATTTCAGGGAGGGTTCATGGACTTTGTGGGTTCTCACAATTTCAGGTTAAACAGTTTTGATTTTGGAGTAACTGGTAAAAATGTTGGATTCACTTTGGTAAATAACCTCATAACTAAAATAAGGTGCTTTCTGTGGGAAACAAGGAACACTAAATCTTTCTAAGCTGGGGGTGTTATAGAAAAATAGTTTAAGAAGCATGAGGAGAAAGTAAGGATTGTTCATTTGTTAGTGTATGTGAGATCCTGTGGCAGGCACTTTCTCATAGTATTATGTCATTCCCAATAGCATCCCAATGCTTCCCAATAGCATTGTTGTTTTTAATGTAACCCCACCTACACATAAACTTTTAAAAAATTTTTACAGGTAAGAAATCTGGTCCTCTGAGAGTATAATTTTGCCAAGATCAACCCAGTAGGCAGAGTTTGTGTTTACCCAACCCCTCCAAGGTAACCTAGCATCTGTCCTTTACCAGCACTGATGCACCCTTCTCCTAGCTTCTGTAAACTGCCCACTAATTACTCGTATCAGCAACCTTCAGAGACTGGTTTGGCCACCTTGTTCACTGCTCAACTGGTAAGAGAACCAGAAATCTCCTCATCTACCATCACCACCACCTTCACCACCCCCAGCTCAAGGCCAATGACTAGTGTGGAAGTAAAACACCAAGTACACACACTCCCAAAGGTTTTTTCAAAACCAGCCTAAAAATGAGGGTTTTTTTTTATTATACCTTAATATCATGAATGCAGGCAACTGTGAAGGAAATATGATAGGCAACTAACAGACCCTGTTAATGATAGGAAATATGATGCACAATTAACAGGTCCTGATAGCTGGCTTTGTGTGATGTAGATTTTAGAAGGTGTATGTCACCTCATTCTGTCCCTGTGTTAAGTAGGATAGACAGCAAACCAAGGCAGGAAGGAAGAAGGAGACATGTTTCACCCATTGACCTAGTAGTTTTGAACCTGGTTTGATAAGGCATTCAGGCATTCTGAACAACGAGTGAAACTATGATAGTGTAGAATGGGGGGAGCCCTTGAAAGTCGGTGTGTATTATCTCTACTAGCTGGGAAAATGAAAACCTTAACACTGTATATTAATTCCAAGGCCTGGAATAGGGAAGAGAAGAGGACCACAATGCCCAAAAGAAAGAAAAACCCATAAAAATCATTTTTTTTGCCTCCTGTTAATATGCAAAATGAGCAAATAGAGTCTAGAGCAAGATAAGGATTGGGCAAACAGACTGCCACACATGCCTACGTTTAGGTAGTCATGCCCCCCCTAGAAAGCTGGTACCACCTTTGCCCATGTAACCTCCTCATCACCATCCTGCCAACTATATGTCTTCAGAACAAAACAATCACCCATTTTTTAGCAACCCAGCCTCTGGCCACCCTGCTCTAGCTACCCTTGCTTTTGCTCTCCTGTCAGAACTTAGCACTAATAAACTTTGCACACTAATGGGCTTGCTGATCTGTAATTCTTTACTGCATTGGCAAGAAGAACTGAGTTTCTGGGAGATTGTCCCATAACACCTGATCCATGGATAAAGACCTCTATACTACACACCTTTGCCACACATAGTAATGACTTGTGGAAGCTATGATATGCCATAATGTCAGTGATCAATGAACTGTGGGTCACTGTATGTATAAGGAGTATGGCCAGATAGTGGTAATAACATGAAGAAACAGAAGATATATGGTGCAATTCTACAGGTATAGTCCCATGGACCATGGTTCTGTGTATTTAATTTTTCTTTAAGAAAAATATACTTAAATAAAATTGAGTTCAAATTCAGCAAGACACAGGGTTTGATTAATGCAAGCATGTTGATCATCATAATTTGACATGTAGCAGGTTCCTTCATCAATAAATATGGGTATGAGTTTATTTTAAATATTTTTTTCTCTAGAGTACACACTGAGACGAAGCTATTCACATTTTTGAAGTGATATTTTTCTTTCCCTTAGGAAAACTTCTATTCAACATGATATTTAAAGAATACCATTCATCTTGGTGAAAGTTATTTCTTTAGTATTTGACAAGAACAAAATAAATAGGACTTTACTCTTTAGTAGTACTTTTCATATTTTTAAGTCCAAATATATTATAGCCTTTTAATTATGTATTCTATTTCTCCATTAGGTACATACAACTAAATTTTAAAATAGATTTTATATTTGTGAAAAAGGAATCTCCTGGAAAAAGAATTCAGTGTGATAGAAAAAACACACAGAACAGAGAATCCAGAGTCTGAATGGAGTGTTCCGAGGAGGAGTAACCCTCTGGATAAAGTTGTTTCCTTTCCTATTGAATGGAGTTGTTCTTTCCAATCACGGGGTGTTCTGTAGTGAGACTGTAGAACCCAATCAGAAATACCATGACTTCAGCAAAAACACATGGGGCTTTTTTACACAACTAATCAGATGAAGAATTGGGGAAAGGAAAGAGGATAATAGTGGAACGAAGGGGATGGGACTCATTGAAGAATATGTATGAGTGACCCATGGACATGGACGATGGTGTGGTGACTGACTGTGGAAGAAGAGGTGGGCTGGATGGAAGAGGGCAAAGGGGGAAAAATTGGGATAACTGTAATAGAATAACAATAAAAAATTAAATAAAAGAATCCTAGTGAAGAAAATAATATTTTGTGACATATACAGTAGCAAGAAGAGGGGGAAGCTGTAAGCAAACATATGTGCCTTTTAGAACATCCTTTTTTAAAAGAAAGCAACAGGTCTTGTACTAAAACATTCATAAAGCAGCTATGTATAATTTGTTTCTTTGTGTTGTATTAAAAATTCCTAGCTTCATCTTTCAATTTTCTGTAGTTTGTTTGACCAGAATCTCTGAAAATGTACTTGTGTAAGATTCCATTAATTGCCCGAATGTCAGTGTGAAAGAATGTTTGCAGATAGAGAAAATCAGGGCATATGGAACTGAGTGACAGCTTCTTAAGGGAAACCTAAAAATGGGAGGGTTCTAGCCAAAATGTTTAATTATCACCTAATCGAAACAGGCCAAGCCATCTGTTGGCTGGAATATTGTCCCCACCTTTGGGGAGTGCCTGGTGATTGGTTGGCCATGTGTGAGGTGGCCATCTCTTTCTGACATCTGTCATCTGTCAACCCCCAACTGTAATAATGAGCAAAGTTGCTATCTGCTGTCAATGGGCCATATGGACTGGTGAGTAAACAAACAGACTGCAAACACATCACATACATTCAGGGTGTTTAAACAGGCAACCCAGAATGCCACTCACTAGCCACTTCAGCCTGGATTCCAGCTTGAGTACATTCTGTAAGAGAGGGTGAAGGTAGAAGGGTCAAGGCATCTGTTAGACACCATCTTGTCTGAAATCTTTACTGGAAACGAGTAAATTTGGAATAAATAAGTAAGTAAGCTCATAAATAAGTGATCAATCAATTATTCAATACATATGTATGAAGGGAGAACAATAGTAAATCTACATACACAGATCCATCCCAAGAGTACTGTCAGTAGGAAAAAATCTGTCTGTATCAGTGAGTTTGAAAACTAAGGCAAAAATAGCTATTAACAAGGCTATAATATTGTCTCTGTTTTGTCAAGCCTCATGTAGACAGACAAATTACTAAAGAAGAACATTTTGGTCTACATATACATAAAGGGCTCTTGAACACTGGTAAGAAAGACAATGATCTTAATGTCACTTTCACATAATATTAGACTTTCCCATCAGCCTTGTACAGATGTTCTAAATTACTCCAAGATTTATTCAAGAGAGCCTGTTATAGTGAGTTACCACTCTTATAGACTTTAAACTCTGAAATTCATTAATAGTAACTAAATAAAATTGGAACCTGACATTGAACCCAAGGCAATAATCATTTCTAAAGCTGGAGGCTAAAGCAAATGTGTGGCAGCATCTTTTTATATTTGATAACTCAATTTGCAATTCCCAATTTTTCAACTCCATTTCAATCAGTGGTTCTTAATCCTGGCTATGCAATAGATTGATTAAATAAATATTGTAGGGAACTGCATTCTGATATACATTTGTATTTTAAATGCTACCTATTATTCAAATATACAGTTGAGGAGCAGTCATTTCAGTTTCACTAAATTTTGAGCCCAACCTAATGAAGCCTGGAGGGCACTTTGAGAGCAGACCCAACCAAGCTGACTGAGGGCTGAAACCAATTGGCTTTGTCACACACTCAGTACCAAAGTGCCAGGAGCAAATCAGGAACCCTGGCACTCAACAAGCTTCAACTTTTACCCAGCAATTCCTGCACACATTCCTTGCATACAAGTTGTTTTCTATGTGAGTGTTCTGTCAGCACTCTGGTTCCATCTAGGACCAGAAAGCTCATTTCTGCACCCCTACCTATCTTCAAATGCATTTGCTGTACAAAATGAGTGCTCTGGGATCATAATAATATCACCTGTGCAGATCTGACCCTCCTCGTAGCAAATATGAGGTAAGAATTAAGGTAAGAATTACTATCATCAGGCCCCGGTCAAGTGACTTACCTGGTTAGATAGCATTGCCCCAATACATCAAAGATGTGGGTTTGATTCCCAGTCAGGGCACATACAAGAATCAACCAATAAATGCATAAATAAGTAGAGCAACAAATCAATGTTTTCTTCTTTCTCTCTCTCTCTCTCAAATCAATAAATAAAAAATTAAAAGTGTTTCCATCATTTTGAAGACAAGAAAAAGAAAGCTGAAGGGGTCACGTAATTTGGTTGTACTCACAGCGCTGGAATTTATCCTAGGTCTCTATGACTCCAAAGCTTAGCTTTGTCGAGTTTAGCCACTAACATTTATCTATAGCTCCCTTCCCTCAAATTTGGATCTAACTTTGCTAAAGAGGGTCCAGTTCTGCAGTACGGGACCCACCCACCTCCAAGCATTTTCCTTTCCCTCCTTCTGCCCACAGGACTACATTTCTGGATGTCATCCCATCACTAGCAGAGTAACCCATACACCATCTTCCCATTTACCACTGATCTATCCAGGTTCTTTCGTTGTGTTTACATCTTGAATTTTCTTTTTCATAATTGTAAGATTATTTCTCTGTAGGTTGATCTATGTTAAATGCCTTATGTTTGATGTATAAAATAAAAAGAGCCTAATAAATGCTTTGCCTGCTCCTTTACCTTTGGTGCAATATTTTTTATTATCAAATTTTGATGAATTTCATAAGAATTTTTGAAGTTTATTCTTCTTCAAATAAAAAAATAATTTGTATTAAATGTTAATATTAATGAGATCTACTCAGAATTAATGAAACACCAAATTTAAAGTAAATGGGGTATTTGATTTTTTATTTAAAAAGTAAAAGAATAAAAGAAGTGAAAGACTAAAAAGCATTATAGACTGAAAAATCACTTCATCTCTTTAGTTTTGAGCACTTTCTGGAATTGGGTTACAATACTAAAAATGAAAGAATGTAAGATATTTAGTTTGTACTTTTAATACATTAATTTGCTTTAAATGATACATGTGTTTTTATTTAAAAAATAATACATGCTTGTACTATAAAATTTGGAAACTAGATAAAAGAATAATCATAGAAAACAACTGTTAATATTTTAATTAAAATATATTTGGTAACTTATGACTCAGCAATTCCATTTCTAGATATTTATTTGGAGAAATTCAAAATACTAATTTGAAAAGATATATGCACCCCTATGTTCATTGCAGCATTATTTAGAATAGCCAAGATATTACAGCAACCTAAGTGCCTACCAACAGATAATTGGGTAAAAAAAGATGTGGGATATATATATATATATATATATATATATATATATATATATACACACACACACAAGGGAATATTATTTGGCTATAAAGAAGAATGAAATCTTAACCATTTGCAGCAACATGGAAGGACCTAGAGAATATTATCCTTAGTAATATAAGTCAGACAAAGGAAGACAAATACCATATGATTTCACTTATATGTGGAATCTAAATAACAACATAAATAAGCAAATAAAGCAGAAACAGATTCATAGATGCAGAGAATAAACTGATGATTGCCAGATGGGAGGGGGTTTAAGGAACTGGGTAAAAAAGATGAAAGGATTACCATATTTTTCAGACTATAAGGACGTGCTTCCCCCCTTGCAAATTTGGAAGTAATAATGGTTGCTAATGCTGCTGTTGAGTTCTATTTACATTTATATTGGAGAAATATTATGTTATTTATGTTATTAAGTATTTTACCACATTTTTGCTTCAATTTTTTTTCCTATTTTCCTCCTCTAAAACCTAGGTGCATCTTATGGTCTGAAAAAATATGGTATGTAGTACAAATTGGCAGTTACAAAATAATCATGGACATGTGAAATCTAGCATAGAAAATGTAGTCAATAATTTTGTAATAACTATGTGTGGTGTTAGGTGGGCACTAGATGTATCAGGGGAACACTTCATAAATTAGATAAATGTCTAACCACTATGCTGTACACCTGAAACTAATATAAATAATATTAAATGTCAATTCTAATTTAAAAATTTTAAATAAAAATAATAAAAAAGAATTTAAATAATTTATTAAAGAGTATTATATTTGGCTTTACTCAAATTTATTCAAAAAAACCTAAACTGTAGAACTTGCTGAATTTAAAAATTTTCTTTTGATGATATGTACAAATTCTTAGATTCCTATAAAATTTAGATTTTTCCAAAAACTTTAGAAAGTTGGTCTTTATGTAAAAAAAATATAAATAACTCTCTAAAAAGAAAATCATGGTAAAGTAATTATGTCTTGTGGCTACCATAAATCCTCAGTTATTATACCTGAATTGAGAATACCAGTCAGCCGTCCCTTTTCCTGTGAATTACCTGAATAATGTTTGTTTGATTTTGTTATTTAAAAAGCCACTGATCTTTCAACTTTATCAGTTACTAATAAATGATCTCAACATTTCATTTGGGGACCATGTTTTATTTTTATCATGCTTTTTTTAAACCTCACTTTCTAATTGCCTTTTTTTTGTTCCTGAAGAAAAGATAACCGCTTTCATTTGGTATGGCACTGTCTACTTTCTTCACGAAGGCCATTTCATGTAGCCCTGAGACTTCATGTTTTAGTTTGGGAAAGATTGTTTCTTTGCCAGCAGTAAAAGATTTGCTCTAAGATTTAGTTTTTCTTTCCAGTAATCAGTTAGTTCCACCTTTCGTGAAAGCCATGTCCTTTTCTTCAGATTTCATTTTGAATTTTTTGTTGAATTTATTTATTTTTACTGCTAATGTGATTTCCTTCACATTATTGTTGCTCCAGTGACATCAAACATTCGATTTTCCTAATTCAAAGTGTAGTGATCGTTTACCATGTGCTATTTTTTTAAGCAAAGACAAATTAGGATCTTTCTCTATTTATTGGGTTCTAAAATGCCTACCAGTCTATATCTCTGTGTGAGGTGTTTTTTTTTTTACCTTTCAGAAATTTCTCAAAGTTTTGGTTTGCTAATAATTCCTTTCTTTTTTCATTGTCAATTCCACTTTTGTTATTATTAATGTTAAGGAATGTGTCTGTGCTCCATCTGGAAATAACATTTCATATTTGCTCTCTCACTTGGCACTGACTCCTCTAAGAAATCAAAATATTGGTGAGACAACCCTTGTTATCCACAAGGATATAAAATATGCAAACAAATAATTGTAGTACAAGGCATTTAGGGCACTTATTGTCAAGTGCCTTGTATTACAATTCTTACATGACAAAATGTCCAAAGAGAAAAAAAAACCTTCCAATTGAATAATCAAGAAAGACTGCACAAATGAAAAATAGCATCTGAGTAGAAGGGTAGAAATTGAAGTGGTACCTTGGTACTTATCATTAATTCATTCTGGAACTCATGAGTGCTGAAACTAACAAGTACCAAATGAATTTTTCAAGCAATGTGTGATGAAGCATTTTCTCTTCTGGGGCACTGTTGTGACTCATACAAGTTCTAGCAAGAGTGATGGGTCCTGAGCAAGTACTGAGTACTGAAAAAAAATTTTTTTCTCATCAAAATGCAATAAGTAGAGGGTTTGATAAGTCCTGAAGCCAACAAGTACCAAGGTATGATTGCAGTAGAAGAGAATCCAGTCTGGATTGATGTGAAGGAAGAAAGAATGGTGTTGAGGAGTAAGTATATGAGGTTCATCAGTTTATATTCTTGGAGCAGAGATTGGACTAATTCAGTAGAATGAAGAGACTTTTGTAAGGAATTGGTGGAACATATATATTGGGAAGAGAGTTTCAGTTACTCACTAAATGTTTGAACACCTAAAATGAAGTAGTTAACAAGCAGGCACAAAGGAATCAGGTTGGATGAGCTGTCTGAGCACCAAGCCTCTGGGGTATTCAGTGAATTGAAATTTAATATATATGTACAAGTTTATAAGGTGACACATCTTTGTATGCATACATGTGTAAAATGTGTTCACTGTACATAATATATAATGTTAAGCTTATATGTTTATATTTATCTACATATAAAATATAATATGGGGCATAAAAGAGTGATTTTTTTGGATGTAGGTCAGATGTTGGGGTTAGGTTTTAGAATCTCATTCTTCACTATCAAGCTATAAAAAAGTTGGACCTGAATCAGCAGGAAATGCATATCATTGAATCCTTTGATCCTGGAAAAATGATATAAAACATGTTGTATAAACCTAAAACTGATGGTAGTTTATGGGATATGACAAAGAAGGAAAAAAACAACCAAGTTAATGAAGATGAAAAATCCAAGAGTAAATAAAGAAGACAGGAAGAGGTAAATGCAAAAGTTAGGTTAGCAGGACAGACAGATATTGGCAGTAAGGTAGCAAGGAGTCAGGAAGGAGGGCACAGAAAGTTTGTATGATTAAAAAATAGGGATTTTTAATCTTAGAAACTGGAAGATAATGATGGTACTTTAAGAAAAAACTCAAAATACATCATAACAGGGAGGAAAGCACAAAGGTTTTGCGCATGGCAGATCCAAATCAAGTCACATCTCTGCCTCTAACTGTTATGGAAACTTTGATGAGTCTCTACAGTTCTCTAGGTCTTATTTTCTTCATCTATAAAATGGGTTTGCAGTCAAAATATATTTTAAAAATTTCAGATTAGAATTATATCAATATAAGTTCTACTTAGTTTATATATCACTTTTTGTGTCATTTCTTTTTTCTATATATTTGCAAACAACATATAAATTCTACCATATGTGAGCAATGATGCTAATCTGCTACCTGCACATCTTACCTTTGGAAAGGTTATTTTTTAAATATCTCTTCAAATTCCAGAGCAGGGGATCAAGTAGAAGAATTTTAATGTGGATTTCAATTTTATATATAAATCATCCTGTCATTTTTAGCACTGCAGCTGAGTTTCTTCATATTAGCTGGAGAAGATCATGAATAAATTTGCAGCATGCTGCACAGGGGATTATGTGTACATGAAATAATTCTTATTGGCAATTGCTTTTACGATTCACTGCACAAAAAATTTAACATGAGGGCACAGAATCCCATTTCTCACACTGGAGAGAAAACTGAGAACTACAAATACAGATGTTGAAGAATAGTAACTATCCTGATGAACCTTTCTTCTCTACAACACTGTTCAGTTAACCTAAGTCAATACCAGGAGTGCATATCTCTGTTTACCATGACTTTCCAGTGACATCCCTTAGCTCTTACATAAAATCATGATCCTTCAATCTGATAATTAAGGTCTGCCACACTCTGACTCTAATTTATTCCAGAATATTATTCCTAATTTGGAATGCTCTCGTGCAGGAAAAATGAACATATGATGCTTGTATTGACTCTGTCCTATGCCCATGGAAGGTACTGTCACTTGATTGTGGCATTTTTTATGCACATCTTCTCAAATCTCCCCACGGTCATGTTCCAGGCAGCAGCTAGCAAGCAATCAGAGTGGGCATATAAGTTTAAGTATGAAATCTGCCCAGAAGGTATCCTGCTGTGTAATATGAAAAATACAGACATTTATTGAAGAAGGTACAAGTACAAAAATCATTGTACATAGGACAATGACATCTCACTCCCCTTAAAAGTTGGCACCTTGGGACTTCATACAGTTCTCCCTGTCACCATCAGCTGCCACATAATGTTTTCCTGAATCCCACTGACAGTCTGAAATCTTTTCCCTTTCAAAGGTGATTTTAGTTTTGGGAGAAGCCAGAAGCCACAGGGCACCAAATCTGGGCTGTGGAGGGGCTGAATCACCAGGGTGATTTGATGTTTTGCCAAAAAACTGCACAAGACGTGATGCGTGAGCAGGCACATTGTCATGATAAAGCTGCCTATCACCAGTTGCCCATAGCTGCAGCCCTCTGAATCATTCAAATAGTTTCTGCAGGAGAATATTCAAGCTTAACACAAAATTTGATGCAGGTTCATTTCTCTATTTGCTCAGTTATTCTGAATGTGTTGGCCACACAGTACACATGCTCACTCAACAGCATCTACCTACCATACTGACTAGTACAGTGAAGTGGTCCTTGTTCATGCATGTGCATTCCAGTCCACTGTCCTTGGATTCATGTTGTATGGATGTCATGCAAACTATTCTCGTTATATTAACAATGGCTGGAGTTTATCTGAACAGGTCTCATATATCTGGTATTCAGAATATTTTCTTTTTCCCATTATTTTCCTATCCTTATGGCCAAAACCACTTAACTTCCATCTCTAGTTCAGCTCTAATCCAAGTTCTGAGGTGACCTTTTACAGTAATTATAAAAGTTTAAAGAACCTCAGGTTAGTAATTTAGAGGTTCATAAACAAGTGAGCCTTTTTATTGGTGCCACTCTGACCTTATATTTTAGTTCCATTCACTGGGCTTTGACCTGTTTCTTGGAATCCTTTTTATGTGGTGTCAGATCTAAGTTTATATGTTGGTTACCTGCTGAAGATATATCATTTCTCTAGGATATAGGTGTTCTTTTCTCTTAGTATTCTCTCTGGGTGAGGTCAGAGTCCTTTCCCTTGATGCCAGCTGCTTGCATAGCTGCCTATGTCCCAGAAACTTACATAGCTTTCCCAGCTCTACGCTTCTACTGGATCATACTTGGCTGACCTCGAACCTGGGCATTATCTCTTAAAAGATATCCTGACATTTCACTTACTGATTTGTCTTTGGTGACAATAAAATAATACTTGATACTTGTATAGTATTTCTCATTTAACAAAAATCTCTTCTCCCATCAATTTTATCATACTGTAATTCACTGAGCCCAGTTGTTATTACAATTCTGCAATAAGCTTAGCTTTAGTCAGATTGATCTTTGAGTGTTTGATGGTTTTCTCTTCCTCTGCAGATTTCCTCAGAACATTGTCCCAACTCTGAATATCCTCCCAAATCCTCCACAAATATTTCCATACCTTATTCAGACCAAAGCTACTTTAAACCCTCTTAAGTTTATTGAAATTTGCTTCATTGAGCCAAAATTACAATCAGTTTTATAGCTTAATAATATTTTGTTTTACAAAATCAGAAGTTCCCAGATTTTGAAGGAATACTGCCATGATGTATGAGCTTCCTCCACATATCCACAACAAGTGCAAACCAAGGCCATCTTTGACCATACCAGTGCCAAGAAACTCACCACCTCTTCCATCCTTGTTATTATCTAGGTATAAAGTAATCTCCTTCTCAGTTAAGTTTGCTCTCACAGTCCTAACTTTACTCAAGGTGAAAACAATAATTCAACCACAAAATAGTAGTCCCTTAAGTATTTAAGACAACTGTAGGTTCTTCAGCCCATGTATGTTTAATCATCTATTTCTAGTTATAATTCTTTCTGGAAAAGCCTTTGCTTCTGGCCAGTTCTTCATGCTCAGGTAGCTTCTTTTGATAACGTCTCCCTTCTCATCAGCACTTTCCCTCAATGCTTTTCCATGACGACAGGTGTCTACGACTATCTGCTGTCCTCTCCTGGATAATTTTGCTCAGCTTGCTCTTACCTACTGGACCTGCTGTTCTAGAGTAATGTCTTCCTCTCAGGAAAACTGACCTAATGGGGGATATTAAGAATTAGTATCGTTTTACTGACGTTATTACTGACGTTTTGGTTGCAAGTGATTAACTCCTCTATTAGAATCAGTGTCTTGCAAAGCACTGGTAGCCATGCTTAATGAAGAATAGTCCCAACTCCCTGCTGTCTCCCCAGGTCCCACAGGACATTCATGTGGCAAAGAACACATTGTTGATAATTATTTGCTCCTGAAAGCAAATTGTTCAATTGTGAATGAAGACTACTTTTTGTACAATTTTAATGTAAATTATATTTTCCAACAATACAATTACATGTAAATTGAGGAAAGATCTTATTTTTCTCCTGTGATTTCCCAAAGATTAGTCGCAATTTTAGAAAACCCCATGATATTGTCCTTGATAGTAACATCACCATCACGTAGCATCTCAGTCAGTCTGCATTTATAGCCACTGTATTCATGGAGAGTCTACACAAAGGGGTAACAGTGTGACTATTTTATTTTTTAGAGTAATACTTCTGAGTCAAGCTTGTACTCTCTGAAATGTGTATTACTTTATTTTAAATTACTTTACTTTTGTTTCTATTTATATTATAACAAAGGTATTTACAAAAATTAAGTTGTATCTAGTTTTAGGTTATAGGACCTGTATTTTCATTTCAAGTTAATAAATGGAGTACTACAAAACTAGGGTTTTAAGATGGTGCCATTAGGTTAAAGAGCACTAAGAGACACTGCTCCTCACATTTCAATATCTCTAGCTGGACTGA
Organism: Artibeus jamaicensis; assembly: GCF_021234435.1. Classification (NCBI taxonomy): domain Eukaryota; kingdom Metazoa; phylum Chordata; class Mammalia; order Chiroptera; family Phyllostomidae; genus Artibeus; species Artibeus jamaicensis. Next base: position 2,534,635 of record NW_026521887.1, read on the forward strand.
TTACACTGGAAGCCAAGAGAAGAGCAAACGATTACATTAATCCAACTGAAGATTCCAATGCCTGAGACTGTTCATATTTGTTTTTTATTTTACTAATAGTAATCTCAGTTTTGGGCTTTTACGACATTCAGGTGTCAAACTACAGTTTATATATTACCTCATTTAACCTCTACCATAAACCCAATGGTATGCAACATGACTTCCCTTTTACAGAAGAGTTCTGTGAGCCTGCGCCGTATACAAGGGGAAAGCCCCCACAAATTAGAATTATCTTCTGGAAGGAAGGCCCCTTTTAAGTACAGGCTTCTCCCCTACTAGGTGAGTAGGAACCCATCTGTATCAGTGTACCAGCTGGTATTGTTGTGAGAGGCTCTGTTTGGCTTCAGTGAATTTTTTTGAAGGCTCTTTCAATGCATTTGCCCATTCTATGATGGGCAATTTATGAGCACAGCTGTCTACATCCGGCTGAGTGCTCAATACTTTTTGCCCAAAAACAGCAAGACCCCATGCCCAACCCTCCTTATTGACCCAATCTCATCTTGAAAAACTTTTTTTTGTTTCCCAGATTAAAAAAGTCCTCAAAAGGACATGTTTTGCTGATAAGAAGCACTTTAAAAAAGAATCAAAACTGATGAGTTTAAAAACTGTTTCGAGTAGTGGAGAAAATGTTTTGATAGGTGTATTGCATCAAATGGAGAGTACTTTGAAGGTGACTGGAGGTTAAACGTGTAAAAGTAAGTACACAATTTTTATAGATAAATTTCACTTTTAGGTGGTCTCCCCTCATATGGTGGAGTCGGGATTGGGGACAAGTTCGTCTGACTCAGAGCCCCTTCCTACCACATGACCAGCTCCCTCTTCAAGGTATAGCATCTCAGTCCAAATAAATCTCTGGTTGGCAAAAAATCTTGCTAAAGCACACAGTGAAGTGGCATGCTTTATGCATTCTGGGAAATACTGGGGAGAATGTGTTACAGTACTATAACAATAAACTCTGAGAAAAATCCTCTGCTTAGTGATGACATGGTTCAATTACTACCTGAACCTCAAGTGACATTTCCCCACCTCTCCTTTTTTTAGTCACAGGACTGAAGCTGGTCCAGACCACAGGAGATCTCTGCGGAAAGTCACATGGGAGCCAAGAGGCTCACCTCCTTTATTTGGGAGGAAATAAAGGAGTTAAATTCTTCTCTCAAAAATAGCAACTGCTTATTATTTGAGGAAGACAATGAGAATCATATTATTATAATTAGTGGTTCGGGGAATGCCAAACATCTCATTAGAATCACAAAAATTTTTTCATTTAAAAATTCTGTTCAGTCCTTATATATATATATTTTATAATAGTGAATGGATTCACACCTAAAAGCTTTAGTATATTTTCATGGTATTAGTATTGAGATGTGGAAAAATTAGTCCAGAAACTTTCAACTCATCCCAAGGTCAGTATGAAGTGACATGATTAAACAAACGAAGCACAAAGTTGTAATCTGTACCTTTGCCAGCAAAGAGCATGGGTTTCATTCAGCCACAAATTCCTGCTCTGCCGTGTTAATGGAACGTTAGCTAAAGTTTCTGCCAAATTTGTCTTCTTTGGAACTTTTAAACATTTTTACTCCCATTTTTGGCTCTTGGCTTTAAAATGAGAATATTTTTGGCCACCAATGATATAAAATCTATGCTTGTATTTGATTCATAAACTTTTCTTGGCATTTCAGTGTACTGAATATTCAGATGACTAACTAGTTTGAAAGACTTTATGAGCATTATATCATTTATACAAATTTGTTTTTAATTCAACACTGGTTAATGGGCCATAAAAATAAAGGGTGAGCCAACAACAAAAGGAATATGGTTTATTGCCTGAAAGAATGCCTTGGGAGTGTGGTTGCTTGATAAGTTAATAATAGCAAAACATTAACTTTCCCCAAGGCCTTTGTCATCTGTGACAGTGAGATAGTGTGATACTGTTTTAAAAAGTGCACTTAAAATAGATAGTCTAAGAGAGAGAAAACATCAAGTGCAGAAAAATTATGTGATATCCTGCCTGAACAATGAAGCTGAAAATTCAGGTGTGCTTCTAACACACTGAAGACTCTTTTCTCACCAGCAGCCCGGTATGAATTTCTCTTCATTTCCATCTGATAGAAAATACTGGCTGAAGATGAATTTTTGTTCAGCTATATCGGCAATAAAATATAAGAAAGAGCAATAAAATCTGTTCTATATTTTAAGAACACCATAACCACACTAGTAATCAAGCTAGTTTAATTTTCTGTTTTAAAAAACAGACCATATTCCCCAAAGATTATGATCACAATGGAAACATTGCAAAATGTGCTTTACTCAGTGTTACTGAACTGACCTCATGTTGCAGATAGAGAGCAAAATAATGGGTGGGATGAGAGCTTCTTCTCCTCCTTTTAAAACAGGTAAAGCTGAAAAATGTGTCCTTTGATTGGGGCTAAAGGGTTTTCCCTAAATTTTTGTTCTTAGAAGCAGAAAATTTTAGATTTTTTCTGATTGAAGAAACAAGATAAAAAACAAACTACTTTTTAAAATGCCTGTCAATATTATTTAAGCAGCATTTGGCTGATACTAGAGACAAAGAATGTTGTGGGAACAAGTGGAAATTTTGGGTGGAAGCATTCCCAGAATCCAGAGATTTGAAGATGAATTATTAGATGCAGCATTCAACACAAAGCTACAAAACTAGGTGAAAAGTGAATGCATGAAATTTGATTATAGATGGAAATTATTTTAAAAGAGAAAAATATCTTTTGAAATTAAAATTGTACCTTAAAAAGTATTTGAATATAAAGCTTCCCTTGATATATTTGCATTTCACAAAGATTATTTTTGTATGTAAGATAGTAGAGATGGCCCATGACTGAGATATTGGGACATAGTGGGTTGGCAAAAAAAAAAAAAAAAAAAAAAACATTTAGTTTTTTCCATAAAATAAAAGACACATTATTTTCATTTTCAACAATAACTTTATTGATTTGGATAATTTGAGTAGGTCAGCTATCTCCAACGTTGTATAATGTTGAGTGCTCTCAGTTAATGTCTCTATTTGATCACTATCAACTTCAAAATGTTTGCCTGACCTTGGAGCATTATCCAGCAAGAAATCTCCAGCATGAAACTTTGTAAACCATTTTTGACATATTCGATCAGTTTCAGCACTTTCTCCACACATTGCACAAATCTTTTCTTGCATTTCAGTTGTGTTCTTACCTTTCTTGAAATAATAAATCATAATATGCTAAATATGTTGAGTATTTTCTTTGATCTTTAATATTAAAATGGCCACACAAAAATTCACCTATTTTGGTAAGTTTTTTTAAGTGCATGCTGACATGACAACTGTCACAATACAATCTAGCAGAATTGTTTTGAATGAAGTTAAAGATAACTAAATGCTACCAGAGCCACCTGAGGAAAAAAACAAACAGAATTTTGGACCAACCCAAAAGTTCCCCTGCTTTGTAACAATGTTCCTATCATACAAACATAGACACTGAAAGGTAAAAAAATTCACTTTTAAAAGATATTCTTCAAGATATAAAAACAGTTTCTAGCACCATTACCAACTGAAGATTTTTGAGATGGATATTTTCATTTCAAACTAATGATGAATTGTTATTAGTATGATTATCATCTGCCATAAAGCAAAAACTCTTGAACAATTTGTATGCAATTATCTCAAGTATCGACCTTTTGCAGCTCTGATACTTGATTGTGAGGAGGATAACCTACATAAAGAGGGTGGGGGAGGTGCCAGACCCACCCAGGAAGTTGGACCTAAACAAGGCAAGGAGGGTACCTGGTAGGAAGGAAGACCAGTGCAGGGATTCCGAGCCCATGTGGAGTCAGGATCGCATTCACCTGAGGAAATAATCAAATCCAGGGTGAATGTTAAAGGTCAGGCAATGTGAGAGAGGCTTCCTTGTGTTGTTTGACCCAGAAGCAGCTGTCACAGCCTGAGTGGGGAAGGTACAAGAGTAGTGTGACCATCAGTTTTCACATAGATACTGATAAAGGAAAGACAACAAAGAGAACTAGACACTGAGTTTAATAATCTGGGAAGCATAAACCTGTTTGCTTGCTTAGCCAGGAAGCTGAGGCTCTGGGGAATTAGAGCGTTTCTTCAAGGGGATTGACACTCCTCCCTTCCACCCTCTAGTACTGTATTCTTGGGGGACACCAGGGGAGGTACTGGACCATAGTGGCCTATTGGTCTAACTAGGGTGTGTGGACCCATCCAAAGCCTGCAAAAGTGTAGAATGTTGATTGGTTCTTTTGAGAAAGCACTTGGTCCATCCCAAATCCAAGTTCTTGGTTATAACCCCAGGGGAACAAAGAGGTTCTCACTCACATGTGACCTGTACTCCCATAATGCATGCCACGCCTTAGCGGCCATGCAGCTGACGGCCTCCTGGAGGGAGACTGGATACTGAAGCACAGTAATGGACTGTAGCTGGAAACACATGCTAAACTAGCCAGATGCTGGACTGGACTGGGCTTTAATAAGGAGCATAGACTCTGAGCAGTGACCCTCATCCTGGCCCCACTGAAGACAAGCTTGGCCTTCTTCCATGGCGAGAAGGACAGAGGTGGGACATGGAACAGTCAGGAGGGGACCCCCTGTAATTGTACATCATCAGTAAACCGTGCCATAGAGCCAAATCGTCCTGTGTGGGTCTCAGGGAACTATTTTCCTTTTGAAACTGCAAGAGCCCCACTCCCACCAGTAACAAAAGTAATACAAGACTGGCTAAAAAAGGGGGAATTGATGAAAAAAGTAAATAATGTAAAGATTTTATTACTAAGGTTCCTCACTGTTGGAAGAATTATAAATATGAAAAAAGGAAAAACTAAAAAGAATCAGTGAAGTTGCATTAGAAATGAGATATCAGAATGAATGTATCATTTTCAATATGAAGAAAATAGTAGAAGATAATTTAGACACAAATGTATATACATTTTATATTTCTCTTCTCCCAATAGTGAGAAAATTATCTCATATCTTTTTAAATTTATTTACTGACTTCTGACCAGTAGGAGGGGCCTAAGATTTGTGACACCACAGAAACAGCAGCCAGGGCTTCTGGAAGAAAAGGTTGATTGCAACACCAAGGCCACGAGAGTACACAATGAGAGCCTTGAACAGGTTGTGCCAGAAAGTAAAGAAACACTCTCAAAAATTGTGAGAACATGTCTGAAAGACACGGAAGTCATCTTAAAGAGGCTCCCACTGGCCATATCTGGGATAATTGGAGCATTAAAATAATAATGATAATAATTGTTATATATGTATTTTCTGAATATGTATATTCAGAATGAGGCTATTGTGTATATATAATACATTGACATTTTAATGAGGAGTGAGATTTTTTATATAGTTTCACCCCCCCAATGGCTATCATATATGAAGGAAAATTTAGAGTAGATTTTTAGAGCAGAGAGGCCTCACAGACATTACCTTAATCAAATATTCAAACCTAACTTAATCAATAATGCGACAAATTGAAATTATGTTTCAGCAGGAAGTGTGGGATATGAAGAACACAGCATGGCTTCTGAGCTAATCATGCCTCAATTCAATCATGAGGGAACATTAGACAAACCTGAGGAGTGTCAGGGAACATCAGACCAAACTGAGGAATGTTCTACATAATAAATGGTCTATAATCTTCAAAACTTTCAAGATATTAAAAGTTAAGGAAGAACTGGGGAATACTTCCCTGGTCAATGAGCTGAAGGATCATAAGAACTAAAACTCATGTGTAATTATGAAATGAAACATTTTGCTACATAAGAATGTTTTGGGAACAACTGGAAGGAATTTGCGTGGGGTCTGAAGACTGAATGGTAATGCAGCATAAATAGCATTTTCCTCATTTTGATGACTTCATTGTCATTATATAAAAGAGCATCTTTGTTTATAGGAAACACACACTAAAGGATTAGGGAGTAATGGGCATCTTATTGACAACATATTCTCAGATGGTTGAGGAGATAAAATGTTTCTATGCGCTGTATTTGCCACTTTCTAAATAAAAAGATTGCTTCAAGATAAAAAACAAAAAGTAAAGAAAATGATAGAAAAAGCACTCAATTTTATGGTGTTTTCTTTTTCAGGTCAGCTTAAAACCTGACAATCTGGAGAATTTGATTTGGGGAAGGGAAGAGGAAACCCAAACACTTTGCGGTTTGTAATTTCATGGCCTTTAAAGTAAGATGGTATTGTTCTTAAAAAGTATGTTTTGTAATCACCCTTACCCAATGATTTTCAACCTTTGTCTTCTCATGGCACACATAAACTAATTACTAAAATTCTGCTGCTCACACAAAATATAACCTTTGCCAATCTTACAAAAACAGGTACAATTTTGATACATTCACACTGGACAGCAATCATTGTATTGGCTGTTGCCATTTTTTATTTGACAATCTAAGGGAAAAGAGGTCAGTGCCCTTGGTGTTGCATGTTTTAAAAATTCTCATGGCTCACTGGTTGAACATTGCTGCCTTTTCCTAATTGTAAGGAACATGTTTGTGCTCTTACAATTATAGTGGCCAAAACTTCAGAATCAACTTGAATCACTTTACCTTTTTAGGATTTCCAATGGGAATTAAGATTATTATATGAAATGAACAATTCAAGAAATCAGTTACTACATTTAGATTTGTTCCTAGGAGTGCTGTCGTAAAGTGAGGAGTCTTTTTCATGCCTGAAACTCCATTTTCAGGGAGAAAAAGTTCTGTGAGTCAAAGTGTTCAGTCTCCAGTATTCATCCTTTTTAGTAGGTACTGTTTATTTTCCATTGCCCCACTACTGCAAGATCATTCTTCATCCCCTTCTGCCCTGTTCTCTATCACAGGAGACTGACCTCTAAACACCCTGGACTCACTCACTAGTCTTCTGGCCTCTTGTAGGTTGGATCTAACCAGAGCCTCCTTCACAATGTTAGTTCTCACAGTGTCTGATCTACTTGTTACCATTTCTATTAAAAGACCCTTTCTTCAGGATCCAGAAGAACAGTTTTATACCTTTACCAGAATGGTAACAACTTCCCATCAGAGTCAGCTCCTCGTAGCTTCATCTTTCTTCACTGGTTCTCTTAACCAGTGTCTGCACCTCAGCAAAGAGCTCCTTTATTAAATTCACTGCAATGAAACCCTTTGAGTGAGCCACCTGTCCCTTTCAGAGCCCTGAAAAAGTCACTATATGCAAAATAATATTTCGATTATTTTTTCTTAGGGTACTGGTTAACAAAATATGAAGTCTGGAAATCAGGAACTGAGAGAATGGGTCATAAGGAGGAAAAAGGGGGAAGGGTTTTTGAGAACATCTATAGAGGACACATGGACAAAACCTAAGGGGCTAGCTATGGTCAAGGGTCAGAAGTGGGGATGGCTGTGGTGGGGAGAGTGATGGGGGGAAATGGAGACAATTGTACTTGAACAACAATAAAAAAAGCTTTTTTAAAAAAGAAGGAACATTTTCTACATTAGGTATGCTAGGGAGCATGGAGTACATTTCAGGTGGTAGAGTAGGCCTAAGCATGCAATACAAGGTCAAGGCGAATTGTCTTTTGGAGGATAGAAGAAGAGAAGGTGAAAGAAAAGAAATAGCTATATAAAAACCAAAAAGGAAAGTCAGTTTGGCTGTTCCTACAGCATAGGTAGAAATGAACATGGGAGCCTAGCCAGTAGTTTCATTTCAGCATCAGCTCGGGTAGTAAACATATTTCATTAACATATGTGTCCACTCACCATATATTGAAACCAGAGAGTTGAAACATCTCTAAGAATGTGTTTGCTGAAAACTGTTCGTGTTGTGTTGAAAATGCCCTCCAGTTGAGGCAAATCAAGTTAGAGTACGGAACGTAACCTCTGACCTCCCTCAAAAGTATTCATAGCCCTCTTCTTTGCAAAAATAAAAGTGTTACAGACCAAGAATGGAAAGTTGAAATAGTTTTGTTTCTAAGTTTGTTTTAAATTTCTATGTGTAGATGCTAGCCTGTCTGAACTTCCTAGGAATGGATTTGCTACTTTCAGTAATAGTTAACCGCCTGCACTAGTTTCTTTTTTTCTAGCACTGTACCACAAATTTTTTTTTAAATGTGAGAGAAACATCATCTGTTGAAGCAACACCCTTTCTGAGTTAGAAATTAAGATGTGGGACAGAATTTTGAAGAGGAATTTCTTATAGAAATGAGCTGGAAAGTCAACCAGCTACCAGGGATTCTTCTTAAAACATTCTTAGAAAATAACCCTTAAACTGTGTTCAAGTAGGAAAAAATAAAGACATGTGAAACAGTACTTATATTTTGTAATTTCTATAATACTATGATATTTCAGAATTAATAACCTTTAGCACCAAGATGAATAAATTAAACTTCTTAAATAAATATAATTTTCAAATAAGCTTTATCCTGTGCATTATTTGTCTGGACTCAGCATTTACAATAATAAAGAAATAAGCAGGACTAATCTGATCAAACTAATTTTTGATATAAAATTATCAGGTGACTCGGCTGTAGGCATGTTAGGCTCCTTCACACCATCGTTTCAGAAAGAAGGAGCTTGATGCTTTTGTAGGTCGGGTGCTTTGCCAAGAATTTGTTTTGCTGGTGGTCAAGCAGGGACTGAAAAGTGTGGCAGGATCTAACTAATACAATGAGGCCTCAGTCTTGAGGTCACCACATAGGAGAGGCTTGGTCATAGTTCACAACAAGGCCCTCAAACTCCCCTGCATCCATGTCTTCATCTGTAAAACAGATTTATAATAACGCTTCATATGGGTACTGTGAGTACTAAATCAGTAGTGTTTGTGGAGGCACTTTCTAAACCACAAAATGCTTTACTAATGATGTTGCTATTTTTATCATGATATTACATAATGCTTTCCATGTACCTGGTGAGAAAGCTGGGACCTGGGGTTGGAAACTGACTTGTTAATGATCTCCCAGGAGGTGATTCCAGAACTGGTCTTCATTCCAGGATATGCACTTTCCATTCTGTTGATAGTTTATTTCAAAATCACATTCTTGTGTTTCTGAGAAATAGAGTCAAATATTTTCCTTTTATTTTTGATGACTATTAGCTGACTCATTTCTCCTAAGCCTACAACCTGTGCTGTGCCTCCTTTCTGAATCCTACATCATGTCATCTGCTAATAGGCAGTAAACCCTAAAAAGTTGCTAATTCTTATATTTGAATATTGTTTCTATAGTTATCAGGTAGACCTTCAGCACAGTCCAGATCCTCTGAAGGCCCATCCTCAGCCACTAAAAAGCTAGCACCTTGGCTGTGGTCATTGAAAATGGAACTGGCATTGACAGACAGATCCTGCTTCTGGACCTCAGCTCCTGGGCTGTCTGCTGGAGCCAGGCCCTTCCAGGACTCCTCAGGGACTCTCATTCCATAGTCACTAACCACAGACCACTGCTTAACCTTCCTCTTCTGGGGCCTCTACAAGCTGGTTGGTGCCAACCAGACAGAATCTGGAGATCCCCAGCATGATCTGTACATGTTTCACCCCTCCCTGCTCAGTGTCCTGTTGAACTGACCAACATTTCTGCCAACATCATTGCAGAAATGATGTTCCAGGTGTTCCTGTTTGAGCCAGGCTGCCATGTTGTCTGCACCCTCCTTATAGGCTCAGCCAACTTGAATGTGCTGGGCCTATTTTCTAAGGCCAAGTACGAGGTATAGGACCTTATCCAGAACAGTAAGATGGTTTGCCTGACCAGGGGTGACCATGGGTGTCCCATCAGGGACCAGCTCTCCCACCTGTGGTACCAGAGAGAGGCCTAGATGCACAATGGCTAGAGCACATGAGAGAGGCTCCAGGTTCTGAAAGTAACGTCCTAGGAAGTTGGCCCATCATTTACTTAGTCTATATACCAATTTCCCATTCCTGAGCCTGGTGACACTCTCCACAGGGACCACTTAGTACCCAGGGACATGGGTTGGTGAGAGGATACCCTGGCCTCTCTCCCCTCAATACACTGTCTTTACATAGGTCTTCACTATATGCTCCACTGGCGTCACATGCTCAAGGGCAGCTGCCTTCACAGTGGCCTTTCTGTAGAAAGAGCCCAGTCTCATCCTGCAGAAATCTCCTCATTTTCCATCTGAGCTCTTTCTTCCTTGCACTGTCCACCTGGGGTAATAGAGCTCAGAGGGTGGTAGGCCTTGGGGTTGCCTCAAGGCAGCAGCTGGGACCTGAGGCAGTACCAGCCCCCAACCCTTCCTAGAGCAAGGAGGGAAGGCTCTATCATGGTAATGGTGACTGGCCTTGATCCTGCTTATGAGGAATGGGGCTTGTAGGACATGATGGGTAGCACTGTTCATGAAAGCCCTGAGGGAGATTTATACCCTTGAGCTTGCTGCTTATGTTGTGAATTTCCCAAGGAACTAGCCATAGAATGCACACTGGGGTCATTTTGCACCCTCTAGATACACAATGCAGCTGTTTGTCTCTCCAGTATCCCTGCACCCCTAGGCATAGTCAGCTTCCCTCCTTCCTGGTGCTCAGATGTTCCCTGCATTGGTGTCACCTGGTGCAGGACGTACCTCTGTGCCTTGTTGCACCCTAGGGCTGTTGCAGTACACTGTGCAGCTCATCCACCCCCTGGACCCTCCCCCCAAATTAGGCAGCTTGATGACTCTGGGTACAACGGGAAGAAACCAGAATAAATGCTGATATTCCTACAAAAGCTTTGCTGTGGCACAAGACAAAAACCTAGACAGCAGGACTGGGCAAATTAATTTACACAGTATCTAGAAAAGCTTCAGCCAAAGGCAGAGGTGCTCAGAGTTTTGGTGATGCTAGTCATAGCTGTAATGGTCCTAGAGATGGTCTCTCATCTGCAGATCTTAATTTAGTCCACAAAGTGTCATAATATAAAAGAATGTTATAAATACCTGAATAATCATATAATAATGGAAGTATTTCAAATGTTCAGCAATCAAATATTACATGTCACCTAGCATAGTTAATTGAATATAATATGCCAAACATGCCTTTATTCAGTGCCCTAGATAATCCAAAATAACTTATAAGCATCACAGTGTGCACAATATAGTATATTAAATGTTGCTCAAATGCATTTGTCAATATAAAATAGATTTGCCTTTCTTTTATACCTTCACCTTAGTGATTAATAAGCACTGTGAGGAAAGCAGATCTAAGGACAAAAGCATGTTGAACTTTAGAACTTAATAGTGGCCTCAGATAATTAAATAGCACATGGAATCCCAACATTTTGACGCTGGTAGTCTCAATATCTTCTGTCTCTTCAACATTTCAACATCACGGTCTTGCAAATAAGAGAGTAACCATTAAGTACATTATGCACATATGAAACTGTGGCTAGTAATCTTAATGAAAAATTTTAAATTGTTCTGGCCTGGCATGACATGTCTTTTCTAAATCCATAATAATCACATTCTTTTTAAAGTCCTGACAGACAGCCCACTGAAAATAATTAATTGCATATTCTGGCCGATAGTCTATAGTTTCTGAAAATTCCAGAAAATTTTCACTGTATCCTATCATCTAGTCAAAAGAAAAGGAAACTTCTTCATATAATCCATATACTTAAAAAATTATAAAGTTTTTCTGAGATTATACAATGTATTTAACATATTCAATATGTCTTACATATGTAAATATTTAAATTTATTTAAATGGATAGGTTTGGTTTTAATACTCTCTGCAGCTTACTTGAGTTGTATCATTTCTCCATCAAATTTGCCTTACCCTTTACAGTTTGGGACTGTTCTTAGTTGAAGGCACTAAAGTCAAATGAAAGTTACGCATTTTTGCCTTTGGACAATATTACATCATATTTCCCAAAGACTTACACCTTTTTTGTTTCTGTAGACTAAAAAAAAAAGCTCTTTTTCTTTCCTAGCATTTTTTCATGAACTTCATTTGTCATAGATTTTAACCTTTCCTGGCATTGTTCTTAGAGACTTATTTTATGGTCTCCTCATGTTTCCATTTAATTGTGCATGTATATGTCCCACTTACTTAGGATAAACATGTTTCATGTGATTCATCAGAAGTTTAGTCATAGATGAGCAAAATCAGGAGAGCACAATAAAAGTGAAAATGGTTACTTATTGGTGTTTCTGAAGACCAACACACACAACTTTCCAGAATCCCATTTCCTGATGCACCTTCTTGAGGAGTCGGTCTTCAGGAAAGCCTTCCTGGGAAGTCCCTGGCAGGGCCTCCACTCACTGGGGTATGGGAAGCCCCTAGAGTTCCCTAAAACACTTCCCTAAAATCACCCCTTTTGCTGTTGGAATGTTTTAGAAACTTCCAGTGTTTCATGAGGAAGTGATGCGAATTGCCTTCATTTATTTGTTCATTCATTCAACAAATGTTATTGAGTGCTTACTATGTGCAAGGCATTGTCCTAGGTGCTTGCAATATGTCAGAGAACAAACAACAAAAATCCATGCCAAGTTGGGGGTGTTGCAAGATGGTAGCCGAGTAGAAGGATATATAATGCACCTCGTCCCAGTACCAAAATGGAAATAAAACTGAAAGGAGGACTAGCCATCCAAAATAAACTGAAGACTACCCCAAAAATGGACTTTTAACCAAGGATGGGAACAAAAGAAACTACAACAGGTAGGAAGGGTGAGGTCATTAAAGGGACTGGCCTTTTCACAAGTGAGGAGGGCTGAGGTGGCAGAGCAGAAGTGGGAGCTTTCCCTTGAAAGGAGAGAAGCTAGACCAAAAAGAGAGATCCCAAGAACAGAGCACCACTGCCAGGATCAGCAGACCACACAGTATCCAGGGTAAAAGACCATAGGGTTTGTTTCTGATAGGAAAAGACTAGACCTGCTGGAGACAAAGCCACTGTTTTTTTTTTTCTTCTCTTTCTTTCTTTCTTAACTCTTAAAGGGGGCAAAGCACAGGTTTGTATTTACAACGACTCACCTTAGGCCCAAGTGAAGGGAGAGCAGTGAAGACTGAAGTTGAACAAGGAGAGTCTGGGGTGGGAGACATGAGGAAGAGACATTGGGAAGCAGCCATGGGGTTTTATGTTCTGGGATATACCTGTATTCTGCAATAGCCATCTTTCTTGGGAAAAGCAAGCCCTCCCAGGGGAAAAGCAATTACCTTATCTTGTGCTTCCCCAACCTTTAGAATTCTGCTCTCCACACCCTACAACTTTTTTTCTTTTGTTTTGTTTTGTTTTCTTTTTTTCCTTCTCCTTATTCTCCTTCTCCTCCTCTTTCTCCTTCTTATTCTGTTTAATTCTGTGTTTTGTCTGTTTTTCTCTTTTCTTCCTCCTACATCTTAAACCCTGCTGAGGAGATGGCAACAAACATAGACTCAGGGGCTGTCGGAGATGGGCTTTAGTGTGGAACTATACCATACACTTTTCTGGGAAACAGAATAGCAATTCCCCCTTATGAGACAGCCATAGAAACATTGTCCTAGTTTCCAGCAGACCCAAAATCTGGACTCTGGAGATTCCACTCCTTAGCCTACCAGGAGCCCCACCCTGCTGAATAGAGGTGAAATATCCCAGAAAGACTCAGACTAGTGGCTTGAGGGCAGGGGAACACATCCACCAACTTCCCTGAAGTCTGGAAGGCACCTACCAAGAGAGATCCAGAAGTCCCAATCCTCCCCCTAACCAGATTCTGCCAGAAGCTCTCTCAAAAACAGTTAGGTCTTCAACTAGTCTAAAACTGATAGCAGGCTGGCAGTAAGAGACAGGCAGAAGAGGATTCTGTAGTAACTTGGGTTGCTTGCTAACATACCCCTGGATCTTGGGCTGATAAAACCCAGCTTGGCCCAAGCCAGGCACACCCAAACCCAAAGGAATAAACCACAATCTGTGGATCACTTGCAGCTTCAAACAGGCTGCTGAGAACTACATGTGGTCAGCACCTGGCATTGGCTCACACCAGCCTCAAACATAAGAGCTATATCAAAAGGGAGAACCTACTAAGATCCCAAGTCCACCAGAAGCCTTCTCAGAAATAGTCGGGTCTGTGACTACTCTAAGACTGACAGCAAGCCAGCAGGCAGGGACAAGCAGAGACAGAGGCAGATTCTGCGGTGACCTGGGACATTTGCTGACACATCCCTGGGCCCAGTAGTGATAAAACATAGATTTTTTATACTGACTGGGCCCATCCTGGACATAGCCAGACCAGAAGAATCAGCCACAGGTATGCATTATTCAGAGCTTCCTACAGGCTGCGCCAATGGTTAGAGTTGGAAAGCACCTGACATTGCTTTACACCAGCCTCAGACTACATTAGAGCCATATACAAAAGGAGAACCAGCAGGTAAGCACTAAACTCTGTTGAGAGGAATTCTACTTTGTTTTTTTTACCACTATTTTCATTATTTTTACATTTTCATAGCCTTTTATTATTTTTCTATTTTTTGCTATATTTTTTCTTTCATATCTCTTATTACATTACCATTGATTACCCCATTGTTTCTTTCTTCTTTCATTTCCTTATTTGTGTTATTATTTCTCTCTTTGTCCCTTTCCTGTTTTCTTCTTTCAATTCATTACTTGTATTAGTTTTCTCCCCTTTACTCTCCCATAATCACTGCTGTCCTTTGATCTTTTCTTTTTTATTTTCCCCTTTCTGTCATACTCTATTTTTTCCACTTTCATTATTCTCTGATCTTTTGTCATTGAAATTGCTGTTGTTATGAGGGGCAGTTTGCTTATTTTGATTTCATTTTTTTGTTGTTTTGCTTTGTTCTGCCAACACGTGGACAACAGTATACAAGATGTGGTAGGGGTTGAACAGCTCAGTCAGTAGGTCAAAAGAGAGACCCCAGCAATGAGCAAAAACATTCAATACCTAAATACAATAGGACAGTTCACATAACCCACACAAAGGGTATTCCTAGAGCATCAGATCAGGAGATCAAGGAGTCTGCACCATTGGGTCCCACAGGACTCTTACCATATAAGGCTACCTCACACAATCGGGAGTCAAAGCAGATCTATCTAATACACAGACACAAATAAACAGAGATAGCTAAAATGAGGAGACAAAGAAACAAGCTCCAAATGAAAGTAAAGGAAGAATCCCCAGAAAAAAAGCTATATGAAATTAATGCAAACAAATTATCAGATACAGAATTCAAAGTAATGGTTATAAGAATGCTCAAGGAACTTAATGTGAACTGCATCAGCATAAAAAAAGGACATAGAAGCTATGCGTATGAACCAGCTGGAAATGAAGAATGCAATATCTAAAATGAAGAATATACTAGAAGGAATTAAAAGCAGGCTAGATGAAGCTGAGGATTGAATCACTGATTTGGAAGACAAGGTAAAAAAAATACCTAGTCAGAGCAACAAGATGGAAAAAAAGGCTTAAAAAGAATGAGGGTAGTTTAAGAGAACTTTGGAACAACACAAAGGAGAGGGAAGAGAAAGAGGGATAGAAAGCTTGTTTGATGAGGAAGAGAATCACACAAGTTCAGGAAATAGAGAGAGTTCAAATGAAGATGAACAAAAAGAAACCACACCGAGACACATCATGATTAAAATAGCAAAATTTAAAGGCACATAAAGAATCTTAAAGGCAGCAAGAGAGAATTAATTAGTTACTTACATGGGAGATCCATGTAAGTAACTAATTAAGTTACTGACAACTAAAGCTGTCAGCTGATTTCTCTACAAAAACATTACAGGCCAGAAGAGATTGGTATGAAATATAAGTAATGAAAAGCTAGGGCCTGCAACCAAGACTAGCAAGGGTCTCATTTAAAATGGAAGGTGAAATAAACAGTTTCTCAGACAAAAACAACAAAAGGAGTACATTTCCACCAAAACAGTGTAGAAAGAGATGATAAAGGGATGGTTTTAAGAAGAATAAAACATAGAGAAAGGAACCCAGGTATTGATCCAAATGGGAAAAATGGCAATGAATAAGTACCTATCAATAATAATCCTAAATGTAAATGTATTAAATGTTCTAACCAAAAGACATAGGGTAGCTGAATGGATAAGAAAACATGACCCACATAATGCTGTCTACAAGAGACACTCCCCTGAGAACAAAATATTTGCACAGGCTGAAAGTGAAAGGATGGGGAAAATGGAGGTGAAAGGAAAGCTGGGGGAGCAATATGTCTCTCTGACAAAATAGACTTCAATACAAAGAACATAATAAGAGACAAAAAATTCACTATGTAATATTTAAGGGGCCAGTCAAACAAGAGAATATAAACCTAGTAAACATATATTCACCAAATATAGGAGCACCTAAATATAAAAAGAAATTTTTGGAGGACATTGAGGTGGATCTCAATGCAGTCATTATAGGGGATTTTCACACCCCACTGTCAACAATGGACAGATCTGCCCAACAAAATCTAACAAGGATATAATTGTAGTAAATGACATGCTAGATAGATTATAAGGACTTAAATGATAAATCATTTCAACCCAAGAAGTGATATACACCTTCTTCTCACATCCACACAGAACATTCTCAAAGAGAGACAACATTATTTTGTGTCCTTTGTGTGTGTGTCAGAGAGAAGGACACAAAATAAGCCTTAACAAATTCAAGAAAATTGAAGTTATAATAAGCATTTTTGTATTACAATGGCTTGAAATTAGATATCAACTTCTAGAGAAAAACCTCAAAAACATTTTAAAAATGGAGGCTAAATAACATATTATTAAATAATAAATAGGTTAACAATGAGATCACGGAGGAAATACAAATATACTTGGAAACAAATGAAAATGAACACACAACAACCCTAAATCTATGGGACACAGGAAAAGCAATACTGAGAGGAAGTTGATAGCATTACAGGCCTACATAAAGAATACAGAAAATTCTCAAATAAACAACATAATCCTGTAACCAAAAGAACTAGACAAAAAAAATAAAAAACAAAGCCTAGAGCAAGTAGAAGGAAGGAAATAACCAAGATCAGACCAGCAATATATGGACCAATATTGTAAAAAATGACAAAATATTAATGAATTCAGGAGCTGGTTCTTTGAAGAGACAAATAAAATTGACAAATATTTTATCAGACTCATGAAGAAAAGAAGAATGAGGACACAAATAAATAAAATCAGAAACAAAAGTGGAGAAGTAATAACAAGATACCACAAAAATAAAAAGGATTGTAAAAGGTTACACAAACAACTATAAGCCAAGAAATGAGACAATCTGGGCAAATGAATACATTTATAAAAACATGTAATTTTCCAAAACTGAATCAGAGAGAATCAGAGAACTAGAATAGACCAATAACAACCAGTGAAATTGAAGCCGTAATCAAAAAACTCCAAGCACACAAAAGCCCTGGACCAGAAGGCTACATAAGTGACTTCTACCAATCATTAAAAGAAGAATTAACACCTATACTTCTTAAACTATTCCAAAAAATTCAAAAAAAAGGGAATACTTCCAAACTCTTTCTATGAGTCCCGTATTATCCTAATCCCCAAACCCAGTAAGATACAACAAAGAAAATACAGGCCAATATCTCTGATGAACATAAATGCTAAAATTCTGAACAAAATATTAGCAAACCAAGACCAGTAATACATTAAAAAATCATAGATCATGATGAAGTGGGATTTATTCCAGGGATGCAAGGATGGTATCAAATTTGGAAGTCAATAAGCGTGATACATTACAATAAAAATGAAAGACAAAAATCACATTATCATATTAATAAATGCAGAAAAGGCGCTTGATAAAATACAGCACCCATTCAGGATAAAAACCCTGATCAAAGTAGGAATAGAAGAAGAAAACCTCAACATAATAAAGGCCATATATGAAAAACTTATTGCCAGTGTCATACTCAGTGGGTGAAAACTAAAAGCCTTTCCCTTAAGATCAGGAACAAGAATGGGGGTATCTGCTTTCACCACTATTTTTCAACATAGTGATGGAAGTCCTAGCCATAGTGATCAGGCAAGAAGAAGAACTAAGAGGTATCCAAATTGGAAAAGAAGCAAAGTTGTCACTATTTGCCAGCTTTATGCAGCTTATGTTGCATAGAGAAAACCCAATAGACTCCACCAAAAAACTATTCAACCTAATAAATGAATTTGGCAAAGTAGCAGGATATAAAGTCAATATTCAGACCTTAATGGCATTGTTTTATACCAATAATGAACTATGATAAAAAGAAATTAAGAAAACAATCCTGTTTGCTATTGCAACAACAACAACAAAATAAAATGCCTAAGAATATATTAAACCAAGGAGGTAAAAAAAACTGTACTTGGAAAATTTTAGGACCCTAAGGAAAGAAATTGAGGAAGATACAAATAAATGGAAGCATATATTCTGTTAATGAATTGGAAGTATTAACATCATTAAAATGGCCACAGATCAAAAGAGTATAATCAAATATTTGTTGAAATGAGGTAAAAAAAAAAGCTATGACATGAACTTTAAATATTATTTGGGGCAATACAGTAGTAGTTTTTATAAAAATTGTGAGTATTGGGAAATTTGGTAGTTTTTCGATAAATGAGTAAGTGAAGAAATGATGAGAGGGAGGTGGGGAGCAAAGGGTGGGGTGGGCTGGGATGGGAGAAATAGAAAACTGTATTCGAAAAATAATTAAATAAAAAAATAATAAAAAACAGCAAAAAACAAAAGAAATGATAAGGATGAGGATCAGTGCCCCAACACTGCTCCAGGGATCCTCTGAATGGATTCCAAGGGAATAACCACTCTCTGGAACACATGAGCCCCCCAGCCCCATCGTTGTACAGTGGACAAGCCTTTGGATGGACAATGGAAATGAAAAGTGGGAGCACAATAAAAGATATTTGGGTAGTAAAAATGAATTGGATATGCTGAGTGCTTGGATTTCTTTGTTTATAGCTAGTGATAGAAGTACTGAAAATTACTTACAGTTTTTCTTTAAATTTTATTTGAGTGATTGTAGTATCCATTCTTAGATTAACATTAGCAAACCATAGGATACAGATAACAGGTTTTTTTTTAAAATTAAAAAAGCATTCTTTTCACTTGTTATTTACTGAAAGTCTAATGAACACAAAGTTTATTGCTCTATCCATATATACCACTTGAATTCACTGCATACTTCATTTCCTCCATGAAAATTCTTAACCTCCCATGATATCCCCCTGGCTGCTCCCACGGCCCTTTCCACATCTAGACATCTACTGCATTCAAACATGCTACTTAATACTTGGCCAGATATTGCTTTCTAATTATTTTGTTTCTTGCTATCATAATGCACCTGACACTTATAATTGCCATGAGGGAAAATTCCTCTTCAAAGTTTGAAGGTGTTTAAATGTAAGAGGGGGTAATAGAACAAAATCAATGAAATTAAATTTAATCATTTAAGTTTTGCCAAAGACTCCCTCCTAAGAAAAATCTTTAATGTTTCATATTTAAGCCAAGTGATTTTTGAAATGTCTGTATATAAAAATTGATGTGTTAGAAAAGATAGTAAATGTCTTGCCATCTTAGCACTAGAATGATTAAAAGTCACTGTTCTGTTTTTTTGGGGGGCATTTAATTTTTTCATTTCAAAAGTTTATTGCAAGTTCATAAGATTTCATGTTTCTCAGTTTCTATTTTCAATGTGTGGATGTTATTTCTATATTTGTAAAAAATGTGTCTGCATTTTGCACATTTCTAAGATGATCTGCAGGTGTGAAGTTTGTGTTCAGATTTTTAAGTAACTTGTTTTTTAATCTTATCTTTACATTAAAATTCTAATGTGCTGGAAACCGATTTATTATTCAGAAACCATGTTTGATTTTTAATGGCTCATTTTTATGAAAAGTAAATTAAAATTGTTTATAAAAAGCATTGCTAATAAAAATTCACTGCTGTTCTTTATGTCATGATTTGGGATCTTTAACAAGATGAAGAGACTGTGAACCAGGTGTCACAATAAATTTGGTTAGAAAGAAAAGAGGACTGTTTATTTTCCAGCCATTACTGAGAGTTCTTGGAAGAATAATTTTGGACCAGGTAGAGGTAATATTTGCTCTAAACTGACTCTACATTTGAACTCTGTGCAGTGTTACTCCAGATTTAAGTTTCATCAATAGACCTTGGACAAGAGATCATGTGACTGCAACATCCATCACACAGAGTCAGTATAGTTGACCTCCTCTTAAGCAAGGTCTTCCTTCTTCACTACTCACTGCCTGTGCTCTCCTAAAACTGAGGTACAATGAATATACACAGACCAAAACTCTGCAACCCCACTAAACTAAGTTCAAAACAGAGTTACACACAAATTTTGATTTCATGCCCAGAATCACTCAGTTAACTGCTTTATCAGTCCAACTGCATTGGACTGATAAAGCAAAGGCTGAAATCAAGACAGCAGGAAAGAAACTGGGAGTTAGATAATACAACTCAGTTTAGACATAGTCATGTTGACTTATGATATTGACCTTTCTGATCTCTGCTTCCTTATCCTGAAAACTGGCCAGCCACTACGTTTCAGGAAAGAAGTCAAGACCAAAAATCATTGGCAAATGTTCATAATCTATTTATAAGAAATGAAAAAAAGCTACTTCATAGACTTCATCTTTAATGAGACTTCTCTGTATTCTTGGCAATTCTCTTATTTGAAGGTGAACTCCTTAAGAACATATCTCCTGAGGCTCAGTTGTAATCATCCATAAAAACAGAATTTTTGCCTCATGTGTAAAAATAAATAAAATTATAGAACCTCACAAAGATGCCAAAACTGTCAATCACCATTATATTCTTGACATTTTATTACATTCCTGTCTAATGATAATTGTGCTGGTTAGTTTTACATGTTAATTTGGCAAGGCTATGATGCAAAGTTTTTGGTTAAACAGTCTGTTACTGTTACTGTGAAGATGTTATTATAAAGGTATTTTTTATTCTTTAATTTTTTTTTATTTTTAGAGAGAGGGGAAGGGAGGAAGAAGGAGGGGGAGAGAAGCATTCATATGAGAGTGAAACATCAATTGGTTGCCTTGTGCACACACCCATACCTGGGACAGAACCCACAACCCAGGCATGTTCCCTGACTGGTAATCAAACATTCAACCCCTTGCTTTGAAGGACCATGCCCAACCAAGTGAGTCATACCACTCAGGGCATAAAGGTATTTTTTAGATGAGATTAACACTTAAATCAGTGGACTTTTGAATACAGCAGATTACTCTCTGTTATGTAATCAGTTGAAGGTCTGAAAAGACAGGTCCCTAATGATGAGGGAATTCTACCTCCAGATTGTCATCAGATTCTAACTGCAACATCAGCTCTTTTTTGGGTCTCCAGTCTGCTTTTCTACTGTATAGATTTCGGTTTTGCCAGTCCCTATAGTTGCATAAGTCAATTCCTTAAAATCTCATAACTTAGTTGGTTAAATTTTCCCTTCTCTCTCTCTCTCTCTCAATATGCATATGTAAATCTCTATAGCTATGTAGATCTATGTATCTATGTCTACATTTCTATCTCTATACATTTTCATATCTATGCATACATAGATGAGAGGTTATTAAGAGAGGCCATACATAAAGGGGTGGGAAAAGGTAGGTTTACAGTTGCATTATGACATTCTTTCAAGTTAATAAAGTTATTGTAATTATCATAATCTGCATGTCTTTTCCATTCAAACAACTGTAAACATATTTTGCCCACCCCAGTATATATGCTCTCTAATGATTGGCTCTGTTTCTCTGGAAAACCCTGCCTAATATAACTTTCTGGCTATTTCTCAAATATATTCAAGTGATCAGGAGAGTTTTGAGACTGGCCTTTATAATGGTGCAATTTTAGGATGGAATTCTACCTCAAAAATTTATTGTGATTTTGAGCAAGTTACTTAGATCTTTCTGAGCCTATATCCTCACCTATGAAATAAGTATAATACCAACTACCTAGATAAAATTTCTTGAAAATTCTAGATGATATGTATAGAATACCTACAACATAGCTAGTTCTCAGTAAGTGATTGTCACAATTTTTCTTTGATGAACAACATGTGAATAAATCTAACAATTAACAGTACCAGTAGCTAATGGTAAACCTATTCTCAACTTCTCAAATGACCTCATCTTTCTCAGCTAGAAATTGACTGTGCACTCCATATTTTAGGATTACCTTTCGTTGCAATGTTGTCATGCAGGTTACAAAGAGATTTCTCTAGAATTGAATTTTGTTTTCTCTGAAGCAGTAAAGGGAGACTGCTCAGCAACAGGTGTTGATGGCTAGTTAAAGCAATAGCTGGTTAGCAGAACCACAACTGCTTGACCAAGAATTGAGAGATAATGGTGTGAACTTCTGGTAAGCCCATGGAACTTGACTTAAAAACTAATAGTGGAGGAATTCAAAGAAGAATCTTTCTAAGGATAGGTTCATCCCCATTAATCAATTCCCAAATGAATCAGATTTTTAAAAAGTAATAATCACTAGCCATAATGTGTATTGGTAGTATAATATTTTCTATGTGAGGGCTCACATTTTTTCTAAAGATCATAACTATTGAGTAGATGGCTGCTTTTTAAGTGTAAACATTAGAGATTTGAAAAGCATATCAGCATTATGCCTGATATTTTTTATATGAAGTAGTAAGTTATTTAAAATATTTTTAAAACAATGAAAAGGTCAACTTCCAGCCAAGATGGAGGCACAGGTAGACACACCATGCTTCCTTGCACAACCAAAAGAAGGATAACAACAATTTAAAAAAAACCCAGAACTGACAGAAAATCAAACTGTATGGAAGTTTGACAACCAAGGAGTTAAAGAAGACACATTCATCCAGACCGGTAGGAGGGTTGGAGACAGGCAGCTGGGTGGAAAGGACTTAGAGCAAGGCGGTGGCTGGAGGACTGGGATGGGCAAGGCAGCAGTGGGTAGACCAGACCAGCTGGCAGCTTGCAGACTGGGTGGTCCCACATTCCCACACAGATAAACAAGGAGAAACAACTGAGGAGTAGGAGGGACTGTGCAACTCAGGGTCCCAACACAAGGAAATAAAGCCTCAAACCACTGATTGAAAACACTTGTAAGGGTTGAGGCAGCAGGAGAAACTCCCAGCCTCACAGGAGAATTTGTTGGAGAGACCCACAGAGTCCTTGAACATACACAAATCTACCCACCTGGGAATCAGTACCAGAAGGACAAATTTGCTTGTGGGAAGCAGGGGACATGGCTGAAAGCCAGCCGACAGCTCAGCAAGTGGCACTGTTCCTTCTCAGATCCCTCTCCCACATCTGATGCCACAATGCAGCCATGTGGTTGTCCTACCCTGGTGAATACCTGAGGCTCCATTCCTTATTACAAAACAGGCATGCCAAGGCAAAAAATGACCCCCCAAAAAGAACAGATTAAAGCTCCAGCCATGGAGCTTTAAGCTCTCAAGCCATGTAAAGATAGACAACCTATCAGATACACAGTTCAATACACTGCTAATCAGGGTGCTCACAGAATTGATGGAGTATCGTCACAAAATAGAGGGAAAAGTGAAGGCTATGAAAAGTGAAATAAAGAAAAATGTACAGGGAACCAAGAGTGTAGGGAAGGAAACCAGGACTCGAATGAACAATTTGGAGCAGAAGGAAGAAATAAACATTCAGCCAGAACAGAATGAATAAACACAAACTGAAAAAAATGAGGAGAGGCTTAAGAACCTCCACAAAAACTTGAGACATTCTAAGATTAGAATCATAGGGGTGCCAGAAGGAGAAGAGGAAGACCAAGAAATTGAAAACTTATTTGAAAACATAATCAAGGACAACTTACCTAATCTTGAAAAGGAAATAGACTTCCAGGAAGTCCAGGAAGCTCAGAGAGCCCCCAAAATTTGGATCCAAGAAAGCTCACACCAAAGCACATCATAATTACATTACCCAAGATTAAAGAGCAGGAGAGAATCTTAAAAGCAGCAAGAGAAAAGGAGAAAGTTCCCTACAAAGGAGTTCCCATAAGACTATCAGCTGATTTCTCAAAAAGAACCTTACTAGCAAGAAGGGGCTGGAAAGAAGTATTTCAAGTCATGAAAGGCAAGGACCTACATCCAAAATTACTCTATCCAGCAAAGCTATCATTTATAATGTAAGGGCGGATAAAGTGCTCCCAAGATAAGTTCAAGTTAAAGGTTTCATCATCAATAAGCCCTTATTATATGAAATGTTAAAGGGACTTATCTAAGAAAAAGAAGTTAAAAAAACATGAACAGTAAAATGATAACATACTCACAACTATTAACAACTGAACCTAAAAAACCAAAACCAAAACCAAAAATGAACTAAGCATGCAAGTAGAACAGAAACAGGATGACAGAAATAGAGCTCACGTGGAGGGTTAGGTGTATCAGTAGTGAGGGGGGGGCAGAGAATGGAGGAAAGGGTACAAGGAATAAGAAGCATAAATGGTAGGTACAAAATAGACAGGGAGGGATTAAGAATAATATTGGAAATGGAGAAGCCATAGAACTTATACATATAGCCCATGGACATGAATTGAGGGAATGGCAGAATGATGGGGGCAGGGTGGGTAGAGGGCATAGGGCAATAAAGGGGAGAAAAAATGTGATAACTGTAATAGTATAATTAATTAATTATATATATAATTTTAAAAGTAAAAATAAAATGAGAAAGAGAGTCAGAAAGAACAAAATCTTTTATCAAAGAATTATTTTGTTACACTGTGTGGACATAGCCAGAGAGTTATCTACTGTGCTGTATTGAAAATTATGAGCAAGAACCTATTAGATATCTGGCTGTGTGCCAGGTATCATTCCTCAAGCAGCAGAAGCTGGTTGTGAGCATTTGGCTGATAGCCTGTGGCAGTCTAAATAATAATAATAAAAAAAAGAGTAGACATTACCAGAGACTCTCTGTCCATCTCCATACAAACCTAGAATGTTGACTGCAGTACCACTGACAAAGTGTTTGCTGAAATCAAGAAGCAAGCATAGGAGTATCAACAAGGACTTGTGAAGTGCTCTGGAAACAATACATGGGTGAATGTATAATTTAGAAAATTTTAATAATATTTTCCTTGGGGACAAAAGTAAGTGATAAAAGCTTGTAGTTAGCTACTACATATATTTCTTAAGCCTATCACTTTTGGGGGAAAATTGTGAGAAATTACATCTCTTTGCTTTGGTTTTGAAAAATAACTAGAAACTTCTCCATAAATAACTTTTAACATCCATCACTGGCAGAGTTTATTCAATGTTAACACTTATCATTTTTATCTCCTTCCTGTTTATTTTATCATTTAGCATTACTTTTTTAGAGACTTCCTGTTTTGATTTGTCAACAACATGGGATAAGTATGTTTCTTTGTGACCCTGTGAGAAAGTTTGTAGGTTCAGGATATAGGTATCTAGCCACAAGAATAAAAACCTCACTCTCTAGACTGACCTTGAGCAATCAATAGTGTTTCTTTCCATAACCTTATGATTATTCAGGAACAAAATTATCTTTCTTTGCTAAATGCAAAATTATCTTTCTTAAATGGGTAATGCATTTGACAATGTTGGCTTTGCTCCTCCTGTCATTTGAAGCCCATGTTATCTGCCTATTCGTGGGAGCTGTCTTAGCAGTTAGTTCTTATTTTAGGGAAAAAGAAAGAAATTGTACAGTAATATTTCATTTTGTCATCACAGATAACAGACCATGAGTTCTTAAAGATGTTCATTTAAAAATAATGCTGAAGAAAGGCAAACAATGATTTTCAGAATTACTAGTTCTTGCTTCTATATGGATTTAGAAAAATATATTCTACCAAATGAACATTTTATATCAGGATTGTAGACCAACTTCAGATTTTATTAAAATTCAAATATATAAGAAGTTAGACTCAAAGTTTTTAAATTCACTTCTGTAACCCATGCTCTCTGTTTCATATGCTCTCTGTAACCTATGCTCTACAAGGTACTAACTTTACACTTACTTTCCAGATCTGCTGTTTACTCTATGAACACACTTGATTTAAAAGTTCCCTCCTCATGTTTCTTGTGTTCCAGTGTCTAGTTGAAAAACAGGGTACACCAGTAGGAGTTTTAATGAGATGAACACAGATCACTGCAGAATGAAGTATAGTAAGGCATTTAAAAACAAGGATTTTGGATGATAATTAGAACTGTGTTTGTGACTAGAATCTGCTAAATATGATGAATGGGGCCTGGATAAAATTGTAATTTAGCCTCTCCAAAACTATTTACTTCTCTGTAAAATTGGAATAACAACCATATCGAGTTGTTATGAAAGTATATGAAATAGGAGAGGGTAATTAACATATATCTTAGATCTCAGCACTCAACTAACATTGACAACCTTTTATTATTGCATGAATAAGAGCTGATGGATTTATTTCATTAATTGTAACTTTCTTTTTAGCTTAAAACTTTCTTTAAGCTGAAAGGAAACCCTGAGTCCAGTCTCAGTTATGTTTCTTAGAATTTGGTGGTGTATCTGGTGGGCAGCTGGAAATGTAGTTTGGGATCATTGGTGATTAATCTTACCTAGACATTGCTTTTAGAATAATCAGTCATTGTTTAGTAATTGAAGTTATGCATATGGATGAAATCACTTAGTAAAATGCAGAGAGAAGAGAAGAAAAGAGAAGAGAAGAAGAGAAGAGAAGAGAAGAGAAGAGAAGAGAAGAGAAGAGAAGAGAAGAGAAGAGAAGAGAAGAGAAATCCATAGAGAACACACGTAGAAGATCAGAAAAAAATATCTTTTCCTTTCAGACAAGAGTAATGGAACTATGGACTGGGTATAGATGCAACCAAAATTTTATCTGTGAAGGGGTAATGAATTGACATGTTTAATAATCTCTACTTTTCCTAATGAAGATTTTGAGAAAAATAATTAGAAATCAGGAAATAATAGAAGTAGGAACATTAAATGGACCAGATTCAGTGACACATATAACTCATATAAACACAGAAGTCAGAGTTAGAAAGAGACATGGGGCCAATCAGAAAGGATCTTAGCTGTTAGAATAACATTTTTCTTTCCTCAATGAGGGAAATGACAAGGTTAGAATAAAAGCTACAGAATCTTAAATAAATTGTAGAGTGCAGGATAAACTGTAGGCAGAGAAATTGAAGTCATAAAAACCAGTTGGCAAACTATTGCAATAGTGTGTTATGGGTGCTACTTGTTGGGTGGGATATATTCCAAATGGTCTGTCCGTTCTGGTCTTGCCTTGGCCACTCCATCACCTTGGATGCCATCAATAATCCCCTTCTAAACATGGCTAGAAACTCCTCATCTTTGAATTTTCAGCTCAAGGATTTCTTTTTCAGGGTTGCTCTCCTTGATAGCTGGTCTTACCTTAATGCCCCCCTCAATATTTCAAAAGCACATTATCAAGACACTTGCCACACAGGTTCATCTACTTGCCTTTTTCCCCAGCAAAATTGCAGACTTACTAAAGATGGAAACCATATCTTCTTATTTCCTGGAATCTAGTTCATAACCTGGAACATTGTCAAAATTCAATGACACTGAATGAATGAATGAATGAATGAATGAATGAATGAATGAATGAGTGAATACAAGAGCTAACTAAATAGTATTAATATAAATTTAAAAATCATAAATGAAACATGGATGTAACATATTTAATAATATATTTTATAAAAATGGGTCTTCTGGCCCTGGCTGGCATAGCTCAGTGTATTGAGCATGGGCCTGCGAACCACATGATCGTGGTTTGATTCCAAGTCAGGGCACATGCTTGGGTTGCAGACCAGTTCCTGGCAGGGGACTCACGAGAGGCAACCATACATTGATGTTTCTCTCCTTCTCTCCTCTGTCTCTCTAAAGATAAATAAATAAAATCTTTTAAAAATGGGTCTTCTAATAAAAGGAAAGGTAATTTTCATGGTGAGGAAGAATAAATTCTTCTTCAGCCACTCTACCCATGATTTGCATTCAAACAATAAGTGTTCTTCTCACAATTGCTTCTAAGTTATTCTGTGAGGCACTTAACAGATGCGTTAAGCCTTTCCCTGTCAGCTGAGAGCCAAGGGGTAAGAAAGAAATGAAAATGCTTTACTTTTAATGTGTTCTTGAACAAGCTTTTCTGTTACATAAATAAATAAGTCTGACCTTCCCTGCAAGTAGCGATGTTTTACAGTACTTAAAACACACACAGAAAGCATTGCTTTTTCTATAGTGAGGCTATGCCTTGCCTAGTCACACCACATCAATGACTTGACAAAATTGGTGTGCTAATAACTTGTTAGAGCTTAGATATGGTCTGCCAAAGACAATTAGGTATAAAATTCTGTGCCTTTTCTCTAAGCCTAAAAAGAAATTAAATCTACTAACTCTAAGACTGTAATCTATTTAGCATTTTTCTACATCAGTGTTTTTTAAACCTTTTTAACAAACCCATGTGATCATGGCATAGTCACTATATATACATGTATACCCAAAGTTTCATGAATTTTCTTCCTTAAATTCTTCACTTCACTGTTCTATTCTATTAATTTTTGTAATGTCCACTCCAACCATAAGTTGATTTTTTGAACATTAATGATCTCAGTCAGTTTGAGAAACATTTTTGATAATTACCCACTGCTAAAATATGGTAAAAGGAGTAAAATTATAATCTGCAGAGTAACTTCTGCTGTTTCAGCATTACATGTTTTTAGTATTTCTCCTTAATTTAACCCAGATGATCAATTGAGTCAAATTTCAGAATTGTTTTATCTGTCAACTTTTTGTTTTGTATGTTGAGAGGGGTGGTGGGTAGAAGAGAAGAACCACAGGCCATGTGAACTTTGTTTTAAGATAAAAGGTAAATTTGGGGAAGTAAAAAAGGTAAATGAAACTTTAATATCATCTAGCTTAACATTCTTCAAATTTTACCATGATTTTGACTCATTCATGCATCCATTCAGCAAATATTTGGTAGCACTTATATCTGTCAGATTCTATGCTAAGCAACTGGAGATTCAAAGATGAGACACAGATTTCTACCATAATCATTTTATAATCAAGTAAGAAGAGAAATGTGGGGGGAAAGTATGAAGCAATTATTTTGAAAAATTAACCTATTTTCTAGGTCTCAGTTTCTCCATCTGAGTTAAACTAAAATCTCAGTTCAAATAACTATTATAAAAATGTTATAGTGATACTGAAAGTCTATTTAATAGGAAAAATTCCAAGGCCCAGACATTGCACTGTCAAACAGAAAGTTGATTTGAACTTAAATTATTCCCTTTCCTAAACTAGTCAAGGCTTCCTCCAAACCATTCTCTCCATCTTGCTTTCAGTCCCCCACCTCTTTACAGGGACCATTAGAGGTTGTTCATAGTAACTTTCTGTGTGCATTAGACTGTGATCCCTTATTAAATCCATTCCACTCATCTTAGTGCATATAGTGCTATACACTTGGACTAGGACTTATCTCATTTCTTCATTGTTAAATAATAGTAATGACTAAAAGACTTAAGAAAGACAATGTAGATAACTTTAAGTGTAATTTAGTACATATATGCTTCCTGTGGATAGCAGGAGAAGATAATTTTTATCTGATATCATTTGCTAATAGTGATATAAAAATGCATATTGTAAGAAAGAAATCCAAAAGCATGAATATCCCTTAATTATTTTTATCAAAAAATGTATAAATAGACCTCTTGCTGAGGCAAGATTTACATTTTACCTTATAAGTCATTTTAATGACTCATGTTTGAACTGAAATGTGAGATATCTAAACTAGTGACTAAAAATACACAGAAAGTTCCTACCAGAAATGGAGAACTTAGCAGAGAAAAGAAGAAAAGTAAGAACAAATATAAAGCATGGTCTGATGTTAAAGTCAAAACCAGCCAAAACAACTATTTGAGATTCTCAGTGACAATTGTACACTTTGTGTTGCTTTAATATCTGCCCTGGGGGCCTCTGCTCTGAGGCTGCTGGGCCCAAAAGGACGGGAAACTAAAGTACTTGGTTGTACTGTTCTCAAATCCTGTGATCCTCAATAGGCCACACTACCATTCTCATCCCCAGGTTCCTCTTTTATTGGGTGTGAGGTTTTTAAGCCTCTCTCAGAAGATTATATTGGTGATGACATGAGATCATGGTATGCAGTATGAACTTAAATAGTGGCTACATTAAATTTAAATCAAGCCCTGGCTGGTGTGGCTCAGTGGATTGGACCTGTGATGCAAGGGATCGAGGTTCGATTCCCAGTCAGGGCACATGCCTGGGTTGCGGGCCAGTTCTCAGTGGGGGACACATGAGAGGCAGCCACACATTGATGTTTCTCTCCCTCTCTTTCTCCTTCCCTTCCCCTCTCTGAAAATAAATAAATAAAATATTGTTTTAAATTTAAATCTAAATTTGTTTTTTTCTATTCTTTCTTCATTGAATATGTCAGCCAGTACCAAGACTTCATGTATTGTCTTTATATAAAATATTATAAAATCTTTTCTCTATAGCCCTAAATTTTCTTGTCACTAAATGGCTTGCTGAATATCCTCATGAATAAAATGTCCTCATTTCTAACTCAGCATGTTTAAATAATTATATTACCCCCAAACCAGCTTTCTGTCCCACAGTCTCTTTTCCTCTAAATGATAGAATTATCATGTTCAGTTGTCTACGGTAAAAAAATTGGTGTCATCTTCAGTTTCATCCTTCTATTCATTCATCCACACCTACTGCTTTTTGGGGGGAGGCTTAAAAAACTAACATTTATTTCTCAGAGTTCTGGAGGCCAGAAATTCAAGTTCTAAGTGCTGGTAGATCCCATGTCTGAAGAGAGCCTTGTCCTGATTTGCAAGTGGAAAGTGCTAATTGGAATGAATGGTTCCATAGAAGGGAATCTGACAGTTAAAGCCCTTGTTTTGTTGTTGTTGTTGTTTGTTTGTTTATTTTGGTTTGGTTTTGCATATATTATTACAGATGTCTCACTTTTCCCCCTTGTCCCCCTTCTACTCAGCCAGCTCCCCACTTACATGGTCAATCCTATACCATTGTCCATATCCATGGGTCCTTCATGTATGTTCTTGGACTAATCCCTTCACCTCAGTTTAATTAGTCCTCATCCAACACACCTCTTACAGAGGTCATTCTAGTCCATGATTCAATGTTTCTGGTTATATTTTGCTCATTAGTTTATTCTGTTCATTATATCACTCTTATAAGATCATATGATATTTCTCTTTCACTGACTGACTATATCACTTAACATAATACTCTCCAGTTCCATCCATGCTGTTCGCAAAGGGCAGAAATTTCTTCTGTCTGTATGCTGCGTAGTATTCCATTGTGTAAATGTGCCATGGTATTTTAATCAATTTATCTACTGATGAGCACTTAGGATGTTTCCAAATCTCGGCTATTATAAATAGTGCTTCTATGAACATAGGGATGAATAAATTCTTTTGAATTGGTGTTTCAGGATTCTTAGGGTATAATCACAGCAATGAAATTGCAGGGTCAAAAAGCAGTTCCATCTTTAGATTTCTGAGTAAATTCCATACTGTTTTCCACAGTGGCTGCATCAGTCTGCATTCACACCAGTAATGTGCTACATATTCATTTTCTCCACAACCTCACCAGCACTTGTTCTTTGTTGATTTATTTATGATGGCCATTCTGACCAATGTGAAGTGGTATCTCATTGTAGATTTAATTTGCATCTCTCTGATGGCTAGTGATGCTGAGCATTCTCTCAAATATTTCTGGGCCCTCTGTATGTCCTCCTTAGAGAATTGTCTATTTAGGTCTTTGGCCATTTTTTAATTGGGTTGTTTGTCTTCCTAGAATGGAGTTGTGTGAGTTCTTTATATATTTTGGAGATTAAACCCATGTCTGAGATATCATCGGCAAATATATTTTCCCAAATATATTTGGGAAAATATACTGTTGGTTCCCTTTTCATTTTGCTGATGTTTCCCTTAGCCATGCAGAAGTCTTTTATTTTGATGAAGTTTCATTTGTTTATTCCTTCCTTCATGTCCCTTGCTTTAGGGGACATATTAATGAAAATATTGCTTATGTGGAATATCTGAAATTTTCCTGCCCAGGTTCTCCTCTAGGACTTTTTTTGTTCTCATGACTTACATTTAAATCTTTTATCCATCTTTTTATTTTTGTATATGGTGTAATTTGGTGGCCAAATTCTCTTCCTTCCTTCCTTCCTTCCTTCCTTCCTTCCTTCCTTCCTTCCTTCCTTCCTTCCTTCCTTCTTTCCTTCCTTCCTCCCTCCCTCCCTCCCTCCCTCTCTCTCTCTTCCTTCCTTCCTTCCTTCCTTCCTTCCTTCCTTCCTTCCTTCCTTCCTTTCTTTCTCTTTCTTTCTTTCTTTCTTTCTTTTCTTTTTTTGCATGTAGCTGTCTAGATCTCCCAACACCATTCGTTGAAGAGGCTATTTTTACTCCATTTTATGCTTCTGCCCACTTTGTTGAATATTAATTGAACATAGAGTCTTGGACTTTTTTTCTGGGTTCTCTATTCTGCTCCACTGATCTATGTGTCTGTTCTTATGCCAGTACCAGAATGTTTTGATTACTGTGGTCTTGTAATATGGTTTGATATCAGGTATTGTGATCCCTCCTACTTTGCTCTACTTTCTCAAAATTGCTATGGCTATTAAGAGTCATTTATGGTTCCAAATAAACTTTTGAAGTGTTAGTTCTGTATCTATGAGACATGTCATTGTTATTTTAATAGGGATTGCATTAATACATAACTTGCTTTCAGTAGTATGGACATTTTGATGATGTAAATTCTTCCAATCCATAAGCATGGTATGTGCTTTCATTTGTTCATCTCTTCCTTAATTTCTTTCTTCAGCGTTGTGTAGTTTCCCAAGTACAGGTCTTTTACCTCCTTGGTAGCTTTATTCCTAGGTACCTTATTTTTCTTGTTGCTATATCCAATGGAATTTTTTTTCTGATTTCTGTTTCTGATATTTTGTTGTTGCTGTACAAACATGCCTTTGATTTCTGAATGTTGATGTTTTATCCTGCTGCTTTGCCAAAATCACTTATGAGGCCTAACAGTATTTTGGTGAAGTCTCTGAGATTTTCTATCTACACTATCATGTCATTTGCAAACAATGATAGTTTTGCTTCCTCCTTTTCAATTCAATGCCTTTTATTTCTTGTTCTTGTCTGATCACTGTGGCTAGGTCTTCCAATACTATGTTGAATAGTATAGGAACAGTGAAAGCAGACATTATTTTCTTGTTTCTGATCTTAGTAGGATAGCTTTTATTTTTTACCCATTGAGTATGATGTTGGCTATAGGTTTCTCATATATGGCCTTTTTTATGTTGAGGTATGCTCCCTCTGCTCCCACTTTGCTGAGTGTTTATATCATAAATGGTATAAACATTTGTACCTTACCAAATACTTTTTCTGCATCTAATAATATGATCATGTAATTTTTGTCTTTCCTTTTTTATGTGATATATTATGTTTATTGATTTGCAAATATTCTATCACCCTTGCATCTCTGGGGTGAATCCCACTTGGTCATGGTGTATGATATTTTTAATGTGTTGCTGGATATGTTTTGCCCATATTTTCTTCAGGATTTTATTGTCTATGTTCTTCAGCAGTATTGGCCTGTAGTTTTTTCTTTGTTGTGTCTAAAGAATATGATGATGCTGTCTTCATAAAAAGACTTTCGGAGTCTTCTCGTTTTTGGACTTGTTATAATAGTTTGGGAAGTATAAAGGTTAGCTCTTCTTTAAATGTTTTGTAAAATTCTCCTGTGAAATCATCCAGTCCAGGACTTTTGTGTACTGGGAGTTTTTGATTACTGCTTCAATTTCACCAGTTGTTATCAGTCTGTTCAGGCTTTCTGCTTCTTCTTGATTCAGTTTTGGAACACTATGTTTTTCTAGAAATTTGTCCATTTGACCCAGGTTTTCAAATTTTTTGACATAGAGTTGTTCATAGTAATTTCTTACAAGTTTTTGTATCTGTGTGGAATCAGTTATACTCTCTCCTCTTTCACCTCTGATTTTATTTATTTGGGTCCTTTCTTTTTTTCTTGATGAGTCTGTTTAAAGACCTGTTGATTTTGTTTATCATTTTAGAGAACAACCTCCCGAATTTATTGATGCTTTTAATAGTTTATTCAGTCTCTATGTGATTTAATTATGCTCTGACCTTGGTTATTTCCTTCCCCCTACTCACTCTGGGCTTTGTTTGTTGTTCCTCTAGTTCTTTTAAGTGTAGTATTAGGTATTTTTGTGGGGGAAACTTTGCCTGCAAGTCCCCCCATCTGCCACGGATGAAAATGAAACTACCAAGACATGATCTGCTTGGGGAGGAGAGGTGGTCAATCTCTCACAGGAGAAAGACCAAGAGCCCCTTCCTCAAGGGCTTTTATTAAGTTTGTAACACACAGAAATACAGGTAAAGCTCATCAATCAATGTCAGGCAGCAAGGATCAAAGAATAGGTAACGTTTCAAAGAAATCTGAGGGCTTATTCTGAGTCAGTGTCTGTCAGGTAAGGGGGTTGCAAAAACTTTGGGAGACATACTTATTTCCTGCTCAGACCCTTATCATATAAATGAAAACACTCTTAGCAAAGCAGGCTTCACAGGACTTTGTGAATTCTTTCTTATGCTGATCACTCCAGAAACTGCTCTAGCTGGCAAAGGGCTGCACCCCCTTCTTTGTCATAGGTTTTTAGGCTTAAGTGGATTAGAGCCAGGAAGCACTACTCCCAAATAGAAATGGGGACTCGGGCTATGTCAGAATAGCTGGGGGAAGGGTCCATCACCCCCTCTTTGCTGCAGCCTCCCAAGTCCTTCTTTGAGGGCCTCCCAAGTGATCATGTCTGGCTTAGGTGCCCCCCCTCTGAGGGGTTGTACTCAACATTGACTAACCAACCAAGTGTTGGGGGCAGAAATGGATGAAGCAGAAGCAGCACTCCTGCCAGGGAGATAAGCTTTGTCTCCTTAGTGGCTCACAGTCTGAAGGTAGCTCACTCAGCCTTATCCATTGGGGGGGTGGGGCTAGAACTCCTGAAACCAGGCATAGCAGTTCCCAACAGTTTTTTTTTTAAATATATTTTCAGATCCTCTTTAGGTAGGCCTCTGGGGACTGCTTTCACTATGTCTCATATATTGTGGAATGTTATGTGTTCACTTTCATTTGTTTCAGCTACTTGTTCTAGCTTCTTTTATCTCTCACTGTTTACTAATCTATTAGTTAATATTATGTTATTCACACTCCTTGTAATTGAATGTTTTGACTTCTTTTTATTGCTTTTTACTTTCAAGCCACTGCAATCCTCAAAGATGCTTGAAATGATTTCAATTTTCTTGAATTTGTTAGGTTTTATTTTTTTGTCCTATAGTGTGGTGTA
The DNA here is from genome assembly GCF_021234435.1 of Artibeus jamaicensis. Classification (NCBI taxonomy): domain Eukaryota; kingdom Metazoa; phylum Chordata; class Mammalia; order Chiroptera; family Phyllostomidae; genus Artibeus; species Artibeus jamaicensis. The sequence goes on from NW_026521887.1 coordinate 2,569,990, forward strand.
TCTTTGAAAATTGGGTTGAAATGTTCTGTAAATTTTCAATTAAGTCCATTTGATCTATTGTGTAATTTAATGCCACTATATCTCTGTTCTTTTATTTATTTATTTTTGGTGGGGGGAGTCTGGAAGATCTGCTCACTGTTGACCATGGAGTGTTAAAATCTCCTACAATGAGTGTATTGCCTATGATCTCTTGCTTAAGGTCCTCTAAGATTTTCTTTATATATTTAGGTGCTTTTATGTTGTACACATATATGTTTACTAGTGTTATATTGTCATGTTGGACTGCTCCCTTAAGTTTTATGTATTAACCTTCTTTGTCTTTTGTTATGGTCTTAGTTTGATGTGTATTTTGAAATACCTAAGCTTTTTTTCCACGTTCATTTGTATGGAATGTTTTTCCATCTCTTCACACTCAGCCTGTGTAAATCTTTGTTATGATATAGTCTCCTTTAGACAGCCTATATGTAGGTTGTGTTTTCTTGTCCATTCAGGCCCCTATGTCTTTTGTATGGAACTTTTAGTCCAGTAACATTTAGGATTATTATCAATTGGTACTTATCCTTTGCAATTTTTCCCCCTTGTACATGTGTTTTCCTCTCTTCTTCTTCTTCTTCTTCTTCTTCTTCTTCTTCTTCTTCTTCTTCTTCTTCTTCTTCTTCTTCTTCTTCTTCTTCTTCTTCTTCTTCTTCTTCTTCTTCTTCTTCTTCTTCTTCAAGTAGTCCCTTTAGCATCACTTCCAATGCTGCTTTTAGCATCAGTTCCAATGCTGGAACTGTACTGCATTAGTTTGTTTGTTTACTGAACAACTCTTAATTTTGCTTTGCACTAGAAATGAGAGCCTTTCTGCATAGAGTGGCCTTGTTTGCAAGTCTCTGTATTTCATTTCTTGAAATGTTTCATGCTCATCCCTTCTGGCCTGTAGTACTTCTGTTGAGAAATCAGTTGATAACCTTATCAAAGCTCTTTTGTAGGTAGCTAGTTGTTTTCTCTCTTACTGCCTTTAAGATTGTATCTATCTTTAAATTTTGCAATTTTTGTTGTAACATGTGTTGGTGTGGGCCTCTTGAGTGGGATGTTCTGTTCTTCCTTAACCTGTGTGATTTTCTCCCTTACCAAGTTTGGGGGGTTATCTGTCATTATTTCTTTAAACAAGTATTCTCCCTTGCTCCCTTTCTTCTCCTTCTGGTATCCTTATGATGCATATACTTTTACATTTCATGTTGCTGCAAAGTGCCATTTGAAGTCTTTTTATTTGTTTGCTCTGACTGGGTTTTTTTCTACCTCATTTTTCTATTCACTTATTTGATCCTCTCCTTCATTCTTACCCTGCTTTATTTTTATATGTATATTTATTTTTTTTATTTTTGAAGACTGGGAAAGGTTTTATTTATTTTATGGTTATATTTTTATTAATTATGCTATTACAGTTTTCCTGATTTTTCCCCTTTTGCCCCCCTCCACCCAGGACCTCCCATCCCCTGAGGCAATCCTCCCACTGTTATTCATGCCCATGGGCCATACATATAAGTTCTTTGACTATTCCATTTCCTTTACTGCAATTTACATCCTCATTGCTATTCTACAACTACCTATTTGTCCTTGTTAATCCTCTCAACTCTTCACTCATTCCCCCACATCCCTTCCCATATGGCAACCATCAAAATACTCTCTGTATCCTTGATTCTGTCTCCATTCTTCTTGCTTACTTAGTTTTTTATATTCAAATATTAATAAATATGTATTTATTGCCATTTTATTGTTCATAGTTTTTATCTTCTTTTTATTAAATAAGTCCCTTTAACATTTCACATAATAATGGTTTGGTACTGATGAACTCCTTTAATTTTTTCTTGTCTTGGGAGCTCTTTATCTATTCTTCAATTTTAAATGATAGCTTTCGTGGGTAGAGCAACAATGACTGTAGGTCCCTGCTTTTCATGACTCTGAATATTTCTTGCCAATCCTCTGTAGTCTACAAAGTTTCATTTGAGAAATCAGGTAACTAACTTCTTTTCTCTTGCTGTGTTTAAGATTCTCTCTTTGTCTTTAATCCTTGGCATTTTAATTATAATGTGCCTTGGAGTGGGCCTCTTTGAATCTTTCTTGTTTGGTACTCTGTGCTTCCTGGGCTTGCATGTCTATTTCCTCCACCAAATTAAGAAAGTCTTCTTTCATTATTTTTGCAAATATATTTCTAATTTCTTGCTCTTTTTCTCCTTCTGGTACTCTTTGATGCAAATGTTGGACCTCTTGATATTGTCCCAGAGGCTGCTTATACTATCCTCATTTTATTGAATTTTTTTCTTCTTCTTGTTCTGTTTGATTTTTTTGCTTCCTTATATTCCAAATCGTTGATTTAATTCTCAGCTTCATCTGTTGTACTATTGTTTCCCTGTAAATTGTTCTTTATTTTAATTACTATGTCTTGTGTTTCTGGCTGCATCATTATTTTGTCATTGACGTCCTCACTAAAGTTCTTTGAGCATCCTTATAACCTGTGTTTTGAACTCTGCATCTGATAGATTGCTTATCTTCATTTACATTAGTTATTTTTCTGAAGTTTAGATCTGTTCTTTCATTTGGGCCATGTTCCTTTGTCTCCTTGTATTGGCATCCATCTGTATTTGTTTCTGTGTATTAGGTAAGCTGCTTTGATTCTGCGTCTTGGTAATGTGTACACCTAATGTGCTAGGTTTTCTAAAGGGTCCAGTGTCACAGCCTCCCCTATCACCCAAGCTGGGTACTCAAGGTGAGCCCTTGGTGTGGGCTGAATATGTCCTCCTCTTGTAGTTGAGCCTTGGTTGCTGTAGGCCAATCAATGGGAAGCATTTTCCCAGGCCAGTCAGCAGCAAGGATTGTCTGTGGCCACTTACCACCAACCACCTCCATCAATGGAAGATCAGCTTTGCAAGAGCAGTGTGGTGGTGCTCTGATGTGATCTGTCACTATCCACTGGGTGCATTGGCCCTGGAATTTTCTGGGTAATACAGGCTAAGTTTGGCCCTCCCCCCATACTTTTCCAGAGATCACCCTGCCTGAGCTATAAAGCAATCGAGGTGGCTGCTACTTGTGCTGGGCTTGGAGTTTCCCAGGAAAAGTCACGTAGTGAATATAGGCTGGCTGCTGCTAATGCTGGGCCTGGGGTTCACTGAGGCTTGCTGTTGTGTGTTTGATAGGATTTAAGACATCATGCAGCAGAAGCCAAGACCAGCCATTCACATGGAAAAACAGCTTGGGTGGGCCCATAAATTGGGTAGGGCTGAGTCCCCTGGGATTTCCAAGATGTGTCAAACAGTGTGAACCAGGTTTATCGAGTTTCAGATAAGCACCCACTTGTCAGCTCTGTGGCTCTGTGGGTGGAGGGTTTAGAAAAGGGACAATGGCCTCTACTCACCTTGATGCCAGACACTTCAGTTTTTCTCGGTATGACACTGGTGCCTTTCAAGCTGCTACCCCAGTGCTGGAGCTCAGAGGGAGTGAGTCTGAGTAAGTGAGTCTATGTGTGGGTTCTTTAAAAAGAACTGGTTATGTCTCCAGCAGTTTCTTCCACTGCGTCAATCCCTCCTGGTTTTTGCAGCCATAAGTTGTGGGGACTTATCTTATGAGCCCTGGTCTGGGGGGCCTGGTGTGGGGCTGGGACTCCTTACTGCTGAGACATCCCTCCTGAGTTTTCATTCACTGCATATGGATGTGGGACCAACTTGTTCCAATTTGGAATAAGGCCCTCCTACCAATCTGGATGGATTCGGTATTTTTTTAAGTCTATACTTGTCAGACTTCCATTCAACTCAATTTCTAACAGTTCTGAGTGATGGTTGTTCTATATTTTAGTTGTAATTTTGATGTGGTTGTGTGAAGAGGCAAGCCACGCATATCTGCCTGTGCTAATTTCTTGACTACAAGTCATTATCCTGCTTTTAATTCCTTCTAGTATGCTCTTCATTTCAGATGTTGCATTCTTCATTTCCAACTGGTCCTTATTTAGAGTTTCTATGTCCTTTCTCATGCTGGTGTAGTTCCCACTAAGTTCCTTGTAGTTATAAGTTTCTTGAGCACCATTGTAACCATTACTTTGAACTCAATGTCTGATCAATTGCTTGCCTCAATTTCATTCAGCTCTTTTCTTAAGTTTCCTCATTTTCTTTCATTTGGGGTTTGTTTATTTGTCTCCCAATTTTAGTTGTATTCATTTCTGTGTATTAGAATGATCTGCTTTGACTCTGCCTTTTAGAGTGACCTTATATATTAGGAGTCCTGTAGGACCAAGTTGTGCAGACCCTTTGATATCCTCTAGGAATGTCCTTTGTGTGGGTTATATGGATTCTCTTGTTGTTTTGGGGTCCTGATTGTTATTAGTTCATTCATTGGTGGCAATTCCCTCAGCAGGCTATGAGACTCAACATCCATCGCATCTTGTACACTGTTGTATATCTGCTGACAAAACAACACAAAACAACACAAAAATAACACCTAAACAAGCAACCCCTTCCCTCAGCCACAGCAGCAATATCAGTGACAAAAGAGCAAAGAGTAATAAAAGTGGAAGAAGAAATGGAATAGTTGAGACAGGGGAAATGGGAAAAGATATGTGATTATGAGAAGAGAATGGGAAAGAAAATACTAGTAATTAATTGAAGGAGAAAATGGGGGAAAGGAACACAGAAAAAGTCACACAAATTTAAAAAGAGAGGGGAAGGGAACAATGGAGTAATCAAATGTAAGAGTAAAATAGGAGATATGAAAGAAAAAATAAAGCACCAAAAACTAAGAAAAAGTAAAAAAATATAAAAATAATAAAAAGGCTAAGAAAAAGAGAAAATAACAAAAATAATGAAAAAGATCCAAGTGGATTGGTCCCAGCAGAGTTTAGTGTTTGCCTACTGGTTTCTCCCTTTGGATGACACTCTGACGTCTGAGTCTGGTGTGAGCCAATGTCACGTGCTGTCCACATCTGACCCTCGGCAGCCTTTTTGAAGCTACAAATGATCCAGTTTGTGGCTGATTCCTCCAGGCTTGCTGCTCCCTGGGTGGGCCAAGTTACTCTGCAAATCTGGCTTTTATCAGCACTTGCTCCAGGGGTGTGTCAGTAAACATCACAAATTACCACAGGATATCCCTCTGCTTTGAGAAGGCTTCTAGTTGTGGGTTGGATCCCCAATTAGGGCATGTATAGGAGGCAACCGATTAATGTTTATCTCTCACACTGACACTTCCTCTCTCTCTTTCTCTGAAATCAATAGAATATATTTTGTATGTATTCTTTCCAGTCTCATATCATCCTGATGGGGTGGAGGAAGGGAGGGAAGAGTCCAACAGCAAAACTGTCACACAATGGTGAGGCACCTGTGCTGCGCCCTCTATTTAGTCTCAACCTCAGATTTCTGCTGCTGAGCTTCCCCCATGGCCTCCTCAACCAGTGCCACCCAGCCACCTGTCTTTACCCCCAATACCTCTGGCTCCTTTGCCAATCCACAGCCTCCTCTGTCAGACTCTGTCCAATTTGTGGTTCCAGCAATGCCCAGCAGCAGGGAGGACACAACCACCTCTCTGGCAAGTCCCTGGACCCCAGCTCCTGTCGGGGCACATGGCCTATCCTGGTGCAGAGGGCTCAGCATTGAGGCCAGGAGTTGAGGCACAGGTGTTCTGACAGTTTCTTCCTGAGGAGGAATTTGTAAATATCACAAAATGGCACACATTCCAAACCTGTGCAGCCAGAAGTACTGGGCCAGGCAGTAGTGGCAGTGGCTCCAACAGAAGAGCCCTGACAGTGTGCTCCCAAGTACCTGCATAGATGGACAGACACTTGCATAATAGCACACTTGCCTGCACACACACTCACTCACAAATGCTCTCATACACACTCAACTGCTTTTTCAAGTTGAATGCTCTGTTGTTGACCTGAAATATGGGCCCAGGGCTAGGAACAAGTGGACAGAGCTTCCAACTACTCTGCAGCCATCTTGAAACACCCTACAACTGCTTACTTTCCACACTGTCAGGCCCTGCATCAGCACTAAGGCACACAATGATCAACAGACTTTCAGACTCCTCAGACCACGTCTCCCTCATTGATTTCCTCCACAAAGCCTTTATCAGCTTAACTTTCTTTTTACCTTCTACTGCCAGCACATATTTTCACCTTCATGTGCAGTAGTAATTAAACAAGCCTTTTCATACCTCAGTACATCTAACTCACATTCTTACACAAGACTTTTGAATTTTTCCTCTTGCCTCTAGCAGTGAGCAGGAACTTCTTAACTCTCTATATGGGGGCTTTTTATTCACTTGCTTTGGCTCAAATTTCTTTCTTTGACCACTAAACAGAAAGGAACTTCCTTTTCTCTACTCTTGAAAATCGCCCATCTTTAAGACAAGCTCTAGTATAATTTCTGTCCTAAAGCCTAAGTGAACTAGGCTCCTACTTCTCACTTATGCTCAGCTATGTTTTGTTTCTACTTTATGGGGAAAAAATCTTTTGATTTTCTTTTTTATTGATTAGCACTTTAAAAAAAATCAAAGTCCATTTTTTTCTTAGCTTGAATGCAAACATTTAAGTCAACAGTACAATGTCCCTTACTATTTATCTTTCTCTATATATAGACATATAAATTTACATATCTTACATACATTTACATATATTATACCTATATTTTATATATGTATTGATTGATCAATAGAATTCATAGCATTATCTGTTTACATATAAACACAATATAATTAGAAAATTTCACATTATGTGTTATGTTTGCTTATTAATAATTACTTGCAAAATCTAAGTAAAAATGATTTGCTTCTATACTATTCAACAAGATACCACCAAGATAGCTGAGAATGCAGATAACAGATAGAACTCTAAAGAAATCTATAATTCTTGCATAAAGATGTTTTTGGGTCATTGCAGTAGTTAGCTCAGTTCTTAAATTCACTGAAATTTCACACTGAACTATTTTTCTCTTCTGCAGCTAGTTTGTGATTGATTTTTCTCAATACAAACAGCAGTAGATTAGGGAATTAATTAAGGGAAACCTAAAATGTCTTCTCCCTCACTTCACTTCACTTACAATGCCTGCTGGGCAGGTGAAGGAAGCACTGGTAAGAAGGTTATTTCTCTGTAGTGAGTGGAGAATAGAATAAATGTTGTAATTAAAGGGACCTAGAGGGTTTATATTGAGAAAAGGCTAAGTTATGATCTAACAACAAAATAGTATTCCAAGAAATGAATTGCAGTTAATCCTTCTAACTGGTAAAAAATATAGAGAACTCTAATAAATATAGTAAAAAAAGATAGCATAAAACTTATACATTTAAAGTTATATATTTATAATTATACATAAGATATTACCTTCTGGTACTTTCATATATTTCTTTCAAGTAGATTTCTTCCTGAAAAAGTTTACATTGCAAATATTTGTAGATTTAAATATGTTTTAAATACTCTAAATCAGTGTTAGACAACTGTTTTGGTGAAGAGAGATATTTTAAAGTAAAACTTTTTTTCACATTTATATTGTGCACCTTAATATATGTGGTATATGTTTATAGTTACTTATTTCTGTTACTTAGAAAGAGAATGTTTGCTTTTTAAAATATTAAAATGTTTTAAATTGTTTTTAATAATTGTTAATATGTAAGCTCTAAAAATCCTTCCCTGACTGTATCCTCTCCTTCTCTCCATTAAACATGCTAACCATCTTTTCTGCCCGTCTCAAGTTTCTCCATAAATCAATGTGTTATAAGCTCAATTGCTGGCTTATTTTCCATGCAAAATAATTTACGAATTGGTTAATGTGTTCCTATCATCACATAGTTTATTTGAGTTATACAGATAATATTGCCCAACTGTGGGGGGGTCAAGTTTATGCCTATGTTTCCAATCAAAGTTTGAAATTCATGAAAGAAAGAGGGAGAAAGATAAAGATAAAGGAAGCTTTCTCTTTCTTTCAGAGTAAAATACTAAAATACTTCCTAAAATACTTCCTTACAGTGCTGCCTGACCATGATACAGCAGCTAAAGTCTAGTTAAAAGCACTCTTTAGAATATATCAAAACAAAGTTTTTAAGATGTTTTCTGAGACCTGTTATGACCTGGCTTCTGTTCTTTCTCACCAGCATCTTTCTGAAATATGCCTCTCCCACACCTGACTTCCCACAGCACCACAAACGCATCAGTGTCTTCTCTCCAGTTGTGCTCTTTACAAGTGCTTTTCATTTTCTCTCAGACAACCTTCAGTATTTTTTCATTTTTGTGTTCATCCTGAGGAGTCATCATGTTGGTCATCTGAAGAATGTGGCTAAGGACTCTCCCTCCCTGGACTCTTAGATAGATATCCTTGAGACTGTACTGAATTTTGTCTGTTCAATTGCTTAATTCTTCACTCACAACTGCCTTGAAACCCCAGAACCTAGACTGGCACCTTACATTAAGAAAGGACTCAAAATCACTTTTTAGATGAAACAATATATTAATTGCATGTATGAGTGGCTAAAGTTGTAAATGAGTGCATCTCTGAGCCCATTGTGGATTACAGTGCATATCCCCCTTTTTACAGAAATTTTAAGCCCTTGACTGATGTGCTTCTGTGTATAGATATGCTTTGGATATGGAAAGAAGGGTTATATATTGGGTCTCATTCTTAAAAACTTCCCTCTTGAGTGTCTGCCAGCCATTGCAGCTATAAATTTGGTTTAACGGGAACATATAGACTAAGATGTCAGAGCTTCCCAGGAGTTATGTTCTACAGAACCGCCCTTGTCCTCTGAGTGGTTTCTGAAGAAAGGACAGATTCCTTTGCTTCCTTCCTAAAAAACACTTAAGTTAAGGGTGCATCCTTATCCTTGTGTGGTAGTCTCCATGGTGAGGGCAAGGGACCGAGAAGCTTATCCCATGGTTTTCACACAGTCCTCTGCACCAGAGGTTCTTAATATTTCAGCGCTGATGTATCATTTTCAAAAAGTTAAGAGCATAGTCTGTGTCCTCATATAGTATAAAGGTGTTCAAGAAACTCTTCAGTCAGTGAGGGAACTAGGAAAATGGTAAAGCTGGATCCAAGAATAATTTGAGGGAGAGGAGTTTTGATACGACCTCAGGAAATACACTTTAAAAACATAATATTAAAATGAGATGTAGGTTGGTTAAACATAAAATTGATTTATATCATATGGAGCATCATACCAAATATCTGATCTTTCCCCCTCAAAACTGACAAGGGCATCAAAAGTAAGTCCAAGAAACTATCACAGCCACAAGGAGCCCAGAGACATGTGATGGTTCATTGTAATGTCACCTCTGGATATGGTTCTGGAACTAAAAGAACATTAGGCAAAAACAAAGGCAAACTAAATAATCTATGAGCTTCAGTTAATAATATATCAATATCAGTTCATTAATTGGAACAAATGCAACATTTTTTAAAGATTTTATTTATTTATTTTTAGAGAGAGGGGAAGGGAAGGAGAAAGAGAAGGAGAGAAACATCAATGTGTGGTTGCTTCTCATGTGCCTCCTACTGGGGATCTGGCCTGCAACCCAGGCATATGCCCTGACTGGGAATTGAACTGGTTACTCTTTGGTTCCCAGCCTGCACTCAATCCACTGAGCTAATACCAGCCAGGGTCAAATGCAACATTTTAATGAATATAGTAACAGAGGAAACTGGGAGAAGAGGTACATGAAAACCCTCTTTTAAATTTTTCCATTACTCTAAAACTTTTTTTACAAAGTAGATTTAAGAAATATATAAAACCATGTATACAAGGGCATATATTTCCCCTTTTTTCCGGGGGCTCCAGTATGGGTCACCTGTCATTGGCTTGATCCCCAAATGATTTGACTGCATGGTCCCAATGTTCTGTACATCCACTTTATTGTGGTAAATGTGTTTCCACTGCATTTATGTAGGATTTCTTCCCAGAAACAATCCTGAATATGTAAAAACATGACAGCATTCTATGATTTTAAGTGGTGAAACCCCTCAATAAATGGATATTTTATTTTAAAAAATAATCTTCATTGTCATCATCTGCAAAGAATAACCAATTTCAAATTTAGCAACCATAAAATAAATTTTAAAAAACACTGCTAGAAATTTTATTTAAAAAATTAAAAATAAATATACCATATTGAAAAAAATCCTTAAGAAAAAATATTAATGACACAGAGTTACATGTCTTTGTAGTTTTCTTCTCCCTCCTGCAAATAACTTTTGTGTATTTACTCTTGATCTTATAGAATCATATTCAGTGAGAAGGTACTTACTTTCCACATTTTCTTCATATAGAAATTGTTTATTTTGTGAATACTTCCAGAAAAAAAGTAGCTTTTTACATTTCCCTAATATTTAATATGACGGATATACTCAATAAATATTTTACATTCATTTTATTTCTATTAATTAATCATGTGAATCTTATCTCTTCTTTCTCCAAATGGAATATCCCCATTTTTAATTTTTTCACATTGAAATACACAAATATTTCATCCTAAGCATTTTTCACAGGCATTGCCTTTATGTCTCCATTCAGAGTAGCTTTATTTAGCAAACATTTTGTCACTAAATGTTATTTCTTCTAAGTATTTTATATGTACCTACAACCCAATACTGTACTTGTTCTCATATTTCATTCTTGGTAATATTCTTTGGATCATTTAGAAAATAGTTTTCTCCTTTTAACATAATTTGGATTTTGTTCATCTTTCTAACTAGTGAAAGGTACCTTACAATATAACATACATTAGCAAAACTAGTTATAGGAGGAACCAAAATTTGGACCAAAATTCATTGGAAGAACTGTTGCAACAATAAAACTGAGGCTAATAAAATGATTCTTGCTACGAATCAAAAACACTTATGCTAATTAAGGGAAATCAGATACAAAAACCCGGCATATTATATAATTCCATTTACAGAAAACGTTCCTAATAAAGAAAGATCAGTGATGTCTGAGGCCAGGGATTGAAAAGGGGGCTTAACTGTAAATTAGTACACAGGATCATTTGGAATGATGAAAATGTTCTAAATCTGGATTATGATAATGTTTGCATAACTCTGTAAATTACTAAAATTCATTGAATTATACAAATAGAAGGGTGAATTTTAGGATATGTAAAATTATACCTCAGTAGAGCTGTTTTTAAAATAATGCTTGTCAACTAGGTTGTGCAGGGAGCTAAACTCAGCCAGTTTGGCATCATCAAGATGAATTTCTGGGCTTGGGAATTATTATAGTTTCTTTGCTTCTGAATCTGCTCAGAGGTGGTACTGAATTTCACAGGAGGCAAATTGCAATTCTAGTGTGTAGGAATAAATGTCTTCGGGCCCCTAATACATGATAGAAACTGTGTAAAGTACTTTACAATGAATAAGCTCTACAGAGAATTTAAAATATCAATTATTCTGGATCTTATAATTACTTTCTTTTATTCAGCCATTACCCCTTCACTTCTATCATTTCTGTTTGACAACTTTAAAAAAATAATCCCTTATCTTTCTTATTTTTATAGTTTAATGTCAGCTAGCATTATAGGTGCCCCTTTTCATTAATGCAAAGTTCCCTTCTCTTTGTACATGAAACTACTGAGTTCAAGCAATTAGTTGTAGAAAAAGCCATGAAAACTTTTATATTTTCAACTGAACTGAAGCCCTTAACCTGTGAATAAATACATGTCATTGATGGGTTAGAAATCAATGAAGAAAAACCACAAGGAAAGGCTTTGTTGCAAGAACAGGCGCTCTTTAGCTACCCGTAATTTCTGGATATTTATGGAAAGTATTCATGAGTGTGAAACAAGGGCATTGTTCACTTCTTTGAATGATTAGGAGAAAAGACTGAAAGAAGCCAGTTAATAATAAAAAATAAATAAATAAAAGGCCAGTGGTGAGAAATTGAACATACCGACCATGAAATTGTGTTAATTTGATAATTAAAGTGTCTTAGTTCAAATGTAGATCCTGAACTGTTAACAAAATGGTGACAGAATAATTAGGAATTATTTAATACACACATCAATAAGCAAAGTGGATAAAATGTAAAGCTCCCTTTAAGAAAATGCCTTTTGAACAGCACAGAGAAATTATGCATAAACCTCATATTATTTCATCATTCAAAGAGGATCTGGGAGGAAAGACAAGCCTTTCTAGTACAGCTGAGTTCTGAAGGGCACAATCAGAAACAGAGGAGGAATGGAAGATGAAAGGGAAGAAAAGAGGGATGTGGAAACTAACAAATGAAGAAAGATGAGCACACAATCCTGCATCTTGGCTCCTTCCTCTCCCTTTTAATTTTCTCAGTCTTGTTGCTGTTACTCTCTCCCCTCACATTTTTATCCCCGTTTAAGGTTTTCTTTAGTCTCTTTGTATATTTCATCTTCATTCTTGTCTTTCTTTTCTTCTCATAAAAACATTCACTAAGGCAAGAAAACTCTTGAGAAGAATGAAAATGAATGGTTTAATATTTGCACCAAATTCAAGAGAGGAAATGAGGAAAGGAAACCCATGCATCATTTCTTTATAGCTCAGACGGGATGGCAAACTTAGGAGAAAATAGCAAACCAGGGGATAGAAATGGAGGGCTTTCAAGAAAAAGGATAATTCATAACAATACCTATTGTTCTGAGGCTGGGTGTGCAAACTGATATTTGTACAGTTTCAGCTGGGTAATTGGGTTTTCTTGCTTTGTCTCTTTCCCTTGAGGAGTTTAAACTTTTCCTTTTATAACTATAATACAAAGATGAGTCAGTGGCCCAGTTTCTGAAAAAGTAGATTTTTAAAAACATAGTTTCCAGTACGTTTAGAAATGAAATGGTCCCAATTTATGCCAGGGTATTCTCTTGTGCATAAAGCATCCGGGGAATGCATTTAACTGCTACTTTTGAATAATGGGGGAGAAAAACCTAACTGTGTGCTCTAATATTACATTACACATCAAAACAATACTCATTAAGTCATTTTATAGTACCAAAATAGTCATTTCACATATTGCCCCACAACAATTCCTGTTACTCATTATTATTACCCATTATTAGTATTGTTATATTTATTATTATTTCTATTTTTATTATCATTATGTGTATAAAGCAATTCAAATTAAATCATTTTTGCTGGGTCATTCATATATATTTTTAGACTTAAAAAGATCAATTGCTTCATCTTGCAAAGGAGGAATGAAGGTGCAGAGAAATTAAGTATCTCATCTAAATTACATTGCTAATTAAGGGCAAACTGAGTTTGTGGGAAAGCTTGAAAGTAGAACTCAGGCCTTTTAGAGTTCTCTGGCTATTCTATCAGGCTACCTTTATTTAAGCCCACAGTGATTCACCATCATTGAAATAGAGATATTTTACTTGTTTGTCTTCTTTTCAACTAGGTCATGAAGCAGAGACCTCTTATATACAAACTTTTTTGAGTGATCTTGGCAAATACCAGGGTCATCATAAGATTATAAATGTATAGTAGAGAGGGTAATTCAAGGCCAAACCTAGGCCATGCTAATATGCCTCAATATTTTAGAAATTGTCAATATTTGTCAAGACAGCAATTAGTAACAGATAAGTAACTAATTAGTCTTAGATAAGAAATCTCGAAGTAGGTTCCATCACTCCTATGTCTCTCAGAGCAATTTCTGAATGCAACTAATATTTGCTCTTTGGTGTAATGTTCTAATTCCCTATTAGATTCAAGTTTATGCCAAAGCAGAGAGCCTTAATAATTATCCTTCATATTTTGTAAAAAGAAAAGATTGCGTTCTCATACATTGTCCCAGTAGTACTCTCAGATTTTGAGGCAGGCAGTGGGCATTTGTCTAACTCCTTTTTTCATTGTCAGGCCTGCATGTGAATGAAAATCACAAATGAAACAAAAAATGTAAATAAAATCCTTTTTAATATTTTTACAATAAATCTTTATATTCAGAGGTGTTTTTCCCATGATGCTTTCAAATAAAATTTATTATATTCATTATATTGCATTAAGGCTGATATTCTAAGAAGAGTTTTTATTATTATACTTCTGCCTGGTGGCTCCAGACAGCAGAAGTGATCTACGGCTCTGTGCCTCAGTCTCCTCTTCTGTAAAATGAGGCTAACAATAGTGCCCATATTCCAAAAGATGATTGTGAGGATTAAGTGAGTCAAAATCCAAAACCCTTAGAGTTGTGACTAGTGCATAATCAGTCCCTCAAAAGAGCTGTTTACTATTTTTCCCTCGACATAATGCTAAAATTATAGGTTAACTACCATACAGCCTTTAGATTATCTTTTAGAATAATTTCACCAGTTTAATCATGGACAATGGATAAACAATAGTGAACAGTCTGTATTTATTATAAGAAACCACACAGCCTTTTACACCCTGCAGTATGCTACATGCTGGTTTTTAGTCTTGTATGAACAGGACTTCAAATACCTTCATAATGGAGGTGTTTGAACTCAGATATTGCCTTTTTATTCTAAGCACTCAATCTGAAACTCTAGGACATTTATGACTCTAAAGTTTGAAACCAGCATTCCTTGAAAATACTTCAATTTGGGGGTGGTTTATCTTTATTATGGAAATTAATACTCACTGTTTCATTCATTAATATTTTAATATGTTTATGATGAGACTCAACCTAAACCAATTTCAAAATCAAATCTGTCGTTTAGTAATTTGATTTGTCAGAACAGAGAACAAAAGCATTACCAACAGGGTATTTTGAATGAAACTATAATTAATTAGGCATATGCATGCACAAACTAATTTTGGATGACTGACTAGATGACTATGTTGGGAACTCAACTGTGTGCTTAATGAGATGCCCATGGCCAATTCTACCCATGGAGAATTTTTCCTGTTAGTTAAACTTTTGGTTGTTTTTGGATAATCCAGGATCACCTGTTGCACAAAAAAAGATATGTGGAGGTGTGATCTGAGCCTATTTTAACTTGTAATTCCCATTATACACCCACAGTTTAGGCCTCTTTCCAAAATGTGTGTTCCACGACTATACCTCACAAATCTGTGGAATATTGATATTCCACCTCTTTCCTTTCACACCCTTCACACACACACACCTTCCCACCACCACCTAAATCCTAAGATAATTGATTTAAGCGACTAAATACAGTTATAATTTATTATTTCTGCTTATGTTTGAGATTTACTCAGTGATAAATTAAACAAGAGAAGAAATAACACATTGATTGGGCTACAGATGAGTCCTCATCTATCCTGGAGAAATATCTGAACTGGCAGTCTCCTCTTTGAAAAGGCCCTGCCTGCGACCAGCTCAGATCACAGGCAACCTTGAAGCATTCAGCAGTTCCGCTTCAGGCAGCTGGTTCTAACTAGCACCTATTTGGCAGAAAGCTACACTCAGGATTTCTGGTTTTAAGTTTAAACCAATATTTCATAGCAATTGTGTTGTCAGAATTCAGGTCAGGAAGATGGCAGATGTTAATTTAAACCACAGGAGCAAAACAAACTTTTTTCATTTTTTTCTTTTTTTTTATCATCGAATTGGCAGTTCTGCAGAAGTTATTAATGTAAAATAAACTGCAAGTGGGTTAGAGACACACAGCGTGTAGGAGACTTTTTCTTAAGGTGTTTAAATATCAAAGAGGTTCTAAAATCAGACAATAATATAATGGTGAGAAAAGTGACAGTCTTTGTATGATAAAATAACATTGTTCATTTGTTTATTCTGAAGAGAAAACTGAAAATCATAACAATATTAGTTTTTATGAAAACGATTTTCCTCATGCATATTATCCAAGCAGCCAAACTGTAAGATCTGTCTCCAGAGAAAAAGCATTCACCCTTGTTTCTCCCCCCCCAGACTTCAAGAAGACCCCCTTTTCCAAAAGTGTCCCATCTGTATGAAAATGCATATTACCTGAAATCTAGTCAAATCTACTCTATGATTAAAATTTAAGATCCTTTATTCTTTACACTAAATAAAAATTTTGAGGAAAAAGCCTATGAATCTGCATTAATATATCTGTATATAGGGATTTGTTTGCATGTAGCTAGCTATACATATGTTTTCTCTTTCATCTGTTTTTTACAGTTTCATAAGGCAGAGAAAGACCTACCAAAGAATATATTCCTGAGAAAGATTTCTATCTCAGGAGAAAATTATCCATCTACTGTAAAATCATTTTCAATTTGCAATTCATAATTCTTCATATACTTCATGGTACTATATACTGAAATTATGGTTTTTTCACCACAAAACAATTATTTAAAAATTACCTGTTCTATTCTTCTAATCAGTCAGCAGTTATTTGACTAGTGTTTGAAGATTATCAACTGGAATTACCTGTCGGATCAATATTTTGCTTCCATGAGACCAATCAACTATGTGCTCCTCTGGTTCCTTTTATGGCTCACTTGTTGACCAAACATTTTTACAGAGATTGTCACTGCCGAGTGGTTCTTATGTCTGTTATGTGATAATCTTATCTGGTTTGCTGTTCTATTCTGGTTATTTTTGCTGACCTTTACCTCACCCAGGAAAGCTTCCAGAAACGTGAGTTCTCTACCTGAGGATATTGAAACATTATTTACCTTAGATGAGGCACTTTGGAAGGTCTTGCTTAAGGGGGCATTCTGCTTCCACATCCTTCCTGGAAAAGATCACTTCCCATACCACAGGTTGCACATGGCTGGTTTCCAGATAGTGTTACACTTCAGGAAAATAGAGACCCTTAGCTTCTCCCTGTTTAACCCAAAGAGCAAAAATAGAAGCCCTCATCATAGTTGGTTTATTCCTTAATAAGAAAAAAATAATGAGAAAGCTTTGAAAGAGAAATCTGGGGCCTACAATCTCCTTCCATGAAAATGTAGACCAAATTTGGAAAGTCACACAACAAAACCCTAAGAATTGTTTCAGCTTGTCCCCTTTCCCCATAACTTTTCCCTAGACTCAGCAAAATGATGCAGTCTCCTCTGGTTGTTAGGAACTTAACAATTCCACCCACTTCCAGAAGGCCAGGCATTGTTTTCTTCCTGAGTTGGAAACTTATTAGAAAAACTGATACAGTGTCAGAAAAGCTGAAAATAGGAACAAACAAAAGAATTTAAAAACTTCATTTGCTTTTGTTTCTTAAGGATGTAACTTCAGGATGTAACCAGTTTAGCACACTTTTACAACTTTAAAGTATTCTGTGCACTGTACCTGCATCTATGAAGGTGCTGAACATACTATAGGAGAGAGTGAGAGAATTTGACACTAAAAATTTTTCACTGAATTTAGCCCACTACTGACGATTTAAATTCCTTTTCATAAATTAAGGAACCTTCACATAGTCCTGAACTCATCCCATTCACCTAAGTTAACAAACATGGGTAGAGAGTCCCTAATATGTATTGAGCATGTGCTTGGTCCCATGGAAAAAAACTACCAGCAATTTAGGAGAAACAAATATAGCTTGCAAATTATTATTGACCAAGCATTAACTTAATACCAACAGAGACTGGTATGTAAGTATATCCTGTGTGTATATGTGTTTATGCATGTGCACATGTGTATGTGTGAACATATGCATATATTTGGGTGCATGTGTATATATGTGTATGTGTGCCTTGTTTGCTGACAGCATATACTTATTAAAATAAATATAATTCAGTTTGGTGTTTTTTTAATCTAAAGCCAAAATACTTCTTTTGAATTTTCATGCTGGTTTGATTCTTTCTGTATATGAATTCACATGTTGCTAATTATAGAATCCTACTTGGTACTACCATTTGAATTGAGAAAACCATTTTTCTAAATTTTTATATGACACAGTACATTATTTTTGTCAAAGTACATGCATCAGGCACATAGAACAGACTTTAAATTCTGGCCTTAAGCTAACTAACTGGGATGGCTATATGATGAGGTCTGTCCAGAAAAAGTCATTGTTAATATGATGAGAATGGTTTGCAGAACATCAGTGTAACCTGGCAGCCAAAGAGAATGGACTGGAATGCACACATGTGAACAATGATACCTTCACTGTGCTAGTCAATGTGGGTGGCAGACACAGTTGAGTGAGCATGTCTACTGTGTGGCTGTTGCATTCAAAATGGCTGAGTGAGAAGAGCAACAAATCTGCATCAAATTTGGCATTAAGCCTGAACATTCCTCTATGGAAACTATTCTGAAGGCAGGGCTACTGGCAATTGATGATTGGCAACTTCATCAAGACAATATGCCCATTCATGCATGCATCATGTCTCATGCAGCCAGTTTTGGCAAAACATCAAATCGCCCAGGTGACTCAGCCCCCTTATAGTCCAGATTTGGCTTCTGGCTTTTCCCAAAACTAAAGTCACCTTTGAAAGGGAAGATGTTTTGGTATCAACGAGATTCAGGAAAATACAACGCTGCAGCTGATGGAGAACGGGAGAACTGTGTGAGGTCCCAAGGAGCCTTCTTTAAAGGGGACTGAGGTGTCATTGACCTCTGAACAATATTTCTAATACCTTGTATCTTCTTCAATAAATGTCTCTATTTTTCATATTACATGGCTGGATACCTTCTGGACAGACCTCATATTTGTTTCACTTTGTTAATATGTACTTTTTGGTCCTTTGTAGAGAGGACAAAACTTTATATTAGTCACAGGAATTAGTGTTCTGATAGAGTTACTTCTGTACATAGCATTCCATGATTCAGAATGCAAAGTATGTCTTCACTGCATTTGATTTATATGGATATCCACTGAAGTCATTGTTCTAATGACAATGGAATTTCAGGCAAGCTACATTTCAATATACTTTCATGAAAGATGTAAGCTTTGAAAAAATGAATTGGAAGAAGTCAAGATGAGGATATTACGTTTTGTTCCTTACCAAAAGTTTTCAGACATAGTTAGTTGGCCAGTGAATCCTATCATTTCTACAATTATTTTTAAAAGATTAGAATGACTTTATTATGTTTTATGGCTGTACAGTTTGTAGGGATATGATAAAAAGACCATTAAAACTATACACGGGTAAATTCTTTCTCATAACTATTAACTACTCCCAAATTAAGCTAACATAGACCTCAGAGTCTGTGGAATAGAAAACAGGTATTAGATCACTTTTATCTAGCACAAGATCCAGAATTCTCGTACTAGTGTCAGAAGCACAATGGATAGGTGCTGGATGGTACTCAGGGGTGAATGCTACCAAAACAAAGATGCCATGGTTTCTCAAAAAAAAAAAACAACAGTAAATGCTATACAATCCATGAATTGAAATATCTAAGGGTCAATGGCAATTCTAAACAAAATAGAATGAAATAGAGGATAAAATGTCAGGCTGGTTTCTGCTTTCCATTCTTAGTTTTGTATAGACCTTGACAAGGCACATCCTTTAACATCGTGTGTAATGGAGGAGGATTAGCATCATCACTGCAATTTTGTTTTGGCATACCCCATCACTGTCCATGCATGAGAGCCTCTAAGAATGACTTGGTCCAAGGTCAAGTGTAAATTCAGCTGTGGAGGTTCTTCCAAGAAGGTAAAATCATGATTACTTCAAGATGGCTTAAGCTCCCTCATTAGCTTAGGATGAGAGCACATGCAGCTGTGTCACAGCTGGGGTAGCACCTGGCCTTGGACAACCTAAAGCTGAGCCCACACAGCACTCTGCAGCCTCCTACCCTTCCTAGTGGGTGAGATGGAGAGGAAAGCTGGAAACAAATTTCAGAAGTTGAACTCTTCCCTCCACACCAGGTGGCTACATAACAGATGCCATCTTATGTAGATCTGAAGTATTCATTTTTCAACAGGAATTCTTCAAAGCAGTGGTATGTAATACTACTTCAAAAAGTTTTAAAAAAGTCTATATATTGTGAATGTATTTCAAATAATTAAAAATTATTAATTTATGAAAGTGAAATTTTACTCATTATCTTTGTTGAAATGCAGAATTAAATCCTGAATTTTAAATAATAATTTTAATTATGCTCTGTAAAAGCAGCAACAGTAAAAGTATATGATTTAAAGAAAGATTCCTTTATTAATCTATATGTACTTAACCAAGGAATCTGAAAGAATCTGAGGTACCATGATTACAGTGTAGAATAGAATGAGGCCACTGGATGATATTTCTTTATTGTTGGTCATTGTGAAAAATTAAAGAAATTAAGTAAATTCTGAAAAGGTAAATTAAGGAAAAGTTTGAGATCAATCTATTCCACACTGGAAATAAGTGGCATAGATGCGTGTTAGAACTGAGCATCTCAGGAAGACTTGGAATGGTAAAAAATAAGTACTTCTTTCCCTCAAATAAGCAAACAATCTAGGATGGGAACAATTAGTGTACATAAGTAATATAGCAAACAGAGAGAAACTAGTATTCAGAAAAGTGTTGTTTGAGCTAAGGATAATAGTATCTGTGTCACTAATAATGAATACTTAAATTAAGTAACAGTTAATAATTCAAATTGGAATACTGGCATATGTTTTTAATACTCTACTTATGTCCTTTAAATACAAACATATTTCTGCCTTTTACACTGATGTCATTATTGAACAGTGTGAAAATTCTACCACAAACCAAGTATAAGATAAAAAGAACAGCTATTGATGTCCCCACTTTACAGGTAAAGATATTGAAGAACCATGAAAGCAAGACAGCTGTATACCATATTTCCAGAGGGCACCATTCATATTGTAGTGGACACATGAGTTTCTTCAGACACCAGAGATGGTGAATGACAGATGGATCTTTTTGGCAACGTTTTAGAACATGGGCATTCGAGTTACATGGGTATTTCTACCAGCTAAGTGGCCTTCATCACAATGTCATTATCATCACTTCTTTTCTTTGTGCCTTGGTTTCCTAAGTGTTTGCTTTACATGTTTTGGAGGACTAATGAGGTATATATGCAAAGCACTTAGTATAAAATAAACATTCAATAAATAATTTCAGTTATATAAATATTATTTTATAAGAACTAATGTGTTGATTTCCAGGTGAGAACTCATTCTAATACATCAAGTTTCTCAGTTTTTTAACATGGACTGATTCTATACAGCTATATCATTTAAACAAATATTTAATTGTAAACACACACAAATGCACACACATAATAAATTCATACAAACTTAAATATGCATAACTTTTAAAACTATGAGAGCCCAGACAGAATTTCAAATTTTATTTTTGTAACAAGCACCTGAGTTAGTATGCAAAAATTATTCCCTTTTAGAACTACATAACAATGGTTTTAGTTTTGTTTTAAAAATACCTTCAGGTTTAATTTGCTTAAATTAAAAGTAATAAAATAAAAAAGTTAACTTCCAATATGCAAAAAGAATCATTATCAGGGCAGGGGGAAAAGGAGGTTTTATCTTTAAAATGTGGCTCTTAGCTTTGATATTATAAGTTTTCAATAAATAATCTTTTCCAAAAGAAGTTCAATCAGATGAAAAAGAACCCAAGATGTGTATGATTAAAAAATATCAGCAGCCTAATCCATCAATGTGTATTCGGGATATTTCTAATACACCCGTAAATAAATCCTTTCCAGATTTCCTACGTTCCTCTGATTTGCTAAAGAGCATAGCATTTTTTTCATTATTTTATTTTCCCTTTATCGAGCAAATAGTAATAACAACATGCACCAGGGACTGGGAAAAATGTGTTATTGCTTTGGAGGATTTTAATGTATGTGTAAGTGTAGATACACAGATATTCAGGAAACAAGGTCCAACATGGTAGCAGTAAATCTCTGGAAGAGGGAAAGAACTCCCTGCAGGTGTCATCTAGGAGGCTGGATGGAGAAAGAGCAGCTGGACTGAGTGGGACAGGCAAAGATGGGTGCATGGGTATTTTAGGTGCAGGAGAGCTTAAGTCATGTAAAGGAAGCTATACTGTGGGGAATAGAAAAATGAGATTATGAATATTTTTGAAAACAGAATTTAGAACTATTTGTTACTGTTTATTTTGCCAATAATTGGAGGTTCCATATATGTGCCAGACATTATTTTCTACACTGACAGGACAACCAGACATAAAACATGCCTAAATCCTTGCCTTTATAGAATTTACATTCTGCAGTGGTGGTGGTTGTGGGGGGAAGAGACAGCAAAATAAGTACATAATATGTATTCTGTGTGTATATAACATGTTATGTAGGGGTTGAACATTATAAAAGGCATCAAGGATTGCATCACTGAAGTAGTTGAGTAAGAACCAACAAGCAAGAAGGGAGGTAACAAGTATAATGATAGATGAGTAAAGAACATTCTAGATGAAAAGAACAGTGAGTGCAAGGGCCCTGAGCTGGGAACATGCCTGCAGTGTTGGAATCACGGCAAGGGGGCCAGTATAGCTGGAGGGGAGTGAGAAAGAGCCAGAGGAGAAGGGGATGAGTCCACAAATATGGAGGCGTTGGAAGCAAAACTTAAAAAGGCAGATATTTTTGAGAGTCTGGCCTTATTTATTTATTTTTTCACATTTTTAAAATTTTATTTAGTTATTTTTCAAGTACAGTTTTTGTCTATTTCTCCCATCCCAGCCCCCCTGCCCCATGCTCCCCACCTCCCTCCCATTTCCACCCCCCTTAGTTCTCGTCCCTGTGTCCTTCCTATTTTTCCTCCAAATACCTCACCTTTTTTCCCCTTAACTTTCCTTCCTTCTCCCCCATGGTCACTGTCCCCCTGTTCTCTATTTCAGTGTCTTTGTTTTTATTCTGTTTACTTGTTTGTTTTGTTATTTAGCTTCCTGTTAAGGGTGAGATCTTATGGCATTTGTATTTCAACACCTGGCCTATTTCACTCAGCATAATGCTTTCCAGTTCCATCCATGTTGTTGCAAAGGGTAGTAGCTCCTTCTTTCTCTCTGCTGCATAGAATTCCATTGTGTATATGTACAACAATTTTTTGATCCATTCATTTACTGATGGGCACCTAGGTTGCTTCCAAGTCTTGGCTATTGTAAATTGTGTTGCTATGAAGATTGTGGTGCATAGGTTCTTTGAAATGGATGTTTTATGATTCTGAGGATATAATCCTAGCAGTGGAATTGCTGGGTCAAAAGGCAGGTCGATTTTTATTTTTCTGAGAAAATGCATACTGTTTTCCTTAATGGTTGTACCAGTCTGCAATCCCACCAACAGTGAACTAAGGACCCCTTTTCCCCACAACCTCTCCAACATTTGTTGTTTGTTACTTTGTTTATGATAGACATCCTGACCGGTATAATGTGGTACCTCACTGTGGTTTTAATTTGCATCTCTGATAGCTAAGGATACTGAGCATCTCTTCGTGCGTTTCTGGATGTTCTGTATTTCCTCCTTGGAGAAGTGTCTGTTCAAGTCCTTTTTCCCATTT
Organism: Artibeus jamaicensis; assembly: GCF_021234435.1. Classification (NCBI taxonomy): domain Eukaryota; kingdom Metazoa; phylum Chordata; class Mammalia; order Chiroptera; family Phyllostomidae; genus Artibeus; species Artibeus jamaicensis. The sequence goes on from NW_026521887.1 coordinate 2,593,277, forward strand.
TTTAATTGGGTTGGGTGTCTTCTTAGAGTGGAGTCGTGTAAGTTCTTTGTATATTTTGGAGATTAAAACTTTGTCTGAGGTGTCATTGGCAAATATGTTTTCCCATACAGTTGGTTGTCTTTTTAATTTAATACTGTTTTCTTTAGCCACGCAGAAGCTTTTTATTTTGATGAGATCCCATTTGTTTATTCTTTCCTTTATATTCTTTGCTCTAGGGGACATATCAGTAAAAATGTTGCTGCACGAAATATCTGAGATTTTCTTGCTGATGTTCTCCTCTAGGACTTTAATGGTGTCATGGCTTATATTTAAGTCTTTTATCCACCTTGAATTTATTTTGGTGTATGGTGTAAGTTGGTGCTCAAGTTTCATTTTTTTGCATGTAGCTGTCCAGTTCTCCCAACACCATTTGTTGAAGAGGCTATCTTTACTCCATTTTATGTTACTGCCCCCTTTGTCAAATATTAATTGACTGTAGAGAGTTGAGTTTATTTCCGGGCTCTCTGTTCTGTTTCATTGGTCTATGTGCCTGTTTTATGCCAGTACCAGGCTGTTTTGATTACAGTGGCCTTGTAATACAGTTTGATATCAGGTATTGTGATCCCTCCTACTTTGTTCTTCTTTCTCAAAAGTGCAGCTGCTACTCGGGGTCGTTTATGGTTCCATATAAATTTTTAAAGTGTTTGTTCTATGTCTGTGAAATATGCCATTGGTACTTTAATCGGTATTGCATGGAATCTGTATATTGCTTTGGGTAGTATGGACATTTTGATGATGTTAATTCTCCCAATCCACGAACAAGGTATATGTTTCCATTTGTGTCTTCCTTAATTTCTTTCTTCAGGGCTTTGTAGTTTTCTGCATACAGGTCTTTTACCTCCTTAGTTAGGTTTATTCCCAGATTTTCATTTTTGTTTTTTCTATATTGAATGGGATTTTTTCCTTGATTTCTGCTTCTGCTGATTCATTGTTGGTGTACAAAAATGGCTTCAATTTCCGGATATTGACTTTTTAACCCGCTGCTTTGCCAAATTTATTAATTAGTTAGAGCAGTTTGGGGGTAGACTCTATAGGATTTTCCATGTACACTGTCATGTCATCTGCAAACAGTGACAGTTTTGCTTCCTCCTTTTCTATTTGGATGCATTTATTTCCTTTTCTTGCCTGATTGCTGTGGCTAAAACTTCCAATACTATATTGAATAGAAATGGTGAAAGTGGACATCCTTGTCTTGTTCCTGATCTTAGTGGAAAAGCTTTTAATTTTTGCCCATTGAGTATGATGTTGGCTGTAGGTCTCTCATATATGGCCTTTATTATATTGAGGAATGCTCCCTCTATATTCCCACTTTGCTGAGTGTTTTTATCATAAATGGGTGTTGTGCCTTATCAAAAGCTTTTTCCTCATCTATTGATATAATCATGTGGTTTTTGTCTTTGCTTTTGTTTATGTGATGCATTACATTTACTGATTTGGGAATATTGAACCATCCTTGCAACCCTGGGATGAATCCTACTTGGTCATGGTGTATGATCTTGATATGTTGTTGGATGTGATTTGCCAATATTTTGTTGAGGATTTTAGTGTTTATGTTCATCAGCAATATTGGAGTGAAGTTTTCTTTCTTTGTTGTGTCTCTATCTGGTTTTGGAATTAGGATGATGCTGGCTTCATAAAAAGAATTTGGGAGTTTTCCATCTTTCTGGATTTTTTGGAATAATCTGTGGAGAATAGGGGTTAGCTCTTCCTTAAATACTTTGTAGAATTCTCCTGTGAAACCATCTGGTCCAGGACTTTTGTGTGATGGGAGGTTTTTGATTACTGCTTCAATTTCATTTGCTGTTATTGGTGTGTTTAAATTTTCTGCTTTTTTTCATTAAGTTTTGGAAGATTATATTTTTCTAGAAATGTGTCCATTTCCCCTAGGTTTTCAAATTTCTTGGCATACAGTTCTTCATAGCAATTTCTTACAATCCTTTCTATTTCTGTGGTATCAGTTCTAATCTCTCCTCTTTCATGTCTGATTGTGTTTATTTGTGTCGTCTCTCTTCTTTTCTTGATGAGCCTACATAAAGGCTTGTCTATTTTGTTTATCTTCTCAAAGAACCAACTCCTGGATTCATTGATCCTTAGAATTGTGCTTTTAGTTTCTATGTCATTTAATTCTGCTCTGATCTTGGTTATTTCCTTCCTTCTGCTTGCTCTGGGCTGTCTTTGTTGTTGTTCCTCGAGTTCTTGCAGGTGTAGGGTTAGGTTGTTTGTTTGGAATGTTTCTGTCTTCTTTAGGTAGGCCTGTATTGCTGTAAACTTCCCTCTCAGGACTGCCTTTGCTGTGTCCCATAAGTTTTGGGTTGTTGTGAGATAATTTTCATTTGTTTCCAGAAATGTTTTGATTTCTTCCCTAATTTCATTCTTGACCCATTCAATGTTTAATAGCATACCATTCAGTCTCCATGATTTGTGGTGTTTTGGGTTTTTTCCTTTGGGGTTGGTTTCCAATTTCAGTTCCAATTGTGGTCAGAGAAGATGCTTGGTATGATTTCAATTTTCTTGAATTTTTTGAGGCTTGTTTTTTGTCCTATCATGTGGTCTATCTTTGAAAATGTTCCATGTGCATTTGAAAAGAATGTGTATTTAGCTTCTTTGGGATGAAGGGCTCTATATATATCAGTTAAGTCCATTTCCTCTAGGGTGTTGTTTAATGCCACAATATCTTTGTTGATATTTTTTTGGAATATCTGTCCATTTTTGACAGTGGGGTGTTAAAATCCCCTACTATGATTGTGTTGCTGTCAATATTTTTCTTGAAGTCCTCTAAGATTTTCTTGATATATTTGGGTGCCCCTATGTTTGGTGCATATATGTTTACGATTTTAATGTCTTCTTGGTGGATTCTTCCCTTGAGTATAATGAAGTGACCTTCTGGGTCTCTCCTTCTGGCCCTTATTTTGAAGTCTATTTTGTCTGATATGAGAATTGCTACCCCAGCTTTTTTTTCTTGTCCGTTTGCTTGGAAAACTTGTTTCCAGCCTTTCACTTTTAGTCTGTGATGGTCTTTTGTCCTGAAGTGGGTCTCTTGTAGGCAGCATATGTGTGGGTCATGCTTTCTTATCCATTGAGCTATTCTGTCTCTTTTGATTGGAGCATTTAATCCATTTACATTTAAGGTTATTATTGATAGGTACTTATTCATTGCCATTCTTGTACCTCTGTTCCTTTCTGTCTCCCTCTTTTCCTTCCTTCCCTTAAAGCAGTCCTTTTATTATTTCTTGTAGAGCTGGTTTGGTGGAGGTGTATAATTTTAGACTTCTTTTGTCTTGGAAGGTTTTTATTTGGCCTTCTATATTGATTGAGAGTCTTGCTGGGTAAAGTAGCCTTGGTTGTAGGCCTCTGGTTCTCATTACTTGGAATATTTCTTGCCGTTCTCTTCTTGCTTGGAGTGTTTCCATTGAGAAGTCAGTAGCTAACCTTATTGGGGCTCCCTTGTATGTTACTTCTTTCTTCTCCCTTGCTGCCTTTAATATTCTCTCTTTGTCTTGGAATTTTGCCATTTTGATGATGATGTGTCTTGAAATGGTCCTCCTTGCGTTCCTCTTGATTGGGACTCTCTGTGATTCCTAGATTTGTGTGACTTTTTCTCTCATCAAATTAGGGAAATTTTTCTCTCATTACTCTTTCAAATACGTTTTCTATCCCTTGTTCTTCTTCTCTTTCTGGTATTCCTATTTTTTGGATATTATTACGTTTTATATTATCTTGTATTTCTCTTAATCCCTCTTCATTCTTTCTGAGCCTCTTTTTCTTTTCTGCTCTTTTTGTAAGATGCTTTCTACTTTGTCCTCCAACTCGCTAATCCTATCCTCCACCTCATCTATCCTACTTTTGAAACTTTCTACTGTGTTCTTCAGTTTGGAAATTGTATTCTTCATTTCCTCTTGTCCCTTGCTGATATTTTCTATTTCCTTTTTCATGCTGATGTAGTTTGCAGAGAGATCATTGTATTTCCCCTGTAGTTTCTGATAGCTCATGGTGAGCTCTTTGAATTTCGTAATAACTGGTGCTTTGAATTCAGTGTCTGATAGTTGATTAGCCTCTATTTCATCTGACATGTTTCTGAAGTTTCTGCTTTTTCTTTCATTTGGGGATTGTTTCTTTGTCTTCCCATTGTTTGAGACTCTTTTTGTTAGTCTCAGCTTCTAAAATTGATCTGTTCTGACACCTGGGTTTATGGTGTGAACTTCTGTGGTATGATACCTGTGAATTTCAGGTGTGCAGACTCCTTCAAGTTTTTAATGTTCTCCGTCTTCACCTACTCTCACGCTGGTCCTTGCTCTGGTCCCAGTGCTGGTTGCCTACCTCTGCTGAGTGTCCTGGCTCCAGTAGCCGACTCCTCCAGTGCCCAGGCCCATCTCTATGGCAGCGGCACAGGAGCCTGTAGTGTCCCAGCTCCCGTAGCTGACTCCCCGGCTCCCAGGCCTGTTGCTATGGAGGCAGCACAGGGGCCGCGTGTGTCCCAGCTCCCTTAGCTGACTCTGCCTCTGTCTGGTGTTTCACCCTCAGTCACAATCTCTGGTCTTTTAATTTCATAAATGCTAGGTAACCGATGGTTTATTGTGCTGTTTCTTGATAGATCTGCCAGGATTTTCACCCACAAGTACAGGAGCTAGAATCCACTCAGGCCTACTCTGTCGCCATCTTCCCAGCATCCCCAGAGACTCTGGCTTTAACTTGAATTGGTAGGGGAAGACTCAGAGGATTGAGCAGAGGAAACTTGATCTGTCTGGATAATTAAGATAATAGTAATCATCTGGCTTATTTATTGAATGTGCATTCTAGGGGGCAAGCAAAGAGCCAGGAGACTATCAGAATGTTCAGCAAGTATTGCTTCTTGAGCTTTTGGCTAAGATCAAGTGTATAATGTTCAGCAAGTGATAATCATGCCTGGGACCAATGTAGTATGAAGAGAGGTAATGAAGATTGGTCAGGTCCAGGATATTTTGAAGGTAAAGATGGGATCTGCTGGTTAAGTGTGAAACAAATAGAGACATGAAGATGATTCCAGGGTGTTCTACCTAGCAGTTGAAAAGAAGGACTTTTCATTAATTGGAATAAAAGGACTGTGGGAAGAGCAGATCTTAAAGGGAGTAGGTGAGTGATCCAAAATATAGCTGTTTTGGTCCCTAGATGATTTAATTTAGTCATTATTTCAGAATTATTTGTTAATTCTGCTTAATAATTATGCTTTTATACTGGGATAAAATTACATAACCCTAAAAAATAAGAATTCTTTATAAACCAATACTTAAGAGCTTTACTTCTTTAAAGAATCCAATTCCATCAGTGTTAACTATTGTATTTTGTGACTTTTTTTTCTAGCATGACATAGAAGTTAAAATAGTTGGGCAACAGACATGGGTATATACAAAAATAAGCTATTTATGCAATACAGTCTAAGGGAATTCCATGATGCCAAAGCAATAAAAGGATATCCCAAAGGGTCTAGTGAGGTGTTAAAATAGACAAAATGTTCTTTCAAACTCCTATATATCTAAAGTTATCCTAACTTAAAAAGAAGAAAGAAGAAGGACTTTAAATGAGAAAAAATAAACTATCCATTCACACCCCAAAATATCTTAAGTATGAATTATGAGTCCAATATTTCAAACTACAGCAATATAAGGCAGGGGGCCCTGAGATTTCATAACATACCACATTATAATAAATGGTGTATCAATAAATGAGAACAGTTGAAGAAATCTGCCAAGTACATAGAAATCTAAAGAGTAAGACATCATATACTTCTGTTGCTAACCTAATCTAAATGATTTCCAATGCCTTTTTTTTAGTTTTGCAAGTGGTCAAACAGTTAATTAATAGCCTACTTTTTGACCAATGCTGAACTTGCCTAAAGAAATGTACATGTACCCTGGCTTATGTGGCTCAGTGAATTGAGCGCCAGCCTGTGAACCACAGGGTTGCTGTTTGATTACCAGTCCGGGCACATGCCTGGTTACAGAACAAATCCTCCCAGTAGGAGGCATGTGAGAGGCAACCACACATTGATGTTTCAGTCCCTCTCTTTGTACTTCCCTTCCCCTCTTTCTAAAAATAGATAAATAAAAAATCTTTAAAAAAAAGAAATGTACATGTGTGCTTTTTAGGAGAAAGCTTTACAATATTTGATGGCCAAATTTTTTAGGAATGCAACCAAAACTCTCCTTTTGCAGAGTTCAATTATTAGTTGCAGTAACTATTATCATTTATGTCTCCTGTACCCTCAGGTTTGTTCTATTAAGAATCTGAAACAACACTTATTTAAAATATTGTATACCCTCTTTTCTAATTTAACATGTTTAATTCTTTTATTACTTATACTTTCATCTTTTAATAGAAAATATTTGTTCAATTCATATTCAACTTTCTGCATATAGAGTTTTCTAAATTAAAAAGAAAAGATTAAAAATGAAAGTATGGTTGGATGAAGGGCTGCCTAAAGCTTATTTACCATTAATGGGTTTGACCTTGGGAAAAACAAAAACAAAACAGATTTTAGTCTATTAATTGTATATTGTTGATGCCAGGAGCAGTTTGACTTTAGAAAGTTTGGAAGGAAGGAAGGAAGGAAGGAAGGAAGGAAGGAAGGAAGGAAGGAAGGAAGGAAGGAAGGAAGGAAGGAAGGAAGGAAGAAGAGAGGGAAGGAAGGAAGGAGGGAAGGGAGGAAGGAGAGAGGGAGGGAGGGAAAAAAGAAAGAGAGAGAGAGAAAGAACAAAAGAAAGAAGAGAAAGAAGGAAAGGAAGGAAGATGGAAAGGAAGGAAGGAGGGAGGAAGAAAGAAGATGGAATAAAGGAAGAAAGCAAGGGAGAAAGGAAGAGAAAGAACAAGGAGGAAATGAAGAAAGAAAACTAAAGGAAAAATGGAAATCAAACCAATAACTGTTTAAATCAAGATGGAGTGATGCCATGGGTTAACAGATAGTCCCAAGTTCACAGTGCTTTCTTTCTTGCTTTTGGTCTTTCTTTTTGTTGTGAATTGAATGTTTGATTCCTACCACCCCAATCCATATGCTAAAGACCTAATACCCAAAGTGATGGTGTTAAGAGGTGGAGACTTTGGGGGGTAATTAGGTTTAGATGAGGTCATGAGAATGGGGCCCCCATGATGATATCAGTGACATTATTATTAGAAGGAGAGGATAGAGACCACAGATCTTTTTCTTACCATGTGAACACACAGGCATGGAAGAGGACTGTCACCAGAAACCAACCATGCTGGTGTCATGATCTCACGCTTTCAGCTAACAGAACTATGAGAAATAATTGCTGTTTAAGCCCTTCCATTCTGTGATATTTTGTTACAACAGCTTGAGTTGACTAATACCTTTACTGGCCCCTTCTCATACCTCCAGTTTACTGGGTCTGGCCTACCCCTGCCTACTATATCTGAAGACCAACTCCACTGTGCCCAGTGTTTGCTGTGGTGTGTGTAGAGTTTAAAAGGGCTGCATTCTGACATCAGAGTCTTCAGACAAGACACTGGGAGAACTGAGTTTTATTTACTATTGCTGGCGGATCTGCTTATATAGTACAGAAAAGTATGTCCAAATAAGGCCTCATGTGCAAAACAAGAAAGCCAAAGAAAGTTATTTCATCCAACATCCTTCCTGTAAATGTCAAACAATAGGTGCTTAGTTTCCAAATCTTTAGAGTGGTTTCTGGAAATAAAACATAAAATGAACATTCTCCACCTTCTGCATTACTGCTTGAAATATGTATTCATTGTTCCTACTAAACAAAACCTGACATTAAATGTTTATTTTCACCATGAATTCTAATCTGTAAGCATGTATCTTTAAGCATTAACTTCCAAGTGCATTTTTAAATTAAGTTTTTCACATCTTTATCTTTCAATGTGTCGCTGCCAACCTGGGTGGCTTCAGTTTTGGAAATCTGCTTTTTAAACTACAGTAGTTGCAATCCCAACATATTGCTTGTGTTAGGCTAAATAAGAGTAACAGCAGAGAACAGACATATTGTTCTAAAAATTGGATGAATGTTACTATCTTACACAATTTTGATACCGTGAGAGTGACATTATATTACAATTGATTTATCTGGTAGCTCTTAATTCCTAAGACATATACTGCTTTTTTTAATTCAATGTTTTTTAAGACTTAAAAATAATTTGTCAGCTATAACTAAATTTATACTATTTTACAAGTAACAATGCTATACCTAACAGTTTCTTTAAATGTAAAGAAATATGTTCATCAATTTTTTTCACACAAGTAGTGGTAAGGATCAGGGACTAAATAAGGTTTTGTATAGCCTGAAGCTTAACAATTTTTATACCTTGTGTAATAGAAAATACAAAATGATAACTATCACATTGCTAGGGCCCTTGCAGGGCCTTGAATGGAATCTCGTGCAAGACAGACAACGTGAAGCATGATTATTAGCTACACAGTGACTTGCTCACTTCTGATATAGGTCCCAGTCAAGAAAATGTACCTGGCATAGTTGAGATCTTTATTCCTTCAGTGTTGGCATTCTGATCCCATTGTCCACTGACACATCTCACAACAACAGAGGAGAAACTGGTTAACTGCTGGCTTCAATGCAATAATACTCACTACATATACCTCAGTCTCTTTTTTTGAATACTCCAAGCTCAGTCACTGCTGTTGAATTTATTGTCTTCCTACCTGTGATTGCATATATCCATGCAAGCCTGTCTAATGCAGATGGGCAGTTTACAGTCTTGTTGACCACTCCATCACATGCAGCATAGTTGATGACTTGCCCCTGGAAGCTTCCTGTTCTCTTTGTGTTTCCTCACATTCCTAGATGTTCACCTATTTCTGTCTGTGTACTTTGCTGGCATCCTTTCCTCAATATGTGCATTTTAAAGGCATGTTCTGGTTTAATCCCATGACTTCTCATGCATATTCTCTGATCTGTCTTCCACCCAGACCTTTCTTCTGGGCTCTAGATCCAGGTATGTAATGAGAACATTTTATTTATGCCACACAAGTTTCTCAAGTTTGAGGTGTCCAAATCTGAACCCCTAATCCTCTTTTCAAAACCTAGTGAATGGCCATTTCATTGATGCATTTGCTTAAATCAGACCCAGAGGAATCAATTCAACAATTCTACCCCCACTGTGCCCTTTTCCAATCACCAAATGTGTATTATGGATTCTCTCAAGTTTATTCGCACCTCTGCATCCTCATCATTTCACACTAGTCAAGGTTTTCATTATCAGGTTGAATGATTATTTAAAATACTGTCTTTTTTGGCTTTATTAAATACCCTTTGTCTTTTTTTAAAATTTGAATAAAAATGGAAGGATTTTCAAGGCCAAATGCTATCTCTTACATTATTTTCCACTGCTCAAATATATATCCCCAAATAATTAGTTTTGGATTCTCAATATACAACTGTACAATCTTCCAGAGAGAAAATGATGCTATTAAGGAAGAGATGATGATTTCCAACATTCAAGGACAAACTTGTAAGTTTTCTGACCTCCGATTGCAATTTTAGTTTTTTATTACATTTAGTTTTTGTTACATTGGACTCCATCTGTGATGTGGATGCCTTTACTTCCTTTCTTTTCCAGCACCTTTATTGATTGTTCAACCTCTCCAGTTCTACCAACCCTTTTCTGTCAATGGTTTGTGGTTATTGTCTTTCTCCACCATCAAAACTATTCTCCCTTCACTAAATCTTCTTACAACCTCAGCTTCAAATTTCCTCTTACTAGTGGAGCTTGGCACTTGAATATCTAACAGTATCTAACTCCAATGTTCCTCAATAAGCTCATCCCCTTTCCACCAAACCTGCTTTCTCTTGATCCCAAATTTTGGTGAGAGGCTACCAAGATGCTCAAGCAAGATTGCTCTTGCTTTCCTCACCTCCCTTCCTTCCCACATCTAATCAAATTCCCATCAGTTATTCCATCTAAATATTCTTTGAGCTTGTTTTTTTCCTCATGTCCACTGTCACTGCCCTAATGTTCACTATTACCTCCTACCACTATTGCTGCAACTATTCCAATTTGTTCTTTTCTAGTATTTCTTCCATCTAATACATTCTCCATATTGCAATGGGATCCTTTCTCAATGCTAATCTGATCATGTTATTCTGCTTAAACACTTACCATGGAAAACAAAAGCCAACCAAACAAACAAACAAATCCCTTATGATGGTTCCCAATTGCTCTTAGAGTAAAATTCAAACTACTTAACATGTCTAAAGAGGTCAGTAGAGTCTGGCTCCTACCACCTCTGCAGCCTCACTAGCCATCACTCTTTCCTAATGTGTGCTGTAGCCATGCTGATACTTTTACATGCCTGAGACACCTCAGGTCATTTCCTCTGATGCACAGCCCATCCTTCATGAGCTCTTTCTATTTTTCAAGGCTCAGATTGGCAATATACTGTAATGCACTCTGAAGTCTAAGTTAGTTATGCCTCTCTGAGCACCTCTTACAACCTCTATTGATGCTTATTACCATAGTCCTTATTTGTTTATTTGTAGGCTACAAATGCCTTAAGGACAAGACCAAAGATTGTACTACTAACTTACATTTTTAATACTGAGTTCAGTTTCTATACACTGTAAGATGGTCAAGTTATTTATGTCCCTAAACTCTAAAATAAGGTCATGAGAATTTAGTAAACTCTTACCTATAAAGCAGTTGGAATAGCACCTAGCACATAGTACATGTTAAAGAAATATTAATGATTATGATTTAATGAATGAACAAGGAATTGTTCTAAGGAACTTTGGACAAGAAACTGTAAATATTGAGTATTAGTATTTTTAACTTAACTAATATTGAATCAGGTAGACTGTTCTGTGAGAGCTGGGAAACTAGACAAAGTGGAGGATGGAGGATGAGCAGCACAATGTCCGAGACCTCAACACAGTTTGCCCACTCACTCTAATATAATGGAGGGAGTGCTGAGTGGTGTAGGTTGTTATGGAAACCTGCAGGAGGGAATGCTTTTAGAAAAGGTCATGTTAGATATGGGCAAATGTATAAAAATTTTATATTTTAGAGAAAAACATTTCTATACATTACTAAAGAGGCTACCTAAGGTGCAAATCACTTTGAGGTCAATAAAAAATTATAAAATCTGGAATTTGAGAATGCACTGGCAAATTTATATAAAAAAATACAGTAAAGCTCTACACAAAGCTTTATCTCCTGAAATTGCAGTCAATGTTCCCTGACTAAAAGGGTTACAGCTATTATCAACTTGAGTATTAGTTATCATACCTCTAGTCCACATCATAGAGAGCAGCACTAGATTCATATCTGGGTTCACATTTTTTACTTGTGTCTATGAATCTAACTTAAAGAACTTCTGACACTTAGTTTCTCAGCTCTTTTTTAAAATGTGTCAGTGTGAAATACAGAGATAAATATGTTTGTACTTACTGTTGTGTTTTTTCCTCAATACATTCTATACTCCACTAATTCGGATAGGTTGTTTGAGATTACAAATGCTTGAGGACAAGAACTAAATCCAACCCATGTGCAAAAATGCACACAGGAGGGCACTTAGTTGATATTGTTGATGATAACAGTAATGGTTAACATCAGGGGGTTTAAACTCTGCACTGTTGACATTTTTGGCTGGATAATTCTTTGTTTGTGGGAGGCTGTCCTGTGTGTTGTAGGATGCTAACAGCATCTGCGGCCTTGATCCTCTAGATACCAGTTATACACTCTCCCACTTGTGGCAACCAAAAATGTCTTCCAATATTGCCAAATGACTCCTGGGGGGCAAAATCACATTCACTTGAGAACCACCATTCTAAATAAATGCAGGCACAGAGGTTTGTCATAAAGGCAACCATAGCAAGTAAAGTATGCTGGCCCACATCACATTTTCTATGACCTTGGCATGCCAGGATAGTGAGGTCAGAAAGAAGTATATACAAGCCATAGATCCTACCTAGAATCTGAAAATTTACTCACCAGATCAAAATTATTAGACAGACTTCTAATTTCAAAACTTCTACAAGGAGGCAACTGAGAATTCATGTCACAATGGTACCAGACATGAAAGGCTTGGGGGTCATAGGTACATTAAGCTTTTTATAAATCAACATGTTATGCAACTGACTGCCAAACCAATTTGATCTTCTGCTGCATTAAGAGTTGTATAATTTATTAAATTATGAGTTTAATACTCTATGCTTTAATATCATTTTTGGAACATCGTGAGACTGCATTTTAGAATATCTAGGCATGTACTGGGAAATGCTCAAAAGCTTGTAAACTATCAGAGTAATCATTCATCTCAATATAGAATGAACAGTCTTCAGAGGTTTATTATGCTTCAATAATACTGAAACTCAAGCATGTTCCTAAAGACCATTGATATAGATATTACAGAAAAACCTTAAGTTTCATATAAGCAGATAAACTTGGTTATTGATGCTCCTTTTAATCCTGAGGGCTGTGATTCCCTTAAACTAGTAATTCCTTTTTATCTGTCTGGCCCATTTAAGATCAAGACCTAAAAAGTGAGGGGGTGGGTCTTTGTAGCCTTCACTGGAGAATGAAACATAATTGCACTTTGTATTTAGATTTTGTATGCATATGGATAGTTCACTATTCCTTTACAAACATCTGATCATGATCAATTCTGTGCAAGCTCCTTGGTTTACACAACTTGGCTTCTGCCAATATGAAGAATGTATTTCTAACCCAATGAATTATTAACTATTCTGCTCAGAATTTATCTTTTCTAAATAGCCTTAATCTTTGTCACTAGTACATCATTATTTGTACAGCTTGGGTTTATCCATGAGAAGGCCACCTCTGAGAATGTGACTGGACAGAATTGAAGTTGCCCATCAATATAGTTGTTCTAACTCGGGTGACTTGTGAAGACATCCTTGAAGAGAAGTTCCAGAATTTTTACCTTTCACTTGCATTTCTTTTTTTCTGGAGTCAACCTGCGCATAAATGAGGTTTTCTTACTCATTTATATCTCAAGTATTACATTTAATTCACGTGTGTTCTCAGAAAGTGGCTCATTGCTTGTAGGGTTAGTGGGTGCCTGCTGTATGATATAATTCCAGAATATGATGTTAAAAGTATAATCTGTTATTTGTTTCTGATTTGATCTGGAGATGGGTAACATGCACAAGTCAGTTTCTCTCAAAAAACACAAAGGTCTTTTATTTTAAAATTATATCTTTAGTTAGACGACTTTCTGAATCTTTGAAATCCCCTTTTGTTTAAATATTACCCATTCTCTTGTGTATGATCCCAACTTTTAAATTCTAAATCAGATTAATTATCTGCCACATAAAATACCAAATTTTCTCTTACTCCAAAGTCAAACACAGTTTAAGGACAAAAATAGTCTACGAATAACATTATCTGATATAAGTCTGCCACAGAGAGTTCCCATCAGTTTTTTAGATGGTCCTATTATTGTGATAATTTTCACTGGTCCTTCTCAGGAAATGTCTTTACTTTGCTTGATATAAAGAGATTTGTTTGCGTGACTCAGTAGTTTTGCTGAATTAAATATACTGTTGAAGTTGTGGATCAGAATATTTGTCAGCACCACTAATTATGAATCCTTTCCTTTCTGTCTCATATCTTCCCTACTTATGATGTGAGCTCTCTGGTCCAAGAGAGGACATGAATAGGTTCAGTAAATACATATCCGAGAGTTTTCAAAGATGCTAGAGAAAATATGACACATTACATTGCTTTCACAACTTAACATGAGGCCCTGGAAATCTAATGGTCATGAATTCAGAAGCTAATTAAAACCTTTGAAAACATTTAAAAAACATGCAAGCATGTCCCTTTTTATTGTTTGAGGCAGGGGAGAGACAGCTTATTTCTCTCTCCTATCTCTAGAATACATGCATATGCAGTTGTGAGTCTACTTGTAGGTCTGCATTTTCTTAAGCTATGACCCTCTACAGAGGTCACTATCATCCCTGTGGGAGGAAGAGATCCTGGAAATGTATCCCTCTGGTTATCACAGGGTGTTAGCTGGATGTGATCCATCCATCCATTCACAATGTTCTCCAAGACTCTCATTCATTCCTCAGTTAGTGTTCAGTCAGTTCAACAAGTACTTGTTGAGGACTAATTAGACACTATCATACTCCATGCCACCACCACCTCTGCTCAACATTGACTTCAACCACATCTGAATAGACAAATCCCTGCTTGTTGACAGCTTTCCACGCCTTATTTTCATCTTTTTTTCCCCTCTGGGCTTTCTCTAATGCCTGGAAGCTCACCTAGCCAAGGCATTCAAAAACTGGTTGAGTATTATTACCAGGATAACCAATACCACTACCAGCAATTAGAGAGATGAGTAGATAAATGTCCCAGCTTTTCTTTCTGCACATGTGAGTTCTGAGCTCCATGCAGGTCAGTTTCTTGGAGGCTCTCATGAGGATTTGAATCCCAGTTGCACTCAGTGATAAACAGTTCAATAATGCACATTTTATTGGTGTTTTCATTTTCTATCTCACCCCCTTGTGTCCTTATTCTTAGAATCTCTTCCAAATAGACCACCTGCACACAAGGCCTTTTCACAGGCTCTCTTTTTGGGTAAATGCAAACTAAGACAATTTCCCATATCACTTCAGTTTAGTAAATTTTTATGGGCTTATAATTCTATTCCAGGAAATGTGCTAGGGTTTAAAGACAAGCAATACAATTACACATTATTCTGACCTCAAGGAGAAATTGTTTGTTTGTTTTTGAAGGAGCAAGACAAATAGGCATGTCATCAAAATAGAATATTATAGTTACTATAATAATAGCTTGTCCAAAGGTTTATGGGAGCTCAGAGGAAAGAACAACATATTCTTTGCAGGGTGTGGGCAGTGGAAAAGGAACCTGTTCGAAAAGTTTCCTGAAGAGGTATTTATACTGATGTTAGATGCATCAAACAATAGTGTGCTACATGAAAAATAAAGGAAAAAACAGAAGTAATCTAAACAAAGATTAAAAGTGTGTAGTATTTTCTCCTTCAGAATGAAGCACAGAGCACTTATGCAGCACGTTTCCTGCAAGGCACTGGAAACAGGTCAATGAAGAAAATGGCATTTTGTAGGACATTTTGTAAGGATTTGTCAATCTACAGTGCCCCTAGTACCTCACTGACTTTCCACTGTACTGTAAACACTCCAGCAATAGGGACTACATTTTGTTGTGCTTTTTAAAAAATTTCATGCAGAATTTATGAAAACCCTCCACTTTAAAAGTTTTACCCTACGCATACATAAATTTTAAGCAACCTGATTTATTGAGCCATTTATGCAGTGACTTGATACAGAGAAGAAGGAACTCAAAATGCTCTGTCTGAGGAACTTAATATTTTTGGCCTTATTTTTGGTCTTCTTGAGTTTAAATTTCTAAGATAAACTGAAAATTTTGGGGTCTAAAACTTCCCCTCAGGTTCTCAACTCATATTGCTCTCAGCCTTGAAATAAGAGAGTGTGTTAAACACTAGGCTGAATGAGGACTTTACTCACTGATAATCGCTCAGGGCATTTTGGTCTGTAAACCTAACCTGGAGTCATTTAGAAAACCAGCTATGAGACCTTCGTCTAGAAAACTCTGTCACTGTGATGGAATCAAAAGTGGGAACAAAAGTGCAAAGGGGCACAACTGGCTCCCAACCTAATGAAATACACAGCCATCTATGTCTGTAAGAACAGATTTATTTCCTGCTAAAACGTGTATTTCCTGTCTCACGAACACAACTTGAGTACACCTTTTCAAACACCCAAGGAGAGACAAAGGGAATGGGGCAGTGTGGCAATCGGCAGGACTAACACACTCTGGGCTCATTTTCATCCATGGAAGATCAAGTTTCTCACTCTAAATTTAGCATCTACCTACCTCACTCACAGCCCAACACCCAGTCTCTATTTTTAAATGATGATTCAGGTTTCTTAGCTCAGTAAACTGCCTTGTTTAAGTATTCTTCTCATCTATTTTTTTTCTCCTCTGGGGAGCAAAGTATTTCCTGACATCTGTTTTAAATTTGTTTTTCTTTTAATTTCTTTGTATGCCCTTTTTTCCTATCATCTGCACTGAATTGAAAATAGCATGTTGGGCTGCAGGGGTTTTTGCATTTCTAGAATAATATTATCTTTCACTTCAGGAAACTCCAAAAGGGCATTTGTGCTACCTGTACATGGATCATGTGGTCATTGCAAGGCAGCCTCCTCTGTGCAGAGGACAGATGGATACAATGCTGTGCATCCCTGAAAATCTCCCACCACACTGTTTTATAAGCCTGGAATACTTACTGAAATTGAACTATGGATGGTCTCTGTTAAGGACTGTTTGTGTCACCCCCAAATTCATATGATGAAGTCTTAATTCCTAATATGGTATTTAGAGATGGAGTCTGAGGGAGGCAATTATTGTTTGGTGAAGTCAGAGGGTGTAGTCCTCCTGATGGGATTAGAGCCTTTATAACACCAGACACAGAGTGCCCTCGCTCTCTGGCTCTCACTGTGAAGGCACAACAGTAAGGCGGCTTTCTCTATGCCAGGAGGAGAGCTCATACAAGAACTTTCCTGTGCTGGCACCTCAGATCTCACACTGCCAGTCTCCAGGAATGTGAGAAAGTCTATTTCGGCTGTTTAAGCCACACAGCGTACATGCCATAAGCCTCTTTCAGAGATGCAGGTCATGGGCACCTCCTGTGTCTGGGACCATACCGATGGGTCCCTCTGGATGCCCTGAGCTCTGGTGATGAATGACTGGGGAAAAATGTCTCTGTCATAAGAAATAATGCTATTTGGGGCCATTTTTTAGCATGCCCATTGTAGACTTTTGGGGAATAAATGGAAATAGAAATTAAATTATTTGTAAGCCCAGAATCCTAAGATAAATAATAAATGTGTTGTTAAGATTACTTCCAGTCTTTTTGATATCTGTATCTATGCTTAAACTGAAGTACATATATTGTAATGTTTGCATGTCTGTATGTATGCACTTACTATTATTATATATTCATGGTTATTATATATGAGTATATCCATTGAATATGTATATATAGGTATGTACACATTCTGAGTGAGCTTGTATACAGACATACACACACATATATACAAACACATTGTATCTATAATCCTATGATACCAAGAAAATATGCTGCCAACCTAGATTCTTTATGATTCAGGATTTGGAGAATGAGTAAACAATTGGAATGTGGAGAAAGGGAGTTCTTCAGAAGTATTGCTGAAAATTAGAAAATGGGTTCCCTTCAGTGTTATTTGAAAAATGAATATAAAATTTAGGCTGCCTTTTTATTTGCTGTTTGGCAGCTAAACTCTCTTGAATGCCATTCCATGGAAAGACTATGCCATGTAACTCCTTGCCCTATATGTAGGATAATATAAAAACATGTCAGCAAATAGAGATGGTCTGTTCCATCCAGCTTGTGTTATTTTTCAAAGGACATCATAATTTTCTATACTGAACTCTCCTTAAATAAAATACTTAATGAATGGGCAGTTTTTAAACAGTAACACAGTATGTAAATATGAAATGTTGATCTTAATGGGGGAAACTCAGAATCAAAGTAAAAAGTAGATGAAAGGGGAAAAGTGTGATAAAGATTTACTTCCTCCTGTTATCTCCACTAAGATAGCAAGGAGAACTTCCCTGAAACAAAGCAAACGGAATGGCAAATGTGTTCAGAAAAGAGTCACCTGTAGCTCCAAAGACAGTAGAGTTATGAGTGAGAATGAGGCGCTGCTATTCCTGAGTAACCACTGAGAGTACTTTCACATTCTCGTGTCCACTGGCTGCTTGCCATTTGTATTTTGAGATGTTCACAAAAGAGTGGGAAAATATTTTCCTCTCATTTCCAGCAGGAAATAATTTCTGTGAGTGATTGACTACTTCAAACAGTCATCATTCTAGGATTCACATTTACTTAAACGGGCATCTCCTTTTATAAAACGGAGTATCTGGTCAGACTGTCCCACAATTTCAATTCTCATGATCTTCCATGACCTTGGAAAGGAAAGAACAGGATTAGAGTGTTTTGTTGGGATATGGTGTTCCTTAACTGCTGATTAAGAACTGCTAACTTTACTAAGGTAAGGAAAATCTGGGAGTCTTTCCTAAAGATATTTATTCTGTCCTTTTCAAAGTTCTATATGTGACATTATGATGAAATGTTAAGGCACAAATAATTACTTTTAAACATCAATGAGAGTTTTTGTTCCAAATTGCATGATTACACGATTCTTTATTTAAAAGGCACACAGGTATTAGGTTTCTTTACAAGTTACCTGAAAAATGATTTCCTGAAGCTGACCAAGTACACTGTTCCATTACTATTTTGCTTCAACTCTAAAGGATGTGGGGCATCGGGACTGTGTGAGAACAGGAAAAAGAAGCATGAGAATATGAGATCAAAGCAGGTACACTAGAGGAGAAAATGCTTTTTTGTGTGGCTTTGAAAGTCTGTTTTTAAAGGGGTCCCCTCCCCACCAACTTTGGGGTTTGGCTTGTGGTATGTGGTACAGATGGATGTGCAGTAATACAGCTGTTAAGTATCTGGCACTGTTGCTCTTCTGTGCTCCCTGCCAGCTGGCTGGGTTTGTAGAATGAGCTGATTCCTCCCAGCTGTTATGCAAGAGAAAGTAGACAAATGTTGTTGTTCACCAATTTTTCTTCTAAGCCATTTTAGCTTAAGCTAAATAACAACGAACAGGCTTCATCCACATTACATGTACATAATTTTGATTGTGAGGTTCCATTTAAATAAGGTTAAGAGATGGTGGAAGCACTCATTGCAACAAGCTGTGAATAGTGCATGAAAAGTGACATCTTAGTCCAGTGCAGGGAGAACTGTGGGACAGCGCTACCGGAGCACCACCAGCACACAACTCAGTCTGCATAGAGGGAGGCCAGGAAATTCACCTCATTTGTAGACACCCAGAAGACCCAGTACAAAAGGATTGCTTTACTCTGTAGCTTGTTTCTGGCAAAAAAAAAAGGTACCAAACAATATTTACAGTAATAGCTTTTTAAAAAAGACCTCATAATGTGAAATGAAATTCAGAAAAGAATCTATTTTGAAAGACAGGTGTTGGGAGAGCAAATCCTATCTGAAAGGCTAGTGATACAGGAAAAAGATTATATGACAAAGGCCTCCTGGGAAAGTCCTCAGCCTCTTCTCTTACAAAGTGAAAACGTCATGTGGCCTTTTAGAAATGTGAGATATCTTTTCATATTTTCTCAATGAAGATGAATAAATTTGTCTATATTTTTTATGTTTTGAATTTACAATTTTCTTTTTAAGAGTAATGTGTTACCTAACTTTGAATGTGCACTAGAAAAGAAACTGGTCTGCTGTAGGACCTCTCCCTGTGTGACCCAGAAATTTACCAGACACTGTTTCCCGCTCCAGCCCCAAATCGTTCATCGTGGAGCACTTGTCCTACTGCCTTCCCAACTCTGGCAGTTCTCTGAGAGGGGGATGAAGACAATTGACTGGAAAATGGGATGTTTGCAAGCTTCTCAGGGACAGATCTGAGGTGTTGCCAAAGCTGGTAGATGAGCTGACATCTTGGCTTCTGGGCAGGAGTGAAGGAGTGAATGCAGGAGAATCCATGGATGCAGTGCCTTCGCCAGAAAGGCACAGGCCACCAGCAAAACTTCTCTTTTGCTCCCAATAATTGTTTTCTGAGATATGTACCACCTAACCTCCCAAACTCAACATGCATAGCAAAACCCCAAAATTGTTGGGTCGTGAGCAAGTCCACCTGAGGAACTGGAAGGCAAAGTGCAGAGATCTTCCATTACTAGAGAACCCTGTGGGATTCCAATAGATATCGTGACTTGTTATCCCTCCATTTCTGGAGATTTGACAGGCTCTTTTGTCTTTCCCCAAATGTAACAAGAAGCTATTATAAAACTTATATATGCTGCCTATGATGGGGGGAAAAAGCAGTATTACCAGTGGCATAATCACTATGGAACCTGAAATGAAAAACATACAAAAAACAAATATATAATTTTAAACATCAAGATACAGTTGTTGAAAGGAAGAAAGAAAATAAATGAATGAATGCTGATTTCCCTCTTAATATAACTGTGAAATGTTTTAATTAAATGGAGGAAAGATAATTAATATTTTAAATAGCATTTTTATAAAACATCAGGGTGAAATTAAAGACCAGAATTTGTCATGTAATACACACTGAATTTCTGCAGCTCATCTAGAACCCAAGGATAAAACGCGTTCAAACACTCTCTTTATCTCGCCTGGCTGCCAATTTTATCACAAGTGAAAGCAGTGCTTTAGGAAATAACAGCACATTGGCTAATAAACACTGTCTGATTCAGTGATGTATTTTCTTCAGAAGTTGTAGCTGTGTTCAAATTGATATCCAGTGGAGTGTCAAGCATTAATTTAAAAATATTACGACAGGAAAATTTACCTGGGAACTTTGTGATGCCACCACATTGTTGTAAAGCACCCTTTCATTTGTTCCTCTAATGGCAGCAATAATAGCAGCAACATACCTCACAAATACTCAACAAAACACGTATGTTAGCTACATATGTGTGTAGAGCACTGGAGAAGGCAATATGGCAATGTGGTGGTGGGAGGCAGAAGACAGAGAAGGAACAGAAAAATCTATTTTAAGGAGCAGAATCTACTACTGATAATTTCAGAGAGCTAAGAGCTTTCAATCCTCAAAGAACTTGTTGACTAAAGTAAAGATTTTTGGAGTGGGGGGACAAAGGAGGGGTAACCTCTATTAAATTGTTCGGATTAGACAGCCTTAGAAAAAAGAAGGGAGAAAAAGGGAAATATGGGTAGAAATAAATTATACCTGTTGTGCCTCATGGCTAGTAAATTTATGAAAACATTGGAAGAAATAGTACTATCTTATTATTTTAGTGACAATGGACTACTATGCAGCAGAATGAAAGGAGCTCCTACTGCAACAGCATGGATGGAACTGGAAAGCATTATGCTAAAGGAAACAAGCCAGCTGATGAAAGAGAAATACCATATGATCTCACCTATAAGTGGAACCTAATCAACAAAACAAACAAGCAAGCAAAATACAACCAGAGACATCGAAATAAAGAACAATCTGACAGTAATCAGAGAGGAGGAGGAAAAGGGATAATAGGGGATATTTGGGGGGGCATCAAGGAACATGTATGAAGGGTGCATGGACAAGGCCAAGGAGAGTGTGTTTGAGGGTGGGAGGCAGGGCATGGTGGGGTGAAAATAGAAAAAAATTTACTTGAAGAACAATTAAAAAATTATATTTTATTGATGATGATAAAACAATATAAACAAAAAAGAAAAGAGTCATGGATATTCCAAAAGAAAGATTTCAAAAGTTGAGTTACTTGCGTTAAGATATTGTTTCTCATACAATGGTCAAAGGAAGGCAGGTCTTTGGACTAGATTGTATTATTTTGATTACATTAAAGTATTTCAGGATTATTATATATCATCAATTAATCTCCTGGCTTCACAAGCATAAGTCTCCTTCCTTTAAGATTTGTTTTGGTAACTTCTCTTTATTTGCTGCTAAAATCCAGAAACAACTTGTTATGCTTTCATGCAAGAATACTAGCCAGGGAAATAAACTTTATAATGTAGGAGATCCTAGGAATAGAAGTAGAAGAGATATCAAATTATCTCCAGGGCAGAAGGGAAATATGAGTTGCCGACAGTGCCTTTTACCATGCTACACATCCCTTCCTTTCCCAACTTAATTTCCTTACTTTGAAAAACAAATTTTTAGTGTTTACTAAAACTAATCACTATTTGCAAAACTCACTGCAAACATCTCTACCTTTATACTTGCATTCATGCCAATTTCCTACTGTGTCCTGGGGCCATTGTTAGCATTAAATGAAATCGTACAAATATAGCTCATGTCACAAGTCCTATCAATTGAGATTAGCATTTAGCAATAAATCCTTTGTGGTCCAATTCACAACTGAACTTTTCTATGCATCTTTTATGAACATTCTAAATAATTATGGTCTTATTTGCTTGTCATTCTTTAAGAAAGTGTTTCTTCCCCTCTTTCATTAATGTGTATAGCATTTAACTACATACCTAGTTCAAGAGCTTGTCTTTAGTAATACCTTAAGTGATCTTTGAACTGAGTATCATATATGACAAAGTCAAAAATACTGGAACTGCCCTGGCTGGTGTAACTCAGTGGATTGAGCACAGGCCTGCAAACCAGTGGATCTCGATTTGATTTCCCATCAGGGCAGATGCCTGGGTTGCAGGCTAGTTCCCAGCAGGGGACACACGAGAGGCAACCATACACTGACATTTCTCTCCCTCCCTCCTTCCCTTCCCCTCTGAAGATAAATAAATAAAATCTTTAAAAACAAAGAATACTGGAACTCTATTATGAAGTATATTAAGCAGAATTACTTGTGAATAAATATATGTGAAACATGCCATAAAAAATGACCAGCCACTAATGAAATCCTCGATTTTAAGAATTACTTTCTTATTTTGGTTCCACTATTAGCTCTCAGTAATCTTGTGGCTTGGTAAGGAATCCAAATTCCTTATCAAGGGTGGATGTTCATTGCAGACACACTCACTCTGTCTTCCATCCTGAAGATGTCTGAAAGTTATATTGATTTAATCTATGCAATTGTTGTCATTTTAGCACTTTCTCCTCCTAATTGCTATGCCACATACCCTTTAAGTGCCAGAAAAAATCTTCAATATTAATTCCCTCTGAGAAAAATCAGTTGCAAAAAAAGGTGAAAATGTGTGAGATAAATTTTGTAGAATTATCTGGTTTGGGTGAGACAGAATAATTCCTTAGTGGAGTATTAACTGGAAAGATTCCTTCATTGAAAACATTCATGTTATGACTGTTATGATAGTTTTCTGCATCCACCTCAATTTTAACAATTCCTTTCTCCCACTGCAGTACCTGGAATTAAAAGTGAGCAAAAAAGACATAAATCTCTGCTCTGATAAAACTGTTTTGATTGAAGAGAGACGGGCACTAAGATAAAAAGTAACTGAATAATATTTAGACACTGCTAAATGCAAAGTAGCAAAAATGAATATGGAAAACCAAGATGGGGATTGATTGAGATAACATTTTAGATAAGTAGGCCCAAAGAATAAGAAAAGAAAAAAAAAGTAGGCAAGATGACACTGTGGCATTTGGCTTGAGCAGCTGAAAAAAAAAAAAAAGAGTCCATTATGTAAGAGAAGTTCAGTCAGCAGTGGCATCAAATATCAAAAAATATCAGTAAGTTATGGATCTATTACCTGTTTTCAGTACAAAATTCAAGTAGGAATGTGAAGAAGCTAGTTGGACACTTGAGTATGAGGGAAAAGTCTGGATTAGAGATATAAGTCTGGGAAACAACCTCTATACGAACATTAAATTCACAAATCTAGGTGAGACCACCTACTAGGGCATAAACAAAGCAAACTAAGAGGACAGCTAGATCAGGAGTGGAACTATAGAAATGAAGATCACATGGAGGGTTAGCAACAGAGGAATGGGAGAAGGAGAAGGGGGGATAAGGTACAGAAAATAAGTAGCATAGACAGTAGATAGAAAATAGATAAGGGGGCAAGAATAGTATGGGAAATACAGAATCTAAAGAAATTGAGACACATGGTCATAAACTAAAGGGGGGTAATGGTGGGGATGGGGGGTAGGGTGGAGGGGAATGAAGGGGGGAATAGAACAACTGTAATGGCATAATCAATAAAAATAAATAAATAATTAAAAAAAGAAAAGAAAATAATAAAAAAACATGAAGGAGAAGAATATAAGGTCTGAGCCTTCTGGTGGTCGGGGAGATGGAGAAATCTTCAGAGAAGCCTAGGGAGAAGCAGCTGGGAAGTTGGGAGGAAACCCAGTCAATACAGGAGCCTGAAAACCAGGAAAAGAAAATGTCTTCAGGCAGAGTATCATCTGTATCAAATGTTACTGAGGGAAAAGTAACACAAGGATGTCAGAAATGGTTACTAGATTTGCAACATGGAGTCAAAGATGCCCTCGAGTTGGACGGTGGTGGCAAGAAACCAAATTTCAGTGGACTCAGGGAAAGAAGGAAGAAATACATTGGCTTCTTAGGTACCAGGCATTTTCCTCCAAACTTTATTTTATTCATCAGCTTGGCAATAAGAACTATGTAACTCTAACACACACACTCTCTCTCCTTCTCTATCTCTATCTCTATCTCTTTCCCTCATACTCTATCTCTCTATCTCAAAGAAATAAATGGGTTGCTTCCTTGCAAAAATTTTTGAAAGACAGAGGGCCAGTTGTCTAACAGAGGTGTTGTTACTTGAGGAGCTTGACACATATGTCTCTTTTACAGCCAAACCAGTGGCAAAGTTCCTTTAATTGGGATGATCCAAAACAACACTCGCATTAGCTTTTAATCCAAAAAGTTTGAAGCATTTTTTCTTGAAAACTGTACTGTAGAGTGTGATTACTAAGAAATATAGGAAAGTTGAAATTTTTTTCTTTCTTTTTTTTTTAGGCATAATTTCCTGAAAGCTGTGTGTGTGTGTGTACCAAAATACCAAAGTCCTCTTTTTTTTTTTTTGGTTTTCATAGCTTTTCATGGAAAACATCTCTCAATCTTGAAACAACTCAAATTTGCACAAGCAATATAAAGGAAATGGTGAGAAAACATATTTTTAAATTAGTAGGTATTGGGCTCAATTATTAGCTTTTGTGCCAAAAGGAACAAAACATACTCTGGGTTTTCTGCCTGGAAAGGTAGGAGTACCAGGGACTCTCATCTTTGCCCTACTGTACAATTAAAGAAACCAAATTGCATCAACTCTATTAATAAAATCTCACTAGTAATAGCTACCACTGGGCTTCTAATAATGACTATGAATAAGAAGCACATGGGAACATGCCATAGTGCACTGCAATCAATTTCTGACTTCTAGAAAGCTTTGTTTTCATGGGAGAGAGGATGAAAACATGAGTTTTGCAGTAGAATTTCAATACGTTTAAGAAATCATAGATCTGATGTTGGTTAACTCCTGAAATGCCAACCAATGTTATTAGAAGTTATGCATCAATGTGAAACAGGGTCCTCTATTCAATCATGATTTGAAATCCACATGGGCAACACCTTTGTAACTTGGATTGTCATCCATCAGCTCAACTGTGATCAAGGAGCCCCAATTCAACATTGAATTTCTGAAGTCTAATATTTACCAAATGTGCAGCCTTGATCCCTTGCAGTCCTCTTTACAAGTTAGAAAATGGAGACCACTGGCTTCCTCAAAGTTCTGAAGGGACAATTGGTTACAACTGAACACATCTCCAAGGCTCCACAGTTGCCTTGCTTTTCTTGTTCTACAAAGCTGCATCATGTTCCAGACCCCTGTAAGGAAAGCTACATCAGTTTATTAATTTCACACTATAGCACTTGCCTTATTTTGAAAAATATTTTTAAATGCATTTTAGGAATAAAATTAGATCTTATAATTAACTAAAAATGATCACCTCCAATTAGCAGCATTATTATTTGAAATACATAACTACCTCAAATTTTATTTAGACTTTCAGAAATTAAAGAAACTTTAATGTAGTCATAGATGGTACATATTTTTATTATAATGGTAATTTGCTTAATTAAAAAGATACACTTTGGGGCAGAAAAAAAATTTACAGACTAATTTTTCATGACACAATGCGGGGTTTCCAAATTTAGCAAAGTTATTCACATCATATACTTATACCAAAAAGCTATTTGCTATTTATCTTATAGTCAGATTTAACTGGGTATTCCAGAAAAGAATCACAAAAACAAAGAAAATACATGAACAGCATTTATGTAATTCATTTCTGGAATAGCAGAAAGGGAAAAAAACCTTTCAGACGGCATTAATGTTTTAAAAACATGATTCAAACTGTTTTCAAGCTGTACTTGGATGCACCAGTTATCGAGAGCACTGGTTCTCAACTGTGGGCAGGATCAGCAGCACTAGTGCCCCCTGCACGTTGTCAGAAATACGTACTCACAGATGCACTGAACCAGAAATCCCAGGGGTGTGGGGCCAGCACTCTGTGCTTAACAATGCCACCCTACCTTCCAATTCTGATGCAGGTTCAAGTTTAAGACCCACTGTGGCCTCTTCACAATGGGTATGTGGCCAGAACACAGGTGTCAAGAAAACCATCACTACATCAAAGCCAAAATGGGAGAAGAAAAGACTCACATTAACATTGTGGTTATTGGACACGGATTCAAGCAAGTCTACCACTACTGGCCATCTGATCTACAAATGTGGCGGGATTGACAAAAGGACCATTGAAAAATTTGAGAAGGAGGCTGCTGAGATGGGAAAGGGCTCCTTCAAGTATGCGTGGGTCTTGGATAAACTGAAAGCTGAATGTGAGCGTAGTATCACCATTGATATCTCCCTGTGGAAATTCGAAACCAGCAAGTATTACGTGACCATCATGGATGCCGCAGGACACAGAGACTTTATCAAGAACATGATTACAGGGACATCTCAGGCTGACTGTGCTGTCCCGATTGTTGATACTGGTGTTGGTGAGTTTGAAACAAGTATCTCTAAGAATGGGCAGACCCATGAGCATGTCCTTCTGGCTTACACACAGGGTGTGAAATAAGTGACTGTTGGTGTTAACAAAATGGATTCCACCCTACAGCCAGAAGAGAGATGAGGAAATTGTTAAAGAAGTCAGCACCTACATTAAGAAAACTGGCTACAACCCTGACTGACACAGGAGCACTTGTGCCAATGTCTGGTGGAATGGCGACAACATGCTGGAGCCAAGTGCTAACACGCCTTGGCTCAAGGGATGGAAAATCACCCGGAAAGATGGCAGTGCCAGTGGAGCCACGCTGCTTGAAGCTCTGGACTGCATCCTGCCACCAACTCTTCCAACTGACAAGCCCCTGCGTCTGCCTCTCCAGGGTGTCTACAAAATTGGTGGCATTGGTACTGTCCCTGTGGGCCAGGTGGAGACTGGGGTTCTCAAACCTGGCATGGTGGTCACTTTTGCTCCAACGTTACAACTGAAGTAAAGTCTGTTGAAATGCACCATGAAGCTTTGAGCGAAGCTCTTCCTGGGGACAATGTGGGCTTCAATGTCAAGAACGTATCTGTCAAAGATGTTTGTCATGGCAATGTGGCTGGTGACAGCAAAAATGACCCACCAATGGAAGCTACTGGCTTCACAGCTCAGATGATTATCCTCAACCATCCAGGCCAAATCAGTGCTGGATATGCACCTGTTCTGGATTGTCACACCGCTCATATTGCTTGCAAATTTGCTGAGCTGAAGGAGAAGATTGATCGTCGCTCTGGGGCAAAGCTGGAAGATGGCCCAAAGTTTTTGAAATCTGGTGATGCTGCCATTGTTGATATGGTTCCTGGCAAGCCCATGTGTGTTGAGACCTTCTCTGACTATCCTCCTCTGGGCCACTTTGCTGTTCGTGACATGAGGCAGACGGTTGCTGTTGGTGTCATCAAAGCAGTGGACAAGAAGGCAGCTGGAGCTGGCAAAGTCACCAAGTCTGCCCAGAAAGCTCAGAAGGCTAAATGAATATTATCCCCAACACCTGCCACCCCAGTCTTATCAGTGGTGGAAGACCAGTCTTAGAACTGTTTGTCTCAATTGGCCACTTAAATTTAATAGTAAAGGACTGGTTAATGATTATAATGCATCATAAAACCTTCAGAAGGAAAGGAGAATGTTTTGTGGACCATTTAGTTTTGTGTGTGTGTGTGCGTGGCAGTTTTTAAAATCAGTACTTTTTAATGGAAACAACTTGACCAAAATCTGTCACAGAATTTTGAGACCCATTAAAACAAAGTTTAATGAGAAACCTGTGTGTTCTTTCGGTCAACACTGTAACTTTCTTTTATGTTATTTAGGTTAAAATTAGCCCTTAACCTATTTCTGGTGTTGTATTTGCTGATGATTCAGAATTGGATAAATCTGTTAGGGTTATTCTTTCTTTCCTGGGTGGGAATTTTTTCACCTTGTCCTAAAGGGAGGAATCTGTTGTAGTAAAAGTGGTGGGAGGGGCTCTGGTGAACACTAAATAGGTTAGGACAATAAAGTAACTGTTTATGTGAAAGCTAGTTTATAAAGGCCAAATTCTGGTATATTAAGTCCATGTGTTTCATATAAAAGTTTTGCAGTTAACATCAAGTAAATTTTGTTAATGTCAAATCTAGTTTCCATTTTTACTGAAATGTGAATTCACGTTTACAAATGATGAGCTAGTTTAAAGAACTTAAAATGAGGCTTAAATAGTATTGAGCACTGTCTTGCTACAGTTAATTGTATCTAGATTCTAGGAAAAATAAATGACACTGGAAGTTGAAAAAAAAGACCCACTGTGCTGGTGATTGTTTTTACCTGTATTAAAATCTAAAATCAACCAGAGAATAAAGAACCTGGGTTTTGATTGCTGTTGGGTTTTTTTTATTCTTTGTTTTTTGTTTCTTATTATAGATTTAGAGAACTGAGTCTTAACTAAACAATGAGGAGCTAGATATGTGGGGAGCAAGGAGGGGCAAAAAGAAAGTAAGGATTTGGCATTATTTTGCATAGCCCTTCATTGAAGGGTTTGCCTCAGATAGTTTCCTTAGCACCAAGATATTTATTGACTAAAACCTACAGCCATTTAATCAAAGCAGCTTCATTGTAAGGTCATTTTTGCAGATAGTGGAGCCACCTTATCTAAACAATGAGTGATAGTGGTTCTAACTAATATCAGGTAACGGACATTTTGAAGCTGCTGGTGAAATCCTGGGTATCATGCTTTTGCTTTTCACACAAAAGTCTGGATCCAAGATATACACCAAGAGATGGTATAACAAAGAATTTCTAAAGCATCGAATGACCTATGAACTACAGTTCTATGCTTAAGAACATTTCACTTTGGAAAAGTTTAATTGGATACCATATTATTTTAATTACACTAGCAAGGAATCAGATATCCATGGACTCAACATGTATATTTCATATATTCTAATGAAATTAAATTAGAATTGTATTGTCTGAAAACAAAAAGCTATCATCTTGTTAGGATCAACAGTTTTTAAAATATCTTATTTGCTATATAGTTTGTCTAGGTCTAAGACTCTGATCAAATAAACATATGTTTTATTTGTTTTTATAAATAAAACAATAAATTTAAATTAGCTTTAATGCTATTAACCTTGATCATTTATTCCTTTCTGATTTTCTCTTTTGCATTCTAAATGGATAAAAAAAGTAGTTGATATACAATGTAATTTTCACTCTTCCTAATATAACATTATATATTCACAATGGAATATTACCCGGCCATAAAAAAGAAGATAACTTTGCCCTTTGCAACAGTATGGGTGAACCTGTAAGACATTGTGCTAAGTGAAATAAGCCAGTTAGGGAAAGACAAATACCATATGATCTCACTCATATGTGGAATCTAATGAACAAACTGAACTAACAAGCAAAACAGAGACGGACTTATAAGAGAGCAGATGACAGCTAGTGGGGGGAAGTTAGGGGCTAGAGGGATTGAACAAAAAGGAAAAGGACTCATGGGCAAGGACAACAGTGTTGTGTTTGCTGAGTGGAGTGATATAAAGAGACTATGTGGTAATGAAAAAAATACAATAACAGTTAAATTTTAAAAAGTTTGGTTAAATGTTTAATTAAATATTTATTATTTTAATGAGGCATAATGTATAAAAATCAAAACAGATATGTATAACTATATATTTACATAAATATATATTACATAAATATTACATATTTCAACATTTAAATAAGATTATAATCATCTAAATGATGCTGTAATTCCCTACCTTAAGTATACACAATGACTATATAGAGCTATTCAGTAAACACTTTGGCTGCCAATCCAAAAAGTCTTCAGAAAATGAATGAGGACTGTAACTTCATGTAAGTCAGAGAAGCTTACTTACATGATCCTAATGACAAACATACTGTAAATGAGTAATTCACACACAATAAAATTTTTTTCTAAAACATAGTATGACAAACATTAGCAATCACAATTTGAGTCAATAACCGATACAAACTCTTGAACTAAAACCCAAAGGGTATCGTATTGGACTTGACAAGTGTGTATGTGCATGAATTAGAAAATGATCGGTTACCCCAGGGAAAACCTAGCTCCAATCAAAATTTTGCAAATCTCTTCTGGTCCTTGCATTTAAGAATGAATGTGAATACACAATGAAACTTGGTTAGTAGGACAGATGACTAAGAAGATGACAACCAATTACCAAGGTCTCAAATAAGCTAACCAGGTGCTGATGGAGTTGCATTAACAGGCATTTGGGTTAAACTTACTGTGAAATTTGAAAAGTTTAAAATATAGAATGGTGCATACTGTATATAAACTTGTTAATATTACTCAAAAAAAAAGAAAGGAAAGAAGAAAGAAAAAGAAAAGAAGGAAGAAAGGAGCGAGCAGGTTGGGGGGGAAGAGACAGAACAAGAGAGAAAGACTTTCCTATAGTTTTACACTGACTTTAATTTAAAATAAAATAACATGGAAAGTAACAAACTATATCTGTTTGAAAATATAATTTCCTAATTTTATCATTTCCCAAGGCAGAAACAGCTGTGACAAGTATTTATCTCCATGCCAGTCAAGCATGAAAAGTCCAACATTGTTTTGAAACATTATTCCATCTAACCTCAAGGAGAGGTCCCTGAATTCCCTTGATTCTCAATACATTACCCTCCATTCTAAAGAAAAGGAAAATGTATTCTAGAAGGTTCAATTCATATTTGTTTCTTACAACTTGTTTTTTGTATCCAAGGGATTTCATCTGTATGACAAATATTCATTAATATTTTTTATGGCCCAACAAGTCAAAACGTGCTTTTGTAGGTAACATTAAACCAAAATAACTTTTATTTTATTAAATAAATCCTTCAGTATTTTCAAAAACAAAGATATTAGGCCTAAAAATGCTTCTACTGAAGAACTAAAACTAACATAGAGCCAAGAGTCATAAAAAATGAAATCATTTCATATTAATCCTAATATTTGATTCATGTTTAAGAAGTTATTCAGTTGAAATGTTCAGGTGATGTAAATTGCTCTTTTTTGCTAAATTGCACTGAAAAGCACACAGTGCACTTCTTTGCTAATAAGGGGTTTCTATAGGTTTTCATGTGGCCCTATTCTTGTAACCAGTGTTCACAGAGTACTCGAATAGTTTGACTAAAAATGCTCACATGACTAAGTTCTTCTATTTTATATAGCTAAGTTCATTTTGGGTGGTGAGTTATTTTAGTTTTGTTCAAGAGAAAATACTTTGAATATGAAGACTGAGCAGAAAATTGAAACTCAAGTTGTAAATGTAGCATGAAATGCTAAGAAATTAAGATGTAAAAGCATCCCATCACAGCTTTTCTAATAAATGAAAAGGAAAAATGTTCAAACGGACCAAGATCCTTTCTTCTTAAAGTTTATGTACTGCTATACCAAGGAATAGCAATGTTTGGGTGAGAAGGAAATCTGAGTTCAGAAGACAGTGGGCATCGGCATTCCTGGAAACCAGTTTACATTCCGGAAAACTCTGTTTCTCTTCAGTTCACTAAGCCTGCTTTCAAGCTGCCACCCTGAGCAGACAAATGTCCCAGGTGTGGAAAGAATTGCAAATAAGAGGAAAATGCTCTTGGATCTTGCAGCTTACTAAAGATCATAAGCATATCTATAGGCATACAGGTTGTAAGTGCCAGAAAAGACTTTGTGCCCAAGACATAGTGTCCAGTGGATATAGGGTCCAGTGAAGGAGCAGGAGCAAGAAATATGAGCTTCACAGTTCGAATGTGGGAATGAAAATTTACATTAAAATAAAGACAGAAAGAGTCTGAGCAATGACCTGTTTCATAAGATGTGTATAGAAAAAGGGGGAAAATAAACCAGAGAGAGTCATTTGGATCTTAGTGTGGATGATGACAAAAGCCATTCAGAGGAATATTAGGCATTTCTAGTAGCTGTACTGTCAAACCCTTGTGTCTAAAGTATAAGATTCATCTGGATAGCTTGTTACAATGTGTTCAACCTGGGGTCTGGATTGAGATTCTGCATTTTTAAAGTTCCCAGCACATGTTGACAAGTACTGATGGGCCACAGAACATACCTTGAGCACTGAAATATTAAAATACTTTCTTTCTGCATTATTTTTATTTGCATCACAGGGGAAGTGGTTGGAAATAGGGCAGAAATAGATGCAATATGCATAAAAGTAGCATTAAAATAGTAGTGATAATAATAATACCTTACATTTATTTTGTGTGTTATATTATAATAACCCTTACGCTAAATGAAAAAAGCCAGTCACAAAAGACCACATATTATATGATTAATTTATGTGAAATATTTAGAATAGGCAAATTTTAATAAAACTTTTAAAAAGCATGAAATTGGTGTTTATTTATAGGAGTCAACACAAAACATCCCATGAATATATCACTGAGTGATTAAGAAGATGGTCTTTGTAATCGGACTTGGGTTCAAGTCTTGCTTTTTCATTATTGGCTGAGTGACCATATATAAGTATGTCTGTGTGTGTGTGTTTCACTATAAATTGGGAATACAGATGCTACATCTCAGGATAGTCATAGGATTATATGTAATAGTGACTATAAAATGGAAAGCAAGGACAAAATACTACTCAATAAATAGTAGTTGTTATAGACATTATGTTTCAAATTAGTAAGTGGTTATTTCCTGCATTCTGTAATTTTAAACATCTCTTCCATTTTTTATTTAAAAAAATTCCCAAACTGAATCAGCTTAACCTTCTAGTGATCCTAACTTGGAAAAAGGCCAGGTATACTAAATCTAGTCACGTCATCCAGGCTTGACAAGCATCCTATTGAGTGCTTCCTGTATTTTCCTTGACTCTTAAGTTAAGATTCCAAGAGTTTTAGCTAGAATTCTCCAGTTCCTTTTTCTTCTGCCATCCCAGTAGCTAATTTTCATGTATGAATAAAGATACCTCTGTAAAACTACAAGTGGTTATGTATATATACATATACACACACATATGGTAGTTGTATTAACAGAATTTTTTTCTCGTATATTTAATCTCTCTCTCAGCAAAACCCTGCATCCTCAAGAAAAGGGAGTACATTTTCTGACACCATGAGACTTCTTACAGTCATAGTACAGACTTTTGTTGAAAAGATTTATTACAGCCGAACTGGCTGGTTTGGGTCCAGACAAAGCCCCCAAACCTGTCAGAAGATTCTGGCCAGGCCAACAAATATTGATGTACAGCTTTTGTCAAAATAAGAGACTGTTGGACTCCACTCTAGACCAGTACAACTGTACACTCAACTCATGTCAGTGTTCCTAGACATTTTCAATATTTTCTTTTTTCTCTAGTTTTTATTTACCATTTCCTCGTTCCTAAGAACAGGTCAATGTGTACACTATAGCAAGATAAAGTTAATATAGGTAATAATAATAATATTAAGGTAATACAAAAGGTTGAAAAATAAAATAGAATCTGGAGTGAAGTTAGATTTCAAAATGAGGCCATGAGTTCCTCTGCACCTTGCTGGAGCTAGATCGCAAACTTAGATGAAAATGTTCTAGTGTCAGAAAAATAATAGGAAATGATCAGATATAGGAGCTACATAGTGTTCCTAAGATGTAAAACAAGTAGGTGCTCAAAAGACTCACAACTCTTCCTAAAAGTATAAACAGAAATAAATTTCTCCTGTGGGTTTCATGTGATGAACATAATTCTATGAGTAACAAAGGTGAATGACATTATTTTAAAACTAGTCCTCATTAACTCATTTAAGAAAAATACCAGCATGTTACAATAAAGGCAATGGTCTACAGAGAAAACAGAATTCATGTACCTATGTAGTTTTCTGCTTTTCAAGTATATAATTATAAATCATTCACCTCTTTGACAATGTACATGATAGTTTATAATATAGGAGTGAAAGACATCTTATGTGCAGAAATAAATGATATTGAATTTTATTGTCACATGCTACATCCTTGCATCCTGTTTTTCATTATATCAGCAAAGTGATTTTTAAAGCACTTAATCTTAATTTTGGTTGTCTTTAAAAACATTTTATCCATCAATAGATAGGATTTTTAAAATATCTTCCATTAAAGGAAAGACTGCATTGATTTTTCTCCTTTACCATAAGAGATGTTTATAATAGATACCATCATGTTGAACTAATGCTTGCTTTACTGGACTCATGGTGGTACAATAATGAAGGAATTCAGGGTACAGATTCTAAATTAATTGAAATTTGAACTTGGAATGATCATCGCTTTGTGCCTGTTTGGGAAACATGATTGCTGGATTTAGAGATGGATAAAGACAAACTGCACTGCTCTGACAAACCATTCTTCTGAGAAAATTGAACTGTCCTTTTTCCAACTGGGTAATGATACCTAATCCATCGAGATGTAAAAACTATAAAAAGGCCTCTTTACAGAGCACTCAGGTCATCCGATTAGAGAAAGTGAGCAGGGTTCTTAATGGAAGATAAATGGTTGCTGTATAGGGTTCTATCTGTCAAACTAATCTCAAAAGGCATCTCATACAAAACTAGAGTTAAAAAGACTGTCGAGGCAGGCTGCACCACTCAAACGAAAACCTGGAGCTTAGTGGCCAAGTCCTGTGCATGTGGAATTAAAATATTTGGAAGAAAGCTTTTCCCTCCACATTAGTCTAGGCATACTCAGTGAACCCGATGTGAGATAATCCAAAACAATTCAGGTTCAACAAAGGTTGGGAAAATATTGTAGTAGACATAACGCTTTGATGAAGAACTGCTTTGATCTGAAGATTATAAAATACACAGTTTCTAATCTGACAAATTTTGAGCTGCAAAGCATAGTATCTAAACATTCCTCTTTTGTCATAACAGTTTAATCCCTTAAGAATGTGATTTAAACCACTGGAGAGCAAAGGTCACCATACGATTTGTATGAAAGAAGAAAACTGCCTCAGACACCTTGATAGAAGTATGTGAGGGTCATTCAATTATATAACAGAATGCTGCTCACTATTGGCCCTGCCAGGTCACCTTGAGTTCAAGGCATGCCAAGTGCCTATTTTTTTTCAATGCAATTAGGTAAAAGATGAAACAAGCCTCTCTCTCTCTCTCTCTGTCTCTCTCTCTCTCTTTTCTCTCTTTCACTCCCTCCCTCCCACCCTCACTTTCACTGTACCTTTATTTCTACCCTTCCATTTATTTTCTTCTTTACTTGAAGATTTACATTCCTCTGATGACACAAAACTAGTACTTGTAGTTATTAGATTCCCCAATAGCTATAACTAAACTCAATAAAAATGCTATGGACTTGTAATTGCAGGTTTTCCCTACATAATAGATTTAACCAAAAATGCATATGTATATTTTTATCAGTATCACCTCAAATTAAACACAGAAATGGCATCAGTACTGACAAAACAAAAACATTTGTTTTTCATATAGGGACAAATGAAACTTAAAGTACTTGGTGTCGCCGAACATACTTTCTCATTTCCTCTGATGGAAGAAAGTTTTGTGCTTGTAAATACATGAAAACAAACACATATTAACCATAGTTACCTTAACTCTCTCAAGCTACTAAGACAGACAGAACTTTGGTCTCAGTATGCTAAATATATGATTGTCTTTTCATTGATCATTAGGCACTTGGGTATAATTAATGCACCTTCATGCGATAAAAGCCTCTCTTTGGTATTTTAATAGAAACAGATTTTAAATAATGGCTCACTTGGGCAGCAGCAGTATTGTAGAGTGGTATTTGTATTTAAACTTAAAGACATGTTACACCTCTACTCCACCTGTCACTTTTGCTGTGAGAATAGAGGGAAGAAATGTTGGCTTCAGCAGAAAGATTTAGAGTTTCATTCAGTAAATGTTGTTTCCTCGCCCCCTCAACTCCAGATGGTTTGGAAAGCCTAGAAAACATGCATTCTATTTCTTCCAGAAATGTAGAGTCAGGAGGAATCTTGCAACACAATCTTCTCCAAGTATCCAGATTTATGTATGTAAATGACTATATGATTCAAGAAACAAATATTCTCTTCTTAAATATTTTATAAGCAACTTAACCTATAAACTGAGCTTGCCAGATGACTAGTTCAACATCCATTTTTCAGGAA
Organism: Artibeus jamaicensis; assembly: GCF_021234435.1. NCBI lineage: Eukaryota > Metazoa > Chordata > Mammalia > Chiroptera > Phyllostomidae > Artibeus > Artibeus jamaicensis. The sequence goes on from NW_026521887.1 coordinate 2,629,485, forward strand.
CAGTGCCAGAAAACACAGATATATAAATCTGAATATGAAGGCCCTGTACCCAGGTTCTTACCCACGCAGAGTTTGCAAACCACCTTGAAACTACATGTAAATAAATAGGCCTCACTGATGGTCTAAGCCCTTCATTAGGCTGATTCAGAGAGATTCATGAAAATCTAAAAAACATTCTTTACTAAATTTTATCTCCACAGTAATGAGTATTAACAGAGAATTGATTTCAAGGAGGAACATCTAAGAACACCTTTTAAAAAGTTAGAAAGAACCTACACCTCCCAGAGGGTAGGTAAGGCCACAGAGACATTTGAGCCAACCCCAAGCAGAGCTGGCCTCGGTGTGTGCAGTTACTCATTCAGCACTGATTAAATGTCCTGGGACTCTTGCAGAAACATGGTCTCCGTCTTCACAGAGCTCATGGTCCCTTTCCGCTGCATGTACATGTCAGTTCTAGTTCTGGTGGGCTGAGCCAGTTTTTATCAAGGGCCTGTCTTCTCTGTGGTCCATGTGTATTTGCAATTCTGGTTGAAATTCTGGTAGGTGACAAGTGCTATTCATTTTTTGCATTCCTTGTGGAAGTGGCCACAAAATTAGGATGCTACTATTTGAATACAGTGTAGTGTTTACATAAGAAAAAATTAAAATTACATTTAGTAAAATTTTTCTATCAAACTTGGTTACTCGGTTGGTGTTGTCTTATCAGAACCCAATAGGCTCCTGTAACTAAATGGTTTTCTATCTTTATCCTGTTAGTTATGTTGTGTTCATGCTTCCTTCTACTAGGAAAGAGAAAAGGATAGATTTGTTCAAATCTGTGGAATTAGCAAATTAGTATGTCAGGAGACTTGGCTGAACTATTCATCAGATGACCAGCTATTATTTTAAGAACTCATGGAGGACACTGGTGAAGGTCTTAAAAAGGGCAAATGTAGTATCTGTATTAAAAAAAATGGATGAACAATGATTCTGGAACTACAGGCATCAGCTTATTTTTCTTATTTGGAAAAACCAGAACAAATCATCCAAAAATCAATTTGCAAGCACCAAGGAGAGTGCACAGTACTAGATAATAATTCACAGACAGTTGTGAAGCAAAATATTGTCAAAGTTTTGTAATTTATTTCTACGATAATGGCCTGGTAAGTTAAGGGGCAGAAATAGCATCATAGTTCTTCACTAATAAAGTTCATTGTCTCCTGTAACATTTCCATATAATCTGAGTTAATATGAACTGGGATTGGAGGTCATGTTAAAGGTACATGGCACAGACTAACTGTGATGTTTCAGTGAAATATTAATTAATGAATAATTACATTTCAATTTGGAAACTTAATAAAGTGGGATTTTGTAGGAGGCCCACTAGGGAACAGGTGTGATTTAGTATTTTTAACTTTACTACATAGTTGATAGACTGTACACTTATTAAATAAACCAACAATAATCTAAGAGATATAATTATCACCTTTAGCAATAGTATTAAAGTTGAAAATAACCCTGATATAATAAACGCTGTGAAGTTTAGCAACAGAGGAAAAGATACAAGGATAGTTTTTGCTTTCTGAACATCAAAAATAAATAAATAAAAGGCATTTACAAAGAAAGGACTGTGGTGACATTTCCAAGTATAAATAAAAAGTTTTATAAAAATCTAGGATTTGAACTGAAATACATGTGGATAATTATTCAACAAAATAATCATTATAGAAACAGATGGGGTTAAAAGCATTTTTAAGTGATCAGATTTACTTACATTTAAAAATAATTATTTAACTTAAAAGGCTTCCAGCAAAATCACAGAGGGTTGAAGTTAGTCAGCACCTGATGCAGCAGATGTTTAGCATGAGACTGAGCCCTTATGGACAGGAAGTGGGTCTTTCTCATCATCACAGAGGCAGTGGCAGTGTGTGGTTTCTCCCTGGCAGACGCTCGGTGAACACGACAGGGTTGGACCAAAGGCCGCCCCACTCAGAGAGTTCATATATGTAAGCCATGGTTGGTGCTAAGATGCAGGTCACAAACTGCTGCCTGTTTTGTCTAGACTGGTACTGAAACTGAGAGTAGAGTAACCGTTTAGAAATATGTACAACACTTTGAGTGATTTTACATGGTTGAATCCAGCAATAAAAAAGTGAAGTTTGTATTTTATATACCTTTTTTTCCTGTTCTTAGTGTTTGACTGCTTTTACAGTTTACAAATATATGGTTTTGCCATGAGTTGGAAATTTAAAAACCTGGCTTTTCACCATGAATAGCATGAGAAAGACTGATATAGAGCGCATAGAAAGACTCAAAGTTATAAATATGGTTAAAATGTTAGAAATATTAGACCAATAAATCTATGGCCATAAAATAATCTCTTTAAATATCTTTGTTTTTTAATGCAACATTTCTAAATGCTTTAGGGTCCTTTTTAAAGTATCTTCTTCGCTTTGAGAAAACTTAAGGCATATCTATTTTAGTGTTAATGTCATTCATGTTAATAATGGCTTTCAGTTCCTCATTTTAATAGATTATTTATTAAATTATAAAGCAATTCTGGCCTTGGCATTGCTTACTTCTAAGGTCAGTGCCGAATCAGTTGCTAGGTACTATCTGTGATTTAAAGTCTTAAATCCACACAGATTACCTATTTATTTCCCTTATCTATATTCCTATCACTCCATCACAAAACACAGTTAAAATGGACTGACAGAGGAACTGGGGTGATCCATCACACCTTATTTCTCTAGGTTTAGGCCTCATTGGTACCTTCTTTTATCTATCAAGGGGGCACTTTTTATCAAACCCATATCCTCTACACATCACTTTACAATAATACATAATGAAAGTTTTTCCACACACTAGAGATAATCAAAGAACTATATTTTAAAAACACCCAAAGGTTAATGGCCTGATGGGCAAAAGTTTTATCTCATCTCTTCCCTTTACCAGTTTCATAACATTCTGCCCTTTGACATGTACAGAAGATGACAAGGATGCATTAACAATAGTGAGTGAACATGAAAATTACATTGGTGTTGCTAATTGAAATATACACACACCAGCCCAAATGAACCATATGGATGGCAAGGCATTTCAGTAGGACCTCGTTTGTAACATTGTTTTGTAGACTCTGTCAGGGCGGGCCCCTTCTCCTCGGTTAGGACAAGTCTTGGTGAGTTTTTCAGTGACCACGCACCAAATAATTATGTAGGTCCAACCATTTGAAGAACAGAACACCATCCTAATCAAAGAGCCAGGAGCTCATTCATATCTGACTCCTGTAAGTCTACTTCAGCGGTGACTATTTGGTTCCCGCTCAGTGGTTCAATCAGAAGACTTAGCCAAAACCTGCATCAAGGACCTTGCCATTGTATAACTAGTATTCAAGTGTCTCCCTCCAGTCTACTCGGAGACCTGAAAACTGCTGTGCCCAACCTCCTGCAATGCCATTGCCTCTTACACCTAGGCTCGCCAGCCTCATATCTTCTATAAAACTCTCCTGGTCAAGGCCAGGCCAAGTCAAAGTCCCTTCTACACACTTTTATAATGTTGTGCTTACATATTTCTGCTGTGTTGTTCACTTCTTGCTTACCTCCATGACCCCACGACGACAAACTCCTTCACAAGAGCAGTGATTTTCAACAAGTGTGCTACTGTACACTGGGTGCCACAGGAATTTCTAAAATATGCAATACCTGACTGGTCAAGAACACTGACCTCTTTTCCTTAGACTGTCAAATTAAAAAATAACAATAATAGTCCAATGGGAATGTTCTATCTTGAACCATAACTATAATAGTCATATAATAGAGTTACATCTTACTATTCATGTCACATAATAAGGTTGCATCTAATTAGTTAATTTTTGGTACCAGAAATCCTTATTTACAAATACAGGTACCTGCTTTTTTTTTTAAGTCACTTTAGAGCAAAAAGGGTAAGTAATTACTATTTTTTATAAACCAACCTACGTTATACCTATTTTTGTCAAATTGGCAAAAAATGTATTTTTTGGTGTGCTGCAGAATTTTAGTAATTAGTTTATGTGTACCATGAGGCGAGAAAGGTTGAAAAATCACTGGACTAGGGCAATATGCCCTGTCTTCATCTTCACTGTGACTGGTACTCATAAGTGCTGATGTGGGCATGTAACCTCAACGTTTTTTAGCACAACCACCTTAGTTTCTGGGCCTGGGCATATCAGATGAACTTGTCTGCGAGTGGTAAACCTCCATTAAAAAATTCACTCTGAAACTAAAGCACAACTAACTACTCCATGTCTCATGTCCTTATCGTCCTTTCTACTTACCAAACTGTAACTGTCACTGCTCATTAGTTCTCTCCTGAGGACAGTCACTCACACTGTCATTCTTAAGTTCTCTGTGCTTTCTCTTTGCTGCTGTCCTCTCACAGATGTCCTCCCTTCCCAGAGTTTTTATTGCTGCCTCTGGAATACTTCCCTGCATCATTTTATTTCTGGCCATATCCATAAACTACATCCCTCAGAGCCCATTAAGGAATCAAACAATGAGGTAAATATTTTTTCCTAATATTGATTCCATACCTTTTCTCCTGTACTTCTCAAGTAATATTTCTGTTCACACAAATGTCCTGACATCCCTCCTGGGTTGTCTATCCAGTCATGGAAAGCTCTGTCATAGAGTGACAGTGTTTTTTGATACCCCAACTTCCACAAACATCATGAAGTTCTTTCATATCCACATGGAGTTTCCTATATGGTCACTTGAAATGACCTTTATTTCCTTTCAGATTCATTTATCATCACTAACAATCAGAGTCTGCAGCTTCTTAGCAATGAGAACTTCTCTCCATGATAGTCTCAACTCTGGTGTTTCAATCTTTGACCAATAGCCTCCTGATCTATCGGTGTCACTCCCTTGTACCTACTCTATCTTCTCCTAAGCCTCCACACTCTGCATTTCATTATTTTCTTGTCATTTATTAGATTTTATCTCTCCACTACCTGGTTTAGTCTGTGTGTGATCCCTTCAACTACTTTCTCACTCAGAACCCTTAGTTTTCTATCCACACACCTCTCCAACAAATCCAATTCTAGTTTATCCAGAATCCTAAAGCAAAGTGCCCAGAGCCAAGTGGTCCATGGTTTGGGAAACAAAAGCAAGAATTTTCAAAAGGTCCCACCTAAAATATGGCATCAGATGTCCACCAAATATGTGCCACCCATTATTGTGAGCAGAGTGCTGGACAAAGCAGGACACATGCATGGTGTCTCATTAGCCCTTTCAGGCCTTATTCTAGGCCTCTATTTCCTCAGAAAGTTTATACAGGGATTAAAATACAGGAATCTTTTTAAATATATTATTTTTATCTTTCTCTACATCCCCCTTTTTTTGCAATGAAGATCTTATTTTTAAATGAAATCTTACTAAGTAAACCCTACGTATTTTTTTAAAAGATGCATGTGATAAAACGGAATCTTGAGGCAGTATACATTTTGTTTGGCAAAAATAAATGTTCAATTTTCATAGCCCCAGAAATACCTGTGTGTTGCCCAGAGTTGTGCAGAGCTCATTTGAAAGCTGGTGTGCTACACCTTTGGGCTATAGCTTTATTATAAAATTAAAAGACAATTTTCACAGGAGTATATTTAGTATAGATCCATTTGTACATATATATGTACATAAATATACATGTATGTATAAAATTTGTATATGTACATATATATTCTTGAATAAATAGAATATTTCAGGAATAACTAATATAAAATTAACAATTTACTTCTTCCAAAGACCAAGAATAGTATATAAGGAAGAAATTTCATTCTATACAATTATATTTATCGTGTATCAGTTTCATCATTGTAAATGAAAGAAAAGGAAATCACCAAAGTTATTCTGAAGTACCTTTTAGCTCTAAGGTTTTGTGACTTTGTTTCCTATAACCCACGAATCAAACTCCTTTCCTTTCCAGTAGCTGCACATATCAAAATTACTCGTGAAAGGGCTGCTCTAAATATCAACAGAGTTGTTTCTAGAAGTGAATTCTCCATCAGAACATGTTAGGATTGAACAGTATCCCCTGAAAAGACATGTTGAATTCCCATCCCCTGGCACCTCAGAAAGTGGCCTGGTTTGGAAGTAAGGCCTTTACAGGTATAGTTAGCTCAAGATGAGGTCCTGTTATAGTGGGTCCCTAACCCAATGTGACTTGTGTCCTTATAATAAGAAAAGAGGAACACAGGGAAAAACTGGCCATGTCAGGACACGGGTCCAAGGAGACCACCATGTGAGGATAGAACAGAGATTAGGTGATGCAGCTATAAGCCAAAAAATGCTGAGGATGGAAGGCTATCAACAGAAGCTGAGAAGAGGCAAGGAAGGATTCTACTCAAAGCCCCTAGAAGGAATTAACCCTGCCAACATCCTGATTTGGAAGAAGATTTCAGAAGTGTAAGAAAATGAATTCCTGTTGTTTTAATACACCCAGTGTGTGGTCCTTTGTTATTGCAACTCTAGCAAACCAATGTACACAGCTGCTCTATAAGTAAGGCACAGCTCCATGCCTTTACTATTTCCCACTTGGCTGCCTACCATAACCACATGTGAACAGTTATAAACCCTAGGAAGAAGACATAGTAAGTGGTCTTTTGTATTCAATGACTCTTAGATTTAAATTCAGGAGGAAGAGTTGAACTCGGTGATAAAAGAATTTTACGTCTGGTATTGAACCATGTGATATATGATAAAATAGCAACTGCAAATGGAATTATAGTCATCACATTGCTTTATTGAAAATCAAACTGAATCTACAGTGGGTTATTGATTAGATTTACCCTTAACTGTCAGTAAAGAATGGAAATGAACCATAAATATTTCACATCAGAAACCATCAATTCAGAAAGATCCTCCAAAATCAAACAGAAGGGAAACCTGAAGTCATCCCTCTAAGACAAAGTGCTTCAGATTTATTTTAATTTTAAACTTTTGTTCATATAATTCTTAAGCAGCATTATTTTCTCACTAAAATTTATTTCTAGTATTAGACTATATTTTCTCAATTCATCACTGAGAATAAAATAAAACTTCATATGAGAGGAGAATTTTAAAGATACAGCTTCATGTGCAGTATGACACCCACCCAACTGACCTAGAATCATCTTTCAAGTTTACAATAGCTGTCTTTGAACTTACTCTCCCCCCTCAAAAAAACCCTCATAATTTCCTGTCTAAAAAAAAATCTCAGCTTGGTCTCTGTATCCTATTAGTCAGTTTTCAGATTGAATCTTTTTTTGGTGGAAGCTTCTCTTTCTAGGAAAATTTCAAATTTCTGGTGAAATCATTCAAAGTGTGAAATGACCTCTGACTCAAAGATATTCACAATCAGTGCACTTAATGAGCTTCTACTGTATACAAGACATTTCTATCTTCATGATTTTAAATATAAAATAACAATAAATGTAATTCTTTATTTTATTAAGATTTATGAATTATGCAGGTAGAAGAAATAAATCCATCAATAAATCCAAACTAAATATATGAAGAGGGACCCAAAAGCCCTGAAATTCATTTTAAAAATTGTAGATTTATTCTTACATCTTCAAACTTCAATCACCTTCAGAGTACTCTCCAGTTGATGCAATATGCCTACTGAGATGTTTCTTCCAATATTCAAAACAGTTTTTGAACTTATCAATTCTGAAGTCTTTTAGTGCTTCTGCCATTTTTTTGTTTTGGCTCTTCCACATCTGCAAAACATTTTCCTTGGAGGACTTTTTTCAGCCCAGGAAACAAAAAAGTCACTTGGGGTGAGATAAGGTGAATAGGGAGGGTATGGCACAGAGGTCATACAGTTTTGGACAAAAACTGCTGAACACTCAGCACAGTGTGGGCAGGCTTGCTAGTAAATCACCCATCATGAAATGTGCAGACATGTTGAAAGATTCTTCAACAAATTCACTGAAGCCAAATGCAGCCTCTCACAACAATGACAGCTGATACACTGACACAGATGGTCTCCCAGAACACTCGCCTAAGGGGTAAAGCCTGTACTATGAGGGGCCCACCCTCCAGAAGATAATTATGATGTTTTGGGGGGTCCCCCCCTTATGAGTCAGCTCCTGTCCTGCCCATAGACCCATCCCTGAGACCTTGATGAGGTGTCCATAAATGGATTCAACTCTTTCTCTGGAACCATTAACTGGTTAGCTATCAGTCATACATCAAGCACCCTTAATAACTGGTGTGCTTCAACCTTGCTTGACACAAAAGAGAGTGCCAATCACACCCACGTAATGAACTGCTTCACCCCCACTGCCCCACATTTAAAACCTTCGCTTATTTTGGTCACCTCCTCTGCCCCATGCCACCCGTGGTGACTGGCTTTGATGAGCTTTGGTTTGAACTAGATTACAGACAATTATTCCCCACTATTTTTACCATGTTGCTCCTGAGTGTCAGCATGGGTGGGGAGGTAAGGGGGAAGGAAAAGAAAATACAGAAGTGCAATAAAAAAATTCAAACTAGAAAGGTAGCTAAGAGACAAGATGTAAAAGTCATTAAGAAACAACTAATACAAAATAATGTGATTAGTTCTTTCTTTTAAAACAGTGTCTCATATTCAAGATAAAGCTAATGCTCTGATGTATGCCACCATTTTTATGGCAAAATGTCGGAAGTACTAAATTTTGAAAATGATTTTGTTGCCATATAAACTAAATAGTGGTCAATATTATTCCCATAATAGTAAAGTTTCTCAAACTTTATATGAACTCAAAAAAGAGTGAGAGAGAGGAAGAAAGTTCTAGTGAATCACCGGTGTCCACCAATCATTGTCATTATAAAGTTACTATGTTAGGCTGAAAAATGTGACCATTTCCTCAAGGGTGTCCATGTCCCATTTCCTAGAGCCTGTTAACATTATCTTATGTAATATTATATTTTAATTTTAAACTATAGATTTAGGAAGACAAATAGGGGTTTAAAATGTCCATTAAATGGCATTCACTTCTGCACTGTACCTGGGTTAAATTAATTCTATAAATACTTGTATATCAATCACTCTAACAAAATCAAAGGTAAAGTCATTTATGAGAAACTGGCAATATTGTATTACAAATAATATGTTAAAATTAGGTAAATTCAAGTATATATCTCTTTAAAATAAACTAAAAATTTCTATAATTATTATTTATATAATACATTTAAGCTCAAGATTGTGTTTTAAATATTTTATTGTAAAATACAATATTAACCCAGAAAAAGCACGTAAAACATAATTGTGTATTTGAGAATTATTTTTACATTAAAAAGTTTTTGTTAAAATACATATTTAATCAGAACACAGGTGCACACAGGGAAACAAAACTTGATAGATATGGCAGACAAACCAGTAGAAATATGATGGATTACTTAAAATATATGATAAGAACATAGATCATACAAATGTTAAAAATGAAATTAGATCCTTATCTCAATCAGGTGTGCACATACACACATACTTTCATATGGATTCAGATTTTTAATACAAAATAAACTTTATAATTTAGAAAAAACAAGGTATATGTTACTGTTGAGGAGTTTTTCTTAAGTAAAACTCATACACACAAATAACAATGAAAAACTAAAGATTGATAAATTTGGTTTAATTAATATTAAAAATCCAAACAAGCAACTGTCAACAAACAACATAAATAAAATGAAAACAAACTATATATTGGAATAAAGTACTTGCAATCTATATATTCCAAATACCTATGAGAGATTAGAATGTACACTGAAAAAAATCACAATTTAATAGAAGAGTAAGAAAAATTTATAAATATTTTGCCATTTATTTTTTAATATTTTTTAAATTAAATTATTGTTCAAGTAAAGTTTTCTGTCTTTTACTCCCAGCCCACCCCACCCAGTGCTCCCCACCTCCCTCCCATTTCCACCCCCCTTAGTTCTTGTCCCTGTGTCCTTTATACTTGTTCCTGTGAATTCTTCCCCTTTTCCCCTGAAATTCTCTCCCCTCGCCCCTCTGGTCCCTCTCAGCCTGTTCTGTATTTAGGTGAATATTTTGCCATTTATAGACAAAAATTAAACCAATTATGAAATTCTATTTCAATTTAAAGTTTGGAAATCTTTGTGTGTGAAGTGAGGAGAGAGAGAACTTTCATATAATGCTACTGGGTAAGCAACTCAGTAATTCCTAGGAAAGCTAAAGATGTGCATTACTGAAATTAGGGGTCCCACTTCTACCTATAAATATTGCCATTCTTTAGACTAGGAAGTCTGCCATATGTACACAAGGGTAGTCACAAGGCTTTTTGTAACAGCAGTGTTTGTAACAGTGACATAATGATTAAACTAGAAAAAAAACCACTGTTCTTCTGTAGGGGAATATATAAATACATGAGTTGATTCAGATATTGGAATCCCATAAGATTTATTAAATGAACTATATCAACACGTATTACACATACGTTGACAACAAAAAGTCATGTGCAAAAGGTAATTGTACAATTACCTGGTACAATTTAAATAACTATTTAAACAACAATAAAATAAATTTCTTATCAGCATAAACACATAGGACACAAACATATGCACAAGGATACACAGAGCGTCAGCCTCTAGAGAGGCACAGAAGGGGTGTGGATGTATGCCCAGTTTTAGTTGTATTTTTTCCTTTAACACAAAGAAGAGAACTCTGAAGGCAGTGTAGCAAAATGTTAACAGCTGTTAAATCTGGGTGGTCTCTACAGGGATTTCAGTTATGTTATGTTCATTGATTTTTGCCATGTTTGAATTATTTCATATAAAAATAAAATGTGTTTAAAATCAAAATCGCTAATTTATTTATTTTTCCAGTAAATAATATTTTTAAATCTTCAAATGGCCGATTTCATTACTTTCACAGTTTTGAAATATTTTAATGATTATCAAATCCCCAAAAGCGGCAATGCTGTGTTTGCTTTATTTCTGCACACGAGTGTGTGGAAGGAGAGTGAATATTTGTCTATGTCCATGTGAATGTGTTATGTATGTGAAAGTCACAGTGCATAAAAGATTGAGAACTTTGTGCAGAAAATAGAGCTCTGATAGCAGAACCCAAGATAGAAAGAAATAGAGACTAGAAGGGAAGAGATCAGCTGCAGTAGACCTAGAAAAATTATCAACTCCTAGTAGCAAAGAGAATATAAAATTAAGGTTAAAAAAATAGTTAAATAGCAAACTCAACAAGATCTGACAATTAAATTAATGTAGACAGAAGGTAAAACATCACCCTGAGATTTTATGTCTCAGTGGAGATGACATTAAGAAATGAGACACATGGCACTTTTAAATGGAGAAGATGGTGAGTCCTGCTTTGCACATGCTAGATCTCTGGTGACTCATTTAAAAACAAAAAAAAATCGTTTTCTAATGTGATTAAATGTTACCACGAAGACCTGAAATTTAGGTTGCTGGTGGGCTATAAATATGCTATTTCCCACAGGAAGCTAGAGGTAGCAGTTCAGAAAAACACAGGTCAGCAATAGAAAGGGGTGGCATGTAGACTCCCCTACAGGTTATTTTGCTTGATTGTGCCCCCTTCTTCCCATTTATTTTTCCCTCTGTCTATGTCCTTTCTTCCCCCACACTACTGAATATATATTTCTAATATTGTCTATTTCATAAAAGTACATGTCTTTATAAAAAGCAAATCAAACTGCATTTTTAACTTTGAAATACAATATACACAGTATGAAATAAAAATTCCGTGGATTGTTTTGCTTGCTTGGGAGGCTTGGTTGATCTTTTTTTGGCAGTTTATTGGCATTTCAGAATGAACCCAAACTTTCCTAAATCCTTCTATACAATCATTAAAACAAGTTATGCCTACCCCTGAGACTGAGGGATGCAGGGAATCTACACATTGGCATACCCAGCCCAGCCAACTTTAGTCTCCCGAAACATCCATACTCCCAGAAGAAGTTCTCCAGGCCTGGTCTAGGGTGGAACATTCCAATCTACATAATTTCAATTATCTTATGATATTCTGTTCTTTGTCAAGAATGTATAGAACATCCCTATAAATCTCTTTTATAACACACATAATGGAGAGAAATTTTTATTTCTTCTATCAGTCTAGTATGAACTTTCTCATACTGATGTATGACTCTTAAGAATAGGCATGTGGAAACATTATTTTGACCCAGAATTATTTACTCAATAAGTAACAATGGTAGGCAAAAATCTAGACATTAAGACATAGCAATACATTTTAAAAGATTAAAATTGTATGTCCTTATAGGATTTATAATTTTTGGAGTATAGTATATTAACAATATATAAGTAAAAAATTGAGTAAGTAACTAAAATAAAGCAAGGAAAGATAATAGGTATAACAGGAGGATTTACAGTTTTAAATGGAGTCCTTCAGGAAAGGACTCGCTTAGAACATAAGAACATGTAATTGAGCAGAGGCCTCTGAGATGTAAGGGAGTTTACACACAGCTAATTAGGAGCTGAATGTTTCAGGAAGGAAGTACAGCATGTGCAAAGGCCCTGAGGTAGGGCTTTCTTAGAGGGTGGGTGGAACACCAGAGAGGTCATGTAAGGTTGTCAGCTGCATGACAGGGAAGACTTTAGTATTATACTTTGTCTCCTCTGTAGCTAGAGGTAAAAAGTGGCCTCCTCAATCTTTAGTACTGTTTTTCAGCACTAAATTATCTGCTAAAATACTCTCAGTATTTTAACTATCTGCTATAATTACCTCCTAGACAGAATGTATATATACACCTGTGTGAGTGCACACACACACCTAGGGCAAATAATTTTTCAAAGACAATTGAGCCCAACTCTATTTGTAAGAAAAATAACATTCTTCTAAATATAAGAGGTAAAAACTACCAGGCAATGCATACTTTAAAAAAGAGAACACTCAGAGTGTTGGTATAGAGGACATTCTTCCAGTACCCAGATCCATGTTTCATATCTACCAGATTCTGAAGCTCATTAAGTGTCTCCTCACAGGATAAAAGGTGAATATCTCAAAAAAATTCCTGCACCCACCTCAGAATACGGAAAGTGTTTACTGTTATACTAATTAAAAAGGCAGTTTCTACTTTAGCCAATTATGTTTTGTTCTACATCATTATGTTTTCTTCTCCTTTGTCACCATATACTTGACCCCCTCTGTCCTATGCTAATCCTCACTCTCCAGTGAGCTAATTCTTCATACTATTATCAAGCTAATCTTGCCAAAACTGTGTGTGTTCCTTTTTACCTTTCAAGAGTGCTGATTTATTGTCAGGCATCACTGTGTACACCGATCTGTGGGGAATGGTCACTTCCTTGAAAGGATTCAGAATCTAGAAGAGAGATAGACATGAGTGTAAATAAATGCATCCCTGATAAAAATATTTTTATAAAAATGTGGAATTTGAAAAATTTTGAATACACTTTTTAGGCTAAGTCTACACAGTCAGACTGTGTTAAGATTTTTTTAGGTAAGTAGGAGTGAAAGGGCATTAAGGCAGATGGAGGGGATAATGCACAGGCCGAGCTGTGGACTAACATGACCTCCCAGAGAATTTTACTGACCTGGTGGTGGCTGAAACAGGATGGGGTTGAGGAGGAAGAAGTAGACAGAAGCTAGCCTCTTATCTAGATGATGAAAAGCCTTGTAGGTTCGGCTATGTGCCCTGGAGTTTATCCACCTGCCAAAACGGAGTTCATGGAGAATTCTTAAATAAGAAGGTATTATGAGGGTCCCTCTAGGTGTGATGCTATAAGAGATGGGATGAGTCAGAAGGTGACACCATCTCTAACATACGAGAGGTCCAGAGAGACATTATTACTCTCTTCCAGGTCACACAGCCCTGAAAGTTAACTTGGATTTTTTTTATTCTATTATCTTCTTGGTGACATACTTTTTCAGAGAGTGACCACTTATTAAAACAAGATAAAACAAAATGGACCACATACTCTATTCTACTTAAATATCCCAATTGGCATATGAGTGTCATAACTATCTCAACAAAATTTCATTGATTTTAGTGTCAATCAGGGATACCTCCCATTTTTGTATTTGGTTCTAGGTTTTCATTCTTCCCTATGGGGCTAGATAATGTTGACCTTACAGATTCTCATTTCACCATAACCTGTGATCAGTTAGAAGTATTTTATGAGTGCAACATGAATTGGGAAAAAGAAGGAAGGAGAAAGAAGAGTGTGTTAGCTTTCTTCGGGAAAAAATAGAATTAATAAGATACATATAAGAATAGAAAGCAAATTATTTTAAGAACTAGCTCATGTGATTATGAAAAATGGCATATTCAAAACCTGTTAGATAGGATAGCAGGCTGGAGACCCAGGGAAGATCTCATTTTATAATCCAAATCCAAAGGCCACCAGGCTAAATAATTTGCCTCTGGCTTGAGGGTGGTTAGTCTTTTCAATCCTTCAACTGATTGGAGCAGGCCCACCCATGTTAAGTAGAGTAATCCCCTTTCCTCAAAGTCCATTGGTTTAAATGCTAATCTCTTCCAAAAAATCCTCACAGAAATATCAAGAATAATGTCCTTCCATATAGCTGGGCACAGTGGCCAGACAAGTTGATGCATTAAAAAATAGTTATCATTAAAAGAAAAGTTGAAAATGAAAGCTAGAGAAAAGGGTGAAGTGTGTCTGTGTGTAGAATTTGTGTCCTGTTGCCCAGTACAGTCTAGACCTGAAGGTCCTGTGGACACACTTGAAGCATGGTCAATATGCTAAAATAAATCAGTAAAGCTTAATATTATTTTAAGTTTTAAATTAGCTTGAAGATTGAGACAAAAGACAACTTTATCTCTACCTGAATCTCTGTATGCTATACAAATATACTACTGGTAGATTAACCTTCCATACCAAGTAGAGATATACTTTTGTAGTGGCTTTTCAGAGCATACGTGCCTTCTTTTTTTTCAAGATTTCAGTGGTTTTTTATTGTTATTCCAGTACAGTTGTCTCCATTTTCCCACCACCACTTCCCCCCACCCTTGAACCTACCCCCCTTTGGCTTTGTCCATGGATCATTTATACAGGTTCCTTGACAACCTTTCCCCCTTTGTCCTTCATTATCCCCCTTCCTCCTCCACTCTGATTACTGTCAGTTCTTTATTTCAATGTCACTAGTTATATTTTGCTTGCTTGTTTGTTTTGTTGATTAGGTTCCACTTACAGGTAAGATCATATGATATTTGTCTTTCACTGCCTGGCTTTGTTTCACTTAACATAATGGTCTCCAGTTCTATCCAAGCTGTTGTGAAAGATAGGAGCTCCTTCTTTCTTTCTGATTCTTTCTTATGTCTATAAAAAAATAAAATATTTTTGTTACCTTAACAGTTCATGAAAATTTCTATGGGAAGGATTCAGCTATGTGATAACCAGACAGGCCTTGCTCTAGTGCCCAGTCATATACTAGCATGGCCCATCTGGCTTTAAAACACTCTTCAAGCTATATTTAGAGCTTCTCTGAATATAAAAGTTTGATCATACATCCCTTTATTTTTACACTTAATTTTCCACTTCATCCCCTCTCACTTTCTACTTCAACTAAAACCTCCTGTCAGAAGTCTGTGTATCTAAATCTTTCCTCTGTTGCCTTTGGGCCTTGAGGGATCTCCCATAAAAATTTACCTTAAACCACAGGCCCTTTTCTTCACATCAGGTTGACTGACCCATAAGAACTCAAATTCTTGCAAAGAGGAGGGAAGTTCAGTCCCTCGTTCTATAACTTCTGTACTCTAGGGACTTCCTGGAATCAAGGAGCTGACTGAAAGGTGAACCAAATGCCTCCATTTTCACAGGACCAAGGGAACAATCTGTAATTTTTTCAAAAGAAAATTGGGGAAGTAATCATTTATGTGGGAAAGTTTCCTACACTCAGATTGACATTTTCTGTCTGATGGGATGTCTTAAAGTAGCATATGTGGGAGGTAAAAGAATCTTTTGGAAATAGGAAGTTATTTAAGATAAGAAGTTAAATGAGGGCACTTCCCGTAGCTTATCAACATGATTAGGACAATATTCAACCTTTGAGAGGATCAATAGTCCGGTGTTCTTAACTCACTTTATTTATTTATTTTTAACTCAGGAGAAGATTTTACTTTTCCTTGATTCAAGAGTATGGGATAGCCAATTAGCAGGAAATATGAAAGTGAAGTTAAAACTGTATAAAGAAGCTTTCACAATGGTATAAGAAAAAAGAGCCTGTGAGAATATAGATAACTCTCAGACACATGAAGAATAAGATGGACTCAATTACTTAAATAACATCTTTCCTAACTGATGAAAAAGGGCGTTCTGCCAATTTCTACTTGAGTCTTAGGGAAAAATGATTTCTTATTCAATGTAATCATTTTCAAGATTCCTTGATGATGAGGAAAAGTTTCTGAAAGATTAAAATAAAAATAGAGACCTTTTAAAAATATATAAAAAGTGAGTTGATAGCTCAATTGTTCTTAGTTTTTCCTCCTTGATTGTTCTGGAAAGCAGTGATAAAAATGTGAATATGAATAACTATTGGGGAAAATCTTAAGAAATTACTATCAAAATCCTGAAATGTTAATTAAAAAATAATGGATTATAAACTGTCTTGATTGTCCTCTCTTAGATGTCTCACTTTTTAGTGTGCTTTCTTTAAGTGAAATTATCTGTAAATTATTAATATTCAGAATATATTTGCTAAATTCACAAAAATCAAACAAACTCATGAAAACTCATAAATTCTGACCCCATATTTGTGGAACCAATACAGAATGATTCTCAGGTAAAGAAATTGAAGAAATGTATGACCATAAATGATAATTTGCCTTCTGATTTGCCCCAGTACTATTATAGTGAGAAGCATATAAGTACAGAACCATGTCTGCAGGAACCCCAGGGTATTTTTCCCATGATTTGATTTGATTTGTCCAGAAAAGGCTGGTGATAGCTTCCTTTGCATCTATTCTGTGGCTTCTTTCGTGGATAGTCTGGGATTAATAGCTACATCATCTTCACCTTCTTTTATTTCTGAATTGTTCAGCTGTAGAAAAAAAGAGGTCCTCTTCCTTGCATCAAAAGTAATACCTAGTCATACTGGCAAAAAGTGACACAAAATGATGAAGAAATAATTTTCTCAAACTTTAGTAGATCTTTGTTGCCAATGACCAAATTAATTCCATTTTCTCTTTCTCTCTCTCTCTCTTTCTCTCCCCCTCTCTCTGCCTGCCCTCCATTTACTCATGTTTTTTAGTAAATAGTTGACTTAGTCTTTGACTTTAGGTAGGAAAGAAATCACCTCTCAGCTAGTAAATAGCTATTGATAATAATTTCCCTTCATGAGAGGGAAAGTTCTCTTAAACCAATAGCAAAGGAGAAAATGTAACTTAGCATTACAATTATCTGACTTCCTCTGATGGTCTCTTTTTGGCATATGTTCACGTGTCACAATTTTTTTCTAAATTTATAGCTCAGTTCCAATTTTCTAATTTTATGTAGCTAATACCTTCATAACATCTCAAGTATTCTTTACTCCCTCAGTCACTTACAAGGGAAATTATATTCAAAAGGAGAGTATCCTTTAAGGAAACTAGCCAGTTAGTGAAGAAATTTAAAAGCAAATGTAAAGACTTAGAGAGTAATAAAAAAGAGAATATCTTTACAAATAGGTATTGCATCATAATGTTGTTTTAAAGTGCTTAAATTGATTTAAAGAAATGGACTAATCAGTAGAGTGCATTAAACAGAACCAACTAACATGATTCCTAGTCAGAGGATGAATTAAAAATAAAAGCTGCAAAACCAATCTTTATTTGTTTGGAGAGGTTCGAATTAAGGGGGGACAACTGTAAAAACATCTCCAGTCAGCTGGAACTACATTTCCATCACCACAGGGCAGCTGACATTCATCCAACCATCTCTTCTAGGACATCAAAAAAAGATGAGCCTAATTGCTTTAGCCTTCGCTGGTTAAATAGTTAAGTGCAGGGCAGTGCGTAATGGAAAAGTGAACAATCTTGTGATGGAATTGAAGAAGAACATCTTGATAGGACTTCCCCTTCCAACTCTTCCTGGCTGTGCAGAATGAAAGAGGGTCGACAAGATAGTTCCACTCTCACTCTTCAGCTTCACAGCAAACAAGAGAGGCTTTTAAGAACTGTGTAGAGGAAACTTATTTTTCTAAATGAGAATACTAACTCTTCTGAGAGAAATAAAGCTTCTAGACTGAAGCTGGGTAGTATTTTTTTGAATTAAAACTGTAACAAAGTACAATCTCATGAGACAAATTAGCCCTATCATAAGTGTAAAATTGACTTATCTTCCTTATTTTGCTAGAAATGAGTCCCTACTACCTCATTGACCTTTTCTATTCCATTTTTTCTTCCTCAATGTTTTCATGGTTGCAATTATAGTTGTAGCCACACAGTGCATGCTTTCTTACAGCTTATTCCTCTCAGTTTTCTAATACAATATCCCTCCATGATTCCTTTCCTAAGAAAATGGCCAATTTTGAAGAGGTAACTATATGACTATATGTCAAAAGTTCTGAGCAGCTGTGACCATTGAAGTGCTTTAAGAGAAAACACTTTACCTTATGTCATTCATTTCTTCAATTTTTTCATCCCCCTCCCAAGGTATTATTTCACATTTTTATAATGCTATTAAGTTATTATTTTACAAGATGCAGTATCGTATTTACTGTATGTGGTTTGGAACTTCCTACCTAACGGTAAATTATATTGCACTCGTGCTATCTTTTCTTGTTCTTTTTTCTGGCTACACTTATTTATTTCCATTATTTTACTCTGCCAATGTTCCCATAAAAGGATAAAAAACTATTTATTGTTCATTTCAGGTAAATATCCACATTTTTATCACAGATAAATTGGAATATGAGAACATAATTAATTTCCTTGGACATAAAAGTAAAGTTCACTGTGAAGAATCCTGAATGAATCTAGAAGAAAGGAAAAAGATTTTTCAATTTTTTATTAAAAGCAAACAAAGTGTTTACATAAATGACATCTCTAAAACAGAAAGTCCCTATACCCATGGATGACTTCAAGATCTCTGAAGACCTAATATGGAAGGTAAAATCCTCTATTCACATACATTTGCTACAAGAGTGTTCATCAGATTCTGAAATGATGCAAAAACATTAAAAGTAACTATAAGGGGAAACTGATCTATTCTTCCAAAGAACTACAATTTAACCCTGAACAGAATCTGGGAATACATAATTATATGAGTATATTTTACAATGCTCTATGACAGATATGCAGGCAGTTACATGCAAAGGAGGTGGATGGCAAAGGCTCCTGGTATGAGTTACCCATGAAAAAGTTGTCACAGTTATATTTTCATGGCTTCCTGAGAGACAGGGAAGACACTTTGAAGGTGACATATCCCAGAACTATGGAAGTTTAAAACTCTAGCGGAACAAACTGAGAGTAGGACAAAGCTGTTATAAAACTCTACAGGAGACAAGAGAAGGGTAGACATACAAACTGCCCCCACCTGGACAATGGACTGGAAGATTTGAGATGGCCAGACCTTCTCCTTGGACATTGATTCTGTGTGTTCTAAGAACACATGTCTAGTACTCTAAACCATTTTATTTAATCCCATGGGGATTTCCCCTAAATTCTTTAGGAAATCTGTGGAGTGTTAGAAAATCTGTGGTGTTTGTAGAAAGTTGTACAAACATCAGAAAGATAATGTTAACCATGTAGTGATTTAATAAT
The DNA here is from genome assembly GCF_021234435.1 of Artibeus jamaicensis. Classification (NCBI taxonomy): domain Eukaryota; kingdom Metazoa; phylum Chordata; class Mammalia; order Chiroptera; family Phyllostomidae; genus Artibeus; species Artibeus jamaicensis. Next base: position 2,649,190 of record NW_026521887.1, read on the forward strand.
CTATATTTAATTAAAGAATATTTGGAGAAAACCTTTCCCTTCTTGCCAATGGAAGGAAGAGGGAAAATTGGAACAGATGGGGAAATGCAGTGGTGAGATTCCTTTCTGGGTCTGAAATATCTGAAAGTAAAACAAGTTATTACTTTACTTGTCAGAATAAGGTATGATCTCCACAGTAAAGTCACTTGTAAGAAAAATAAGAAAGTAAAATTCTAAGTAAGGAAAAGGGCCAAAATATTCTCTGGGCAGGATTTCAGAACCTGACACAGCTTCACATTTTTCCTTTTTCTATTTTTTAAATATTTCATTTATTTATTTTTAGAGAGAGGGGAAGGGAGGGAGAAAGAGAGGGAGAGAAACATCAATGTGTGCTTGCCTCTTATGCACCCCCTACTGGTGACCTGGCCCACAACCCAAGCATGTGCCCTGACTGGGAATTGAACCAACGACCCTTTGCTTCACAGTCCAGTGCTCAACCCACTGAGTCACACCAGCCAGTTTTTTATTACTTTGACTATGGCCTGCGCATACAAGGATCACAAAATAGAAACAGGGGGAGGGAAATGTAGATGGATATATAATCTTGCCAGGCAAAATATGCACTTATAAAACTCATCTATTTTAACTTATTTACATGTGCATAAACAATAATAAATAAGGAATTACATTTATGATTACTAAATTTTTAATTCAGATTTAAAGAACACATGTTGTGAATGAAGGAACCAGTTGAATGTAACTGAAGGTTAAAAATACATTTATTTCAATTCTCGAGGAATAAATTCACCTGGCCTTTGCATACAACAAACAGAAGACACAGCAGAGGAAGGGTTTTGAACAGATACAAACTACATTTAATTAAGGTAAAAAGAAGAGAAAGAGAGAAAGCAAATAAAACTCATTTTTTCTTCACAGATTTTCCCACACAGAATATTCTATGAGCAGTGGTTTCCATAGGTATCACTCAGAGCAGGTGACATGCCAGTGCAGAGCAGCCATTGTCTGATGAGTTCAGTGCTAGTGACAGCTTTCTCAATTTTATGCTGTAAGTGCTTTGTGATACTGTGCCTTTTTTCCTAGACCCTTAGGTAGAGCTGGGTCCCAGAGTCATGTACTACTGACACATTCTTACTGTTAGTGGATAGTTTATGACAAAATCCAAGTTTTCATTTATTAGTTGGATTTGAAAGAATTATATTTGAGAGAGATTATAATTAAGAGAAGAAATATTATTAATACATTGCCAGTAATAGTGTGACAGATATCCCATTAACCACAGAAACAATTAGGTTAGAAAGTTCAAGTTTAACTAACTATCTGTCACTTTTAAAACACATTCCTGAGATAAAATAACTATGATAGTAATAATAATAATTATTATTATTGATTATGAACAGCACCACTAGTGATAAGAACCAAAGAAAATCCACAAGGACCCACTGATTTAAAATGTTGCATAATTTTCATGGGGCCAGAGGGCCAGAAAAAAAAGATGTCTACAAATCTACTTGGCCAGTCCCTGTGAGCTGTCTGGCCAGGAGCTCTGGCAACCATTGAAGAGGTTAGCCATATTTCCTGGTTGAAAAAAAGACAGAAAGGCTCTGGCTCCTGATAAAACTGAAAGAAAACTTAGCAAGGAATGAGAGAAGTACACATCACTCCTGCAAAGGGATCTTATCACAGCCCAAGATAATTCTTTGGCATCATACCCTAACAGCAAATGAATTATAAATATTGAAATTTAAACATTTATTTAAAGTGTTTTTTTATTTTTTATCATTCACACTATTGTGGCTGTCCCCATTTTCCCCCTTTGTCCACCTCTACCGAGTCCCCACTGCCCGGTCAGGCCAGCACCACTCCCTTGTCCATGTGGGTGGGTCATGCATGAATATTCTCTGACCAGTCCCTTCATGCTCTTTCTTCCAGTTCCCCCCTCCTCTGTTCCCTCTGACAGCTGTCAGTGTGCTCCGTGTGTCTGTGACACTGTTTTAATTTATTTGAAATTTTTATTTAGTCTACTATTAGCATCTTATTAATTTCAGATAAGAGAAATTAGATTTATATGATTAGTTTAAAGCACAACGTTAATTTTTGTCACCTCACAAAGTCTAATTAGTATGAAAAACACCCTTAAGAGGCAAATATCTTGATTGTGCCTAACACTCTCCCTGAGGTTCACCATGTTGGCTGTGCCTTATTAGCTATTCTCATAATATCTGTCTTAAACATGGACAAGTGACTGTGAGAGCTTAGTATGTTGGATTGAAGGACATGGGGTAGCAAAGACTGAATATTCAGATAGAAACAAGCAAGTCAAATTGTTACCAAGCAGAGGTCCAAGGGGGGGCAATATTTGGCCCACCCAGGGAGGCCAAAAAAACTGTTAAAGAACAGATACACCGGGACCCTGGACTCCAGAGGATGGTACACTAATACCATCCGGACCTCCTTACTGGGCCCAATCATCAGGAACCAATTGGAAAGACATCTCTCAATGCCAGAGATTTGTGAAATGAAAATGAAATGTTTATTTAATGCTATTCAGACCTAATGCCTTCATTAAAATATCAAAGTCCTTTAGGGTATACACCTACGCGCGCGCGCACACACACACACACACACACACACAGCACTCCCTTCTCCCCCTGTCCTAACTCCGGGTACCGTAAATCAGGAAAGGATCACAGGTCCGTTTTTTCCAGGCCACTGGTACCGTCAGCTGTGTTGGCGTCCAGGCAGGATTGCCAATTAATCCGAAGTCATGCGGCACCTTCCACTGGCAAGAGTTCTTTGTACCAATTTTTTCAGTCAAAGTTTCTCCTGTTTTCTAGGCCACTGGGCCAAAGGGGGCACCCCAAAGCTGCGTGGGACTCTTTTACCAAAGCTGCAGGAGTCTGCACTCCACCAAAAGCACGTGTCTTTCTTCTTCACCTGGCTGCAGGAATCTCCAGTCTGGCAAACCTGTATGGTTTTCCCTCTCACCTGGGAAAGAGGGTGTCTGCACTCTGCCAAAACTGCGTGGCTCCCTCTTTCACCTTGCCAAGAGGGGGTCCTTTTCCCAAAACCCCATGGCTCTCCCCCAATGGCTACCATTTCTAGGTTTAAATCCCCGTGCCAATCTTCCTCTGTACCCCTATTTCTAACTCCTCCCATGATCAGTTACACCTGCCAGTATTTCTGTATCCTACAAGTTTACTGGGCTGCCATTGTTAGTCTGGGCAGGTATTGCCCCATGTCATGGAGCCAATCTTCTCCAAGCTCCCATGCAGGCACTGTAACTCGGGGGACCTGCCCCCCAATTACATCTTGGGGGGGGAGTGACTTCATCACTCTGGCTCCAAGGCTGGCCACAGCCATTTAACATATCCAAGTGACCCGCCAAAGGTGATAGATATGTTAAATAACCAGGCCATGGATTAGCCACAAGGCTGTGGCTGTACAAAACAGCCCTGCATGTTCCTGCTCCATGTGTCCCTTCCCCCAACTCACACCTGTGGGGGAAGGGGTGAGGACATCTTATATGTCTCTCCAATATTCCTATACACTTTGAGTTCTGGACACCATTCCAAATCTTTTTTGGGGCCCCCTCTTGGCTGCATCCTCTATCAAAATCAGCTTGTTAAAGGTGACAAATTTATAAACCACTGTTGTATAAGCTATTATAAGTTAGTTTGATGGGCTGACTACCCCAAATCTCCAATTTCCACATTTAGAGTTAGAAACTCCCAATTATAACCTTAATTATTAAATGTTCAAAACCAAATGCAGTGACATTTTTTAGATGAGCCATTTTCTTTTCATAAAAGTTTTTTAAAAGAGGGGAGAAGGTACAGAAAATAAGTAGCATAGACAGTAGATAGAAAATAGATGGGAGGCAAGAATAGTATGGGAAATATAGAATCTAAAGAACTTGAGACACATGGTCATAAACTAAAGGGGAGTAATGGTGGGGACAGGGGGTAGGGTGGAGGGGAATGAAGGGGGGGAATAGAACAACTGTAATGGCATAATCAATTAAAAAATAAATTAAAAACAAAACCCTCAAACTTGGACCTCGCTGATTCCAAATAATTTTTTTCTTTTTACAACTAAGCTATTGCTCTTTAGGATTCACTGTGTTTTTTTGTTTTGCTTTTGTTTTATCAAATGGTATAAAAATTCTGCTATCAACATTTTAGCCCCCCCAAACTAAGGCTCCATAGTTTAGTCTGATATCTCTTTTGTCTATATAATGCAATCTGGGACACAGATACATTAACCATGGAAGGATTTTATTTGTGTTTTATTAAGTTTAATTAGGCTATAATATTTTTTATAAAGTACAATTGTAAGTACAATGTGGCCTTTGCTCGTATAAAGGCTTTGTAATATGCTGGAGAAGACAGACATGAAAATGGATAATTCTACAGATGCAAAGTGTTGTCATAGATCTCTGTATATGCTCATAGAAAAATAAGTAGAAAACAAGATACAAAAGTAGAACATAGAAAACAAGACTGGACCAGGCTAACTACCTGAAGACATTTGGGGAAGCTTGGTGGGAGAACTAGCATTTAGACTGAGTCTTGAAAAGACAGGACTGTTACCTTGGAAGAAAAGTGGGAAAACCGAAAACAGCCACAAAAATGAAGATATCTAATAATAATTATAGCTAAAACTTGAATATTTATTCTGAACTAGACCCTGTTCTAAGGACTTTAAATATTGCCTTATTTAATCCTCCCAATGACCCAATAATGTAAGCACTATTTACCCTACATTACAGATAAGAAAACTCAAGGCAATATAAAGTAATTTGTTTACAAAACTTACAAGTACTGAATGAGAAAGTTGACTTATGTTGATACTCTCCAGGGCCCATATAATATGTTTTAATGAGCTATAAGTTGGCATGACCATAAATTAAATATATACAAAGAAAGGGTATGACCAGATTCATAAAGAGACTTACATGATATGCCTTGTCTCATTTTCCAAGCTAAGGAGTTTGGAGATTATCCAAATGTAGTTGAAGAACCATTAAAGAATTTTAAAGTGAGAGAATTTTCTTTAAATCGCTCTGGTGACATATGTAGATTGGATCAAAGGAGGGAGAAACATTAGAGAGCAATGGCAAGGGAAAAGTCAAGAGGACAAGACTCCAAAAGAATCCCCTGAAATTCATCAAGCCCAATTGTCTCCTTGTATAGTGAATGAGGACCCAGGACCAAGGACCCATAGCTTCGCAAGGGGACATCTTGTGGTTGTGCCACTTAGAACTCAGATGAGATATCTGAGCTGGAAATAGGACAGTGCAGAGGGCAGGTGATTGTGTTAATTAAAAATTGAGAGGAGTGAATTTTCTCAGAAAAATAAAAATCGACCTGCCTTTTGACCCAGCAATTCCACTGCTAGGATTATATCCTAAGAATCATAAAACATCCATTTCAAAGAACCTATGCACCACAATGTTCATAGCAGCACAATTTACAATAGCCAAGAGTTGGAGGCAACCTAGGTGCCCGTCAGTAAATGAATGGATAAAAAAATTGTGGTACATATATACAATGGAATTCTATGCAGCAGAAAGAAAGAAGGAGCTCCTACCCTTTGCAACAGCATGGATGGAACTGGAAAGCATTATGCTGAGTGAAATAGGCCAGGTGCTGAAAGACAAATACCATATGATCTCACCTTTAACAGGAAGCTAAACAACAAAACAAACAAGCAAGCAGAATAAAAACAAAGATACTGAAATAAAGAACAGGGGGACAGTGACCAGAGGGGAGAGGGGAGGGAATTTCAGGGGAAAAGGGGAAGGGTTTACAGAACAAGTATAAACGACACATAGACAAAAACTAAGGGGGGTGGAAATGGGAGGGAGGTGGGGAGCATGGGGCGGGGTGGGGCTGGAATGGAAGAAATAGACAAAAAACTGTACTTGAAAAATAACTAAATAAAATTTTAAAAAATTGAGAGGCGTGAAAAGAGAAAGGCTCAACTATTTTCTTTCTCAACTTTTAAGCATCCTCATTTATTTCCCAAAATGAAATAAAAATCTTGTTGACTCCATATTGTTTTTTAGCTCTCACCCTTTTAACTTTTTTTTTCTCAGCCCAGCTGCTTGAAAGCAATAAAATGACATATTCATTCCCTTCCCCCATTCTCACCTCCCATGCATTTTCCTACCAACTACCATCTGCTCTCTGCCTCCAAGTCTCCACAGAAATGACTGGCAAAGGGTAGATGTCTTTATCATCAGATCTCTTAGACACTTGTCAACATTTATCTTCCTGGATGCCTCTGGTCACTCAGTATTTTAGAAGTTTCATTGGCCAAATACCAAGGGAGACCCCTTCCAAAGGGAGTACATGTGCACTCTTTCCAAAGTACACATGTATTACTTTTTTTTTCTTTCGTTTTTCTTTTTTCAAATTAAAGCAGTGACAGATTCTAAAACTACAAGGAGAGACCTTAGTCAGGAAAGATTTATTCACTTTTTTTTTTTACCAATTTCATTCATTTCATGGAAATGCCTACACACTTACAGTTTTCTCTGCCCTTTGCTGATGATGTAGCTGTCCTCGAGCTAATTTGCAATTCAAATGAAGAAAAAGCTACCTAAGAAAAGTAATTCATCCACAGTCAATCTCCACGGAGTTGGCCTAATAAATGCTCTCCCTCATGAGGCTACCAGCCTCCCTCTTTCATTTTACAGATGATTCGCAATGATGTGATGATATTGCAACCATTTTTTTTCATGTTTTCTGGGGCTCTGGGGGAAGGGGGGTTTCCTCTATACTTTAACAAAGGTAGCATGAAAAAATAAAGATGTACAAAATTCTTGAGGCTGAATGTACAGATAGAGTGAAGAACAACCCTATGTTTGCAGCTTCTTCTTACTGTATAATTGTTATAAATTGTCTATGCAGAGTATAATTGATCAAGCCTCATAATCCCATACTCCTCTAGCAAGTTTATCAATTTCTGATGAAGTTTGCAGTGAAAGACACATTGTTCCATGAAAAAATGTCTCTCTGAATCAAAACTGTACAAGGATTCACTAGCATAATTTTGATGACACTATTCTGTTGATTCTACATCAATTTTTTTCCATCTTTTCTCTCCACATCCTTAAAATTGGTCCTCCTTGTGGCATTTTTCCTGACCCATTGATATCCTTTCCCTCATCTCCCTGAGTGAGGTTATCTCATTTTGATTCTTCATATTCACTATAAAAAAATTCTCCTCCAACCTCAAGAAGAGAACGGTATAATCGAAAAAACATTTAGGATAGTAGAAAGAAGAGTTTGCCTCACATCCAGATGACACGTTCCAGAGATATAAATAGGGTTTAATTACATATGTGACATTTGTGAGTTTCAGTTTCCAAATCAACAAAATAGAAATGTGTATGTCTGTAACTTATCTGGTCTGAGTTCCTATTTGAGATCTGGCTAATTTCACTAAGCTTGAACATTTGAAATGATTCAATGAAACTCAGACACCATGAGTGCTGCCCATTGTTGATACAAATGAACAAAATTTATTTATTGACTGACCAAAATCACTAATTTAATCACTACATCTATAAATTGGCCATCAATTTTCCCAGGGGGAAATGATTCACACTGTACAATTACAAATCTGAAATAGAAATTGAGTTTCATCCCTATCGATTCATTTGTTTTGACAACTCTAACTGAGTTCCCTTGGTAAAGTCTCCACAAATTTACATCTCTCTCGCCATGACCTCTGAAATCTTCTAACTTGAATAAAAAGGAAAGAACCAAAAACCCGAAATGTCTTTTACATGCCAGTGCCTACATGGGCCTGTGGCTGTGATTGTGGAGCTGGCTTCACCTGCCAACTGATCCCTGCAGGAGGCTTCCTAACTGCTACTGAGCTCCTTGGGGAAACATGGTTTCCGGGTGTAAATTAATAATCATTTTCGGAGGATAGCACTCGATTTTTAACGATATCTAGTACACTACGTGCTATATTTCATGATAAACTAGTCCTGAAAAGGCAAATTTACAAAAAGAAAAAAAAACTTTTTTAGTTTGATGGTACACATGTAAACAAATCAATAATTATTGTGACCTACTTTTTCTAGAACACAAAATACCCGTATTTGTTTTTTAAGACAACTTGTTGAATTTAAAAGTATTTCAAACTAAGAACTATGTAGGACAGGTGTCTCTTAAATTCCGACTCTTTGGGATATATGCTGACTGCTGACATTTCCTTAGAAGATCTTAAGAGAGTCTTCAGTGAAACTCAAAATAGTAACATAAACATTAATATTAAAAAACTTCAGGTTTACAGATTCATCCCAAATGAGTTCTCAGTAATTTTTATAACCCACCGTTAGGGAGGTGATAATTCACTGGTGATAAAACTTTTTATTAATAAATTATTCAGCAGCCAGAGAGTGTAAAAACATCATTTGCATGGTAGCTGAGTATTTTGTTTTCTAATTACGAAGCCACTGGAAGGCTTGCTGCTCCAGGGCTGAGTGATTTCACCAGGTTTGTTCGGTGGCTCCCTATTGTTGCCCTTGCAGAGAACATTCCCACAGAGCTGGCTCAAAGACAATAAACATGGTAAGTAAAAAGAAATGACATAATATTCAGATTCAGCACTGATAAGGGGAGCTTTTCCCAGGGGCTGCGTGGGACAGCCGTGGGAGGGTCAGCTCTGTCTGCTGTCTGTGTTAGGTGCCTGGAAGGAAGTGTTCGTAAGGGAGGTTTACTGGGGCCTGGGGTAGGCTCCGCACAAAGAGCCCAGAAGTCGGTTGGTCCCTCCCTGCCTCTGTGAAAATCAATCCAAGGAAGTCTAATGCCATGGAGCCGTTTCCTGTCCACTGTGTGGGAAATTTAACTGAGTGCAAACGGCCGGCAACAATGGGACAATATATTATAATAAACAGGAAAAATAGCACTGGCCACGGAAATCAATGGCTGGAGTTCATGAAGCATTCATAAGATTGACAAGTGAATAAATTAAATCCAAAAGGTTAGGACACTGAAAGAGAAGTTAATTTTACGTCTGCCCCGGAGCTCCTTTTTTCAGACTCAAATTAAGACTGTGTATAATAAAATGAACATAAAGTCCTGGATGTACAAAAAAAGGCTTCATTAAGACCTACATCACCAGAAAACTAGAGATTCTTTTATAAATGTCCACTTGCATGTATAGTCGTTGCTCATGGTGCATTAATAACCCCCCTCGACAGCGTGACCAAAGACTTATTTAAACGAGTTTCTTGCTTTAAATAAACCTGCTCTCAGCAACCAACCGTTCATCCAGGAAGTGATGTGACACCCCAATACACTGAAGAAGTTTATTCAACCAGAACCGAATGGAGATGTGAGGAACTCAGCTATTTAATTTCAGGAACCCAAGGAAAAGCCACATGAGACTCCTCCAAACCCCCAGATAATTATAAACAACGGAACATAACTAACTCTAAAGCAGGCTTTAGTTAAATAAACAATAATCTATCCATTTCTATGCCATAGTAGCTTCCCTTTTTAAAGTTTTAAAATTTAATTTCTTTTTTTAATAATAAAATTACTTTAATTAGAATTCACCACTGAAACTTGGTTTTTCAATAAAGCATTTGACACATCAAATTCTTTCTCCTAATTGCTATTAAAGTTAGAGCTGTTGTTCAATAGACAAAGCAATAAATAGCTGAGGATTTTGAGACAATTAGTTCTTACCCAGGCTTTGCAACTAACTTTCACTCCATCACAGTTCCTTTGACAATTAAGCATGAATCTACTCCATAATTTATGAACATTTGTTTTAAGTGTTACAAAGCATGAAATGGTCTGGTGAGTGTTGTTAGCAATTCTACATAAACTAATATTTAGAAGCTGTATCTCATGTGCCTTGTAAGTCTTGTTTGGGCTTCAAAGATAGTGTCTCTTATTTTGGACTAAGACGATTTCTACCAAGGGGTGCTGATTTGGTCTAATATTTTGAAAAGTTATATGATTTAGTCTTAGGTAGAATTAATACAAGAATTTCTAGTCTCTTAAAAACAGTCTTCAGTACATTATCGTAGAAGGATAATACCGGCAGGTCAAACTGTTTTCACTCTAAGATAAAATGTCCACTCTGTTTTTAGGATTCAGTACAAAGGTTAAGAAATAACATTCTTAAATCTATTATTTTAAATGTGGTGACAACCTAGTTTTTTGTTCGTTTTGTTTTATTTTTTTAGGTTTGCCACAAAAGAGGGAAAACAAAGTCAAATTTATTTGTTTAATCCAAATTCATTCTTAAACATTCAGTTCAAAGGCTGATAAGAGAACTGAAGTCGCCAGCAGAGGGCGATATATAACAGCAGAAATAGTCCGCTTATTTGAAAGGTAAATCCTGTTAGTTCTACTAGACCGAAAAGAGAAAAATTACAGCTTTACATAAAGCAATTTCTGACCAAAGAAACAAAAATTCTATCATAAAAATATATGTTAAAAGCAGGAGGAGGATTTCAAGGCTTCCTGGCAAATCTGCTGGGTTTTGGTGATATTCCGCAGGAAGCCTACCCTTCACACTGGGGACTCCATTTTCTCCAAGCAGGCCAAAAATAGTAATTCACTTCTTCATCTCAGCTTTTTGTGTAATTTAGATTCGATCACACTGAGCAGCAAAAAAAATGTCCACGAGTATGTTCTGAAGAGAACCCAGAGTGCTTTCAATAAATGTTAACAAGCATTAGCAGGGGCCTGGTGCCAGAGGCCTCGCTGGCCAGCGTGAGCGGTGCCGCCTTTACCCTCCACACAGAGCTTCTGGCCTCACTACATCTTAGTCCCTGCAGAAGAGGGCAACGCTCTCTCCCTACCCCGCAGTGTGCATTCTTCCTCACCTCTCTCCTTCTTTCTTCCCTGTGTCTTAGGTTTCACATCTCCATTCCCATACCCGAAATCACTAGAATATTCTCAGTGGTAGGAAAAGTTTCCGAGGAAAAGCCCAGTCCTCAAACAGTATGTCTAGTTTGGTCCTCTGGGTCCTGTACATCTTTTAATAGAGTCATTGAAATTAAAAATAGAATGTTTTTGTTTGGAGCTCAGGCGTTGGCCCTCCTGTCTTTCCTCCTTCAATGTGTCCAAGGGCACATTTTCCTGGGTCCCCTCCCACACCAGCCCCACCCTTCCCTCAGCCTCTCTCTACCCCAAACACAATCAGGGCCACTCCCTTTTTCTCCTTCACATTCTTAAACCATGGAAGTGAATTAATAATCATAGTGGCCTACTGGGCACTGACCTTTCATACATTCCTTTGCAACCTATCCCCAGAACTCCCCTAGCTGCTTACTCTCCTGTTGCTATCTCATTTCTTATTGCTCACCTTTGTTTTGTTTTGTTTTGTTTTGGAAGCAAAGGCCAAAGGCAAAAGCTGACTACTGAAAAAAATCGGCAAACTCGAACCAGGGTCTTAACTAAGAGCCCAGCTGTTGCATAACTCCCAGAACTCCAGTCAATCAACCTCACTTGGGTGAGTAAGACCTTGGTAATTTCAGTAGTGAGTGGGTTCACTTTTTAAAATTCATTGTATTACGAAAAGAAAAAAAATCAGTTCTTAAGCAGCAGCATCGCCCACTGAAATTGACATGAACTGTAAGTGCTTAGCTCAAAGGTGTTTCCTTGCCCTCTCAAGAGAATTTAAAACTTTTCTCTTTACATACAAAATGTGAATTTGCTGGGTAGCATATTAATTTATGCTGAGAGCTGAAATATACCAAGTACTTTCAAATATTTCAAGTTAAAAAATAAAGGTAAGGATTTATATTTTTAAAGAAATATATGTTGCCATCTGGGTTTTTCATGTTGAATTATAAAGGAAAGAATATTTCAAAAATCTATAAGGATTATATGATTTCCAAGGGCAATATAGAATCTCAGCAGTTCTTACTACCCACTGTCCACTTCACACCTCAGCTGAACTTGACTCAGTCTGCAGAAATGTTTTACTCTGAAAAAGGAGATTCTGTAACAGGGTGCAGCCAAGAGGGGGGCCCCAAAAAGGGATTTGGAATGGGGTCCAGAACTCAAGGTGTCCAAGATATATTAGAAAGACATATAGGATATGCTCACCCCCTCCCCCCTACAGGTGTGAGTTGGGGGAAGGGACTCCTGGAGCAGGGCCATTGAGAGCTGTTTTGCATAGCAGCAGCTTTGCAGCTAACTCTGGCATGGTCATTTAACATATCTATAACCTTTAACTGGTTGCATAGATATGTTAAATAGCTGTGGTCATGCTTTAAACCAGGGAGATGGAATTGACTTCCACCCAAAATGTAACTGGGGGCAGGACCCCCAGGTTACAGCACCTACATGAGAGCTTGAAGATGATTGGCTCCATGCCACGGGGCCACCTCTGCCCGGACTCATGATGGCAGCCCAGTAAAGCTGGAAGGATACAGGAGTGCTGGCAATTATAGCCGACTATGGGAGGAGTTGGAAATGGGGCTGAAGAAGAGGATTGGCACGAGGATTTAAATCGAGAGGCGGCAGCCATTGAGGGGAGAACCACGCAGCCTTGGCAGAGTGGAGACCTCCTCGCAGCCTTGGTGAAGAGAGGGCCACGAGGCTGCCAGGAGCCTGAATCACGGACTTCTACTTCTTTTCCTGAGATACGGTACCCCAGATAAGGGCAGAGGGAGAAGGAAGGACCGCGTGCATCTGTGGGTATCCTAAAGGACTCTGATATTTTGATGAAGACATTGGGTCAGTACTTTAAGTCTGGATAGCTGTAAATAAACATTTCCTTTCCTTTTGACAAATCTCTGGCATTGAGAGATGTCTTTCCTCTTGTGGCAGACAATGTGAACCTAGTGGCGGATCCTTTTGGTAATAATATATTGTACCCTCTGCCGTTGGCCCCCTTGGTCCCTTGTTCGGTAACAATTCCATAGTTTACTTCGTAAACAGACCCTACCTTGGGGGGGGGGGAATCCTTCATTGAGAATGATATTTCTTCTCTTTATCTCTAAAATGAAAAGCCTAAATATTTTTTTAATCCTCACCCAAAGACATGCTGATTGATTTTTAGAGAGGAGGTTGATTTTTAGAGAGGAGGTTAAGGAAAGATGAGAGAAAGGGAAACATCAATGTGAGAGAGAACCATCAATTGGTTACCTCTCCCACACGACCCAGCTGGGGACCGAACCCACAACCTAGATTTGTGCCCTGACTGAGCGTTAGACCTGCAGCCTTTCAGTCTATGGATCCACATTCCAACCAACTGAGCCATATCAGCCAGTTTACATTATATCATAATGTAAAGAGCCTAAATTTACATTAAATCATATCTAATCTGATTTTGCAAATCATCATATCACTACCAATATTTTCTATTCTGGTGAGTGTTCAGAAGGCTAATTATTTTAATTTTTTAAATTTTAACACTTAATTATTTTTTTCCATCTCAGTGAAAACCTGTTGCTTCTCAATGTTTAGTCTGAGATTTATAGGCAGGGACCTTGGGAAGTGTCTGGCACTGGCTCAGAAAACTGACCTTAAGGACAGCCTTTGAAGGAATCCCGGCAACCAAATCTCTGGCAAGCTTTCATTCCTCATTTTCAAATACCCCAGTGACGAAGAACTCAGTATCTGGAAGGGAGATTCATTTCATTTTTAGAGAGTATAATGGTAAGGCAAGTCATTCTTATACTGAACCCAACTTTGCACAATTTCTATTCATTAATCCTAATTATAACTTCTGAGTACACATCAGTGGGGGTGGGGGGAAATGAAACATTGTTTTTCAATTGTATTTGAATAAAGTTCTCATGTCTTCTTGAAAATTCTCTAGGCCAAACAGTGCTGGCTCTGTCATTTTGCAGAGAGCATCATAGCAAACCCCCTCAGCATACCAGTCTCATTCCTCAGGAAGTATGTTCACAAACTGTGGCACTAGAAAATGAACACGATCTGCTGGACGTGGCTGAACCAGCACTGAATGGGAAGTTTCATTCTTATTTACCAATAATTCTTTAACTTTTGAGTGTATAAGAATTATCTAGGGAACATTAAAAATGGGAACTCTAAACCATCTATGTAATTCTGAGATACTCAAGTTGCTAGGGGCCCAGAATGCTGCATTAAAAAGAAAAAAAAAAAGCCAGGTTTTATGAGGATGTATTCCTCGGCATATACCTTGAGAAACACTTCCTTAGGGCAGTGATTTTCAACTGGTGTACCGAAAGAATTTAAAACATGCAATACCTAACTGTTTAGTCAGGGGTACTGACCTCTTTTCCCTTAGACTATCAAATTAAAAGAGAAATGCTAACAGCTAACACAACAATAGTTGTCCACTGTGAATGAATAAAAATTATACCTATTTTTGTCACATCAGTCAAAAATATAACATATATGTTGGTGTGCCACAGAATTTTAGTAATTAGTTGATGCAGACCATGAGATGATAAGGTTGTGAACTGCTGCCTAAGGGGATCGATTCTTTTTTTTTTCTAATCTGGCCTCAGATATTATTCCTTTTTCAAACTGCACTATAGGCTCATTTTAATATTACAATGAGCCTAAACAATAAGTTTTCTTATACAAATCCTTTCAGAGTCACCCATCCTGCTATTGTATAACTAAGTTTTAAGGCTACAGTTCATAAAAATGCATTTATCCCTATGTAGGGTTGCTAAAGAAAACACAGGAAGCTCAGCTAAATTTGAATTTTGGATAAACCACAAATAATTTCTTAGTGGGACATACTTATACTAAAAAATTATTCATTTTCTATCTGAAATTCAGATTTAACTTGATGTCCTGTATTTTTATTTACTAAATCTGATGTTATAACCTTATCAAACTTACTGTGGTTAGATTTGATTTTTCTAGTTTTGCCTGCTGAGGCCATTTTGGATTATAATTGTCTTCAAATATTTTTGGTCCTCACAAATACTGTTCCTGTTTCTATCAAGTTATACTCCCTGTTTATGTAAATTCCCAGAGACAGGCTCAGAGTTGATGTTTGCTCACCCTTTGTAAAACAAACAAACAAACATCCACGCACTGTATTCTACACAAGTAATTATGTACTTTCTTCACTATCTCCAACCTTCTCCAACATCCATGATGGCTACTTGGTTTTCAGCTAGAGCATAAATAAAAGCACACACAGCTTGAAATCAGGAAGCCTGAGTTCAGATACTGGCTTTTCCATTTATGAGTTGTTCAAACTCAGGCAATTAATAAACTTCTCTGAAACTCAATTTCCGCATTTGTAAAATGGAGGTTCTTAGTATCATTATGATATGTTAATAAGATGATGCAGAAAAAACCTCAAACCTCGTGCTTAATTATTGCTCAAAAAAATTCTTTATTCATCAATTTTTAACTACTCATGATAGCTTCAAGCTCAGTTGGGTGGAAATAAGCACATAGATCACTTTCCCATGTCTTCTAAAGTCATCAAAAGTAAGTAAATGAGGTGTCTGATGGGTAATAGTTTTACTGAGGTGATCAATTCATAATATATTTAAATGCTTAATCACTGCATTGTACCCCTGAAACTAATGTAATATTGTGAGTCAACTGCAACTGAAAAATAAATGTTTAAAAATTAGATGTAGTCATCATCATTTAAAAACATTGAGAAAATGAAAAAAGAGAGAGAAAGCCGTGAGATATACGTTACCAATGAATTACTGAAAAACAGAAAGCCACTACTCTGGGCATCTGAAAGAGAAATAAGGAAACATAGTCCATAATACACTCTTTTGTGAAGGGCCCCAGGAAAGGTGGAAAGATTCTGTGCATCTGCACCTAAGGCTGTGAACCAATAGAAAGTTGGCAGGAACAGAAGAAATGAGCAAAAACAGTATGTCTCACAACAGAGAAACCATGTGAATATTTACTTTCACTGACGATCTTCTGTAAATAGGTCACCATGAATTTATTATTGGTAAAACAACAATAGAAAAAACAATGTGGGTGCTGGCAGTCCAAAGTAAAGCTTTACTTGTTGTAATATTTTGTTTTGGGTGTCAGGAGGAGCTTGCAGCTGTCAGCAGGCTCTCTGCACACTTATCTTAAAGAGAAACAGGATATTTCTTCCATTCCCACATTTAAGGGGTTCCCAGTTAGTCTGGCCCACAAAAAGAAAAAGCCAGAAGTGTGTATGTGGACGTAAATTTTCTTGTATTGCAGCAGAGAAAATCCTACCCAGATCCCCAGTCTTTGAGTCTTAAAAAGGAGACAAATGTCAAGGAGGAACTTTGTCAAACAAGATAGAGAAGAAACAAACAAAAACTGAATCTAGAAAGAAAAACATAATTCAGAATAAAGGGACCTAAAAAGGAAAAATTCTGTAAGTTTGTGCACGCCTTTCATTTTTTTACATGTAGTTGTCCAGATCTCCCTACACCATCTGTTTAAAAGGTAATGTTTACTCCATTTTATGCTTCTGCTCCCTTTGGTGAATATTAATTGACCATAGAAACTTAGGTTTATTTCTGGACTCTCTATTCTGTTCCCTTGGTCTATGTGCCTGTTTTTATACCAGTACCAGGCTGTTTTGATTACAGTGGCCTTGTAATATAGTTTGATATCGGGTATCGTGATCCCTCCAACTTTGTTCTTCTTTCCCAAAATTGCTGTGGCTATTCAGGGTCATTTATGGTTTCATATAAACTTTTGAATTGCTTGTTCTATATCTGTGAAATATGTCATTGGTATTTTAATAGGGATTGCATTGAGTCTATAAATTGGTTTGGGTAATGAGGACATTTTCATGATGTTAATTCTTCTAATCTATGAACAGGCATATGCTTCCATTTGTTTGTGTCTTCCTTGATTTTTTTCTTCAGTGTTGTATTGCTTTCTGAGTACAAGTCTTTTACTTTCTTGGTTAGCCTTATTCCTAGGTACTTTAGTTTTCTTGTTGCTGTAGCAAATGAGACTTTTTCTCAATTTCTGATTCTGATACTTCACTGTTGATATACAAAAATGCCTTTGATTTCTGAATATTGATTTTGAATACTACTGTTTTGTCAAATTCATTTATTAGATAGTTTTTTTGGTGGAGTCTATAGGGTTTCAAAGTATATTTTCACTGATATGTCCCCTAGATCAAGGAACATAAAGGAAAGAATAAACAAAGAGGACTTCATCAAAATAAAAATCTTCTGAATGGCTAAGAAAACATCAACAAAATGAAAAGGAAACCACCTGTATGGGAAAATATATATGCCAATGATATCTCAAACATGGGTTTGATCTTCAAAATATAAAAAGAACTCACAAGACTCCACTCCAGGAAGACAAATAACCCAATTTTAAAAATGGGCGAAGGACCTGAACAGACACTTCTCCAAGGAGTACATACAGAGGGCCCAGAGACATGTGAAAGGATGCTCAGCATCACTAGCCTTCAGAGAGATGCCAATTAAAACCACAATGAGGGCCCTGGCTGGTGTAGCTCAGTGGACTGAGCGCAGGCCTGCAAACCACATGATCGCAGTTTGATTCCCAGTCAGGGCACATGCCTCGGTTGCAGGCCAGTTCCCAGCAGGGGACCCATGAGAGGCAACCACATATTGATGTTTCTCTCCTTCCCTTCCCCTCTAAAGATAAATAAATAAAATAAAATAAAAAAACACAATGAGATACTACTTCACAGCAGTCAGAATGGCCATCATTAATAAATCAACAAACAAGTGCTGGTGAGGATGTAGAGAAAAGGGAACTTCAGTATAATGTTGGTGGGAATGCAGACTGGTACAGCCACTGTGGAAAACAGTACGGAATTTCCTCACAAAACTAAAAATGGAACTGTTTTTGACCCAGCAATTCCACTGCTGGGATTATACCCTAAGAACCCTGAAACACCAATTCAAAAGAACCTATGTACCCCAATGTTCATAGCAGCACAACTTATAATAGCCAAGTGCTAGAAGCAACCTAAGTACCCATCAGTAAATGAGTGCATCAAAAAACTGTGGTGCATTTACACAATGGAATACTACACAGCAGAAAGAAAGAAGGAGCTTCTACCCTTTCATATACAGCAAAAATAGAATTTGAGGGCATTACGCTAAGTGAAATAAGCCAGGCAATGAAAGATAAATACCATATGATCTTACCATGAAGTGGAAACTAATCAACAAAACAAACAAGCAAGCAAAATATAACCAGAGACATTGAAATAAAGAACAAACTGACAGTTACCAGAGGGAAGGGGGAAGAGGGATAATGGAGGAAAATACAGGAAGAGCCATCAAGGAACATGCATAAAGGACCCATGGACAAAGCCAAATGGGGTAGGATCAAGGGTGGGGGGTGGGGATGGGTGGGGTGAGGAGAATGGTGTGGGAAAAATGGAGACAACTGTACTTGACAACAATAAAAAAATAAAGAAAGAAAACTTCAAATTGATAAAATTAGAGAGATTTGAGTTAAGTGTTCTATTTCTAAAATAGGAACAGAATTCTATGAAAAAAATCACAATGAGGACAGGAGAAAAATTTTATATCACTGGTAAAACTGAAAAAAATACACCAATAAAAGTGACAGAAAATAAAATGTAAAAAATCCTGAATGTGGACCAACATAATAGAAATACAACATAAAAGAACATATGCAGCCTAGAGGACAAATGGAGCCATAACGATCCAATAATACATCTCATTATAAATGGAGGAAAAATAATGAGGAAGAAATTGTAAAGGCATAATAGAAAAAGAATTCCCCAATTCTAAAAAGTCACTTGTCTTCAGATAAAAGAATTGGGGTGGGGATTGTCTTTGGGAGCAGGGGTTGGATAGGGCAGGGGAGAGCAGTGGGGTGGGGGGCAGGGAATGGGGATAATTGTAACTAAACAACAATAAAAAGTAAATAAAAAATAAAAAAGATAATTTAATGAGTATAAAGCAAAAAGAAAAACCCACATCAAGATACTGTCTTATACATTTTCACAACAGTGAAGTTAAAATTCTTAAATACATTTGTAAGAGGTGGGAGTGGTAACCAATCAAAGAGCATGAGTAAAACTACTATCAGACACCTTATCAGCAACACTGAGAAAGGAGGCAGTGGGGAAATACTTTTAAAACCTAATGGAAAATTACCTGGGACTCAAATTATGAACTAAATATGAAAACATGTTTTCAAAGGTTACGAGATCTATAAATTTTACCTCCCACAGACACTTCTCTGAAATGCCTTGCAAATCTAAACCAGCAAAAGCAGATGTGGGAAAAAACCACACACAGAAAAAAATATATTGTGGGATTCGGGAACCAATGGGTCCAAACCAAAAGAAGGTAAGAGTCAAGTCCCAGGACAAGATCAAGATGAGTATAGAGCATATGTAGAAAGAAAATGGTTTAGATTGGATAATTAAGGAAAGGCATGTAATTATAAACCTAAAGGCAAAAAAACCCTCAGTTAAGTGAATAGTGATCTGATTAAAAAACAAACTAATAATAAGAACAAATACTTGTATAAAGCTAACTACATAACAAACACTTTTTAATAATTTTGTGTATACTGATTAATTATCCCTCACAAATAAATGAATACCATCCATATTTTTGAGATAAACTGAAGCATAAACAGTTTGACTTGACAAAGTCCCAAGCTAACATATGGGCAAGGCTGGGCCTCGGCCGCAGCAACCTGACTCTAGATTTTATGCTGCTAACCACTGTAGTCTATTTCCCATTTAAAGTGGATGATGTCTCTGTTGATTTTTAACTGATTATTTCTGTAAAATGGGGATATATTTTTAAGTCAGTGAAAAGGAGATTCTCCTGAGAAAAAGATTAAGATGGAAGAGGGCAGAGTTCAGAGGCTAGTTCAAGTTGCTTTATTATGTCAAGAGAAAGGGGAGATAGAGTGCACAGAATTGAAGGTAAGTTTTTTGTATGTTTTCCAGATGATAGTATGTCTATCTGATTGCTAGATTTTCCTTTGTAAAGTGAGAAATGAGGTCATTGGCCAGGAATGTAGGACCAAACGTGCGCTCAGAGATTTACAGAAACTAGGAAGACTTTCAAATAATTCTTGTGCAGAGTGGAGTAATGGTTGACTAAAAGAATCTAGTAGGATTGCCAAGCAGCACGGCCGGTTACTAATCCTGAATTTCAAGTAGGTCTACTCTTCCCTGATCTGTGGCTTTCTCCAGAAGCACTCAACACATTGTATGCAAACAGAAAAGAAGGAGATAACTGGGTCTTCTGAGGTGAGTTTTTGGTCAGACCAGTTGGAATTTTAAAAAAAGAGAGAAAGAGAAAGAGGGGCAAAAGGGCTGTGGGTATTCACAAGAATTGCCAAAAAGATGCAGCATTAAACAAAAGCAAGATTATCAGAGAAGTGGAAAGAGAAGGCTAATGGAGAAGAAATAGAAAGGTCAATGAGTAGAAGCCTCAGCAAGGTACAGGAAATGGTATGGTGGAAGTGGTTTAACAAGTTAGCAAAAGATAAAGAAAATTTCTGGTCTAAAATCACTGCTTTAATTATGACTTTGGAGGTGTTTACAGTTATGTTTAACAGCAAGCCTGCCAGTGTGACTTGGGATTGGCAAATAGGGCAAAAGTAGACACGGGTGAGAGAGTCAAGGATGGATTAGTGTCCATAGGTACATGTTACCTACACTGATTAGGCCTTGGTAAAAAAGACTCTAAGTCATGTGCAAAATCTTTGGGTTTTGAGGTTTAGAAAATAGATAATAGCAATAGAGAGAAAAAGATGGTAATTCAGGTGAAGTGTTTTGTGCTTTAAAAACAACAGTTTGTTGTTGTTGCTTGGTTTTCTTTTTACAGAGGGAGAAGAAAGAAGTTGTCATGTGAAGCCATCGGTGGGGTGCTAGGAGAAAGCCAGTGCCTTGCCTTGTTGTCTGAAGTCCAGGAAGTGTGAGAAAATACACAGCAACTATTCATGCACAGTAGGGGACATTATGGTCCCAGGTGAGAACCAGGTAATAATGCAAAAAGCTAGAAAGAACAGGAGAAGAAATTTGAAGACATGATACATTGGCATTAAAAAAGGCTTTGGGTGGTGGGTAGAAGTTGCAAAGCTGGCACCAAGGAAGTGACAACTACTAAGGGTGGAAGAATATGACCAGGGCTTCACTTAAGGCATTGAACAATGAAGACAAGGAAGAGAAGTATGGTGGGCTTTGATCATATCAGACTGATTTGGGTGGGCCCTGAGCTTGGTATGTCTTTAAGTCACAGAAAAAAGAAATGTACTTTCACCTACAATGCTTTGAATTGGCATGACTTCTAAATTAGTGAAGTGTTAATTTATGAGATTCTATAATGATCAAGATAAAGTAAAATAATCATGGAGCAAAGGGACATAAGAAAAAAAGCAACTAAAAATACAAAGCCAATTGAAGAAATCAGTAAAACAAAGTATTCAAGCAAAAGAAAAAGGAAAACATCAAAATATGAGTATTTAAGAGAAGTATGGGGCTCTCTATTAAACTGAGAACAGAAAGTATTTTATTACTTTAATGACAACAGAAAACTAATGGGAAAGTCAAAGGTAATGCTCAATAATATCAATCCACACTTTATTTGTGGGTGAAGGGGATGATAATGTATACCCATGGTGTTTTTATTTTATTTGAAATTTCATAAAATAGTATCAGCTATTTAAATTTAAGACAGTGCATAAAGAGAATTGGGGAAACAATGATTTGTTGGAAATACATCTTACAGGAAACTCAAAGTCAAAGGTGATGCAAAATTTAGAAAGTCTGAAAAAATAAGACTCAAGAAACTATACAGGATGGAGCTAAAAGGTATTTGTGTGGAGAGTACTTTTCTATAATAGCTCTATTTTATCAGCATTATGCTTAGGAAAATTAGCAAACATCCAAACATTAGTACCAGAAAAACAATCATCAGATGCAGCAGGAGCCATTGTGGTATTTGCAAAGACCCATAAATATCCCCAAGTGCTATTAGTATGACAGTGTAGGGGATGAGCACAGGTTATTCTGACGAATAGATGCATATTCCAGACACACTGAATTGGTTTCAAAATATATCATCCAGGGACATCAGATGACATTGGAGACAGGGAAGCTCAGAGCAATATACAGCAAATCATAAGAATGATGGAGTGTAATTAAAGCTGATGGTCAAAGGTGTCAAAGGGCACAGAGGGTTCAGCAGGACCAGGGAAAGGCAATAACGACAACATTGCTTTCGAGATGCACATAGGTCACTTCAGACAATGCAAGGACACAGAGAGAGCAAGACTCAAATTATGATGCATGGCAAATCAATTTTGAGCTGTGCAATAATGGAGATAAACTGCCTGAAACAAGATTTATAATTATCAGCAATGCCAACAGCAAACTGTAGCAATTGTTAGGACTTTATCTTTTTATCTTGAGAGAAGTAAGAATTTGTAAATATACACTAAATAAAAACAATAAAAAATCATATGTATATGTGTAAACACATATATACACACACATAGAGAGAGAGAAAGAGAGATTGAAACTACCATCAAGTCCCCTTCAATCAGCATTAGTGAAGGCCAACTGCATGCCAGGCATTGCTGACACAAAGGCAAATATGAGACACTGAGGGGTCTGCAGTAGAGACAGGGAGAGAGACCATGAAAATATCAAGTTATTTTATAATGTACAAGTAACTGTGTGTGTTAGGTGCAGAGTAGTCACATGCTATCATGGAAGGGTTATGGTCAGGGAGTTTTTCCATGAACATTTGGTATTTTTAAAAACAGAAAAATGAGGACTTCTAACAGAAGAAAAGGCAGGTGAAAAGGAAGGTCATGGAGTGACATGTGTACTGTGATCAGGGCCCTCCTCGGTATTTTTGTCTTGGTGTCTTGATGGAGGAGAAAGTTCAAAGAGGCAGTAGTGAAGTAGGAGGTTAAGACAGGAAAAGCAGGTCGGAGTCAGTCATGGGCAACCTTGTGTGTCAGGCGGAGAGGAGAGACTCTGTCTTCAAGCAATGGAGTCAGTGAAGAGACACATTCTGGAGAGCTCTGTGTTTTGAGGGATCATTCTTATGGCAGTGTAGCTGGCGGACTGAACAGAAGCAAGACTAGAGCGAGCTACCTCACCAGCTGGGAATGGGGAACACTGGAAGTAAGAAGTGCTCCTCAAGTTTCTCCTCTGATATTATAATATGAAGAGCTACAAACTATTAATTACTGCCTGTATGCAAACTGCTCTGCCTGCAGTCTCTCATTCACTCTTCATAACAATCAATCGTCTCCATGTTACAGACCTAAAGTTCTCGATGAAGCCTGAAGAAGTAAACAACTTGCCAGATTCCATCGGTCTCAGCACCGGAGAGGCTCTAAAACTCACCGTCTTTAAACCACATGTGCTTAAGAGAATATTCTTCCTGAAAAATATGTAAAACTGTAAATTAATCTGAAAGTCTGTAAATAAATTTAATTTGGTGGGGAAAGCAGCCCATACCTCTTTCCATAATTTCCATCTTATGTCTCAGGCTGGACCACAAACCATTTCTTGCTGAAATAGTGTCTTGAGTTGACCCTTTCTAGGCTAGAGGCTCCAAAGTGCAGGATGTCATTTATCTCTTGATCATCAGTTCTCAGCAAGTGCCTGACACATAGAAGACACAATTATTGGTTGAATGAACAAAGGGATCTTTTCTAAATGGTTGTTTATCCCTGTAAAAGGACATTTGCAATGGTGGAATATTAGTTAAGGTAGTGATTTTAGTTCTCAAGAGTTAATGTCCCCTCATCAAAGGATAGATAGGCTTTCCCTAGAGAAAAATAGCAGATGCTACCTCCATTGAAGGAGATTGATGACCAAACTTTTACCTAGTGAGTGATAAAGAAATAAACTAGTACAAATCTTTATTCATTAATCTTTTATACCTAGTATAATCATTAAATACGCTCAAAATCAAAGAGTGCTACATAAATGCATTTAAAGACCAAGATACTTTTAAATGCTTAAGTAAAGGTTAATTTTTATACTTTGCTTACTCTAACATACAGCTTCATGTAATCATCATGGTTTTTCCCATCCATTTCTAAAAAGCATACTTCTTAACCAGGTGTGAAGTTGGATTTTAAGGGTCATATTCCTTCCAGTGCTCACATGCGTTTTAAGGAGCCCGAGTCATGGGACAGTAGACCAACTTGTTATCTCAGGCCACACCAGCTTGTCACACCTGTTAAGGTTTCCACATCACCCACCCTAGATCTCTTCAGCAATTGAGGCCACCTGTGCTAATTAAATGGTTTGTCTCTCAGTGAACACATCCTTATCATTCTAGAATGTGTTTTCTCTTTCTGGCTCTACTCACTACTAGCGACCCAGGCGGGCAGGAAGCAATTAGGGTAACTAGAAACCACTCTTATCTCCAGTCTAGAAGACCCCTCTACACCTGACTGCCTCAAGGGATTTTCTGTACTTGCTGCCTCTTTTTTGTTTGTTTGTTTTTCTTTTTGAGGCACCTCTCTCCACGTTTTTCTCTTTCCTGATCCAATCTTTATTTTACAAGCAATGCCTTTTCTTATTAGCTCCCTTATAATCTTTAAGTTTTTACTTATTCAGTGAAAAGAACTATGTCATTTACAAAGAATAGAAGTTTTTAAAACCAAACCTAGAAAGGATTTAAAGCATATATTTTTCATGGATTTTTCTCATAATCATTGGGTAAATAAGATTCCCATCTTTTCCTCAGTAAAGCAGTTACATTTCAAATGAGTTCAACTGCATTTCTATTTTTCAATTTGGTTTATTTATACTAAAACAATAATAGTTAAAACAGTTAACCCATCAACTACATTTCTAAATATATTTTCCCAGCTGACTGATAGAGGGAGATCAGTATCACTCTAAAGAAAAGTTGAGAGTCCTAAAATAGGAGGCTTCCATTGCTAGAATGCTGCTTACTCAACAGATCAAGGGATCTCAGTATTCCTTAAGAATCTGCATTGTAAATAATGCAGCAAGAGCATAGCAAGAAATCATAGCTTTTCATTTTGGCTTCTTGTCCCTCTCCATATACAAAAATAGATGGTAGTGGAACAAAGGGATGGAAATAATGTCTGATAATGACAAGCCTAATAACAAAGAGAGACTCCAAATCCTACTGTCAAGAGAAGAGCATTATTTGTTCATCACCCTTGCAGGGCATTCTTGCCACTACTGCTTCTGATTGTCATTGTCTTATGTTTTCTACTACTCACCTCATACCCATTCCAAACACTGACATTTAGTGAGCAATGTTCATGCCCTAGGGACTCTAAATACCCTAGACTAAATGACAGCTCACTATAGGAACACTTTCTTTATGCAACCAATCAATAGAAACAGATCTGTACAACTTCCAGGAGCCCCAGGCTTTCTGTCTTGTCCCCCCTCTACTCTTCAGCTTCCAGGCTACTTCTTTGCAATTCTCTCCCCAGATGGCTGAGTGCTCTGAGAAATCACTGATGAAACCATGTCCCCTCCACCTTACAAAGAAAGCAACAATTAACATCCTCAATGCCGGCATTCAAATGATCACTGTGATCCAACATTCAAAACATGACATTCGAAATCAGAAAACCTATATGTTTAGTTCGGTCCTGGTGCTCATCCCTGCTTGCGCATTAGAATCATCAGGGACTCTAAAAGGAAATAACAATTCTAAGCCACTTCCAGAGATTTTGATTTAATTCCTTTATGGTGTGTCCTGGACATGGGCATTATTGAATGGCTTTCCTAATTATTCTAATGTGTAGCACCACTGGGGACATGTGCATGCACACACATGCACACACACATGCTTGTACATCTGTGAGACTTGAGGACAGGTACTTCTTTGAGTCTCAGGTTTTTTACTTTCAAAATAGGGGTTATAATTTCTTACTTGTCATTACAAAATACAGGATGATTAAACATGATACATACTGTATGGGAGCACTTTGTTAAATGTACATCACTGAATTTAAAATATTTTTATAATAATAATTTCGGGTAATTTGTTGACATATTACCTCTTGTTCATTCTTTATTCTATTGCTATTTTTCTTCCAATCCCAACAAGCTGTAAGGACTTTGAGTCTCCCTGCCTTGCACGTATGTGTGTGTGATTGTTTAGGGACAAAACAGAAGTTTCAAGGAATTTGGATGCCTTTCCAGCCAAGCTTCTTGGAAGGTCCTGGATTCCTAAAGAAGCAGGAGGTCAGGGAGCTCAGGTGTTCAAATATAGCTTCCTCACACATGGGTAGTGGGAGACTGTGAAGCCCAATGCCCACACAATGGAAGAAGGGTCAGAAATGAGGGCCAGATAGTGAAGTAATACCTCCCAAGCCTGTGTAGGATTGTGTTAGAGCAATGCTCACGGCCCCACACCTCAGTGATGCAAAGAGGCCCACCTGTAGGATAGAAGCCAGGGAATGTGACCCTGAGAATTATAGCCTCCAGAGCTTGCTTGGCTGGGCACTGGAGAAGCAGAACTCACCACTCCAAGGTACACACTCACTTCACTGTAATTAAAATTCACATTTCTACCAGCTTGAAAGAATCCTTGAGCAAATTTTTTGAGTTATAGAAATAAATAAATTTAACTATTTATTATGCAATGTTGATATTATTTTATAAAAAAATAGAGCTAATAGTTATTCATGTAACAAATGTTTAACAAGACCCACTAGGTACCTCATAGCTACTGTAGTAGTTTCTAGGGATAGCCTTTAAAATCAACAAAATAGGTTAGGAATAATAATAATAAAATTGGTAGTAACATTAATACATTTGTCCTCTCCACTCAAAGGAGTAAAGCTCAAGGGAGGTAGTGTGTTTGAAAGTCAACATCTGCACTGCAACCAGAATTAATTAAGAGACTATGGCTCTGCCACAGCCAAATACAGGCAAGTAGGGCAGAACCAAATTCAGTAACTTTAATATAGCTATAAAATGAGTTCAAGGAAAATTCAGAATACTAAATAGTAAATGCCTCCAGTATTAATCATTATTTGATACCAGACTGTGGGTAAAATAGCCTGGGTGGGGACTTCAAGTTTAAATCAGAGCTAAGAACCAGAAGAGTTGCAAATTGAAGTCAAAGTGATACCCATCCCACTTGTAGGGTCTGGACTTGGAGCCCAGTTTGACTAACAGACTATGAAAGAAAGTTCAATCTGCCTCTTATAGTTTGGAGGAAAGTTGCCCTGGTTATCTATCACTCCAGATCTCATACTCCAGCCAAAAATCTCTGAAGGCACAAGTTTGGCCTTTTAATGATGTGATCCAATTTAGTTGGAATAGAAAATTGTTTCCATAAAGAATAAATAGGTGGCTATAAATAACCCAGAAAGGCTTGGAATTAAGTTTATTGATGACATAAATCAGATTTATTATATGAAGACTTGTGTTAAGTTTGAAAAGAACAATCTGTATATTTGATATTTAGAGTACTTATAATGTTTAAGAAAATTTAACATCCTAGAGAATTCAAAAGATTACTTTGGGATTACAATTTTTAAATGTAATTGAGTAACTGATTTAGACTTGGAATTTTAAGATAAAAATTAAAAATAATTTTACCAAGTCTTAAACTAATATTAAAATATGTAAAGCTGGTAAAGTCACCATGATTTCTAGGATAAATATTAAGTTTGTCAATGTGTATTGTTTTATACTCTTCACCTTTGCCCCCATTAGGTATAGAAAATATTTGGCATTTAAGGAGAAACACTAAAGCATTTCTAATATAAAATGGGAATATTCATCCTCTTTCTCCAGGTAATGTTTTACAGTCAACATATTTGGTCTTTTTTAGGGTTTTAGACACAAAATAATTGAGAAATGTCATTAGACTAATTTTCTAACTATGCAAATGAAGAAACAGACAGAGAAGTTAAGTTACTTTCTCAAACTACAGAACTATTTAGTAACAAAACTAGCAAAAGTTTTCATGACTCCCCAGATGAGTGTTTTCTGTACAGTATCACCAGCTTGGCTTGTTGCTTAGTGGGATCATACTGTTTCCTGCGATGTATCATTGCTAGTGTCTCAGTATAAACACAAAAGATCGTTCTTATTTTTCCAGCCAAAGAGAAAGTATATACCTTATTCCAGTTTCTACAGCTGAGAATATTCCTCTTCCTGTTTATGGTAATTCTCTCCTGTGTACATAGTAAGAAGACTGTTACCCTCATCAAACTCTACCTGTTTCTTTCCTGAAAGCATTAGAAAACCACACTGGTCTGAAATATGTATTGTTTTGGCTACAGTTTATCCATCATTCAAAAATATTTTCTCACCCTGGCTAGTGTGGCTCAGTTGGTTGGAGCATCATCCATAGACCAAAAGGTCATGGGTTCAATTTTTCGTCGGGCACAGAAGAGAAAGCAATTGATGTTTCTTTCTCACAATGATATTTCTCTCTCTCTCTCCCCCCACCTTCCCTCTCTTCTTCTGTCTCTAAAAAGTGATGAAAATAACGTCCTTTGGTTAAAATTAAAGAAAATACTTTCTCAATCTCCAGTGTTCTATATTCAATTTCAGAACTGTAACAAATAACTTATTCCATATGAAATTTTTGTGAAGTGCTTAGAATACTGCATAATTCTTCTAGGACCTACTGGAGAAGTATGTTATGCTACAAGCACAATTCAAGGTCCTATTCTAGCGTGTTAATACTTCTCTAGGGGTAGATGGAAAACTGCTTATGCAGAGGAAGAAATCTGGCTCACTGTTGACAAAGTACTCACAGCTCTTTGGAAAAGTGGTATTGTGTAAATGCAAAGCTGTTATTATATAAAAGCATTCAGAGGATAATATTAGCCATAATTGTATTAAATATTAATATTAATGCAAATGGTGGCTAAGAGCTTAAAGAAGAACTGTAGAAGTCGATAACAAATGAAGCAAAAGTATACAAAATTCATGGTTTTCTAACTATGCGTACCACAAAACCCCAACAAACTGAGAACTAATAATGAATTGCTGGTAGTTAATGTTGCTGATCTTTATTAAATCTTTCAGCTAAAGTAATTTTTAAAATGTTGAAAACCAAGGTTATCAAACTTTGTTTTCAATCAGCATTGAATATCAGACTTTAAACCCAATTTACTTCATTTCCTATGTGATAGCTTTTTGATGTGGCTACTTGAATAAGATAAAACATAGTCCTCAGTCATTCAACCAAACAAAATCTAGGGATTTTGTGAAATTTATTAGAATTCCTGATAAGTTGGCGTTAAGCTAATCAAAAGGGAGATTATCCTAGATGGGCCTGACCTTACCAGGTAAGACCTTTAAAAGACAATTTAGGGCTTCAGTGGGCTTGCAGACTCCATGATTTAGTTCTGACTCATGGTACAATTCTCTCATCATGTTTCCTTCCTGACTTCTACTCTAAGGACTTTAAGCTTGCTTACACAGCTCCCACAATTGTATAAGCCCATTCTTTGCAAAAAAAGGAAATCTCTATTCTTTATCTCTATTTCTCCCTGCCCCTACTCTTTCCTACTCTTCTCTCTCCCTCCTTCCTATTGGCTCTGCTTCTCTGGATAAATTTTGACTGATAAATTGTATTTTTCAGGAAACATATATATGGATTGTTGGACTTTCATGGTAAAAGAATGTATTCTAAAACATACATATTTATTTTGCACCCATAACACATTAAGAAAAACAATTATTTATTTTCCTACCACTGTAGGCAACAACCTGTCATTGATTTTGAAAGATATTACCACTCAAGATAGATGAGTTTTCAAATGCTTTTTAATTGGATTTCAAATAAAATTCTAAACACAATAAACATTGGGTCCTAATACATCAGCCTAAAGCAAAAATTTGGAAACAAACTACAGCATTTGGTAAAAATAAAAAAATGGCTCCCAACACCTTATATCCTTATGGTCTTATATAGAAATTACATAGAAATCACCCGTGAGTACACACACACACACATAAACAAACACCCCAGAAGAGCAGAGCAAAATGTAAGATTGGGGCTATCCCTTGACAAGCCTTAAGAAATTTTTTTAATTTCTGGAAATTTTTTAAATAAATAAAACTATAAACTAGTTTAAAGTTAAATAAAATAATGAAAGTAATTTCACCTGGTTATAATAATTATCTTTCTCATTTCTCCTGAGCAGCTTTTGATATCTAAGCACATGCCATACATTTACCTCTTTTCTGGAAATATATCTGAAGAAACCTAAAACACTAACTTGAAAGAACATAAGCACTTCTATGTTCACTGCAGCATTATTTACATTCACCAAAATTTGGAAGCAGCCTATGTTCATCAGCAGATGAGTAGATAAAACAACTGTGGGACATTTACATAATGGCATACTACTCAGCCATAAAAATGAAGAAAATTTTACCTTTTGCTACAATATGGATGGACCTGGAGAACATTATGCTAAGTGAAATAATCCAGTCAAGAGAAAGACAAATACCATATAATTTCACTCATTTGTGGAATCTAAGGAACAAACTTAACTGACAAGCAAAATAGAGATAGACTCATAGATAAAGTGCAGAATGACAGCTAACGGGGGAGGGTTAAGGGGTAGAGAGATTGAGCAAAAAGGAAAAAGGACTCGTGGACATGGACTATGTGTGGTGAGCATGGGGGGCAAGAAGGTATAAGGAGACTAACTGGTAATGGGAAAAAATAGATGTTTTGAAACCAAAAAAAGTGAAAAAATATTTTAAACTACATACCAAAAACTGGTTAAATTTATCAGGTGCTTCTTCTATTTCCAGCTGAAACTCCCCAAAAAATAATGTCTCAAAATTAAAAAGCATTAGGAAAAGTAAATTATAATACTGGCCAAGTATAATTAAAATATTATAACTGGCCAAAATGGAGGCATATGTAGACACACTGTGCCTCCTCACACAACCAAAAGAAGGACAACAACAAATTTAAATATAAAAAACAACCAGAATTACCAGAAAGTCAAACTGTATGGAAGCCCAACAATCAAGGAGCTGAAGAAACATTCATCCAGACCCGTAGAAGGGCAGAGACAGACAGCCAGGGCAGAGAGGAAGCACCGCAAGGTGGTGGCTGGCAGAGCAGGTGGTCCCACATTCAAATGCAGATAAACTGGGAGGAACAACCAGGAAGAGAGACAGACCCCACAACCCATGGTTCCAGCAAAGCAAAATCAAGTCCCAAAGCCCCCCCAAATCCTGTGGGGACTGTGGCTGCAAGAGAAACTCTCAGCCTCACAGGAGAGTTCATCAGAGAGATTCACAAGGTCCTAGAAGACACACAAATCCACCCACATGGGACTCGGCACCAGAAGTGCCCAATTTGCTTGTCAGTAGTAGAGGAAGTGACTGTAAGCCGCTTTGTTTTTCTAGAGACAAAGTTTAAATTCACTAATTCAGCCTGGCTGCTTCATATATATATATATATATATATATATATATATATATATATATATATATATATATATATATACCCTTGTTCTTATGATTATCCATATGTTCTTAAACTGGTGTTTTGATTTCAGCATTTTCATTACATTTACGACTTTTCTTCCTCAGGTGCCATGGTTGCCTCTATCACAGAAAACTCTCTCTCATCATAAGTTCTCTATAGTAAAAATTATCTTTCCAATTAACCAACCAGATGGATAGGAAGTATAAAAGAGTTCAAAATAAAGAGTATCTAAACCAAGATTTCAAAAACTAGCAGCAATTTGTGTATGAGAATAGACTTGCTGCTTTTCTCTCACATGTATGGTCCCTACCTATGGAAGAGAGGGTGGAAGATCAGTGGCTTCTAACCATTTTTACTCCATGCTGTATTTCAGCGCAGATTCTTGCTTTAGGCTTCAGTTTCTGAAAAATCTACCTCTGTCATCACTTAAAAATATATTGACCATAATGATCCAGCCATAGCTTTGCATGGAAGAAAAATTTTGGAGTACATGCACAGTTCTATGGATAATCATTCTGATCTGGATGAAGAGGGAATAAATTCTCATTTCACCAAAACCAATAAAAGGTTTTCCTTTGCTTATTGATGATACATCAAAAATATGTCTAGATCAGAAAGGACTTCCGCCAAGATGGAGGCATAGGTGGAAGCACTGTGCCTTCTCACACAACCACGTTTAAAAACAACAAAGTTTTAGCAACAAAAACGTAGCCAAACCACAGAAAATTGAAGTATACGGTAGTCTGACAACAACAAACCCTTCAGCCAAGCCGGTAAGAGGGGCAGAGCCAGCAGCAGAGCTGGGTCAGGCAGGAAATATCCACCAGACTGACCCGGGCTCGCAACCCAGGCACACCGGCAGCTGTGGATCCCAGGTGGATCCCAGGTGGATCCAGGTGAGGAGCAGCGGGCGGATCCACTGAGGGCACAAGGCAGTGGACTCACTGAGGGCTGACCACGGTCACACATTCGTGCGCAGATAAACCAGTGAAGGAGCGAGCGGTGGGACGAACCTTGCAGGCTCCAGTGGCAGGAAGCAGCGGAGGGGACCACTACTGTCCTTCTCTGACATGCCCCCACATACAGCGTCACAAACCAGTGACCTGGGTGGCCCCACCCTGGTGAACAACTAAGGCTCCACTCCTCATACATAACAGGCACGACCAGATCAAAATATGGCCCAAGAACAACTCAGAGCCCCAGAACCGATAAGTCTAAGTGAGGAAGAAATAGCCAAACTTTCAGATGCACAGTTCAAAACACTGGTGATCAGGATGCTCACAGAACTGATTGATTTTAGTCACAGGTTAGAGGAACATATGAAGGCTAAACTAATTGAAATGAATGGAAATGCACAGGAAACCAGTAGTAATGGAAAGGAAACTGAAACTCAAATCAAAGGAGTGGACCAGAAAGAGGAAAAAAATGACCAAACAGAAAAGGATGAAGAAACAAAAATTTTAAAAAATGAGGAGAGGCTTAGGAACCTTCAGGACATCTTTAAACAGTCCAACATCCGAATTATAGGGGTACCAGAAGGGGAAGAGGAACAGCCACGAATGGAAAACTTATTCGAACAAATAATAAAGAAGAACTTCCCCAATCTGGCAAAGGAAATAGACTTCCAGGAAATCCAGGAAGCTCAGAGAGACCCAAGAAGGAACACACCAAGGCACATCATAATTACATTAGCCAAGGTTAAAATGAAGGAGAGAATTCTAGAAGCAGCAAGAGATAAGGGGACACTCACCTACAAAGGAGTTCCCATCAGACTGTCAGGGGATTTCTCAAAAGAGACCTTACAGGCAAGAAGGGGCTAGAAAGAAGTATTCCAAGTCATGAAATCCAAAGACCTACATCCAAGATTGATCTATCCAGCAAAGCTCTCATTTAGAATGGAAGGACAGAAAAAGTGCTTCTCAGATAAGATCAAATTCAAGGAGTTCATCATCACCCTGCCCTTATTATATGAAATGTTAAAGGGACTTACCTAAGAAAAAGAAGATTAAAAAGATGAACAGTGAAAGGACAGCAAACTCACAGTTATTAACAACCACACCTAAAACAAAAGCAACCTAAGAGGACAGCTAGATCAGGAGCAGAACCATAGAAATGAAGATCACATGGAGGGTTAGCAACAGGGGAGTGGGAGAAGGAGAAGGGGGGAGAGGGTACAGAAAATAAGTAGCATATATGGTAGGAAGAAAATAGATAGGGGGAGGGCAAGAATAGTATGGGAAATATAGAATCTAAAGAACTTGAGACACGTGGTTATGAACTAAAAGGGGGGGCATGGTGGGGGAGGGGTGTGCAGGGTGGAGGGGAATGAAGGGGGGATATAGAACAAATGTAATGGGAAAATCAACAAAATATATTTAAAATATATATATATATATCTAGATCAAATGATCAAAGGTCTAATTTTTTTAAAAATCAGATTCAACATACTGATTGTAGCTTGTTTTCTAGCATAATAATAAGGAAAATAGCCAAAATGATGAAAAATATTTTAAATAATAACAAAGACTTGATTATCAATCTTATAAATACATAATTATCATATATCAAGGAAACAGATATAGGGTGTTAGAATATTGAAAGACTCCAATAATAGTGTTTAAAAAGAGCTAAACATAACTTGGAAGTTATATAAAATCATATACACAAAATGGACTATTCGCTTAAGGTTAGAATAAAACAGGCTATTCCAATTCCTGTCAAAATGACAAATTAATGGGGGCTACTATCTCTCTCCCCAGTACCCTACTCTGGAGATCTACAGAAGTGAAAAAAAGTTGATGGATTTGAGACACTGACATTAGAAGCATTTGACAGCCCTGGAAAGAGAGAAGGTGATTATTTCTTAAGGTATGTGGTGAAAATGGTGCCCCAGAAATAAAGTGAGCCAGGAGCATGAATGGGACTAGGGGGAGGAAGAGCACTTTCTTGGGATATTTTCTCTCAGTCATAACCTAGGGCAGATTATTGCTGCCCATCAAGTTAAAAGCTTCCTGAAGGAAAACAAAAACAACAGACCACCTACCATGGAATAAGAATCTAGTAGACATCAGATGCCTTCTCAGCAATGCAAGATGCTAGAAGACAATGGAGTGATTATTTTCAGTGTTGATACCAACATTGAAACTAGTACATTTTCCTTTAATTATATCCTCAATCATATCATTTGCAGAAGTTTTACTATTTAAAACTCCCCTAAAAGAAGCAGCTCAGAAATAAGAAAAATAAATGTAGGTTCTATGAAATATAATTGTTTGCTGTTTTTGGAAAAAGAAAAAAGACAATTTTATGAAAAAGGTGATATTTTTCTATTTGATTCTGTTTTAAGAATGAACGCATAGATATTGATAAGTTTAAAAATCAATGAAGAAAATGCAAATAATGACCTTTTAAAAATTAAGGATACTGACTAAATGCATAAAAATAAAGCATATAATTTTTAAACCCAAAGAAGAAAAATTGATTTAGTTTTTGAAAACAGAAAAGGAGATACATTAAAAAAACATGGTTTAAAACACATAAAATAATGGCATAATAAAACTGACTATAAGACTCATGAAAATATGTAAATTGGTTACAGCCACTGATTATGACATTCTCAGACTTGTCTCTTCATCAAATGTAACAGATTGAGCAAAATGTTTTTTACAAGAGACATTTAAAACCATGGCATACAGAAAGTTTGTAACTCAAGGGAGAGACAAGATATACCAGACAAATATAAAGCCAAAAGAAAGCCAAGATAGTGGTTTTATTATCACACAAAATACAAATGCAAGGTAAAAATTTTGTAGCTAATATTACATAATAAAATAACAGTAGATATCTTAGGGTTTTATTATTATAAATATTTATTGACAACACTGCCTCACAATACATAAGAAAACAATGAACAAAATTACAAGTAGAAAGAGATAATTCAGAGAAGTCTTGCTCATAGGAAAATGAAAGTGTATTAAACTTCATTGAGATAGTGTTTGTCATTTATAAATCCAGTAAAAATCCAAATACTTGACAGGATATTCTATTGGTGAGACCATGGGGAAATCAAAATAATTCAACACTTGTGGAGAGTAATGTAGCTATATATAGAAAGTTTCCATATAAATTAATTATTTGACCCAGCAGTCCTACTTCTTAAAATCTATTTCAAATATCCACTGAAAAAAAGTACAAAATGAAATTTAGACAGGTACTTTTTTTGTGCCTTTATTTATAATAACAAAACTTTGGTAGTAAAGTTGAAGAAAAAATGGGTTAGGGTTTGGCTTTTGTTCATTTTGGGTTTTTTTAAGTATTTGGTCCTGTTTGTTTCATTTAAGTATGAATATGGGTATTAATAAACTTAAAAATCAATGAAGAAAATGTAAATAATTATGGGACTTTAAAAATTAAGGCTACTCACCATAAGCATACAAATAAAATTTATACTTTTAAAATGAAAACAGTGTTGATCTATTTTATTTAAAAAATAGATTTAATAACAGAACATTAAAACAACCCTACTAACCACCAGGAAACCCACTGAAAAACTGATACATCCACAGAATGAAATACATACAACTAATTGTAAGAAGCACTAAAGAGAAACTAAACTCTGTGTAGTGATATGGATCTCTAGGTTACATTGTTGAAAGAAGCAAACTGGAGACAGTAGTTACCTGGTTTAAACTCTTGAGTAAGTATAGAGGAGGGCAATATAATTTTTTTCAAAATAAACACCTTAAGGATAAATAATAAAGATGCCCATGAAAGAAGAAGAAAAGTAAATTTTCTAAGCAACTAAAATTAAAGTTAAAATGTTATGCTAAGTGAAATAAATCAGGCCATGAAAGAGAAATACTGCATGATCTCACATGTAAGTAGAACATAAACAACAAAACAAACAAGCAAGCAAAATATAACTAGAGACATGGAAATAAAGAACAAACTGACAGTAACCAGAAGGGAGAGGGGAGGAGGATAATGGGGAGAAAAGGGGGAGGGTTATCAAGGAACCTGTATAAAGGACCCATGGATAAAGACAACACAGAGGAGTGGACTGAATGTAAGCAATGGAGGTGGGTAGGACAGGAGAGAGTAATGAGGGGAAAATGGGGACAACTGTAATTGAACAAAAAAAATAAAAAAGAAGTATTATATAGACAACCCCCCAAAATATTATTGTGTAAAGGTGAATTGGCAATACCAGGACGATTTTATTATGTGTTTCGATTTAATAACCATACATATTTTGCAGACCAGAATCAATAAACTTATTAGCATGGCTAGCACCTATCCTGTGGTTTCTCAAAAGAGTTCCATTAAAAGGAACCTGGATACATAGTGAAATATCTGATACAAGGTCTGGGGTAAAAAGTTTATAAAATCTTCCAGGCATAAACTTCTTGTTATGCTCGAAAGTAAAGAAGTTATCAAAGATAAACAGAATCCTATTTAAAAACACAGGAACTGACATAAAGGTACTTCTGTTGACTGTAGAGGGGAAGTCTGAGCATGAAAAAAAAGTAAAGACAATAAATGGAAACATTGTAAGCATAGAGCAGCTCATGGGTTGCTGGTAGTAAAATACACACATTGGTTACTCTTAGGTTGCTGAGACACTAGTCCGTGATTCTGAAAATTGATAAAAGCAAATAAACCAAACATTCATTCTGGTTAAAGAGTAAAATATGATAAAACTTGTCAAAATATGACTAAACGATTTTTGCATTAAAGAGTAAAATATGATAAAACATGTCAAAATATGAGAAATGTAAACTGAACAGCAAAATACTGCATGTCCAAAGGAGTGCAGTGTAGCTAAAAAAGCATGTAACTTAAGATGAAGGGTTTGGTGAACAAGAAAGTAAGAAAATAAACAAGCTGAGCATTCTTTTTAAGCAGTTGAAAAACAGCAAGAAAGTAAATTCAAAGGAGCAAGATGAAAACAGGTAATATAGACATGAGGATTAATCAATGAAATAGAAAATTACACCAAAAATAAGAATGATAATGTTCCATGAATTAAGGAACATGAATCATTCAACTGTCTGCATTAGATGTTTAAATAAAAAACAAAAGCATAAATCAGACAAAATATTTAAAGCAATAAAGTTTAGATCTGGAAAGCACTTTTAGATATAATACTAGGTATCCGGAAGTCAGCCATTGTTAATATAATGAGAATGGTTTGTGAAACATGGGTGTAACCTGGCAGCTGAGGAGAGTGAACTGCAATGCACATACGTGAACAAAGACGACTTCTCTACTAGCCAGTGGGGAAGGTAGACATCACTGAGTGAGCATGTGTACTGGGTGGTTGTCGCATTCAAAATGACTGAGCAAGTAGAGCAATGAATCTGCAGCAAATTTTGCATTAAGCTTGAACATTCCTCCATGGAAACTGTCTGTATGACTCAGAAGGCCATGGCTATGGGCAGCTGGTGATTGGCAGCGTCATCGTGACAGCACACCCACTCATGTATCACATCTCATGCAGAATGTTTTGGCAAAACATCGAGTTATCCAGGTGGTTCAGCCCCCTTACAGACCAGATTTGGTGCCTTGTGACTTCTGGCTTTTCCCAAAACTAAAATCACCTTGAAAAGGGAGATTTCAGACTATTGATGAGACTCAGGAAAATATGACAGGGGCAGCCGATGGTGACTGGGAGAACTGTGTGAGATCCCAAGGTGCCTACTTTGAAGGGGACTGAGGCATCATTGTCCTATGTACAATGTTTCTTGTATCTTGTGTCTTTTTCAATAAATGTTTCTATTTTTTATATTGCATGCCTGAATACTTTCTGGACACACTTCACATAGCCAAACAACAACCACTGAATTTTTGTTTTTAAATGTTCCCACCTGGTTTCAGATATACTGAATACAATTAGTTAGGCAAACTAAAAAGTTAAAGAAAAGAGCTCCCATAAGACTGCTGTTATTTCAGACACCAGCCACAAACTCAGGGACCACATTTACTTCAGACGAGGAGACTACAAATTTGAGGATCTCCATATCCACTCTTAGGTTGAATAATTCATGAGACTCACAGAACTCACAGAAAACTATTGTACCCATGGTCATGTTTATTACAGGTAAAGGACACACATTAGAACCAGCCAGAGGAAGAGACAGGCACTTTACCCTCTGGCATCTACGTGATGATGTACAGAGTACCACCCCCCAGGGAAGCTCACTCAGACATTTGGCGTCCAAGCTTTTTGTAAGGGCTTAATCTCTTACTGCCTGCATGGCTGACCTTTATTCTCCAGCCACTTTCGGAGGTTTTGGTTAATACCTTTGGACTCTAGCTCCTTGAAGGTTTGAAATTAATGCTGTGTACCCATCCTAACCCCCATCATATGTCTCAATGTTAGACAACCCCAAGCAAAGACTCTCTGATTGGGCAGGACATTCCAGGGGCTTACTTCCCAGCAGCTGAAGACAATGGCCAGAGAGCTCTTTAAGTAAGATAAACTCTTCAGTCCACACAATGACAGAGAATCCACAATTTTTTAAAGCTTTCTGGGTGATCCTGATAGACAGACTTAGAAACCATCGATGCAGTTAAAACTTTCAGCCTTTATTTTCAGATGAAAAATTTGAAGACCCAAGAAATTAAAGGACTTGTTTATGTAGTAATGATCATGTGGATACTAAGAGGGGAGCTAAGTCTAGGTTTTGAGGGTTTGCCTGGGTTACTGAAGGGACTCTTTCACCCACATATTTTACCCATTGTCTACCAACTGCACAGTCACCTACCTTGACCATATATCCATAAACCTATTCACATGGTGATACTATTGAGCACATATAAATTCCAAAACACTGCTTAATTTTTATGGCCTTATAATATTAGAAGTTGTAAAGATTTCCAAGGTATGTTCTGTAGAAAAAACTCAAGAATAATTCAACAAGCACTATTATCTATTATAGCAACAAACCCTGCCCTAATCAATTTCTATAAGTCAGGTTTAATCTTCCCAAAGTCAAACATTAGCCATTGTGGTAGGGCAATTGCCAATGTAATAAAACAAAATGGGAGAAAATTCCTCTGGTCTAATTACTTTTTAAATAATTTACCATTAATTCAACTTCACTGGTGCTTAAATTGTACAGAAATCTTATGTACTAGCTTCATTGCACAGAGGTCATCATCATTATTAAACTGCCAACTACTTATTCCTCCTTTTAGCTGTTGTGCCTATAGTAGTACTCAGTAATTGAAATAAAAGAATCAGATAATAATCTGTTTCTTATTCTGAGCTTTTTTATTTTTTTTAATTTTTTAAACTTTTCACTTTTTAAAAAAGATTTTATTTATTTATCTTTAGAGGGGAAGGGAAGGAGAGAAGGAGAGAAATATCAATGTATGGTTGTCGCTCATGAGTCCCCTGCTGGGAACTGGTCTGCAACCCAGGCATGTGTCCTGACTGGGAATCGAACTGCGGTCACGTGGTTTGCAGGCCCATGCTCAATAAACTGAGCTATACCAGCCAGGGCTCTGAGATTTTTTAATATTATTAAGCCTTATTGCCTAAATGCTATGTTCTTAAATAATTACAATAAATAACCCTAATTGAATTTGATTATTAATTGCTAAATTTTTGTGATTGCTCCCATGAAATCAGTGATATAAATATAATTTTGTCAAACTAATCATTATAAGAAAGTAGGTAAGGGAAACCCAAGATGTCAGGGAAGCGACACTAACCTCACCTTAGAACCAAACTGGAATTACAACTAAATTAAAGAAAAATCACCCTGAATAACCAACTGGACACTAGCTGGAGAGAAACCTTATGACCATGGTCAAGAAGACTGGTAGGGAGTGTGGAGGCACAAAAGGGCTGCCTGGAC
Source organism: Artibeus jamaicensis (assembly GCF_021234435.1). Lineage (NCBI taxonomy): Eukaryota > Metazoa > Chordata > Mammalia > Chiroptera > Phyllostomidae > Artibeus > Artibeus jamaicensis. The sequence goes on from NW_026521887.1 coordinate 2,689,447, forward strand.
TCCCACAGGTGGCTGCTGAAGGTCCAGGGGGATATTTCAGCAACCAGTGGGGAGGGGTCCCCCTGAGAAGTGTAGGGTCTAAACCCTAAGCTTGGCTTCACAGCCTAGAGAACCAGAGATGGGAAAGGAATTCAAGTAACATCAAGCTGAGAAAACCAATGCGGCTTTCTGTCCACCAAGGAGAGATGGTTGGAGACACGGAGAGCCTCTTAAAGGGCCAACACACAAAATTCATATGCCACCACTTACCCTGAGCTCCAGCAGAGGGAGGGCAGAGTGGACCAGAGACATGTGGTGAGAGTCTGAGAATGGTGGTTCTGGGGAGAGAACCGAAGGAACTACCTCCAGGATCCCTGTGCGGAGTCATTTCCCATATGGCAGAAGCCATCGTTCTCAGGCAGAGCACTCCCTTCCAAGCTCCATCAGCCTGAGGGGAAGCAAAAACTCCACTAACAGGAATCTCTTACACCCCGCTCTGTGAAGTTTAAGCCAGACTGCTGAGTAGAGATGGGGGCTATCTCAGTGATTAAATCTAACAGGAAAGGCAGATCTCTGGGAGCTCTGAGACATTAGGCAGTCCTCCCCCAGACCCTGTGCTGGTAAAAGCCAGGCATGGTGTGCAGCTTGGTTCTTTCTGCACACACCTAGGCCTAGTGGAGAGGGACACAGGCTGTGGGTCACTGATAGATCCAGAGAGGTTGCTCAGGGCCAGTCACATTCAGTGTCTGACATAGGTCTGTACCAGAGTCTTTGCAGATCTACCTAACACATTGAAACAAATACAAAGAAGCAACAAAAATGGCAAGGCAAAGAAACAGGCCCCAAATGAAAGAACAAGAGACTTCTCCAGAAGAAGAACTAAATGAAATGGAGGGGACCTATTTATCAACTATAGAGTTTAGAATAATGATTATAAGAATAGTTAACAGCATGACAAAAAAGCATAGAAACCATAGAAAAGGACCAGTCAGAAATAAAGAATGCAATATCTGAAATAACACACTTGAAGGAATGAATATTAGGTTAGATGAAGAACAAAATCAAATCAGTGATTTGGAAGACAAGGTAGGAAAAAAAACACCAAAGCAGAACAGCAAAAAAAATTTTTTTAATTAGGAGAGCTTAAGAAATGTTTGGGACAATATGAAGCATAACAACATCTGCATCATGGGAATATCAGAAGGAGGAGAGATTGAGCAAGGGTCCAAGAACATGTTTGAAGAAACAGTGACCACTAGTCTGGTGAAGGAAAAAGGCACACAAGTTCAGGAAGCACAGAATGTACCAAACACCAAGGACTAAAAAGACCTATACCAAAATACATCATTATTAAAATGACAAATTAAAGACAAGGAGAGAAACCTGGAAGCCACAAAAGAAAAGCAGTTAGTTACCTCCAAGGGAACATCAATTAGACTATTATCTGATTTCTCAAAAAAGCATTTCAAGCCAGAAGGGATTGGCACGAAATATTCAAGGTGATAAACAAAGACCTATAGCCAAGGCTACTTTATCCGGCAAGGCTATCATTTAAAAATGATGAAATAAAAAGCTTCCCAGATATGAAAATGCTAAAGGAGTTTGGTAACACCAAACCAGTACTATAACAAATATTAAAGGGCTTGTTTTACAAAGAATAGAAAGAAAAAGAAAATAACAGAGGAAAATAGTTAAAAGAGAAAATGACAACAAATATGTATCTATCAACAATCACCTTAAATGTAAATGGCTTAAATCCTCCAACCAAAAGAGAAGGGTAGCTGAATGGGTAAGAAAACAAGACCCAAATATATATATGCTGCCTCCAAAATACCCATCTCAGATTGAAAGATATATACAGAATAAAAGTAAAGGGATAGTATAAGAGATATTTTGTGCAAAATTGAAAGGAAAAAAGTGAGATAGCAATACTTATATTGAACAAACTAGACCTTAGGACCAAGGCTATAATAGTAAAAGGCAAAGAAGGACATTACATAAAGGAGACAATCCAGCAAGAGGATATAACCCTAGTAAACACTTACACACACAGCATAGAAGCACCTAAATACCTAAAGCAAATCTTGATGGACATAACAGGAGAGGTTAACATAAATATAGTTATAATAGGGGATTTTAACATCCCCCTTGACTTCAATGGGTAGATCTTCCAGGCAAAAAACCAATAAGGAGATAGCAGTCTTGAATGACAAACTAGATCAAGTGGATTTAATTAATATCTTCAGAACATTTCACCCCCAAAGCAGCAGAATATAGACTTTTCAAGTGCACATGAAATGTTTTCTAGGATAGACCACATGTTAGGGCACAAAATAAGCCTCAATAACTTTAAGAAGACTGAAATTTTATCAACCATATTTTCTGACCACAAACTGTGAAACAAGAAGTCAATTACGAGAACACTGAAAAATGCACAGACATGGAAGCCATATAACATGTTATCACATCATGAATGGGTCAACAATGAAATCAAGGAAAAAATAAAAAATTACTTTAAAACTAAGAAAAATGAGAACACAACAACCCCAAATCAGTGGGACACAGGGAAAGCAGTCCTAATTGGGAAATTCATAGCATTACAGGCCTATTTCAAGAAACAAGAGAAAGCTCAGATAAACAATCTAACTTTACACTAAAGGTACTTGAAGAAAAACAACAATCAAAGCCCAACATGAGTAGAAGGAGGGAAATAATAAAGATTAGAGCAGAAGTAAACAAAGTAGAGCCTAAAAAAGATACATAAGATAAATGAATCCAAGAGCATGTTCTTTGAAAAGATAAACAAGATTGATAAACCTTTAACCAGACTCATCAAATAAAAAGAGAGAGGATCCAAACAAATAAAATCAGACTTACACCAAAGAAATAGAGGATTTTAAGACAATATTATGAACAATTCTATGCCAATGAATTGGAAATATGGATGAAATGGATAAATTCCTAGAAACATATAATCTTTCAAAACTAAATCAGGAAGAATCAGAGAATACCAACAGAAAGATTACACCTAGTGAAAGTGAAGCAGTAATCAATGAAACTCAAAAACACAAAAGTTTTTGACTAAATGCCTTCACAGGCAAATTTTACCAAACATTCTGAGAAGAACTAATACCTCTTCTTCCCAAACTATTTCAAAAAATTCAAAAGAAGGGAAGACTTCTCAGCTTATTTTATGAGGCCAGCATTATCCTAATCCCAAAACCAATAAAGACATTACAGACAAAGAAAATTATAGATCAATATTCTTGATGAACATAGATGCTAAATTCCTCAACAAAATATTACCAAAATGAATACAGCAATACATCAAAAAGATCATATACCATGATCAATTGGGATTTACCCTGGGAATGCATGATAGGTAGAACATCCACGCATCAATTAATGTGATATACTACATAAACAAAATGAAGGATAAAAAGTACATGGTCATATCAATAGATATAGAAAAAGCATTTGACAAAATCCAGCACCCATTTTTGGTAAAAATTCTCAGCAAAATACAGATAGAGGAAACATACCTCAACATAATAAAGGTCATATATGACAAATCCCCTGTGAGCACCATACTCAGTAGGCAAAAACTGCGAGGTTCCCCTTAAGTTTGGGAAGAAGACAGGGATATCTACTTTCACTTCTTTTCTTCAGCTCAATACTGGAAGTCCTAGTCACAGCAGTCAGAAAAAGGCATCCAGATTGGACAGGAAGAAGTAAAACTGTCTTTATTTGCAGATGACATGATACCGTATGTAGAGACACTCCCAAGATTCCAGCAAGAAACTACGAGGACTGATAAATGAATTCAGCAGAATAACGGGATACAAAAGTAATATCCAGAAATCAGTTTCATTTTATATGCCAATAATAAACTATATCATAAAGGGAAATTAAGAAAACAATCTCATTCATGATTGCCTCAAAAAGAATAAAATATCTAAGAATAAATCTAACGAAGGATGTAAAAGACCTGTACTTGGAAAATTATAAGACACTGAAGAAAGAAATTGAAGAAGAAACAAATACTGTGTTCATGGATAGGAAGAATTAACATCATTAAAATGTCCATAGTACCCAAGGCAATCTATAGATTCAATGCAATTCTTATCAAGATTCCAATGACATATTTCACAGAAGTAGAAAAAATATTTCAAAAATTTATATGGAAGGCCCTGGCTGGCATAGCTCAGTGAATTGAACACGGGCCTTCGAACCAGACAATCGCGGTTTGATTCTCAGTCAGGGCACATACCTGGGTTGCAGGCCGGTTCCCTGCAGGCCAGTTCCCAGCAGGGGATGCACAAAGGCAACCATACATTGATGCTTCTCTCCCTCTCTCCTTCCCTTCCCCTCTACAGATAAATAAATAAAATCGTTAAAAAAATTTATATGGAGCCATAAAAGGCCTCACATAGCAGGTATTCTGAGAAAGAAGAACAAAGTTGAAGGAATCATGCTACCTAACATGAAACTACATTAAAAGGCCATAGTAATCAAAACATCATGGTACTGGCATAAAAACAGATTCATAGGTCAATGGAACAGAATAGAGCACCCCCAAATAAACCCACACCTTTATAGTCAATTAATATTTGGTAGAGGAAACAAGCACATACAATGGGTTAAATATAGTTTATTCAATAAATGGTGTTGGGAAAACTAGACAGGTACATGCAGAAAAATGAAACTAGATCACCTTCTTACTCCACACATAAGAATAAATTCAAATTGGATTAAATACTTAAATGTTAGACATGAAACCATAAAAATCCTAGAAGTTGGCAAAATCCATAGCCAGCAAAATCTCGGACATTCCTCAGAGAAATTTTTTATCTGATATATCTCCCCAGGCAAAAGAAACAAAAGAAAAAATAAATAAATGGGACTGTATCAAATTAGAAAGTCTTTGCCCAGCAAAGAAAATCATCAACAAAATAAAAAGACATCCCTCAGAATGGGAGAACGTATTTGCTGATACTTTGGATAAGGGGCTAATATCCAAAATTTATAAAGAACTGATAAAGGTCGACAACAACAACGAAAAAACCCAAAATACCCCAAACAATCCAATTAAAAATAGACAATGGGCCCTGACTGGTGTGGATCAGGGGGTCAAGTGTTGCCCCACAAACTGAAAGCTTGCCAGTTTGATTCCTGATGAGGCATATGCCTTGGTTGGTGGCAGGGTCCCTGGTTGGGGGCATGCCAGAAGCAACCTATTGATGTTTCTCTCACACATCAGTGTTTGTCTACCTTTCTTTATCTCTCTCCTTCCCTCTCTGGAAAATAAATAAGTAAAATCTTTTTAAAAAATGGGCAAAGGATGTGAATAGATACCTCTTTAAAGAGAATATACAGAAGGCTAATAGACGTGAAAAGATGCTTGATGTCACTAATTACCAGAGAAATGCAAATTAAAACCACAATGAGATATCACCTCACACAAGTCAGAATGGCTGTCATGAATAAACTAAAAAACAATTGCTGGTGAGGATGAGGAGAAAGGGGAACTTTTTCTACTGTACATGGGAATGCAGATTGGTGCAGCCACTGTGGAACGCAGTATAGAGAGACTTCAAAAAATTAAAAATGGATTGGCCTTTTGACTCAGTAATCCCACTTCTGGGAATATATCTGAAAAAATCCCAAAACTCTAATTGTAAAGAACATAAGCGCCTCTATGTTCATTGCACCAGTAATTATAATCACCAAGTTATGGTAGCAGCCCAAGTGTCCATCAGTAGATGAGTGGATAAAACAACTATGGGACATTTACACAATAGAATACTACTCAACCGTAAAAAAAAAAAAAAAAAAAAAAAAGAAGAAAATTTTACTCTTTGCAACGGCATATGTGGACCTGGATAAGTTTATGCTAAGTGAAATAAACCAGTCAGAGAAAGACAAATACCATATGATTTCACTCCTATGTGGAATCTAATGGACAAACTAAACTAACAAGAAAAACAGAGACAGACTCATAGATAGAGAGCAGAGTAACAGCTAATACAGGGACAGGGAATTAGGGAGCTGAGGATCAAGTAAAAAGAAAAAAGGACTCATGGACATGAACAAAAGTGTGGTGATTGCAGTGGTTAAGGGGGTGGGTATAAGGAGAATAAATGGTAATGGAAAAAAATACAATTAAAAAAAGAAAATAGGTAAACCAAATTTAAATTGTACTCTAATGATAAAAATACTTGTTGAGTAAGAAACAATTTTATTTTAATTTATTAAATCTAACCTCAATCCCATTCACCAAGGTAGTGATGCTCTATCATTACCTCTCTGCTACGATTTGTGAGAAGACACAAGGGCTTGTACAGTTCAAACATTCTCAAAGGGTCCTCCAGTCGTCTGTCCAGTCCAATCACTACTGATGGCCTCATTGCCCAATGAAACAGGTTACCTTGACAGCTGTTTAGAGCCCTAACTTGAGTTCTGGGATTTTGGTCAAGGGTCAGCGGTAAGGTCATCCTCTTGAGATCCCCAGTACATTCATTTTCTTCAGATATTTCCCTTTTCCTGCATCCTTCAAGGGAGAAGAGCTGATGGTCCAAGTGAACTCACTCTTCCAGTCCTGTAAATCTCTCATTTCCCTTTGCTTTAGTTTCTTGTCCGTGCAAAGGCAGGATCTACTTTCCTCACCCTTCTGGAAAAGATGAATATTATCCTCTCAGAAGACATCATCCTCTCAGAAGACCCTCTCAGATGAACATAACAAGCTTTGGTTGTTAGTTCAGTTTGTTCATATTAGATTCCACACTTTAGTGAGATCACTTTGTACTTGTCTTTGTCTGACCGGCTTATTTCACTTAGCATAATGTTCTCCAGGTCCATCTAGCTGTTGCAAAAGGTAAAATTTTCTTCAAAAAGCCTGTGCCTGGGTTCTATTTCACAGGCTCTTATTGTGTAGATCTGTGTAGGAGACCAGGAATATGCATTTTAAATACACATGTTGGATGATACTGTAAAAAAAAGGTCCTATCCCAGGACTACTCTGTGAGAAAACTTTGAAAATTCAGTTGTAAAGATATATCTCACCTCCTGTGCAATGAAATATTCCTACTCTCTTTAGGATATTGATATAAATAAGTAAATTTAAATAATAAACTATAAATGGATGTTGAAACATCTAAAAGTTTTTATCACTAAACTTAGGTGTACCTTTGTCCCTTTATAAAAAATAAATTTTCTTCCTACATACACATACACTTGGGAAAAAAAGAAATGATTTTTTCTAAAAAAAACATTCATCAGAAACAATAATTCTTTTCTTTCCCAATCTAACTCAAATTTAAATGTTTGATTAAAAAACATAACTAAGAATAGGTGTGAGGGAAAAGAAATATTTTCATAAAATGTGTGTAGGGACTAACCCTACCCAGGAGGTACACATGGCAGGAAATGGTATATTTAAGGATACAAAATGCTTTTGGTTTGAATTCTCAGTTTAAAGACACTTGCATGTTTTCAAGGATAAAATTTCTGAGATTGTGCCTAAGAATGTTGGGGAGATATGTTACCGGGGAAATGTTGGGGAAATGGTTCCTTATCTGTTTCTTAGCAGATAATAGGTCGTGTATTCACAAACTAAAAGGAAAAAGGATTGAACTGTCAGATTTAGAACTTTTAAATTTAGCCTATAAGTAAGTCTCAGTACATTTATGGTAAATTTGAAAATATTTTCTCATAAAATGAATATAATAAATTTAAAGAACATTCACGAATTGTGATTGAGTCAATTGGGCTGGATTTCCCCATTGATAGCCAACAGCAGTTATTAGTTCTTCAAACTTCCTTGGGACATTTAAACCTTGGTTCTCAGTGCACAGAATATGTATTATTATAAATTGTGGTCCAGTCCTCCAGTTCTTCTATGGAAGAAATCCTCCATGAGCAGAGGGTCTATGGAATAGGAGTATCAAACTATGTATAAACACACATGAAGGCTAAGTTTGCTGGCCACTCTCTCAGTATCATTGACCACCATTCCTGCTGCCTCATTAGCATCGCACCACAGTCTTACTCTGTTAAATCCATAAAGATCAGTCTTCTCTGGCCTCCATCCTTTTCTTTGTCTCTTGGCTCTGTTCTCCTTTCCCCCATTAAGTCTGCGTATTCAGAAGAAATACTTGTGATAACATAAATCTTGGCTATGCCAGGGCTCTGGATGCATTTCTCACCAGTCTTGGTTTCAAGGTAGAAACCAAAACAACACTATAATTGTTTCTCAGCCTTTCAACTCAAGTACTTGTAAAGAAAAAGAAGCATGAATACACTATCAGGAGGTTAAGGATATGCCTCAATGAGACTGCAAGTGCCCCTCACACTCTCATGTAGGTTCATGTGGGTTGACCATGTGGCTGGTACCTATGTAGTTGTGGTCTCATTTTGCAGTGGAAAACTTGAACATCTATATCAGGTATTCTTGCATTCAATGTAAGACAATAATTGAAACAGTCCCTTACAAACTTCAAAACCCCTTAGTTTTCTTGGCATTTGGGTAAGTAGAAATAAGAAGGCTGGAACATTTATGACACTTTGGCAAAGGATTGAGAGTCAAGGTCCCTGGGACTGGCCTCCTCTGGTCTCCAGAGTGATTTCCATGTCTATCTGGCATTCAAGGCTGCACTGATTTGGCATGAGATCTGTTCTCTTTCACCCCTAGAGTCTGTATTTTCCCTGAGTCACAGAATCTTACCTTGGTTCTCACTGGTGTGGCTGATGCCTTTTTTCCAACCACATCTTGTCAAGAAGTCCTCACAGTCTTTGGTGGAGGGTGACCTCATCTCCTACTGTGGATGGCTCTTGGCAAAGTCCCCCATGAGAGAATTTTGGAACTTCTTTTATTCCACACAGCAAATCACAATTTCAAGACCTCTGCCATGGATTTAATTGTATCCCCCACAAAAAAAGGACATATTAAAATCTAAATCCCCAGTATCTTAGAATAAGCTCTCATTTGGAAACAGGCCATTAAAGATATGACCAATTCAGGTAAAATGAGGTTATATAATGGGCTTCATTAAATATGTCTGGTGTTCTCATAAAAAAAGGAGATACAAAGAAGTGTAAGTGACAATAAAGGCAGAGATTGGAGTGACACATGTACAACCCAAGGAACTCTGAAGATGGTTGGCAAACACCAGAATCTAGAAGAAACCGGAAAAGATGAACCTCTACAGGTTTCCGAGGGGGCCAGGCCCTGCAATGCCTTTGTATCAGTCTTCTAGACTCCAGAAGTGTGAGACAGTAATTTTCTGTTCTTTTAGGCCACCCAGTTTGTAGTGCTTTATTACAGCAGCCCTAGGAATCTAGTGCAATATCTAATGCATTAACTTTAATGTGATGCCCTTCACATTGGTGCCAAGGAAATGAATGTGCAAGTGATTTCCGAGTCCCAAACAGAGAGCAGAAGGCCTTAATCTTTTAAGCTCTCTCTTACCCAGTTAACCCATGTCCCTCTCTCTGAGCTGACATCTTGAAAGAGGAAAGTTTTGAGACATAGTTCTGATCACTTCACTCCCCTCTTTGACTGTTCTTCTTCCCACAAACACTTGGTCCCACAAGGAGCAGGCGTTGTGCCTTCCTCTGTCCATGACTCCCCCCTACAGCACAACCTAATGTCATCAAAGCTCACTGTCCTGGATGGAGGAGAAACTTTTACACAGCAGAGCACCATGTGATTCAAGTTTTCAAGTCTAATACTTGATAAGTTAAACAAGACCTTAAGAGACTTAGAAATAAGGGACTATCCTGAGAAGAAAATGTGTCCTCATAAATAAATAATGAAGGACCAGGAAAACATTTGGCATAGATGAGAGTCCCTGCACATGCATATGACCTACATATTTCAAGGACAATGTTACTAGACCTAGGAGAAGTTAGGTGTTTTAGGTTATAATTCTCTACTGTTATCCCAAGGTTTTCAGTTATGTCTGTTAATACATGAGAGCCTATATAAGCTTTGGAGAAAAGAACAGGGTCTGTGATGTTTGCATACTTAAGTGGGACAAAGTGTCCTGAGAAGTTTACAGAAAATGTGGAGAAGTGGTTGTGGATGGCAAAGGAAAACTGCAGAGAACCATAGGAGAGTGGTTTGGAGAAAGACAACTGAGGAGTACTGAGTCCTTCTCTGGCAACCTCAGAAGTCCTGAGAGACAGGAAATTGACTTCTTTACTCCCACTAGAACTCCATGTTTTCATTTTGCATTGAACCTCTGCAAATGATGTAGCTGGCCCTGTTAAGAGTGGAATTAAAGCTTATTGTATATACTCTTTACTTCCCCTCCCCCAAAATAGAGTGTGAATAATGACAGTAATCCAGGCATGAGGTTTGGTGTAAGGGAACTAGAGTCTGGGGAATGGGAGACCATGCAAGGATGCTGACAGGAGATGCAGTAGAAATAGGGATCAGAAAACAGGTGCTGCAGGAATCCTCTTGAACACACGCTGACATGAAATCAGGTTGTGGGAAATAATAGCAACATTTTCTGTTTGCAGGTGTTAAAGTTATTTTCTCCATTATTGCTACTCAGAGTCTTAAAGCACCATAGATAAGTAAACAGGTAAAGATGCAATCAAGTTTGCACCACAGACTTATCGGGAATAAATATTTGTGCACTTAAGGAAGGCATGAAAATATGTGTGCATGAACTCCATTTCCTCAAGTGGTTAACCCACATTGTTTCCTATGATTTTTTGATTTGCTTCTGTTTTCTTCTAATAAATAAATGTATAAAACTTCTATTACAAAAAAAAAGCCTAAAGGCCAAATCAGAAAGTACCAAAATTAGACTTTGCATTTCAATGTTGAGTACCAATGTGCATATACTTTATTGTTATCTGCATGTGTGTTCATGTGAGTGTGTGCACGACACAGAGACGGTCACTGCCATTGTAGATCTGCCTCATCCTGAGCCTCATCCTGCATGCTGTTAGAGAGCACATTTGAAAGTGAATGTAGCTTTCCCTGAAGGTGAAGAGAGGACAGCTAAGTCTTAAACAAGTTCAAATAGAAAATGTAAGAGAAATGATTTTTCTGCTCCTGCTTTCTCTGTGGCCATAGGGAACATGGTGCTATTGCCTATGAAACTGGAATTTAAAAAGTAAGTCAGAGAGAAAATGATCTTCCTTTGCATCCTAATTTTTTGAATTTCTTTTTCCTAGGGACATAATTTCCAAATGATTCACTAGGCACTTATTTGGACAGTGATCAAGAATGTGCAATTTTGTGAGAAAATAAAATCATTCCTCTGAAACTGGAAAGCAGGAGAAAACTCTTTGATGATATTGCTTGGATAGAAACTAACATCCATTACTGAGTAATTTTGCTTTAGCAGGTTTCAAGTATTGATATGGAATTTGAGTACTGTATTTATTCAGCAGTGATAAAATGTTATCTTCCTTGACAATTGGAATATATAAAATGTATCTGACTCATATTTTAGTAATGCCATGTGTATTTTCTGTACTTGTTCTATGGCTGTGCAACATCATTACTGAAGCATTATTTGATTTTTCTTTCCAATAAAATAGGTATTTTATGCTTATTATGTACTAAGTCCTTTAAATACATCATCCATTGAACTCTTGTGGTAAAACTGTAAGGTAGGTGGTATTGTGGGATACATTGTATGCATGGGTGGGAGTAAGCTTACAGAGTCAAGTGCAAAGTCAGTGTTCAAACCCAAGTTTATTTGTCTTCCAAGTGTGTACTCTTAACCAGGTTTATGATATAACAGAGGTGCAGCCAAAGAATATTACAGTATTCAAATGAAACAGTAAAAGTAAGGAAAAATATTCTAATAACTCTATTAAGCTGTGTTCTGAATTTTTTATAGTAGTAAATTTTCAAAAATTCAAACTTAGAAAGCTCAGTGTTTTTCTTTGTTTCTTATCACAGGCTCCCTTTTCTCCCTCATTCAACTATTGTCTTACTATTATAACAATGTACTTTTGACCCTTTTCCCCCTCTGGGGCCTAGATACTAAACATTTATTAGTGGAGAAAATATTTTGATCTGGACATTTAAATTACAGTTAAAAATTATATTACATTTAAAAAGTGAATGAGTCATATGAAAAAAATTTTAGAAACGAAACCAAATTGTTTAACTTAAAACGAGCTTTTTAAATGAAAACAACATATATAGTGTCTTTAATAATAAAAATAAACAAAAAGCAGGTACTTTAAGGCTTATTAAATTATATAAAGTACATATGTGTATATACATTCTTCTGATCTACCCTCCTCCTAGGAGTTCTGCTTCCCAGAGTCAACCACTCTTACACATTTTGTGTCCTTAATTATTGCTGCCTTGAATTATAAGACTTAAGCTTATCAATTGATTTCCACCTGGTAAAGAAAGTCTGAGAGAAGACACTGAAATCATCCAGTAAGATACTAGCCCAGCCCTGTCCTGGAGAGCCCCCTTTACTGAAAACAAGTCGAATAAAAGGTTAGTTTCGAAACCAGAGGGAAGGACAGGTCTTCAATAACAAACTGTTATTTGCATTGCCCTAAAAACTAAGAATGTGCCCTTTGGCCTCTCTGAATAATGAGGTCCATCTAGTAATCCTCCAGGGAAGTTCTAGGCACAGACAACCAAAGGACCCTTAATGAAAAGGATCCCTTTTCTTTCTATTTTGTTTTAACTTTTACCCTTTTGCTTGGCTGACTGGATAATCCAGGACTTTTTAAATTCCAGGGCATTGTGTGTGCTGGCTAAGAAACCCAACACCAATGTAAAGGCTCCAGGAAGTGTCTTAAGGAACAAAGTATATTTTGTAAACAGACAACTAGGATTGGATTGAATACAAATACACATAAGCCACCACTTGTTTGTGTTTGCTAATGGTCTTCAGGATTTGGGCCAAGATTTTAGCTTAAACTTCAATATGGCCAAAATTAGTATATGCTAGCAACAATCACACTATTTTCTTCATTTACAAAGTAATAAACTCTTTAAAATAAAAGTCATTGCATTTCATCCATGTGTACCTACTGAAGAGTAATGCTAGCCATCTTTAATAAGAAAAGGGAGAAAAGAGCATGGTTTTGGAAATAGAAAAAAGTATAGATGGATGAGAACTAAAATAGCTGGGTTTGCTGAGCAGTTTCCAGCATTTATTCTTGGAAACCTTGGGATTATTTATATGATCTTAAAATACTCTCAACAGACTGGAGATATGGCAAAGCCTGAATAGTTTTGATTTGAGTACCAACATAACAATGAGATGTTTTTCTGGCATATTTTATAATATAGTTTAAATAGGAAAAACAACAGTGAATATATGATATGACCTGTCTGTACACATTCAAGCAAATGTGGATTCAGTGGCCTAGGTTTAGTAAGCTTTGGATCTGTTTCCGTCCACAAAATATTTTATATTATGAAAACCTAAAGTTCCTGGCAAGTTAGACAAGTCAGGGCATGGAAGTCACAGACCCCAGGAAGAAAGATCTACTTGATATGAACTTGCAAAGGATTTGTCTGCTCGGATGGACTCTCCATGATTAACCATGGGCCAAATTTTACAAATAATAAAAGCCTAGTGGCCATTTGCTAAGGGGAGTCCTCATGTACTCAAACTGAGCTCTCAGTGTCCCTCACTATACCCTACTTAATTCACACACATAGTCAGAGTCGACCACTGCAAGAAACCTCTGGCTTTATTTTTCTACCAATAGACTGAGACTTTCTCTCTTTAATCAGAACTACACAAATTGCATCCTCCCTTTCATCTATACTGACCAATTAGAAATGCACAATTTGGAAACCTCATTTGCATAATATTGGGGACTTTCTCTATAAAAAGTACCTCCCCTTTGTCTCTGTGGCATCTGTCTCCCAGGCCAGAATTCCTTTTGCTCAAATAAATTTATTTGTTATTATAGTTTAAAATTTATTTTGGTTTACAGAGTCTTGGAGTAGACTTGGCTTCTGTTCACCTTTATTTCCTTGACTCTGTCTGCACTAAAATCCACACTGTCTATTCTGAATCTGCTATACATTAAATGTTATTACCACAAAATCAGAAAAAAGACTTTAAATAAATTCCTGAATGTTGGTTTGTTATACATTTTCCCACCAAAGAATAGACATTAATAAATGTCTGTCCTTGTATAACTGCTACTATATGTGCACAAATCTGTGTGAAAATAGCCAACTAACCTATACTAGAGATAAGAATGCATGATTAAAAGTACTCAAAACTAAGAATAAAAAGGCATCACAGTTCAGGCACTGATGAGTTTGTTAAGCAGAAAATACAACAATTTTTGAACAGGTAATACAATTTGGAAGGCAATTTTTTTCTCAATCAGAAAAAAGTCTTCAACAATAACACAGATATTATCACCAGAAATGTTTATATTTTTCCTCCCGTGATTTTTTCAATACATGGCAAAGTGTGGAAAAATGGTTAATAGTAATAATAATAATTTCCCATAAGCTCATATCTACATACTTAACCATGAATTCATTGATAGGAAGATGTCTGTGTATATCATCATTCATCCTACCCTTTTTAGTGCCATTTCTTGCAAACAATTCTAAACTTAAACTGAGCTTGATTTAAGGCTGAGTTTGCTTAACTGAGATACATCTTTTTTGTTCTTTAATACTCTTTCTTTTTATTTTTCAATACACAGTTTTAATTGCATTTTTAAAGTATCAAATAAGTTTGAGAAATCATCTGACATCTTACTGTTTCTGAAGCTGGACAACTCAGATCTTATTAATCAACTTGCTGAACTGTTCCTTTTTCAGAAAAATAGATACCATCCAAAAACTTTCTGATAGCTTTGTTTTTAATTGTTGTGGCTTACTTGATCAAAGCAGCTCCACTTGACACAAGTTCAGTATCTTTACTACTCTTTCAGTGGGAGGAAGAAAAAAATTCAAAAGCAAGTATCAACACAGGCTTTCACCTGTGGACACCTGTTGCCAATGAGAAGCAAATAGACATAAAAGAACTAGATCCTCTGAATACAAAGTGACCAATGACCTGAGAAATCCTGAAGGCTGGTTCTTGCTCTGTCACAGATGTGGCGTGTCACTTGGGTGTGTTACCAATCTAAGAATCTATATTTTCTATTTAAGTAGCAGTAGGCTGCTTCAGAAGAAGTTTGCTGAGTTTTCTGATTAAATGACAGACTGCCCAAAATGGTCTTTCCTTTTACATTACAGACCTCCCACCACAACCTCACTATACTAAGTCCTCACTTAACATTGTCAATAGGTTCTTGGAAAATGCAATTTTAAGTGAAATGGTGCATAAGAAAACCAATGTTATCATAGGATAATTGATACAAACCAGAGTTAAGTTTTGCATATTTCTGGTCTCAAAAATATCATAAGCTTGTAAATAAAGACCGAAAATCCAGAAGTATCTAATATAGTAAAGAAAGTTGGATTTTTCTTGGAAGACTTCGCTTAAAATCTTGTGTCTGTTACTGAGGGTGCCATGGCCTTGAGAAAGTCATCTCACCATTCAGAAACCTGGTACCTTTTTTTCACAGTGAAACTAATATCTAACCTGCCCAGTAAATATAAATATTACATGAGCTAAAACAAGTAAAATAAAGGTCCATGGGGGCCATTTTAGTATATCATGTGAACCTACATCAAATTTTGAGATTCTTACTTTCATTTAGAATGTTTCCACACACTGAAAACAATTTAAATGATTCCACAAAAGAAAGAAAACAGGATGGGATTCAGTTAATTTACCAGATTCAATTTCCCACAAACTAAATAACTGTTTCATTGATGCATGAGTTCCCAACTAATCATTGTATTCTGACATTGTTTAGGCATACTCATGGAGGGTGCCAAGAATACCAAATGCTTACTTTTAAACTTCAGAAATATCCTCTGACAGTATTTTTGTTATTTTCAACACATCTTTAAATTCCTTCTTCTGAGAAAAAAAATACTGACTTTTGTTCATGGATTCTATTTCCACTGTAGCATGCATAGTTCAACAAGTGGTTAAATTTTGTTCGTGATAATTATGCTTCTACAGGCATAGTCACAGACTGGAGAATTGAGACAGCTTTGGAGATAATTCAATATTAAAAATAATTACTTTTTCTCCACTATTGCTCTACAACAAATGATATTTTTTCTCTTAATTATGTAATTAATTGACTCAGTTCTTCATTTTTCTCTGATTGAAACACCAAGAAGCACCACAGCCTCGGAGCACTAAATACTATGATTTTTCTATCTACCAAAAAACTGGGCGGTAGAAAAATAGAAAACCTGTGCCAAAATAAATGCATTGACAAGGATATCAGTTATAACACATTTTTACATGTAAATAAATATTCATGTATATGAGATTAATACGTCAGTGGTGACAGTGACAACTTCTCTGAGAGAAAGGAATGGTGGATTGGCAGTGCTTCATGCTGTGGGCAAGTATTTAAACAGCAGCCTTCCACCTAGAAGAGGTTTAAGGAGTCCTGTAATCATGGAGATGGTCATTCCATCACTATAATACGTGCAGCTTATGACGGTCTGTATGTGACCTCATATACTTCCAAGATTTCAAATTTCAGCTATAAAACAGTGACTTCCGAATCTACATTTCTAGACTAGATCACCAATGAATCCAGGTCTCTTGAGGATATTTTTCTTTGCTTTAACCACATTTTCAAATTTCCAGCATAAAGAAATTTTTAAAAGCATGGGTTCAAATCCTGACTCTTCTGCTTTCCAAGCTGTGTAACCTTGGTCAAATTACTTAGACTCTCTGTGCTTTAGTTTTTTCATCTGTGAAATGGAAGTAACAATAGTACACCATCAGAGAGCTATTTGCGGGTTCTAAACCACTTAATTTCCGAAAAGGGCCTAGAATGCTGCCTGACACATGACAAGCTCTCAGTAAATGTCATATTGTCTTGTTGTGATTATTCTTTTTCTCTGTTTCAATGCATGGTACCAGAATTTGCCCAGTGATTAAAGCATAAACCTGAATCCAACTCTTGGACCAACTCACAAGTTTGGTGACCTTGCACAAATGACCTCACCTCTTTGAGAAACTCAATTTCCTCATTTGGAAAACAAACACACAGAGATTCCTAATATCATGTAGTGAAACAACCCAAGTAGAATGTGTCGGTTGGGGCCGGGCATACAGCAAGCACAAAGTAAAGATAAGCAATGGCTATCATTATCTCAGATTCTTTTTCTTCTTTTGTTTCCATGTCTTTTTAAAATATTTTTTATTTTGCTAATTCTTTTTTTTTAAGTACAGTTGTCTCCATTTCCCCCCACCACTCTACCCCAACCCCAGCCATCCCCACCTCCCACCCTCGATCCTACTCCCACTTTGGCTTTGTCCATGTGTCCTTTATACATGTGCCTTGATGACCCTTCCCCTTTCCCCCCCATTATCCCCTTCCACCTTCCTTATGTTTAGTGTCAGTTTGTTCGTAATTTCAATGTCTCTGATTATATTTTGCTTGCTTGTTTGCTATTTCTAATTATTTACCAAGTTTTTTTGCTTTTTTTAAAAAGATTTTATTTATTTATTTTTAGAGGGGAAGGAAAGGAGAAAGGGAGAGAAATATCAATGTATGGTTGCCTCTCTTGCGTCCCCTGCTGGGAACTGGCCTGCAACCCAGGCATGTGCCCTGACTGGAAATCGAACCACAATACTCTGGTTTGCAGGCCTGTGCTCAATCCATTGAGCTACACCAGCCAGGGCTTTTGCTTTTAACCCCTCAAAAAAAGCAATCAGATATCTCCCCTCTTCCTTACACTGTTTCTTACCCTTTATCAACTTTCATTTCCAAACTGCTCCTCAGCTGTCCAGTGGAATGAGTTTATGGCGCATGACTAAGTTCTATCCTTGCTCCCCATCCTCCACTGTTGCCTCTTTCTCACACTGTTAGAGTAACAGCTCAGGAGAAACTCACATCTGGTGCTCCCAGGTTTACCTGTCCACTGGATCACCCCTTTGCAGTCCAGAAACTCACTTCAATCATTCCAAACAATTCCAGCTCCCAACCACCCAGCGGACCCGTCAGTGCTGCCACACATGTCCATTCCCCAGGACAGAAGTGCCACAGGTGTGTGAAACAGGATGACAAGGTACAAAGGGCTAATCATCCAAAGCATTCTTTTCAGATGCCTGCACTCTATAAAGTTAGCATTATTTAAATGTCTTTGACCTACAAAGCTTACAGTTTTATATGGTCCAATCTAGTATTTTGGAAGACACTATAAAACAAATTTTCCATTAATTTTCAAGTTGAAGCATGAGAATTCACATATTCTTTCAGGCTTGCAAAGGGTTGCTGTGGGTGGAGATGGGAAAACTTTGGGGTTTCCCATTTGCTCCTCACTGCCACTGAGATTGTTTCAGGGGAAAATACTCTTTCCCTTATATGTTTTATATCCTCTTCTCTGAGCAACTTGACAGAGAAGACCAAGCCTTCTCTGGTAGTTCCACATTCCAACTGAGTTAGTGATTCTTCCATATTCACCTTTTTACCTTATTGTCCCCATCATTCAGCTCAGGTGCTCCTGGTCATCTTCTTTACCTATCTCTCTGCTATACATTCTATAGACAGTGGCTCTGTCCTATTCTTTTTTATATTGTCATGGTCCAACACAGTTTTGGACCATAGTAAATATAAAATTAACATTAGTCGAAAGAAATAAATCTCCAAAGTAAATCACGTTCCAGACAAAAAGCAATCTGGATATCTAACTAAGCTTTTTAAAAAACTTACTTCAGATTCTAAATAATACAGCCTGAACTGTAACAGACACTGTAAGATATGGTCATAGATATTGTATATATACTGTGATGTAAGTCCACATTCACACATGCTAACGTCACTTTGTGACACTTTGATAGATGGGTAAGAAATATATTTTTACATATTTGAAGCAAAATGTTTCAAGTGTTGTGAGGAAGTATCCCAGTCTTCCAGAATACAAGAACCTTAAGGTACAGTAGTTTATTTGAAAACATGTTGGGTTATCTTCAAATTAATTATTTTCTACAAAAATTATAGTTGGCTCCTTCCATGGCAGTCTTCTTTTATACTCATGAGACTTGCCCCACTTTTTGTTACCAGAACTGTACCCTTTTAAAGGAATCAGGCCAAAAATAAAATCTTTTTATATTTGTCTTTGTAGTTTTGTTTTGGAGGGGTTTGGGGATTTTTTATTTTTTACCCTTTGTCAACATTTGAGTTACAATAGCTGTAACAGTGGCCAAGCTGATAAGAGAGAAAACCTTGTAAAAGTACAAACCTTGAACAAGAAAGGAAATTACCAAATAAAAAATTTTCATTCTCCCCAAATTAAAAACAGCCTGAATTTAAAGCAGCATGACTGGAAGCCTTCTCTAGTTGATTTTAATTGGCTGGAGAGCAATAAAGAGGTGATCCTGTAAACAGAGCCCAGCAACCCTCCTTCCTCACCCCATTCCTCTACCTAGGGGAGCTTCTTGGTCCCCAGAACACCATGAACCAATAGGCTCAAGAACTGTTTTTTTCAAGTCCAGACTGTTCTTCCATAGTTCTCTGGTCCTTTCAAGAGAGTCACCAACAAAACCAGGTTTAATACTGCAGTGCTTTAAAGAAAGTACAGACTGAACTTTAATGAGAAACTTTGGCATACCTTGAATGGAAGGACTTACGCCCAGTTTGTTCTTATTTGGAGCTAGTGAGATGAGAATAGGAAGCCCAGAGTGGGGTACAGGCGAGTGCTGGGGTGAATGTGGAATGTTCAGCCAATTAGCTCTGTCTTTCTGGGGCGCAGGGTTTGATGCTGGGGAGGAAAGGATTCTGGAGGTAATGGTTCAAAAGTTCTTTCATTTAGGCAAGGACAGTTTACTGGAGTGTCTAGATGGCCCATCATGGTTCCCTTAATTCAAAGCATCTATCTTAGCTGCTTTTGACATTTCATTTCCTTCTTACATTCATTATTTGAAAATAAAATCAAAATTCAAGGAAATACAGAGTATTTCTGCAAAACTAAATTGACGTGAGTAATCAGGAAACTGCGCATATCCAACTGCACCTTTTTTCTACTTTGTCACTTCCTTCAAACCCAAGTGAAGGTGAAGTCATGGCCAAAGCCATCAGCTGAACTCTCATAGCAATATTTTCCCATTGCTGCTCAAACTGTCTGAAATTTTCATAAAAGGATGGATGCTTGATTTTCAGTTACTGTAGCTGCTTGATGCTTAAGCATAGAAATAAACTGTGGCACAACAAAAGAAAGAAACGGAGGAAAGTTCCCACCTGTGCTTCATTCATTAGCCCTAGCCATAGGATTTTGGATTTCTTGTCTCTTTTCAAGTAAATAAACAAAAGGACTTGTTTTAGTTAGCTTGGGCTGCTGTAACAAATGATAGACTGGGTGACATAAACAACAGACAATTATTTCTCGCAGTTCTGGAGGTTGAGAATTCCGAGATTAGGGTACCAGCCAATTTGATTCTTGGTAAAAATGCTCTTCTCTCTGGTTTGCAGATAGCATTGTGCTCAGGGCAGAGGCAGAAGGGCGGGGAGAAGGGAGAAGAAGGGAGGGGAGGGAGAAGAGAGAGAGCCAGAGCGCTCCCACTCTGATGTTCCTCCTTGTCTTATGGGAGCACAGATCCTGTCATGGGAACTCCACCCTTATGACCTTGTCTAAACCTAATTACTTCCCAAAGTCCTGGCCTACAAACCACCACATTGGGAGACATGGGTTTGAAGGCTGTGGTTCTTTTAATAGGTTTTGGATTTGGGGTTCTTTTTTTCCTTAACATAGTTCTTTAAAAGTATTTTAATTAAATCTTTGTAGATCACACCCAAACAGAAGAGACAGGACTGTCTAGAAGCTTGCACTCCTTATGTTCCACTTCATTTGTAATCACAAACTATAGCCAGCCAAAAGAGATAGTTATAAGCTGTCAAGCAAATAAACTGGCCAGGAATATGCCTCCAATGAGTAGGCTGCAACCTCTGAATCATGGTGATAAGAAAATTATTATATTCTTTTTTTTTTATGTACAATATTGTTTGCCAGACTATTTGGATCATATGTGAAACATTCAAGATGTAGTGGCCTTTTGCTTTCTGATGTCCATACTCTAAAGCAATTTGGTAAAAGTATTACTCTTCAACTACCTGCTGAAAAATTAAAGGATGACATATTAGCAGAGCAACTATGTAAAAATCCTGCGATTAGAGGAAACTTCTGTTTTGCAAGTTCATGGCAAGCTGTGACTCCATGTTGTCTCTCCATACAGGACAGGAAGCAAGAGCTTTTAGAAGGATTTTGCCAGGCCCTAAGAAGTACTTAAGGGCCCTAAACTAGCAAGAATATGTTGAGTTCTATTTGGGGTAATTGAAGTAAGCATCCAATTAAAGGATTTCTTGCCAGAAATGAGGGAGTCAATACATTTCAGAACATTTTTAAGTCCCAAAGCAGTACCTCTACAAGAAGGCAATCCCCAGAGAAGGTGGACTGTGCCCCTGTGAAGGGTAAATAAATGCCAGGTTTCAAAGTCTGACAATAATGGCTGTGTTTAGAGCAAGCTGATCCTTACATCTCTCTAGGTATTTTGTTTCATTTTGTTTTAAGCATTTACCTATATGTAGGAAAGCATTACTCTGTTAGGAAAATGATTGTGAACAAATGGTACTAATTAGTGAAGGTTTTAATTATTTTAAAAATGTAACATTAAATGAATCAGCTAATAAATGTTCTAAACTAGTAATGACCAGCAAATTAGTTTAAATGAAAGTGCCGAGTTATTTTAACAGATGCAATTAATGTTGCAGCTACTGAAATTATCATGTAGTGCCAAATAAGAAACAAACACCTTCTAGAGGGTACACCTTGCAAATAAAATCTTATTATATTAAGTGACAAAGTCACAAATAATAAATAGAGCAAAGCAGGAATAAATGTGAATTGTTACATTCATGCATCAATTTAAGGCACTTACAATCCAGTATTTATAAGAGAGAATATAATAAAGGAAATAATAGTTCCATAATAAATTGTTATCCTTTGAACATGTTATTTGAAAGATTTAAACATAAAGTCATATTTTAAGTATACTTTTTAAGTGATCTCTGATTACACAGGAGAACAAAGCATCACAAAAAACTAATATCCTGTCCTAGAAACAAAATATCTGCTGCATCCCTACTTAGAACATAAAATAATTAATAGCCATGACCTCAATTTTGTAAAGTATTATTATTTGTATTTTGCCTAAAGGAAGGGAGTGTTTTATGAAAACTCATTTATAACACCGCAAGCGGTTGTGTATTATTGAAAGTGAGAAAGAAGTAGCTTGCCTAAGGCCACTCATAATAACAGTTCTAGAAAGAAGAAAAATCCAGGAGTACTAGACTATTAATTTTTAAAGTTATTTGGATAATATTTATAATAAATTCAAATATATATTATTTTGTGATTTAATTAAGATTACATATAGCCAAAGCTTTGTAATCAAATGAGTTACTTTCCAACCATTAAAAAATGAAATATGAGTTGATTAGGGAAAAAAAACATGAGAACAAAAACATTTATGATACTTGCAATATGCTTCAAACTCTATATTTTTAGATGTTACACTAGTGAGAAAGGTGAAGACCAGGTCATAAATGATCTTGAAGTAGAAACTAGCAATTATAACTTTTGATGTTAATTAAAATCAAGATGACTTTAAATTTGTATAAGACTCTGATAAACATATTTTAAAAAATTAAATTTATTAAGTTGATTATATTTGTCACCAAATTTCCTTGTTTAGCCTGTATTCTCTATCTCATTCACTGGTACAACTAGTCATACCCTCGAGCAGTAAAACTAGACACATTCTTGACTTCTCTCATCCAATCCCGTATCTCACTTCCAAAATATTTAACCAAGTCATCCTCTATATCCCCATTGACACTACTCCAGTTCAGGCTCTCATCCTGCTAAACACTACATTAGCATCCTCACCACCCCTCCACCATCAGCTTTGCCCTCCTTATTTCCATCTGATCAAAATCACAGTCCACTGATTTAGAGCAAGAGGAGTTATTGGGTGGTCACAGAGGATACTGGCTGGAATTGCCCATAGGGATACAGTGGTGAAAAGTGATCACTCTAAAACTTTTAACATCTTCCAATCACCTATGGAATAATATCCCAACTCCTTGACACCTTGTATGAAAATTTCCATGACATGTCCCTGGGTATCTTCCCTTTGTCCCATCTGGAGGATGATCTGTGCACATTATTTCAGCAAACTTCTTATTTCTAAATGAGTTCTGTCATTGTTGAGCACAGGCATATTAAAGAAAGGGAAAAGAGTGGTGTCAGGACACCTGCTGCAGCTCTCTTCCCGTATTCTCACCTCACCTTCCTCAGTTAAGACCACTACTCTTGTCAGGGTGCCCTCGTCATGGAGCAATATTTCCACACCCTGGTGGCTCTTCAGGCCTAGGAACAGTAACACTTCTCTCTTTCTTGGGGGTCTATATCACCTCTCTCTTTTTCCTATAATCTTCCCACAACTTGGCAGATAGCCTCTCTAGTAATCTGCTGAACCTCTTATCCTGGTACAGTGCTGGATCCACTGCCAAAGTTGCCCTCCTGGTCATTCCCCTTTCTGCTTTTAATGTTGAATAATCCTCTCTCCCACTCCCTGCCAACCCCTTTTCTTCATATTGAAAACTGATAGCCTTACATGCTCTAGCCTAGTGATTTTTCAACTGATGTGCCACAAGAATTTTTTTTAAATGCAATACCTTACTATTTAGTCAGGGGCGCTGACCTTTTTTCCCTTAGACTGACAAATAAAATCTGACAACAGCCAATACAACAATAGCCATCTGGTGTGAGTGAATCAAGCTTATACTTACATTTTTTTGTCAGATTGGCAAAAAGTATGTATTTTTTAGGTGTGCCACAGAATTTTAGTAATTAGTTTATGTGGGCCATGAGATGAAAAGATTGAACATCACTGCTCTAACCCACTCTCAGTATAGTGCGTAACTGAATCTTCATATTCCTCCATTTCCAGGCATTGAACTGTGCATATTAACGTGTGCATGTGATCTCTCTCTTCCTTACACGGTTCTAGAAAGTCTGTTATTTGTGAAATCTTGGAATCTACACTCAGACAGTTGAAGTCCTAATTTTACAAAACTTTCCACTTCCTCACTAGTGTGTCACATAGGGCAATTTATGTCATTAACTCAGTTTTCTTGTTGGCAAAGTGAGAAAATAGTAACACATTTTCTCCTGGAGTTGATATGAAGATTAAATGAGATAACTCATGTTAATTTCTTAGCTCAAGCTCCTTTAAGTTTGGGATCTCAATATCCTAGTCAAATGATATTTTCTTTTTTTTTCTATATAGGTTAAACAATAATTTATGTTTCTTCTAATAGAGTCTAATCATATTCTATTCCATTCTACTCATTGACACCAGATTATAGATATACATGTATGTGATCCATGACCACTAAAATCTAGGCTACCCAACATTAGGGAAGAGTCTCAATTGAACGCACTACTGTGAAAATGCCTACACAAGATAACTCCCAACTATTACACACCTGCTATGGGTTGGCCATTCCATTTGGTGCATTATCTCATTGAATCCTTACCATATGTCATGTTTACAGGTGAAATTGAATCTTAGAGAGGGTAACTCACTCAAGGTAATGAACTGGTGAAAGCCTGAACTTGGAACTGAACCTTTTCTGACTTCAAAGACATCTTTCCATTGCATGTCCCAAATGAGTATCTACAACTTAAAAAAATGCTTTCATGCATCCTGCAGGGGCTAGGGAGTTTAGAGTTTTGACTACCTCTCTGAAGAAGCATATAAAAGTTAAGACTTAACTCTGCCAAGATCAATCTGAATTGGTAATATGGGAGTTGTATTTAAGAACCATAACTACTACATTATAATCTGTTGTATAAGTAGTTTGCTGTTCTTTCCAAGTGTGCTGGAAGGAGCTAAAATACTGTTGCCTCCACAACTCTGCTTGTAGTTGATCACTAACATTCTAAGGTCATCTAAAATCTTCAGGGTATGTTCATCTTTGGCTTCTGCCTCCTAATTTAAAAATGCAGTAAGTGTCTTCCTTCTGACTTAAATTTGTCTAAGACTTTTTTCTGATTGTGTTTGAACATTCCATAAGGGAGATCATTGCTATCCAACCGCAGAGACAGTGTAACAATTTTCCCAAAACTTCTCTGTGAAAAAATGTTAGTCCTTGCCTTTCCAGCACTTCCTTTTTCCAGTGCCTTTGATGACTGAACCTGTTAACAGCATGCTAACAGCACACTACTTCATGTGTCTGCTTAGACAATTTTACTTACTAAGACAAAGGTTACCTAAGGAACGCTAACTCCCTTTCCCTGCTTGAAGCAAAAGGATTTTGTGTCACCTCTGCTGCTTAGAGGGAAAAACACAAAAACAGAAAGTCTACCAGACAGGCATTGCATAGCAGTCAGCCTAGCAGGCATTTCAAGTGAGCAGGGAAGGGAAATAGGGGGGGGACACTCCCTGGTCACACACAACGTGCCTTCCTCAGTGTTTTAGTCTTCAAAGGAGAGGCAGCTCCGCCAGTCCCGGGCCTCCTTTTTGCTTGATTCTCTGACTTTTGTTTCTAATTTAAGCTTTCATCTTTTCACTCTGTCTCCCTTATTCTTTTAGGGTCTTCTTTTCATCTTTCCTCCCCTCCCCTTTTTCACATTTTTCACTTTGTTTTCAAACATAAATAATGCATTGTTCAATCAAGTTTAAAGGATAATAAAAAATGTAAGTTGAAAGAAATAATCCTTTTATGTTTCCATCTGATTTTTAATCCATAGAAATATATCAGTTTTACTTCTTTACAGGTCCCAGTCTCTGTAAAATTTTAGTAAAACCATGTTATGCTTTTCCACTCACCATTTTTTTGTGAAAACTTTCCCCTTTCCCATAATTTTATTAGAGTAGTCATTTTAAAAATTAGGTGATATTCTGTTATGCTAGTATGCCTCTTATTATTTCTTGCCTCTTCTGCTTTTCCACACTCAAGAATCTCTGATTTAATTAGCTGTGCTATAGCTGAGCATTCCATTTGTCACAGTAACAGGTGGTAGAAAATTCTGGAGTCACTTTCATGTAGCTGTGTATTACTGCTGCTTTAACCTAACTTTGAATGAAATTCACCTATCTAATCACAAGCTTTTTGTAGCATTTTAAGGAGAATCAGTGGTACATGGTGAACATAAAGCTGCTACTTTCCCCACTTTAATCTACTTGAGAGCCTAGAGGTTACTATTTTTCATCCATAGAACTATTCCAGGCAGGGGCTGTTAACAGTTATAGTTCATGATACCTTGTCTGATATATAAAAGTGTATGTGTTATGTCAGTTATTTTAAAAGCCTTTACCATTCCTTAAACTTTCTCTTTGCTTTAGAACTCTCATGGCATAATTCATTCAACTCTTGTTTTCTCTTGATCTGCAGAAATGTTTCTGTTTCTAATTCCCAAGTAATTTTCTTAGTTAAGGGCAACTGTACTTATATTTACTTGTATGATGTGCCTAGAAACCAAAGACCAGAGAAGAATAAACTGAGCCTTGTGATACGTATTTTATCTCCTGCTCTCATCATGGGCCAGTGTTTCCTGTGCTTCCAGGTGCTGTGCTGTGCGATCTAGTAATGCTCTCAAGTTTCTGCTGATATCATGAACAAACTCGAGACACACGTTGTTCCGTTCTTATGGCAATGAAATATAAACCAACAAAATGAGCAGTGACATTGCAGTTAAAGCCCTGCAATCTCTAATCCACATAGGCAGGTTTCTAGAAGGGAGAGGAATGTCTAACTCATAACCCAAGCTCAGAATTTATTTTCTTTTGCTTTTTTTTTCTGATACTATCCCTCAATTCTGCATTAACCACAGTAAGTAATTTCTTATACCCCTTCACTTAAGTCAAAAGTATAGTGATGTAAGAAACTACAAACACAGGTTGCATTGAAAAAATCCACATTTAACTGCTCTAAAGTATAAGCATTATTAAGAAATAAATGAGTTGAGGATACTTTCTTTTTCAAGGTAAAGTCATCTCTTTCATGTAAAAATAAAATGAACTTCTATAAAGATTTTATTTAACTCATTAACAAAAGAGGAAATCAGTAAGTTGTTTTAAAAGTTCAAGGAAGAATTTAAAGATTAGGCATAGATACAGGCAATTCTAAAATGAATTTACATATTGATGCCAAAATGATTAATATACAAAAGGGAAATAAAATACGGTGTTTGGGGTTATTTGTAAGGTAAGGTAGAAATCAGTTATACATACTGGACAAAATTTATTTACTTTGCTATAGACAAAAGTCATTTGGCTTAATATAAATTTTCTACAACCTAACTCTTTCCCCTAAAGAATTATAAAAAAGTTTCAAATTCCTATAAACTCTGTTCCCAGAGAGTTGGCTAGACCTACACTCTTCAAAATCATAGCCACCAGCCACATGTGGCTACCATATGAGACAGGGAAGATACATAATATTTCCATGATCATAGAAAGTTCTACTGCGCCATTCAGTGACCAGTACTCAAATGAAAGGGTACCCAGTAGTTCCTTTTGCTCATTTCCAAGTCTTTGATAATTTTTCTTGACAAAACAAAATAAACTACAGCAATAATGATATGGGGAATAGTATTTGAAGGGGTAATGGTTAGAAGAGTACCATTTATATTCCAGGCATTGTATAAGACCATTTGCATATCTTATCTGAGTTTTCACAATTAACTATAGCTTAACCCCGCGTGTTAGTTAGGAAAACGGAGGTTCAAATGTATGAAATAATTTGATTCCTCAGAATTTGCACACATTATCTAATGAGGTCTCTTAATAATTTAATCATAGTTACTAGTTGATTACTCAAATAGATTAGAATAATTTGTTTGAGACCACATAACTATGAAGTGGTTGAATCAGGATTCAGTCTCACATGTGTATAATTCTTTGTCTTGCTTATCTCACTGGACTGTATTGCTTAGCTTATGTGTCTTGAAAGAAGAGGAAGGGCTGTAGATGCAGGTAAACATAGGGGTAAATTAGTAGTATAACTAATTAAAAAGGCACCCATTAAACCTGGCCTGTGAATGTTTACTCAATAGAGTAAAAGATGGTATCCTGGATGCTGAAGAAAGAAATTAAATGTTCTTGTCCCAGCCTTCTCTTGTGTCGAAGGATGTCATTGAGTCAATGATAAGGCACATTGTCTTCAACTGTATTGAAGCGCCTACAACATAGCAGCATGTTCAACACTAAGTGTCTCTCTCCTCAATTAAACCTTAGATTACCATAGGGGAAAATCCCAGATGAGACACACTGACTTACATCATCTTGCATGGTACAAAGCTTTTTAAAGAATATTCGCTAATAACATGATCACCTCTAACCATTTTTATACCTCTGCCTCCTCCTCCAAGTTACCCCAAGTTACCAGTTTTTAAAAGTCACAGATGCCTAGACAACTTGCTAGGTACACAGTCCTTCCTTCTACTATTATTTCACTTTTGCAACTATATGTTACCATCAAGTGATGGCTAGACATCAAATAGACCAGAGCAGCTCCACCACTTACTAGCTGTGAGACTTTGGGAAAGTTGTTAAAACTCTTTAGTAACCCCCCTTGTTTTTTGTAAAATATAGACAATAACCAAATTTGTATCACAGAGTTGATTAAATAATTTAATGAGATAATATATGTAAAAGCTTAGCACAATGTTACATACTTAGATCCAAGAAATGTCATGTATTATTTTGTTATTATTCTGAGTCAAATAAATAATATTGTTAGAATTTTGTAACTTTCAATAATTATATTAAATATCACTATTTATTTTTGAGAGATTAAAGAATTAGACAATTAAATACCATCCACCTTAACATACTTGCTCATATAAATGTACCAAACGCCCCATTTAGAACTATAACAGTGTTCCACTTTAGTCACTTCATGCACCGGAAAAAACAAGACCAAGGTTTTTGAACTACCAGAAGCAATGTGATTAAATGCAAACTTTGCTAAAAACAGAGCTGAGTAATTTTCTGGTGTAAGGGTTTAGAACAAACCTCCCCCAAATGTACCACTTTGGCATGTGAATTATTTTGAGGTAAAGACAATCAAGGTCCTGCAAGCTCGGGAGAAATTTTTACCTCTTTCTTAAAGAATTTAAATTAGCAGCCTTGCCTATAATAAGAGCTATCATCAGATATAACTTTTTTAACCTATCTATGTAGCTATGTAGCGGGGCAAACTACTAATTACTGAACATCTGCTCTGCTTATCCCTCTACAACGATCTTCCTTCCCTCTGAAGCCCCAGGGCACCTTAACTCATTCTTAACTAAGAGTGTCACATATACTTCATTTTCCCCTTCTGTCTTTGAACCAATTATGATTGGGAGATCTGACTGTCATATATATGGGGTTCCCATGCATATGTATGTATTAAATGTGCTTATTTGCTGTTATCAATCTGTCTGATGTCAATTTAATCATTAGACCAGTCAGAAAAACATAAGAAGGTAGAGGAAAGTTTCTTCTTCCCCCATTCTGGCTTTAAAACACTTAACTTTTTGACCATTTAAATTTATTTTTTTAACTTATTTTCTCATACAGGACAATACACAGTCTCTGCTGTAGCCAGAATGGATGTGCCTTATTTATTTATTTATTCCCTAGATATTATGGGTGCTGGTGTTTAGATTGAAGAGAAGGGAGGAGAAAGGGAAGCAGATGGAATGGAAGACAAATCAGCAACCCAGCTTAAGGAAACTATTGCAGGAATTGAGCAAACCAATGGCAACCATGGTGGGGGAGAAGGATCACGGTGGTGAGGGGGGTTGGAATTCTTGAAAATTTATAAGAGAGAAGTTTGGTTCTGGAGGTAAATACAATAACAAATGTACAGTTGTCACATCCTCATGCATACATACACACAAACACACACACATGCTGTTGGGCTGAGAACTCCCAGGGTCGTTCCTAAAATGAACTAACATAAACTAATCTAATCTCCTGAATCAAGTCAGCTGAAGCCCAGACCCCCAACCCTTGAAACCTGAGCAGGCCTTGTGGCAGAGCCCAGGAGTGAAATCCTAGCATGCTAATCAGCTGCACAATCTTACCCTTTGCAAATTCTGTGTTTGCTAAACACCTTGAGCCTGTATACACGGAACTGAAAGGGAATGCCTTCTCATTTTCAACCTCTGGGGCTGGTGTTCTGCATCAGTCAGTGCTGCCATCATGGATCTGACATTCTTCTTTATAAATACACACAAGTTTCCTTTTTCAGGATGTGAGAAAATTAAAATCTGTGTGCTAGTGATTTGCAAAATGTACTGTGCTGCAGAGACAGCTTTCTGATGAGTCTGATCCTATTGTAACCATTGGTTTTGCAGGAATAATTCAGGAAATGTTCTCAATGCAACCTAATTCCCACATGCACGATGATACACAAGAGGATTCTGCAGATAGATATTTAATATACAAATAGTTGAGAGAAGCCTTTCAACTGCAATTTATTTCGAAGATCCAGGTAGTTAATATGTGAGGACTGTTGCCAAGAAACATGGTAGGATTCTTTCTCTCTCTAGAAATGCCTAAGGCCATTGTCTTCTAAAGGTAAGAAGGTACTTGAAACCAAATCCACCTGCCCGCCAAGCCCTTCCGGTAGTCTGAGAGGTTTATGATAATGAAATCCTCCATTCTTTTACATTTCTTCGGTGGTTCTTTTTATGCAAATTATTCTATTTTTTTACTACCTTGAAACAGACTTAGGGATGAATGAATCCCTTCCTCCTAATGAAAACATTTCAGTCCTCCTGGCCTGGAAGTCTCCAAAAGGGTATTTGTTTGGATAATTATAAAACTACTTTGATATCCTCCTACACTAAGCTTCAGAAAATAAATAACTGTATTATTTGTGACTGTAGCAGAAATGAGCCTTCAGAGTAATCATATTTCCACTCAAACAAAGAAGCAAAGTGTAATCAAGTATTTTAAAAATCACTAAGTGAACATAATACTACTCTCTGGATTTAAAAATTAAAAGTCCCTAGTGTTTCTTCCAAATATAGCTCCAAAATAAAATAAGCAAGAATATCACAAAAGCAAAAAAATAATTCATGAAACTTTCTGTCCTGTCTTTTGTTTACTTGAAATATTAACAAGAGAAAGTCTTATAATAATTTCTCCTTAAAGAAAGGGTTGTAGCAACTTGTGATCCATCTACTGTCAAAGGTTTTGTAACAGGGTACAGGGTGAGGAGTGCCTGAGAAAATAGGGAGAGCAGAGATACTTTGCATGTCTATAGCAACTTGGTAGCCAATTTAATAACTGTGTTAACAGCTCTGCTACCACATAGGGCAAGGTGGGTATGACTTTAAGGGCATATCCTGACTCATGATGTAGCCAGGGGAGGACGGTCCCCTAGGATCACAGAGTCACTCTTGCCATTGCTGGGGATGGCAGCTGAATAAAGGTAATAATACAGAAAAACTGGAAAATGTAGCTCATTGTTGGAGTCGGGGATGAGGTCACGAAGGAGACTCTGGGTCAGGAATTAAGTGAGGGGCAGACAGCCATGAGAGATTCAGCTATGCTGCTTGGAAGGGAATAGAAAAGCCATGAGGGAGAAGTAAGCAAGCAACTATGTGGTTTGTAGTCAGGATCTGGCGATTCAGCCTGGTGTAGTAAGGAAGGAGATGTGTTGCTGCTTTGATTGTACCTGCTCTAGTAAACTCTGGAGTCGCCAAGAACTTGCAAGATGCTGACCTGCTACCTTGCAAACCCGGATTCTATTTGGACTCTTGGGACTTAATGTCTTTCCTGAACGTCACCGTGATCCAATGTACCATGGCACATGCTTTCTTAAACTATTGTACAGAGGCTGATGACAACATACTCCAAATTCTGAAGGAAAGAGGTATTGCATGAGGATGAACTTTGGTCCCTTCCAGAGAGACTGGAGACTGTTTGGCTAAAGATGGCTAAAGATAAGAAATGAGGAACTATTGGGCTTAGTTTTGGCTTATAGCCTTTTAGAGGAAAAGGGAAGTGCTGGGTCTCATGGGAAAGGAGAGATCTGAGGTTAAGTGCTCTAAGCCCTCCCAAGGTTGGAATATTGTAATTAAGACCTGTTCCTTCCAGCATTAATTGTTGGGTGATTGACCAAGGTGCCACTGAGATGGGCCTGTCTGCTGGGTTACAGTTTCTGACCTCTGTTTGGTGAGACCATGATGGAAACATCCAAACAGAGAAAACAGACCTATGGAACACCATCTTCTGATATACTAAAAAATCAGCAAAGAAGCAACAATTATGATGACTTCTGGCTTACTCTCGACCATGCAGAAAACGTGGCTTCTAATTTAATAACATGTCAGAAGTGGATGTATTATCATCTTGTTACAGAAAACAACTCAGCCGCTTTCCGGTGTATGGAGTGGAACTTTATTTACGCATGCCGACCCAGAGAATGCAGCCTCCAAACTCTGGGCCCCAATCAGTGGGGAACAATTGTCTATATAGGGTGAGGGGCAGTATGCCACTCAGACCCTTGCTTCTGGCGCCAAGAAAGTGGAACTGCTGATAAGAGTTAATACAAATTCCTTTGTTCTCACTCCTTAGTTACTTAGTTACTTGCTCTCCCTGATCCTGTTGACTCAGCTGCGAGCTGCCTCCTGAGCAGGCCACTACATTCCCCCCTTTTGTTGCTTGACAGTGCTGTTGACTGCTCTAGTATCACTTTATGGTTATTCCTATACATCAGGGGGCTGTTGTAATTTCTGATAACGGTATCGCTGGAGGGACAGGATCCTGGCAGTTGCCCTGAGGGTAACTGTTGCTTCTAAGTTCTGGACTATGATCCGTAGGATACAAGAGCCAAAGCTTAAACCTAAGAAGATAATAATTAGGGGTCCTAGAAAGGGAAATAGCCACTGGAGCCAGGCTTGAGGATTTATTCCGCAATTTCTCTAATTCTAACTTGCTGTTTCTTTGGTGCGGTGGTTTATATTCTCTCTGATTTCTTTAGCTTTCTTAGCTATGATCCC
Source organism: Artibeus jamaicensis (assembly GCF_021234435.1). Taxonomy (NCBI): domain Eukaryota; kingdom Metazoa; phylum Chordata; class Mammalia; order Chiroptera; family Phyllostomidae; genus Artibeus; species Artibeus jamaicensis. The sequence goes on from NW_026521887.1 coordinate 2,722,550, forward strand.
TAACTGATTTACATAGTAGCAATATTCCTCTCCTAGGGACATACAGGCCCCCCCTTTCCCTGGATTCAGAGCATTAATGAAGTTTCTTTCCTCGTTATTTTTCTTCTCCTGTGATTTACTATCAGGGAGGGATTCTGAGACCCCTCTTTCCTTCTGGAATTATATAAAGGACAATGGACGAAGGTCTCATCTTCTTGTAACTACTTCCGGCTGGACATGGACATCATCCTGCCTACACTTGGGTCAAGGGTACCCTGAAAGAGGAGGGGGGTGCAGCATGGAGGGAGTCCTTCCTGTGAGGGGAAGGACCTTACAGGGTCCTGGTCAGTTGGCTGTCACCAGGAAGTTGCAGTCTTGGTGCCCAAAGGCTGGCATTACTGGACCTTTGGCCTTCTGGTCAGGTCACATTCTGGAGGTGACAGATTAGGCAAGAAATTGGAAGCACAATTACATCATAACTATTAAATTACAAAGGCAGGGATGTCAGTAAAGAATGGCTTATCTAGTGGAAGATGCACAAGGCATACTACACCTATCCCAGACTCTTGTGGCCTACTGTACTTTACTCAGGCTGAGGGGAATATGTTAGGATTTCCATCTTTTTAGACTTCTGAGCCCTTTCTGTCCAAGCTATCAAGACAGAAAAGGGAAAATCAGTTCTAAAGTGAAGCCCACAGACTGCCCCAACCCTTTATCAACCTAACTATTTAGTTTAATCAAATCATTGAGTCTCAGGGGGCGATGACAAAGATGGGCTCCTTAGGTGAGGCCTATATTGCAACCAATCACTAATAGGTATAGGCAGGTCATAGGCATACGTCCTATGAAAACAGAAGAACACACAGGTTAATTCACACAACAATCTCTAAATCAGTCTCTGTGCCTGTGAGACTGTCTTTTGAGAACACATTCCATTGCAAGGTCATTCTTGCAATGACATTTACAGTGGCAATTTGACAGATCCTTTGCACCTGTACATTGTATATCTTTGGTGATATCACAAACCTAGTTTCAACTCTTAAATGAAAATAAACTTTTAAGACAGTTAGCTGCGCCATTCTGATGTCCAATACTGAGCATTGTGATTTTCCTTGAACTATAATTTTTCTCCTTAAGATCTCCCTTACTGTTATTACAGGGACTACTTTGGGTCCTGCTTTTGATTTTGACTGTTAATTTGCATAAACACACCAAGAGCAGCCTGGATCACTTGTGATCCTTAAATGCGCTTTGCTGGAACTCACACAGGGAACCTTCAGATTGACTTCTCAGTCTGCCCCTTGGGACACAGAAGCAGAGCCACACATCTGTCATCCGGCTTCACCTATACTAGTCATTTCACTCAAATCCTTGAGCCTCCATTGTGCTTACAGGTTCCTTTCTAGCATCTTTCAGGAAAGCAACCTTTGTTCCTTCCCTGGAAAGACTGGCACAAACTGCACAACCAACCAGAGTACCAGGCTTTTCTCGTGGGCTTTTGCTAGCTTCAAAAGTCAATCCCAACTCCTCTGGGCTTTCTGTTAATGACCAGAACCCATATATGCCTCCTTCAGGGATGACATTCCAGTCAAAGTCTTGGTTAACAAAACCACTACTAAAGACTGATTTTATAGGTTCTATACAAAGAAACCTTATGTCATTACTCATTCTTTCAGAATGCCAGATTCTGGAGGGACCAGGTAGGGAGAAAATATAAAGCGTAATGGAAAATTCTTTTCCTTCTGATACCCACTAAGATTGCATCTTTATGCCTTATATCTTTTATTACTAATTCTATATAATTCTTTTTCATCACTTTTGTAAACTTCTATAACCTTTTATATATTTTCTTTATTTATATATCTTATACTTTTTCTTGTTGATTTTCCTATGGAGTATGAAGTTTCAACCTTTTCTGGAATCCTCAATTTCCTTTTTCAGAGCAGATACAGAGCAAAATCCAAAACACAGAGTTCTGAAACAATACACAGGTAGAGGAATTCTCTTGCACCAATGCATCTACTGGTGCCTCACAGAGACATGCTCCATCAGGCCCAGTCTTATGGCAGAGACATGCTGATTTGCCTCAGGCTGAAACACTTATCAGCCCCAAATGACCCTTCCTGGGTCCTGGGTGGCAAAAGCACCCTCCCCAACTGGCTACAGTGACCTTTTCTAGGTCTTCAGGTGCACAGGGTTTCTGATCAGAAACAACCAATGGCAGAGAAATTCGTTATTTTCTCACAAAACCAGAAAACAAGTAGTTGAGGTTTCCTTTACTCTAGGTTTAAAACTTTTACATCCTTTATACATATTTCTACTCATCTAGATTTGCCTATTATTCTCTTTTATTCTTGGTTCTTTTCCCACAAGGGAAGGACTATACTTAAACTCAGTACTTAAACTTAGTATGTGGCAGCCAAAAGTCCCTAGCACTATATGTATCTTCTACTAAAAATCTCTAGATTCGCAGGGATATTTTGAAACTTTCTGAAACTTAGACCTTGCAAATACCCTATAAATCAGGTGGTCACCCTTGGACCTCCATTCATGACCTTCAAAACCAGAGCTATTCCTATCAGAACCAGTTACACAGAGAACCTGACTGCTGCAGTGTCCACATAGCAGCAGCATACAGCTCATAATCTGAAAAGAAGCCTTAGCCAGTTCCAAGACGGCAGCACCCATGAATGTTTTGTCCTCCATGATGGGGCACTCAGATGGTTCATCCATTGTACCCAAAATGGCAGCACCCCGACTCTGGTTCTGTCCACCTGAGAAGGTCCCAGGACTCTGGTTTCAGGAGCCCCCGGAAGCCCCCAAGGCTCCTTCTACCTGTGGGTGTGGGGGCACCATAAAGCCACCCTCCACCCATTGAGGGTGGTTCACTGAGGCTGCAGTCACCAGCGTCGGTGGGGCAGAAGTCCTGCCCACCTGTGAAGGTGGGGGCCCTGCCGCTCCATTTTGGGGAGCCAAGGAAGCCCCTGTCAACCCCTGGTTCAGAGGATGAGCAGAGCCCACTTACAGAGGCTGCTAATCCATGGTGGAGACTTCTCCCACCTGCAGGGCAGGAAAAGCTGTAGTGGGTCTCATCTCCCCAGAAGGCAGTGTCACCACCAGAGTTCCCGCTCTCTGGGGTCCCCCATTGTCTATTCTGAGGATGGGAGGAGGTCTCCCAAACACTAACTCATACGGGATATAGCCTGAAGGGTTAGGGGCATTCCTAACCCTAAGTAGCACCAGCGGCAGCAAGTCAGTCCAAGGTAGTCCAGTCTCCTGGTGGAACTTTGCTAGAGTTTCCCTGAGAGTCCGGTTCGTGTGCTCTACTTTTCCAGAGCTCTGGAGTAGGTATGCAATGTGCAATTTCCATGTGATATGGAGGAGCCTAGTTACCTCCTGTATTATGTTTAAGATGAAAGCCAAATCGTAGTCACTCCCAATAGTCAGGGGCAATCCATGCTTTGGGATGATTTCCCTCATCAGGGCCCAGATGACTTCTCGGCTTTTCTCAGTCCTGGTGGAGAAGGCTTCTACCTACCCAGAAAAGATGCAGACGACACTAAGAGGTACTTATACCCTTGGCTGGGTCTTAATTCAGTAAAGTCCACTTGTAAGTCCTCAAACGGCTGCCTCCCTGAGTGCTGTATTCCTGACTCTATCCCTGGGTACCTTGCCGCATTGTTCTGGGCACACGTAACGCACTGCATCGCCAGAGAGGCACAGAGCGCAGCCAGGTTAGGGAAGTAAAGGTACCTTTTTAACAGGTTTTCTAGGGATGTCTTGCCCATTCTGTTTCAATTTGTGCCCCTTCTTTAATGACACCCGGTACCCTGTCTTGGTTAGCAGTTCGGACAGCTGGCAAGGGCCCTCCCAGCACCAGTCTCCGGTTGGTGCGGCTAAAAGGAAGTTATCTACAGTAACACTGGGTCAGCCTCCTTCTCTGTAAATGATTTTAGATCTCTGTCCAGGGCCTCACCAAGGGGAGTGGGAGAGTTTCTGAAGCCCTGTGGCAGTCTGGTCTGGGTCTAAGCCAGCTAAGCTGAGGACTGTAGGTGCCTGTAACCCTGGTCTTTGTCGCCCGCCAGTGGGCTTTTCTTCTTTCCTTTTGGGGCACTCTCTTTTCTAGTACCCCTTCTCTCTGCAGTAGGTGCACTGGTCTTGTTCCATGCTCCAGTGTGCCGGTCTATTTCCTTTCTTAGGCAATCTGGTGGCTCCCTGCTCCTGGGAGGTATCTGATTTCCCAAAGGACCCACTGCCGGGGCTGTCAGCACAGGCCCAGGAAGTCTTCACAGCTCACTCCTGGCTCAATAACAGGGGCTTGGCTGGAGTAGCGCTGCTCCTCTCCTTGGTGACCTGTTTAGCAGGACCAGGTGCAGGGGGCCATGTGGGCCTCAACCGCCTTCCATCCCTCCAGTGGGGGGGGGGGGTCACTGCCTGCCGCCTCACTGGGCGACTGCTCTGTCATACTGGGGCATATTTTAGAGAGGCGGACCCCTTTGAACAGGGTCTCTACTCTGCCGCCAGAGACCAGCAGGAGCTGGAATCTAGGTCACGGACAAGGGTCTTTGCTTCCCCAGGTCTGGCTGAGAGTTTCCAGAGCATATAGGAGAAGCAGACTGATAGGCGGCTCTTCCTCTGGCTATCCTTTGAAAATGTGGGGGTGCGGGGGGGGCAGCATGTTTCTCTTGACCAGTCGACTAAAACATTGGATTGCACCACTTTTCGCCTACTGCTAGCCTTCCTACTGTCTTAGGCTTCTGACCTGCACACTGACGGCATGTTCTGCGCTGATTCCTGCCAGTGTTCTATATAAACATACCGATTGGGGTGTCCTGGCTTGCCAGTTACTATCAGGTGGACTGCCCTAATCATATCTAAGTTCAGTGTTCCTTCAGGGGGCCAGCCTACTCCAAATGTGCGCCACTCAGAGGTGCAAAAGACCTCTAACTGACCGGCATCCATGCTCGGTTCCTGGCCCTGGATTCGGTCAGTTTTGCAGCATGCAGTCTAACACAGTGGAAGGTCCCCCGCCCATGGTGATCCTCCCAGAATGGCGCAGACAGACAAGGGGAAGGGGTTTTCGTTTCTCACGCCTGGCCTCCCCTGTCTTGGGGAGCTTGGGTCTGTCTTAGCTAAGGCTGCCTGAGTAGAATCCAGGTTAAACTCCCAGCCGTTATGCCATATGACAGACCGAGGAACCACAGGTTGGAGCCCACCCTTGCTTTGTAGGTTTTTCACCCATGGAGCCACAAACACAGTCACTCCTACGAACACACAGACAAACATCCAAGAGTTTATACAGTCCCGCCCGAGTAGGACTGCCCAGGTGGGGATGCGTTTCCCCTTCCAGATGGCAGAGGACTTAGGGCTAATTGCCTGCCTGAGAGGTGATCAGTCTCTCCTTCTACCCCAAGGGGTGGGCCTGGTCTCGGGCTCTGGTCCCCAGGGCACTTACCAATGGGTGCCTTTCCAGGTCCCGATAGTTCTAGTCCGCACCCTGCCTGCTAGGGTTGAAGAGTGGTCCGGAGGATGACTTCCACAGAGCCCGGGGTGTTCGGGACCCAAAATCACCAGGGCGTGTGCTTCCCTTCGGCTGCCGGACTCCCTCTTGGTCACTCCCCTGCGCCTTCACGGGAGACAAAAAAAAAAGCCTGCTTTTGTGAGTGTTTCCCGGTCAGGGAACCAAAATGTTACAGAAAACTCAATGGCTTTCAGGTGTACGGAGTGGAAATTTATTTTACCCGTGTGGACCTAGAGAATGCAGTCTCCAACTTCTGGGCCCCAATCAGTGGGGAACAATTGTCTATATAGGGTGAGGGGCGGTCTGCCACTCGGACCCTTGCTTCTGGTGCAAAAGCAAGAAAGCAGAACTGCTGATAAGAGTTAACACGAATTTCTTTGTTCTTACTCCTCTCCCTGATCCTGTTGACTCAGCTGTGAGCTCCCTCCTGGGCAGGCTATTAACCATTACATTCATCCTCTTGATTCAGCGCCTAGCTCCCCTCCTGGGCAGGCCACTACAATTTAAGTATCAGGTTGTTTTTGCCATTTCAAATAATTATTTAAATATATATGAATAATGGGGAAATAATTTTGCTTCTGTTTTTTTCATTTTAATAGGTTGCTCTAGGCAAGCCTAGGGAAGGTTTACTTGACATTCGTACTAGAATATCTTTTATTTAGCAATTTGAAAATATGTCCAAAACTTTTGTAGTTTTCTAAATTGAAGATAGCTTTGTAAATAATTCAACATCATGACTGGATTTTTAAGGTATACTGCAAAATCTTTATTATATTTAATTTCATTAAAAATATGGATTTTGTTTGAAAGGATAGTTCTGAGTTCTTAAGTATATCACAAGGTGCAGGTGGAAGCCAGGCAGGAACTTAGTGTTTGAATTCAGTTCGAACATGGTTACAAACACCAACCAAGGTGAAGAGGGTCCTGGTGCGAATCCTGATGTTTTCTAGGTATGTAATCACAGGTGAAGTATTTAGCTTTTGAGTTTCAGTTCTCCCTTATAAAATTTTGGCTGTATTAAATCTAACTCTAGTGAGAATTAGATGAGGTGATTAATCAATAAAATAATCAGTCAATCAAAAGTTATTGAATATTTGCCAATTATCAGATACTGTGTTTGAAACATATTTCTTTTTAAAAGCTCTTGGAAATATTGAAGGGATGCATTGTCCTAGCCAGGTGACTCAGTTGGTTGGAGTGTCAACCCACACCCTAAAAGGTTGGATTCCCAGTCAGAGCACATACCTAGATAGGGGGTTCCAGCCCCCGTGGAGATGTACATGGGAGGCAACCGATCACTATTTCTCTCTCATATCGATGTTTTTCTTCCTCTTGGTAAAAATAAATAAATAAATAAACACATCCTCAAGTGAGACTGAAAAAAAAGAATGATATATTAATTTTTTCCATCTACCTTTGTATCACTACCTGGCCATCACCAGAATATGATATAATCAGAATACAATCAGAATTCATTAATATTGACAAATTAACACACCTTCAACTTTTAAAAAGGAAAGATAGAAAGATTTTTTATTTTAATTTTATAGATGAAAATAGTGAGGCTAGAATTTCAAGGAAATTTTACTAGTCAATAAAAGTCTCTAAGATCAGGTGCATAACTTACAGGTACAACTTACTATCACCATTTTAGAAAAGGCTTAATCTACTTTTACTTTACCACCTGCAAAGTAGAATTTAGAAATAATGTAATGGTTAAGCAAACAAATAAAAGGTTAATGTAAAAATAAGATTTAATAAATTATAATATTCTAGTTATTAATAATGTTCCTGTACCTATATGTTGAAAAATCTGCTTCATTTTACACGTCCATCAATAGAGCATGAGTGACTTTCCTGCAAACTTTGGCAATATTGAAATTTTAATAATGCAATGATTACAAATTTTGAGTCTTGCTGTTGTTTTAATTATCATTTTTCTTTTTATGTGTTAATTGGCAGTGGTTCTCCTTCAACATATTGGTCTCTGCATAACCCTTAAAATTTGTTATAGTGTTAGTAATCTTTTAAATAAATTTATTTGAAGGAACTCTAAATATAAAGATATTAATGTGTGAATGTAATTTGCATATTTTAACAATTTTGAAGTTTATCATATAACTTTTTTATGCTGTATACATTTTTATAGAAGCTTTAACTTTCCATGTAACAACACTATTTATTTTTTCAGTATAAATTCTAATATTTGTATCTTTCTTAAGGCCTTCATCATCTCAAATTTATAAAGATAATATTCTCTTTCTTTTGTTAGCCTTTTGGTTTTATTTATTTGGGTTTAGGTGTTTAATCTTTTTGCCCGTTGGATATACAGTTCTTCGCACTGAGTCGAAATGCCTATCAGACAGCCACTTGCTATGGTAGAGGGATTGCACTGATTAATTAAATCCCTCTGCATCCAAGACCTTCACCTCCCATCAAGAGCTGAACCCATTTTCCATCTCTGATCTGGGCCTGCCTTGTTGCTCTGGTGAAGTGATGTGCCATTATCAAGAAGGCATGCATGTGTCTGCTCTCTATCTCAATACCTCTGGATGAACCTATGACAGGGTGAGGGATCAGGCAGAGAGAAGTCCACATTCCCCTGCCTAGGTTATATGAACCAGTCTATAGCCAGTCAACCCTCAAAAGTACAGGAGAACCAAGCTAAGCTCAAAGAAACTGCCCATTTGGCTAATAGATTCATTAACAATAGCCAGTGCATATTATTTTCAACTACTGAGATTTTACTAAACAACAGTGGATAACTGATACATACATTACATTCACATACATATGTACATATAATTTTTCTGGACTTGACTCTGTTCCATAGGTTCTCGGCATGTATTTCCATATTACCATTTGACTAGAATTTTTTTGCCAAATTCTTAGCCATGTCCAGTGTGAGGTATAGTGAACAACAGTCCTGTTTAGTATGTCACATATTCTTCCACATCCCCTAAATACTTTTGGGGTGGGCTTTTGTTTCTTTCAGTAAATACATGCATGTCTCCATATTAAGTTCCATAGCAGATCAGAGGATGAGTATGAAATTGTATATGGGAATCATGTAAGTTCTCACAGTGCTGCAGATACTGGATAACTTAGTACTAAAGAAAATTTAAAAATTTTTACATACTTTTTGAGAGCAAAGCAAAAATTACTCTGATAACCAGAGGCAGAGTAGCATTCTCTCCAGCTCATAAAGATGTGGTTGGAAAAAAGTAAAAGGAGAAGAAAAAGACAAGGAAAAATAAAGTCTCATAATACATACGAAATGGCTCCAAAAAATTAGACTGTTATTTTTTATTTTATAAGTGTGGAAATTGTGTATCTCTATGTAAACAGACTTTTGCATTTTGCCAACATTTTCTGATAAACAGAAATATGTGTTTCCTGAGATTGTAGCAGTCTGGATGGTCCAGAAGCTGAAATGTGCTCTGTTTCCAAACTCAAATTTCTATTATCATCCCTTTCTTCATCTTATACAATAAAGTCAGACACTCAAATGTACTGTATCTCACTTTATGCATTAATAAAATTACAGCATGTTGTGAGGCTTAATTAAATAATAAAGCACTTTGAGGCACCTCCTTGATAGGTCTGTATAAGTGAAGAATACTGCTAATTTAGTTATCATCACATGAACTGAAAAATTTTCCCCTGAAATGTTCACACACATCATGGAAACCATGGACAATCACATTAGCTTTGGGTACGGTGACGAATAAGAAGTGATGAGGATCTTCAACTCGGGGTGGATGAACTATGTTGTGCTCACTAGCTTTTTTAAAATTTCTATTTATACTTCCTCTTCATGTAAATGTTTAATTAGGAAGGAAATCTTTCACACATTATAATTAAATGCAAACACAGATTCTTCAACACAAAAGAGTCATTTTTCCATTCAATTTATACAAAGTTTTGTTTTGTCCCAGAATAAATCAATATAAAAATTAAGCTGGTTGTCTGAAAGCCTTAAAGAAAAGTATAGCTTTCATAATACAAGGGAGATTAAAATGAATTTAAAATATCAAAGCGTATCCTTTTAGAATAATTGCATACTATATTCTTGTGACCCTTAAAGGTAGATTTCCCAGAGAAAAGAAAATGAACAAAGGAGGCCTTCATTTCAGTTTATCTTCTTTAGAAGCTGGAACCTTTTCACAGTTGAACTATATTTTTTCACTTTTACTTGGTGAGTTTGTAATAAGAAAATTGCAGGACCAAAAGGAATCTTTCTTCTGATTAGTGATGGAGGGGGACCTGTAAGGGATGGGAGGTTTGAAGATAGAGAACAAATAAAAGATGTCAAGTTTACATGTTTCTTGAATCTTCTCCAAACATTCTAACCCTTCCAGAGCTAAAAATCTGGCAGCAAATCTTGTACACAAGAATGTACTAAAGCTAGGGAATTCTTGTTTTACTTAATATATATGTGTGTGTGTGTGTGTGTGTGTGTGTGTGTGTGTGTGTGCGTGAGTGTGTCTGTAATAAAGGGAATGAAGATTATTCCTTAAATTCCTTTTGTACTGCAGTCTTTTCTTCTGTAAAATAATAGCAAACCTTCCATTTCAGTATTGGCTTGAGATCCTAGGTTCACAGATTGATGAAATGTGGAAGCTTTCCTCCAGCGTTCCTGTTTTTCTGTTAAACACTTCGCTCACACCATTTGAAGTTAAAGAGCCATTAAATAGACCATTTTCCCTCACTTGATAACTATGATGTGTTCAAATTGGATGAAAGCCAGGATGGCTCATATTTTACCAAAACCTTTTGTTGGTTTTGTGCATCGTTGTTTAATTTTGGCATTAATGTTTCTAACCACTTTTTGTTAAAATAGTTGGTAATTTCAGGGTTTTCTGTGTACAAATTGCACAGACATATAGATGGTGTCTTAATTATGGTGGTGTCTAGACGCTAATAAGTATAAATCTGTCCACCAGAATTTAAGTAGGAGTAATTTATACCCATCTAACTGCAAGGCAAGAACAATGGAAATCACCAAACTATTGGAATAGGAAATTGAGGGGCCACAGACGGAGTCAGTGACATCTTGGTCTATTTTTAAGTAGAAAGTTGAAGTAGAGTTCAATGCATTTAGGCTATGTTGAAAAATTATAAACAAAAACAGATACATAGATAATATTTTTCTCCTCAATAATATATGCTGTAGACTCTATTGCCTCAAATGTTCACATCATTCTTATAATCACACATAGATTTTATGAAGTATACACTAAAGGTTTTATTGTACTTTATTTCTGTCATTTGTGGCCAAGGAATCAAAGGGTTTACTTAACAAGCAGGTTTGCATAGCCAAAGAACTCTAAATAAAGCCAACTCATTAATTCATGTAAAGGCAACACACCAAACACTCTCCCCAAGGAAGAAAGGTATAAGTATTCTTCTTCCAATCTAGATGCTGACATCTGGTTCAACCGGAGCATATCTTGCCAACAACTGTGAGCAGAAAAGCATTCTTCCTGTGATTATTTCTGAGGTATCATACAATTCAAATAGGATTCCCAAGCACCAACATGTTCTGACCCCATCTCTAGTCAACCACTTAACACACCAATATCTAGTCCTTTATGAACATATGAGCTAAGGCCAATGAAAAGCCACCTTTCCACATGCAGAAGAGTTCCTTTACCCTCCTTCACTTTGGTTTAACCTCACTCTCCCTCTTGGTGGAGTCTATCAAAGTTACTCAACTCTCCTAATTACATTTCATCTTTGCAAAGTCCAAGAAGATACAGAATGTTATCTTCATTTTACTGAAGAGAAACTGAGGCACACAAAGTTAGGTAACTTGCTCCATACACCTAGGAAATGTCAGGATTAGACCTCTGGTCCTGTAGCTCCAAGGATCTTCTGAAGATTTTTTTTTCTCACTTTTAATAAGAATCATGTTAATTGTGATCTTTGGGGTATTAAAGATACATATTTATAAAATAATTTAGGTTCCTAGGTCATCAGAAAGTGAAAGATGCAGTTGAGATGCAAACTTATTATAACAGCATAATTTGGGACAAAGAAACTATTCATATACTGAGTGGCTTTTTGAGAATATAGCATGGAAGAACATATAAACCTCTGAATACTGGAGCCTTTTCCTACATCATTCAGTGGTGTGATGGTAAAACTTAATATCTGGCTTTCCAGAGGGAGTATAGCAGAACCCTGAGTTGTAGTGTTTGCCTATTGTTATACTGAGTTGTTCCCACCATAGTGGATGTTGAGCTACCAACATAACTTCAATAGGCTCTGAAAATTCCTAAAAATATAATGATTAAATTTTGAACAGTTCTGAACAGACTCTAGCACACCACTGAATTATCATTACAACAATCATGATATCCTATTTTTAAAAGGAGATAAAGAATGAAATATAGGTGGAAAATTTTCATATCATGCCTTATATAAAGGCATTTAATACTTTTTCAAACATAAAAAAGGTAATGCATAAAGAGATCTCATTTTTGTGGTGTTGATCCACATCATTACAGAATGTGGATCAACATTAGTTAGTCAATTTTCTGTAGAGGACTAAGTCACTCATAACAATTTTGAAATTTAATTTTTTTCTTGCTTACTTTGTGAACTGTTCATAGTTACACAGAAAGAATTGTCACTGAGCACTGATAAGAGGACTCTAAGCAGGAGTACCCAGGCATGCCACTTATAGGTTTGAAGATTTTTCTAAAGAAGTTATAATTTTTTAAAAAATGATTTAAATATGACATCACATTTTTATCACATTTTAAATATGTTAATTACAAGTGAAGATGTCTCCATGGAGAAAACAACAGCAAAGATTTTGAGGAAAAATACCAACTTAATATTGTTTATTTTTATTGTGTTGGGACATACAAACTATTCCACTGCAAGTCATCATAGAAAGGAAAAAGAATGCTTTGAGTATGCAGAAAAGAAAACTTGCTGGTTAGTACTGAACCAGACAAAAGGGTTGGTTGGCGAGATTTGGTGGGCAAAACACATGTTCCACTATTATCATGCATGCCTCATCTACTCTCAAATACAATGCACACACAAGAAACTTACAGATATCCTCTCAACCACTTAGATTCTCTCAGTCACTGAAAAAATGTTTAATACATTTCCATGAGCTGCTAGGCCATTTTTTTGAGAGACTGAAAATACAGTATAGTAGTAGCTCCTTTTCCATAGGGGATATGTTCCAAGACCCTAGGAAGTGTCCAAAACTGTTCATGGTATCTAATCCCATATACACAACATTTTCTCTACACTTACATACCTTTCACTTAAAGAAAATACTTTATAGTTTCTCTTTGACATATCTAAATAGCCAGTTTCAGGGCCATTATGAAATAAAATAATGGCTACTTGAACACAGCAGTTGATCTGATAACCTAGATGGGCACAAAGTGACTAACTGGACGGGGCTTATATACAGGATAGATAAGCTGAACAAAGGGATGATTCATATCCTGGGCCAGATGTGACAAGAACGCATGAGATTTTATCACACTACTTGGAACAGCATGTGATTTAAAACTCACAAATTGTCTATTTTTGTAATTTTTCATTTCATATTTTATTGTGGTAAATTTCATTTAATTGAAAGCACTGAAAGTGAAACCACAAATATGATGGGGAGGTGGTAGACTATTGTATTAGATGTTTTCTGTTGTCATGGAGCTCATATGCTGACACTTAAGTCATTCTTTCTTCACATCTTTGACAAAGGCTTTGGAAGAAAATTCGTGGTGGTGAGTTACATTGGATAGTACATAGCCTGGAAGCAATGGGCAAAGTTTCCCTAAAGGAGCTCCCTGAGAAAGATCCTTAGGAAATACATGATGTACAGGAGTTGTCCAGAATGAATACAACATTGAGGAGATAATCCTTCCAACTGTAGGGAACCACATGCTTAAAAATCCAGAGGCAGAATGAGTTAGGAGAACTGAAAGGTGACCAGTGATTTGGGAACTTGGAAAGCTGGAAGAAATAGTTGGAACCACCTCATATAAGGGCTCTTGCAGGCCAAGTCTGGGTATTTGTACTTTAGAATAAGAGCACTAGGAGGCCACTAAAGGGTGAAGTGGGGTATGACATAATCATGTTTGCAATGAAAGTAAAAGCAGAAATTGCTTAGCTTAGCCTATAAACCCTTTGACTTGGAGTTGCAGAGTGGTTAAGCCAGTTAATATTGAAAGCATATGACAGGAGCATTTTGGTAGGTAGTTAACTACTTTTATTAGAGGCTAGAATAGGACAGGGAAGTAGGATACTTTATGGAAAACCAACTATTATTTTAAGTATTAGGTGAGAGCTGATGTTTCCCAACTGAAAACCTATAATATTGCTCTCATCTTCTAAGCTCATGTTTTATTTTTAAAAAAGAGTCCAGATTTGTAAGTCCTCATTAAGCCATTCTCAAACTACAAATGGAAAAAAATAGATTTATTTAATTCCTTTGGAGTACATAAAATATACAACTCTTTTATGTGTCTAGATCCCTAGTCAACAAATATTAACTTAATCTATTAAAGAGGACTGGCCTTTGTTTATCAAATGGCAAATTGAGCCTATGGTAAGGAGCAAATCTGTCCTCAAGTCCCATAACAATAACCAAAGACATAGAGAAACAAGAAAGAAAAGAAATCTGCCACACCTTGAAAGCAGAGTACAGGTCCATCAACAGGTCAGAGATTTTGAAGAATTTCTAGGAGATACAGTGCATCTGTGACTGAAAAGAAAGAGGTTTAATCAGTATGGAACATCCTAGTAGTTAAAACAAGGCAGGGAAAACAGAGCTGGATATTTTTGCCAAAAAAAAAAACCAAAATCTAAAAATCTTTTTGTGAATCAGGTCTTATAATTTTGGAGAAAAGGAACCATGAAGAAAAGACCAACATACTTGACTTTATAAGAAAAAAAAAACCTTCTGTGAAGCAAAAATAAAGTTGTTGAAAACTCTCAAAACAAACAACAAAAATAGTAACAAACAGGAAGTTTTTGCAACATATAAAGATAAACAGATAAAGGCTTACTACTTTTAATATACAAAAAGGATTTGTTAAAGAATATTAAGAAAATGATGATAACCACAATAGAATAATGTTTAACCAAAATGATAAATTATAAAGAATTCAAATGGCCATAAATCTGTTTTGTATTACTGCCAGCCTACTAATAATGAAGAGAATTCAGAATAATACAATAAGCAATATTTTTTAACCTAGCAACTTAAAAATATCCAGTGTTGACATGCATGTAGAAGAAACAAGCAAACTACTCTATGGATATGTAATCTTTCAGAAGAAAAATCTGGAAATAAGCATTATAGCCTTGAAAATGCTATGCACTTCAAGTTATCAATTCTATTATTTAATTAATCAGATAAGTTTGTATATTAATTAGACTTTGGAGCTTTATTTGTAATACTTTTACTGAGTTTCAGAGTGTACTCCTTAAAAAAAAATTCATGTCCTTTCCAGAATCTCAGAATGTGTGTGACCTTATTTGAAAACAGGGTCATTGCACATGCAATTAGTTAAGATGAGGTCATACTACATTAGAGTCTTAATCCAATATTATTGGTGCCTTTCTAAAAAAGGAGAAAATATACATAAAAACACACAAGGAAAAAGCCAGGAAAGACGGAGATTGGGGTGATGTGGCTACAAGCCAAGGAACACCCCAAACTGCAGCAAACCCCAGAAGGTAGGAGGAAGCAAGGAAAGATCCTTCTCTAAAGCCTTTAGAAAGAACACAACCCTGTCAGCACCTTGACTTTAGACTTTTGACCTCCATAACTATAAAAAAAATGAATCTTTGTTGTTTTAAGTCACACAGTGTGGTTTCCTGTTATGGCAGCCCTAGGAAGCTATCACATGACTAAAATGAAAATAAAAAACCCACCTAAATGTTCACCAGTGGAGATCGGTTAAATGATTAAATATATCTATAAACACTATAAAACCGCTAAGAAAAACAAGGTATATCTATGTGAATGGACATGGAAAGATGTGAGCAATACAGTAAGTGGAACTATCTGGTCCTACCTTTAACAACAATATGTATGATATAATTTTATTCCAAGAATAAATGTGTGTATGAAAACAGCATGAAAAATATAACTCAAATTTCTAGCCATGTATATTACTAGGAGGTCATAGTACTACTACATAGGCTTACTATTACATAGGCTTCTGTATTGTCTATAGTTTTGTTTTGGTTTTTGTCCTCACCCCAGGACATGCTCATTGATTTTTAGAGAGAGGGAAAGGGAGGGAGATAAGAGAGTGAGAGAAACATTGATGAGAGAGAGAGACACATCAATCAGTTGCCTCTTGTACATGCCCCTACCGAGGGCTGGACCCACAGCCCTAGGCATGTGCTTTGACTGGGAATCAAACCCATGACCTTTCAGTTTACAGGCTGATACCCAGTCTACTGAGCCACACCAGCCTGGGCTAGTTTTTCAATAAGAATATATTACTTTGAATCAACAAAAACAATTAAAGTATTTCAATTTTGAAAAAAAATTACTTTTTTAAAAAAATAAGCACCATCTAAAGAAATATCAGTCAGTGGATCAGTATCAAAGTGGTGCCATTGAATAGATTTCTCCTCCTATGAAGAAATTATCATTCTTTCCTAGTATATCTTATTTATAGACTTTTTAAATCCTAACTTTGAGTCAAACCAAAGGTATTGGTGGTAATTTCCTCTTAATAGTAATGTTACTAGAAGGAAAACATTGAAGTAAAAAATTAAAACCACAAAAGTGGGGTATTTTCCAAAGAACCTTCCCATTATAACACTATCCATTTCTAATTTCTGTTTCTTTACATTCATCATCCAATATAGATTCAATTTTGAATCAAATCCATTTCTTTTCCATTGTCTTCTTTTTTTCCAAACATACTGCTGTGATGGCCTTGACCCTGTCTAACTATCATATGAAGGTCATCCTATATGCTGTAGTGAGAGTTAGCTGTAGATTTGCAAAGAATGCCATATGGCACATAAACACATCACTCACTGGGGAAATGTGTGTGTTCAGGTCAAACATGTTTGATAGTTACATCTAAGAAGAATTCCAAAGTGTGGCCCATTTTCTCATAATGATGATCCTTCCCCTATCATTTGCTCTTCATTCTGGGCCAAAGAGTATAAAGTCTGTACTCAGCTAATCAATAAATAAGTCCTGGTTTCTATATGCTGCTGTTTTTTTTTAATTCATGCATTCATTCTTTCATTCCATCTTTCTATAATTAACTTTTCCTACTATGTGGTAAATGGATTAGTTTCCACCTATATCATTTTTACTACTTACTATAGACCTACTATGTAGGCACCCCAAGAACCAATTTATAAATGAATAAATAAAAGTTCCCAGAGCTTAAGTAAAGTCCCCCAAATCTCACAGGTAGCCTTTTGGCAGGGCTAAGATTCAATATCAGACCTATTCATTTCAGGAACTCATGATCTGGAATCATGAGGGTTTCATGGAGCCCTAGTTCAATTCGGGTGAGGAAAAGTGAATTTACCATAAATAAGGTGATAGTTGACAGGCCAGGGTACATTTAAGTGCAAGCAAACATGATATAGAAGAACACTACAAGATGTCATGGGAAAATTTGGTGAACAGGAGGCCAGACCTCATGTGGATTTTGAGCTGAGTCTTGAGAATGGTTAGTGTTTATACCCACCTGGAGGAAAACATGAGCCAGTGGAAAGGCTGAGATCCCTGGGGTGGTGTGTATATATTTCTAGTTTTATAATAATTCATTCTGTAAACTATCTTTTCTTCTGATATGCCAAGTTGTGTAACATTTAATTTTTCTTCGTCCTTTGGCTGTAGGAGGCTTCAAGTCAAAAGCTGCACTCAACAAATTCTTGGAATGAATTTATTTTCTTTCTATTCTTTAAACTTCTGATTTTTGCCTTCATACGTTTATGTTATTTATCTTATATGTAGATTATTATCTTTACCTTCCCATCTTCCTTCTTTGTTTCTTTCTCCTTCTTTCATTCCAAAGTAGACCCTTTTCTCTAAATAAAGGAGTATTAGAGAAATTTTAAATAACTAAGTTGGGGATTTGTTGGATCAGAAGAAATTCCACTGTCTGTGCAGTGTATTCTCAGTACTCTGCCAGGATGTAGTCCTATAGACCTAGAAAAATCTGTTTTAAACTGCTCTTGACAAAAGCTCAAAGTGGTGCTTCCTCTGTCCCTCTACTAAAATCAGTATGCTGTTTGAGTCTCCTGTCTCCAAAGAACACATGCGATTTACAGTGTTTCTTCTGCATATGTTCTGTATATATATAATTTAATCTTTCCAATAAATCAATAAAGTAGTCATACTTTCACAGGAATTACAAAACTGAAAATCAGAGGGTTAGTAAAGACCCTCAGACCACACAACCAAGAAATGTAAAAAGCAAACTTGGAATTAAATTTGTTTTACTTTAAGGCCCAGGCACATTTGATTATATACTGAAGTCTGTCAACATGTTCTATATTTATAAATGTGTCCCACTATATACATAAGTCAAGAAATCATTGAGATTCATTGTGAAATATTCTGTTTATTAACTGAAAATTAGGAAATTAAAAGTTAGATACAAAAGTCCATACTAAAGCTAAACTCACCTGTAAAACTAAATTAAAAACAAATACATAGAAAATACTATTGTAAAAAACTCCAATTTAAACAATTTAAATAGAGAACTTTAGTAAATGAAGTAATATATGGTATACATTATACATATCTTTGTTTATGTATATGAAGATTATACTGTCCACAATATGAAATAAATTATAAAAGAAACACATAAAACATTCTTTTTAAATATTTTTATTTCAATAATGATACAGGGTGCAGCCAGGGGGGCCCCCAAAAAAAGATTTGGAATAGTGTCCAGAATTCAAAGTGTATAGGAATATTGGAGAGACATATAAGATGTCCTCACACTTCCCCCCAGGGGGAAGAAACGAATGGAGCCAGGCCATTGAGAGCTGTTTTGCATAGCGATAGTTTTGGAGCTAACCTCTGAAATGGTTATTTAACATATCTGTAACCTTTAACTAGTTTCATAGATATGTTAAATAGCAGTGGCCAAGTTTGGAGCCAGGGAGAAGGGAGTAGCGGGGACTCAGGATGTAACTAGGGGCTGTGCCCCAGAGTGAGAAGGCCTGTGTGAGAGCTTGGAAAAGACTGGCTCCGAGACATGAAGGGTCCCCGCTTGGCCAGATGGGGGGAGAGCCACGCGGTTTCAGCAGAGTGAGGACCCCCTCTTGGTGAGGTGAAAGAGGGAGCCACGTGGTTTTGGCAGAGTGCGGACACCCTCTTTCCCAGGTGAAAGGGAAAAACCACACAGCTTTGCCAGAATGGAGATCCCTGCAGCCAGGTGAAGAAGAAAGCCACATGCTTTTGGTGGAGTGCGGACTCCTGCAGCTTTGGTAGAAGAGGCCCACGCGGCTTTGGGATGCTCTCTTTGGCTGTGTGGCCTGGAAAAGCAAGAGAGACTTTGACTGGAACTGGGTACAAAGGACTCTTGCCAGTGGACCATGAGAGGGTACCACAGTACTTTGGATTAACTCGAGATCCTGCACAGTGACACAGCTGACGGTGCCAGCGGCCTGAAACACAGACGTGTGCTCTTTTCCTGATTTACGGTACCCGGAGTTGGGACAGTGGGAGAAGGGAGCGCTGTGTGGGTGTAGGTGTACAACCTAAAGGACTTTGATATTTTAGTGGAGGCGTTAGGCCTGAATAGCATTAAATAAACATTTTGTTTCCTTTTCACAAATCTCTGGCTTTAAGAGATGTCTTTCCAATTGGCAGCGGACAGAAGAGCCCAGTAGATATTAGTATTTTGTCCTTGGGAGGGGCCCCTGTTGTATAGCAGTTTTGGGCATCCCTAGGTGGGCCAAATATTGTATTGCCCCTCCCTTGGACCTCTTGTTTGGTAACAATAAGAGTATTAAAATATCAAAGAACAGACATTTAATGTCAAAAAGATCAAATATATATATGGTCTCTTAAATTACTTATTAGTATTATTATAAATTTATTATTCATCCGAGCATAGTTTAAAATTCAATAATGCGTAGACTTTTCCTGCAAGGCATTTGCCTATGTAAGCTGTCTTCTTGGCTTTGTGGGTTATCGTATGGATGCACCTCATTGCCCCAGATGGGGACCGTCACATTTAAAAGCAGAAAGAAATGTTCTAATTTCATTAAGATCTGTCCTGTCAGGCCTTCCATTGGGCATGCAGCCAGCCACCTGCAGATCAGAGCCCTGAGCATGCAGCCTGGTAATCAGAGACCAGGAAGGGGTTATGCTGGAGAACACATATAGGATGGGAGCACTGCGTTCCTTAGAGCCAGCAGTACTTGAGGAGCTCCTAGGAGAATGGAGAAATTTGCTAATCAATAAGCTAGCAACACAGGGGTTGTACTTACTTGTATTCTCTCAGATTCTGATCTCCCTGAAGCAGGAGCCATATCTTATTTATCTTTGCCTTGTCTTTTTTATCCTAACAAGGTGCCTGTTATAGACAGGATGACTGAATGAAATTATCTGACATTTGAACTCGTACAAATGACTTGAAAGTGCTGTTGAACCTGGGGCTTCATGTTTTCACAGTTACTGTCAATTTATCATTATCTGAACAAAACTATGCAACATACAATCATGAATGAACAACATATCTAAAACTTTGCATGCTAGAGACACAAGGTATAAGAACAAAAATGTCAGGAGCCAGAAAAGGGACATCTGGGAAATGATTTAGATTGGGGGCTGATAAATGCACCTTGCTCTCTTGCCTTTGACTCCAGCACTTAATTAATCAACAATATAAATGACAAAGAGGTAATTCAACATTTTCTTAAATAAATTTACATATAATAGAGTAACAATGGGACAATGATTGATGTATAAAGTAAAATGCAATTGGGAAAACTTGTCAGTGTAGTAACTAGCGAAGGGAATCATTCATCTAGAAGTTAGAAGATAAATTCATCTTGGGCAAAGGCATTTAGGGGAGGCTCTTGAATGACCATGAATCTACACAAGGATGAGAAAGACAGTGAAATTCAGATCTGACCACCAATTCAGATATTGCTCAAAGATGGGGCTTTAACTATAACATTTTTAAAACCACAGATCAACCCATTGTCCTAAAAATAATGATTGAGTCAGTCACTTAATTTTTATAACAAGAGCCAGGTTTCCCTGGCTGGTGTAGCTCAGTGGATTCAGCATGAGCCTGTGAAGCAAAAGGTCACTGGTTCGATTCCCAGTCAGGGCACATGCCTAGGTTGCAGGCCAGGTCCTCAGAAGGGGACACGTGAGAGGCAACCACACATTGATGTTTCTCTCCCACTCTTTATCCTTCCCATCCTCTCTCTAAAAATAAATAAATAAAAATTTAAAATTAGAAAAAAATAACCAGATATCTTTACACACAGTGTGGATTTCTTCATAAAGCAGTAGAGGGAATGAAGGGTTATTACCCAAGATGCTCGCTTTGTCTCAAGAGCAATTTCAACAATGATTACTAATGTCTCATGTCTCAGAGGAAACAGATAATCATGTGACCAAACTCAGGAACCCCTGCATGGCTGCAGTAGTAGAATGGGACACAGGGGTTTATAAGTTGTTGCCTATAACATATCAGCATATTGGCACCCCCACTACAGCCCACTAACAGTTTTCACTCATCTCAGCTGGCACGGGTGAAATATCACAGCAATTATAAAACTCAGGAAGCTGGGTAGGAGAACTTCAGGAATGGCTCCAGCAAATTGCTTCCATTTTTCAACTCACAGTGTGAAGAAAGACAGAAACAGAGAGTGGTAAAAAAAAGAAAGCAAGTACAGGCTGTATATTCTGTGTATGTACATATATAAATATATTAAACTTCCCTTTGTGCCTTGGAGATAAAAGAACCATGATCAGCAATTCAGGGACAATCAAATAGATTAACGTGGACATCTTATATGTCTCAGAGGAGCCAACACTAACATCTTTATTCCTGCTCAGCTACCTTCCACTCCGCACTATGTGAGAGAATATATTTATTAAAATCATTTCTTTTACCTGGAGGTCCTGTCAACTAACTAGCAAAATGAAAAGAAAAGAAACTGAGAGTGTCTTTTGTGTGCCCAAAATAAGCTAATTAAGAACATGATTTTTGCTAAATAGGGAGAAAGAGGAAAGAACTGAGCTTAGATTTCCCCTTGTGAAGCTCAGCAGCATTTCTGCTTCCTTGACTGACCTTCCTTTAGTATTCCAGACCAGTCTGTGCATCAGAAATAAACTTTGTACCAAAAATAAGCAATTTGGGTTTTAACAATCTCTTTTCAAAGATACACAGAGCTTCTTACTTGGTAACATTTTCATCTCTACAACACTGAAATTGCTTAATCTTATTTTTTACTAGATAACACAGATTTTGGAATGTTTTTGCATTGACAAAAGAGTTGGGCAATACAATTTAATCTAATTTGACCCAATCTGTTTTGATGTTTGCACTTTAGTCGTCATGTTATAAAATGTTTCTGGGTTTTCTGTAGTTCCACTGAAATCTAAGCTTTAAAAACAAATGCATGCATACCACAAAAGGTTAAGTTGATTCTGTGTTGTAACTGAGCTCTCCAATATCAATACAGAGCAGGTCAATAAAAGACTTTTTAAATTTTATTTTACTTTTCTATTTTTTTAATTTTTCTTTTGAAATTTTCTTTTAATTTCTGGACATCAGAATATGACCATATGCTATAATTTCAAATTTTACTGTTTTAACTAGTGTTTACTGCCAGTTGTCAAAGAATAAACCCATAAACATTAAATTTTCTCAAAATCACAAATAGTTTAGAAAGGTATTACTTTATAAATTAAAATTTTGTAACATTTTTCCTCAATTTTTTTACCCAAAATTGATTCCCTCATAAGAGAGGAAGCTAGCTGGGAATTTTGTAAATATTCATTCTGATGCAAAGTCAGCATAGTATTACTAGAAAAAAGCTTATCACACCTTGTACACCTGGGTTTTTTGAACAATCAATTTAAACATAATGAATGAACAGATTGCCACAAAATTTCATGATAATTGGTTTTCCTGAATTACTTTCCTCACTTACAAAATTTAGGGATAATCCCACAGGAGCTATCCCAAATGTCCTCGCCCTTCCAATGTGTCTACTATGTTCTACGTCCATCTAGAAATCCAAAGTATGCTTTTCAATGGGCATAAAACCCAAGACTTAATAATTACACATCACCTGCCCAGAGAAAAATAATAAAGAAAGAAGATCTTAATGCAGCTCTGCTGAACCCTAAAGACCCTGAGTTTCGTGCTAGACTCTGCTATCTACACATTGACTCTGATTCTTGTCATAGTCCTTCTTCCTTTGTTTTCGGATTTTCTTTATTAGACATTGGCTACTTCTGTTTGGTCAGTCTGCCATCTACCCCATAATTATAGGATCTCAAATTCATGTCTTCAACTATACAAGCCCCCAGAACTGTGGGAAATAAATTTGTGTTGTTTATAAGCCACCCAGTGTATGGTACTCCATTAAAGCAGCCTTAAGACAATGACTCATACCAATGTGTACATACTAGATTTGTTTCCTAGAGCTGCTGTAACAGATTACCACAAAGTGGGTGGCTTGAGAAAACAGAAAATTATTCCTTCACAGTTCAGGAAGCCAGAAGTCTGAAATCAGGGTGTCCACAGGAATTGTTCCCCCTGGAGGCTCTCAAAGACAATTTAGCCCATGTCTCTTTCTAGCTTCTAGTGGTTGCTAGCAATTCTTGGCATTCCTTGGTTCATATATACATCACTCCAATCTGTGTCTCCATCTCCACATGATCGTCTCCCCATGTCTGTGTCCTCTTTTCTCATAAGGACTCCAGTCAATAGATTTAGATTCCACTGTTAATCCAGGATGATCTCATCTTCAGATTCTTAATTTAATTACATCTGCAAAGATCCTATTTTCAAATAAGGTCACATTCTGAAGTTTAAAACAGAAATAAATTTTTAGGGGATAATATTCAGCTGTATTAGTCATACTGTGTTCTCCCAGAAATGGAACTGATAAGATATATAAAGATAGATATATATAGATAGATAGATAGATAGATACAGAAATAAAGAGAGATCATATATATTCATATATACATCATACGTAGCTTTACATACACTCATATAATTTATATATGAAGAGATTTATTATATGGTCTTTACTCATACAACAATGGATGCTGCAAAGTTCCACCATCTGCTGTCTGCAAGCTGGAAACCCAGGAAAACCAATGCTGTAGTTCAAGTCCTGAGAGCCTTGAGATGTTATGCTTCCAGTCTGAGTCTGAAGCTCTAAAAACCACGCATGTTGAGGGCAGGAGATGATTGATGTCTAGCTAAACAGTCAGGCAGAGAATGAATCCATTCTTCCCCACCTTTTTTTCTATTCTTTCCCTCATTGGATTGGGTGGTGCCCACCTGCATTCAAGGGGTCAATATGCTTGACTCAACCCTCCTATTCAAATGCTAATCTTTTCTGATGCATCCAGAAATAATGTTTAACCAACTACCAGAGACTTCCTTGAACTAGTCAAATTGACATATTAAGCTAACCATCACACATATATACATGCATTAGATATGCATTAGATATATTCCTGTTATTAAAGGTATGTGGAGACTAAAAATCTATTTTTCTATTATTTTAAAAATATCTTGATAACATCTTGATTTAAAACATCTTAAATACATGAAGTTTGAAGGAAAAACTTTAGCTATTACATTTTAATGTGTTTGATTTTTATAGTATTTCATTTCTTGATTAATGATTTTACAATCTTATGTGGAATAAAGTCAGGGAACATTAAAAAGGGAGTATGAAGGGACCTGGAGCACATTGTGCTAAGTGAAATAAACCAGTCAGAGAAAGACAAATACCATATGATTTCACTTATACATGGAATCTAATGAACAAACTGAACTAACAAGCAAAATAGGAACAGACTCATAGATAGAGAGCAGGCTGACAGCTAAGCAGAGGAAGTTGGGGGTGGAGGGATTGAGCAAAAAGGAAAAAGAGCTCATGGACATGGACAACAGTGTGATGATTGCAGGGTGGGGGATGGGGAGGGAGATATAAGGAGACTAAATGGTAATAAAAAATAAAAGAAAAATTTAAGAGTAACAGTTGGGGGATGGTCCTTCTTATTGATTAAAACATGAAGTAGTTTATTAATAAGAAAGCAGTGTTCTTATCAATTTCAAAAACATTACTATTTTAAACATATACAAATTTGAAAATTACTTTAAAAATAACTTAATATGCTACTGACCTTCTACTAATATAGATTCCACACACAAGATATGGGCCTTGCCAAAATATACCCTAAGTCACTAGAAATTCAGGGTTGATTTTGTGCGAAGTTTCTATAACAATGGTTTTCAAATGGGAGCAATTCAGTAGCCCAGGGGACTTTCAGCAATGTCTGAAGATATTTCTTCATTGTCTCTACTCAAGGGAGAGGGCCATTTGCCACTGGCACATAGTGGTTAGAGACCAGGGGTGCTCCAAACATTCTACAGTGCACTGAGCCACCCACCACAAAGAACCATCCGTCCCAAATGTCAATAGTTTCAATTCTGAGAAACCCTTTTTCAGAGCTGTACTAAAATATTTGTGCTGTTCCAACTTTCTTTTCATTCTTTTATGACCAGTGATATCTATTTATGAGGTCTCTGGCTATAAAACAAAATAAGAATTGTCCCCAAATTACTGCATGTAAAACTTGAGCCTCATTTCTACCATAACTTCAACTGGTTTTTATTCAAGACAAAAAGTCAAGTACACAGTACACATATTGATTATGAGCTTAAATAAGTAGAACATTTAGTATGCACAGCAGACCAGTCTTTGCATAGCACATTACCACATGTCTCCCAAGAAGTACAGTCTAAGAAAAATCATATTATAAATTTGTGTAGGAGTTAAAGAGATCATCACACTTCACATTGTGTAGCCCTCCCTTCCCCTTTTCACCATGTTTTAGAGTTTAGCATGTGATTTGGAATCTTAAAACCTAACTAAAGTAGATTCAGGATCCACTTCTTTCTCCTTGCTTTTCTGAGGACAAGTTACATCACTGCGGCATCAGTGCAGTCAATTGGATAATGAGGAAATGAGGGCAATAATAGTACTTTACCTAAGTATTAGAATTTACTATATTTGTTTTCATTTTGATCAACTACAGTTTGCTTGCTGTCCTCACCAACTCCTTCCTCCACAGGTGGCCACCTGGCCAAGCACCACAGCCCTGGGGTCCCCATAAAGTTTTCCTTTGTATATTGGAGTAGTAAGAAAAAAATTATCCTAAAGTGCTTTTGTGTGTGCAAGTGCACATGTGAGTGCAGGTGACAGTGACTGTGAGTGTGCACATATGAGTGTATGTGTAAGTGTGCATGCTTATAACTACATTTGGTGCCTTCTCAACAATGTTATGAAGCAGGTAAACAACTAAAACTTAGGTTTTTTTCAGTAAGAAAATAGGGACTTCTAGTATTAAATTGACCTGTTTCAAATTGTCCAGGAGGCTTCCTGAATCCTAGTCCAGGTCTTGCTCTTGACCTGGTAACCTCATAAGTCTTCCAGGACTGGAAAGCTATGTGAAATAAGGCAGTGATTTATTCAAGTCATATCTAAAAAGCTGTGTCTGGCCCATAACTTCAGGCACACCAAGTTCAAGCAAATTCATATCCATTTGGAAACTATTTACCTAACAGAGCCAAAAGTTTAAAATTATCAGAAGATAGAGCATCTCACTATAATACAATCACTATTTGATTTACACTTTATGATGTGTGTGAATAATGAGCTTGAGAACTTCAGCATCTTCTTCGATCAGTTGTTCTTTTGTGGTTTCCACCTATACCAAACCTACCTCTGAGACAGGAATTTAATTGTATATCATGTTGTGTTTCTAGCGTTTCATTTCACTGACTCTTCCTCTTTTTCCCTCGCTGAGTTTGCAGATCCCTGCTGTTTTCAACACTTAACCTTTTTTTTTTTTTAGGTATCTTTTTAATCCACTTCAATCTTTGGATATGGATTAAAGTTGGCCAAATTTTTTGATACAGTCCTGTCAATGTTTCTGCATTCAGAAGTGTTTTTTGACTAAGTTGCAGGAATATAGCTTTTCCCATAGTTTATTTGACACGTGCAAGCCCAGTCTGTACCAACTTCTATTGTGCTAAGCAAATAACCATGCTGCACTGAAATTCCACTCATCATTAATGCTAAAGCAACAAGATTTTTCTCCAGTTCACCGCCAGCCAAACCTGTTGTGATCAGAAAACCCTTTCCAGATGAAAACTGAAAATCATATGACCCAGAAAAAAGATTAGCCTTCAGGAAGTCTTTGAGTACTGCTATTTTTGTCAAGACATCCCCAGAGGGAGTGGGAAATAATAAAGTAAAACTTATTTCTGGAATGAAATCCATTTCAAAATAGAATCTATGAACTTCAAATTTCTAAGACAAGGCTTCTCAAAACAAGAACCACAAAACTGGCCAAACCCAATGGGACAAGAAGCAACTCAAAACAAGGATTTAGTATCTTTTAATTGCCTCATTTTCAATTCAAAGGGAAGTGTAAGTATTGATATTAAGCTGTATAGCTCAATTGCACACACCAATCAGCTAGTTTGCTGTGACACATGAATCCTCAGAGATTCATCATTATCCAGGATTTCTGTCATTTCGGATGAATTTTCCACCTTGTTGGAAACAGTATGCTGTACTTTCCTGATCTCTATCTCTATGCTCCTGTCTGGGGGAAATGATTTACATTAGTGTGCTCTGAAAAAAAGCCTGGATAAGAAAACAAACCCAGTATTTTTTATATTTGAGAAGGCATAGTATAAAAAGTTTGTTCTAAAGGCATGTGGCATTTGTTTACTAGAGAAATACAAAGCTTTTAGAATCTAAGATTAAAACTTAAGTGATACTGTAAAGCAGGGGTGTCAAATTCATTTTCACTGGAGGCCACATCAGCCTCTCGGTTGCCTTCAAAGGGCCAAATATAATTTCAATTCTTTAACAGTCAAGGAGTAGTTACATTTATACAGCCCTAAAATTATTTCAGCCCTTTGAAGGCAATCATGAGGCTGATATGGCCCCAGTGAAAATGAGTTTGACACCTCTGTTGTAAAAGCTGACTTAAACAAAATTAGAAAATGGATAAATAAAATTGGCTAATGAATTACCAAGATTTATGCTATGGCACCAGCTTCTAGGATATCAATCTGATTTCAGAGACTCTGAGGTGCTAGGACACCACTCCAGGTAGAGAGTTTTATTAGAATAGGGACAGGTATTTACCATCTGGGGCCATAACAAGTCCTGGCACTTCATAGACTGAGGAGGCAGACCACACTAACATCTTGTATTTACAATCATGAGGAATAACTGAAATGTTGCATGTTGGGCTGTTTGTATATTTGCTATCTATTGCTGTATAATAAACTACCCCAAAACTTAATAGAATTAATAACCACTTGTTTGTTACCTCACTATGGTAGCTGGCTTCCAAGATGGCCCACAAGAATTCTTACCTCCTGGTTTTCATTTCCTTGTATAGTTCACTCCTGAACTGAATAGGACCCACCTGTGTAACCAATAAGATATTGTGGAAAAGAGAATGTGTGACCTCTAAGGCACCACAGTTTCCATATTGTCTCATCTCTTGAATCACTTGATTTGAGCAAAGCTTGCTGTCATGATGTGCGGACACTCAAGCAGAGTGGAGAGTTCTACAGAAGGAGAAATTGAGGCTTCCTGACAACAGTCAATGTGGAACTGAGACTTCCTTAACAGCCACATGACAGAACCATCTTGCAAGTGGATCCTTCAACCCAGTCAAGCCTTCAGATGGTACAGCCACAGCTAAGACCTTAATTGAAACCTCATAAGAAACCTTGAGCCAGAAACACCCTTGTAATCCACTCACAAATTACTGCTTCACAGAAACTGAGAATATAAAATTTTGATTCTTGAAGTCATAAAATTTGGGGATAATTAGTTACACATCAATAATCAACTATTCCTGTGGGTTGGGAACTTGGGAGTGGCTTATCTGGGGTATTTTGGCTCAGAGTTTCTTACAGGATTACAATAAAAATGTTGGCCAGTGTCACAGTTAGTTAAAGGTCTGACTAGGTCTAAAGGATATATTTCAAAGATGGCTTACTTACATGGGTGGTGAGGTGGTCCTGGCTTTTGGCAGGAAACCTGTTTTTTATTCTACAGACCTCTCACAGACTGCCTGAGTATCCTTGCAAAGTAAGTTTAGCTTGCCCCAGAGTGAGTGGTCTAAGAAAGAAACCAAAGAGAAAGTAAAAATGTGTTTATAACCTAGCATCAAAAGATACATATTGATACTTCTGGAACATTCTATCTGTTAGAACTAAGTTGCTAAATCTGAGCCATATTCTAGGAAAGAGGATTTAGGTTCCACTTTTTGAAAGAAAAATGTCAGACTTTTTGGATGTGTTATTAAACCTTCAGAGTCTTATACTACAAATTATTACTTTTCTCCTACATACAAAATATGTACAACCCATCCAAAATTGGTCACAAATCTCAGCAGCAACTCAGACTCAGGTTGGAGAATCTTGGCATATAAATCAAATCCTGCCACAAATGAAGTTCCTCAAATGTGATAGTTCTTTGAGTACAGCTCCTCCATATCTGAAGACCTGTTAGCTGAAGAGACAGTTATCTGGACCACACACCTACATAGAACAGTGGGACAAGATTAGGTCTCTAGCAAATACTGCCTTTCAAAAATAGTGAAACAAAGAACACAAAGGAGTCACTGGTCCATGAAAATTCTGAAATCTGGCAGAGCACATTTTGACAGTTCCTTGCTTAGGAGTCAAGTCCTGAAAATTATTCTCCATAGCTCAAGGTATTACCCTCTAAGATATTAGAATTTCCCCCTGAATTATTCTTTTTCTCCATAACTAACAGCTAGTGTTTTCAGCTGAATAATTTTCTCAGCCTAATTCTTATTTGTAGAAATTTTGGTCCAAAGGTTCTTTTCATTTCTACTCTGCCCCTGTACTTCAAGCAAATAACATTTTCACTTCTGGCCAAGATGGAGGTAAATACACTGCCTCCTCATACAATCAAAAGAAGGACAACAAAAAATTAAACAAACAAACAAAATAAAAACAGAACTGCCAGAAAAATCGAAATATGTGGAAGGAAGTCTGCCAATGAAAGAGTTAAAGAAGAAACATTCATCCAGAACAGTAGGGGAGCTGAGAAGGGCAGGCAGAGTGGAGAGGACTTGCAGCAAGGCAGTAGCTGGTGGACCAGGGCAGGAGAGGTGGCACCCGGCATAGTGAGTGGTCCCACATTTGTGTGTGGATAAACTGGGAGGAATGACTAAGGAGTGAGACAGACCATGCAACCCAGGGTTCCAGTGTGTGGAAATAAAGCCTCAAAACCTCTGACTGAAAAAAACCTGTGGGAGGTGCCACAGCAGGAGAAACTCCCAGACTCACAGGAGTATTTGGTGGAGAGATGCACAGAGTCCTAGAACCTATACAAACACACCCACCTGAAAATCAGCACCAGAAGGGCCCAATTTGCTTGTGGGTAGCGGAGGATGTGACTGACAGCCTGCCAAAAGACAAGGGAGTGAGCAACATTGTTCCTTCTCAGACCCCTCCCCAACATACAGTGCCACAATGCAGCAACATGGGTTGCCCTGCCCTGATGAATACCTAAGGTTCTGACCCATATTACATAACAGGTGTGTGGAGACAAAAAATATATAGCCCAAGTGAAAGACCAGATTGAAGTTCTAGAAAAAATAGAACTAAGTACTAAGTTATTAAGAGATAGCCAACCTATCAAATGCACAGTTCAAAATACTGGTAATCAGGATGCTCACAGAAATGGTTGAATATGGTCACAAAATAGAGGAAGGAGTGAAGGCTATGAAAAGTGAAATAAAGAAAAAACATACAGGGAACCAACAGTGAAGGGAAGGAAACCAAGATTCAAATCAACAGTTTGGACCAGAAGGAAGAAATAAATATTCAACCAGAACAGAATGAAGAAACAAGAATTCAAAATAATGAGTGAGGCTTAGGAACCTCTGGGATAACTTTAAGTGTTCCAACATCCAGAATCATAGGGTGCCAGAAGGAGTAGAGGAAGAGCAAGAAAATTTCTTTGAAAAAATAATGAAGGAGAGCTTCTTCAGTCTGGCAAAGAAATAGACTTCTAGGAAGTTCAGGAAACTAAGAGAGTCCAAAAAAAAGTTGTACCCAAAAAAGCACACACCAAGGACCATAATTACATTACCCAAGATGAAAGATAAGGAGAGAATCTTAAAAGCAGCAAAAGAAAAGGAGACAGTTATCTACAAAGGAGTTCCCATTAGACTATTTAGAATAGAAGGGCAGATAAAGTGCTTCCCAAATAAGATCACATTAAAGGAGTTCATCATCACCACGCCTTTACTATAATGAAATGTTAAAAGGACTTATCTAATAAAAAGAATATAAAAATATTAACAGTAAAATGACAACAAACACACAACTACCAATAACTGAATCTAAAAAAAAAAACAAAAGCAAAAATGAAAAAGGACTAAGCAAACAACTAGAACAAAAACAGATTCACAGAAATAGAAATCACATGGAAGGTTAGCAGCAGGGAAGGGAAGGAGAGAGAATGGAGGGAAAGGTGTAGGGAACAAGAAGCATATATGGTAGGTACGAAATAGACAGAGGTAGGTTAAGAATAGTATGGGAAATGGAGAAGACAAAATAACTCATATTTATGACTCATGGACATGGACTGAGGTGGGGGAATGATGGCAGGAGGGGGCAAACAGGGCAGAAGGAAAATAAAAGGAAGGAAAAATGGGACAATTGTAATGGTACAATCAGTAAAATATATTAAAATTAAAATCAAACAAACAAACAAACAAACAAACCTTTGTGTGTCTCTTAAAATCCCTGTTGGTATTCACCTCATTAGACAGAAGCCATAGCCACAAATGTCTTTAAGATAAGCTTTCTCTATCTTGGGCTTCTTCTGTGATTGTTGTATATTTTGTTCTACTGACTTATGTTTTCTGTAGATTAGGAATCTGAGAGCCCACAGATGCGTAAATTCTGTCTCAGTTTAGCCAGGGCCTCTCATGTGGTCATATTCAAATGTTAACCAAGACTGCAATCATTTGAGGGCTCGACTAAGCTGGAGTATCCGCATCAAGATGATTGATTCCCTTACACTGCTTATAAATTTGAGCTGATTGCTGGCATGAGATCTCAATCTCATTCTGTGATAACTTCTCCAAAGCTAAGAAATTACTCTTGTGACCTGGCTAGTGATCTAAGAGAGACCATGGCACAAGTGATATTGTCTTTTATAACCTAGCTTCAGAAGTTCCTCCCCATCATTTCTGGAACATTGTATTTGTTAGCATCAAATCACTGTCAGGCCCATATTAAAAGCAAGAAGAACTAATCTCCACCTTTTGAAGAAAGAGTGCCAAAGATTTTGTGGACATATTCTTAAAGTACCACAATATTCCTCTGAACCTCCAACTAAATTAGGTCTCCTAAGATATCTCCAGAACTTTTCAGAAATCCTCCATCATTCTCAGAATGAACAAGACTAGTATCTTTAGATGAAATTAGGGCATTAGACATATATCAGTTCCAAGTTAATCTAAAGGGCAAGTCAGTAGAGTAAGGGCTTATAAAATCAGTCTGCTAATTTGGACATGGGAACTGGTTTTACCTCTCAGCTTTGCAGCAGGTGGATCGAAGTAAGTGTCTTGTTCAGAAAAAGTCAAGAGTGCTTATTTACCTGGCAGGTAGCTTGATCTCACAGACACAAAGAAAGAATTCAGAGCCCTGAAGGAAAGCAAATGGTTTATAAAAACTCATGAAATAAAATAATTTCCATGGCTGGAAAAGATGGAGATATAGATATGATTTGGGGGGTCATTAAGTAATCCCTCTGTGCAACAGTAATTAATTTAAGTACATGCTTTATCATTTTCAGAGAACTTTCATATGTATTCTTTTGTTAATAAGCAATATTTTTTTTGATACCGTCATAGTGGGTTACTGGGCAATTTGACACTTGGGTAGGTTCTTATTTGTATAGGTCAGAAAAAAAGAAGTTGAAGTTCATAAATATTTTATACAATATTTACAATAAATGTGAACATTGGAAAACATCTAGTACTAGGGAAATATGCATACACACTTGATAAGAAATAGCTATTTTAATTCCGTAAACATTGAATGTAGTCTTCAAGGAACCTGAAATCTCATGGAGAAAGCAGTAGTACATGCAGCTCTCTGTCATTAAAAAAAGCTAATTATCTCCTTGACCAGTGTGGTGCAGTTGGCTGAGCAAAACAAAAGGTCGTGGGTTCTATTCCCCATCAGAGCACATATGGAAGTTGCAGGTTCAGTTCCCAGTCAGAGTACTGCTATAAATTGATGTTTCTCTCTCACATCATTGTTTTTCTCCTTCTCTTTCTACCTCCCTTCCCTCTCTCTAAAAATAAATAAATAAGCTTTTTAAAGAAAAAGATTTTAAAGAAGGTAATTATCATCATATTCAAAACAGAGGAATCAATGAAGTGCTGTGAAAGCTTGAAGGAGGGAAATGTTTATTGTGACCAAGAAGATCAAAATATTTTTCAGAAACTTCGATTTAGGATGATAAATACAATTTTCCTTCAAGAGAAGAGAGAAAAAATAATCTAAGTAAAGGAAACAAATTGAGCCAAAAAATTGGACATGGCTGCAATTACAAGGTGTATTTCAGAACATCCAAGGACCAGGAAGTAAATTGGATGAGGCAGGTAGAGAGAGTGATAAGGGATGAGGTCCAAATTAAGCTGAACCTGGATTTTGTGGAGTAGGTCCAGGGGGTGTAGGGGAAATTCTGAACCTCTGACTAACCACCACCTTGGGATTGTTGAAGGCAAAGCGGAATAGTGGCAGATTTTTGAGGATGGAAATTATATTATCAGGTCTGTGTTTAATGAACCATTATTGTTTTTTCTCCATTATGATAGTACATGTAGACTTTTAATCACCTTAGAAGAAAATTAACATCTACTAGACCTCCTGAGAGAAATTAGTATATTAATACCTGCTAGTAAAAAAACATAAGCAGAGGGTTAGAATGGATTTGGTTAAAACAAAATGAAGAAAAAATATTTAGAAATGCTTACAAGTATGAGAACTCTTTAAATCCTCGCATTCAATTATAATAACATAAAACACAAAAAATCATGGTCATTCTTTAATCCACACACAGAAAATCAAAAATAAAGTAATCATGGCTTCACATTAAAAAATAAAAGCAAAGTAGAGTTTTTTGATGGACTTTTCATGACTCTCTTTAGAGTCGTTGCCCTTCTTCAGAGATTTACGGAAGTGTTAACATATATTAAACGAAAATATGTCAGAAAAATCAGAAAAACAAAAAACTAATTTCCCTCATTTTCCCTTTAATCCTCATTTTGCTGCAGGCTCAAGACCCATGTGGAGCAGATTTCTCAAACTTCCAAAAGGGCTAGCCCTCTCATGCCCAGGGTGGGCTGGAGTGAAGACTGGAACCATCCATTTTTTAAATTTATTTTTATTTTTTATTTAATTACTGTTCAAGTACAGTTTTCTGTCTTTTACTCCCATCCCAGCCCACCCCCCTTGAACCATCCTAATTGCAGCAGTGCTTTCTCAGCTTCTGACATGCTGGAGCCCCCTCCTTTGACTGCTGCCTTTATAAATATATTTTTAGGAAAGGGCCTACACTTTTTTTTCAAAAAACAGAATTATCAAAAAATGATCTGTAAGTAGTTTTGCTGAAGTTCAATTAAAACAGAAAACTCTAAAATAGACCTCATTTTTCAATGGGTGTTCCCAAGGTATTTGTTGCTAAATGATTAATGGCTGAGGTGTGGGAGGAGATACAGAGAGGCTCTGAGGTGAAAGGCAATGTAGCTAAAATAAGCAGATGAATAAAGGGAATAGCAGCAGATCAGATTGGAAAGGAGGCTACCATCCTAGAAAAAGAGAAAAAATTAAAAAGACAGGAAAAATATATTAATTTTAAAATGTAGCCGAACAGAAGATACGATATATAATGTCTATTGATTACTAATAAGATGTGAGATAGGAGCATTAGCTATTTATTAATTAATTATTATATTAATACACTCTGGTCAAAATGTGGATTGGGAAATAAAATGTAAAATCTAGAAATAAAACAGAAAAAGCATGACAAAAATTGTCCTTATTTTTAAATGTTGCTATTTGATTTTTTAAAGGAAATTCACTTGAATCATTGATGTAATTAAAAAATATTCTCTTTGCATTTGCTACATCAAATTCAAGTCAACTATGTTGGTATCAAAAATAAAACTTTTTAGAATAAATATTACCAGGGTTAAATTTAAACTATTACATCTAGAAAGATAAAAATTTAGATTTTTAAAAAATCAATCCCTGTGCCACTTCAGAAATCTGCATTTTTCTGCTCTGACACATAAATGTGAGTTAAGAGCTCTACAGAAGGAAAGTAATGTTCAAGTAACTAGACAGTTTTCTTTGCTTCTTAGGCAGCTGGGTAGGAGATGCCTGCTGAAAAATGAGCCTACACATAAGGAAAAAATAGTCCAAGAAATGGAAGGAATATTATAGGTCACATTTGTTAAGCATCTGCTCTGTGCTGATTACTGGATCAAGAGGGACCTTTAAAAATATAGGAGCTTTTCCCCCTCCTATAGAGGATTTTATAAAGGAACAAAAGGAGACAAACATACCTGTGCTGTAGGAGCTTTCGGCTTTTATCCACCTTGGGGAACTCTTACCTTATCTTCGATAGAGCTGTCTCTTCGAGGATTACATCAGCCTTTTTAGATTGTTTTCTGTAAGGCATTTAGCTAATTTCTTGGGGAAATCAACAGCTTTCCAGAAGAGAGTAGAATAAAAACATCTAACGGTCACTGAGCTCTGTTTCTGACCCACCTGTAAACTGTCACTAGAGTGACACTTCAGTCTCTCACACTCCAGTGTCCTGTATTCTGGCATGTGTTCAGGCTCCTGGGCTGAGGAAGCCACCTAGCACCTGAACTTCCACATCTTTGCCTCTGCACTCCTAACATGTTGAGTTCTGTTATTGAAGAAAAAAAAAAGACAGATGGTGGTGTTTCAGATGATCGCTTCCACTGGAAAGGTAGATGTGAAAGCGAGGAAGAGAGCTGGGGGGAAAATTCAAGGTGTGAGAGAAAAGAGCTCAAAATGAAATATGAGTGAAAGAGGTTTATGCTGGAAATTTTCTGTAAGTCAGCTAATAGGAAAAAACAGTAATCATAGAAGATATGTTGCAAATATTTTCAATCCAAAAGAATTATTTGTTTTCTGAAGTGTGTCCCTTTTTAAAGCTACTAGATATCAGGGTCATATTCTCCAAACCAGAGACAACTGAGATTAAACTATCAAATCTGGACCATTTGATTTTTTTCCAGAAAGTTCTTTCTACCCCCTGGTGGCACAGTGCAAGATATATGACTTATTAAAAATATATTTGATAATCACATTGGTAAAATCCAGTCTTAAGAGGTATCGTGCCTGTCTGGGCTGTAGAGACTGACTAGAGAGTCATTTTCCATTTTATTGGATTTTAAAAGCAGAGTAGGAAACAGAAATGGTGCTTAATGTTTACCTGAATAGAAAAGGCAGACTGTAGAGAAAAGGGGGTGGGAGGTAGGGAGAGAATAGAGTGACTTGAAGATACTACTGTAAAACTGTATTATTTCAAAAATGGCAATATCATAGATATAACCAAATATTTTCTTTGAAATATATAAGGGCATGATTAGTGCTATTCTGGTGCTTGGGAACATCTAAGGAAGTACTAATACTCCTTAATGTGCATTCTAGAGATATCACAGGTATCTTTCTTTGAACAGGACAGTCCTATTCGATACCATATCACCCCCTGAGAAGTGTTCCTAAAGGTAGATTACAGAATGAGCTACAGTGTCCTAAAATAAATCATGCAGTTAGTTACTGAAATTCAAATTTCATAAATACCTTCCAGATGATTTTTCCCAAAAAGTTTTCCTGGATTATCAACCAAGACAAAGTCCATGCAAATACTATGGAGCAACTTGATAAAGACAGCAGCTGAGTACCTGAAAAGACTGGTTCCCGATGAGAATCTACCCTCCTTGTATTTGAGAAGCACCTGTAGTCATGCTTATAACCAGATATGAAGGTGAAGCACTCAAGCAACCACAAGCCAACAAATGCATGTTTGCAATTACAAGTTCGACACTGAAAAAAATACCAGAGTGGAACATCAAGGAGGCTTTATATCAGTAGATTAGTTGTAGACATGCAGAATGTTCTCAAAAAGAGCAAAGAACTGAGGATATATTTGGAATATAATACATATTTTTTAAATGACAGGAAAGTCATAAATATGTAAATATTTTACAAGAGTGATAATCTTTCTCTTACTCCTGCCATACAAATATAAATATTCAGGCATATTCTCTTCATCTCCCCCACAGTTGCCTTAAGATAGAATAAAACTGTGAACATTATCCACTGGTGTTAGCAGCAACTATTCTAGGCTGAATATATTTGTGTTTTAATTTAGGTCAGGTTTGAGAGGGACTTCATCTCCTAGCCCACAGGTGGGAAACACAAGGCCCAAGGGCCAAATCCGGCCCCCTACCTTGTTTTGTCCAGCCAGCACCTTGTTTCTACCCAGCTGCAGCACCGAGCTCCTTGCCCCTGGTTAAGGAGTAGTTACATTTATACAGTCCTAAAATTATGTTTGGCACTCTGAAGGCAACCACAAGGCTGATGCGGCCCCTGGTGAAAATGAGTTTGACACCCCTGTCCTAGCCTTTCTTCCTCAGTTTGTTCCTTCAGCATTCCAAGCACATTCTTCCACTCAGGACATGTGCACATGCTATTTCCTTTGAGTAAAATACTTCCTCCAGACAGCTGCATAACTGACACTCTCCGCTCCTCAGGTCTTGCATTCACCTGTCTGATTAGAGGCTTTCCTGATTCACTCAGTAAATCATAACTGCCCCTGCTGCCTGCAAACCTCCTTTCTCTCTTAGCCTGCCTTATTTTCTCCAAATATTTGTTACTACCTGGCAGACTATAG
The DNA here is from genome assembly GCF_021234435.1 of Artibeus jamaicensis. NCBI lineage: Eukaryota > Metazoa > Chordata > Mammalia > Chiroptera > Phyllostomidae > Artibeus > Artibeus jamaicensis. The sequence goes on from NW_026521887.1 coordinate 2,760,327, forward strand.
AGGTTTTTTTATTTGTTTATCATTTTTCTCTATCCACTAAAATATATAAGATCTACGAGGAATTTTTGTTGTTGGTCAGTGCTAGATTCCCAGTTCTTGAAGTACATTCTCGCACATAGTAGACACTCAATAAATGTTTGCTAAACAACTGAGAAGATATAGTGAACATTTTACTAAGCTCCATGTTTTCTGTGCCCCCCCCCCCCCCGCCGCACAACTGGGATGTAGTTACCTTTCTGGAGCACAGACAAGAGTAAAACAACAGACTCTGTTGTTTTAAAACCTTCAACAGCAAACAGAGAAATGAATAAGCTAGGAGGCTCCCCACATAAGATAAACCTACTTTCCTTAAACTAGTTTACAGGGTTTTTATTTATTTATTAAATAGCTTTTATTTTGTAATTATAATTGACATACAATATTATTTAGTTTCAGGTGTACAACCTAGTTATATAAATATGTCATTTATATAACTTAAGAAGTGACTACCCCAATAAGTCTAGTACTCGTCTAACACCATACATAGTCATTACCATATTATTGACTATATTGCTTAGACTGTACTTTCCATCCCCATGGCTGTTTGTATAACTGGTAATTTGCACATCCCTTCCTCTTTTTCGTCATCCCCCCAACTCCCCTCCTACAAGACTTTTAATAATCTGCCTCCTGGGGATATCTCCAGATTTATTTCCTATTGCTTTACCCATTATATGCTAGAAATATGAATTTTGGGACTGAATTACTGAGTACAAACTTTGGTTTTATCATATATTACCTGCGTGTCCATAACCTTGGTATAGACAAATTTCCTAATTATAGAATGACGATAATCGCACCCAACTCATAAATTGCATTTTGAGAAATAAGTATATTATTGTGTGTAAAGTACTTATGGAAATAAAGAAAAACAACTAGGTATTCACCTACAGTGGGATCTAGCAAATGCATTCCTGGGAATTTATCAAAGAGAAAGGAAAACATATGTTCACAAAAAGACTGGTACCAAATGTTCATGGTAGTTTTATTTATGATAGCCCAAAACTGTAAAGATCCCAGATAGCCATCAATAGGAAAGCAGATAACAATCTGTGGCATACCCACACAATGGAATACTACTGAACAATAAAAAAGAATGAACTATTAATGCAGCCAACAACATGCATGAATTTCAAAGACTTTATGCACCTTACGAAGGAAATCATAATGTATTGATATAAAATTCCAGAGGAGAAAAATATCAACAATAGTGGAAGAAATAATTTTTGCCTCAGGGAAAGTAGGGTGACGAGTGACCAGAAAGAGTCATGAGAAAAGGTTTTGGGTGATGGTGATGTTCTGTACCTTGATAGGGTATTGGGTGATATAGGTATAAAGCAATTTGCCAAAATTCAGAGCATGTACACTTAAAACTTGTGCATTTCATTTTATGTGAATTTTACATGAAAAGAATGTAAACAAATATTAAATTTTAATTTATGATATGAATGCCTATGTATTTAGGAGGAATTGTACTATCAGTAATTTACTTGGAATGTATCAAAAACAGGATGATTCATTTATAGGGAACCACAAGGGGAATGTAGCCTAGTTCCTGACTCAGAAAATCCAGTGGGAAGCAAATCAGCACCCAGGACCTAACCCCATGAATAGGTTTCCCCGTGCAGAATCTGGCCTGCATTGTACCTAGGCTGCTTTGAGGCTTCCTTTTTCTAACACTCCCTCACCCTGGATTGTGGCAGCAAATGTTTACTGCATATCTCTAAAATGGTTTCCCAAAGCCTGTGCTAACCTCCCAAGGATGGAATGTAACCAGTTCAACCACTTTTCACCTTGATCTGCAACATCTTTCTCTTTGAAGTAATTAGCAACATTCTTTCCTTTGTTATCTGTAAAAGGTAATCACCTACAGTGAACCTGTGCATAGTAAATAAGGCCATCCTCCATGTAATACACCCAGAAAAGCAATAAAAATCTGTCCAGGCAGGGGTCAGGGCCCTCTCTCACTTAGAGAGCCACTATGTTGTCCCTTTTTCTCCATAGGAATTCTGTAGTTCATGTGAATTTGTTCATCACAGTCACAACACACAGACCCTGCAGGCCAGAGTCCGCATCAATTCATTGGTGAATAGACAAATGGGAAAATGGAGAAACATGTGATAAAGAAACTCTAGTTACATGTTAATGTGAGAATCCACGCGATGAGTATAGGGAAGGTCACCTAAAAATGCCTTTAACTTAACTGTATTTGAACATTATCATTATAAAGTGTTAAAAATGTATAAAAGATATCTAGCAAAAATATTAATTCAGCTAATCATTATGCAAAATGATTTCACACTTGTATGTTTTTTGTTGTTTAAACCATGATAAGCTCTTGACATATGTGTACACATATATTATAGTATATAGTATATACATATATATAATTTCTCAATTTAACCACATTATCTTTTTATTTACAGTTTTTTATTTATTAACTTTTTAAATTGTTGTTCAAGTACAGTTGACTCCATGTTTTTCATAAAAGTAAACTGAGTGAGTTTCCTTTAGTTCTTTGAAGCATGGCTTTATACACTGCCTGGCAACCATTGACAGATTTATCCTGGACTAGCACTAACTATATATTTCTTCATTGACCATCTTCATAGAACAAAAGTTAAATGAGCTCAGTCTTTTACAATTAATTTTTTATAGAATCATTGATTAGGCTTCTCCAAATAGTTTATATCTCCTTTATATCCTAGGAGGTAACAGCATTAAATATAGTAGTAGAACATTTTTTACCAGACTGCCTTCACTTTCCACTGAAAGATTTACATAGGTTTGAAACAGGAGTTATCCCCACCTAATGATCTGGATCTGTATGTGAGAGCAATATACAGGAATAATCAACCTATAAATTTTCATATATCTCCTAGGAGTTCTCTAGGTAATCAAAGATTTCCTGGTGAAGGTCACTATGCATTGCTAAGATTCCAGTTAATTAAATACTAAAAATATATGTTTCTTTTGAATTTAACATTACTTCTGTACAACTGAAATAGTAAACCATTTGGGGTGATACATTCAAATATACAACCTAATTCTAATTCATTTAGTAAATAAAATAAAGTAATTGTCTGTAGCCAAAGGCACCAGATAGACTCTCTGGAGATGCTTCTATCAAAGACAGTTAATGTCACAGTCTGAAACTAAGGAAAGCCTCACTCTCAAAGAATATTCTACCTTACTTAGAGGCATGCAAAGATACAATGAAAAAATTGGCCAAATACAGTGTCACAAGAGAATACAACATATTTAAAGAAAATTAATTCTAAAGTGCCTCTCCCTTAAAATACCAAATGAAAGTTATAAATATAATTTCAGGCTGTTAATGAATATACTTTATAGGTCAATAATTTCATTATCATATTTAATATTGAATTTAGAGAAATAAAAATAAATATTTTCTAATCTTCCACACAATAATGACTTACATGTATTGGAAACATTTTTAGGTACTCTGTTAAGTAGTTCTCTACTACTGGTAGATGAATTCTCCTAATAATTTTATGAGATAGACACTATTTCCCCTCATTGTACTAATAAAATTGAGATGTGGGGGTTATTTGCCCAAATCTAGTTGTTTGGCCAGAAAGTACATTTAGTTTTTTCCACAAAATAAAACATACATTTTTTACTTTCATCAATAACTTTATTGATTTGTGCACAAACCCACCCACCTGGGAATCAGCACCAGAAGGGCCAAATTTGTTTGTAGGTATCAACAGAAGTGACTGAAAGACAACAGAAAGCTAAGCAGGCCAAAATGTTCTCTCTTGGACCTATCCCCCACAGACAGCATTGTGGGTTGTCCCGCCCTGGTGAATACTTCAGGCTCTATTCCTTAATATGTAGCAGGTGTGCTGAGACAAAAAGAAAAACAAACAAACAACAACAAGAAAAAACATGGCCCAAATGAAAGACCAGATCAAAGCTCCAGAAAAAATACAATGGAGTGATGAAGAGATAGCCAACCTATCAGATGCACTGTTTAAAACACTGGTAATAAGGAAGCTCACAGAATTGGTTGAGTATGGTCACAAAATAGAGGAAAAAAGTAAGGGCTATGAAAAGTGAAATAAAGGAAAATATACGGGGAACCAGAAGTAAAGGGAAGGAAACCCAGACTCAAATCAATGGTTGGGGGCAGAAAAAAGAAATAAACATTCAACCCGAACAGAAGAAACAAAAATTCAAAAAAAAAAAATGAGAGGCTTAGGAACCTCCAGGACAACTCGAAACTTCAACATCCAAATCATAGGGATGCCAGAAGGAGTAGAGGAAGAGCAAGATATTGAAAACTTACTTGAACAAATAATGAAGGAGAGCTTCTTCAGTCTGGCAGAGGAAATAGACTTCCAGGAAGTCCAGGAAGCCCAGAATGTCCCAAAGGAAGTGGACCCAAGAAGGAACATACCAAAGAACATCATAATTACATTACCCAAGATGAAAGATAAAGAGAGAATCAAAATCAGCAAGATAAAAGGAGACAGTTACCTACAAAGGAGTTCCCATAAGACTATCAGTTGATTTCTGAAAAGAAATCTTGCAGGCAAGAAGCAGCTGGAAAGAAGTATTAAAGGTCTTGAGACCTACATCAAAGATTACTTTACCCAGCAAAGCTATCATTTAGAATGGAAGGGCATTTATGGGCAAGAATAGTATGGGAAATATAGAATCTAAAGAACTTGAGACACATGGTCATAAACTAAAGGGGGGGGATAATGGGGACAGGGAGGTAGGGTGGAGGGGAATGAAGGGGGGGAATAGAACAACCGTAATGGCATAATCAATAAAAAATAAATAAATTTTAAAAAAAAGAAAAAAATAATGGAAGGGCAGAAAAAGTGCTTCCCAGCTAAGATCAAGTTAACGAAGTTCACCGTCACCAAGCCCTTATTACATGAAATGTTAAAGGCACTTATCTAAGAAAAAGAAGAAGATCAAGAACTGTGAACAGTAAAATGACAGCAAACTCACAACTATCAACAACCAAAGCTAAAAATAATAATAAATACAAAAACTAAGCAAACAACTAGAACAGGAACAGAATCAGAGAAATGGAGATCACATGGAAGGTTTTCAGTGAGGAGATGGAGGAGAGAAATGGGAGAAAAGATACAGGGAATAAGTAGCACAAATGGCAAATAGAAAATAGAGGAAGGTTAAGAATAGTATAGGAAATTTAGAAGCCAAAGAACATGTATGTATGACCTGTGAACATGAGCTAAGGGGTGGGGGACTGCAGGTGGGTGGGAGTGTGCAGGGCAGAGGGAAATAAGGGGGGAGCATAATAATTGCAATAGCATAATCAATGAATTATAATTTAAAAAATAAAAAGAATTATGTAATATTTTCCAGGTACTTTTTAAGTGATCTAGATTTTATGTAAATAATTTTAAGCTTCACATGGAGGGTTAGCAACAGGGGAGTGGGAGGAGGAGAGGTGGGGAGAAGGTACAGAGAATAAGTAGCATAGATGGTGGGGAGAAAATAGACAGGGGAGGGCAAGAGTAGCATGGGAAATGTAGAAACTAAAGAACTTATGACACATGGACATGAGCTAAAAAAAGAGAATGGGGGTGGGAGGGGGTGTGTGGGATGGAGGGGAATGAAGGGGGGAGGGGACAACTGTAATGGGATAATCAATAAAATATATTATTTAAAAAAACCTTCATAATGTCAGGAGAAAAACTGGGAGAAAGTATTTTAGAGAATTCCTAAAAATGTAAACTAAACTTTCTTGGGCAAACTTACTCCCATTTAATTCAAAAGTCAGGAAAGGAGCAATGCTATCACCATCATCTAGTTCTCTTCCTCCCATGTAAATAACAGCTAACTTCTATTGAGTAATTACTGTGTACCAGACACTGTTTTAGCACATTCTGTGTACCATTTAGTACTCTTTATTTTACAGATAAGGAAACTGAAACATAGACAGATTAGGGCACTTGCCCAAGGTCAGTAAATTGGTGGAGCTGGATTTACACCCAGATCCAATCTACTCCTGATGTCCCAGTCATGTCAACCCAAACGCATTGCCTCATCTCCCAAATACGCAGTGTGCACTTTTTGACCTTTCCAATTCGTCTATGTGGGAGTGGAATTTAAAAAAAATACTACATGATATACCTATTAACTAACTCTGACTTCATTTTTTATTCTTAAATCTCTTGGGAAAGACTATTCCACTGCCAGGTCATATTTCTGGTGTAATTATTTCTCTGTCTTCTTCAGATTTTAGGATGAAATGGGATAAAGTCTCTCTCTCTCTCTCTCTCTCTCTCTCTCTCTCTATATATATATATATATATATACACACACACACACATACATACATGTGTATAGGAAAAATAGGCTATGAATGGGAAAAGTAAGTATATGTATATATTTATTCCCATTCATACCTTTTCTTTTATTCCTAAATGGATTCATTTTAGAGTGATTGTATTTAATTGCAGACATTCAAAAGCAACAAGTTTTTGAGATATAACAACTTATATAATGTCATTTCACCCTCAAAAACAGTTAAAATCTTCTAGATATCTTTCTGTATATTGATATACATACCATATTTTTTGAACTATAAGATGCACTTCCCCCCAAATTTGGGAGGAATAGTGGTTGTTAATGCTGCTGTTGAGTTGTGTTTACATTTACATTGGTGAAATACTATGTTATTTATGTTATTAAATATTTTGCCACGTTTTTTGCTTCAAAATTTTTTGCCCATTTTCCTCCTTTAAAACCTAGGTGGGTGTTATGGTCCAAAAATACGGTAAATATATAAATATATGCCTATACATATAGATGTTCATATACTCTGTATACCTATATAAAAATTGCAGAGATGTGTGTTAATGTACCTATCTTTACACATATATGTGTTAGATAGATAAGAGATGGGTTATTGATATAGGTGGGTGGATGACAAGATGACAGAAGTATGCATATTTTTAAGCATGGGTGGAGGAAGTTTAACTCTCACTTCCTATAATAAACTAGTTTTTCATCCAGATTAAACTATTTTTACCATATCATCACTACTGTAGAAATGCATTCATTACTTGTTTAGCTTAGGTAGTTTCAAACTTGGGGGGCTGGATATACATCTTTGATGGTCACAGCTATGTCACCTACTTTGTGCAGCCTGAGTGGTAAAGCCAAATTTCAACCCTTGATGACTTTCAGACTGACCACCCAAGAGTCCTTCTGAGGAGCATTCTTGCATTTTGAAAACTGAGCTATAATTTCTCATAATTCAAACTCAGTAGCATATGTCCTGTTTATGCATGTATCTATATACAAAAAATAATTACATATATTTATATAATATATTGTATATAATTACATAATGTATTACATAATTATATAATATATAATTATGTGTCATATATAATTTATAGTTGTATATATAACATATTATATATTATATAAAATGCTTTATATATTATATAATATAAACCACTATGATATAACATTCTCTGTATAACTGGATAAGCTATAATGTTCTATACTTGATAATTTAATAGAAATGCTTTAAATTTATATTTAGTTTTTTTGGCTAAATTGGAACAAAGCAAATGACCTTTAAAATCTTCAGAAAAATTGCATAAAAATAGTTACAATATATATTTCAGAACTTTGTTTTTCACAAATGTAATAAATTAAACATTCTCCTTTGATATTTCTTTATTGTGCAAAGGGAGACCCATTCAGTCAAACTGTCCTTCTACCATTTTTTTGACATGACGGGCAGAGATATTGACATTTCCAAAGAGAAATGGAAGATGTCTCAGGGTTTGAAGAAGGACTATGGGTAATCAACCTAAAATTAGACACAGATTATGTTGGCTCTCCTCTCTTGATTTAATATTTTCTTCTATGAAGCAATAGTGAGTTGAAGGTAAGGAAAGCAACATATACCCACAAATATTTTTGAAAATCTAATCTAAATATACTATAGAAAGAAATGACAGTCTAACTGTTGGCCAAAGCATTCTCAGAAATGATATTTTTAAAGTATATTTTATGTTATTACAGTTTTCCAAATTTTTTCCTTTCCTTTATCCCCCTCCACTCTATACCTCCTGAACCTCCAGCATTCCCCCCATCTTAGTTCATGTCCATGGGTTGTCCATACAAGTTCTTTACTTCTTTGTTTCCTATACCATTCTTAACCTCTCCCCATCTATTTTATGCCTGCCGATTATGCTTCTTATTCCCTATACATTCCTCCTGCAATCCTCCCTTCCCCGTCCCCACTGAAAACCTTCCATGTAATCTCCATTTCTCTGATTCTGTTCCTGTTCTAGTTGTTTGCTTAGTTTTTGTATTTATTATTTTTTTTAGCTTTGGTTGTTGATAGTTGTGAGTTTGCTGTCATTTTACTGTTCACAGTTCTTGATCTTCTTCTTTTTCTTAGATAAGTGCCTTTAACATTTCATATAATCAGAGCTTGGTGATGGTGAACTCCTTTAACATGATCTTATCTGGGAAGCACTTCATCTGCCCTTCCATTCTAAATGATAGCTTTGTGGGGTAGAGTAATCTTTGATGTAGGTCCTTACCTCTCAAGATCTTGAATACTTCCTTCCAGCCACTTCTTGCCTGCAAGATTTGTTTTCAGAAATCAACTGATAGTCTTATGGGAACTCCTTTGTAGGTAGTTTCTTACAAAGAAAACCTTTCTTTTCTCTTGCTGATTTTAAGATTATCTCCTTATCTTTCATCTTGGGTAATGTAATTATGATGTGCCTTGGTGTGTTCCTCCTTGGGTCCACTTCCTTTGGGACATTCTGGGCTTCCTGGACTTCCTGGAAGTCTATTTCCTTTGCCAGACTGAAGAAGCTCTCCTTCATTATTTGTTCAAGTAAGTTTTCAATATCTTGCTCTTCCTCTACTTCTTCTGGCATCCCTATGATTTGGATGTCAGAGGTTTCGAGTTGTCCTGGAGGTTCCTAAGCCTCTTCTCATTTTTTTTGAATTTTTGTTTCTTCTTCTGTTCAGGTTGAATGTTTATTTCTTCCTTCTGCCCCAAACCATTGATTTGAGTCTGGATTTTCTTCCCTTCATTGCTGGTTCCCTGTACATTTTCCTTTATTTCACTTTTCATAGCCCTTACTTTTTTCCTCTATTTTGTGACCACACTCAACCAATTCTGTGAGCTTCCTTATTACCAGTGTTTTGAACTGTGCATCTGGTGGGTTGGCTATCTGCTCATCACTTATCCCTCTTTTGAGCTTTGATCTGGTCTTTCATTTGGGCCACATTTTTTTCTGTCTCGGTACACCTGTTATATTGTAAGGAGATGGGGCTTAGGTATTTACCAGGGTGAGACAAACTTCTTTGCTGCATTGTTGCACTGTCCATTTGAGAGGGGTCATGGAGGGAACAATGTTGTTCGCTTACTCCGCTCTAGCCCCACTTTCCAACATACTCTCTCCTGTGAGACTGGAAATTTCTTCCACTGTGTCAACTCCCATGGTAGTTTACAGCTAGATTTGAGTCTTTTTAAAATTTTTATTAAGCTTTGAATTTTAGTTTCCCATTCAGCCAGCCCCGTCTTGCCTGCAGAGTCCCCCACCTTGCTGTGAGTCCTCACTGCTAGGCTGCCCAACTTCTTTAACTCTTTGGTTGCTGTAATTCTGTGCAGTTTGATTTTCTGACATATCTGGTTGTTTATTATTTTTAGATCAATTGTTATCCTTCTTTTGGTTGTGCAAAGTTGTGTGTTTCTACCTATGCCTCCAATTTATCCGGAACTCCCAGAAATTGTGTTTCAATGTTTTTTTTACTTCATATCACAAACTCTTTACATGATCTTAATTTTTGTTCTATGCACAAACCTTCCCAGTTATATTCCAGGTTCTTCTGTGGACCCCAAGGAAACCAAAACTGTTCAGACTCTTCCTTCCACGTCTGCATCCTTCCTGCTTCTCCAGGTGCCCTGCTGAGAAAAGCCTGTCCTCCTAATTTCAGTCATTCAACATATTCTATGTCTCCCAATGTAATAAAATGCATAAACGTTCCTAATACTACATGCACACAAAGAGAAGCACTTTAAAAATTGCACTTCCAGGATATGGCTTAAAATATTTTTTATTTTACAAAAAATAATTTCCCTTTTGTTTGGATCCTAGTTAACCAACCAATTTCTTCCTCGATCTATGCTGTTGAAGCAACATTTGTTGAATAGTGCACATGTTCAATAATAAACATAAATGATGATGGGCAACTGACCTTTGTTTTCAGTGTAGAACCTTAACATTCCATGAATATTTGTCTACATCAGTGTCTTTGTAAACGTCAGATCACGACAATGACAGAAAAAAATCATTTGACCTTCACATCTCCCAGACTGTAGAAGCTTATTCTCAGAGGAAAAAAAGTATTAAAAGATTTTGTCTAAAAGGTTGGGCATGCTGAGAGTGGTATCTCAGCAAAGTTCCATGAGATGCAAAGACAATCATCACCACATATGCCATCTGATTTCACCTCCTCACAGCATTTTACTTAATATAAAAGAAGGTTCTTAAGTTGAATATGTATCAGTATTTTGCATGTATCAGTCTTTCAAAAGATTAAAAAAATTAAATGAATAATTGAAAAAAATGATATTTAGTAATTCAATACTACTTCAAAAGGAAAGAAGTAATTCCTCTTCGGGTCATGATGGGATAAACTGAGGGAGAAGAGCCATGAGATAGTTCCACCGCACTGCTATTGAATCGCTCTTTCCTTGAACTTAATGATGTGACAGATAAATTTGCATTAAGTATATTTATTTATGGTATAGATTCACTTTAGTATGTTATCTTTAATTTAGATTTAATTGAATGTTTGTAGATACCAAGGGGTACTAATTTGATTAACGTTTTGTGTATTGCCTAACCTATTTTACTTGCATATGTGTTCAACATATATATATATATATATATGTATATATATATATATGTATATATATATATGACATTGATTATGCTTGGCTTAATTTACAGACTTTCATGCTACACTTTCATGCAAAGTAGACCCCAATTCAATCAAGTGTACTACCATACCTTTATTTATTTTTTATACTTTTTAAAATGTTTTTATAATCAAAGCTTTAATGTATTCATAAAATTTTAATATGACATACACAACTGAACTTTTTGAAATAAAAACACTTCAGATACGCAGAGAATTAAATTTTTGTTTGAAATGTAGACGTCATGATAATCAAGTTAATTTTAAAAATGAAAAAAATATTTTATATTTTGTGCTACTGTCTACTTAAGAATTGGGGAAGGGCGGTAAGGTCACTATGAATTATTTTAAATGCAATTACAATGAAAAGATAACATTGCCAACTAACAGAATGGCAAAAATTTAAAAAATGAGTTACCATGTCCAACACTGACCAGAGCAGAGTTTGCTAACTATGTGTTTTTCACTAGTACAGGAAAAATCTTTAAAATATGCATACTTTATGATGAAGTAATTTCATTTTTAGAAATCTAATCTCTGTCAATAACAAATGCTAGAAAGTTGTACAAAAACATTCATACATATCCAGAAAAGGAAGAATATAAGGAAATACCTATGAAAGAATGATATGTCATCATTGTAAATAAAGACTTAAAGAAATATTTATGTAACATAGAGAGACAGTCACAATAAGTTGCTCAGCAAAAGGAACAGACTACATGTAGCATAATGCCAATTTTTACATGTATATGAACTTACATGTATAATGTTATCATAAATGCATGGGGAAAAGGTAACAATAGATATACCCAAAAATGTTAGCATCACTTTTATTTGACTTAAGAGACAATAGAAGATTTAATTTGGTGTTTCTTTTCATTTTCATTGCCTTTTGCTTTTAATTATTTATTTTTTAGATTTTTTTCCAGAAAACATCTATTTTCATAGAGTTGAGTTTAGTAGCCTTTACCTGGGAAAATGTTTAATAGAAATTACTTACTTTTTCCTTACTACATTCAATAGAGAAGGTGGGGACAATGTCTTTTTGTACGCACTTCCCCCTCTGACCTCACAGAGCCCTGTACAGTGATTAGCAAATCCACTTTGTCATATTCCATGACCAACTGCATCATGAGTGAGGTTGCTATATACATGCAAACATCATGTTCATAACTGGATTGTCTGGGTTTTTGTTTTTTTCTACTTCTATTTGGCCAAAATGGTTCTCTGAACTAAGGCTCCCTCTCATTCTTAATGCCAGCTTATTTTGTCTGTCCTACATTCTCTTGTTTGTGTTTGGATTTTTTCATCTCCTCTGCTTTCTAAATAAGTTAGCCTGCATGGGGGGCAGGAGAAAATGGTGAGAATCCAGAAATGCATTTGGGTTTAGTGTAGTAAAGAGGAGATTATGATTTTGGATTAGGCAACACTCTCCAGTCCTGTTTACCAAACTGCTGTGCAGATTTTGTGCACAAGCCCAACCAATAATAGGATGGTATACCAAGTTTTATTTTTCTCCCATTGTCACTTCTGCCTGTAAGTCCCTCAGGAGCCTTCTAAGTAGGTGCTGCAGAAATTGGAAGAATGAGGCATTCCTTGGTCCCTAAGGGAAATGCCATTGAATAACTTTTAGATTTACCCCAACCTGGACTACCGTCATGAGCCCTTGATGTGGATTGCACTGCAGGCCCTACCCTAGAATGGCCCTGAGCTTGGCTACTGCTCTGCTGTAGCCATCCTGAAATCTTTAATAATTTTTGAAGCAAAGACACTCGGGCTCCCAAATTATGTAGCTGGTTCTAGCCACAGACCCAAACACTGAATGTCCTTTCTGGGAGAAAATGGCAAAGCCAAAATTCACACATAGACACTTTGCATATTGGGGAAAAGAACATAGGAGTATCTTTTTCCTTTTGGATTGTCTGTTAATGTGAGTCTTCCATTCTCAGAAAGCCTCCCGATTTCTTCCCTTTAGCATCTCACTATAGATTTGCATTTAATAATTATTTTTCCGAGATAAGCTAAAAGCCCTTCCTTCTCTGCACTGTTATCAGAAAAACAAAATAGAAAAATTACTGAATAATGGAAAACCAGATATAATTCATGATCTCAACATTCTAGTTTTGTAAGTATTTTTACTTAACCGTGACAGGGTTTCTAAACTTATATCAAGATTATATTCACATGTAAGTAGAAGAGCAAGGCTTACATGATGAGCCCAGTGAGGCTTTCTTGGATCTTAACTAGTTATTGGTTGGCAGGAAGGTCAACTAATAAATCAAATGATGACATCATAGAATGGTCCCAGTATTAATTTTTTGTAATGCCATTTTTAAGAAAAACAACATCACTCTTATCATTCCCCAGGATTAAGTTCAGAAGCTTATACTCCTGCCTTCCTAATCAATTTCAAATTTCCTTTGGGGCAAGGTCAGGAATAGCTGTCTTAACTGAAACAATAACTGGAGATGAGAATCAAATTATTTCTATCTACAGCCAGCAAAAAGTCATGCTTACCTTTTTCTTTCAATCCAGTGCCCTGCCAACAAATTTATGTTAAATGCATGTAATATTACAATCTATTTAAAAGATTTGGTAGAAAATAAAAGAATAGAGTATATTATGAATAACTCTGTTGACAGGCTCCAGGGACATAATGCTCTTAAATTCATCATATTAAAACAATATGGTTCTCATATGCTAATACTCATTCCAATTTGTTTACAACAAAATGGGTCAACGGACCATTAATTCACTTGCAAAACTGTCATCTCTCACTTTAGGTTTTGTAAAACTAATGAGACTTCACTGGTATTTGCTCACAAAGTCTGCTCAGCACTTCACACTAATAATTTCTATTGACAAGGTTATTGGATTCAAAATGAATGTTTACATTGAAAGGGGAAACAAGTGTCAAATATGAAGCTCAAACAGATACTCTAAGGTGGAGAAGCTTATCATACTTAAACCCTGTACTGTTTATTCCCCTTAATGAAAAGCAAAGACAATAGGAGACATGGGGATAAATGTAATGAAGAAAAACAATACTAGGGTTCTGAGAGGTTAATCCAAGCACAGCAGAGTTAATCTAGGAGAGGCCAGGGGAGGTTTTAGGCTAAAGGCTGAGACAAAACTTGTTACTTTTTGATCCAGTTTTACCCAATGACTGACTATTTGCAAAGAAGTAATTGGATTTTTTAAACCAGTGGGGCAGAAGTTACAACCTTGATTTTTCTTGTTAAACACACTTGGGTACTTGTTTCCACAATAAATGATGTCAAAGAGTTTCATTTTCTCCTCAAACAACAGCACAAAAGGAATATAACAATATACCTATTTAAAAAGACACAGATTTTGACCCCAAACCAAAAAGTCTTGAGAGCCAAACTATATATTCGACAGATGCTACAATAATATTGTTTTGTAAAACAGAGAAGAAATACCATTCTCTTTCAATGTTCCAAAGGTTAAAATATAAATGTGCACATTTGATTAATGATTGCTTTAATAAAGTTCTTTTAAAAATCATTTATTTTATTTTATTTGAGATTTTATTTATTTATTTTTAGAAAGAGGGGAAAGGAGGGAGAGAAACATCACTCAGTTGCCTCTCATGCCCCATTCCTCTCAACTAGGAACCTGACCTGTCCCACAACCCAGGCATGTACCCTGACCAAGAATCCAACCAGTGACCTTTTGGTCTGCAGGTAGACACTCAATCCACTGAACCACAACAGCTAGGGTTAAACAATCATTTATTTTAAAAATACATATTCTGCATTATTTTATCTGACATATAGAGTCAGGTAAATGAGGTAGTGCTCAAAACACTTTAAGAGTATAGTTCTACTTTGCATATATTTGCAAAAGTTTTGCCTCACAAACCTGAAAGTGCAAACTTTGAAAATATAACTGAATCAAATTCACTTGGGATGTTCCCAAGGTAAGAAAGTAACCATAACCTAGGGGGTGGGGATGTTACCAAACAACAAGAGGTCCGAGGGAGGGGCAATACAATATTTGGCCCACTTAGGGATGCCCAAAACTGCTATACAACAGGGGCCCCTCCCAAGGACAAAATACTAAAATCTACTGGGCCCTTCTGTCCGCCACCAATTGGAAAGACATCTCTTAATGCCAGAGATTTGTGAAAAAGAAACAAAATGTTTATATAATGCTATTCAGGCCTAACGCCTCCACTAAAATATCAAAGTCCTTTAGATTGTACACCTACACCCACACAGCGCTCCTTTCTCCCACTGTCCCAACTCCGGGTACCGTAAATCAGGAAAAGAGCACACGTCTGTGTTGCAGGTCACTGGCACCGTCAGCTGTGTCATTGTGCAGGATCTCGAGTTAATCCAAAGTACTGTGGTACCCTCTCATGGTCCACTGGCAAGAGTCCTTTGTACCCAGTTCCAATCAAAGTCTCTCTTGCTTTTCAGGCCCCGCGGCCAAAGGGGGCACCCCAAAGCTGCGTGGGCCTCTTCTACCAAAGCTGCAGGGGTTCGCACTCCACCAAAAGCATGTGGCTTCCTTCTTCACCTGGCTGCAGGGATCTCCATTCTGGCAAAGCTGCGTGGTTTTCCCTTTCACCTGGGAAAGAGGGGGTCCACACCCTGCCAAAACCACGTGGCTCCCTCTTTCACCTCACCAAGAGGGGGTCCTCACTCTGCTGAAACCGCGTGGCTCTCCCTCTCATCTGGCCAATCGGGGACCCTTCGTGTCCTGGAGCCAGTCTTTTCCAAGCTCCCACACAGGCCTTCTCACTCCGGAGCCCAGACCCTAGTTTCATTCCGAGTCCAAGCCCTTCTCACTCAGGAGTGCAGCCCCTCGTTTATTCCTGAGTCCCAGCTACCCCCTTCTTCCTGGCTCCCAACTTGGCCACAGCTTTTTAACATATCTATGAAACCAGTTAAAGGTTATAGATATGTTAAATAACCATTCCAGAGGTTAGCTCCAAAACTGTTGCTATGCAAAACAGCTCTCAATGGCCTGGCTCCATTCATTTCTTCCCCCTGGGGGGAGGTGTGAGGACATCTTATATGTCTCTCCAATATTCCTATACACTTTGAATTCTGGACACCATTCCAAATCTTTTTTTGGGGCCTTCCTGGCCGCACCCTGTATCAATTCCCTCCTTTCAGATATATACCCACTTTATAATCATATAAAGGAAAATGGATGCAGATCTCATCTTCTTGTAGCTGCTTCGAGCTGGAAATGGACGCTGTCCTACACACTCATGGGTCGGGGTGCCCTGAAAGGGGAGGGGGTGCAGCATGGAGGGAGTCCTTCCTGTAAGGGGAAAGACCTTACAGGGTCCTGGTCAGTTGGCTGTCACCTGAAAGTTGAAGGCTTGGTGTCCAAAGGCTGGCATTACTGGACTGTTGGCATTCTGGTCAGGTCATATTCTTGAGGTGACAGATTAGGCAAGAAATTGGAAGTACAGTTAAATCATAACCATTAATTTACAAAGGCAGACACTTCAGTAACAAATGGCTTATCTAGTGGAAGGTGTATAAGGCATGCTACACCTATCTAAAAACTCTTGTGCTCCACCATACTTCACTCAGACTGAGGGGAATACATTAAGATTTCCCTCCTTTCAGATATCTGGGCCCTTTCTGTCCAAGCCATCAAGACAGAAAAGGGAAAATCAGTTTCAAGTGAAGGCCACGGACTGCCCCAGCCCTTCACCAACCCAACTACTTAGTTCAGCCAAACCGTTGAGTCTCAGGGGGGCGATGACGAAGATGGGCCCCTTAAGTGAGGCCTATATTGCAACCAATCACTCATAGGCATAGGCAGGTCATAGGCATACACCCTAAGAAAACAGAAGAACACACAGGTTAATTCACACAACGATCCCCAAACCAGTCTCTGCATCTGTGAGACTGTCTTTTGGGAAGACATTCCATTGCAAGATCCTTTGCACCTGTAAATTGTACATCTTTGGTAACATCACAAACCTGGTTTCAACTTTCAAATGAAAACAAACTTTCAAGACAATTAGCTGCACCATTCTGATGTCCAATACTGAGCATTGTGATTTTCCTTGAATTACAATTTTTCTCCTTAAGATCACCCTCACTGTTATTACAGGGACTACTTTGGGTCCCACTTTTGATTTTGACTGTTTGTTTGCATAAACACACCAAGAGCAGCCTGGATCACTGATGATCCCTAAGTCTACTTTGCTGGAACTCTCACTGGGAACCTTCAGATTGACTTCTCAGTCCGCCCCTCAGGGCACAAAAGCAGAGCCACACACCTGCCATCTGGCTTTGCCTGTACCAGTTGTTTCACTCAAGTCCTTGAGCCTCCATTGTGTCTACAGGTTCCTTTTTAGCCATCTTTCAGGAAAGCAACCTTCGTTCCTTCCCTAGAAATACTGGCACGAACCGCACAATCAACTAAAGTACCAGGCTTTTCTTGTGGGCTTTCATTAGCTTCACAGGTCAATCCCAGTTCCTCAGGGCTTTCTGGTAACGACCAGAACCCATACATGCCTCCTTCAGGTGTGACATTCCAGCCAAAGTCCTGGTTAATAAAACCACTATTAAAGACTGGTCTTATTGGTTTTATGCAAAGAAACCTTATGTCATCACTCATTCCTTTAGAATGCCAAATTCTGGAGATCAGGTAGGGGGAAAAATACAAAGCATAATGGAAAATCCTTTTCCTTGTTCACTTTCCTACAGAGTATGAAGTTTCAACCTTTCCTGGAATCCTCAGTTTCCTTTTCAGAGCAGATACAGAGCAAAATCCCAAACAGAGTTCCAAAACAATACAGATAGAGACATTCTCTTGCACCAATGCGTCCACTGGTGCCTCGCAGAGATATGCTCCTTCAGGCCAGTCTCATGGAAGAGACTTGCTGCTTTGCCTCAGGCTGAAGCACTCATCAGCCCCAAATGACCCTTCCTGTGTCCCGGCGGAGTTGCCAAAAGCTGTTACCGAACAAGAGGTCTGAGGGAGGGGAGTAATACAATATTCGGCCCACCTAGGGATGCCGAAAACTGCTATACAACAGGGGCCCCTCCCAAGGACAGAATATTAATATCTACTGGGCTCTTCTGTCCGCCGCCAATTGGAAAGACATCTCTCAATGCCAGAGATTTGTGAAAAGGAAACAAAATGTTTATTTAATGCTATTCAGGCCTAACGCCTCCACTAAAATATCAAAGTCCTTTAGGTTGTACACCTACACCCACACAGCACTCCCTTCTCCCACTGTCCCAACTCTGGGTACCTTAAGTCAGGAAAAGAGCACACGTCTGTGTTGCAGGCTGCTGGCACCGTCAGCTGTGTCACTGTGCAGGATCTCGAGTTAATCCAAAGTACTGTGGTACCCTCTCATGGTCCACTGGCAAGAGTCCTTTGTACCCAGTTCCAATCAAAGTCTCTCTTGCTTTTCAGGCCCCGCGGCCAAAGGGGGCACCCCAAAGCCGCGTGGGCCTCTTCTACCAAAGCTGCAGGGGTTCGCACTCCACCAAAAGCATGTGGCTTTCTTTTTCACCTGGATGCAGGGATCTCCATTCTGGAAAAGCTGCATGGTTCTTCCCTTTCACCTGGGCAGTTGTCCCCTCATGTCCTGGAGCCAGTCTTTTCCAAGCTCCCACACACCGGCCCTTCCACTCAGAGGCGCAGCCCCTCGTTACATTCCTGAGTCCTAGCTACCCCCTTCTTCCTGGTTCCCAACTTGGCCACAGCTATTTAACATATCTATGAAACCAGTTAAAGGTTATAGATATGTTAAATAACCATTCCAGAGGTTAGCTCCAAAACTGTTGCTATGCAAAACAGCTCTCAATGGCCTGGCTCCATTCCTTTCTTCCCCCTGGGGGGAGGTGTGAGGACATCTTATACGTCTCTCCAATATTCTTATACACTTTGAATTCTGGACACCATTCCAAATCTTTTTTGGGGGTCTCCCCTGGCTGCACCCTGTATCAGGGAGACATTAAAA
This sequence comes from Artibeus jamaicensis, assembly GCF_021234435.1. Taxonomy (NCBI): domain Eukaryota; kingdom Metazoa; phylum Chordata; class Mammalia; order Chiroptera; family Phyllostomidae; genus Artibeus; species Artibeus jamaicensis. The sequence continues at coordinate 2,779,312 of NW_026521887.1, forward strand.
TCAATTAATATTTTTGGGAACTAACCATATTCTTTGAATTTGATAACATATTTTTAACATATCATTAAATTTACATGCAAATCCCTACAGATTAGATCTGAGACTACATTGCATACTGTCAGCAATTACACTGTGCTTCACATTTGAAAGAATGGAAAAATCTGAAAACAAAGTAAGGAAGACCAAAATAAATAAATAAACAAATATATAAATAGCCTCACAGCCTTCTAGAGAATGGGTAGGTTGGTAATGAAGGGGAGAGTGTTACTGCCAGAATATTAACTCAGAATTGTCCTAAATCCAACAAAGTGTTTTCACATGATCTCTCCTACTTCTAAGAGAAAGATTTATCTTAATGACAGTTTTCATTACCTTTTCTAAATTTGAAATGTTAATATGAAAACATATAATATTATAGAATATGAAAACTGTCTTCTTATTAAAGTTTATTAAATTTACATGAAATTTCAAAAACTATATTTTAAACTAAAGAAGTAATATAAAATTATAATATAAATGCTATTTGAAAATGTATTTACCATTGTTATTTCTATTGTTTAGTAAAATGAGTTTGAAAGCAAATAAGACATCTTTATCTTCAAAGGAAAATCATTTCTACATATTTACAAGTGCATTAGAAAAGTCAATATGTTTATAAGAGATTCCTTTTGAATTCCATTAGTGAGGTCATATTGGATTTTATTTAAACTATTTTCATTTTCTAGCATATCATCTTTACATTAATTAAGTTGAAATGAACACAATTTATAAAGCAACAGTAAAGAGATGCATTTCTTATATATACATTTTGTGCAATTTTGAGCTATTATTGTTTAACTCTTTTTTAAAAAATAATTTGTAATGTCATATGCTCAAGTTTCTCAAGATTGCTCAAAAGTTTCTAGGTAACAACAGTGTTAAAATAAACAAAGTAGATTAAAATGTAAAAATGAATCCTTAGTTATCATACTTAGCATAGCTTGCTTACTGGAATATAAATAAGACCTTCAACAACTGGCATTTTAATCTTGGCTTTGTTTTTCCCAAAGAACAGCAGGTACAAATCTAATCTCTCCCCCACCACCATGCTCTGCCATCCTTTGGGAAGCCTTTCCTAACTCCAAATCCTACTGGGGAGCCTGTTAGATGCTCTAAGGCTTCTGTGCTTCTTTTTCTTTTATCACTTGTGCCCCCTGTGTAAGCAGTGACCTTGAGCATCTGTGTTCCTTACGGAAAAAAGATCAATGAGCAAGGGGATTACGCTTTCCTGTTACAAGGCTAATATTTATTGAATATCACTCTGTTTTGCATATGGTATCTCACTTGATCTTCACATCACTTCTCTAAGGTGGGTGCTACTTGGCCCTACCAAAGAGATAGTGTGGCACTGTGGTTAAGATTTTGGACTCTGAAGCCATAAGTGCCTGGGTTTTCATCCTGCTCTGCCATTGTTAACTGTTTAGATTTAGGCAAGTCAATGACCTCTGTATACCTCCATTTCCTCATTGTAAAATGAAGATAAAAATGGTGTGTGCCAGGGAGTTTTTATGAGAACTAAATACTTTACTATATAAGGTACTTAGAATAGTGCCATGCACATAGTAGATGGCAAGCAAATGTTATCTAGAATCACTCACATTTTGCAGGATAAGGAAACTGAGGCTTAAGGAATCTGTGTCACAGGTGGTAAATGGGGAAGTTTTCTTTCTCTTAAACACTCAGAAGACCTGCCTTATAATATAAAATATAAAAAAAAACTTTACTTGCAAAATAAAGAAAAGCAATAAATGTTGGACAAATGTTGTTAGAGGAAATGAATGGCAGAAATATCGCCTTCCTCAGCACAGCTACCCAGACCAGCCTTGGAGGGCAGACACAGGGGACCCACTGGCAGTCGGACATCTGTCTGAGAGGCTGTTCCCACTGAGAAACATCCTGGTTGAGACTTTAATGGGAGGTATTAATTCCTGGCATCTGACCACTATGCAGAATGTCTGCTTTTCTTTCCTTAATTAATTAAAATCATTACATACCTTTGACCTATAAGTTCATCTCTGAAAGAAATCTTCATTAAAGCAAACATTTTTATGTATAAGATGTGACCAAACAGCTTGGGAAGCAGATCTGTGGGTGTTGGGGACAAGGACAGGTTCAGTAATCATTCATTTACTCAACAAGTGTTTACTTGAACAACTATGGATCAGACACTACACAAGCTGTAGGTATTTGCAATACTAAATTAGGACGATGATGTACTTTCCCTTTTAGAATTAAAGACTTTCTTAGGTGGCTGATACTGGGGAAATTGGTTAACTGCTTATAGGTGGGAAATATATTTAGTTTCTCACCTTCTACTACACATTAAAATTAAATCTTAATGTGTTAAATAATTAAATATAAAAGGAAACATATAGTAAGTGAGTAATTATCTGATTTACAGTAGAGAACTTTTCAAATGCACAATCTCAGAAAATAGAAGGTTGTAAGATATTAATTCAATATAAATATGTCTGTGAGTCAAAATGTCATGAAAGTAACACCCTAGGAAACATATTTGAAATAAATTCAGGAAGCCAGCAATCTAAAATTCACTTTGCTGCTCTGTAAGGCCTCAAGCCCTCCTGCAAGCCAACCACTCTGTCATTTTATAACTAATCCTGCACTGATCGCCTCATTCCAACACCTTGATTATTGTTTCAGTGTTCTCAAGAGCTCCCAAGTTCTTAAACTGATTTTAGATTATTTTTCCTCAAACACTTGACTGGTCTTGGTACTAATTCCCAGTGAAATTCTTACCACAGCCTTTATCCAGCCCAGAACCTATCCCATACCCCAGTCCCAGCTTGGTCCCGGTCTGGCACAAACCATTTTTTTAATTAAGGCTGTTGTAGTCACATTTTCCTTCTGACAGTATGAATACTGTCATTGACACCTTCCCTGATGAATTAGTGCTAGTAAGTTTTTGTCCATTCTGGGATTCTTTCCCACTGGCCTGCTGCTAAGAACCAGGCATGATTGCTTAGCTTGTCTACATTGTGACAAAGATGCTAGAAAGGAAACATTCATGTTTATTTTAAATGCCAGAAACTCATTATTTTTCTCTCTTCACCCAAAGAATTGTCCTGGATCTCCATGAAGAGATCTGGAATTTTCCAAAGTAGATAAGATACCTGTGGAGCAGAAAAAGAGTTTGCTCTCATCTTCTGAAGGGTGAACAGAGAGATCCCTGAACTGAGCCTATTCTTTGAGTGGTAGCCTCTTAGCACTTTTTAACAAGTCTTATAAAGTGTTTCCTCCCTTATAATGTGACAATCTTTTCTATTTTAAGAAAATAAAATTTTCTTAAATTTTTTTAATTTTTTAAAAAAGCTGTACCTTTTTTCACAAGTTATAATATTAAGGAAGAAGAAAATAACTGGACATTTATCTCCAGTTGTGTACATTACATTTAGGCTCAAAACTCCTGTCAAATAAAAAAGCTGGATAGATAACTGAAATGGAACTAGGAAACAACAACAATACACTTCTAACCCACAAGTTAAAACTGATTAAAACTTACAACGTGGGCAGGTGAAGGGAACTAACAAGGGAATCTTACAACCCAGATGATCTGCCAGAGATCAAACTCTTACATTGATGTGACTTGCATTAAATGATTTTTTTTTCGCTTTAGGGGTAAACTGCTCATGGGAAGGCCTGTAGCCTGGGTATTTAGTGTAATTTTGTGTATTTGTCAGTGAATTAGAAGACACAAAACATTGTTCAGGGTTTAGACTTGGGGATTTCAGGCTGTTTGAGGGTTTAAGTTCTATTTTTGAAGGGGAACCTGGAGGAAAGATTTTCAACAATATTGTTGAAACCCCAGTCTTATCATGAGAAAAACGTCAGACAAATTCTGATGGAGGGGCATTCTGCAAAACACTTGACTAGCCTTCCTCGAAATTGTCAAGGACACCAAAACAAGGAAAGTCTAAAAAACTGTCACAGCCAGGAGGGATCTAGGAAGACATGACAAACAAATGCAATGAGGTGTCTTGGATGGGATGCTTGATGAGAAAAGAGATATTGTATAAAAACTAAGGAATTCTAAATTCTGTATGTACTTTCAATGAAAATAATATATCAATATTGGTTCATTAATTATAACAAATGTACCATACTATATAAGATATTTGTAAAAGAAGAAATGATAAAGGATATGTGGGAACTCTGTACTATTTTAATATTTCTGTATATGTAAACTGCTCTGAAACTAAATCTATTTAAAACTTAAAAAAAAAAAACCACACTACTTTTGCCAAGATGGAGGCATAGGTGGAAACATTGTGCCTTCTTGCACAATCAAGTTTAAAGACAACAAAGTTTTAGTAACAAAAAATGCAGCCAAAACACAGAAAATTGAACTATACGGAAGTCCAACAATAATGAACCCTTCAGCCAGACCTGTAAGAGGGGCAGAGCCAGCAGCAGAGCAGGACTGGGTAGGAAAAATCCCCCAAACCAGGCATGCAAGCAGCTGTGGGCAAATCCCAGGCATGGGGTTGCGACGGGCAGATCCACTGAGGGCCCAAGGTGGCAGGCTGATTATGGTCACACATTCGAGGGCAGATAAACCACCAAAGAAGCGAGCATTGAGACAGACCTCAAACGTCCCATTGGCAGGAAGCAGCAGAGACCACCGCTATTGCCCCTCTTTGACCCCACCCCCACATGTAGCGTCACTACCCAGAGATATGGGTGGTCCCGCCCTGGTGAACATCTAAGACTCCCCTCCACATACTTAACAGGCGCGAAACAGACCAAAACATGGCTTAAGAAGAACTCAGAGCCCCAGAGCCCATAAATCTAAGCAAACAAGAAATTGCCAAACTTTCAGATGCACAGTTCAAAATACTGGTGATCAGGATGCTCACAGAATTGGTTGATTTCAGTCACAAATTAGATGAACATATGAAGGCTAAACTAATTAAAATGAATGGAAATGCACAGGAAACCAATAGTGATGGAAAAGAAAGTGGAACTCAAATAAAGGGAGTGGACCAGAAGGAATAAAAAAATGACCAAACAGAAAAATATGAAGAAACAAGAATTCAAACAAATGAGGAGAGGCTTAGGAACCTCCAGGACATCTTTAGACGCTCCAACATCCGAATTATAGGGGTACCAGAAGAGGAAGAGGAAGAGCAAGTGAAACACTTATTTGAACAAATAATAAAAGAGAACTTCCCCAATCTGGCAAAGGAAATAGACTTCCAGGAAATCCAGGAAGCTCAGAGAGTACCAAGGAAGTTGGACCCAAGAAGGAACACACAAAGGCACATCATCATTATATCAGCCAAGATTAAAATGAAGGAGAGAATCCTAGAAGCAGCAAGAGATAAGGGGACAGTCACCTACAAAGGAGTTCCCATCAGACTGTCAGTGGATTTCTCAAAAGAGACCTTACAGGCAAGGGGCTAGAAAGAAGCATTCCAAGTCATGAAATCCAAAGTCCTACATCCAAGATTGCTCTATCCAGCAAAACTTTCATTTAGAATGGAAGGGCAGATAAAGTGCTTCTCAGATAAGATCAAATTCAAGGAGTTCATCATCATCAAGCCCTTATTATATGAAATGTTAAAGGGACTTTCCTAAGAAAAAGAAGGTAAAAAAAGATGAACAGTGAAAGGACAGCAAACTCACAGTTATTAACAACCACACCTAAAACAAAAGTAAACTAAGAGGACAGCTAGATCAGAAGCAGAACCATAGAAATGAAGATCACATAGAGGGTTAGCAACAGGGGGAGTGGGAGAAGGGGAAGAGGGGAGAAGGTACAGAAAATAAGTAGCATAGACGGTAGGTAGAAAATAGATAGGGGGGAGGGCAAGAATAGTAGGGGAAATACAGAATCTAAAGAATTTGAGACAAGTGGTCATGAACTAAAGGGGGAAATGGTGGGGGAGGGGTATGCAGGGTGGAGGGGAATGAAGGGGGGAATAGAGCAAATGTAATGGCATAATCAATAAAAAAAGTTAAAAAATAAAAAATAAAAAAATAAAAAATTACATAAACACATACAAATGAGATAGATCTAGTAGTAAAAAGATATTTCAAAAGTCTGAACACCTGACTTTATCTTGAAAATGTACAAAGATTACATAATTTATAACATAACAGCTGCATAGCAGCTCATTATATGATGGACTATTTTTATTTGGCCAGTGCATTATTTGGTGACAATACCATGCTTTACAATGTTTTACAACTCAGCCAGGCATTCTTTGTATTAATTGTTGCCTAAATCTGGAATTATTTCCTTAGCATAAATGCCTAGAAATGGATTTCTAAGTCAAAAGCTATGAATGATTTTAAGATGCTTATAAATTTCATCAGATTACCCTTTATGTTTGTGTCCTCCAATAAACTAAGTTTGAGTGTGTATGGAATTTCCCTTCATTAATTAGATCAGCCATTCAACAAATATATTTAAAGAGAACCTTCTATGTCCCTTGCTCTTCTTATAAAAGCCTCTGTTTTCTAAATAAGGATGGATTACAAGAAAAATTTTAAAAGAAATTCTTACATTTTTAAAACTATAACATTCTGCACTAAAGCGCTTTGGGTTTTTCCCTTGTTCTATTATGAAATATAAAGTAACATTGTTAAATATATTAAATAATGCTGGGAGAAATAAACATTTTTCAATGCTTATATGTATTTTTGTGCTTCACATAATAACAAAGCTTCAACTAAAATCAGTTCATATGGATGTTTATTTTGTTAAATTGGTAAATTTGAAATTGATCGATTGAATTCATTGTGTTTTATATAAAACAGTAAATACAATATAATTCTTGTAGAATAAATAAATGCCTTTTAGGCAACAAAATAAAGTATGTACAAAGTGTTACTTTATTTTCTGTAAATTAGCTGTTCTGTCTTTTTCCACCCCATGGTTCCAGCATTATGGGAAATACAATCTCAGCTGTTATTGTGTCTTCTCTTGTCCCCAAGGTCTGTGGAGATCCTTCCAGAAGCACCCATTTCGTTTCCCACATGGTCTTTGAGGGTGTAGAGGCTCTGCTGCTTCTTAACAGCCAAGCACCTTCAGGGTTCAGGTTTCTCCCTGTGGGAGGGTCCCAAGACCTCTTTCTCTTTGTACATCTGGAATCAGCTCTTTTCTCCTGGACCCTGGCCTCAGGAGCCCATTGGACACAATCTCCTGCATCAACTTTCTCTCTGAGAAAGAAAGACCCAGCCTCAAGGGGCAGCAGCTTCTCCTTTGGAGCCCTGCAGAAGTTCCTCAGGCAAAATTTCCCAAACTGACAGCTTCTTGCTGGAATCCTACAGTAGAAAAAGTACGGACCCAAGAGAGACAGAAATAATATTTCAACATCTCTTTCTTTTTTTCCATAAAAAAAAGCATTTTGCCTAGTGCACATGGTGTTCTCAGTGCTCCTGAGATGATACATCTCTGGTGTCTTGATTTCCCAGGAATTAGCAGATTAGAGGTAAGTAAGGGTGGGGTTGGGGGGGGTGTTAGAATAATTTGAATACAAAAATTGTATACTGTGCTTAAAACAAAGTGAATTCACAAGATTTTAGATCAGGATCTTCCAATTCCAATGTGGTTATGCTCAGGATTGCTGCAGACAGTTTTAAAATGGGAGGTTTGCTCTGTTTGCACCTTCCAGGCATGTCCTTATCCACGCGCACTTCCTTCCTGCCTTACTTAGTGCATTCAAGTTCCTATACTTGGCAATGACATCTTCCTTCACTTTTCCTCTAAAACTCTGGCTCTCTGAGTGCTCAAGGTGAGCTTAACGGATCTTAAGCATGTGTGGGTTGGCAGTGAGAGAAAAGTACTTCTGGAGCTCCTTGGAGACCAAGCTCTAAGTGCACAACCAGAAACATAACTTTTGTAGAGGGAATGTCACACCTGTTCCCAGGGAAAGATGCTGTTATAGCAAACCAACTGAAAACACAATTTGAAGCAACTAAATGAAGTATGTCTCTGAAAACTGAGGAACACAGTCTTCAAAAGGCTTTACCACTTGTGAATGCAAAGTTACCTTGCTTATTTAAACGGGCAGCTATGAGCATGTGGGAAGCTGGGATGAAGGGTTACTATGTACTTTCAAGAGTTTTTGTAGTAATGACACAGGCAGTGGGCATCTGTTTACCATAATTCTCTACATAAATGGTTGTTTTTTCTCACCCTGGCTGGTGCGGCTCAGTGGATTGGGCATCAGGGAACATACCTACCTATTGGTATAGGTCCCCAGTAAGGGACGCATGAGAGGCAACCACCTATTGTTGTTTCTCTCCATTTTCCTCTCTAAAAATAAATAAATAAAAAATTTTAAAGGTTATTTTTTTCCACTTAAACTGATGACCCTTCCTCTCCATATCCAGTCTGCTACTGGAGTCAGAATTAATTAATCCATCTCTGGAACTGAGGGATACACTTATCTCTTTGTAAATGTACTTAGCTTGGCTTGTTCATAGTTGTGTACATGCTTATACCCTCTGTTACAATGAACTGCTTCAAAGCAGAAGCTGGGCCTCAATCCTATATTCACTCATTCATTCAAGAAATGCCATTTCTTCTGCTCTACAGGAGATCACAGTTAAGTAGCTGAGCTAGATATATGCAGCAATTATAAACTAATGTGGGAATGTATAAATACATGTAAAAGACACTAGATTTCATTGCTAGGTCAAGCAACTGGGCTTTTTGTCCTTATAAACCCAACACTTAGCATAGCACTTGACATACGGAGAACTGTGGCACTGAGCAGAATTAAACAAAGTGATCGTGTTTAAAGTTGAATTTAGATTTGGATTCTTGCCTACTTACTGCTAACCACATAATATGTGGCCTTTTCCATACCCTGTGAGTTGACCAATGTTGCAAATAGATGATCTATATAAAAAATAAGCATCATTATAAAAATAATGCTACCCTAAAGATATGTGAGCAAGCACAATTCCAATTCTAGAATTCATTCTCAATATACAAAAACTAATTATGATAGTAGTCACTAAAGTATATGGAAAATGTAAGGAGATTATCTAGTTATTATTTTATGGCTGGTAACGATGGGCTCAGGTAGGTGAAGGGTTAATGATGGCAAAGATAGAGGATATCAGAGTCTTCATATAATATTAAGAAACGTATTCTGTGTCTGGTTTTTGGAGGTTTTATTTACATCCTCATCACCTGAGCAATTAGTATTTATGGATTATGACAGTTTTATGTTCTGCCTTGTAGTGTAGTTAAATTGCCTTACCTTTATGTTCATGTCTCTTTTAAGACAAGATTTTGGTGAGGGGACTTAATCTTTTACATCTCATGTTAATATCCTCCTTGGCTGTTATCTGAACGATGGAATAAATACTATTTTTTATCTGGATTGAGTGCTAGTTCTATTTGAATCCCTTAGTGCTAACATTTTTCTTCACTTTGATCCCTTTAGTGAAATTGAAGAAAATCTGCCTTATCAGTATGAACCATTTTCCTCTAATGAATGAGGTTTTGTTTTTAGAAGTTAACAGGATTGAGTTCACAAAGATCTAAGAAAAAGTCTCAACATATACATTCACAACCTGGATTCATATTCCTATGATCAATAAACTTGCATTATTTTATAATAAAAAATCTAGACCCTTTACTAAATGTTTTGTTCTGAAGTCGTAAACAGAGCAATTACCATGACTTATTCCAAAGAAAATGTATATGGCTTCGGGTGGGCAATATTTCATGATCTGTGGCATCTTCATTCTGCACAATCACTGAAAACTCATCTTAAAAAGGCTTCTTCTTTTGTAAAGACATAATCATGCAACATTTTGGGATCATTACATCTTCCTTTGGTCAGAAACAGAAATTGTTTGAAACACTTCTAAAGGAATTTCAAAGATAAGTGCTTTGAAAAATTGCAAATGACTATTAACTGTTCATAAAAAGGAGCCTGTATGTCCTGATGAGAAGCCAATCATGTTTAGACAAATTTAGAAGATGACATTCTAGACCTAGCAACACCTAGAAGATCTTTTCACACATCATTTGGTTTTTCTTTTCCTTTGATGGGTGGATGAGCAAACTTTAAGGAGTTAATGGGCAGATAAAAGTTGAAATAGGAAAGGACAGTGATGTTAAGATAAGTTAAAAGCTCTTTCCAGCACAAATTCCCAACAGAGCCTCCCCAGCCCTTTCCCCTGTGAACTTTTTGTGTTTCATTCATTTTGCTGGAATTGGAAATGGAGAGGCCAAGAAAAGGCCATATCCTGCTTCATTGACTAAAGCTATCCTGTAAGTGAGTTTAATGGGTTAGAAGTTAATACCAGTGACAAGTCTAAGAAAAGTTACCAAGTGTTTCCAGTTTCTAGAGAGGCTCCCTGTGGTTCTGACTTCTTTGCCGATCCTTCCACTCTCTTCTCTTATCTGCTGAAGCTTCCATAACAAACAGGGGACATCTATTAGGAAACAAAACCAGCAGCTAATAGAAGAACACAGAGCCTCATTAACAAAGGATCAGACAAAGAACTACTTCTAATTACAAGGGACTTTAAAGTGATGGCCTCATAAACAGAGAAGTTCTCGAAGAGAGAAATAAAATCTCCTTTAAATTTGCAAACTATTGTGTTTTAAATCTACCCTCTAAAGCCAGGTTTTGCTCTACTCTAATGTGAGCCCTCTCCATTGCACTCACTTTTTCTGCATGCTTCTATTTCGACCATTTTCTTATATCATTTTCTCATCCCATATGATTTCTTCCAAAACATATAAAGGTAATAGTCACAGAGAAGTCAAATTATTTCTGTCAACTGGGCACAAAAAAAGGGCTTCTTCCTTGACTTTGTGATATTTATTTTTACCTTTGAGTTGAGGTATTGTATACAAAAGTGCCAAAGTCATTAAAGCACAGCTCTCAGAATTTTCACAAACTGAAATCTCCGGTGAAATCAGCACTCAGTCTAAGAACAGGACACAGCCATCCTATCAGGTTCCTAGGACTACCAGAACTAAGTATCACAAACTGGGTGGCACAGGACAACTGAAAGCTATTCTGGAAGCCAGAAGTCCAAAATCGGGTTGTCAACAGGGTTGGTTCTTTCTAGAGACTCTGGGGAAAAGTCTTTTTCATTCCTCTCTCCTAGATTCTGGGGACAGCCAGCAATGCGTGTCGTTGCTTGGTTTGTAGCTGTATCATTCTAACCTCTTTCTTCATCCTCACATACCCTTCTTCCCTGTGCGTCCTCCCTTCTTCTTATAAAAATATCAGCCATGCGGGATTAAGGGTCCATTCTAATGATAGAGCTTAACCTGATAACATCTGGTAACACCCTATTTTTATTTATTTATTTTTGTTGTTGTTAAATTACAATTGTCCCCATTTTCCCCCATTACTCTCCCCTGTCATACCCACCCCCACCTTCCACCTTCAATCCTCTCCCACTTCTCCCCATGTTGTCTTTATCCATGGGTCCTTCATACATGTTCCTTGATGACCCCTCCCTTACTTTCCCCTTCTATCCATATCCCTCTCCCCTCTGGTTACTGTCAATTTTTTCTTTATTTCCATGTCTATGGTTCTATTTTGCTAGTTGTGTGTTCTGTTGTATAGGTTCCACTTATAGGTAGTAACACCCTATTTTTAAATAAGTCACATTCATAGGTACTGGGGAGGTTAGCACTTCAATGCATGTTTTGGAGGTTCACAATTCAACCCATAACAACCAGTGTTCCATATACCTTCTCATTCTCCTTTCTACTCACACATTCCCACCCCAACAACTGCTATCTCAACCTCTGACAATATAAATCTGTCTTTAGAGCTTTATTTAAGTCATACATATCAAGTCTTTGGGCTGTGATATAATTTTTCAAGGTGGCTTCCAAACGTTAATAGTCACTCAGATTGTCTGAACTGGCCCTACTCTTAATATTACTGACTGGCAATCAGTTACATAATCAGCATATATAGTTTTAAAAATCAATTAAGCTATTAGAAAATCATTATGCAATTAATATGGAAGAAAAGTTAAGGGGATCAGAACATGCTACCCCTGAAAATGTAGCCCCTTGGTATATTGAATATTTTAAGCTGAAGGAGTTTGAGAAATTGATCTTAACCCCAACTTTTCTGAAATAAGTCATAAGACCCTCATGTGAGAGTTGCCCTCCCTGTACCCAGAAGAAAGAAGCAAGGTGGAGAGATGCTGAGAAGAATCCAAATGAACAGGACTTGTTAAGATTTCCCTAGTCTAGTACACTCCCCTAATACTCCTTAGCATATCATACCTTGCCACAGCTGTCCACTCTTCCTAAAACCTAGCATTGAAAAAATTCATGTTTAACCACTTCTTGGGGTTTTTATGTTATTATGAATCTTCCATGATACATAAAATACATATTAAATAAATTTGTGTGCTTTTCTCCTATTAATCTGTCTTTGTCGTCTAATTTCATACCAAGCCCAGGGCTCTAAGGGGATCTAGAGAAAATTTTTCTGCCCTACAGAAGAAAGCAAAGCAAGTTTGTTTATAAGTAATGGTTCTACAGCAGTAGGGAAGTTTTAAATGAATGCATTGGATGCTTTCAGGTCAGCAACCCAACATTGGTAGTATTAGGTGTGCAAGAAATGCACCTTCTCTACGTCTCAACGACTGACCTAATTTCTTATTTTGAGCCAGTACTCTAACAGTACAGTAGAATCTTAACCTCAGTAGATTTATGTTTTCTAGGGACTGGGTCTAAGTCCTGGGGAGCTCTCTAGTGGGAAACCTGGAGAAGGGATTTGGGTATCTCATCTGTCTCTACAAGTATCTGTAGAGATGTGCCTAAGCCTGTACCCAACCCTGTCTGTTGGGTTGTTAATCCACCTCTGTCTATGAAATGACTCAACCCTTGCAGTTCACTCCTGTACTTCCAAGTTCCCTGAGAATCTTCCCGCAGCTTTTAGCTCTTGTGAGAACCCTGGAATCTCTGAGACCATTCCTTTGTTCTAATCTGCTTTGGGCTTTGCCGCATTCCCAGAACTCCAGGGGAAGTAGGCTGTAGAACATGCTGCTCTTACCTCAGCCCCTTCTCAACAGCCATTCTACACAGTTCAGGGAGACACAGAAATTCTATCTTATTCTCACCTTGATCATTCTCCCAATCATTTTGTCTAAGCCTTGATTCTTCTAAGTTCCCTTGAAGGTTTTCTTTTTTTTTCAAATATATCCTCATTTTAAGTTAATAAATACAATATGGACAACCTGGTTTTGTAATCTTGGATGAGTTATTTATTCTAATTAAAGACTGTCCTTACCTGTAATGAGGGAATAAAAACAGGTTAAACCTCATAGATGTTTTTTTAGGGAGGGAGAGTTAAACTGACTGAGATTTTCTCTGTAAAGACTTACAACTCTGTCTGGCACATAGATTCTATAATGTTGGTTAGTAATTAATAGTTAATAATTAATTACACCTTAAATGAAAGGAGGCAAAATGATAGAAGAAAAACTCACTTTGCAAATTAAGAACAAATAGTTTTTCTAAACTTATAAAAGTCATTCTAAATTCAGTACAAATGAAATGAACTACAGTGAGGTGCCAAGAATGGACATGTGAATTATGCTCTATTTGCTTCAGTGTCGTACCTAATGGTACTATGAGAGTTGTGGTGATACCCTTGCATGTGTCCTTGACAGAGGACTGCTCTCTAAGAAGTATAAAACTTCTTGCAAACTCACAAGAAAATAAGCCAAAAAACAATTATTTTCAGTAAGTTTAAGCCATCTGAAAGAGATAGTGTTAAGGTAAAATTTTATCTAAGTAGCATAGATAGTGGGGAGAAAATAGGGATATGGCAAGAGTAGTGTGGGAAATGTAGAAGCTAAAGAACTTATGACACACGGACATGAACTAAATGGAGGAAGGTGGGGGAAAGGGGGTGTGTGGGGTGGAGGGGAATGAAGAGGAGGGAATGGGGCAACTGTAATGGCATAATCAATAAAATATATATTTAAAATAATAAATAAATAAATAAAACATGGAAAGAAAGAATGGCATCATGGCAACTGTAATTAATTTTTCAAATGACCACAGAATTAGCCCACGAAGTGGAAGCCATGGGTTGTCAACATAACAATTAGTCCTCCCAGACTGAGTAAACACAGACAGGGAAGTAGTCACTTCTGAATGGTTTTCCAATTTATCACTTTCAGTGGTGTCGAATACACTACAATTAAGACTTAAGTAGCATGTTAAGTGACACTGGTCTCACTGAATCTAAAGATCACTTTCACAGTAAACACTTTGTTTGAGGACCATACACTTAGTGGGGGAAAATAAATATTAAATGGAAATGATACTAACACCTGAGGTATCATGTGTTGGACACGCTGACAGCCACCTCAGCTGGAATGCACAGAAACCCAACTGGATGTCTATTCGACTCTGCAAGTTACTGTCATCAAGACATTGGGAAGCATTTTTGAAAGAGAGAATTAGTGACCAGCTGTTCTTCCTCTACAATGAAATGAGAGGGGAAATGTAGCTGAAATGCAGCAGAAAGGATGTAAGTTATATGAGAGAAACAATGAACTCATTATGGAGAGTAGAAATTATTAAACATAGGTACTTCAAATCTTCTTTAAAGATATTTTAAAAATCAGTGACAGAATCTGTGAAGGTTCATGTACATCACTGCTTCAAATTAATATATATATATATGTATTAAAGTGAACAAATTAAGGTGAACTAGATGAACTAGGTGCTTTTTGAGATTCCTTTTATCCCATAGCACTGCAAAGATATTAAGGATGCAAATACTGAGAAAGTCATATGGCACTTTGACTTACCTCAAACTTTTCTAAATTTTAGGAGCTACACTCCAAATTCAATTATTGCAGCTACTTTTCACAGCTACATTCCTGCATAGGAAGTTGCTACTATAAAATAATTTGGTGCATATCAGAGACTAGCAATAGATAAAGTACTTAAAAATTTCCACATGACCATTAATTTGTGAAATGTTCTGTTCTATACATCATAAATTATCCAGAAAGTGATTTTCCAATGAATGACTTCAGTGAGAAAGCTGTAGTTCATTGTTTCTTTTGTTAAGATTAAATGTTTATTAAAATAGAATTCAATGCAGGGATTAATATTGTGTAGAATAATATTTAATGGATTTGGGTAAAGTTTGTAATATACTGCTCTTCAAGGAAGTAGATTAACTATGTAAATTATCTATCATTAACATAAAAAACATATATAAGCACATGAAAAATAAAAGAATAAAGTAGATATATTAGTAGTATTGCTCATGGATAAAATTTAGGTTACTGTTCTTTTCTTTCTTTTTCTTGTATTTTTTAACCTGTCTGTGATTAATGTACATTTTTTTACAGTGAGAAGCAAAAGCTATTCTGAAAATAAAGAACATGGTGTCTTAATGGTGAAGAATAGGTGACCATTCTCAAAATAAAAATGCTCTCAAGGAGCAGAAAACGTAATCACAATGAGTCTAATTTGCACCCCTAAACCTCTCCTTCAGGCCAAGTGGAGGCTGTGAATGGAAAGGAGAGGAGATAACATCTATTTTAAAATATCAGCTGACTTCACCAAATATTGCAGAAATAGTCTGGCATTTTAAGGTTTGATGAATCATCTTGGTGGGAGCATATTTTGATGAAATAGATCTGCCATCATGAAAATTATGCTTCTATACCCAAACTTAAACATATTCAATGTGCTGAACTATGTGTACTCCAATAATGTGGCATTTGTAAACGTTTGGACAAAGAATGAGCCAAATTACTGCCTTAAAAAAATCTTTTTTCACATTACACTTGAATTACAGGGCTAATGTTTAAATTTCACAAAATATGTTTCAAACAACATCACTTTTTAATTTATTAAAGCAAGTTCTTTATGTAATACTTCTTGACCTAACTTGATTTACATCTGCTTTACAGTAATAAATTATGTTTTTCCACTCAAATATAATATAGCTTTTTTAACAGTTGTTAATTTACATAAAATTTTTGCAGTAGAATCATAGTATGACTACATAAAGGGTTGAAAGAGATATTTAGTTGCTTCTAATCTTTTTAAAGATCAAGAGCAAAGAGAGTCAAACCTTTGCATGTATACTTCATATAAGAGAAACCAATTGTTGATACTTATTTTTAAAAAAAGGTATTGAAAAGAAGATTGGATGTGACTAAGGTCTAGTGCCTAGACTTAGAAAAGGGACCAGGGATTTATGCCTGGAGTATTATCCAATAGTGGAAATTATGGAGAGATAACAGGATCTCTAAGAGAAACCCCAGATTCCTTTAAGGGAATGGAGGGATATATGCTTTGTTTACCAGTGTAGTTTCAGGAACCTGCAGCTTCTTGGAGAAGCCTCATGACCAGAGCAATTTCTGAGCTTTAAAGTAGCAGCTCTCTCCAAGAGTAGCCCTACCACCAACATTCTTCACCTGTGAAATGCAGATTTGGGGCCTTACCTCAGACCCACTGCATCAGAAACTTTGGAGAAAGGCTCAGCAATCTGCTTACCAAGGCCCGCTGGTGGCTTTCATGCACACTGTAGCTCAAGAACCACTGTTGTGGAGTAACAGTGTCAAGCAAGATGGAAGTTATTAGCAATTAGCACTCTTTTCCAAATATGTCCTGTTCTCTTCCTGGGCCTACAATGAGATTATTTTTGCCTTACCCTAAAAGTTAGATGTGGCCATCTGATTTGTTTGAGCCAATAAAATGTGAGAGGAAATGCTATATTTCATGTTCTAGATGACATCTGCTGGGACAAGGGGTATGTGAAGCAAAGGCCCAGCAGGCTCTTGAAGGATATGTTACATGAGCAAGAAGTAAACCATTACTTCTTTAAGCCAATGATCTTTGGGAATTGCTTGTTACTACTCTACAACCTGGTCTATCCTGACTAATATTAGAGGTCGAAGGACTGTGCACACTGCTCAGACCATCCCACCAGTATGGCTGATGATGCTATATACACTTCAGGCAGGGTTTCATCACAACTATAGCATTAGAGTATCCCAAGAAAGAAAGGACATAGGCAGAGAAGAGAAGCCAACTGGCAGAGGCAAGTTACGAATTCAAAGAATATTTTTAAATATTTTGCTCATGAACACAGGCTATAATAAGGACAATCAGAAACTGCAGAATTCAAAGACCAAGCACAGGAGAACCTCTCTGCAAAAGGCAGTGGTTAGAGGCCTTTCCATGGGTGCCACAAAGATATGAGCCCAAAAGAAGGAACACAGGAAAAGGAATGGCAGCAACAGAAAAGACTGAGCATTTATAATTGATGGTATTGAACTATGGTTGACTGTATTTCCTCGAGTTAGACTTGTCTAAATGTATGCAAATTAAGGCTCATGATCATGTTAAGGAGAAATATAGAAATCTGCACGTCTGCATATGCGATTTCTGCTGTAATTTTAAAACTCTTCTAGTTAAAGAAACAAAAATACATATATTCATAGTGTAAGAGACAATGAGAAAGTAATAGGGCAATGAGACAGAGAAGGCTGGGGAGATGGATGATTCTGAAAGGGTGGCTCTGGAAGGCCTCTTTGGGAATTGACACTCCCTTTTTAAACTTTTAAGCTGAGTCCTGGTGATGGGAAACTTTTTGAGGTTCTAGGGAAGCTGAAATCCTGGCAAGGGAAAGAACACAAAATGCAAAGGCCTAGAGGCAGGTGTTAGTGTTCAAGTGACAAGAAGAATATCTCTACATCAACACTTCTTTCTAAAAGGATTTCTCAGCCAGAATTGCCAAGAGAATTAAGCCCTATAAGAAATGATTTGAATGACAACTTTCTCAGTTCTCACAAGTTTGGTACCATTCTAGCTGCACAGGAGAAAAATCATGTATATGCATGCTTAAGGAACTATAGCCAATTCTCTCACAGAACACCAGATGAAAAGAGCTAGCTGGAGGGTGGGATATTGTAAAAAGATTTAGGTGAAGAGTAGGAGGTAGGTAATAGCTAAGAGAGGATTGGGGATTTTATTCTATATGCAATGGCAAGCATTGGAGGATTTGAAGCAGTAGGATGCTACATCTGACTTACATTTGTAAAACATCACTTGCTGATGCTTTGAAAACGGAGTACAGAAAGACAAGAGAAAAGGTATTCACTCAGGAGGCTGCTTGTTGTTCCAGATGAAAGATGATAAGATGGGGATGGATGGAGTGGGAGATGATGAGAAAAGTCAAACTTAAAATATAATTTTAATGTCAGGCTAGACTTGCTTGTGGGCTCGATAGGAGGCCAGGTGAGGAAATATGAGATTAAAGAAAGTCATGAATCAAATAGTATTCCTGAGCAACTCATGGTTGTGATGCTATTAAAGGATATGAAGGAGATAAAAGGAAGAATGGGATGAGGGTGGAAGAGTGAAAAGAGAGGCTGGGAGAACCCTGTGGAGATGCCAAGCTGACAGAAGAATAAATGAATTTGGAGCGCAAAAGAGAGGCAAAGGCTAAGTATGTAAATAAGGGAGTCAACAGTATATAAAAGTATTTAAACCACATTATGGGATGAGATCACCTAAATCTATTAATTTGTCTTAGAAGTCCCTCAAATGCAGTTCTTTCTCCATTAATCTTTATTTTTCAGAAGCCCACTGCTCTACTTCTATACCTGATATGTGGTCTTTCTCTCCTCAGCAGTCTTCCTTGTTCATAACTGTATAATTCAGCATCCTGTTATACAAATTAGATCATTATTTTATTCAATAAAACTGAGTACTCATGTGCAAATCTCTCGGGTGCTTTGGTAACTCAAAGATGAATAAGAAATAGATTTTGATATTAGGAGCTTATAGTCTACAGAAAAGACAGGCTTGTGAAAAATACTATATTCCATGGTAGAAAGTGATAAGATCCTTAAGAAGAAAAAGGAAGTATTGTAAGAAATTTAGGAGATGGAGAGGTGACTTTTAGCTTTGTGGATCTGAAGTCTTCATTAAGATAGTTGTGTTTGGGTTGGAAAAAGGTACCCAAAGGACATTTCTACTTTGTTGACCAACTTCATGATCCTCCATGGTCCCCAGTCTTTCAGAATCTGCTTAATTGGCTCTTCCTCCACTCTCTGACCTTTTAAACATTGGAGCTTTCAAGGGTTCAGTGTTAGGTTATCTTTAGGTTATCTTTATCTATTATTTGGTACAACACTCATTTCCTATGCAAGCTCATCATTTCTGATGGTAAATTTATTTTTATTCCTCCAATATATTGCCAATACAATTTTTAAAAATTAAATTCTGAAGCCTATCAACTCTATTGCTGATAGGATTAATATCCAAAATCTGATCTCGACCACCCCATCTCCTGCTTGCCCCCTGTTCACTCTCTGAACTCCAACCACTGTGAGTTCCTCTAGTAAGACACACTGCATTCTACCTCAGAGCCATTATTCCTAACATTCCTGGTATTTGCAAAATTCCTCTTTTCCACCTTCCTATATCACTCAGCTCACTTCTATGACTTCTCAGATTAAGATTCCACAGGACTTGCTCTTATACATTCTCACAACAGCTTTTATTTTGCCTTCCTTGTCCTATCAAATTTATATCTTGTTTATGTATTTATGCAACATTTGCTGTTTTCTTCTCTGTTTCAAAAGTCTATAAGCACCAACAGGCCTGAAACCATGTCATTCTTATTCAGCACTTCATCCACAACACACACAAGACCTGAATCATTACAAGTGCAATTTGATTTGTATTACTCAATGCTAAAATGCTTACCATGCTATTCCACTGTTTCCTGATTTGATTATATGCACCCTCATTTCTCATATATCCCCCCATCTACCACTTCAATGCCAGTTCTTCTGTAATATTGTATTTCACAGTTTCACCTATTAAAACTCCGGCCATTTTGAAGAGCTAGCTTTTCTCCCCTTGATCTTGAAGTCTCCCCTGATCATTTCTGTCTAAGATGGTTTTCCTCTCCTATAAATATGTGGTGCATTCTCTGAGTTGTTTTAACTGACTTGGATCACTACTGCCAAGTTTTATGGATGTATTATTACCTCTGAATGTCACACACTTATATTCTCCAATAGTTAGGGGTATGTATGCTATAAATCTGTTTGCACTGACAACATCTACCATATCATTTTACAATTTAGGAAATATCAGATCATACTTGCAAAAATGAATTGTTAACCCATCCCTCAAAATGTTGACACTTAAAGAGTTAATATCAAGTTATTTTAAATGTTATAAAATGTAAAACACTTCATTCCTGCATGACATTAGATAAAAAGAGAATTGCCATTCTTGGTTGTAGGCTATGATATCCAAAGAACTAAAATAGAATTGTCCTATTCTGATATTTACATTAATAGATGTTCCTAAACCATTTGTTCACAGGATAGTGGGGTCTTGCTAGAATAATGACAGCTATATGACCTCCCATGACTAGGTGGTCAGGGGACTTAAACCATAACATGGAGGGACCAGTTACAGATATGTGGCTGCTTAGCTCATTAGAAAACATAATATGAAAGAGAAACAGGCATCTTGACCATCTTCAAATATTAAAAAGTTTCTGTAATAGAACAGGAATTAAACTTATTCTATATGGCCCCAAGAAACCTTTCTAGAAATAATGGATAGATATTTCAGAAGGAAGAACATTCACTCAAGATAAAAGTGAGCATTATAATATCCAGAGCTTTGAATGATAGCACAAATTACCTGTAAAGGTACTGAGTCTCCTTTTACTCGAAGCATTCAACAAGTTGTATAAGCATAACAGGAAGGCTATAGGAGATTTCAAACTCTGCAAAGTTGTATCTAACACTTTTCACACCTCAGATTCTTTAATTCTATGATAGTTAAAATGTACAGAACATTAATCACATGTCATATCCTGCCCTAAACATTTTATATGTATTATTTCATTTCATTGTCACAACAGCTATTATTACACCCATGATTAAAGAGAAGAAAACTGAGGCACAGAGACATTAAATAGTTTGCCTTAGTTCCCACAATTAGTAAGAGTTTGATACCAGGAAGTCTCCTTTCAGAGCCCAGGCTTTTATTGTACCTCTTACAATCACATGACAGATGTGAGTCCAAATGGGCAAGGGCTTGCCTGGAAAAGTATATAATAAGGTAGAGAAGTGGGATGATCTCTGGAAGGGTGTGTGAAAGAAACATCACCTTATGAACTGATGGCACAGATATTCACAAACAATGAATTCAAAGAATGACCGGAGGCACTTACACTCCCATATGATGACAATAGACAGGTCACTAAAACACACTGCTTTGTAGTGCAACCCAGCTTATTATATTTTGAGGATATGAAAACAGTGTAATTTAATTCTCCTTATAAACCATTTTTGCATCATTAAGACTAAGCTCTGAAACTCAGTGCCCGAAGACAGAAAAGAGAGGATACCATCTAAAATTAAAACAGTACAAAAGATAGAAAGGAAGCGGGGCATGATGTGGGGAGACATAAAGGAGGAAGAGTGGGGGAGATAGAAAACGAAAGCAAGAAGTCCCATGCAGGAACCTCACATAGATTCATTATGGAGGGACTGAGATAGAAACCCCAGATATGTTGAGAAGGATGCTGAATGCAGAGGCCTCTTGACCTGCTTCCCATTTTGAACCCTGAGAAGAAACTGTTGTACCCAATGTCCCTAAACCAAACAGGAGCAAGTCCCTGTGCCAACATAGAAGCAAGAGGAGAACACCCCTTTAGGACCCAGACGTTACTGAGTATTTTCATTGGGGATCATGAAAAATAACTGATTCAAAGTCCAGAAGGACTGCAGGGAAGTTTCCATTATCACGGTTGAAATTGTAGCCAGAAAACAAAATGTGAAATGTTCAAGCTAGAGGCCAGTTAGAGAGCTTACCAGAGATCTACAGATAATAAACACACCATAAAGAGAAAGAGACTGAATATGGGAGGG
Source organism: Artibeus jamaicensis (assembly GCF_021234435.1). Lineage (NCBI taxonomy): Eukaryota > Metazoa > Chordata > Mammalia > Chiroptera > Phyllostomidae > Artibeus > Artibeus jamaicensis. The sequence continues at coordinate 2,801,269 of NW_026521887.1, forward strand.
GGGATGGTGGTAGGGGGGCGGAAATTGAAAACACTGATCATGGTCAATGTGAGGAAGAACACATTGACCAGAAGTTGTGCAGTAGCCTTATGAATCACTAGGCATTGCAGGGGATAGTCCAGGCACAGCATGGAATATTCAAGGATGCAGAGAAGAATATAAGAACTTGCACCAGGATCTGAGTTTCATTTCATTACTACATGGACACACAGTTGGTCCCTCTAACCAAATGCTGTCTTAGAGAAGTATCATCTACAAATACTAAAATAATAATAAAAAAAGAAAAACTAAAAAGTCAAACCTGAGCATTTAAACAAAAGAGTCTGAGTTAACCAAAATGAAGCTAATTCAAAAGTGAGACACTCTTCACTTTAATTGATGATGTAAATAGTTTCTCTTCACCATCCAGTAGGAATTCACAAGAAAGTTTGGATCACTAGCAGGTAAATGACAACTTAGTATACCTTTTTCTTTTCCACATTTTAATGTATTAAGAGTTAAATGTCCCTTTCTAAAGGCTTGATTAAAAAAATAAAGTTCCCTAAAAAATAAAAACAAACTATTAAGGTCTTTGAACTATTTGAGCAAGAAGTTTGAATTTATATAATCATTTACCATGCTTGGGAGGTATTTCTCACTGTTCTATTGAAGCAAACCTAGCTGGGAGAAAAAACCAACCCAGCATCAGTGTCTCCTGACTGGATGATCGCACTCTGGGGAACTGCATCGCAGGTGAATTTCAGTTCCTGATTCTTCTGGCTTCTAACATTTGCCAAATGCATTCTCCGCTGGGATCCTCAGAGTTGCCCAGTGATTTATTTAAGACATCACTAAATGTCACTGAGCTCCCATATGGTTTTGAAAGTGTGCAGTTGCAATAAACATAACATTATTTTAATTCTGTAAACCACTGGTACTTACATTTTGCTAACTCACTTGAAATTATTGTACTATTAATAAATTGTACATATAACAATTTTAAAAGATTTGAAATATGAGCCATCTATCTGTGCATTTTAGCATATGGAAAGGTGTTTCTATGTTATGAGAGATAATATAATTTATGTAATTTATAAAATTTGGAGAAAACTAATATAATGTAAGGGAATGCGATGAGTGAAATATGAATAGTAAGCCAGATTTTGGAAACATTTCACTTTGAGTCAGAAGTGTAATATGGCTACAAAAAATTCTAAGGCAGGAAACATCTTGTCATGAATTCTTGGCATGAAACATTCATGTGGTAACTTGGTAAATGCTTGCAGAACTAGTGTCTTATACCTTGGGAAACACTGATATATAAAATTATTAACAAAAATATGAATAAATAAAAGAATGTCACAGAAAGCAATTTTAAGATTATGTGGTAAAACTTGACTGACTATATTTGGGAAAACAGAAAATAAGGTCCTAAATTTGGGGCATTCATCAGTAATAAGAACTGCGAAAAATATCTCAAGTCCTGTGTGACTCTATCAATGAGACTAGTTTTCACAAAGTAAAGGTGGAACAAATATTCATGAGAGAAAATTGAACACTTAGGTATAAGAAGACATTGTAAGGTAGCATGCGGGTACAACAAATGAATATATATAATTATTATGTATTAAACATTTATATAAATTATATATAAATCTGTACAATTCTGTACCGTGCTTTTATATATAATTATGTACATAATTATATATAATTATGAATATCTATATACATAAATACATATAGTTCTGAGTATCTATATAATATAATTCTGACTAAATTAATTAAAATGAAATTTCTGCATTACTTCTATAATCCTTGAAGAACTACGCATATGGAGAAAGGAAGGAGAAAGGGGAAACCCACTAACCATAGACAGGGAGCTAAATATCAAATTTCAAAATAGATTATAAAATAATTATGCATAAGCATTAAGAAAAATAACTTATCACTTAAATAATTTTCTTTATACTATTACTAGAGCACATCAGTGGAATGTGACAAAAACTAAGTACCTTTGGCAGGGAACATTGGCAGAAAAATCTCAGATATTTCACACAGCAACATTTTTACTGATATGTCCCCTAGAGCAAGGGGCATAAAGGAAAGAATAAACAAATGGGATCTCATCAAAATTAAAAGCTTCTGCACAGCTAAAGAAAACAATATAAAGATAAGAAGAGAACCAAATGTTTGAGAAAACATATTTGCCAATGATACGTCAGACAAATTTTTAATCTCCAAAATATACAAAGAACTCACATGACTTCACTCTAAGAAGACAACCAACCCAATTAAAAAATGGAAAAAGGACTTGAACAGACACTTCTCCAAAAAGGACATACAGAGGATCCAGAGACACATGAAAAGATGTTCAATATTGCTAGCTATCAGAGAGATGCAAATTAAAACCAGAGTAAGATATCACTTTACACCAGTCAGAATGGCCATCATAAACAAAGCAACAAATAACAAGTGTTGAAGAGGTTGTGGAGAAAAGAGAACTCTAGTGCGCTGTTGGTGGGATTACAGACTGGTACAACCACTATGGAAAACAGTATGGAATTTTCTCAGAAAACTAAAAATGAACATGCCTTTTGACCCAGCAATTCCACTGTTAGGAGTATATCCTAAGAACCCTGAAACACCAATCCAAAAGAACCTATGCACACCAATGTTCATCACAGCACAATTTACAATAGCCAAGTGCTGGAAGCAACCTAGATGCCCATCAGTAAATGAATGGATCCAAAAACTATGGTACATTTACAAAATGGAATTCTATGCAGCAGAAAGAAAGAAGGAGCTGCTACCCTTTGCAACAGCATAGATGGAACTGGAAAGCATTATGCTGAGTGAAATAAGCCAGGCAGTGAAAGACAAATACCATATGATCTCACCTTCAACAGGAACCTAAACAACAAAAGAAACAAGCAAGCAAAATATGACAAAGACAATAAAATACAGAACAGGATTACAGGGACCAGAGGGGAGAGGGGAAAGAATCAGAGGGGAAAGGGGAAGGATTCACAGGAACAAGTATAAAGGACACATGGACAAAAACTAAGGTGGGGGGGAATGGGAGGGAGGTGGGGAGCAATGGGGGGCAGGGTTGGGAATATAAGACAAAACTGTACTTGAACAATAATTAAATAAATCTAAATAAATTTAAAAAACTAAAAAAATAAAAGTGGACTTCTGCCAAAATGGAGGTGTAGGTGGAAGCACTACAGCTTCTTGCAGAACCAAGTTTAAAAACAACAAAGTTTTAGCAACAAAAATGCAGCCAAACCACAGAAAATTGAACTACATGGAAGTCTGACAACAACAAACACTTCAGCCAAAACAGTAAGAGGGGCAGAGCCAGCAGCAGAGCAGGGTGGGGCAGGAAAGATCCACCGGACTGACCCTGACCCGGGAGCATGAACCAGGTGCTCCAGCAGCTGTGGGCGGATCCCAGGTGTGGAGAAGCAGGTGGACCCACTGAAGGCTGACCACGGTCACACATTTGTGCACAGATAAACCAGTGAAGGAGCTAGCAGTGAGACGGACCTCACAGGCCCCAGCAGCAGGAAGCAGCAGAGGAAACCGCTGTTGTCCCTCTCTGACCCTGCCCCCACATACAGAATCACAAACCAGCCACCCAGGTGGCCCCGGCCTGGTGAACATCTAAGGCTCCACTCCTCATACTTAACAGGCACAAACAGATCAAAACATGGCTCAAGAACAAGTTAGAGCCCCAGAGCCGACAAATCTAAGCGATGAAGAAATAGCCCAACTTTCAGATGCACAGTGCAAAACACTGGTGATCAGGGTGCTCACAGAACTGGTTGATTTTAGTCACAAATTAGAGGAACATATGAAAGCTAAACTAATTGAAATGAATGGAAATGCACAGGAAACCAATAGTGACGAAAAGGAAACTGGAACCAAAGAGTGTACCAGAAAGAGGAAAAAAAAAGACCAAACAGAAAAGGATGAAGAAACAAGAATTCAAAAAAATGAGGAGAGGCTTAGGAACCTTCAGGACATCTTTAAACGTTCCAACATCCGAGTTATAGGGGTACCAGAAGGGGAAGAGGAACAGCCACAAGTGGAAAACTTATTTGAACAAATAATAAAAGAGAACTTCCCCAATCTGGCAAAGGCAATAGACTTTCAGGAAATCTAGGAAGCTCAGAGAGTACCAAGGAAGTTGGACCCAAGAAGGAACATACCAAAGCACACCATCATTATATTAGCCAAGATTAAAATGAAGGAGAGAATCCTAGAAGCAGCAAGAGATAAGGGGACAGTCATCTACAAAGGAGTTCCCATCAGACTGTCAACGGATTTTTCAAAAGAGACCTTACAGGCAAGAAGGGGCTAGAAAGAAGCATTCCAAGTCATGAAATCCAAAGACCTACATTCAAGATTGATTTATCCAGCAAAGCTTTCAATTAGAATGGAAGAGCAGATAAAGTGCTTCTCAGATAAGATCAAATTCAAGGAGTTCATCATCAACAAGCCCTTATTATATAAAATGTTAAAGGGACTTACCTAAGTAAAAGAAGATAAAAAAATATGAACAGTGAAAGGACAGCAAACTCACAGTTATTAACAACCACACCTAAAACGAAAGCAAACTAAGAGAACAGCTAGATCAAGAGCAGAACCATGGAAATGAAGATCACATGGAGAGTCAGCAACAGGGGAGTGGGAGAAGGAAAAGGGGGGAGAGGGTACAGAAAATAAGTAGCATTGATGGTAGGTAGAAAATAGATAGGGGATGGCAAGAATAGTATGGGAAATATAGAATCTAAAGAACTTGAGACAAGAGGTCATAAACTAAAGGGGGGAAGGGTGGGGGAGGGGATGTGCAGGGTGGAGGGGAATGAAGGGGGGAAATAGAACAACTGTAATGGCATAATTAATAAAATATATTTTTAAAAATTCAAAAAACTAAAAAAAGGAAAATTCCACTAAATAAATATGTACAACATTAAAAAAAATAAGTACCTTTCAGCAAAAAGTTTGAAAAGACCTAATATGATATTATGTAACCAACAAAGGGTAACTGCAGCCAATAAAATGGCACTTGTTAAATGATGCAGGACAATTGACTATTCTCGTCCTAAGTGATGTTTATAAAGGAAAGCTGAAGAGCATATTTTTGCCTTGCTGATTTTTTTAAGGAAAAAAGTTAGTATCTCCTTAAAATCATATTGGGTGATGACATTTTCTTTTTTGTAAATTAAATTTAATTTTTTAATTGTTGTTCAAGTACAGGCTTCTGTCTTTTACTCCCATCCCAGCCTACCCACCCAGCCCTCCCCCCTCCCTCCCATTTCCACCCCCCCCAGTATTTGTCCATGTGTCTTTTATACTTGTTCTTGTAAACCCTTCCCCTTTTCCCCTGAAATTCCCTCCTGTCTCCCCATCAGACACTGTCAGCCTGTTCTCTATTTCAGTGTCTTTGGTTATATTTTGCTTGTTTGATTGTTTTGTTGTTTAGGTTCCTGATAAAGGTGAGATCATGTGGTTCTTGTCCTTCACCGCCTGGCTTATTCACTCAGCATAATGCTTTCCAGTTCCATCCATGCTATTGCAAAGGGTAGGAGCTCCTTCTTTTTTTCTCCTGCATAGAATTCCACTGTGTAAATGTAGCATAATTTTTTATCTATTCACTTACTGATTCATTTTTTTATCTATTTGTTTACTATCTATTCATTTATCTATTCATTTACCTAGGTTGCTTCCAACACTTGGCCATTGTAAATTGTGCTGCTATGAACACTGAGGTGCACAGGTTCTTTTGGATTGGTGTTTCAGGGATCTTAGGGTATAATCCTAGCAGCGGAATTGCCAGGTAAAAAGGAAATCTATTTTCAGTTTTCTGAGAAAATTCCATACTGTTTTCCATAGTGGTTGTACCAGTCTGTAATCCCACCAACAGCGCACTAGAGTTCTCTTTTCTCCACAACCTCTTCAACACTTGTTATTTGTTGCTTTGTTTATGATGGCCATTCTGACTGGTGTAAAGTGATATCTTACTCTGGTTTTAATCTGCATTTCTCTGATAGCTAGCAGTATTGAGCATCTTTTCACGTGTTTCTGGATCCTCTGTATGTCCTCCTTGGAGAAGTGTCTCTTCAAGTCCTTTTTCTATTTTTTAATTGGGTTGCTTGTCTTCTTAGAGTGGAGTTGTGCAAGTTCTTTATTTATTTTGGAGATTAACCTCTTATCTGAGGTATCATTGGAAAATATGTTTTCCTGTACAGTTGGTTCTCTTTTTATCTTAATACTGTTTTATTTAGCCACGCAGAAGCTTTTTATACGGATAAGATCCTATTTGTTTATTCTTTCCTTTATGTGCCTTGCTCTGGAGGACAAATCAGTAAAAATGTTACTGCGTGAAATATCTGAGATTGTTCTGCCTATATTCCCTCTAGGACTTTAACTGTGTCACTGCTTATATGTAAGTCTTTTGTTCACCCTAAATTTATTTTTGTGTATGGTATAAGTTGGTGCTCGAGTTTCATTTTTTTCACGTAGCTGTCCAATTCTCCCAACAACATTTTTTGAAGAGGCTACCTTTACTCCATTTTATGTTGCTGCCCCCTTTGTCAAATATTAATTGACCATAGAGACTTGGGTTTATTTCTGGGCTCTCTGTTCTGTTCCACTGGCCCATGTGTCTGTTTTTATGCCAGTACTAGGCTGTTTTGATTACAGTGGCCTTGCAATACAGTTTGGTATCAGGTATTGTGATCCCTCCTACTTTGTTCTTCTTTCTCAAAATTGCAGCTGCTATTTGGGGTCATTTATGGTTCCATATACATTTTTGAAGTATTTGTTCTATGTCCGTGAAATATGCCATTGGTACTTTAATAGGTATTTCACTGAATCTATAAATTGCTTTGGGTAGTAGGAAATTATGATGATGTTAATTCTTCTAATCCATGAACATGGTATATGTTTCCATTTGTTTGTATCTTCCTTGATTTCTTTCTTCAGTGTTGTGTAGTTTTCTGCATACAGGTCTAACCTCTTTGGTTAGGTTTATTCCTAGGTATTTTATTTTTCTTTTTGCTATATTGAATGGGATTTTTTCCTTGATTTCTGCTTCAGCTGTTTCATAGTTGGTATATAAAATGCCTTTGATTTCTCGATATTGAGTTTGTATTCCATTGTTTTGCTGAATTCATTTATTAGTTCAAGCAATTTTTTGGTGGGGTCTATAGAATTTTCTATGTACACTATCACATCATCTGCAAACAATGACAGTTTTATTTCCTTCTTTCTGATTTGTATGCATTTCATTTTCTTTTCTTGTCTGATTGCTGTGGCTAGGACTTCCAGTACTGTAGAATAGAAGTGAAGAAACTGGACAACCTTGTCTTGTTCCTTATCTTAGTGGAAAAAATTTTAGTTTTTGCCCATGGGCTATGGTGTTGGCTGTAGGTCTCTCATATATGACCTTTATTATATTGAGGAATGCTTCCTCTATTCCCACTTTGCTGAGTGTTTTTATGATGACTGGATGTTGTACCTTATCAAATGCTTTTTCCTCATCTATTGATAAGATCATGTGGTTTTTGTCTTTGCTTTTGTTTATGTAGTGTATTACCTTTACTGATTTGCCAAAGTTGAACCATCCTTGCATCCCTGGGATGAATCCCACTTGGTTATGGTGTATGATCCTTTTAATGTATTGTTGGATGTGGTTTGCCAATATTTTGTTGAGGATTTTAGTATCTATGTTCATTAGCAATATTGGCCTGAAGTTTTCTTTCTTTGTTGTGTCTTTCCCTAGTTTTGGGATTAGGATGATGTTGGCTTCATAAAAAGAGTTTGGGAGTCTTCCATCATTTTGAATTTTTTTTAATAATCTGTGAAGAATAGGGGTTAGCTCTTCCTTAAATGCTTTGTAGAATTCTCCTGTGAAACCAACCAGTCCAGGGCTTTTGTATGACAGGAGTTTTTTTGATTATTGATTCAATTCTTCTGCTGTTATTGGTCTGTTCAGGCTTTCTGCTTCTTCTTCGCTGAGTTTTGGAAGATTGTATTTTTCTAGAAATGTGTCCATTTTACCTAGGTTTTCAAATTTCTTGGCATACAGTTCTTCGTAGTAATTTTTTACAATCTTCTGTATTCTGTGGTGTCAGTTGTAATCTCTCCTCTTTAATTTCTGATTGTGTTTATTTGGGTCCTCACTCTTTTTCTAGATGAGCCTGCTTAAAGGTGTGTCAATTTTGTTTATCTTTTCAAAGAACCAACTCCTGGATTCATTGATTCTTAGAATTGTGCTTTTCATTTCTATGTCATTAGATTCTGCTCTGATCTTGGTTATTTTCTTCCTTCTACTTGCTCTGGGCTGTCTTTTTTGTTGTTCCTCTTGTTCTTGTAGGTGTAGGGTTAGGTTGTTTGCTGAAATGTTTCTAGCTTATTTAGGTAGGCCTGCATTGCTATGAACTTCCCTCTCAGGACTGCTTCACTATGTCCCATAAATTTTGAATTGTTGTCAGTTCATTTTCACTTGTTTCCAGAAACTTTTTGATTTCTTCTCTAATTTCATTCTTGACCCATTCATTGTCTAATAGCATTATATTCAATCTCCATGAGTTTGAATGTTTTGGGTTTTTTCCTTTGGAGTTGGTTTCTAGTTTCAGTCCCTTGTGGTCAGAGAAAATACTTGCTATGATTTCAATTTTCTGCAATTTGTTGAGGCTTTTTTGTGTCCTGTCATATGATCTATCTTTGAAAATGTTCCATGTGCATTTGAAAAGAATGTGTATTTAGCTTCTTTGGGATGAAGGGCTATATATATATATATATAAAAAAAATAATATATATATATCAGTTAAGTCCATTTCATCTAGGGCTTTGTTCAATTTCCATACATGATATTTTTTTGGTTAGATCTGTTTGATTTTGAGTGTGGGGTGTTAAAATCCCCTACTATAATTGGGTAGCTGTCAATATCTTTCTTGAAGTCCTCTAAGATTTTCTTTATGTATTTGGGTGCTCCTATGTTGGGTGCAAATATATTTACAATGTTTATATCTTCTTGGTGGATTCTTCCCTTGAGTATTGCAAAGTGACCTTCTGGGTCTCTTTTTATTGCCCTCTTTTTGAAGTCTATTTTGTCTGATATGAACATTACTGCTCTGGCTTTTTTTCCTGTCCATTTGCTTGGAAAATTTGTTTCCAGACCTTCACTTTCAGTCTGTGTAGGTCTTTTGTCCTGAGGTGGGTCTCTTGTAGGCAGCATATGTGTGGGTCATGCTTTCTTATCCACTCAGCTATTCTATGTCTTTTAATTGGAGCATTTATTCCATTTACATTTAAGGTTATTATTGATAGGTACTTATTCGTTGCCATTTTCATACCTGTGTTCCTCTCTCTCTCTTTCTCTCTTTTTTCTTTCCTTTCCTTAAAGCAGTCCATTTAGCATGTCTTGCAGACCTGGTTTGGTAGAGGTGTATTCTTTTAGAGTTCTTTCGCTGGAAGGCTCTTTATTTGGCCTTCTATCTTAATTGAGAGCTTTGCTGTGTAAAGCAGTCTTGGTTGCAGGCCTCTGGTTCTCATTAATTGAAATATTTCTTACCATTCTTTTCTGGCTTGTAGCATTTCCATTGAGAAGTCAGCAGCTAACCTTATTGGGGCTCCCTTGTATGTTAGTTTCTGGTTCTCCCTTGCTGCCTTTAAGATTCTCTCTTTGTCTTGAAATTTTGGCATTTTAATGATGATGTGTCTTGAAGTGGGCCTCTTTGGGTTCCTCTTGGTTGGGACTCTGTGTGCTTCCTGGATTTGTGTGACTTTTTCTTCTATCAAATTGGGGAAGTTTTCCATCATTACTTTTTCAAATAGGTGTTCTATCCCTTTCTCTTCTTCTTCTCCTTCTGGTATCCCTATTGTTTGGATATTATTATGTTTCATATTGTCTTGTATTTCTCTTTATCCCTCTTCAGTCTTTCTGAGCCTCTTTTTCTTTTTTTGCTTTTTCTGGGTGTTGTTTTCTACTTTGTCCTCCAGCTCACTGATCCAATCTTCTGTTTAATGGATCCTGCTTTTGATTCCTTCTACTGTTTTCTTCAGCTCAGATAGTGTATTCTTCATTTCCTCTTGGCCCTTGTTGATAGTTTCTTTTTCCTTTTTCATGTTGATATAGTTTGTAGCAAGTTCATTGTAGTTTCCCTGTAGTTTCTGGTAATTTGCTGTGAGCTCATGGAGCTCCCTGATAACCATTGCTTTGGATGAAATATCTGATAGTTGAATTGCCTGTATTTCATTTAGCATTCTTTCTGAGGCTTTCTCCTTTCATTTCACTTGGGGATTGTTTTATTGTCATCCCATTGTTCATGAGACTCTTCTTGTTACCCTCAGCTTCTTAAATTGTTCTGACTCCTTGGGTTTATGGTGTGAACTTCTGTGGTAGAATACCTGTGAGATTCAGTGGTGCAGTCTCCTTCAGGTATCCCAGTGTTCACTGCTTCCACCTACGCTTTTTTTGTGATCAGTTCGAGGAGTAAGAGAAAATGGTTTAAGGCAAGAGAGTATTCTATGCTATTTACAATAGCAGCCAACAGAGAAGATATAGGAGATCTTTTGGCTATGCATAGTGTTAACCGTTATCTTCCATCCAACTAGCCACCTTTTAGAAAGGATGGAAAGAAGTAAGACTCTTGTTGGGGAGGGAAGGATTATGAGTTGGATCTAGAAAGCAGTGAGGTTGTCAGAGTTCAGAATCTGATACAAGTTGGAAATAAAGGATAGCAAAAAGGTGTAGCATGTGAGAGAATAAAGTTAATGACTACAGTAATATAGTTCAGGAAACCATGAAGTGGGCTGAGATCTGGGAGGGGTGTTGTGTAGTATTTACAATAGTATGGAACAGCTATTGTTTACAATAATATTAGAGCGACAATCATATGACAGAATCTATGAGATCTAGATGCCAAGAATAGGGAGTATCAGACCTTCAGTAGTGTGCTAATGGAACACAGGTGAAGTGAAAGACAGTAAATTTGCAATACACTATGAATGATAGGACAGGAGAAACCTGTCAAATGATACAATATAACCAACCAAACAAAGAAGACTAAACAGAAGGAAGAGGAATACAAAAATATTACTCAAATAAAGATGTAAGAATATAGAAAACTAAGAATACAAATGCGCAATATCTTTCAGGTTCTCTGTGACAGCAAGGTGAAATCTGTCTCTGTGTCTCAGCTGTTGGGGTGCCCTCTCTTTGGGTCCAACTCTGGTCTTTTCACGGTTCTGGGTTTTTTGTCTCATTTGTGGGTATTTCAAGAAAAAGCAGACTATGGAAGGTAGAAGAGGTAAAATTGGAAAGAAAGAAAGAAGGAATAAAATAAGAAAGAAGGAAAGAGAAGTAAAAGGAATTGAGAGATAAAAAATAATTAAAATTTTTAAAAATTACTTAAAAAAGCAAACAAACAAAAAACAAAAACACACACAAAAAACCTCTTGCTGATTTCAAGCTGGCCAAACCAGTTTTTGTGCTCTTGCTGGCTGCAGCAGGCTGAGGGCTGGGTTTACAGATGTGGGTGGGTCTCCTGAAGCTCTCACTCTGTGTTTAACCATGCAGTCTAGGTCTCAGAAGGTGCATGCACTCATTCCGAGTTTACCAGTGAGGTCCCCTTTTCTCCAGAGACATGTGCACTCTCTCCAGTCCTCAGGTGTGGTTCCCAGGTGTTCCACAAAGCTCTTTCTCCCCAAGTTGCTGGCGTGTGTGCCAGACCAGGCTGCCTCCAGTCAGTCACATGGGCTCCAGTGACTGACTGGAGCTACTCAGCCCCTGTGTGTTCGCCACTCAGTCCTTACTCCCCTCTCTGCTACTTCAAGCAACCAGGTTCTCCCAGTTCTCCTCAAACCCTGCTTGGCTGGGAAGGGAACACCAACCCAGCTCATTCCCAAGAGCCTTGTGGCTGGCCCAGCAGGCCCCAGGCCTGGGGCTGCAGCCTCCCTGGTCCCCTCACTGATCTGTGGGCCCTTATTGTCCTGTAGCAGTCTCCTTACCATCTAGTTTTTCAATGCCCACTACAATTTTTGATCTCCTATTTTCATATATGCTGTGGTACCACTGGCTGTCTGCTCTGTTCCTCTGTAGATCAGCCAGGTTTCTCTCCCATGTGTAAGGGAAGTGGAATCTGCTCCCACTTACCTAGCCACCATCTTCTCTCTCCCTTGGGGGTGACATTTTTTTTTTCACTGTATACTCCCCTTCAGTGCTCACAGCCCACAGATAAGGAGGCTTGGCAATGGTTTGAGGTTGCGATTTACTCTGGCATGGGTATACTATGAGAGGCCCACAGGGAAGGTCCCACCATAAAAATATTACCATGCTTGGGTGACGACATTTTCATTAAAAAAATTCCCTTTCATCATGTTACTTGTGAACCTCATAGCAGTGGTCCCCAATTTTTTGGCACCAGGGAACAGCTTCTGGGAAGACCATTTTTCGACAGACCAGGATGGGGTGAAGGGAGACCTAAAGCAGAGCTCAGGATGGGGAGGGGCATGGGAGATAGAAAGCCAGCTCAGGCATTAAAGTGAGTGGCACCAGTACAGGGAAGAGGGAGGTTGAGGACCCTTGTGATGCAGGATTTAAATAGTTTTCTCATTATATCCTACCTCATGCATTAGTAGTTTTGGGGGGCTGAGTATAGTAAACTTTATTGATGGTATATGGCAAGGTAGGGTTCCCTGAACCCCTCCCCTCTTCAAGGGGTATAGGATAGAATCTGGAGGTAAGGGGATTGATTTGGGGCAAGAACTTCCCAGCAGCTGAAAGTTTCTCTTCCCATTGCTGGGGCTGGTGGTTCAAGGGGCTCTTATTCCTTAGAGGCCATGTGGACCATAAGTCTCATCAACCCTGTTGCTATTAACCAAATTCATTGTTATACCAGTAAAAGAGCTTGACAAAATGGTCATTGAGGGCAATGTCAGTCCAAGCATTGAAAGTGAAGGAGTGGGTGTTACTGGTAAAGTCACAGGAGACAACCTGGTCCTCAGTATAGCCCAGGATGCCCTTGAGGGGCCCTCTGATGCCTGCTCCACTACTTCCTTGATGTCATCATATTTGCATTAGTATTTTGATATTCTTGCACATTAACATTTATAGAAATCCCTATTTTGAGCATGTTTGTTCTTTCTGTTGAAAATGTTTGCTGAGTTAACACTGATTCCTTTAAATAATTGTCTAAAAAATTATATAAATTGCATGCTAATGCCTTCCATGCAAACTTGTTATTAGGACAAAAGTCATTCACATGCCTTACCTCCTGACTCAACTCCTGTACTGACCAATATGCCTCATGGAGATTTAGCCACACAGAACGACCTGTTTTCCCTTATGATAGTTATATTTTTTTCTAGTATCCCTTCCTACTCTTTGCCCAGTGAACTCTGAATGATGAAATTTTTTATAAAGAAAATTTAGAAGACGTTCATTTAGATTTCTTTCTATTATAAGTTATGGAAGCTCAATATAAAGACATAAAAACTTAAGAAAGAAAACTTATTGGTTTATGTAAATTGGAATGTCCAAAGTAATTTGTGGGGTTTGAAATACATTATTGAGATTCCATTTCTCTCTTCACCTGTCAGCTTTGCTTGCTTTCTTGCTGCCTGGTGTGGCATTGCCTTCAGTATCCACAGTTTCAGAGAATGAAGTGGTTCTTTTGATAGTAACAGCAAAAATTCTGTGTAAAGGCACTAATTACCCTGATTGGGCCACAGTTCATCCAGTCACTGAGGATAGAGTCATGGGACACTTCAGTTGGCTGGCTGGAGAGCTGGAGACCACCTCTTCAGTTGCGGATGAAGATAGTAAGAGAGAAGTCAAATCACAGCCAAACCACAAGGAACGATTGTGCACACAAATGAAGGGTGTGGTTGACAAGAGAAGGGGGGAAACAAATGATAAGAAAGATAAAAAACCAGGAATGCAGCAGTGTACTTCATTGTCTAGACTCTTAATAGAGTTCAATGTGGAGTTCTATGCTTGGATCTAAAATGAAATAGTGTAATGATATAAAAATGAAAGAAATGTGGCTTTATGGCTAAACATATACAAAAGAAGAGGAAAATTCTAGTGACTGTAAACTGAATCAGCAGAGTCTGCAGTATGTTGAAGCTACAAAAAAAATACAACAGACAAGAAACAGAAGAAACACAAGAGACAATGCTTACATTAAAGAAGAAAGGGTCTAGATACAGAACAGAACAGGTAGAACACCAATGTCTTTCTTGGACTTTAATAAGCTGACATTTATCCAGAGAAGAACAAGAATGGGATGAGGACTGGTTGTGATATCCTAAGAGAGAATAATAATTCCTGAGTAGCCAACTAAAGCTAGAGATCATGAGTTTGGGGGGGATATAAAAGGAGGTATCTGATTCAACTTACCTAAGGTTGAAAATGTTCATTCCAAGTGCTTTTGGAAGGACAAGTGGACAAAAGCACAGAGTGAGTCGCAGAGAATGGCCAAAGTGCTTCTCTTTGTGGTGTATAGTGAAGGGACTAAGTCCAGGAAGGGAAAGAGCTGAAGCAATGAATCCCTGAATTAGGTAAAAAAAACCGGAGTCACAAGAGGGAGAAAGTAGAAGGAAGAGGGACTGGAAGGACAAATTGGAGCTTTTAAGTTTGAGTTCAGATTCCACCTGAGCAATCATTTTTTTCTTACTTAATTTGGGCTGCTATAACAGAAATACCATAGACTTGGAAGCTTATAAACAATAAAAATTTATTTCTCACAGTTCTGGAGGCTAGGACATCCAAGATCAACAAGGTGGCAGATTTGGTGTCTGATAAGATCCAATTTCCTGGTTCATAGATGGCTGGTTGTCTTCTGCTGTGCCCTCACATAGCAGAAAGGGTGAGACAGCTCTCTCAGTCTCTTTTACACAGGCACTAAGCCCATTCATGATGGCCATCCTCATGACCTAGTCATTTCCCAAAGGTCCCAACTCCAAATAGCAATGGACTTAGGATTTCACTGATACATTAGCGGTTAGGATTTCAACACAAATTTTGAGAGGGCAATGATATTTAGTCCATAATAGACAATAAGGTCAGTGATATGGTATTGGGGAAGTAAATTGAAAAAATATTTGTTGGAAACAAGTTGGTCAAGGAACTTGGATGCTAGGCATTGGACTGGATATCTCCCTAGGTTTTGAAGTGACAATTATTGGATTGAGGTAGAAAAACATGTCAGGAGCTGAAGTACACAGTGATTTAAGGGTATGTTCAGGAGTTTGGTCATTAAAAATAAAAATAAAAAGTGTATGAATGTATAACCTAAGGAAAGAAACTTCAAAGGAGTATATTTTGAAAGTGAGGTAACCGATAGCAATTCTTAGGGATGATGTAACAAATTACCACAAATCTGGTGGCTTCTAACAACAGAAATTTATTTTGCTACAGTTCTGGAGGCCAGAAGTTAAAAATGAGTTTTTTCGAAATAACATTTAGGAGCAAGCAGAGCTAAACTCCCTCTTGTAAACTCTAGAGCAGAATCTGCTTCAGTCTTTTTGTTTCAGGTGGCTGCTGGCATTTCTTTATTTGCAGCCTCTTATCTCCAATCTGTACTTCCTGGTCACATTGCCTTCTCCTCTCTACCCGTGTAATAAAATCTCCCTCTGCTTCACTCTTAATAAGGATAAATGTGACTGCATTTAGGGTCTAACTGAATAAATTAGAATAACCTCCTTATCTCAAGATCTTTAACGTAGTCACACCTACAAAGAACTTCCCTCTCCTTCCCCCTGTTGTTGTTGTTATTGTTGTTATTATTATTCTTCTTCTCTCTCTTTCTCTTTCTCTATATAAACATTCGCAAAGTCTTTGATCTTTGGGTGCTTTTGCACAGTCCACCACAAATGGTAAAGTAGATGTGGCAGAAATGTTCCTAGGAGAGAGCTAGAATTTTGCTGGACCAGGGGTTTACAGAAAACATCTTGTAGTCCAGTGCCTGTTTCTTGTAAACACAGTTTTATGAGAGTACAGCCATGACATTTTTTTTACATATTATCATTGGTTGCTTTCCTGCTATAAGGGAAGAGTTGAGTAGTTGGGACAATAACCATATAACCCTCAAAGCTTAAAACGTCTACTATCTGGCCTATTACAGAAGTTTGCCAATCCTTTGATTAGACCAAGAATGTGACAGAATCTTCCCAGGGAGCTGGCAAGGTTTTCATTCACAATTGATCAATGGTCATGGGTAGATAAGGTCAGTAGGAGAAAAAAATTATAAAATGTCATTGAATTTTACACTTAGGTCTTGATAGTTTGGGTTAAGAATATTTTATTAAAATGGTGAATGTAGAAAACATATTAAGAAAAACATTCTTCCTTGGTCTGGCAGGTCAATTGGAGCATTGTACCATACACCAAAAGGTTGCAGGTCACAATTCAATTCCTGGCCAGGACACATACCTAGGTTGTGGGTTCTATCAGTCCCCAGTCGGGATGTGTGTGGGAGGCAACCCATTAATGTTTCTGTCTCATATCAATGCTTTTGTTTTATTTGAGAGAGACAAAAGTTCTCTCTCCCCCTTCCTCTCTCTGTAAAAATCAATAAACATATCCTTGGGTGAAAATTTTTAAAAAGAAGAAAATGTTAATAAAATAGATGTTAGTAAAATATTTTGCATTTGCTTAATAAAATATATTAATTATCTTATGTATTTATATACATACAAATATATAGTTACTAATTACATAAATTGGTAAAGTATATTTCTTGAAAGTATATTTCAAGAAGTTTGTGTATGTGACTTAAAAAATTAGATGGGAGTATAGTAAGTAGTGTTGCAGGGTAAAAGTAATGTCTTATGATATTACTTGGTTAAGTAAAAAAAAAAAGAAAATGTAGACCAAGAGGAAAGGGAACAAGATTTAAGGAAAAAGGAAGGGGTGGGAAAAATAATGAGTAATGCCTCAGCCCCAAAACAATAGAGGGGTGGGAATCAAGACCTGCAGAAAAAGCACTCACCTGAACAAGCAAGATGAAACCTTGTTCCTCTCCAGGACACAAAACAAAGGAGAAAGAAATGCATAGAGACACTGAGCAATCTTGAGGTAGAGGTGCAAGCAAAATAAGTTTTGAAACTTTATAACAGATGGAATGTGTGTAATGATAGATTTTAGAAACACAGGGTCTATATAGAATCCTGAATAACTGAAACCCTGGAGAGTTTGGTGAGAAGTTTTACCAGAAACCCAATGAATAGGGTCATTGGCTGAGTGTAAAGAAGTTAAAACTGGGGCTTGTCTGTGGAAAATCTATTTAACAGCTGTTGTAGAAAGTGCGTGCACAGATTTCATGAGAGGCCGTGGAAAGGCTTTAGCTCCACTGGGGAGCATGAATTTGACCTAGTAGGGAGGTGGTATGTATGTGTGAGTGTGTGTGGGTGTGAGAGACAGAGTGACGGAGAGTGGGATTGTGTGTGTGTAAAAAAGAGAATAGAATTAGACAGAGAAAGATATACAGATAGAGAGAGAGAGACTGAGAGAGAGAGAGAGAGAGAGAGAGAGACTCCCCAACAGTGTTCTGCAAAACTGGATTAGGAGCTTCTGAAGTACGTGGAGGGAGGCCTCTCTTCAATGCGCACAGCTTACTATAGCAGGTATGCCCAAAATTTAAAGGTAGAAGGGACTTTTAGAGATATGACAGTGTTACCATGACTGGTTCCATGTAAAGCAGAAGAGGGCAGGTGCCTGAGAAAATAAGAAGGTGTCAAAGAGAAAACCTTTATCTTCATTCTTGTACCTTTGGTGAATAAAACAGTTCCTGGCACATACTAGGTGCACAAATATTTGATGACTAAATAAATGAAAAGTTACATTTTCGAAAGCCTATAATGTACTAAGCACAATCATCCTAACAAAGCTCTTCAAATTATGTTATTATTAGCATGCTACACCTAACGCATATCATCAACTGATAAAACACTGGGCCCAGAGATGGTATAGGATTTGTCAGAATAGACAGCTAATGAGGGGTAGGGCTGGAATTTGAACCCAGGCTCGCCTGAACCTAAACCTTTTCCACTCTCTTAAACTTCTGATAAACCTGTGGAGGTCTGAGGGCTACACACAATTATGGTTACAGTGGGAGGAGTGACATCTGCTGTGGTTTTGCACTATTAATTGAAGCTCCAAGATTGCAACTTTTGTGAAAAGCAGTGCCATTAATATATATCCTTCTCATATTTTGCTCCCTACTTTTATAGAGTCTGCTTGTCCAAACTTCTTTGCAGACAGAGACCCCAGGGTGCGAGGGTCAGGGTTGCCCACGGTGATGGGCTGGAAACAAAGGGATGACAGAAGAAAGCATCCATGGGAACAGTTAGAGACAGTCTAAACAAAGAATCACAAAGAAGCAATAGAAGGGGGCTGGGCGGAAAAATGAAACTCCTGGACTGAGGAAGGGAAACTGGGTTAGGGAAACCAGCAAGGCTTAGGGTATTAGGGCTAACAAGAGGCCAAACATCCAGAATGCTGAAGACTCTGCTTCCCAGAACCAGGCCTTCCTGAATAGAGGGCCTCATTCTCACCAATGGATTGTAAAAGGAATCATGAAGGGGACCAAGTCAATTGCACCACACTAAATGTAGTTCCTTTTATCCTGGGTGACCCCAATCATCTCTGTGTTATAACATAGTCTTGTGCTGTGTCATTCTGTAACCCATGACTATGTCTCCTACTGTATCCAATGTCAGTCTCTGAATGTTTTTCTCAGGCATCCATCTTTTCTCCCTACTATGAGTTTGCCTTCACAGCTTGCTATCCATTGCTTTGAAAACAAATATATATCCAAGTTTGCATAGTACTTTTCCTTTGTGATCAAGTGCAATTGGCTTGATGACTTTGGTTGCTTATGCTCCACAGGGCCCGTTTAGGGAAGGCCATTGCACTTATAGAAGTTGAGTTTTCTAGAAGTGTAATTTCTTCCCAAGTAGGTCCTTTTCAAGTCTTTCTTGACCTGAGCTGTTTAAACATCTATAATTATAATGTGGAGGCTGAGAAACCAGGTCTTCTCCAGCCTCTTACCTTCAGCTTTTTGGACAAGTAAGTATCTTGGTCTGCACCTATGACTATGGCCAATCTCACCCACTTTCATCTGGCCCCTGTTTTCAGGATGAGTCTGCTTTTGATCCAGGAGAACTTTTAAATGATCCAGCAAAATGAGGAATTCTATACATACTGTTCTAGTCCCCCACAGCCATTGAAAGTTGTAAGTCGGCTACAATTCCAAGGAATTTGTGGCTGAACAAACAAATCAGTATCCACATCATAACTGTCCATCTTCAGAGACTGTTCCTGAATGTTAGCAGTGCATGAAGGCCAGACTTCAGAGTCCTGAGTGGAGAAGAAGGAGAAGTAGCATCCACATCACAAATCAATCAACCCAGAGGCTTTTCAAATGAATAAAAAAGGCAATTGGCAGCCAGATTTTGGGTTGTTTTCTTCTCCATATCTCCCTGCCCTCCCCTGCTTTCAAGTGAATGTTGGTGTCTCTACAAACAAAATAATAAGAGCACTCAGGTCCTTCAAATAAAGCAAAATGTGATCCCTTTGTGGCTGCTGCATCATAAGTGAATGGCACTCCTTAGACTCAAGAAGAGCAATCAATATCAGGCGTACTTGGGGATCTTAATAATACTATTATTAAGGACTAGACCAATGGAGAAATTTGTTTTTCCTGTAACATCTGGAGAAACAAAAGTCTAGAGGGAGCAGGGAATAATAGTTTTTCTTAGATTTGTCTTTGAAATTCATTTTCTCTCCTTAGTATGGAACTGTCAATCAAACTCCTAAAAATAAGAAAATGGCCATTTTTACTAAAAAGTATCTGAGGGAAAACTTGTAGTTTGATTTAGGTAGAAATTAATATTTTTATATGCTGAAGGAAAGGGAAAAATACCTTAGCAATGCTTTAAATTTTCTTTTGATAAAATTAACATTTTATTAATGCATAACTCATCACAAAATAATGAATACAAGTCATATCGAACATAGGTTCATCTTCTTCTGGGTCAATTCTGAAATCTTACTCAATCTTTACCCAACTCAAGTTCTGTTCCTAGATGTTCTTATGTTCAGTGTAGTGACAGAAAGGACTTTATCCCAATCATTTTGTGTACAAGGGAAACATTCCCATATTTTCTTCCTTGGTCTCCTGCCCCCCATCCTTCTTGCTTTCCCTTTCCATTTTATAAAGGAGCAGAGAGTTTTATAAAAACTTTGTATATTTTTGAGAACCATGAAATATTAAATTTGGAACCGATTTTAGACATCGAGTCAGTTCCCTCTTTTAATAGACAAGAAAGTTGAGACTCAGGTACATTGAAACTTATCCAAATTCTACACCTAGTTAGTGGCAAAGCCAAAAATAAAACACAGGTCTCTCACCATCCAACATCATGCTCTATTCACTGCACCAAAGATTTCTAAAATTGCCTAATTATCCAAATTACTCTGGGCCTCTGTGAAAAATACAGAACCTAGGTCTTCTCCAGAGATTCTGAGTCAGTTGTAATAACCTTCCCAGATGATTCTTAGAACCAGGCATTGCTTAGGAAACACTTCATGACAACATGATACTTTATCCTTTTTTTCTCAAAAGGGGATTCTCCTTCATCACCTGCAATGGATGCCTTGGGTGGAAGATCAGGGAGCAGAGGGAGGGGAGAGTTTGGCTTGTTCTGATTCTTGGCAGCCATCTCAAGGAGAGACAAGCAGGAAATAAAGAGTCACTTCCAGGCGTGACCACTACAGCTCCCAGTGGTTTTTCCCTTGTTCACATTCCCATAATTTATTGTCACTTTGTGTAGCAATCACTTGCTGCCTGTTATTGAGTTAGGTTTTTATTCATGTTTATATTCCTTGGGCACATGAATAAATTAGGGAATTATTAGAAGAGAAAGAATGTCTAATCCATCCTTACCTCTTAATATGTAACATTAAGATAATTAATTAATTGATTTAAGGTATAGTATGGCTTCCAATTTGCAAGACAAAAGACAGGAGAGTATTTCCCTCTTCCCCTGCCATAGTCACCCAAAAGCAACTAAGAGAATTACAAAAATAAATGCATATTTCATCTTTACAACAAATAGTAACACCTGGAAAATCAATAATGTATGAGAAAAGGCTGCCAAATACTGTGAAGGTCAAAGTGAAGGGGCTGGATGACAGAGAAAGAAGGTGCCTATAGCTGCAGACTTCAGACTCAGTCAGGAGAACACTAAAGTATCAGTCATATACACACCATAATTAGTGTAATGGGAAGGTGCTGGTCATAGGAGTTGCTCTGGATCTATTTAGTCATAAAGAAGAATGAAGCAGGGAGCTGAGTAGGGGATACATGAATGCCATGTTTCCAGGAATCATATGTAGTTGAGGCAGGGTGGAGGAAAGAGTCTGTGCATTGTGGACAGCCCTTTAGCTCCTGCCTCTGTTGAATAAAGAGATGTAAAGTCTTAAGTAACCAGATCACACATACACTCTTTTTTCATAGGGAGAATTCCTGCTAGCTTAGAACTCACCTGATCCACATTATCTGTGAAGTAAAATCTAAAATTCTTTGCACAGCATATTACATCCTGCCCATTCTTTAGCCTCACCTCCCCATGACCTAACCACTAATTTTTGTGAATTAATTTGTCAAATGTTACAGACAATTTGACAATTAGTTGTAAAATCAAGTGGCTGATTCTTTGCTGTAGTATTTGCTTTTATCATTCTCTCATTCCTAAATGTGCCCCACAACTACTAAAACCCAACTCATGATTGCCTCCATGCTAAGCCCTTCCCTCAAACTGCCTCCTTCACCAACACTCACACAGGCAAGACCAGGATCTCCCTTCTCTCTTTTTTTCTAGAACTTATTGTAAAAGTGTTCACTGTATTGTTACCACTCTTAAAATAGGTGTCATTTCCTTTCATGATCAAGTTAAGAGAAGGAATTTGTGTTCCTCAATACCCAGTACCATGATTTATATATTACTGGAACCTAACAAAACTGTTGAATTAAGGAAGGTCCTTTTTTGCTTTCTTGCAAAATAATTGGAGCCTACCCCATATACTTCCAGCTAATTTGTACTTTCATCTTCAAAATGTCATGGTATCTATAATTTTGCTACCAAAATTTAAGATCCTAGAAAACATTCATATAGGACATTACAATGTGGATATCAAGATTAACATGTACAAAACTGAATTCACCATCTTTCAACCAATCTAGCTTCCTTTTTTTATCCTTCCTTTTTGTCAGTAGTGTTTCTGATCTTGAGACTTCATATTTCAGGATCTATCAGATTCATCCTGCTGTTTGATCCCTTCCTTAATATTTGTTATTCCACAATATTTCCTAAATTTTCTTTTTTCTTCTTATTTCCAGTGCCACTCCTATTCGTTCTTTTGTTTCAATGGTTTTCAAAGTAATCTTTTTGGCTAAAATCTTTGGTATGTGATTAATTCAAACAAAATATACTGAAAGCACTCTTTCATAAAATATTTTTAATTCAGAAACTTAAACATTTCTGTTTATTTCATACTAAAATTTCAGCTCTTTTGTAATTATCCCCAAATTTACAAATCCAGCCCTCTGAAATGTAAGTACCATATTAAAGCTTTCTCTATTTTTGAGTTAATTCTACTCTTTACCCAATAAATCACGATCCCACCTATGTTTATGGTTTTTCACACCAAAGGAGCTCCTAGTTTATTTTACTGTTCACACAAATCTTACTCATTCTTCAAGGAATAACTCCAATTCTGCATGAAGTCTGTTTGAATACTCCAGGTGGCATTGATCTTGACTTTCTCTGAATTTTCACAACATAACCTTTATCATATATATTTTATCACTTCCTAACTACAGTTCATGTCTTAACCCATTCAGGCTACTATAACAAAATACCACTGACTTGGTGGCTTATAAACAAGGAAAATCAGTTCCTCACAGTAATGGAGCCTGGAAGTCCAAGATCAGGATTAGCACAGACAGGTAAAGGCTCTGTTTGTCCTACGTCACACACTTTGTGTCCTCACATGCTTGAAAGGAAGAAGGATCTCTGGAACCTCTTTTGTAATGGCGCTAATTCCTTTAAGGAGGCCTCCTTGTGATTTTAGCACTTTCCCAAGATCCCATCTGTTAATACTATCACCTTTGGGGTGAAGATTTCAACCTGAATTTTGAGGGGACACAAACATTCAATCCACAACATTTCAGGTGTTCATCTTAAAGGTCACCAAATATATGTGAGTGTGGTAGAGGGGGTGGGTGTGTAGATGGATGGGTGTGAATAAAAAGGGTAATAAAATATCCCATCAATTAGGAAAAAATTTAAAAAGCAGCTAGAGCTGTATTTACTGTTCTGACTCTAACAGGTTCTTTTTTAAGTCTGAATCTTCACCATGTCAATCACAGCTACAAGAGGAATTAACACTCAGCAAGTTGGGTAATTGAGTCTCAGTAAGCAGTCTACATAAATTTAGAAGCTTTAGTTAAAATGGGAATTGTGTATAAATGGATAGCTGTGCAGATTTAGCTTCCTATTATTTTTAATTTGCTTTGACATACTTGGGGGATAATTGGAGGCCCATCCTCACCTTCAATACACATAAATCATATTGTGTGAAGAGATGTTTCATTTGAGGAAAATCATTTGCAGAACAAGGTGTTCACTTCTAAAACTTGTGCATGGTCATGAAAGCTAAAAAGATAAATTAATGGATATGCTGTAGCTGTGGTGTTTGGGTTTAGATGGTAAAATATCCAGGCCTAGGGAGAGGCCCAGGGCCATGAAAAAGACAAGGTCATAAATCAAGTGGACTTGGGTGACTTGGGTGGATGTGGTTATAACATATATTGAAAAGAGATAGAGTTAACTTAGCTCGATGTCCTGGTATTACCCAACACGCTGGTCAGTAAATATTGCCTTTTGTTAGCCTCTATTTGTATTCTTTGTCAGATCATCTGTTAATCAGCCGCCTCCCAGACTTCTGGAATGGTCTCTTGGGGATTTTTCGGACCAAGATTTCCTAAATTCTATGAGTCCGCTTATGGTAAACATAACATTAACCCTGAGATGTTAACTTATATCTTATATTTCTAGGACTCCTTAGCAGAAGTCTTAGACCTTACCAGCAAGGCTGAGAAGTACTCTTATGATTCACTTAATAAACAGGTTTTGCAAATCTGTATTATAATGGTATAATACAATAAAAATCAATTTATTCTAAAAATTTGTATTTCAAATTTCATTGAATATTAATTTTTTATTATTTAATTGTATAATTTATATTTACTTGAAATGACATGGAAAAGAACAAATTATATTGTACAGTTCTCAGGAGTACAAGCTCTGGATTAAAATCCAGGAAACACCAGGGACTAGTTTTGTGACAAATTTGGACAAATTACTTAATAACTATGTTTCTTTGCTTCTTCATCTGTAAGATAGGAAAGATACTAGTTAATATTTACCTCTGAAAGTTGTGTCATGATGACTAAAGAAGACAACACATGTAAGATATTGCCTACAGCAGTGCTGATGGGTGTCATGATCATACTCTTATGTTAGATCTGTTAAATACCAATTCACCTTGGAGCTCAAGGTCTCATGTATAAGGAAGATTATATTTATAAAATAATTCTTCTGATCACCTTTAATAAATCTTTTGACTTTCACCTTCTGTTAGCTTTTTTATTCAATATCTGAATTACTTAGCAAAGCTGGGATAACACATGCAATTCATCTCTATAACCAACTGGTTATAACCAACACATGCAATTCATCTCACAAACCAACTGGCTTGTGTTCAAGTTCTAGCTCTGCCACTTGCTCTGTAAACTTGGGCAGGAAACTAAATGTTAATGGACCTTATTTTTCCCTTATCTTGACTACCTAATGGTGTTTTTTTAGTTATAATTAATTGTAATAAATAATGTATGTTACAGAGGTCAATGTAACATGTAATTAACCCTCCAAGACGAAAATCAAAGATAGAAAACATGGAAAGAAGAAGCGAAGGCCATGTGGAGATAGAAGCAGAGATTGGAGTGATGTAGCCATAGATGAGAAATGCCAGGAGCTACCAGATGCTGGAAGAGGAAAGGAAGGGTTCTCCCCTAGAGCCTCCACAGGGAGCACAGCCTTGCAAACACTTTGATTTGGGACTTTTGCCCTCCAGAACCTTGAGAGAATACTGTTCTGTTGTTTATGTTATTGTAAATGTTTGTTGCCATAACAAATGTTGGCCACCCTGGGAAATAACACTCTGGGAAGCGCTGAGTGTGAGCTCTCAGCAGGCCAAGTTGCCAGCAGCTGAAGAGCAAACACCTCCGTTTTGAAAGGAGGGATCTGAGATCTATACCTCAGCATATACCACACCACAAACACAAGTTTTCTTCAATGCATCTCATTCTTTATAGTAAGGTTCTGTTCTTTGTTAAATCCCCTTTAGTATCTGTCTTTCATGCAACACACTCTTCTGGAGCTATCGTCAGGGAGTATGTTAGGCTATGGGCATGGCTGTGATGATTGAAGCAGTCATTAACCTCAAGTAGCTTGAAGAATGATGGACAAATAAGAAACATTAAAAGGGTCTAAGGGCTTTGGTGGGTACATATACTAAGGAGCATCATTAACTAAAGGAAGGAATGCAGCCTGAGGTTTGGTAAAAGAGTGACTTTTGATTGAGTCCCAATAAAGAGCTGGCTGAGTAGAGTGAAGACAGTAGGTTCAGGCAGCAGGACTGGCTATGAAGGCCAAAGGCTCAGATGAGGAAGGAACCAGGTGGGAAAGGGACCAGATGAGAAATGTGTGGGCTCCAGTGTCTGGGCATCTCCTAGCGTGATCACAGCCCCGCATCTGGCACACAGGCATGACCAGTTTTTCCCAAGGGCATCTATGCTCCTCACAAACCTGTCCTGTGAGTGTCATATGAACAAGTTTAATAACCACTGCTATAATATTCTGTCAGAGTAATGCAATCATGCACACTTTTATTTATTTTTATGTTTTTAATGTGAATCACAATAATTCCTGCATTTGGGGGTAGTTTTAAAATATATATATTTTTATTTAGAGGAAAGGGAAAGGAGGGAGAAAGAAAGGGAGAGAAATATCAATTTGTGAGAGGAACATCAATCGGTTACCCCCATGTGCCCCAACATGGGGACCTGGCCTGAATCCCAGGCATGTGCCCTGACCAGGAATCAAACTGGCAAGCCTTTTGGTCCGTAATCCTGTGCTCATTCCACTTAGCCACACCAGCCAGGGCAATACACTTTTTATTTTTTTAAATGTAAGTACTATATAAAGAGAGCAATTCATTACAGAAGCAATCTAACTTTTAAAACTTCTCTTTCACTGTATCTACTGTATACATATACAGTGTGCATGGATATACTATGCATATAAGTATATATTTCATTGAACATTAGCCTCTTTGAGCCTCTGTAAATGTCCTGATTAGTTTTAACAATAAGCAGATAAAATACAATGCAACTATTCTTCTTTTTTTTTTTGCTAGCACTCACAGTTAGATTTCTTAGTACGAGAGTTAACTGTGTAAATACAAGCAGAGTCCCAAGCCCAGCACCATCTGTGTTGACAATGGCTGGAAGTAAAAACAATCAATTGATACTGAAGAACTAAAAGGATTAGTAGCAATAAACGTCACCCCTGGACGGAGCACAGTCCTGAAAGCTGGCCACCACTCAAAGTCCATCTTGCTCCTGCTTCTAAAGGTAATTGCAGCATCTGTTTCTTGAGTCCTTGAAACCAGTACATGCCTGGCTTCTATTCCGTGAATAGCAAGTGGCCTGGAGGGCAGAGGCACAGGGCTTTGAGGAAAGCCAGCCTGAGACCCCTGCGGGTCAGAAGTGAGGCACAAACAGCTGCTTCCTCAATAGACTTCTCAGGCTTCTCCATGACCCTTGCACTTGTCAACAAGCTGCCAAGCAGAGCCTATTGTGGGATTCTTATGCAGTGAGAACACCAGCCTTAAAAACAAATGGACTAGCTTTACTATTAAGTGTCAATCAAAGCTATTAGGAGGAGTGTTAAAATTTTAATTAGTGTGGTTTTTGTTTTTTGTTTTTGTTTTTGTCACTCTGATCACTCTAGTTTCCTTTGTTAAGTTTACTACACTCAGGTGAACAAAATTCCACAGGCCTTTTATCACTGAGCCTTTCTATCCTGTTTTATAGTGGCCCCAGCAACAATCTCAGATCTTTGGTGTAGATTCCTAGTTTCCTGGCACTATGAACATGCACATATTGATACACAGATTTCACATAAGGAATAGTCATCAGAACCTAACCAAGCTGGGCACTTTGCTTTCTGGGCACTGGACTCTGTAACGCATTCACTAATGAGCTTGGCTTTGAAGAAAAACAAACATGGGGAAGCAACTAAGTAATAAGTGATTGTTCATTTTCTCTTTCTTAAAAAAACACAAAAATCAGGTGATGTAAAGAACAGTATGTACACATAAGGAGAATGATTTCTTTAGG
Organism: Artibeus jamaicensis; assembly: GCF_021234435.1. Lineage (NCBI taxonomy): Eukaryota > Metazoa > Chordata > Mammalia > Chiroptera > Phyllostomidae > Artibeus > Artibeus jamaicensis. The sequence goes on from NW_026521887.1 coordinate 2,828,796, forward strand.
ATTGCTTCTGTGTTAGTCTTAGTTGATACAGAGAACATAGCAAGAACTTTTCTGAAAGAAGCTCCAAAGAACACTGGATTTTTCGCTCACTGTGGACCTTAAATTCACATTCCATCGATGATGCGCATGAACTGTGAGAAGCTTCCCTTCCCTTGAAAGTATTATCACAGAGGTTCATCTAGCAATGAATCTACCTGAGCACCAGAGAGAAAGTCCACCTGCAGAGCACGTTTCCTGGCAACAAGTACAGTGTCCATCACACTTTCACATGAAGGCAGATCCTGTTCCTGACTATCCAGACTTCTCAAGCATTAGTGTAAAGTATCCACCTTTTGTTTATAAAATATTATCTATATAAAGACAAAAAGGAAAAAAATAACAGGAAAGCAAGCATTCTTAGCCCTGTCAGATAAGTGCAAAATTGGCTTTGACCAACTAGAAGGAAGCTGCATGCAGGGTGTCTGAGGAAATCTGCACAAGGACAATCTATTTTAGTGTTGAAGCACTGAAGCTGTGCACCTAAAATAGGTGAAAACAACATCCAGGGCCTGAAACACCCACATGATCTGAGGGGAAACTCCCAGACAACTGTTGAGAATTTTTTACAGTTAAAATCCAAAATAAATTTAGCAGTTTTATGATAGCTAATAGAAAAGTATGGTAAGAGAGCTTTCAGTGGGGAAATCAATAGAGGAGAGCTCCAGGCAGCACTTTTGGGAGAAGAGCATGAAGAAGTTTACCCCGAAGAAAGGTTATAAATGCGTTGCCCTCAAAACCCAACTATCCTTCAAATGCAGCTACATTAGGAGGATTGGCATTAAGGCAACTTTTCATTCAAATTAAGTGCTATTAAAAAATTGTAACCAAACTAAATGGCCAACAATAAGAGATAGATTAAATAAATAAATTATAATGTGAGTTGTGAAGAAATAATGAAGTCAGAAAATATTCTTATTAGAGTAGGTAAAAACAAATTGTAAAACAGAATCCCATTTTTAAAAATCCTAGCATTGGTAGATGAGTGTAGAGCTACTTAAACATAGACATAAGCAGAGAAAAAGAGCTGAAATCAGCAAACCAAAATATAGCAGCAGTTATCAGTGGATGAGGGAGTTATGGATAACTGTTATTTTCTTCTTTGCATTTTTCATATTTTCTAAATTAAATACACACTAAATATTATGTTTTAAATTTCCAGTGCATATGTCCTCCAAAAACATGAACCTGTTATTCTATTCCTTTTAAAAATGATTTCTTCTATTAATGACAAATTTCTAGTTTTCCAAATTTCAAGTAAGCTTTAACATACATAATTACTGTGATATATTAATAAGCAATGGCTTACAGATAATAAATTATTTAATTAAATTATTTTTTCATATTAAGAATTATTTTAATACTCTTGTGACTCTCCTGAAGGAAATTTACTAGGTGCATATTGGTTTCATTGAAGTTGAATAGAGAACTAGAAAGAATGAAATGTTTTAAAACTTTGTTCATGTACAATGGTAATAGTGTTTCATTTTTACATTTAAGTGAATGCCCCAACATGCACATGTGCACACATATACAAAATTCCAAAAATTTGAGTCATCTAAAACTTCCATTCAAAGTCATAAGTTTTAAAACCATCGTCAAAGCAACATGCATGGAAAATAAATATTAATTTCCTCTGGTATTAACAATTGTGCATCCTGAAAAGCTAAAACATTTTTTCAGGTATAATTTAATCATCGATGGAACCATGTTACCTTTCCTTGGCAGATATCATGTGTAAAAATACAAACCCAAGTGGTCTGTACACGAAATACAGACCCGCCAGGTTTGTATGAAGAAACGAGATTTTCAAAATGTTTTCTTTTTAAACAATTGTCAGTGGAGCCATGACACCAAGGCAGGCTGAAGAAGAGCAAATGGCCTCTCTCTCTTGCACTCACATGCAGTTTTACTTTCTTCAAATATTTACCTGTTTCAGTTTTCGAAGATAATGTTTAGGTAAAGAAAAAATCCTTTGAGAAGGGCAGCTGCAGGAAGTCAGATGGAATCTTCTATTTGGACTATCTGTTAATATCCTAATATTATAAGTTCTTTATCAATGTTGTTTTAGTCATATATACAATACTTATCTTAAACAAGAAAATTCTACGTCAACACAAAAATACTTTTATTTTCAATATTCCAATTACTTTTCTGGTTTCTACTTAGTACTTCTTCCCTCAATTATTCCACCTTTATTTCCTCCCATTTTTTCATCCTCACACACATACACACAAATGATTGTTAATATCCTTTCTTGAAAATGACTTCTAATTACATTTCTCGTCATCAGTTAATTTTATGGGCAAGCATGAGCCCATAAAAATACAACCTTTAATCTCAAAGACTTCCTGTCCAGAAAGGCGTCAGAGCAGACCAAATGGCACCAAATGAGCAGCGTGACCTGTGGTGGCTCCCAATGTGGATAAACAACCCTGATTAAGAGTTGCACTCTGTTAAGGATATTCTCAATGTTTCTGCATCAGAAACAGCCATCTTGCCTATGCTGAAATTTCAGTTTGTTTCCCCCAGAATAAAATAAAGCTTGTTCAGAGGGTGAGTGCAGGGGAGTGTTGGATTTCCTTCCCTGATTCAGGGAAACACAATAACTCTGTTATGGGCCTTCCCACTGGTGCCTAGAAACCACCAAAAGAGGGTGGGGGTGCTGTTTTACTCAAACCCAGCTGTTAGTCTCCTTGTAACTCCAGTGTCCTGAAACATTTGCTATTTGCTACCCCCCTTAGCTTTTTAAAACTCTTAACAACCCCTCTCTGTGCCACAATTGAAACAGTTCAACCTTAGCCATATGCTTATAAATCCTGTGCTTGAGGATATATGTTGAAACCATGCCAATCCAAGACTTCACACTTCCCTGGAGCCTCTTACTCTGTATTCTCTTCTTTGCTTGAGAGAAACAGATACTCCACTGAAAACAATAGACTGTAAATTGAGAAAAGTTAAGAATCAGCATCAGTTTCTCATAAATCTAATTTCCAATTTCCCACCAGTCTGGGTTCAATGTCAAACTTTAACACACACTCCCCTGTGGGAAATGCTTGTTCATGTTCATTGACCTGCCTCAACTTATTCAGCTGGTTTCTCTCCTTGGCAAAAGGAAATAACATAATTCAGCAAAGGAATTGTAGAAGGAGGTTATTAGAAATGGGTAGATTCATTGTAATTTCTTTTGTTTATCCTGGCTGGGTGTGAGAGGGGAAATATACTTATCCATAGCAAATGTACATGGATATGTTTCCATGCTAACTTGCAGTTGCCTGGAAAAAACAGATTAAGTCTACATTCTTACCATTCCATAGAAGAATATAGTAAAAGCACCCAAAAGAAGGTATGATAATATAAAATAATCATTCATAAGGGATGACTGTGGATATTTAACTCATTTTGATAGAACAGGAAAATGCAAAATAAAATTTTGTATACATGAATAAAAAGATCACACACATATTGGAATTAGTACAGTAAAGCTGTAACTGAAAACCCTTAAAGGGTGTGAGATTGAAAAGTCACATTCAGTATGAATCCTTCATGTTAGACCTCTTAGCCTTAGGCTCACTTTAGTGAAACGTTGTACATATCATACATAGTACATGTTTTACCAGTTTGGTCAAAATTCTTTTCTTACTTTTGTGACAAATTAAAATGTATGATGCTGAAAGCTAAAAAATACAAGTATTCCTTTCAAAAATTGTTATTCCTTTAATATACCTGTTGTCTCATCTTTTTAAGTCACATGGCGTGGCTAATGCATCTTAAAAGCTTATGAGGAAGTGTTATCACTTAGATCTATGAGTATAAATAAGTTTTCCTTCACAACATGTCTACTAAGATAGCCCAGGGACAGTGCTTATGGTATCATGTAGCATTTAATAATTCAACAGATTCTAGATTTCGGTATAAAAAATTTTAATAATGACTTTAATGACAATATAAACCTGTAGTTGCAAAATAAAATATACAATGTGACCTAACTGCTAACCTTTATCTTTAAAATAAAGATCTTACTAATACAAATAAGTCCTGGAATTTTTAAAAATCTCTCTTGAAAATTAGTTTGTGTTCTCAAACAATAATTAAGGAGTTTAAAGGTTTAAATGGTAAAAAATAATAAAAAGTACTGAGAGTAGAGAGAACTAAGGTTAGTAACTGGAACCCTGGACCCTTGGGTCCCCATGCTGACTAGGCCAGCATGACTCCAACAAACCACTTCACTTCTTTGGGCCTCAGTTTCCCCCCTCTAGGGTGAACGAGGCCCATGCCAGACTCCACATCTAGCTACACACCTAGCACACTCCAACAGCTTTTCCTGCATTCAGTCAATCCTTCCAAAACCCTAGGAGGCAGGTACCATTTGGATAAGAAAATTGAGACCCAGAGAGGCAGAGCTCTGATTAAAACTCAGATCCCCACCAACCACAGAATCTGAGCTGCTGACCACTGCTCTACATTACCTTTCATTCTGAGGCTCTAGATCCCATTTGAAAGAGAGTAAGAAAAGGCATCATTGGCCAGAAATGTCCATAAGGCATGTTTACAAAACAAGGAGACTCACTCTGCAGCCATGCACACATGGTCTCCCCTTAAAGCAGTCAACCAGCAGGGTTTGGGCTGGTCCTCATACAGAGAAGCTGCTGGATGCAGACACAGTATTCGGGGGCAGCAGGAGAGATGAGCAATCAGATTCTACCATTTTATCCTGCACCTTTAAGCTTCACAAACTAGATTTAAAAATAAAAACATATAGCATGTCCAGAGGTGACTATACTTATAATAGCAGATTCACATTTGCAAGACTGACAAGGAAAGTGTTCCATAAACCCAAAAACCATTGTAGTTATCTATAAAAGAGCCATTCAGATTATCTCCGTTTTCTGCAGGGGCATTCATGATCTACTAAAAGATTTAAACAAGTAGATTAAAAAATACATAGTAACTTAGTGCACCTCATATTTTATCACAATTAGTAAGCCAATGGTAACAATTGTAGGTGTAAAGCACGTTAGATTTCTCCACTCCAAAGTCCCCAGGAGAATCTCAAAACACCTGATATTTCCTTGCTCTAGCCTGTTTTTTTTAAAGGTTCAAAGTCATTGACTTAAAAAAAAAAAAGCCTACTCGTGGAATGACACAGTATTTGGTTTTTCTTTTGTGACTGGCTTATTTCACTTCTATGCGATACTTGACTTTGACTTTGAGCCATCAAAATCATAGAGATAGACAGCAGAATGTTGCTTGCCAGAGACTGGGAGAGGAGAGCAGGGGAGTTATTGTTTAAAGGAAATAGAATTTTAGTTTTACAAGATGAAAAGAACTATAGGAAGGATGATGATGTTTGCACAACATTATGGATGTATTTAAAACTACTGAACTGTACACTCAAAAATGGTTAGGATGGTAAAAGTTATGTTATGTGTATTTTTACAATAGTAAAAAAAATTGGGGGTGAGCAGAGCTAGACAAAAAACACCAGTACTTTAGTCCTTCTCTTTGAGTGGCAGGACTGTGGAAATTTTCTCTTCTTTTTCCTTCTGTTTGTCTTCATTTCCCAAGTAATTCTTTATGGAAAAAAATAAACATTAAAAATGCAAATGAAAGAATTTTTTTAAAAGGCCTACTTGTGGTCTACCATTTTTTCTCATGGATAGTAGAACACAAGCTTCCTATTTTTACCAATCCATGTTTTTTGCGACTGATTTGGAAACTGATACAGAAACTCAGTTTTTAAAATGTCTTTTTATTCAAAACCTTTAATTTACTAGGCACGAATTATTTCATTTTTTTGAGTAGCTTATAGACACTTGGGGTAATTGCTTGAAGATCTAAGAATTGATATGGTGGTATAATTGCAGTATTTTTAATCTTTCTACAATAGCAGACGTCTATTGGAAGTGCCTGACCTTTTTTCTGTATCATACTTGGCTCCCCAAACTTGCAGAATGAACTGCATATGCTGAATGACAAAGGACTGGATGAGTTTTTCAGAAGAGAGTCAACTCCAGATGCTGTTCCTGCGCAGTGGTTCTCACTGGGCATCATCCTGCCAGGATGCTGAATTGTATATATAGTTCATAGTTGGAGCAGATGGAAGAGCGTAGTTTATTAAAATCCAAATCTGTCCTTTTCCCACCCCCCCAAAAAAGAATTGTCTACCTCTCAATGAAATATAGATTTCTCATTTTTTTAATATTCCCATTTTAGTAACTGAAGCAGTAATGCAGTTAGGGACATCTAAACTATAGTAAAATTAAGGTTTGTTATAAATGAAGTTAAAGAAGGCACTCATTCATTTATTCATCAAGTTCATTCCATGCCTGCTAGCTTCCAGAAATAGATTTTCCAGAAAATATGCTGTAAAAATAAATAACATTTTTCTTTCCATTAAATACTTAATTTGTGGGCAAATAAACCTTATGATGTGTTGCTTCAGCCCAGACATTTAGAGAGGCTGTTTTAAGATGTGCTATATGATGGCAAGAAGATGGGATGCACTTTTGCTTTTTAAAACACTTGCAAATTCCTTAATCTTCAAGAATGTTGAAAAGCTCAGATTTCAAAAGGGTAAACCCATAGGTGGAGAAAAATAATATAAAAGCTGAAACAAACTTTATTGGCCCTATAGTTTTACTGTAGCCATACTAAAGCAGAATCAAGAGGTTTTAGATCCAAATCTATTGATTAATTTATTCATTCCTAATTTGGTAACTATTGGTGTAGCTCTAATATGTGATGGTATTATGGAAACTTCTGGAAAACTGTCATTAATATATTATTGACCCCAAAAGCCATCTTGGTTCCAGAATTTTACCCAGGGCATTATGTGTACCCTTGGTAAACTAAATGGCATTATTCAGCTTTCTTAAATAGATAGATTTCAAGAAACCATTCATTAAAAAGAAAACTTCTGTGTATTATCCTGGTATGTGGTAGAGTTTTGACTCATTGTCACTTAGCAACAATTCTGAGAAGTAGCACATCGCTGCTCCACTTTACAATGAACAAACCTGTGTCTTAGGCAGGATATTCTGCCAAGTGTCTCACAAATAAGAGCTGGGACTGGAAATCGGGTCTGACTGGCCCCCAAGGCCCCTCCCCATTTCACTGTACCACACCATCTTCCAAGGAAAGGGACATAGTTCTCCATTTAAGCAGGAATACAATACACACTTGAATTCCTATAGAAAAAAATGTGCTCCGTTCCATTTGGACATTGGTATCAATTTTTCTTCCATGAGTTACAGTTCAAGTATTTTGTTTTCAGAAAATGTAACTGTGAATTCCTAGCAGCCAGCATTTGCCAAAACTTACCAGAGAACTCAATATATGAAGACTCAATCTAATGGGAATCTGATTGATCCATTCATTCCTCAAGAGTTCTAAACCATGCACCTGAATAATAATGCCATCAAAACCCAGACAACTAGGTAGATTATATTATATTCACTCTCTTACAGGAAATTCACCCTGAAGGTTGAAATTTAATGTAGTCTCCTGGGTTTTGAAGAGATGGTATTAAAGGCTTTCATTAAAAAAATTTACTCATTCAATAAAACCTTACTGAACGTTTCCTTATGCTAGCCCTATGTCTGCCACACATTGTTGAATAAAAGTAGACTTGCCCTCTACTCTCATTGAAATTAAATGTATTTAGTGCAAGGTACAGGTAATAATCACATAGAAATTACATCTCTGCTATGCACTTTGAAGGAGAGAACTATGATGCTCTAAGGGTGAATCATAATGAGATTTGACCTGATAAGAAAATTCTCCTGCATAGCCATAGAAAAAATGATCCTACAGAATATAAACTATCCATTTTTGTTGGAATCCACTTATGAAGCATTCTTTGTAGAATTAAATCAGTTTAAAATGTTTCACTACCTGATTATGGCTTTTTTCCTTTCATCTAAAGAGGACCAAATCTAATCTAATCTAATCTAATCTAACCTTTTTAAAAACTTACTTTCTAGAAACTCAAAGCTAAATTTGCTGTTCAATGTATAAAGGACACATGGGCAAAGCCAAAGGGAGTTAGGATCGAGGGTGGGAGGTGGGGATGGCTGAGGTAGGGAGAGTAGCAAGGGGGGAAATAAAGACAACTGTACTTGAACAACAATAAAAAGTTTAAAAAAGAGAGAGAAATAAAAAATAAAAATAAATTTCAAAGTTTAAAAAGTAAAAAAGAAAAAATAAATAAATTTGCTGTTTGATATCATTAAGGTATGATTTCTTTTTTTATTACTTTAACAATTTTTATCTTTGTATTTTAATTGCTATGTTTTAGATATGCTTTAACATTTAATATACCTCAAACATTTTTGATATAGATAAGCATAAATAAAAATAAATGACAGATAAATAGCTTAATTTTAATTGTCACCCGATTTGTTGCTGAATTTTAGATTGTTTGTTTTTTAACCATGACCCTGGTAGAACCTCAAGTAGGAGCTGAAAATTCCTTTGGGTTTTTTAGAAGATTTCAAAAGAATGCTTACAGATGAATTTGCAACAAACTTCAGGGCAGTAAATATCTTAGAACTATTGACAACGAAGGTCTTAAATATCATTCAGAAGAAAACGTAAAAATTCACCACAACCTACCTTTCAGCCTTCAACTCTTAATCTTTCTACTATAAGGAATAAAATGTGTAATAAAAGTGTTCATCCATTTAATCAACATTCCACCTCATACTGGATTTGGGCAAGCTTATCACAGCAAACTGCTTGGTTATACCTTGCCCCCCCCCCTCAGACTTAGACAGTGAGAAATGAAAGAAACTGAAAACACAGACGTCCACAAAGACCAGTGGGCACTCTGCTCATGGATGGTGGCCACCGACACAACATCACCACCTACACCTTCCCCTGGAAAGCCCAACTGAGAGGCAGCATCAGGGGCACACCCACATGCCTTGTGCTGCTCATACTTAGAGAACTAGTCTTTTAGGAGATTCTTAGTGTCTGAGGATTACATGTGTTGTTAGAAAGTTACATTAGTCACACTTGAGGAAAATATGAGATTTGGTGGCTGCCTGTTTTACTATCTATTTACTTCTGTCAAGAGAATTTTATTTAACATAATAATAACCCTTTTGATTATTTTTCCCATTAGCTTGTTTTTTGTGTTTTTATACCTTGGCCTTAAAAGCTCTGAGGTCCATACAGAATGACCTTTTGCTGACTTTGTGAGATATGCTCATATAGAAAATATCATTTTCCTGACACAACAATAATACTTAAAAACATTTGCTGTACTTAGTTCCTACTCTATTTCAAAACTCAATATCCAAATCTGCGAAAATACAAGTGAACCTCTTAATTTAAAAAGTATGTTTATAAAAGTGTAAGATTTTAGAATAAAGTCAATAAAGTGTGGATAGCTACATCCTTTCTAATTCCTTACATTTTCCTTCTTCTTGTTAAAATTATCTTTTGGTTATTGAGATGGAGCATTAAAAATGTGTTCTTATTAATCTAGCTGAGTGCAAAGATGCTGTGCTAATGAACGATTCAGACACAAGAGTTAAGTATTTACACAAAATTATCATGAAAATATTTTAATTAGACAAATTGCTTCTATTCCAACCAATCTTCTTCATGTCACAAAGCGGATAGCAAGCCCTCTAATTCCATTTCTGGGTTTACGTGAGGGCTGTTTTGAAACATGAACTGGTTACAAAATACCTAGTCCCACTGATAACTTAATCAAATGATCTTTGTGCACTATTATTTTATCTTGGTCATGAAAGTTTGAAAATGCAAAGTGAAATACTTATTGTCTATTTGTTGATTAAACACTAGAAAGAGTAAAGCCAACACGCCTTCAACAATCCAAGCCACAATGCCTTCAACAATCCAAACTTAGTTCACTTTTTTTAAAAAAGAAGCTAATGTACATTAATTCTTGTCAGAGAGTTGAGTTTCAGCAGTACTGTGTCACACCTGCTTACAGAGAATTTACTAGAGAATGATACATACTCTGTTATGCATTACCTAAATTTACATCTTTTCTTTTTTATTTAGTTATTTTTCAAGTGCAGTTTTCTGTCTTATTTCTCCCATCCCAGACCACCCACCCTGTGCTCCCCACCTCCCTCCCACCTCATCCCCCCTTAGTTATTGTCCCTGTGTCCTTTATACTTGTTCCTCTAAATCTCTCCCATTTTCCCCTTAAATTTCCTCCCCTCTCCCCTCTAGTTGCTGTCCCCCTGTTCTCTATTTCAGTGTCTTTGTTTTTATTTTGCTTGCTTGTTTGTTCTGTTGTTTGACTGCCCCCCCCCAAAAAGTGACATTGCAAAAGTGAAAGTAATGTCACTTTTGTTTTCTAATGTAGCTGTACTTTATAATCAATTATCTATTCTAAAGTGCACATGGGAGAAATAGGGGAAGGGTTTTCAGGAACAACTATAGAGGACACATGGACAAAACCAAGGTGGGTGGAAGCAAGGGAGGGAGGAGGCTTTGACTGGGGTGGGGGAGGATAGTGGGGAGTAAATGCAGACAACTGTAATTGAACAACAATAAAATAATTAAAAAATAAAAATTGAATGAAGTGTAAAAAGCAAAAATAATAAATAAATAAAGGACACAAAATAATGGCCACTGTGGTATCAGACCTTAAAATTATACTTCCACCCAACACACTGGAACACCAGTGTCTAAACACATCAGTTTTCTATGTCTAAATCCATGGTGGCTCTAAATCAAGTAAAAGGAAATTTTTGGGGTCTGCTGATCAAGGCCCAGCTGCAGTGCTTGAGATAACTTCAGGGGAAATGCCCCGAGATAAGCATCTCTGCTATTTTTAACTTCCCTATGATGAAGGCACATACTGCCTGAAGTTTCCCTGTAGAGGATTTGTGTTTCTTGTGTCTCAGGAAAATTGAGCTAACTTGATGAACTATTCTCTTTCTCAACTACTCAAGGTTCATTAATGTGATTCTCACATCACAATGCCATTGGTAGGTGACATTGGAAATACGAAGTAAGAGTTCTAGGCAAAGCTTGTACTGGAAGACAAGTGGAACTGCTCACCAATGATCAACTAAGGAAAAAATAACGGACTCCAGGGGGAATGGGACAGAAACAATAATGCTAGGAAAAGATGGAGAAGGGGTACATATGAGAATAATGAAATGCAACTCACTTCTGTTAATTTGAAGCTCTTTTGTGTTTGTCTCCTGTTTGAGGTGTCTTACTAAGACACTCTAGGAAGATGAAATTCACCCTAGATGAATAAAAAGTAACATACTTGGAAAAGTATATTACCAAGAAGCCAGTAAGGAAATAAACTCAGACAGCTGTGGTGACAAAAAAATAATAGAGGTGATAGTGAATAACAAATTGTTTAGAAAATGGTGCCAAAATGATAATGAGTAGAGGACTGGATGTATAACCAGGCAGGTGAGAGTTCCTCTTCTCAAAAAGAATATCAAAGAAATGTCAATAGAGGCTCATTGCTGGTCTGTTTTGGAATATTCCTCCCAGCATGATACTTCTTCTGCCTATTTCTCAGACCTCCTAACCTTTTTGTTTAAATGCATACTTTTGTGTAAAATCTTTTACATTAAGACAGCATAAATTTATTTTAAACATCAAGCCTTCCTTAAATGAGATTTCCAAGGGGAGGAACTGAGAACTCTGGTTTGGCAAATCCTCTTTTGTAATTCACTGTTTTAAATGACGTAAGTCTTGGATGGAAAAGCACCACCACCGGAATTTAAAATGGTTGTATTTCTGTGAAAATCCAGAGAGCAAATGAAGACCTGTAAATGGGGAAAAATACTTATCCAAAATTTTTACCCAAACAGTGTTGGCTAGTTTATTGCAACTAGCTAATAAATGTTTGTCCTGAAGTGTGGTTTAAGGAAACCATTATGCTCAGATTAAGCAAAGCGAGTCTAGTGCACCAGTAGCATTAAAATAAAATAATTCTTATCCTGGCAGTGCCTAGTACTTGCTAGTTGCTATTAAAGTTAACCAAAAAGACATCAGCCCATTAGAACAATATGATGTAAACAGATGGAGAGAAAGGCTCCACTCTTACCAGAACACTGGGAGAGTGGAAATTGATGCAAATATCAGAAGCACGTTATTAAGTGAACAAGCAATTATTAAGTAGGACAACAAAGAAGGCTACCTGTGCATTCTCATCTACGGTGAGACCGGCCAGCTGTGGGTTTAGGGGGTGTATGATGGACATATCCAAGAGACAGATGTGAATTACACACAATTGTTTTCACAAGAAAATAAAACAAAAAGAGGGATTAGAGAAAAGTAAACAACCAACAGGAGGTAGAACAAAAAGAAAACATCCTCTAATGTAAAAGCCCTCTTTGAAGAAAGCAAACTGGAAAATTAAAGTAGTTTCGCAGATCTGTTAAATGCAAAAAATGTTTTGGTGGGCAATATTTCAGTCATGGGTCTTTGTGTGTAGCATAGTGTCTACATATCTCCTAATTTTTTAAAAATTTCTGTTGAAAGTCAACCAGCTATCTTATTTATTTCCTACTTTATTTCCCAAACTGGGCACATGGTGATTTTCTTCAGTGAAGAACTATTACTGTCTTACAAAGGTGAAGATTTCTGCCTGCAGAGGAACCAAAAGACCAACACATGAAAAGAAGCTGGGACTCCCTGGAGTTTTTGAAAGTTGAGAGGAAAGATACAGAAGTAAATATGGGGCTTTATTTAAATAAAAAGTATTGTCAGGCAGAGCTTTGACCTTTGTGAAAGTCCTACAGCAAGAGAATTGGGTCTAATTGGTATGGATGGCCCAGTTAAATTAAGGAAAGGTGGATGGAAAAAGGGTTTAATTATTGTTCTAAGTTACTATTTTGCAGGTACTTTGTCCTGCATATTTCCTAAGTAAAAATACAAACACAAAAATGAGACACAAATGACTCCCAAGTGTACTAGTGTCTTACAGACATGTTATGGAACTTTATTCTTCTGTTTTAAAATGTGCTACTTGTCTTAAAAGCCATCACATTTTTCACAACTCCCTATGGTTGAGCAGTAAAAACTTTTTAAGTTTTATGATGTTCTGTCTACATTTGGCTAAAGTACATTTTAAAAATTTGTTGACTTTACTATCAACCTAAACTCTAAAGTTAAATGTCAAATGTAATAGTGGAACTCAGTAGGATTTGTGAAAATCAAAGTACAAGCCCAAACTAAATATGTGGTTTCTAATGGGTTGTAAAGAAAAGATGGGGAATATAACATACTCCAGTATCAAGAGTATCTTTTGAGGAAATGTGTCATTTTTAATTCTTTATTCTTTTTAAAAAATAAATAACAAAAATACTGTGGTTTGTAAAACGTGATTATTGCCAGATGCTTTTGTTGTTGATGATGTGTTAGGGCTTGGATCCTGTTTACCTGATTCAAGTAAACTACGGTTATTGTGAAGGATGCCTGTGGCTGTTTACAGAATATACCTAGTGACTCTGGAAATGAGTACTGCTTCCTAATCAAGACTGAAAAGAAGAGATGGAAAATGTAGTGTGCTTACACACTAAAATACTTGCAACAGGTATGATCAATAAAGTATTAAGTTAATAAGAAATGTCATTCCTACCTTTCCACTTAGCAAACAGTATGAAATAATTTATTACTCACCATGTATTTTTATCTCTTTCTCTCGTGTAAAATACTGTTCCCTTTTCTATCCTTTCTCCAATTTATCTTTTAAGCTCCATTGCTAATGGGGCTTTAGAATAAGCCCTCTTCTAAAATATTTTCCCCAACTATATCAAGTAAAACAAACAATTTCCTTCTCTACATTTCCACAGCATTTCATAAATGCTTATTTTTAGCAAGTATTATATGGTATCAGAATTAAATGGTTACATGTGGGATATCAATGCTAGACTTTTTTCTCCACAGACAAAGCCCTTGACTTGTTCATCCCTTTGTCTCTAGAAACTAGTGATACAGAAACTGTCACTCAACATCTGTTTCTTGCATGAACAAATGGATGAGTGAATAAACCCATACTCTGAATCAAGGCTATTTGGTTCATTTTGTATCAGAATCATATAAAAGTTGTGAAGTCTTATAGGATTTTTATGGAGGCAGCAAGAACAGACAATCCCAAACAAAAATGAGCTGACCTAAAGGATTTCTAAAATCTTTTCTCACTGGAATGTTCTACTATTTCATGTAAGTGGTGAGCCATTTCCTGTGTCTCTTTGCTTGTGCATGATACATAATATATGAAGGTAACTATTCATGGCATTATTTGAGCATAATTTTCTCTTCACTCTTTTGCAAATATATCCTAAATGTTACTAAAGCACATGAGCTTTTTATGCTAAACAACTGTTGTATGTCCAAAGTCTTTTCCTCTCAACCACACACAGCAAACATCACAATGTTGCAATCTTTCTTTACTTATCTCCTCTATCCTACCTCAGCACATGAATGGCAACATGATTCATAACAGCTTTTGCCTTAGGCTTGCTAGGAGTCAACTTTGTGTTGACTTTGGTTGTTTCATTTACTACATTATTTGAGATCATCTAGAGTTTTCAAGATGAAATACTTCACTGATACTTTCTTACTAAGCAGATTTTGACATTTTCACAGGAGAAGATGATATCTACCAAAATAGCATCTCTACAGAGAAAGAAAATTTCCTTAAGATAAACATAGTAAATTCTGTTAAAAAGTAAGGAAGATAACCATTAACACTTTCATGAGCAACATAGAAATCTTGGAACAGCAATGTAATACACTGACTTCTATTAGAGCTTACTTATACAGATATTTCTCTACAAGGAGATGAAATGGTATTCTCACAATGCAAGCTGACCAGTTACATAAAGAAAAGAATTTTCTCTAACATGAATGACTGCAGTCTCCCTGTATGGGAGATTTGTTTTGCAAACAAAAGATTATGTTTGCATTCAAACATTTATTTACTGAATAAACTTTTTCCCCCTTAGCAGACTCCATACAAGGTAATGTAGCTCCTCAAGGATTATTCACAGACCTGGAGTAAAGATTCCATAAACACTGAGAAAATTCAGAACAAGACCATGCATATAGACAGCTTCTCCACTTCACACCACACATAGGCCATATCAGTTACGGTAAGGAAAGAGCTGATCCAGCACACAAGCCCCTACTCAACCTATATTTTAAAAAAATAGTAAAGTTATATCACCAATATTTTTCAAACTGTGCCAACAACTAGGAAGTTTTCATTAAAAATATAACCATGGTTGCTTATAATTAATAAGTTGTAAGAATAACAAAAATATTTAAGTAATAAAGAATAAGGATAGAATTAAATGGTAGATCAACTCAGAGTTTAAGAGAGGGGACTTAGTTTTCACAGAAATGTGCATCGGCTCAGAACCTTCATGAGTTTAAATTTTGATTCTGACTTTCATTAGTAAAACAGTGCTCTAAACCCCAGCTGCTTTTTTAAAAAAAGATTTTATTTATTTAATTTAGAGAAAGGGGAAGGGAGGGACAAAAAGAGGGAGAGAAATAGTAATGTGTGGTTTGCCTCTCATGTGAGCCTCACTGACCTGGCCCACAATCCAGGCATCTGCCCTGACTGGGAATCGAACTGGCGACCCTTTGGTTCACAGCCCACATTCAGTCGACTGAGCTACACCAGCCAGAGTAGCAGCTGCTTTTATCTGTTAAATGTTCACAGAGTTGTTGTGAAGATGAGAAATAAAATATTTTAAGAAAACCATAGCTTCTTTGTAAGTTGAAAAGGCTTTATGAAGGAGATAGAATTTTATTTCATCCTTAAACAGTTATAGAAGATGAGTAAATAAAAAAAGCAGAGAAATGTTCTCATTTGAATAGTATCATGAACAAAGTCTCAGCTATATCTTGCTCAGAATGTAAAAGCTCAAAGATTTACCTTAATTATGTTTAACATACTTAAAATTCATCTTCCCCTAAACAAAGCATCACTTGCAATTTATCAACAAAATAAGAAATTCCCTGACTGCTTTCTCGGGTTTAACGGACTATTTACTCTGGCTGAGTTCTAATCCCAGTTTAGTTGCAGCCTCCATGGGCTACTCTCTGTGATCCCTCACTCCAGATATTATGAGGATTAACCAATCAATTTGAAACACCGTGTAAAAACATGTCGGGCTTTCTAATTCCTTTACGAATTAATTCCTACTCAATCCATATTTTTACTGTGATGAATTTTAAGCTGCATGTACAACTGTGGAACACCTGACCCAGAACTTCAAAATTTCTCTAGCCTATTTGCCATTTATCATTTTAATATTGCAAAAGCAGCAAAAACAATACTTCCAAATTCTACTTAAGCAAGGGATTTCCAGGGTAAGATTTCTGGGATGCTCTATGCAGACCGATTTAGTATTGCCTCTCTCTCTCTTCCATTTAGTTCCTTTTGTGAACATGCTACAAAATTTCTGAGCCAAGCAAAAACAATGTAAAATCACAGTGAGAATTAGACTTTGTTGCTTTCCTCATCTTACTGTCCAGAAGAGGCTGGCAGTCTCAATTTCTTTATTCATGACAAAGAAGTGTAAACAGTCATATCTGTGTCCTGGCTGGACTTCTAGCTATAACACCAGAGAAAGCTGAGCTAATTGGAGCTGTCGTGCATGAGCAATCTTCTTTTGTCATCTCTGATATCTCCACAAGCTGCCCTATAAACAACATCATTTCAGTACTCTGCAAAATAAGCTCTTTCCAGCTGGCACTCACCTGCACACATCTCAGGATGGGTGCTTAAACTCAAAGATGGAATCCAACACACTAACAACTTCAGAGGGTCGATCCATGGGACAGAAAGCACCAGGATGCATCCCTTTCTCCCTTTCCTGCTTGAATGTGTCTACTTTCAATTATCAGGTAACAAAATTTAGTTATGCTTGCATCTTTTTCTTTACCTTTAGGTGCAAAGAGAAACACAGTAAGTTGGCCATTTTCTAGAAGTAGTTTTCTTGCAGAAAACTTAATCTGTGGTAAGAGCTCAAAATAAAACCCCTAATTTTTGTTTGTGAAAAACAAAAACAAAAGAAAAACTAACAGATTTGACTTTAAAGTATCATCCTTAACTATTTACAAGACAAACTGCATTTCCAAGATGTAACAGAGCATTGATAACTTGTAATATAACCTGAAAGCACAATATATTACAGATGGCTAATGAAACAACATTTTCTCCAAGTCTGTCTCTTAACCATTCTATAAAATAACTAAGCATGACAATGCTGAAATATTTTTGGAGTTTATCATTTAAATATTTTCACTTTAAAATTTATTCTCCATATATGTACCCTTTAATCTTTAGAAAAACACATGGAAGTTTTGTTTCCAGGGTAATATCTTATTTACTCAGCACTGGCACACAATTATAAAATGCCTTGATTTACAAAACACTGGGCATGGGCAGCCTAGTTACAGCCTTTTAGATAAACCAATGTTTCAAAGGAGTTTTATAAAAAGGCACAAATCTTAGTAAAAAGAGCTCTAATTGAGGAAGAAAAGTCAAAAGCTTCTGGCCAGGAATTTTACCTCAAAAATCTAAAAGAGTCCCAAGATGATGAAACTGATCACACTGTCAATTTTTTAAGAAATAGACGAGGCCAAAGAAGTCGTTAGCACGGAGACCAGCGAAGAAGCACTGCCTGCCCCTGCTCTCCTCACATAACTCAGAACTCTGTTCCACGAAGCAGGGCTTATCTGACATCTCCGTGGCTGCTGCCTGGGTCAGAACTCTCCTTTGAAAGCATTTCAAAGTAAAACAAGATAAGAAGCACCTCTTCGAACAGAATCCTTCCGATGGAGTACTGTGATGTGAAAGAATGAAGTGCAAGTCCACTGGTATCTTTGCCAGAGCAGTTTTTTGTCCTTTGAATAGATAAGATGAGTAAACTTGCAAAGGGGTGGGGATGTGGGGGTGAGGAGAGTGCCACCAGATAAGAAACAGAGGGTGTCTGTTCTCCTTGGAGGGGAACCATTCAGTGGAAATTGCTGTTATGAACCACAGGACAGACAAGTCGCCTGTTCACTCTAAGCCACTAGGAGTCCAGGAAAGACAGGGAAAGAAAGATATGGCGACGGTCCTGAATGTCTGGTTCATAACCAGCTGGCAATGTGTCAGCCAGAGGGAATTGGGTTCAAAGGCTTTAGGCTACTTAATTATGCTAGCTATTTAATATTTGATAAAATCAGTGTTAGGAAATACACTCTTTGCTTAAGGAAGACCTATAATATAAAATTTTTCAACATATAATTTTGTATGCAGGTCCCAATTCTCCAAAATTAGAGGCTTAATTGTTACCGGTTCTTAATTGTTACCGTTTGAGTTTCACCTTTTTTGACTGGATGTGATTTTAAAGGAAAAGATAAGGTAGAATTAAAAGTGCCCTGGCCTAGACCGGAGCTTTCTTCTCTTAAACTCATTGGCTATTGATTTCTGCAAACCCTTTTTTCATTTGGGTCTTGATTGCTATAAACCACTCCACCTGCTTAGATCAATGAAGAGGTGGAAAAGCTGGCATCTCAAAATCATTTGAGCTCCCAGATCTCTGAGCCCGATCCTTCCTGATTATTCTGAGTGCACACAGGATATTACTGCCTCCAAGCAGAAATTTTGTCAATTAATTTGGCAATTAATCAAGGACTGCCTATGTGACATCTCTTTCACAGCCAGCCTTGGCTTACGCATTAGCTGATTTCTAAAAAGTACATTTATAAAGAATACCATGAAAATGGTACTTGGAAAATATTTTACAATAACATTAATATTATAAATGAAGGTTATACTCAGTCAGTCCCTCAAATATCTATTTGGCATGAATTATAATCTAACCCCAAATCAACACTGTATTAGCCTCATTGCTCACCTGTCCACCTATTTTTATGTTGCTTCTATAGGAGCATATTCTTTGAGTTTTAATTTAGGACCACAGAAACACACTGTCCCTGACAGGAAGGAAGTACCTTCCATTACTCCAAAAGTTTTTTCTAGGACCCCCAGGACTTCATCAAGGAGCTTCTAGGGGCCACTGTGGGGCATGGGAGGCTCTCCAGTGCTCTGGAGTAAGATAATGGTTTGTACAATAAGAGGATGGGTTTATGAACACAGACAATTTGTTAGATGTTCCTAAAACAGTGACTGTCTAGATTATACTCTGAAAATGTCACTTAAGCTATCTATCTATCTATCTATCTATCTATCTATCTATCTATCTATCTAATTTTTTAGAGAAATTCTAAGTTCACAGAGAAACTAAGCAAAAGGTACAGGATTTCCTACAAACACTCTGCTCCTGCACACACACAGTTTCTCCCATTATAAATATCCCCCATCAGAGTGGAACATTTACTGCAATCAGTGAGCCTACAGTGACACATCATCATCACCCAAAACCATAGTTTTATTAGGGTTCACTCTTGGTGTTGTGCTCTATGGGTTTGGACAAATGTGTAGTAACACATATCCACCCTTAGAATATCATACAGAGCGGTTTCACTGCCCTAAAATTCATTCTACCTTTCCCCCTATTTAGTGTAATTTTTATTCTCATTTTTTGTGTATTTAGGTCTCACTTCTGCTACTACAGTATGGGCTTTTGAAAGCAGAATCTATACCTAGACATCTTTTCATCACTCAGAGTGACCCAGTACATGAAGGGCCACAATCTGGCAATTAATCAAGGACTGCCTGTGAGATTTCTTTCACAGTCAGCCTTGGCTGATTTGTGTATCTACACAATAGGTCTGAATTGATTTTTATTTGAATCTCATTGGATTTTTACAAAATGTAATATGACCTATGACATTACAGCAAACCATTAAATAAGTTAAATAACAGAACTATGTATATAAGGAACTCCCTTGCCTTTGTACTTCTTTGTATACAAATAAAACAGACTGCCTTCATGGTGCAAAGGCAACTACAGAATAAGAGTGAAGGCCAGTTAGCATCTGTGCACCCCGCCACCTCCGTGCTCACCGACTCTGGCCTGCTCCTCTGCCTAGGGTGCAGGGAGGTGGAGACCTGGTTGTGTGTGTGCATTTCCCACCTGCAGCTGTGTTGCCGTCGGTGCACCAACTAGGCAAATTTTGTTTATTCCAAGTGCGCATCAGCTAGCCTTTGTTACACTGGCCTGTAGCTGCTCCTATCCTGACTGCCCAGCCTGCTGTGAGTTCTTCCCTCCAGTCAAGCATGCACTTCTCTTTTTAAAATTACATTTATCAAAGTCTCAGCATGGGGGTGGGGTGGGTATTCAAACTTATGACATAATGTATGTTTCCATTTCCATAAGAAGATAACAAATCTCATCTTCACCTTGCAAAACTTAAAACTCCAGCACAGTCAACTCCGCCTTTCAAAACCCATTACATTATTGAGAAGTGTTTTTTTTTCAATATTACCAGATTTTTAATCCTAAATGTGTTTTTTAATTATTATATCTCTCACTAGTAAACATTTCGAATTTCAACATAAGGAGACAATCTCACGCAATTTAAAAATTCTGGCCCTGGCTGGTGTAGCTCAGTGGATTGAGCACGGGCCTGTGAACCAGACAATCTTGGTTCGATTCCCAGTCAGGGCACATGCCTGGGTTGCAGGCCAGTTCCCTGAAGGCCAGTCCCCAGCAGGGGATGCACGAAAGGCAGCCATACATTGACGTTTCTCTCCCTCTCTCCTTCTCTTCCCCTCTAAAGATAAATAAATAAAAAATCTTTTAAAAATTCTGTAAGATTAACTACAATAAGAATAGCATGCAAAAGTGTGCATGAAGCCCATTCATAGAATACTGCAATTGTGCCACAAAGATATTCCATCTTTATTGCTCAACAAATTACATATAGTAACAAATGGAATGTTATTTATATAAAGTTTAATGATTCTCCTTGATACCTGGGCAAAGCTGTACAGAAAACCAGTTCTCTCCATTATGAAGTGCTTAAAGATTCCAATTTCTCCAGAATTTGTCCAGGTTTTCCTTCCCTGAAAGAGGTTGACTGATTTTCCCAGAATCTATACATCAGTGTAATTAATTTACTTTAAAGTCTGTCCCCTTTTTAATGAATATAAAAATCTCATGCATTTTAAAATGTTGTTTAACATATCAAAATAAATGAGATATCATGGCTAAAACAATCGAAGCAATGAGACTAAATAGTGCTTTAATATCAATCTATACCCTCTTTGTTCAATAGCCTCCTTCTGATAACCTTCCCCAGGAGGTGGTAGGAGGTGACTTACTCTCTGTGATTGAGAGTTATTATCATATAGGACCAGGCCAGGAACCACAGTATCCAAGCAGCAAGCAAAAAATAATGAATTGATTGATTTGACTACAGTCAAGAGTAGGTAAGCCAAAAAAAAATATGTGTGTGGGATGGGGTTGGGGGTCGAGTAAAGGCAGAGGATTTGGCAGCCAGCAAGAAAACAAAACAGGGAGGTAACAGAGGAGAGTGAAGGTATCAGAAAGAAGAATAACTGGAGGTATCTCTTTTTATTCAGATTTCCAGGCAAATATCCTCATACTGAAATCTACTTTTTAAGCACCCCAACCCCCTATTACATCCCCAAATGAACAGCATGTTTTTCTCTCCTTTTCCCCTTCTTTCTTCTTTCTCTCCTGACTTCTGTCTGACACAGTGTCCTTCCTCTCAGGTCTTCCTTCCCAGTACACTTTGTTTCTTGCCCAAGGCACAACATTGAGCGGACTTGTTAATGCATACTCCCTCTCACTGGCTTTTCCAGTCATTCAGAGCAAGTGAGGATGCAGGCAGTACAACCAAATACAGAAGAACCTGGAAAGTAAGAGGGGAAGGGATTAAAGCAGCAGCAAAACACAGACACACAAACACACATGCCCACCCATACACAAACACTCTTCCTCACTGGAAGCTCTGGAATCCTATCAAATACTCATTCACCAAATATTGCTGTTATCCCACTTCTTTTTTTAAAATATTTCATTGATTTTTTTTAGAAAAATAAGGTAGGAGGGAGAGGGAGAAACACTGAGGTGTAGAGAAACATCCATTGGTTGCCTCCCATAGGCACCCTGACCTAGAATGAATCCACAATGTAATTACAATCCTGACCAGTAATTGAACCTCCAACTTTTTGGTGCAAGGGTTGCCACTCGAACTAACTGAGTCACAATGGCCAGGGCTGTTATCCCCCTTTTAAACAAAGAGTTGTGGGGAGATGAGTCAAATGATTTGCTACTAACTCCACAGACCCAGAGGAGAAGGTCTTATTCCAAATACGTGCCATAGTGTGCTGAAATCAGTGAGTCTGTGACATATTATGAAATTACTTAGCATTTTATTAAGTACATCTGCTTGGGGGTTGCACACAGTTCTTGTAGGGGAAATAAAATCTTTAGATTAGCAATGTAATAACAATTTTAATTCCGATTTTCCTATGCCCTCTCCTCTCCAAAAAATAACTCTTCCTTAGAAAAGAGACAGCTGGTGGTGATAGGCCTCTTACGCTGGGAAAGAAACAAAAGGATGGGCCTGCCATATGCTGGTCAACCTAATGAAATAATGAAACAGTCACGAGACTTTTTCTCTGAGATTGACTCGATAAGGCCTGGCTTTACCACCTTCTCTGGGTCTTAAATGAGTGTGAATAATGAGTCTACATGTGGACAGCTCCCTCATTGTGGACACTGAGATGCCATTGTTTAGGGGAAGGAAGGCCAACAGCCCAGATGATTTCAGCCACCCACAGAATCAAGTCAAGGGCCATAAATTCATGGAGAAATGAAAGGATTTGAAAAAGGATTGCAGGCAGTTCAAGAAGAGACTTGGCTGAAGGACTGTGTTGGTAGTATGATTTCATAAGATAGTCTGTCATATGTTACCTAGAGTAAGTGGATGCTCTCTGGCCATCACAGTTAAGGGTGTAGGGTGTTGTTTACCTTAATCAGATTTGTTAAAATCTTTGTGTGCAACCCATTCTGTTGTATGTGGATTTTTAATTCAAGAATTTATTCTTTTCAAAAAAAGTTGTTTTATTTTTCTATTTTTTCCAGTCTCCAATTTAGATATTTTTAAACTATTAGCATCATTATTGAGACTTTGATATTCCCATTATTTTTTCAAAAACAAGTTTCCTTTAGTTTATGTTTTAGCATTTTTAAATAGAAGAATTAATCATATAAGATTTTAAGGTAGACTTACATTATTGGAACCAGGGAGAACTTTACTAGATTCTGTGAAATACTGTTAGTTAGTTGCTTCTTCTTCTCCTTCTTTTGAAATAAAATAATTATTTTCTTAATAAAGAAATGCATCTTTAATTACAGGGTTAAATGTGGGGTTTCATGGTGTATAATTTTAATTCCCTAAAAGTCAGTCCAAACCAACCACTGTTCTTACTTACTCCACTGCAACTTTCGAATTGGGAATATTTATTTCTTCTACCATTTTTAGAAAATAATTCTGTAAAATGTTTCTATAAAAGGTTGAGTTAGACTACTAACACCTATATTTAAATTGTCAGAAAATTCCAAAGCATATAATGTGGTATTATTTGTAAGAATAAGGAAATTGATGTAATAGAAAAAGTAAAAACTTTGAAGAGGGATACTAGATAATCTGATTATGTCATTTGTCCTGAGCTTGATATTCCATATCATAAACAGAGATGTAGTTTTGGGCACAATGGATAGGAGCTGAAAATATGTAGCTGAAATAGAAGAGAAAATTAAAGAACTTATATCATACATACTTGCAATAGTAAAAAATCGATCATTTTAGTAAAACATCGGTCTGACCTTCAATTATTATTTGCAACAAAGCGTACCGTGCATTTATTAAGTTGCTTTTTTAGTAGTATTCATTAATATTAGTATTAATTGATTAATTTTTACTAGCATTAATTGTTTCTAAGACAGCCAAGAACTCAGAAATATATCAGAATATTTCTGAACATCTAAAAGTGATGTCATATCCCCCACATGCAGCATCACAACACAATGATGTGGGTTGTCCCACCCCGGTGAACACCCAAAGCTCTGCCCCTTACTACATAACATCAGTGAGACCAAAAAATATGGCCCAAATGAAAGAACAGATCAAAGCTCCATAAAAAAATGCAACTAAGTGATGAAGATATAACCAACCTATCAGATGCAGAGTTCAAAACACTAGTAATCAGGATGCTCACAGAAATGGTTGAGTAAGGTTGCAATATAGAGAAAAAAGTGAAGGCTATGAAACATGAAATAAAGGAAAATGCATAGGGAACTAACAATGAAGGGAAGAAAACTGGGACTCAGATGAACAGTTTGGAGCAGAAGAAAGAGATAAACATTCAACCATAATAGGATGAAGAAACCAAAATTCAAAAAATGAGGAGAGGCTTAGAAACCTCCAGGGCAACAAAACATTCCAACACCTGAATCATAAGGGTGCCAGAAGGAGAAGAGGAAGAGCAAGAAATTGAAAACTTATTTGAAAATAAAATGAAGGAGAGCTTCCTCAATTTGGCAAAGGACATAGACTTTCAGGAAGTCTAGAAATCTTAGAGAGTTCCCCCAAAAAAGTTGGACCCAAGGAAGCAAGCACACACCAAGGCACATCATAATTACATTATCCAAGGTTAAAGAGAAGGAGAGAATCTTAAAAACAGTAAGGGGAAAAGAGACAGTTACCTACAAAGAAGTTCCCATGAGACTATCAGCTGATTTCTCAAAAGAAACCTTGCAGGCAAGAAAGAGCTGGAAAGAAGTATTCCAAGTCATGAAAGACAATGACATACATCCAAGATTACTCTATCCAGCAAAGCTATCATTTAGAATAACAGAGCAGATAAATTGCTTCCCAGATAAGGTCAAGGTAAAAGAGTTCATCATCACCAAGCCCTTACTATATGAAATGTTAAAGGGACTTATCTAAAAAAAAAAAGATAAAAATATGAACAGCAAAATGACAACAAACACACAACTATCAACAACTGAATCTAATAAAACAAAAGCAAGAACAAAAATGAACTAAGCAAACAACTTGAACAGTAACAGATTCACAGAAATAGAGATCACATGGAGGGTTATCAGTGGAGAGGGGGTGGGGAGAGAATGAGGGAAAGGCACAGGAAATAAGAAGCCTAAATGGTAGGTACAAAATAGACAGGGGAGGTTAAGAATAGCGTAGGAAATGGAGAAGCCCCAGAACTTGTATGTACAACCCATGGACGTGAACTAAGGTGGTAGAATGGTGGTGGAAGTGGAGGACAGGGCAAAGGGGAATAAAGGGAAGGAAAAAGATGGGGCAGCTGTAATAGCATAATGAACAAAATATATATTTTTTAAAAATGCTGTCATAAAGTCTGAGGCCTTAAACTCCTCTCAACCCTAAAAGAATCCCTTACAATATTTACAGAAAATATAGCCACAATTTACATATAAAAAGTTATGGATAAGTACATAAGAAAGAACAACTATAGATAAGTCATTCGCAAAAAAATTGCTAATTTTTTAAAAACTTGATTTTAATAGTAACCAAAGAACTACAAGTGAAAATAAAATATTATTTTAATTGTTAGATCAAGAAATATTATTTTTAATTGTACTATTTAGTGGCTACAAGGGCAAGGTGCAGTCAGCACTCTGTAATGGTGATGTGCATGTAAAGCTTTAAAACAATTCTGAAAAGTAATGTGGAAGATATTAAGTTCCTTAGGAAAAGTTGTCCTCTTTAACAAAGTAATGTCTCTTCCCTAATTCTATTTTAGAGGAATAATTCAAACTGCAGACAAAATTTGTGTATAAAGATGTTTCTCGCCCTGGCTGGTGTGGCTCAGTGGATTGAGCACGGGCCTGTGAAGCGAAGGGTTGCTGGTTCGATTCCCAGTCAGGGCACATGCCCGGTTGCGGGCCGGTTCCCAGCGGGGGACACGTGAGAGGCAGCCACGCATTGATGTTTCTCTCCCACTCTTTCTCCTTCCCTTCCCCTCTCTCTAAAAATAAATAAATAAAATATTTTAAAAATAAATAAATAAAAGATGTTTCTCCTTGCACTATTTATAATAGCTAAAAAAACGGAAACATGATAAATTAAAAAGTAAGTTCAGATTTATGCAAATTAAAACACAGCTGTCAGTGAAACTATGCTTGCAATTTTAATGAAAAAAATGTGTTCACAAAAATTTTTTAAATTCTGCAAAAATGTTCATTGAGCAATGTTAAGTGAAGAATGAATAATGCAAAGTATTATATACAGCATTATACCAAGTGTGTAAAACAATGTAATATAGGTTATAGCATTATGTATGTAAATAATGTCTGCATACTTACATATAAACACACAAGTATGCATTTATATGTTTATATTTAAATATGTAAACTATTTCAAAGGGACTCCAAATGTGATTAGTGTCATCTCTGACTAGGCTGCATGTTATATTTTCTATGATATTTCCTATTTTTCCAAATTTCTCACAGTGATTTTATAGTATAATTATTATATAATCAGCATTATACATTGTACTTAGAAAAATAACTCATTCAATACAATGATTTCTAAGTGCTGCTCAGAACCTAGTTGCTCATGTTATAGATTCGGTTCTTTTGCAGATGACAGCCTAGTTTCTCAGTACGTAACTGATTTTCCTCCATGAAGAGAAGAGAGGGTAAGTTTACCAGCAGCAACACTTCTTACCAAGCCCCCACCCTGACGGGAGCCCATCATAATTGACTGGCGTCAGGCAGTCCAATTACTAAGTGTGATCCTTAACAGGCACTAAGAGAACCACGCGTGGAGAAAGAAGCAGTAAGTGCAGGAAATGGTTTGAAAGGTTCATCTCTGAATATCTAAATTGGGCACGAAGTCAGGAAGGTTGGTTTTGAACCCGTTACTTTGTGACTATTGTGATCTGGTAAGATTTTTAAATCATTTTGGTGCTCGGTTTCAAATCAGAAAAATGGGAAAGGAAATAGTACCTACTCCATAGGGTTGTAGTGAATGTTTGAATAAGCTAAGTCATAGGATTTAGAACACCACCTACGAATGATAGGTGTGGTTGTTAGGATTTTTGCTATTTTCTAAATGATGCTCTTGAAAGCAACGTTTCTCCAAGTAACCAAAGTGATTTCCCCCACTGCTTGGGCCAGAAACAGATACAGTCTACTGAGTAAGAATTTCTGGAACAGGTCCCGAAAAATATATATTTTTGACAAGTTCCAAGGTTGCTCTTGTGTGCACTAAATGTTAGATGCACTGCCCTAAAGGTATTATTATATTTGAACTCTCTATAAATGAGCCTAAGTCAATAAGATTAAACTATTTAGTAGTTCAGCTTAGATATCTGAGAGGTATATGTACCCCAGTAAATTGATGTCTAACACAAATGAAGAAATAAATTGAAAATTTATTTCTAAGTATGTTTTATTTTTTAATTGTATTTTATTTTTTAATTATATTTTACTGATTATACCCAGTTTTCCCCCTTTGCCCCTTCCACCAAGTACTCCTAACTCCCTCAGGCAATTCCCACACCATTATTCACGTCCATGGGTCCTGTATATAAGTTTTTGGCTACTGCATCCCCTATACTGTATTTTACATCCCCAGGGCTTTTCTGTAACTACCCATTTGTACTTCTTAACTCCCTCACCTCTTCACCCATTTCCCCAAGACCCCTCCCATTCTACAACCATCAAAATACTCTCCACATCCAGGATTCTGTCTCTTCTGCTTGTTTACTTAGTTTGTTTTCCACATTCAATTGTTAATAGATATGTATTTATTGTCATTTTATTGCTCATAGTCTTGATCTTTCTCTTTTTCTTAAATAAGTCCCTTTAATATTTCATATAATAATGATTTGGTGATGATAAACTCCTTTAGTTTTTTCTTGTCTGGGAAGCTCTTTATCTGATCTTAGATTCTAAATGATAGCTTCACTGCTCCCTGCTTTTCATGACTTTGAATATTTCTTGCTAATCCCTTACAATTTACAAAGTTTCTTTTGAGAAATCAGCTGAGAGCCTATGGGAATTCCCTTGTAAGTACCTAATTGCTTTTTTTTCTTACTGCTTTTAAGATTCTCTCTTTATCTTTAACCTTTGACATTTTAATTATAATGTGTCTTGGAGTGGGCCTCTTTGCATCCATCTTTCTTGAAACTCTGTCTGCTTCTTGGACTTGCATGTTTATATCCTTCACCAGATTAGAGAAGTTTTCTTTCATTATTTTTTGAAATAGATTTCTAATTTCTTGCTCTTTCTCTTCTCTTTCTGGCTGGCACCCCTCTGATGTGAATGGTGGATCACTTGAAGTTTTCTCAGAGGCTGCTTACACTACCCTCGTTATTGTTTGATTTTTTTTTCTTTTTGTTGTTCTGAATGGTTGTGTTTTTTTTTTGCTCCCTTATGTTCCAAATCATTGATTTGATTATCAGCTTCATCCATTCTACTGTTGTTCCCTATAAATTGTTCTTTATTTTAATTAGTGTATCCTTAGCTTCTGATTGGATCTGTTTTATGCTGTTGAGGTCCTCACTAAGTTCCTTGAGCATCTTTATAACCACTGTTTGCATCTGATAGATTACTTACCTCCATTTTGTTTAGTTTTTTTCCCTGGAGTTTTTTTTACCTATTCTTTCATTTGGGTCATGTTTCCTTGTCTCTTCATTTTGGCAGACTCCCTGTGTTTGTTTCTATGTATTAGGTTGAGCTTCTATGATTCCCTGTTGTGGTAGGTGTCCTATAGGGTCCAGTGGCATATCCTCCTGTATCACCCAATCTAGATTCTCAAGATGTGCCCTTTGTGCGGACTGAGTATACCCTCCTCTTGTAGTTGAGCCTTGATTGCTGCTGGCTGGTCAGTTGGAGGGATTTACCTAAGCCAGTCATCTGCAAGGACTAGCTGTAACCATTATTACCAATGTCTCCCCTTTTGGGGAAATTGGCAGTGTGGGGTAGGTTGGTAGTGCCCCAGCATGGTCTGTAGCTGTCCACTGGGTGCACAGGTTTCCTGAGTGTTGTAGGCCAAGGTCAGCCCCTACCATTGTTTTGCCTGGGGTCATCCTGCCTGAGCTATAAGGTAATCTGATATGGCTGCTACGTTGCTGTGTTTGGAGATTCCTAGGTAAAGCCAAGATGTGAATCTAGGCTGGCTGCTGCTAGTGCCTGGCCTGGGGCAGTTTAGCAAGGGGTACATAAGCTGGGGGCTCACTGAAGCTGGCTGTTGCTTGTTTGAGAGGATTTAGGAAGTTGTGAAACATGAGCCAAGACCACTCGTTCATATAGAAAAGTAGCTTGGGTAGAACCATAAGTTGGGTGGGACTGAGTGTCTGAGGATCTCCAGGGTGGGGGCAAATAGTGTTAGCCAGGTTCATGGAGTCTGAGATATTGCACCTGCCTGGGCTTTGTGGCACTGTAAGGGGAGGGTTTAGAAAAGAGACACCGGTCTCTGCCTGCCTTTCTGTGTGGGAGAATGCCATCCTGCAGCTCTTGCCTTGATGCCAGACACTTCAGTTTCTTCCTGTATGCCACTGGTGCCTTTCAAGCTGCTACCCCAGTGCTAGAGCCCAGAGGGAGTGAATCTGATTAAGCATATGTGTGTGTTCTTTAAGAGGAACTGCTTGGGACTCCAGCAGTTTTCCCACCGACTAAGTCCCATCTTGTTTTTGCAACCTGGAGTTACAGGGGTTAACCTTCCTGGCACAGAACCCTGGATGAGGAATCTGGTGTGGTGCTTGGACTCCTTGCTCCTGAGATATCCCTCCCAAATTTTTATATACCGTACGTGGCTGTGGAATCAATCTGTTCCATGTCTCTACCCCTCCTAATCGTCTGAATGCATGTGGTTTCTTTAATTCTGTAGTTTACGAACTTTCATTCAACTCAATTTCTGATGATTCTGACTTACAATTTTTCTATATTTCAGTTGTAATTTTTATTTAGTTGTGCAATAAGGTAAGCTGTATTTATCTATGCTGCCATCTTAATCAGAAGTCCTCAAGTACATTTTATTTCAAAAAGAAAAGCTTTTGTTATCAGGAAAAATTATTTATATGGAACATCATTCTTTGAAGATGTTAGTTAAAGGATGTGTTACTGTATTAATATCTCTTCTGTATATAAGATATTAATTTTACCTGTTATATCACAAAAATGTTTTTTTTCAATAAGGAGTTGAAAACGTCTAGATTCTCTAAGCTGCAGAGAAATAATGTTTATTCATAATCAAATAAATTTGTGAGCTTCTAAATGAAAAAAATATATTGCTCAAAGTGATAAGAAATAGTATCTAAATTTAGACTTTTTCCCTTTACAATCCTTCTTATGTGTACTCTGTCCCCCATAAATACAACAATTTTTAAAAAATTATCATTGAGAATATTCACTGTAATAAAAGTGACAGCATCATTCAAAACAACATGTTTTAAGTTGCACCCTTATGGAGGGGACCGGTTTGTCTTGGCCTGGCAAATGTGACTCAGCTCTGTATGGAAAACCTACAGATGCGAAGTGGTGGGCAGGAGACAGACCTTCAAACTGAGTTTTCCTGTGGGAATCAGGCCTAGAAAAATGCATACAGATTGTTACGGCTTGCCCTTGCTAAAACTCCATCACCCTGGTCTAAAACAGCAAATGTGTATTGTCTATCTTCGAGGTAACTTCCAAAGCCTATGTGAGCTCTCCCAAGGACAGAGCGAATGAGCTCATTGCCATCCCCCTTTGCATGTTATTTTTATTTCCTTGATTTTACCTAGAATGTAGACAATAATATTCTACGTGATAGATAATAAATCTTTCTATGATGTAAGACCCCAGGAAAACAATAAAAGCCTGTTTAGGCAAGGGTCGGGGCGCTCCCCTCTTGAGGGAGTGGCCGAGGCACCATAGACACTCTCCCCTTGAGAGAGTAGTTGTGCCTGTTCCCTTTTTCCACACAGGGTTGTTGTCACCTGTGCATTGATTCTCGTCATAAACCATAACAGACGGACTCTGCTGGACAGGGTCTGCAACACCCTTACTCACAAAGCCTCATGTTTCTCTGACCAACTCCCTGGCTGGCTCTCTGGGACATGTCTACATGGACTACAGTTACTCTACTCTGGCTTCTGGCATCATTTGGGGAGGGATGTTACATCAGGATGGAAAATTCATCAAACTATTGCCACATATAATTCAAATATAAAGAAAGAAAATTCTACACTGTAAAATGCATATTTATTCAGTACATACACCATAATTGCAATCAGAGCAAATTTCTTCTCAGATCCAAGCATTCATAATTTTAAATTTTCCTCTGTAAAATCATTTTACTTCCATAAGCATTGAAACTAATTTCCATGTTAATTTTAAATTTCAGAATTTTTACCACTCTAAATACATATTAGAAGGTGAATCTAATTTATAGACTATACCTTGCTTAAGAAGATGAGTTTGTCTTCTTTTTTCTGAAATAAATGAGAATTTTGGATGACATTGACCTAGTTAATTATACTAAAGAGACAACAATTGAAGTTAATGAGACTCAGCTATTTTTGGCCCATGATAGATATAAAAATATTCATTTTAAAAAGTTGAAGAAACTTGTGCTTGTTTAATTGGGGGAGGATAAATGAGCATGCTCAGGAAGCTTTTAAGACTTGGCTACAAGCAAGAGTTACTCATATCAGCATCTGAACAGGCCTCAAATTTCCATTAAACACACCTCCTGTTCTCGTAGATGGTCACCTAATGACCATTAGAGCACATTTTAACACTTCAGTGGTCAAGGTGATTTAGACATTTTAGGAGTTTGCCATTCTGCTCCCAAACAAAACACCCCATTTCTACTAGCCAGAGCCATTATAATGCTGAAAATAATATCACCATGGTTTTACCTCCATAGAGTCTCTTAAAAACTCATTGCCATCTACTTTGTCAAAATAATATCCTAAGTAGCTGAGTTTAAGTGTGACATTGTAGTAAAGTAGGTCAAGTTTGGAAAGAATGAGGGGTCCCTAAAATGGAATCAACAAAGATAACCATAGAGGGTACTTCATATGAAATAATTACTGTCCAGGAGAAGAGAAAGTGTCAAAATGATCACAAACGGTATTTGTCATTTGTTTTGAGTTTGTAGGAAATACATCCGTCTATAAAATAGTTTCTTTCTAATCACATCAGTCCAAAAGCTAAATAAATAAATATGTATGATGTAAAAAGCTTGCAGTCAAAAAGAAATTGACAGGCTTTCTTAAGGTAATTCATTTCAAATAGACCATATTTGTTTAAAATACCATGTCTTGCCATTGGCTATTTTCATTCCAATTGTGATGAAAACTAATATTCTAACCAAAGCAAACAAAATTGTCTAAACTAAAAAGAAATTAAGCCAATATTACTATATTATTCGATTGTTCTTCTCCTCCTAAAAAAACTAAAGGAAAAAATTTCAACTTGAATAGAATCAACTTTTCAATGTAGAAAAGAAATAAAGTAAGCCTGCCAATTAAATTATTTTATTTGTCTGATCTTATCCCCTCCAAGGAAAAATTCTCAGTCCAAATGTGGCTATAGTATACAGAATGCTTATGCTCCCCCACATTCACATGCAGAAGTTCTAACTCCCAAGCAGATGATATTAGGAGGTGGAGTCTTTGGAAGGTAATAGAATCATAAGGGTGAAGACTTCATGAACAGAATTAATATCCTTAAGACCCCAGACTGCTCCTTAGCCCCTTCCACTACATGAGGACACAGTGAAAACACAGCCATCTAGGAAATGCCTTCAACGCACACCTGTTCTGCCAGTGGCTTGGTCTGGGACTTCCCAGCTTCTGGAGCCATAAGAAATAAATTTCTGTTGTTTATAAGCTATCCAGTCTAATATATTTCTGTCATAGCAGCCCAAACAGACTAAGATAGTGGCTTTCTTCAGCTTTTGAAGTTCTATAGCTGAGGATGGGTAAGAGGTAAGAGATTTATTTCTATTTGCTCCTCCAAGAAGACAAGCTAAACTCCACCTACTCCTCTTGAAGGCCATTGTACCAGCCAGTAATAACCCATCCTGCCCATAAAGGTAAAGGCTTCCGTTCTAACCTTCAAAGTGAGTACTTTTCACACACTTCCAGTGAGTACACATTTCCATTGTTAAAGTGAAAAATACAGTTCAGACTCTTGAATTAGATTCTCCCAGAGCATTAGTAATGCTTTGTAGGTAAAACTGGCTAAGTAAAGTATTGGGTTGGCCAAAAAGTTCATTTACTTTTTTTCTGTAAAATAAAACACATTTTTCATTTCCACCAATAACTTTATGAATTTGGACATTTTCAGTATGTCAACTATCTGCCACAAATGGCTTCTAGTCACTAGAGGCTGGGGGTGCTGCTAAACATCTTCCAATGCATAAGACAGCCCCACAGCAAAGAATAATTCAGCAAAAATCTCAATAGTACCAACTTTGCAAACCACTTCTTTTTAATAATTTTTTAATTTATCTTTAGAGGGAAAGGGAACGAGAGAGGAAGATAAATATTAATGAATGCATGGTTGCCTCTGGTGCATCCCCTCCTGGGAACTGGCCTGCAACCCAGGCATGTGCCCTGACTGGAAATTGAACCACGATCCTCTGGTGCATAGGCCTGAGCTCAATTCACTGAGTTACACCAGTTAGGGTTGCAAACCACTTTTGGCATGTTCAGTCACAGCATCTTCTTCACACACTGCACTAATCTTTTTTTTTTGCATTTCAGTTGCATTTTTATCTCTTTTGAAATAATAAAGCACAATAAGCCAAAATGTGTATTTTCTTCCATCTTTAATATTAAAATGACTGCACAAAAATTCACCAATTTTGATGTTTTTTTAATGTACATTAATATGACAGCTATCACAATCAATCTAACTAAATTGTTTTAAATGAAGTTAAAGACAATTAAGTACTATTAGAGTCATCTTATGGAAAAAACTAAGGAAAAATTTTGGCCAATCCAATACATTGCTCCTTTATTCTATTATCACTATATTTTCCTAGCTTTCCTAGCTTTTAATGTATTTTACAGAGTAAATTCAAGTTCTTCCTATCTATACTCTTCCTGTTGGAGCTTTCTCTCTAAGAATCAAATCTTAGAAGTTTGGAAACATTTTCAAAAAAAATTCCTTGCTGTTCAAATTCTGATTCACTTTCTGAAACACAAGCACTGGATACTATTCTAGGATTTTGTTAGTTGGCAAGAGGCAGGGGTTCTAGTTATCCTTACCACCTCTTTTTATCTGGGGGATACTGAGCATGACATTTAACCCCACTGGGTCTCAGCTGTTTCATTTCATCTAATTCAAAAAACACTTATTCAGTGCTCACCATTAACCAATCACCTTTCCGGTTCAAGGAGGGCACTTGTGCCCGTTACTCTTAAGATCTGAGCTGTCTCTTTCAAGTGCTCAATAGTGTGGCTGGTAGATGCGTGATTTATGACATGTAAGACTGAGGTATTAAATTCTCTATTTTATTTAAAATTCAAAAACTGATATTTCCTTCAGTTAATGGAAAACTTTAGGTATATTTGAAATAAATTGAGGAGGTGATTTGAATTTTCAACTGTTATAAAATCTTACTTAACACAGATCAATATTTATAATGAAAATTTAGTGTCCTAGTTGGGATATGCTATAAGAGTACACATTTTGAAAGATAGTTTAAAAAACAGTGTAAAATACCCACTAATTTTTATAGTCATGTAGGAATGGTAACATTTTGGATATAGTGGGTTATATAAAATATTTTAAAAGTTACTTCACTGGTTTCTTTTCAAAATTTTTAAAGACTTTATTTATTTTTAGAGAGAAGGGAAGGAAGGAGAAAGAGAGGGAGAGAAACACCAATGTTCAGTTGCCTCTCACATGTCCCCAGCTGGGGACCTGGTCCCATAACCCAGGTATGTGCCTGACTGGAAATCAAACCAGCAACCTTTGGGTTCACAGGCCAGCACTCAATCCACTGAGCCATACCAGCCAGGGTTTTTAGAAATTTTTTAATGTGGCTGCTGGAACTCAAATATAGCTTACAATATAATTTTATTAGACAATGCAGCTCTAGGATCCCAAAATAAAATGCTCCATACAACAAACATGCTATATTTCTTTCTAACTTCCTAGGTACCATGCAAACTGTTCAAGGTTTTTTTTCCTATAGAAAACCCAACTGTACTTTATTTTCAACTCTTTCTCCCCTGCTTATTTCTGGGTCTTTCCTCAAAATAGCTTATAGCAATATAGTTGTTTGCTCTGTTGTTTCTTCCAATATGTGAAAATTCCACAAGGAAAGAAACAGCTTGGTCGGCATAACCCGGTGCCACACAAAGAGCAGAAACTCACAATAGATGTGCATTAAGCAATAAGTATAAGTGTTCCTGAGAAATATCTAAATTTAGCCCTTGAAGGTGCTGACAAGTTGTTTTTAGTATGACAATTCACCTTCAAGTATAAAGACACCTAAATTACTTTAGAAAATTTTCCAGTATCTTAAAGAACCACAGTTATTTCATCAAAACCATAAGTGACAATAAGTATAATTTATTTTTTAATATTTGTATTCCAATAATTTGAATTATAATTGGCATGTCTTCAGAAGCATGCAGACCATTTTTCCACACATACCAAAAAACAGTAAATAAACAAATTAATTTCTCCTACTGTAACTACTCTTTAAGATATAAAATAGTAGTACTTGATTCTCAATAAAATCATACACTAGTAAAGCAATTTGTAAACAGACTTGTCACTTCAGTCATTTGTTTTTCCTAATTATAGGCTTTCACTTGCACAAAAGGAATAGAGAGTGTCTTCCGTGGCATCTGCGACTGTCACTCTGGCTAACATAATACATAGCATGAGATCTGCTATTTGTGTTTTAATTAGATTGAATTATCACTCATAATGTTCCGTGTGTTTGCCTAGTATCCCTAAAATGTAGAAATAATAGAGCAGTATTTTTGAAGAGTTATTTTACAATCTTAACTCTTTCATTTGTCTTTTCATTTGATCATTATAAAAGCAACATCATCATTTAAGAGATACTGAGATCCATTCTCCCCAAGTAAGAGCTAGTGGAGATGCAAAGAGGCATGGAGAGGCACAAAGAGGTGGGCAGAATGGGTGGTTCCTCATTCATGTGTGGTAGATAAAAATCAGTAGGGATACCTTAGGAGTGAACAATCCCAGCCCCAAACTAGGCCAGGCAGTCCAGGGTACCAGTGCCAAGAAATTAAGTTCTCATAACTTCTGCTATAAAAGCTAATGAAGATTGGGTCACTGAAAGAAACTGCAGGATTCTCAGAAAACTCTTGTTAAAGGGCCCACAAATGTTTCAGGACCAACCCCCTCTGTATTTCAGCATCAAGGCAACAGGTGGAAGGGCACAAGTGCTACATGGGGAAAAGGTGAAGTGATAGGCAATAGGATGAGTGCCAGGAAAGAGATTCCTCCCAGAAAAATATCCAGAGGCCAGTGAATGGCATCGTCCCCTCTTCAAATCCACTCCCACAAAGAGCCACAAAGTGGTGAAAAGGGTTGCCCCACCCTGGTGATTACCTAAGACTCTACCTCATACAACTTACAGCTGCCTTTTCTACAACAGCCCATGCTACTAAGATAGGGAGTCAAGTCAGTTCCACCTAGTACACAGAAATAAACACAGGAAAGCTGCCAAAATAAGGAGACAAAGAAATATGGACCAAATGAAAGAACAGGACAAAACTTCAGAAAAAGAACTAAACAAATGGACACTTATCAGATGCAGAGTTCAACACTGGTTATAAGGATGCTCAGAGAACTCATTGGGTACTGCAACAGCATAAAACAAGACACAGGCAGAGTTCTGGCAAAGATGGAGGAGGCATAGGTAGAAATGCTTCACTTCCTCACATAACAAAAAGAAGATAAGAACCAATTAAAAAAAAAACAGATCCACCAGAAAATCAAACTGCATGGAACTCTGACAACCAAGGAGATAAAGAAACATTCACCCAGACCAATACAAAGAGCAGAGATAGACAGCTAGGCAGAGAGGACATGTGGCAAAGTGGCAAATTGGGTGAGAAAGGTAAGGGCTGAATTGGGGGCTCCCATATTCATGTGAGGATAAGCTGGGAGGAACAATGTGGGAGCGAGACAGACCACAGAACCCAGGGTTCTGGCATCAAAACTAAAGACTCAAAATCTTTGGCTATAAAATCCTATGAGGGTTTCGAAGGCAGGAGAAACTCCCGGTCTCACAGGAGAGTCTATTGGAGAGGCCTATGGTATCTTGGAACATACACAAACCCACCCACCTGGGAATCAGCACCTGAAAGGGCACAATCTGCTTGTGGAAAGCAAGGGAAGTGATGGAAAATAGGGCAAGAGCAGAGCAAGCAAGTGCACTATTCCCTCTCTGACCCCTTCCCCACAGACAGGGCCACAGTGCAGCAAAGAGTTGCCTGACCCTGACAAATACCTAAGGCTCCACCCATTACAACATAACAGGTGTGCCCAGACAAAGAAGTATGACCCAAATGAAAGAACACATCAAAACTCCAGAAAAAAACTAAGTGACAAGGAGATGACCTATCAGGTGCAGAGTTCAAAATACTTGTAATCAAGATGCTCACAGAAATTGTTGGGTTTGGTCATAAAATGACCAATGGAGGAAGAAATGAAGGATATACAAAGTGAAATAAAGAAAAATATATAGGGAACACAGTGAAAAGAAGGAAACCGGGACTTAGATCAATGATTTGGTACACAAGGAAGAAGTCAACATTCAATTGAAACAGAAATAAGAAACGAGAATTCAAAAATAAGGAGAGGCAGAGGAACTTCTGGGGCAACTTTAAATAGTCCAACATCCAAATAATAGGGATGCCAGAAGCAGAAGAAGAAGAGCAAGAAATTGAAAACTTATTTAAACAAATAATGAAGAGAAACTTTTCCAATTTTGCAAAGGAATAGACTTCCAGGAAGTCCAGGAAACTCAGAGTCCCAAAGAAATTGGATCCAAGAAGAAACACATGAAGGCATATAATAATTAAGTTACCCAAGATTAAAGAGGAGAGAATCTTAAAAGCAGAAAGAGGAAAGGAGAGTTACCTAAAAGTCCATAAGACTACCAGCTGATTTTTCAAAAGAAACCTTACAGGTAAGAAGGGGCTAGCAAAGTATTTGACATCATGAAAGACAAGGACCTACATTCAAGATTACTTTACTTAGCAAAGCTACCATTTTGAATGGAAGGGTAAATAAAGTTAAGATCAAGTTAAAGGAGTTCATCATCACCAAACCCTTACTATATGAAATGTTAAAGGGACTTCTCTAAGAAATAGAAGAAGATCAAAAACTATGAACAGTAAAATAACAACAAACACAATTGTCAACAACTGAACCTAAAAAACAAAAACTAAGCAAACAACTAGAACAGGAACAGAATTACAGAAATGGAAATCACATGGAGGGTTATCAGTGGGGAGAATGAGGGGGAGAATGAAGACAAAGGTACAGGGAATAAGAAACATAATCACTAGATATAAAATTGACAGGGGGAAGTTAAAAATAGTATGGGAAATGGAGAAGCCAAAGAACTTATATGTACAACCCATGGACATGAATAAGGGAGTGGCAGGCAATGATGGAGGGTTGGGTTTGCAGGGCAGATGAGGATAAGGGGAGAAAAAAATTGGGACAACTGTAACAGCATAATCAACCAAATACACTTAAAAAAGAAAAATATATTTATCATACCCTTAAATTTATGTAGTATGTAGTAAAACTAACTATTAGTAAAACTAAAATCCAAGAAAAATACACAGGCAGAAATAAAGTGAAATAAAATGCATTAAGTAAAATAAAGAACTATCTATAAGGAACCAACAGTTGAGGGGGTGAAGCCCAGAATCAAATTAATGATTTGGAACATAAGGAAGGAAAAAAGCATTCAATCAGAACAGTAAGAACAAAAAGAATTTAAAAAATTAAAATAGAATAAGAGCCTCTGGGACATCTCTAAATGTACCAACATCCAAATCATAGGGGTGCCAAAAGGAGAAGAGAAAGAGGAAGAAATTGAAAACTTATTTGAAAAACTAATGATAGAAAACTTCCTTGTTTTGGTGAAGGAAATAGACATACAGGCCCAGGAAGCACAGAGTTTCAAACAAGTTGGACCCAAAGAGGAACACACCAAGGCACATCATAATTAAAATGCCAAAGGTTAAAGATAAAAAGAGAATCTTAAAAGCAGTGAGGGAAAAGCAGAGAGTTACCTACCAAAGAGTTCACATAAGATTATCAGATAATTTCTCAAATGAAACTTTGCAGTCATAAAGGAACTGGCAAGAAGTATTCCAAGTGATGAAAAGCAAGGACGTACAACCTAGATTACCCTATGAAGTAAAGCTTCATTTGGAATTAAAGTTAGATAAAGTACTTCCCAGATAAGGTAAAATTAAAGGAATTCACCATCACCAAGCCATTATTATATGAAATATTAAATGAAACTATACAAGAAAAATAAGATAAAAGCTATGAACATTAGAAGGCCAACAGATTCACAAGTATCAACAACTGAATCTAAAATACAAACTAAGTAAGCAAACAAAACAAGGAGATAATCATAAATACGGAGATCATTTGGAAGGTTATCAGCTGGGAGGGGGCTTGAGGGGCTGGGTATAAAAGGTGAACAGATTAAGCAAAAAAAGAAAACTCATAGACATAGACAACAGTATAGTGATTACAAGAGAAAAGGGGGATAAGGGGAAGTGAAAGAGGGTAAAGGGTGGATAAATGATGTAGAAAGAAACTTGACTTTGGGTGGTGAATACACAATGTACAGATGATGTATTATAGAATTCTACGCTCAAAAGATATATAATTTCATTAACCGATGTGACTGCAAAAATTCAATAAAAAATGTTAAAAAGTGAAAATGGAAACGGCAATAGTAGAACATATTTGTAAATTATATATCTGATAAAATTCTTGCACCCACAATATGTAAAGAACTATTATAACTCAACAAAAATACACAGAATCCAATTTTAAAATGGTCAAAAGATATAATTAAATTTCGCTTCAAAGAAGATATGCAACTGGCCTATAAGTTTATCAAAAGATGCTCAACATCATTAGTCATTAGGGAAATGCAAGTCAAAACCACAGTGAGGTATCACTTCATAGCCACTGTGATGACTATAATTTAAAAAATGAACAATAAAAAATGTTGATGAGAATGTAGAAAATCCGAAGTCTCGCAAGTTACTGGTGGAGAGGTAAAATGGTTTAGCAACTGTGAAAAAAGTTTGGTATTTCCTCAAGAAGTTAAACAGATACAATATAGCCCAACAATTCCACTCTTAGGCATTGCACTCTTAGGGAGGACAACTAAAAATACATGTGCACACAGACACAAAACGTACAAGAGTACTGATAGCAGCATTATTCTTAATAACCAAAAAGTAAAAATAACCCAAATTTCTGATGAATGAATAAACAAGTGTGGTGTTTATAAATAATGGCCTATTATTTATCAATTAAAAGGAATAAAGTATTGATGCATGTACACCATGAATGAAACATTTTCAAAGTCCACATCATGAGAAGTGAAAGAATACAGTCACCAATGATCACATGTTGTATGATTTCATTTTTGTGAAATGTCAAGAATATACATATCCATAGAGATAGAAATTAGATTAGTGTTTACCAGGGACTTGGTAGAGGGGAGAATGGAAGTTGATTGTGCCTGGGATTTCTTTGGGGGGTAATAAAATGTTCTAGACTCAGATAATAATGATGGTTTCATCATACTGACTGTACTAAAAACTAAAATTTATACTTGTAAAAATAAACAAAGAATGCAGCAATGCAAAATATAGTGAATATAATGAGAAGTAAGTTTAGAATTTTTAAGATGAATCTTACAAGGATAGATATGATTTTGGTAGAAGAATATCGCATCAATAAAGACCTCTTGGAGCAGGAAAAAAACAGTTAATTTAGTAATTAGAGATGGTCTTGTTTAGCTAAATTGTAGAACAGTTTAGCAAGACAATACTGAAGTGCTAGAAAGAAATACAAAGGAGGACCCAAAAGCCCAACATTTTTTAATAAAAGTGAGCATTTATTCTTACATGTTTAAACTTCAGTTGCCTTCAATGCACTCTCCATTTGATGCAATACACCTATCAAGACATTTTTTCCACTGTTCAAAACAGTTTTTGAACTCATAGATTTGATGCTTTTTAGAGCTTCTGCCATTTCTTGTTTCACCTCTTCCACATGGGCAAAATGTTCCCCTTTGAGGGCTTTTTTCTTCCAGGGAAACAACAAAAAAAGTCACTTGAGGTGAGATCAGGTGAATAGGGAGGGTGGGAAATGGGGGTCATGCCATTTTTGGTCAAAAACTGCAGAACACTCAGCACGGTGTGAACAGGTGCACTCACTCATGAATCACCCATGATGAAATGGGCAGACATGTTGAAAGAATCTTCAAAAAAAACACTGAAGCCAAATATAGCCTCTCATAACACCACCAGCTAGTACACTGATACAGATGGGTTCCTAGAACAGTAACCTAGTGGGTTCCAAGTGCTCCAGAGGTAATTCCTGGTTTTGTTGGGTCCCCCTCGTAAGATGCCTGAAGCCCCTGAATGCTCAGCTAGAAGTTCTCATCACCTGAGACTAGTAAAGGCAGTTCTGTAGGCTTGGAGGTGAGTGCCTTAACAATATCATTGCAGATCCATTCTGACCCCCACTCCTAAGAACCCTAATTAATGCTATCATCATCAAATACTATAGCCGTGGAGGCCTATGATATTATCTAGTTCCATGACTAAAAATCAATATTAACAACACACAGAACAGATAAAGGGAAATGGCTCTATGACCCAAACACTGAGAGCCTGTCACCTGAGTCACCCTCTGCACACCCAGTGAGGAAAATAGCAGCAGCACAATCTGATGTAGTGAGCACTCCTCTTAGAAACAAAACACTTTGTTTCCAAAGACACAAGTTGCCATCATGAAAACATGCAATTCATTTTGGTAAAATGCATCCAGGCTTCAGGGGAAATGGAGGAGGCAGAGATGATGTGCAGAGCATGTTCAGGAATGTCCAGGAAAAAATAGCACAGTGTGGTGGGAGCCAAGACAATTCCATCTCTGAGATGAAGTCATTTAGACCCGGCATAGTTTAAATTAGTCAGTGATGT
The DNA here is from genome assembly GCF_021234435.1 of Artibeus jamaicensis. Lineage (NCBI taxonomy): Eukaryota > Metazoa > Chordata > Mammalia > Chiroptera > Phyllostomidae > Artibeus > Artibeus jamaicensis. The sequence continues at coordinate 2,871,025 of NW_026521887.1, forward strand.
AACCCCTGATGTGTAGGAGCATATCTTAAGCAGCCTGCATCTTTCACAACAATCTTCACATAATGAATATCTATTGATTCAATGAATAAATCAATGTTCTCCTTGGATTTATTTCTTCAAGGGCAGTTCCTGTGGTGCTATCTGATATGCCTCTGCAGGATGGTCAGAGGTGGCCCTCTGGGGGAAGTCCGATACTCTTCCCAGGTCCCGTGTTTACCAGACTACAGGGGGCACCCTAAGAGAGGGATTTCATTAAACTTAACTTACTAAAAACTCAGGAAGGAAGGCAGCAAATTTCCTTTGCATCCAAAATAGAAAATGAGGTTTATTGTACATTCTTATTTCTTAATTGTCTGATAACAATACACAAAGTTCATATTTTGGTCTCAACTTTCATATTTTTGATCAACTATGAAGGCAAAAATGAACTGTTCATTTTATAAATATAACAAGCTGACATTTCCAAAGGGTTCCCACCAGTCCTTCCTGACCTTCACTCACCACCCCAACAATTGGTGTGATCTTTGGTAGTGAGTGTCCCTGAGCTTAGTCATAGTCTTATTTGAATGGGGAGAAAAAGTATATGCACTTATCTGAGAAAGAAAGAATGGTGTGAGAGAGATTTCTATCCTGGAAATGGGAGAAATCCTTTGTCAAGACATTTCCCAGTTTTCAATGCCCAGTGAAGACATACACAATAGGGAAAACTCAGGCAGCTAAAGAAGAGGAAATCTATTTATTTGCACTGTATTGTTTCTTGCATTAGATCATGATTCCAAGGAAGTGCTGTTGTGACCATTTCAATTGTAAGCATTGCAAGATGCAGGTCATGCCTCCACATGCTAATGTGAACACCGACAATCATTTTTAGCACATAATCATGGCATTTTCTAATAAAACCAATTTATGGGAAAACAACCACCAGCTTAACTTCGGGGACATTTCACAGACTCACAGGGCTATTGCTTATTTAATAATCTCAAGGAAAAAGTCCTAGCAACTATCTGCTTGTCATGTCAGAGTTTCCTGGATCTTTCTTTGTCTGATATTAACATTATTAAAGGGCTTCTATAAATAGTTGGGGTTTTTTTCAGGTATATTCTATTATTAAAGTGTATCTGAAGAAAAATTTTCTTTAGAGAAATCTGTGCCAAAGTGTCTTTCCTGAGGATGCCACACACAAAAAGATGTAAAACAATTCTTTTGCTACAGGGAAAATACTCCTGACATTAGCCATGATGCACTTTGTTCTTATTATCATAAAATACAATCACTGCCCATAAACTTTCAGAGAAGACATGAAGAGAATGTCTGTCACTGGGGGGAATATTATTCATCTTCATTTCCACAAGTGGCTGTCAGTGCTGGCACAGGGGCGCACACCCAGAGGATGTTGTTGCTTGATCAAAGGCCAGCTGCTTTGGTCCAGCCTCCTCCGGCAGGATAGGTCAGAGGTGTCCCTCAGACGGAAATTGAATGGCTTCAGTTCCGTAAATGTGCCTCGGACTAACACCCCTCTGCTCCTCCAAGGCTGACCTTTGCTTCCTCTGTTGCCTTGTTTTCAGCACTGTTTTTTATTCCACTTTAGAGCAGCTGCAGAGAATTCCTGTTTAGATCTGTTCTCCTACTTTGCATGTCTTTCTTACCTTCCTCTGCCAAAAGAAGTACCCCCTTCTTTTTTGGGGGGGTGGGATTAAACAATATAAATGATTCCTTTAGAAACAAGAGTCAGACTTGCCCTCCGTTGCACCCTTGGGATGCAAAGGATCAGGATGAATCAAAGCATGCTTCACATTTTCAAAGAAAATGCCTACTTGAATCAGATTTTTGATGAGTTTAATTTTCCCCTTTGAGCCTGCAGTGGAATCATAATTTCCTTTATGTGGAAGAAAGTGCATTGGCTCCGTTAACCAAAATACTACAAAGCTGCTGAGTGAAGAGCAGAGGACAGCTTGGCAATCAGATGCTTATGTAAAGGATTTTGTTTTATAGTAGCCGCTTCTAACATTCATGACTCCATGCCAAAAGGCTCCATATATAAAGCTTGTTATGATGTTATAATGAAACATCCTAGTCCATTAGTCCTCAAAGCATTAGGCTTTTTGTTGTTGTCTTTTTTTAGATTACCAGGCTGTGCTCCTAAAATGTGGTGCACTGTTAAATGAAATCAAATTAAATTGAAAGAAACAAAACTGGAGCTGGTAAGCACAGCCTCAAGGATTACCCTCTAGCTTCTATATAATTTAATTATTGCATCAGTTAACTTCTTTTTTATCACTGTGTTGAGTAAACTTTGATGACTATAAGAATAGAATAAACCATTTAAAGGCCACTCCATAGTAACTTAAAAATATAAAGAAAAATAATTCCCTTCATTGTTTTCCTTTTTGATAAAAATGAGTGGGTTTTTTCCATAAAAAATAAATACTTTAAATAAATCATATATTAGTAGTCTATTCCATAAAATCTGGAAAATGCTTTCCTGTCTGTATGATGAAGGTGAGAAGAAATTCCTTTTCCCCTCTGTTTTTCACATTCTCTGGTACCACCAGGTATGAAAATTTCATTATAAAGCTAGAGGGAGGTCTCCAACTTTCCATATTCCAAAACCTTCTTTATCCGAGGTAAATCACCATAATCATTCTGTATTGTTGAATTTAAAGCATTGCTTTTACTGCTATTCTTGTAACTTTGACTATGAAGGCAAAAGAAAATGGGACAGCAATTATGCAGATGACTAAAACTGAGGCCAACACAATGCCCTGTGCTCCTGGAGACCAACCCAAGGAAAAGTACTGGAGAGGGCTGAATACATTGCTTCAGTCTTTCCCTTCATTTACAAACACAAACGTGTCCTTTCTGTGCACAACACCTCTCAGGGGAAGCTTGGCAGTGGTTATAAACCTTCTTCACTCAGGTTTTTCCCCCTTTTTTGACTTTTACATCAAGCATAACACAGGGAACATAGTGAAAAGAGCTTTAGGGTTGGGGTCTGGCTTTGCGACCTGAATTTGTATTTCTCTTGTCTCTGCAACTTAACTGGCTGTAACACTGGTTAAATTACTTAACTACTCTGAGCCTTAATTTTGGATTCCTAAAATAGGGCAAATATAACTCAAAACTGTGGTGTAAAGAATAAATTAGATAGCACATTCAAGAAGAATTTTATAGAGGATGCATTCAATAATCACTATTTAGCTTTAGTTCAAATTGAACCCTTAGTGCAGTACGAGGAAATCACAGCTCTACAAAGATTTAAGCTTTCTCATTCCTTGTTCTTATATTCCACCATGACCAAAACAAACACAGAAAACCAAAAATACACTAGCATGTATGAGATATTGCCATATGGTCATATTACGACTTAACATTCACTTAGATGCATTCTCTCTTTTGGGTTGCTTCAACAAAAATCTAAATCTCTCCTCATCTGTGCTTCTCTCTATGTTCTTGAGATGCATGGGAGCATGGATTTCGAAGCTGACCATTCCGTCAGTGGTTCAGTTAGGCATCATTAAAACAAATTTCCAATGCGATAAAGCCTCTTCCTTTTGTAAAAGTAAATTACATTAAATAAGGCTGGGAACATGTGAAGTTGCCAAATCTGAAGCAAGGCAACCTTGACGACTTCAGTCCATTCTCAGCCCTTGATTACAATTTGATTTCCTTTGGCATCAAAAGACAAACTATTTTAGTGAACAATGTTCTTCCTTTAGCAATAGCAAGATCTAGTTACTTGGCAAAGGACCTGTTCATTTGCCAGACAGTGTGTGTAACCTCATAGCAATAGCTGAAACACTGAATCTGATTTAGAGCCACACAGGGTGAGGAAAATGACAGGAAGTATAAGGCTTCCTAAAATGCATATGTTGAAACACCAGCTGGCTAATTATCATGTCGTCATTCTTTTCAGCTACCTCTTTTCTATGAGGTCTGCATTTGGGAATGAAAGCTCTGCCTTTTGTTGGCCCTTCAGCTGGACATTTAAGTTAATATGCTTCAAAATATTATATTCTACTCAAAATTCTTTTTCTTTCCCTGTTTCTTCCTCAGAGTCACCCGATATCTAAAGCTAACTGTGTGGCTTCAGTCTCCTGGGGAACCACATAACCTCCTTTGATTTTACTCTGGCAAGTTGCTCTCACAAGAACTTTTTGGCTTCTCTCAACCATGTGAATGCCTTTCTTCGGGAGTTCATCTGAGGTTTCAGCTGTTCATGTAATCTTATTTGGTTATCTGTGAGTATTGTTAATATTATTGCCAGTTTCATATTGGCAAGTTGACTTTCCTCCAATTCTACCAGGAGCAATTTTCTGTGTGTGTGTGTGTGTGTGTGTGTGTGTGTGTGTGTGTAAGGAGGAGTGAGAAGCATTTCTGTTCTCTAACTGGGCAAGTAGTAGTACTCAGAGACTTTGGGTACTGCTGTTAACGCTGTGCATTTCTCATGCTTGAGGAGAGCACTGACCTCATATCCTTGTCCCCACTACTTTCTACTTTGGACCAATGCTGTCCCAAAGGAGGGAAGCCACATGGAACTGAGAAACAGCCTGCTCCACGAATAAGACAGATACGGGAGTCAATCTATATGCCTGTAGAGGGTCTACAATGCTTTTTACCCAGAAACTGTTTGTAGGGTCTGCAGTCTAATCCTTTTGAAATCTCTAACCAAATAGACCTCTATGCTAACTCTGACTACCTAGAGTCTGTACTCTAGAGCCTCCAACCAGGTCCGTACTGTAAGATTCTCCTCATGCCCTAAATCTCTTCGATTCTACCCTAAAAATGTATCTGTTATCTGTTCTGTTCTTTCAGAATGCTGCTCTTTCTTGATTGCTAAACTAACCTGGCATGCCTGCCATATCTAAGATATCATCAGATTAATGTATTAATGGTTCCCCTCTCATGAAGCACAATTGTATTTTAATGGAAGCATACCACAGAAAATATTTTAATCTCACAAATGTTGGCTTAATTTGGTAGAAATTTCTGGCAGCAAGACAGAACCTCAGGATGGGAGGAATAACATATTTTAAGGTAAATGGGATTTTAGCATTTACTTAATTATATCTTATAGGCATATATCAAAGTTAATTTAATTATTTGCTAACTAGCTACAGAAATAAAGAAATAAAATTCTCTAAATCAAGTGCATACAAAGCACTAGAATTGTCCACAATATGGCATCTCAATGTAAAAATTAGGGCATCACCTCTTTTCATACTTAAAACTTTTATTTTAAAATTTTTTTCATTGTATTATTTCCATTACCATTTAGTCCCCATATATCTACTCGTCCACCTGGCAATCACTACACTGTTGCCCACGTCCATGAATCCTTTTTCCTTTTCGCTCAGTCCCCTAGATGCACGAACCACGTTAGCTGTCATCCTGCTCTCTCTCTGTGAGTCTGTCTCTATCTTGCATGCTAGTTCAGTTTGTTAACTAGATTCCACATATGAGTGAAATCATATGGTATTTTGCTTTCTCTTACTGGCTTATTTCACTCAGCATAATGTTTTCCAGATCTAGCCACTATCACAAAGGGTAAAATCTTCTTCTTTATTATGGCCAAGGAGTATTCCATTGTATAAATGTCCCACAGTTGTATTATCTGCCCCTCTACTGACGGACATTTGGGCTGCTTCCATAGCTTGGTGATTATATATAATGCTGCAATGAACATAGGGGTGCTTATGTCCTTTTGAATTAGTGTTTTGGGTTCCTTCATATATATTCCCAGAAGAGGGGTTGCTGAGTCAAAAGGCAGTTCCATTTTTAATTTTTTGAGGTATCTCTATACTTCTTTCCACCATGGGTGCACCAATCTGCACTTCCACCAATAGGGCAAAGGGGTAACAGGGCAAAAGTGCTTCACATCCTCACCAGCACTTGTTTGTTGATTTATTGATGATAGCCATTCTGACAGGTGTGAGATAATACCACGTTGTGCTTTTAATTTGCATTTCTGTGATGATTAGTAATGTTGAGCATCTTTCATCCTTTCATATTGTTACATAACAGACCTGGGATGTGTGAACTATATGCTATTACCAAAAGGACCCCCCTTTTGCTCCGGGGTCTCCTCCCCTACTAGGTTTACCTTGCCTACCACCAGAGAAAAGACATCTCTCAATGCCAGAGATTTGTAAAAAGGAAAGAAATGATTTAAAAGTTATACAGACTTAGAGTAATGACTTAATGTCTTCATTAAAAAATACTAAAGTCCTTTAGAATACCCACACACACACACAGTCCTTCCTTCTCCCCTCTGCCAAGTCTGGGGTACCATATCTCAGGAAAAAAAGTAGAAGTCTGTGGCTCAGGCACCCCTCAGTTCCGGCACCATCAGCTGTGTCGCCACTGTGATCTTCAGTTAATGCAAAACCTTGTGGCACCTTCTCATGGCCCACCAATAAGAATTCTTTCACTCCTCTTCTTCCAGGCAAAGTTACTCCTGCTTCCTAAGCCACAAGGCAAAAAGGAGCACCCCAAAGCCACGTGGTCCCCACCTCTCATCAAAGCCGCGTGGTCCCAAGTAGGCATGGCTGCCATACCTGGGTTAAAATCCCAGTGCCAATTTATGACCTCAGCAGAAGGATTCATGACTCCTCCCACAATCAGTTACACCTGCCAGGATTCCCGTATTCATCCAGCCTTACTGGGCTGCTGTACTAAGTCCCAGACTCAGCCCCATGGCATTGAGCCAGCCATCTCCAATCTCTCACGCAGATGCTGTAACCAGGAGGAGTTGCATCCCAATTACAGCTTGGGTGGAAGTCACTTCCATCCCTCTGGCTCAAAGCATGGCCACAGCTATTGAACATATCTGGGAAACCAGTTAAAGGTTATAGATATGTTAAATGACCATGCCAGAGGTTAGCTGCAAAGCTGTTAGTATACAAAACAGCTCTCAATGGCCCTGCTCCATGTGTCCCATCCCCCAGCTCAGACTTGTGGGTGTTGGTACATCCTATATATATATTTTTTCCTAATATTTCCTGGAGACCCTGAGTTCTGGACCCCATTACAAATCCCTGTTTGGGTTCCCTGTCTTGGCTGGACCCTGTTACAATATGTCTATTGGCCATCTGTATATTCTCTTTGGCAAAGTGTCTTTTCAGGTCCTTTGCCAATTTTTAAATTGCGTTGTTTGTTGTTTTTGGTGTTGAATTTCGTAAGTTTTTATGAGTTTTGGATATTAATACTTTATCAGATGTGCTGTCAAATATGTTCTTCCATTCTGTGGATTGTCTTTTTATGTTTTTTAATAATTTCCTTTGCTGTGAAAAAGCTTTTTGGTTTGATGTAGTTCAATTTATTTGTTCTTTAATTTCTCTTTCCAGTAGAGATATATCCAATAAAACATTGCAATGAGCAACGTCAGATATTTTGCTACCTATGTTTCTTCTACAATTTTTATAGTTTGGGGTTAACAATTAAGTCTTTGATCCAATTTAAATTTATTCTTATGTGTGGTTTGAGAAGGTGGTCTAGTTTCATTTTTCTGCATGTATCTGTCTAATTTTTCTAACATCATTTATTGAATAAATTATCTTTAGCCCATTGTATCTGCTTGTTTTCTCTGTTGAATATTAATTAACTATATAGGTGTAGGTTCATTTCTCGGCTCTCTATTCTGTTCCATTGATCTATATGTCTGTTTTTTTATGCCAGTATCATGCTGCTTTGATTACTATGGCCTTATAACATAGTTTCAAATTAGGTAACATGATTCCTCCAATTTTGTTCTCCTTTTTCAGGATCAGTGTGCTATATAGGGCCTTTCGTGGCTCCATATAAATTTTGGAAATATTTGTTCTACTTCTGTAAAATACATCATTGGAATCTTGATAGGAGTTGTAATGAATCTATAGATTGCTTTGGGTAGTACAAACAGTTTAATGATGTCAGTTCTTCCTATCCATGAACAAGATATATACTTCCATTTATTCATATCTTCTTCAGTTTTTTTCTTCAGTGTCTTATAATTTTCCAAGTACAGGTCTTTATATCCATTCAGGTTTATTCCTAGGTATTTTATTCTTTTTGAAGCAATTGTGAATGGAGTAAAATCCTCAACAAAATATTAGCAAACTAAATACAGCAACGCACCCAAAAGATCATACACCATGATCAAGTGGGCTTTATTCTGGGAATGCAAGGTGGCACAACAGTCACAAATCAATGTGTGATTCACCACATAACAAAATGAAGGATAAAAAGCACATGATCATATCAATCAACAAAGAAAAACCATTTGATAAATTCTAGCACCCACTTATAATAAAAATTCTCAGCAAAGTGGGAAAAGAGAGAACATACCTAAACATAATAAAGGCTATATATGACAAAATGACTGCTAGGATCATACTTATAGGCAAAAACTATAAGTGCTCCCCTTAAGACCAGGAACAAGACAGGGATGTCCACTTTCACCTCTATTATTCAATATAGTACCAGAAGTTTTAGCCATAGGAATCAGACAAGAAGAAAAAGTAAAAGGATTCCAAAATGAAAATGAAGAAGTAAACATGTGTTATTTGCAGATGACATGATACCGTACATAAAAAAAACCAAAGATTCCACCAAGAAACTACTAGAACTGACAAATGAATTCAGCAAAATAGCAGGATACAAAATTAATATTTAGAATTCAGTTGCATTTTTATATATCAATACTGAACTAACAGAAAGGGAAATAAAGAAAACATACTTAAAACTTCTAGCACATCCATTTCACTCTAACAAGCCAATAAGAGCTTAGTCTGAGTCAGTTTTATAATTCTTTTGTTTTTTTATATATAGTAGTGAAAGATCCACTTTAAGAGATACTATAAATTTGAAGGGGAGAAAGAAGAACATTTATTACTATGGAACATCTTTGTTCTCACTCTGAGAACAAAGTTGAGTGTGTCACCCAACAATATTTTTATTCAACTCTAGATAGAAGTAATTCAACAATAATAGAAGATTTAATTCCTGAATTCAAGTTATTTCTAATCTAGCAAAGAAATTAAGCATACATATAAAAAACAACATATGTGTCAGGAAAAAATATGTTCTGATGATAAAGTAGATATAATTTCTGAGAAATGTAGGTATGACTTAATCATTTGAGAAAACAGAAAAGATCTCTGTAAAACTATATGCTTCTCTAACAATTCTCCATGTCCATCACAGAAAATTTGGAAAATACTGAGTGGTTTATGGAACAACATGTGAAACAGTACAAATCCCATCCTATAGTGGCATGATTAATTGATTCTATTCAATTAGCAAATTTACTGAGTACATGTATAAATTTAAACTTTAAAGTACTGAGATACTATATAGAAGCCTATCATGTTTTTTACTTAGTATTAAATTATTAACTGTTCCCCCGTACTGTATAACATTTTCAAAACATACCTCTTATATTTTTTGTCCTAACTGTCTGTTAACAATACCTAAGTAGACAGTGGGAGAAAACCAAGAGCTAACCACATATAATGTTGGGAAATACCAGGTATAGTTAAGGCCGTCCTTGTTTTTAAAAGAAATACACTAAAAAATGCACACAAACATATTAAAATAGAAAGGTGGGGGAGTGAGCTCTACTGGAGCCTATAAAAATAATACCAGGCAGACAGCATATTGGAACATCATCTAAAGACTCAGAAGAAAACAATATCTCTGAACATTATTAAATAGAGCTCATAAGAAATGCTTTTAAGTTTTTTAAATTCTTTATAACAATAATATTATTTACAGCTGTTGCTTCTGAACTTTCTTAGTAAAAGAATCTTATTTTTCATATGAAAAATCCCAATATAGAATATTCGATAAAGAGTGGGCTTGGACCTGGACAACCAAGGGTGGTCAAGAAAAAGCTCAGCTCTGGTTTTAAAATCAGTAACTGTAATAGTGAGCTCAGTCTGGCACTATTATTACCCAACCTCCCTACACCTTCCCACCCAGAGGTATAGACTCAATATGGTGCCTTAGGCTCTTATATAGGCAGTATACATTTATGGGAAACCTCCAGACTGAGAATTTATAACATTTGGAAATGTCCTTCCAAGATCTCATCACAACTCAAAAAGACAAAAAGTAGGAGGACAGAGGAGTAGAAATGTCTCTGCTGACAAAGTTCAAGCAGATTGGAATTTGGTGCCAGGTCTGCCCTCAAAGTCCCTGAGTGGGATAGGATGTGAAATAATATAAGCCAATGTCCCACTTAACCTGTAATGCACACAGTCAATTCATTATTATCTTCAACTAATAAGAAAACTGAGGCATGGAGAGGTTAAATACTAGAAGCCACACAGCTCATGAGTATTGAAGTATCAGATCCCAGTGCAGTCTCATTCTCAAGGCGAATTCTTCCCATTTCACACAATGTTGACTCCATACGTGGATCCTTTCAAAAGTCATTTTAGGGCAGTTCTCTGAGTTTTATTCATTTAATTTTCTTATTTCCTTGATGGATAAAAATATCCTAATATAAAAATCAGATTTCAAAATAAATAAAAATTATGTGTGGGGAAAATGTTATAATTCTTTTAAGAGAATGTAACATGTTAACTTTGTGTGGTGATGCCTGGATGGTGGAATAACAGTGGTTTCTTTTTTATTCTTCTGTGTGTGCATGTTTTGTATGCTTAAAAAATCTCTAAGTAATCAATAATGGGAAACATGACCTTATTTGCTAAAAGGAATACAAATTTGTGAACTTTATTTCTCTATATACACTTACACAGAGAGCACACACAGAAAGATATATGTAAATGTTGACAATTTACAAGTCATGATTTTCTCTATATTTTAAAAATGCTTTGGATTTTCTACAATGAACAAATAGTACTTATAAAAGTGAGAATTACAGTGTTACTTAAAATTTTTTTTTAATTTTCTTTTTTTTTAATTTCCTACTTCGGATAAACCAAAATTGAACACAGTTGTACCGGAAAATATTTCTAGCCAGTATTTACAGGATTTATTTAACCCAGAAGTGGGGTTAAAGTGCTTTAAATAATAACAAAGGTCATAATTTTTAAGAACTTTCTGTATTCTAGATGCTGTTCCAGGACTTCAGGGATACAATATTTTTAATAATCCAACAGTCCTATGAGATTTTCATCTGCAGATGAGGAAACTGAGGCCTAGAGTTTAGGTGTCTTTACTGAGGTGGTAGAGGCTGGATTTGAAGGAAGACCCTGCAGTAACCACAAAGCCATGCTTCCTTAAAGACATCATAAAGAGTAGCACAGAGATGACAAGTGCTTCCAGGACAAACAAAATAGACTTGTCCACGAGCCACTGTACAGTCCTTCCTAGCAACAGCATGCTCCAAGTTGGATTCTAAGCACATATGCCCTGGTTCCACACAAATGATGAAGCTGTTTGCAATACCACAATTCTTCTTCTTACTAGAAGGAGGCTTTTAGTGCAAGTAAACACTAAGAGTTCTAGCACATTATGCACCAGCTTGCTTCTATAGTTCATTCCCTTCTGGGTTGGACAAAACAAAAAAAAGTAAATATATATTTTATATATACACCCACACACATATACACACATGCCACATATATGCATGCATATGTGCACAAGTATATATGCATATGTGTACACATGTACATATACACATATAGCACGTGTGTATCAGTATTTATACATGGACATTTTTTCTTTTAATTAAAGAACCAAAATATGACTTAGGGAGTTGTTGGTTTAATCACTAGCATCACTTCCTTCACCATCTTGATAAAAATTTACAATGATTTAGAAAAGGAAAAGGGAACAACAATAGTCTCATAATGTTCTTTTCCATGGGAAAGAAAAATTAAACACCAAAGACCTATTCAACTTGAGTGTGAGAACCTATTATTTTCTGATAAATCTCTCATGGTAGAATAAATTCATAATTTTAACAAATTATTAATGAATAGAACCTGAAAGATTTGTGAGGACTCCAGCCTTGGACATGAACAAACAAATTCCCTCATGTGCTTCTCTCCGACAAGCAAGTTGCCTTGCCTGCAGCAGAGATGGTGACTCAGTCATTCAGTCATACATCCATTCATTTATTCATTCAACAAATACATTTATGAAACATTCTAAATGTCAGGTATTGCACAGAATACAGCTGTGAACAAGTTAGCATTTCAGCCCTCAGAGGAGTTTATTTTCTAGTAGGTCAGGTCAACAGCAAACAAAAATATATAAATACTGTAAAATACATTAAGGAGAGAGATAGCATAACTGGGCAGAAGGTCAGGGGAGCACTATTTAAGAGAGAGAATCAGAAAAGATCTTTCCACCAGGGTAATATTTGAGCAGAACAATTAAGAAAATGAGGTGTGTAAAGTTCTTGGAAAGAGAGGTCCATGGTGAGGGAGCTGCAGTTCAAATGCTCTGAGGCAGAACTAACTTAGATGGTCATGAACAGCAAGGAGGTAATTACTGCTGAATGATCTAACCTAGTAGATGAGTCTCACTCAAATGGAGGCAAAGTTACCACCCAGCGTGCATTGGAAAATGCCCGGGGACCTTTGTATTGTCCCATACAATGTAGCAGAGGTGAGTTTCACTTGTATGTAATGGATAGAGGCCAGGAATGCTGCTCAACACCCTAAAATGCATAGCCCCCAACAAACAATTATTCAACCCAAGATGTCAATAGTGCCCACAGTTGAGAAACCCTGTTCTCAAATCTCCCCTAGTCTTTCACAGACTGTTTTGTCTCTTCCTGTGATTATGGAACTCCATGATTAAGGAGATAATTTAGACAGGAAATTGAGACAAGCTTTTGTCCAAGAGTGTATACATCTTCTCATGAGGAAGAAGGAACATTGAAATGACCATAAATTCGCTCTACCATAAATGAATGGGAAGGTACAACATATCAAAATACATGGGAAGGTACAGCATATCAAAAGAACATACAATAAAGGTTTACTATAGAATCATTCTTACCTTGATAAAATCTTTAACTGCAAATTAGGGAATATAAACAAAATACAAGACACATTTCTAACCCATTTTTAACCATGTCTACATTGCCTACATGCTACCTTAGCTCCATAGGATACCTTAGTCACATATATTGTAGCACTACCTCTTCATTACAAATTTGCATCCTAAAAATTTGGCAGTAAGTGGTGAGGTTACATTAAAAAGGTTGATTCAGCCCAGGAAGAGGAAGAATTTAAAAGGTATAGGAAAGGGAGAAAAGATGCAGCCCACAAGATTAGAAATGAAATGGGGAGTTAGGAGAGTGAAGAAATAGATCAGCTGGGCTGTTGTAGGGATGTCAGACATCACTGAGCAAAAGACAGCTCTGAGCTGTCCTGGCAAGATAGTGTTGGACAAGAACCAATGAATGCTGCACAAAGTATGGAAGGAGAGAGATGTAGAGAAAGTCAAAGGTTAAAATTTCTACTTTTCATTATATAGTGTTTCCAATGCCTTTCCAGCAAAATGTGCTTGTTTCTGCTACAAAAGATGTCTAGGATTTTGGCCTTAACAATTTTCTCCTTTGATCATTGCTATTAATTTTCTCCATTCTGCCTCCCACCCCACCTTCCTTCTTCATTTAAGAAGTGGAGATCTAAGGAGAGGAGAAATAGGAGGGAAATGACTCCACCAGGAACCAAAATGAGAAGAAAAGCTTACAGGCCTAGAAACTTATGCACCTTAAGTTTCATCCACGTAAATTAAATAAAATATGGCACATAAAGATACTCAAATAATTATGACTACTATAAATATATAAAATCTATGAGATTTTAAATCTTCCTAAGAATTTGGAAATTTATGATAATTGTGCTAATGCTGTTGATATGTATCTACCAGTTGTATTTCCCACTAAAATATGTATGAATTATTAAAGACATTAAAAAGTAGGATACTCAGTGGCTTACCCCAAAGATATCTCCCAGCAATGTGATAGATGACTTCAAACTAGACATTATTCCTACTTGAAGTAGTAGTACGTATTTATGACTGCATCTGTCTAGTTTCACAGCTCATTAATAAGACTGTCCAAGAGAAGATTGCACTGTTATTGGTTCCTGCATTTATTATATCTTAGCCACTGCAGCGGACACATATATCCCAGCATAAATAGCATATAGTTCAGATACGTTCAAAATCAGTCATCTATCTTACATGCTAATAAATGTCTCTTCACATCACTGGTCAAATTTACATTGTCTTGAATTAGGGGGACCTGTAAGCACACAAATATATGAGATGAAGTGTTGCTTCAGAATAGGAAAAAGGAGTGAAAATGGACGTGGTAAATACCCACTTTTCCCACTACCAGAAGATAAAGGCTAGTGAATGCGGAAAGCCTTGAGAAGCATCTGGTGCAAAGTTTAATACTGGCCACAAATGGTTGGGAAAATAAAAGCTGATAACCATCAAGTCTAGATCTTAACAGAGTTTAATCTTGCGTCAGTTTGGAATACATGTTTTTTGTTTTGTTTTGTTTTAGTTTTGGTTTTTTATTTGTTTTGTTTTGTTTTATTTAAGAGTAGGGATGCCTGGGACCAGAACTTAACATGAACCAGGTGAGCCACAAGTTAATCATCTGTTTTCTGCCTTGAGTTTCAGGGGCACTTGTGCAGTGGCTGGGAATCCCTGGAAAAGCTACAGGAAATGGCCCAGTGGGTGTAGCTTGAGAGGGCTGTGGACAGTGAACTGCATTTCTTTTCCCATCAGTGTCTAAATTTGTCTCCATTGTTTCTTTTTTTCTCTCTCCTACTAAAATGGGACTTGAGCCCAGTGAGGGACAACAATATCTTAACAGAGAACTCTGAGAATTGAAGACAGGGTCATCTGCATTGTCTGCGCTCCATGTGCAACAGAGATTACCCCCGGAGAAAACAAAAGAACTACGCAACAGAAACAGGCGCAGCCAGTAAACAAGAGAAACGTGACCGCTGGAACAGACATCTTCCTGCAGAGCCGGAGTGGATGAAAAATAATTGTTATTCTCCCACCCTACCCCCATCATTGGCCTATTGTCAAGAAAAAGAGAATCTGGATAGCTACGTTTTCCTAAGTTTCAGGTTACTCCCTGGGAGTGAGTTAAAGACCTTCAGAGTGTGGAGCAGCGGAAATTTCATCAACGCAGTCTCATTGCACCAAAGGGTACCCCAGCAGCCTACAAGTATTAATACAACTTACAGTAGTTCTATTAGGACTGGGAGAAATCTGACTCAACATATAATAGAGGACAGTATAATCCAGTATTTTTCATTTATATAAGATATTAGACTTACTAAATCAATAGCACATAAGTCAATGACCTAGATGATATACATTTATTGTAGTTGAATATAGCAAATAATTTTACATTCAACAAACAGTTCTCTATGCCAGGTTTTTAACTCAGCAGTGGGCTTAAAGTCTAGTGTTAGATCTCTCAGTAGCTTTGCAAATATGAGCACTAGTGATTTTAAGAATCTCATATCTAAAAACATGATTTCCACAAAAGTTTAAAAGAGTACAAACTAAGCAAACAACTAAAACAGGCACAGAATCACAGAAATTGAGATCACATGGAGGGTATTCAGTGAGGACTAGGAGGAGGAGAATGGGGGAAAAGGGCACACGGAATAAGAAGCATACTTGGTAGGCACAAAATAGACAGGGAAAGGTTAAGAATAGTATAGGAGATGGAGAAGCCGAAGAACTTATATGTACGACCCATGGACTTGATCTAAGGAGTGGAATGCTGGAGGGAGGGGAGGTGCAGGGCAGAGGGGGATAAAGGGGAGGATAAAATAGGACAACTATAATAGCATTATCAATAAAATATACTTAAAAGAAAAGATAAAATGTTAAAAAAACAAAAGAACACATTATTTCTTGATTTTGGACATTCATAGCAAAAATAAACAAAAACAAAAACATTGCAGAAGTCTTTAGAGATTATAACTCACAAGCTCGAAACAATTAAAGTAGCCATAGACTTAGATCTCTTGGTACTTTTAAGATAACCATGCATTTTAATGGCCTCAACCACTCTTATAGCATCTTGAGAAATAAAGACAGGGGTCACAGAACTGAGGACGACTCAGACACACCAACTGAAACTGCCAATATCCTGGCTTCATTGCAGCTGAGCACATCTCCACCCCCTTCTCCTGTGTTTGCTGATGCTATCACTGCTTACATTTTAAGTTATGCACCACAAGCTGCTCCTAAACAGCTAATGGAAAATTACAAGTTAAAGACAAAGAAGATGTTTATACTCTTCCCCAAAGTGAAATTTGTAAAAAAAAAATTAATGTTGTTTTTACAGCCATTCATCCCATTTCATTTAATTTATTGCACAGTATAATTTATGAACTCAAATGATGAGGTTGGCATGTAGCATATGGGAGAATTAAAGGAGGGAATAAATGCATGTGTGGACAGTGATGGTAAGTAAGGGGACAAAGGCTACCAAGATGTGCTTTTTCATGATGTTATTATGGCTCATTTATCCCTTAATCAAATTTCCAATCTTCATCTCATTAAGCACCTTTTCCGGATACCATGGAAGTAAAATACTTGGCAATAATGGCTCTCAGTCATTTTACATCTACTCATGTGACTGCAATACTATTGTTTCCCTTTGATTTTTGCAAAGGTATGTTGAACCTGTCATCATTAGGTATTTGGAAAGCAATTTGCAGCCTCTTGACAGTTACTCTGTCTTCAAGATCTAGAGGGGTGTGCAGATGAACATGGACTGATGAGGCCCAAGGCAAGCAGCAGACATGCTTTCAAAATACAGCAAAGTACACATTAAAGTAATTTTACATGGGTGTTGAAATTTAAGAGATAATATCAGAAAACAAATTTTACTGGTATCCTAAAATAAGAAGTAAGTGGTTTAGTTGGAATGCAGGTTAAGGGAAATTGTACATTAGCCCCTTGGAACCCTGATGGATTTGTTTTTTCCTTCTCCATCAGCTTCATCCCATGACTCAGTGAAATCGAGATTGAGGAGGAAATGAGAAGAAAAAGAACACCAAAAAACTTAGGAGAGAATATACGTCAATATCCATCTGATCTCAGGATAATTTCTTAGAATTAAACCATAAAAAAAGATTTTTAAATCAAAAAGTTTCTGGAAACAAATGAAAACGATCTCACAACAATCCAAAACTTATGGGACACAGCGAAGGCAGTCCTGAGAGGGAAGTTTATAGCAATACAGGCCTACCTAAAGAAGACAGAAACATTTCAAACAAACAACCTTACTCTACGCCGGCAAGAACTCGAGGAAAAACAACAAAAACAGCCCAAAGCAAGTAGAAGGAAGGAAATAACCAAGATCAGAGCAGAACTAAATGACATAGAGACTAAAAGCACAATCCTAAGGATTAATGAATCCAGGAGTTGGTTCTTTGAGAAGATAAACAAAATAGACAAGCCTTTAAGTAGGCTCATCAAGAAAAGAAGGGAACGGACACAAATAAACACAATCAGAAATGAAAGAGGAGAGATTACAACTGATACCACAGAAATAGAAAGGATTGTAAGAAATTACTATGAAGAACTATATGCCAAGAAATTTGAGAACCTAGGGGAAATGGACACATTTCTAGAAAAATATAATCTCCCAAAACTCAATGAAAAAGAAGTAGAAAACCTTAACAGACCAATAACAGCAAAAGAAATTGAAGCAGTAATAAAAAAACTCCCATCACACAAAAGCCCCGGACCAGATGGGTTCACAGGAGAATTCTACAAAGCATTTAAAGAAGAGCTAACCCCCATTCTTCACAGACTATTCCAAAAAATCCAAAAGGATGGAAAACTCCCAAACTCCTTTTATGAAGCCAGCATCATCCTAATCCCAAAACCAGATAGAGATACAACAAAGAAAGAAAACTTCAGGCCAATATCACTGATGAACATAGATGCTAAAATCCTCAACAAAATATTGGCAAATTGCATCCAACAATATATCCAAAAGATTATACACCATGACCAAGTGGGATTCATCCCAGGGATGCAAGGATGGTTCAACATTCGCAAATCAGTAAATGTAATTCATCACATAAACAAAAGCAAAGACAAAAACCACATGATCATATCAATAGATGCGGAAAAAGCTTTTGATAAGGTCCAGCAGCCATTTATGATAAAAACACTCAGCAAAGTGGGAATAGAGGGAGCATTCCTCAATATAATAAAGGCCATATATGAGAGACCTACAGCCAATATCATACTCAATGGGAAAAAAACTAAAAGCTTTTCCACTAAGATCAGGAACAAGACAAGGATGTCCACTTTCACCACTTCTATTCAATATAGTATTAGAAGTTTTGGCCACAGCAATCAGGCAGGAAAAGGAAATAAAAGGCATCCAAATAGGAAAGGAGGAAACAAAACTGTCACTGTTTGCAGATGACATGATAGTGTACATGGAAAATCCTATAGACTCTACCCAAAAACTGCTCGAACTAATTAATGAATTTGGCAAAACAGCAGGATACAAAGTCAATATCCAGAAATCAAAGGCATTTTTATATACGAACAATGAATCAGCAGAAGCAGAAATCAAGGAAAAAATCCCATTTGATATAGCAAAAAGAAAAATAAAATATCTGGGAATAAACCTAACCAAGGAGGTAAAAGACCTGTATGCAGAGAACTACACAGCACTGAAGAAAGAAATAAAGGAAGACACCAACAAATGGAAACATATACCTTGTTCATGGATTGGAAGAATTAACATCATCAAAATGTCCATACTACCCAAAGCAATATACAGATTTAATGCAATACCTATTAAAATACCAATGGCATATTTCACAGACATAGAACAAACACTTCAAAAATTTATATGGAGCCATAAACGAGCCCGAATAGCAACTGCTCTTTTGAGAAAGAAGAACAAAGTAGGAGGGATCACAATACCTGATATGAAACTGTATTACAAAGCCACTGTAATCAAAACAGCCTGGTACTGGCATAAAAACAGGCACATAGACCAATGGAACAGAACAGAGAGCCCAGAAATAAACCCAACTCTCTACAGTCAATTAATATTTGACAAAGGGGGCAGTAACATCAAATGGAGTAAAGATAGCCTCTTCAACAAATGGTGTTGGGAGAACTGGACAGCTACGTGCAAAAAAATGAAACTTGAGCACCAACTTACACCATACACCAAAATAAATTCAAGGTGGATAAAAGACTTAAATATAAGCCGTGACACCATTAAAGTCCTAGAGGAGAACATCGGCAAGAAAATCTCAGATATTCCACGCAGCAACATTTTTACTGATATGTCCCCTAGAGCAAGGGATATACAGGACAGAATAAACAAATGGGACCTCATCAAAATAAAAAGCTTCTGCATGACCAAAGAAAACAGTATTAAATTAGCAAGACAACCAACTGTATGGGAAAACATATTTGCCAATGATACCTCAGACAAAGGTTTAGTCTCCAAAATATACAAAGAACTTACAAGACTCCACTCTAGGAAGACATCGAACCCAATTAAAAAATGGGAAAAGGACTTGAACAGACACTTCTCCAAAGAGGACATACAGAATATCCAGAGACACATGAAGAGGTGCTCAATATCGTTAGCTATCAGAGAGATGCAAATTAAAACCACAATGAGATACCACTTTACACCAGTCAGGATGGCTATCATAAACAAAGCAACAAACAACAAGTGTTGGAGAGGTTGTGGGGAAAAGGGGTCCTTAGTTCACTGTTGGTGGGATTGCAGACTGGTACAACCATTATGGAAAACAGTATGGAATTTTCTGAGAACTAAAAATTGACATGCCTTTTGACCCAGCAATTCCACTGCTAGTATTATATCCCAAGAATCCTAAAACATCAATTTCAAAGAACCTATGCACCACAATGTTCATAGCAGCACAATTTACAATAGCCAAGAGTTGGAAGCAACCTAGGTGCCCATCAGTAAATGAATGGATCAAAAAATTGTGGTACATATACACAATGGAATTCTATGCAGCAGAGAGAAAGAAGGAGCTACTACCCTTTGCAACAACATGGATGGAACTGGAAAGCATTATGCTGAGTGAAATAGGCCAGGCATTGACGGACAAATACCATATGATCTCACCTTTAACAGGAAGCTAAATAACAAAATAAACAAGCAAATAGAATAAAAACAAAGACACTAAAATAGAGAACAAGTGGGCAGCGACCAGAGGGGAGAGGGAAGGGAATTTAAGGGGAAAAATGAGGAGGGATTTTGAAGAACAAGTATGAAAGACACAGGGATGAGGTCTGTGGGGAGGGGGGGATGGGAGGGAGGTGGGGAGACGGGGTGGAGGGGGGTTGGGATGGGAGAAATTGACAAAAGAAAAGTGTACTTGAAAAACAACTCAATAAATTAAAAAAAATAAATAAAATAAAAATAAAAAATAATTAAAATAAATAAATAAATTAATTAATTTAAAAAAATTTTTTAAATGTTGATACTTTTGTGTGCAATATACTAGATACTGTTGTATGCACTTAACAAATATCAATTTAATCTTTCTAACAAAGGATAAGATATGCCATATATTAACCCCACTTTGCAGCAGAGAAAGCCAAGGCTCTGAGAAATAATATGATGTGCTCAAGATGATATTGTTCATAAAGGACAAATGGAGCCCTGGCTGGTGTAGCTCAGTGGATTGAACGCGGGCCTGCAAACCAGACAATCGCGGTTCAATTCCCAGTCAGGGCACATACCTGGATTGCAGGCTGGTTCCCTGCAGGCCTGTTCCCAGCAGGGTATGCACAAAAGGCAACCATACATTGATGTTTCTCTCCCTCTCTCCTTCCCTTCCCCTCTAAAGATAAATAAAATCTTAAAAAATAACTTGCTTAAAAAAATAAATAAATAAAATTATTTAAAAAAAGGACAAATGGAGGTTTTTAACCCTTAAAATTTTGGCTTTTGAGTACAGCCTTAAGCTCCCTGAAACCCATGCTTGGATTTTTTTTTAATCTGTATAAATTTTATAAAGAGTAAACAGAAAAAATATTACAAGAAAGCAGGTTGTTATTCTTAAAGAGTTTTGATCAGTGGACTGCAACTCTGACTACAGAATTACCTGGGAAGCTCAAAAATACCAATACTGGTAGTCTAGTCCAGGCCAATTAAATTGGAATCACTGGGGAGGACTGTGGCATTAATATCTGTTTAAAAGCACCACAGGTGATTCTAATGTACAGTCAAGGTTGAGAATGACTGAGACAGATCAAGGGAAATATATAATATCATTTTTTTATAAAAAAGGAAAATAATGAGCATCAATAAATGAATCACAAAAAAGTTTTCAGGTGGATGATAAATGATTACTCTCACATGTAAGCAGAGATTCATGGTCTCATACAATGGGACATAACTTAGTTCTTATAAAATTATCAAAAAGTGTTAACATTTTGTAACAATAAGGATTTTATAGCAAAAGAAGCATATAGAAGATCTATAATTTGGTATATTCTTCCTAGAAGTATTTAAGGAATATGAATTAAAACACTAAAATTGACGCTACTTCTCAGAATCTATCTTATGGAAATAGGGATGGACATGTTCAGTCACAAGCATGTCTGTAATGGTATTATTTATAGTGGTAACAATGAAAACATTGTTCGTGCAAACATCAGGAAAGTAAATAAATACATCATTGGTACATTGGTCCAGTGGACTTTGTGGGAGGAATTACAGAGTCCTCTTCTTGAGTAGGAGATATGTCTATGCCATAATATTATGCTGAGAAAAAAAGATAAAACTTTCCCATGTTGTATATGTGTAATTAATATAGTAGAAGGAAATAAGTAAGATATTAACAATAGTTATATCTAGGTTAACTTTATTTCTTACAATATTCATAAAATGCAATAGACACAAAGGTGTTCCAACAAACTGGTTGACCACTAGTGTGGGAGGACAACCATCATTCAGAAACTGGTCAAGTCACCATGTTGTGGTCACCACCTAATTCTGTGACTCACAAAACGCTATTATAGCCTCAAATCTAGGGACCTGACTCACACTGCAATTCACCATGCCAAGACCCTTGGTGAATGAGGTATTTGCCTGCTGTGCTTTAGGCTTATGGGCTCCTTCAGCTCTTCATACCTTGTGTCATATTAGTACTAAAGGGTAAGTAAATGTGCAGGTATTTTCAAAGGTCTAGAAAAAGAATCTATATCATTAGATCACATTTCCAAACAATTTTGAACATATTTATGCAAGTTATAAATGTAAGCCAATTAGCATACATGAATCAGCACTGTATTCTCAAGCTGCGTATTAACTTCACTTGCTATAAATTCTGAGATTTGTTGATGCTTCAGACCTTAGGAGGCATGTTTCTCCCTCCATGTGTGAGTATCAGCCGATGCTCATGACCTTTGCAAGTGGAATGCTTCAGTGTATATATACACACACAATCATACACACATGTATATTATATATATCTTGCTGGAATTCATCACTTAAAGACCCTTTCTTCCTGAAGCTGCCCTGTATTGCCTGAGCCCATTCAGCCTGTAGTAATATCTCATCAGGATTAACTAGAGGGCACTACGCAGTTCAGTAGATGCAATCTAGATAAAATGACTTTCACAATAGGAAGCTAGAGCAAAGGAACCACACAGAGAGAGTTAAGTCGAGCCTCTATATTTTGTGTGTGTGTTTGCCACATTAACAAGTGTCAAATGAGAGGTAACTAATAGCCAATAGGATTAGGAGCCCCAAAGATAGCATGCTTCCACAGGCAATCACGCCCACTTACAGGAACACCTGCGGCTTGACTACCTTTTTAGAACCTGAACTCATTTGTTCAATTTACTATTTAGACACAGAAGGCTTTCACTCTCCTGGTTGCCTCATGGCCCTCCTCTGCTTTCCTGAACATTTTTGTACTTACACATCTGAAAGGATTGTGTAGAAATGATGTAGAAATGATGTAGAAATATCCTGGTGTGCATGGTCACACATCACCATCATTGCTGTAAGAAAAATAAAGCTGCCAGTCCCCATTATAGCTTGCTGCTCTTCCTGCTTTCATAAATGAGCCAAAAGGAGAGCAAGCCTATTTCTACTGCAAAGAAGGCACAGCAGGCTGGAGAAATGTTTTGAGATGGTGAAGCACATAATGCTGTCCAGCTGTGGAATCCTGAGAACAACAGCTAAGGAATGGCCTGACAAATTGAGATCTGGGAGGCTGGCTCTTCACTTAAAGATGCAATGTATGTGGCTTCTAAGTGGTTTTTAGAGTTTGAACAAGTCTGTATGAATATGCTTTACAGTAGGAATTCCCACTTTGCATAGTAACCTACGATGTATTGATTTCTCTATATTCAGAAATAAGGTCTGCATTGGGGAAGATGCCAATGAAAAATAAAATCATGTCCCATCCTCAAGGAGCTTTCACCAAAAACTGGAAGAATAAGGACAAGGCTAATGACAATATTGCCTTAGCTATTATTGCATTCTCTGCCATCTCATTTGCCTCAGTCTCAAAAAAATAAAAGAAGTGGTTCCGTTGTCCTGTTCAAGACTGACACCCTCATCCCGACCTGCACTCACTCCACACATTACCCAAAAAACAGGGCTTGTTCACTTAGTCCTCTTTCTTCCCTCTTTGTCCAACCTGTCCCTCTCTATTCCATCCATGCCCCCTACAGAATAAGATCATGTGTTCAAGCTGCTTCTTCCTTTACAGTTGAAATCCTTTCTACAATCCTACACTCCCCTCTTCTTACCACCTGTCTCTCATTTCCTTCACAGCAAAACACCCAAAAGAATCTTCAACACCTGCTTGCCTCAGGTCTCACATTCTGGCTGCAACCTTAAGTAATGCATCTCCTGTTTCTATCAATCCACTGCATCTGCTTTTGCAAAGCAGGATTTTGTGGACTTGTATCAGTCCACTTGAATGGACTCTTTTTTATATTAGATGTCTTATCTCCTTAGTGTAGACTCTCATCATCTTTAGCTTCAAGGTTTCAAGAGTCACCTAATTGGGTCTCTTGGTTTCTAAGTTTGTACTGCTGGAATCCATTCCCCAGGCTGCTGCCAAATGATCTTCCCCAAACCAGTCCAAGCATCCCGATCTTTCAGTGCCTTCCTAATGTCAAAAGATAACATAAACAGACATGATGCTTACTCCATGGAGCTTACAGTTCAGAAGGGGAGACCATCAAAAACCCAGTGAAATGATGAGTGGTGCAAACTCTAATGAGATTTACCAAGGACACAAATGTTATTATAGAAGTTTAAAGGATGGGGAAATATTTTAAATAAGGACGTGTGGAAACTTCTCTCTGAGAACATGGCATTAGAGCAAAAACTAAGATCCAGGTAAGAGCACAGGGAACACATGATCCAAGAACAGCTGAGTCCCTGATTCAAGACCATGCTTGGCATGTCTGAGGAAGGGCAAGAAGATAGAAATGGCTGCACAGGAAGAGGAAAAGAGGCAAGAAAAAAAGGTAGCATAGGCAGGGGTAAATCATGCCTGGTCTTATGGGCCAGATAAAGAATTTAGATTTTATTACTAGGGCAAGAGAAAGCTTTTGGCGGATAATAATTGGGGGAGACAAACAACCTAAGTTTATTTTAAAAACAGATTTCAATCTACAGAGTGACAAATACAATGAGGAGCAGAGAGGTAGCTAACTAAAAATACAATGCTGTGAACTTTGGAGGTGTCAGTGAAGGTGGAAGGAAATACATAAATTCACAGGCAGGGTTACAGGGCTTGTGGGATGAGAAGAAAGGAAAAGAAGGAGTAAAAAATTTCTTGTTGGAGCAATCAAGTGGGTAGGGATACCATTACTAAGATGGAAGAGATGGAGAGAAAGAGAGTCGGAGAATAATTAGGAGTTCAGCCTCAGATATATTAACTTTGAGATGTTTAGAGACGTATTGTAGATAATTAGAAATATGAGTCAGAGGAGAGATCTGGCTGAATATATAAGGCATCTATGCATGAATTGTATTTATAGCCATGGGGATGGATGAGATCATTTGACAAGAGGGTGCCACGTGAGAAGAGTGTGCATAACAAAGAAACCCCAAGTTTTTAAGGTACAGTAAAAGAGCTGACACCCAGAAAAGAGATAGAGAAGGTGCCAATAAGAGGAGAAACCAAGAGAGGGTGGTGTGAGATGAGCCAAGCAAAGAAAATGGTTCAAGAAAGAGGGAATAATCAAATGTTTGTAAGATGATGGTTGAGAATTAATCATTTGAGTTGGAAAGAGAGGTTTTGAAAAAAAGACATCTGGAAATGTACAGCTAAATGAGAAAGATCATCAATAGATACTTCAAGAAGGTAGACCTATAATAAGTAAGTTACATAGGAAACATCAAGACCCTCATAAATAATTAGACATAAAGATTAAAGAAAAACATTTTAATAGTACATTACTAAACCAGTTTTAACATTAAAAACATAACAAAATATCAGTAAAACTGTAGTGAGATTGGTGTTTTATATATTACTCAACATTATAAATTAATGAAACTCTTTGATAGGAAAATAATTCAGAAGTAGATATATCAAGAACTTTGACCCAGGAATTGAGACTCTAGCCTGAAGGAGCTACTACCATTTGCAACGACATGGATGGAACTGGAAAGCATTATGCTGAGTGAAATAGGCCAGGTGCTGAAAGACAAATACCATATGATCTCACCTTTAACAGGAAGCTAAACAACAAAACAAACCAGCAAGCAGAAAAAAAAAACAACAAAGACACTGAAATAGAGAACAAGGGGGTAGTGACCAGAGGGGAGAAGGAAGGGAAGTTAAGGGGAAAAAGGGGGAGGGATTTGGAGGAACAAATAGGAAGGACACAGGGACGAGAACTAAGGGGGGTGGAAATGGGAGGGAGGTGCAAGGGGCGGGGGAGGCTGGGATGGGAAAAATAGACAAAAAACTGTACTTGAAAAATAACTAAATAAAATTTTAAAAAAAATTAACCTAAAACACTTGCATGCCCTAGGCTGTTCATCCAAGTATTGTATAATGTCAAATAACAAAAATTAAATACCCACAAATAGTGAAATGGTCAGGTAAATTGTAGTGTATTAGCTTAGAGAAATAGTATGCAGACTAAAAGTAATATAAAAATGTTTATGACATAATGGAAAATAAATAGTGCACAAAATTACTGATTGTAAGGTAAAAGTTAATGTGTATTTAAGAAAAAAAGTGCCTAGAAAGAAAGGCACCAAAAAAAAGAGTAGTTTTGTGAGGAAGATAGACTTACAGATGATTGTTCCACTATTTCCTATGTGAGCTCTACTGTGGTTTGTATCACTTTCATAAAAACAAAGATGTATTTAATACCTTTTGGCAAGCTCTTTTGGCCTCATGGATAACAATTCTGTCATGAATATCATTTTGAATAAAAAGGAAAATATTAATATTTATAAGCTTCATATCACAGCTGTGGGTATATCTTTTAAACGAAGGCAAGACTACTTGTGCTGACATATTTGCTTTGAGATCCAAGCTCCTTGGTTTATTTTGTTTGTAAATATGTACCTTTGTGAGTTGTAAATGTGAGCTGAATCTTCTTGGATAACAGTTGACAATCTCTTAAAAGATCTTTATTTCCAGGGTGTTGTTTTTCCATCCCTACTTTGCCTACTACATGAAATCCCTCACCTCTCCACAAACCAAGACCTCAGACTCTTTGGGGCATGAGCACAGTCCCTTACTAAGTAAATATTTTCTAAGCACAGGAGCCAAGAAGCTGTTAGCCCCCACCTGAAACCACATTCCCAAGAGTAAGTATTCAGGTGACACACAGGAGATTTTGTTGTTGTTATTTGTTTTGTTTTTCCAGTTCCAGTGAAGTCTCTAGGCTGGGGAAGAAGGAGGGGAATCTTTCTGTCTTGCATGCAAAAGGACACACCAGAAGCTGTGGTGAACTTTTTCTGAGAGATATTCCAGCCAGTCATTGCAATAATATAAATATATATGTATTTATATATATATATAAGTACATATACTTAAATTTATATATTTGTATACATAAATATATATGTATTTCAAGGAACAGCACAGTAAGAACCATTTCAAGGAGTCCTTCTGAGGACGTCCCTTGAGCCTTCCCTTATATATATGTGTGTGTATACATAAGTATATAAATATATATACACACACATATATATACATACACACACACACACACACACATACAGGGTCCAGCAGAAGTAATGCCTAATTCAGTGTGGTTCGTAGGGTAATAATATGGGTGTAATAATTTATGGTTTTAATTTGAACATTTCACCTAAAATGTCATGTGTTGTGCTTGAGTGTGATAGTGTTATGTTACAGAATTACATGCTTATAATTTTGTAATAAAAGATTTTGTAATAAAAAAGGGGTGTTTTTGTGCCAGACCATGTATATATGAATGATAGATGGTAGAAGAAAAATTAAAATACTTTTAATTTAAACAGTGACTGCAATTGTCCAAACTAATGCCCAGTTTTAATTTTGGAGAAAAAAATTTAATAATGTCAAAAAATGTAACCTTATTTATCTCAACCGGAAATTGGAAGGGAGGATTGGTGGGGGGTGGGGGAAGGGAAAGAGAAGCCCAAAAGCAATGCTCTGTATTTCATACATGAATTATTCAAGTAAAGAAGATTGAGATGTATGAGAAAAAGGGGGTGAGGTGCAGCTCAAAGAGCGTGGAGATAGTAGAAAGAAAATCTATGTTTTTTCAAATCTGATTTACAAATAAAATAACAAGCTTTTCTACATTCTAGTTGAGATGAAGCCTATTATTGAAAACCCTTATATATAACTCTTTGCTAAGCATAAAGCACTGCAATGCAATCTTAAAAACATGCTTTCTCCAAAGTGAAGGCTGACTGCCTCAGTGACTAGAGCAACCCCCCAAAAATCTAACTGAAGCTAAAAATGACATAAATCACATAGAACTATAATTTGAAAATTCATTGTATGAAGTAATTAATCAAAGCATGGCTGAGTTTTAGGAGTTAAGACTTTGATCTGACAAGTAGGAGAAATATAACGAAACTAGTGGGGATCAGGCTGCAGTGTTAGGACTTAAAATGTTTTTTCATGCCAGTCACAAGTTTAATTACTTCTCTATTTTTTTCCACTGACAGTCTCATATTAAAACAAATGGACCACATCAGGATATATCTTGGATACACATACTACTTAAGAATATATTATTCCAGATATAGGAATAGCTTGAAATCCATGAATATGTCTGCTTCTTTTAAATGCTAAAGAGGTAGAGGGGGGATAAATATGGGACATGAAAGAAAGTGAATGGCTAATCCTAAACCATGAACTTACATGTACTGCTTGGAAGAGGTGGGAGTTTTGCTTGTTGTACACTCACTCTAATGCATGTTAGTGTGAAGGTTTTTAAAGAAAAGACAGCAAGAGGAAGTGGAATAGACAAATGTCATGTGGTCATGCAGTGTACTAAGTTGATTCCTTTCTAAGTGCAG
Source organism: Artibeus jamaicensis (assembly GCF_021234435.1). Classification (NCBI taxonomy): domain Eukaryota; kingdom Metazoa; phylum Chordata; class Mammalia; order Chiroptera; family Phyllostomidae; genus Artibeus; species Artibeus jamaicensis. The sequence goes on from NW_026521887.1 coordinate 2,899,511, forward strand.
GTAAATCACTTTATATTTAGTGACAACCATTGACTCTATTACAAATTAATGAGGAGTCGGAAGCTTGATTGGGGATTGTCTGCCCACACATTTGCCATCATCTTAAAAAAATAGACTGCTTACAATTTGAAGCAGGGAGATATAGAGATATCTGAAGACATCAAGCAGTAAAGTTTTAGTTACCATGCCCCAGGAATTTCAATGAGAACCATTTCAAGGAGTCTTTCTGAGGACTTCCTTTGAGCCTCCTGAACCCTTTCTTGAACTTTTAGTCAGCATCCATCAATGAGAATGTTCTTATGCCTCCTGTCCTTCTTGATTTTAAATTCCTAGTTACCTAGTATTTTCCCAAGACTCATAGTATCTCACTAGAATGACTCAGAACAGAACAGTAGTATTCTGCAAAGGTAAACAGGAAGAGAGTGAACTCCTCAGAACCAGGAGCTGCTGCCCGGTGGTATTTAAGCTTGTAAAGCAGAGATAAGAAGGTGAATAAAAACAGCAATGTTTTTGTGACTATTCAACCACATACAACCAACTCAGTCAATGGTTCAATAAACATTTCAAACATGTTTAATTTAAGAAACAACATGCTTCCTGTCAATGCCATATTTCATGGGAAAACCATGTAAGAATCTGTATGAAAATGTAACCTTATGTCAGTAACTTAACACTTACACTGAACAGCACAGTAAGAATTTGACAATTCTGATTCTCTGCTCCCTCTCCAGTTCACCACAGAGGCTGTTTCACACTTTTCAACTTTCCACAAACTTCTCCTGACCCATCCTCTCAGCAGGTAACCTGTACTAATTTTTCACAGAGAAAATGGATGGACATGAAGATTAACTGTCCCAACTTCTCACCACTGAGGCAGACAATTCACACACAGCTGCACCCATCCTTTCTTCTCTTGTCCAGTCTCTTTGTAAGATGTGTTCCACTTCTTATGGTTCCTTGTTCTCCTGTCCTCCAGAATTCATTCCTTTCCATGTCTTCAATGTCTCATTCAATCACTTACTAAGTGCTGTTCCTCTTCATCAGGGCTCTGCTAGTACGTAAGGAAGCTTTGTGCATCTCTGTGAAAAGATAATTATGAAAAGGCATCACCTCCTCTGGATTACACCTCTTGGTACTACATCAAGGCTGAATATTACTCCCTGGTTGCTCCCTCCCCAGGCACCTTTGTGTGATATACAGCTGTGGTCCTGCTCTCTCTGTCTACCATTATCAGCATTATTATCTATTCTGGTACATACCAGCTAGTTTTTAAAAATGTACATCATTTATATTGAAAGAGAGGGAAGGGAAGTAGACCTAACCTCAAAATCTTCTCCAACAGAAAATTCCTGTTTTTTCAAAACCTTTCTGAAATTATTGCCTTTATTCATCTAGTCATCTTCCTCATTTTCTACTTAGCCTTCAGTTCACTAAAAACTGCCTTTCATCTTGATTTCTCTGCTGAAATTATTTTCACAAAAATCTCTGTTCTATCCTTTGGCATCACTAGTGTGGTTGGCCACACCCACTTCTGAAGGTTTTCATTCCCACCCCACCCTGATCTCCAAAATACTCTTAGTTCTCTTTCTATCTCTGTTCCTTCTTAGTCTCACTCTTCTGCCAAGCCTCTTGAATGTTGGAATATTTCAAGTTTCTGTCCTAAAGCCTTTCCTATTCCACACCCCCTCACTGGTTTATCTCATTCATTCCAAGAATTTTAATAATTCTATCTCTGCCAATGACTGTCTTATCCAAATCTCCAGCCAAAGAGCCCCCAAACTTTAAACCATTGTAGAGTCAACTTCCCAATGGACAGCTCTATTTGGACAGACTACTAACACTTACAGTTCAACAAATCTCAATATGGAACATGTTATATCTCAGTGAATAATTTAACTACTAACTCATTTGCCCTTGCCAGGAACCATGGCAGCACATTGATTCTTTGCTATTTTTTTCCTCTACCCCCACCATCCAATCAACCAGTCATATCTATTGTGTTTCCTAAGTGTCTCTCAACTCTACCCAGTATCCTGCATATGCTCACTATTTCCTTGTTCCAGAATCCTAAGTACATTAACTGCTTTTCCAACCTCCCTTCTTGCCCATTTTTATTCAGCTTTCTAGAATTATCTTTCTAAAGCACAAATATAACTATGCTTTCTGCTGCTTAAAACTCCCTAATTGCCCTGGCTGGGTGTGGTTCAGTTGGTCAGAGTATCCTGTAACCAAAATATTGCAAATTCTAACATACCTAGGTTGTGGGTTCAATCCCCAGTTTTGGCATAGGCACATGTGACCCATAGTCTAGATGTCTACAATACCCAATCCAGGTGCCAATCCCTGTCCAACTGCATAAGGAAGGCAACCAATCAATGCTTCTCCCTGGCATCGATGTTTTTATCTTTCCCTTCCTCACTCCTCTCTTCTCTCTAAGAATCAATGAAAAAAATGTCCTTGGGCGAAGATAAAAAGCAAATTTTCTCAGCTGTTCCTCATTATTCAAACATATAGTCTAAAACTCTTCAAAGTGGCTTACAAGGCCTTGTCTAACCTCTCTGCTGTCCTCTCTGTCCTCATCCCTCACCATTATTTCCTTACACTAATGTCCTTTGATTTCTAGATCACATCATATTTCATACCATCACACATAGTATTCCATCTCCAGGGGGTCAGTTGTCTGGCCCAGTGCTCTGAGGGGGCTATCTTCTGCTCTTCCTTCACCATTCAACCTGGCCTACACTACTTCCAGGAAGTTTCACTGACACCCGTAACATCCTGCCACCTCCAGGTCTGGGGGAGGAGATTTAAAAAGTAAGGAACACTACTGAGTCACGTAAATTGTAAATTCAAGGAAGATTCTAGCTTTAGTCATGTGAGATGCAGAACTCTGGTTTCCCTGTGTCTCAGCAATACATTGATCTGATGTGGATGTCATTCTATGTGAGTTTTCTTCTGAAGAAAGGAATAATGCCAAACCTACATCCTTACAGCATGCTGTTCCAAGGAATTATTAATGATAACAATAATAGGAGAATGGAATATCAGGAGATCAGGGAACCAGATTAAAAAATGATACTTATCCAGGCAAGTATCATTTAAGCATAGTAAATGATGAAAAATGTATGATGTGCAAAAGTCCTCTGTCATCCTTGTAGTCACCTTCCTCACCTTTTTTACTGACCATCAGTTTTTGGAGTGTTTACTATGGACTGGGTGACAAGCTTGACCTTGGAAATATACCCATAAATAAGGCATTTTTATGCCTTCACAGAATTTTGTGGGGGCTATAGGTAAATGAGCAGGGACAATACAAAGAGCTAGTTGTTACAGTGGCGGAAAGCTGGGTGTTATGGAGTTTCATGGGAAGAGCATGACTCCAGCTATGTAGGTAGAGGGGAGGTTTGAACCACACATAGAAGGCCATTCACACCTGTTACAGGGTTTAGAGTTTATCCTTAGACCAAAGGGAAGCCAAGAAAGAGTTCTGAGATTGGGTGACAGTGGTAATCGTGCCATGGATTTAGGCAAAGGCAGCAAGAATAGGGATGGGGAAGAGTTAAAAGATTAGATAGCCATCTAGAAGTGAGTAGAGAGAATTTTTGGTTGTTTTAGATAGGAGGAAAAAGAATCAAGAGTGATTCTTGAATGACTCTCAAATGATTCTATCAAATTATTCACTGAGCTCAGGAAACAGGTATGGGACAGGTTGCCTGTAATCCTTAGGGTAGTAAGAAAAATTCTGGCCCTTGATTATGTAGGGGCCATAAAGAAATATAATAAAGGAGTCATCCTCCTTTACACTAGAAAAATTCTAAATCCTAATAATGACAGTGACATCTTTGTTACAATCTATATACTACCAAGGAAGACAATTAGGAGAACAAAAACTACCAAAGAAATTATAGTGACTCTACCTTGGGAATTCTAAAAGTTGGAATGGAAAACTACATGTGTCAAAAGGTGAAGCAGACTTCTGTCTAGTATTAGAGAGCCATTTTTTTCTTCCTTTCTAAACTGTTTGACTCAAGAACTTCTCAATCACATTGGATAGCAGTGACCCATGATGGGCTCTTTGGATCATTAAAGAATTTTGATTTGTTTTCATTCTTATTCACTCTAGAATAGTTTTCTTCATATCTAGTACCATCTTCTCAGGAACTGAAACTATGAATTTAGTAAGTTTGCATAGCAAATTAATGAAGAAAAGTAAAAAAATTATAAATGGCATTGATGGTGACAAGTAATCAGATCAGTTGCTACAATGAATGCATTTCTCTTAAATATTTTGAATTATTTCTTTTTAGAAATGTTTCGTGATACCCAAAAATGACATTAAAACTTTCCCTCATAAAATGATCAGAAACTGCCTGCATTTTAAGAAAACAAAAGATAGCAGTGAAGTTCAAATGAAGCTAAAGAAAGATACTTGTCTGCAAAATAAACATAAAATTTAAATGGATCCTGAGAAGAAGGAATAAATACAAAGTACCGTGTAAAGGTAACCAAATGCTGTATCTTCCTAACCCAAATGAGTCAGTATTTCCTCTTCTCTTCAAAAGAAAAGCTGCATAAGAAAAAGTTTTTAGTGGTAGCTTTACTATTTTCAATCAGACTGCTGGTTAGGTATAAATAAAAAATGTATTTGTTCAATTTGAGAGAAAAATTTGGGGATGGGATTGGTAACCTCCTGACAAGAGAGAATGAATGAGGAGCAGAGAGAGGCATTGAAACTAACAACAGACTATTTGTCTTGTCTCTTTATTGTCTCCATATGGAGCTATTAAAATAGAACAATGTAGAAATAATACATTAAGCTATAGCTCAAGTTCAATTTTCAATTATATGCTTTTGACTCTTGAGAAAAGGGTATTCAAACTGTTCCTCAACCCTATTCTTATGATCTGAGTTGAGGATTTCTGGACAGAATCAGAAATTTTATGGAGTGACCACTTCTGTAGAAATCTTTGCTGGGCACAGTTAGCTTTGTGGAGCTGCCTTCCTTGTAGCTCAGCTCTCCCATCTGGTTTCGCCCTGTGCAAATGTCTAATGGAAAAGCTTTTAAGTGGGAGAAAAACAATGTGATAGATGTCTTATTTTCCTCTATAGTTGGAAACAAAGCTTTGTGACACATTTGCTAAAAAGGGCAGTTTATATGAGTGTGTGTGTACATGTGTGTTTAAGATTAAACAGAGGCTTAGAAGAATAAATTATAATATCTTCTAAATATTGGAATTAGTGGTGTCATTCTTAAGCATGCATAAAGCCTGGCTGATAAATGACCATAAATCCACCTTTCCCAGTGAGAGTTATGAATAAATCATTTTAAATGACATAGTATTAACAACTCTAGAATATCAAAATTGTTCATTAAAAGAAAATGTCTCGTGCAATTAAGTGCGTGAGTGGGGAGGTTAAACTAACAACCACAAATAACCAACCACATTGTTCTCTTCAAAATTACTAGATTCTTAAGTGAATCAATCCACCATCTTGTATTTACAGGAAGCCAGATAAAGTCCGTGTTGCAGTTATGATAGCCTCATATAGGCCATCCATTTGCGTCCTGTCCAAGACCTGTGGAGACACTCCCAGAACAAATCAATATTGATATGTAACATATATTTCAAAACATTTCCCTTTCTAATCTATTTTATAATTGTTTTTATTCCTGTACCCTTATCTTTTCCCTTTCCACCTCTATCATCTTGGAAAGGTAAAAATATCTTTCAGAAATCTGAGAACTGGTTAGATTTTGACACATACTTAGAAACTTCACATTGGAGATAAAAAAAAGTCTAGGGGAATAAAACAAAGGCATTTTAGAAAGTAAGTTAAGAGGAAGTAATCTATTTTAAGTATACATAAAAACAAACTCTTTCAGAAATGGGGCTACATACAGATGTGGGAGCCTTGGACCAGAAGATAGGAAGACTCTCTTTAGGGTTAGGATTTCAGATACTGGGAATGGGGGCGCCCTCTAGTCAGATGTCATATGGGTGGGAGTCTAGAGCAGTGTTATCCAAACTATAAAGTGCATAAGACTCACCTGAAGGGCTGGTGAAAACACAGATTTCAGGACAATACCCCCCAGAGATTCTGGATCAACTGGACTGTGGTGAGATATGAGACCCTGCACGTCTGAGTTTGCCAATGCTGCTGCTGTGCTTGGCATAAGGATAGAGACCTGATGGGCTGTAGGACTACCTCCAGGACCTACAATAAAATGGGATGAAGCAATCCAGACTCCTCCTACCAGAGTGGTCCTCCACATGAGTGAATATGGAAGGGAGAGACTTGATCTGTCCCTTCTCCCTGACTTTCCAGAGACCCCCCCGAAAAGGATTAGATCAGCATTCCTTGACAAATCTATATACTTAGTGCTATTTTGCAACTAATACCTGGCTCCAGAAGTACCTTTACAACTCCTTTTTCTGAATACTATGATCTAGTGGGAAGAGTAAGTAATTTCTACAGAATTACCATGCTCTTGAGCTCTAGCACAGTCTGTTACTGGAGCTTCTCTTTTCACAGTGCCCCACAAATAAAAGAAATCTCTGCTTTTTTTTTTTTTTTTTTTTTTGGCAGTACAAGTACTTCACGTATGGCAGTTCGGTTTTGGAGGTGCATTTAAAAAGATTTTTTAGTTAGTTCTTTAAAACCATTTATTCTCATAGAGTACAATGCATGTTTACATGAGGCAAATGTTGTTGTTCATACTAACGATAATATACGATCTGCTGTTAAACTCAACCTCATTGAATTAGAAATCACAGGAAACCCTTTCTGTTCCTGTTTCTTTCTCCTTTTAGTCTATGAATCTTGTGTCTCAGATGATTCATTTATAATCTGGTTATTACAATATTTATCTCAGAGATAGATTGGGAGCTTCAGCCAATGTTTGTAGAATATTTGGAAAGTCCCTACTGTAAGATTTAGAAGGAAAGAAAATGACAGTAACATATTACAAATAATCAAAACTCAGTAGCAAAAGAGATGATTGAATTCCAAATGTTTCTGTTACTCTCTTTAAAAAACTTTTTAAAATAAATGAACTCCTGCTAGACATTGTCTTTATTGGGAGATAATCTTTCCATTAGTAGAGTAATTTGCAAAGTAAAACCTTTGTATTTCCTCAGGTTGGCTTATTTTTCTTCTTTTGAGGTAGATAAAAGTTCTGTGAACAGGGTATTAAGGGGCCGTTTTTCATTTGCAGAACATTGGAGGCTTGAACAACAGAGGGAGGGGAACTTGTGCACATCACATGTGTGCGGTTTTGCCAAGAGAAGAGACCCCCTGAGACTTCTATCACAGTCTGGCTCTGGGATCAGTTTAACAGCTTGCTTTGAATGCATATGAGTTCTGACTGCTAAATTTGCAAATCCCTCCCGATGAAGGTTATGCACCCACTGTAAATGGAGCATCTATTCAAAAAGATGGCCAGGTTGGTTGCTAGGAGATGGTGGGATTCTCTCAGAAAAAAAATCAGTCCTGACAATTTTTTTTTTACATAAAGACCTTTTAACTATAAATACATTTGACAGTAGCTATTATTATTCACTGAGTTCTTTCACATATGAATAAGTGGCAGAAAATAATGACATTATTCATATGCCATTATACACTAAAGTGTTAAAATAGAAGAGTCTTCTCTTTTTCTTTGTTATTGCTAAAGAGAAAGGAGAAACCTCCCTTCCCCGCCCCCCCCCACCACTGGATTTCTCTGCTTTCCTTTTTAGATTCCCAGTATAACAGAAATCTCTCAAACCTTGACACCAAAGATGTGGACAATTGCATTTTCTTTCCAGACCAAAATGCCTATTTTTAAAGGATGGTTGAAATGGAGAAGGAAGCACCAGCAAGACTAAAAAGAGTGCAACCAACTTCCCCCAATGGGAGGTTCAGATAAAGCAGGTGGGAGGCTGTGCTTCTCGAAGGAAACCATTCATCCAATTTCATTTCAATGTTTGCAATTTTCTCCCTACTGGGTGGACTAGAGGCATAGCTGCCCTTTATGTGGATCCACGCACCAGGCTTTTGCTAAAAATGACCCTAACAAGTAAGTGAAGCAAGTATTAATTATGTTTATAAATTGTCTTTGATAAATAAAGCAGCAATCTTTTCTAATTTAGTGGCCCTGCTTGCACATTGAGGACCTGAGAACTTCCCAGCTGAGGCACACAAAGGCATGCTGGGGCCATAAGCCAGTGCCCAGTGGCCACACCTCCTTTTGACTAGAACTGTAAGACATGTTGCCCCAACACTTACAATTACGGCATTGAAACACATTTCATTACCATGAGAATGGCCACCCCCAACTCCGAGTATATTATTTTTGTTGTCATTCTGAATACTGTACAAAGTTTCTCAAGAATTTTTTTCTAGCATACCTCAGAATCAGACTGAGGCATGTTTCCTTATACAAATATTGACATGAATCCCTCAGTTTATTTAGCATTTTCCTGTGAAAGGCTCAGTATGGTAATGTCCTTTCAAACCCTTTCACACATTTGTTCTGACTCTTGGCACCAGGAAGTTCTTATTGTTCTAATCAATGCTTACTGGTCCAATGACATTTTTTCCCTTTTAGAGACAGACATGGTATGTTTCCTTTCTTGAAGTTCTCATGAGAGTTTCTTGTCCTGTGTTCCATATACAATCGTGTTCCTTTTGCGTTCCTTTTTTTTCAAAGCTTCCCTAGCCAACACCCATTGCTAAGTGCATAAAACTGTGCAATACCCAATAAGAAAGCCCCTCAAAATTCCAGTAATTTGTTCTAAATTCATGGTACACAAATCCACTGCTGAATTGTGGCAGAATCACACTGTGAATGCACCAGGGAGGTTACCTTCTTTTTGATGAAGAGGCTTACTTGAGTTTCTAGTTTTGTAGATGTTGCAAATAACTAGTTTTTCTTATTCAGTTCCTCAATCACCTAATTTACTGATGATATAACATTCTTTTTGCTTGTGATGACTATTTCAGTTTTAAGAGTTGGTTAGTGTACCTTTCTTATGAGAATAGAATTCATTCACTGATTTCTACATTGAAATAAGAAATAGAAATGAAAGCAGAACACTGCCTGAATATAAAAGCCCATGTACAGTGTGGGGTGAGCAATTTGGTAGGAGGAGAATCATTTGACCCTCCCTGTTTTGCCATTCCTACCAATTCTGGTACTCTTACCAGAGTGGATGCAGGTATTTCTGGGTCTGTTAACATAGACAGTGGCAGAGAACCCCTGCTTTCAGCTCTCAGTGAAAAAGGAGTCTTTAAAAAGACTAAGAGATTTAGAGCTTAATTCAACCTCACAGGAGGGCTTTTCTTGCCACGGTTTCCTCTTAGATCCCTTTTCTCAAAAACATCATGTCTACTGGGGAAGCGTGTTTGATCAGAGAAAAAAAAATCCCTGGTGGTTAAGACTTAAACCACTATGTATTCCAGGCATGGTAAGGAACCAGAGTCGTCTTGGAACTGGAGTCCCAAAACCGCGGGCAATTCAAGCTGGTTCCTGTAGACTTGGGAGCCAGGCCCTCAGAAGCAACTGTGCCTGGGCTCAGTGCCCAGGAGAGCTCCCAGTCCTAGGAAATGTGGCCTGGGGTTACCTGGAGAGACTGAGGGCACAATGCATCATAGATGGGTCAGGAAAAGGCTTTGGGGGAATGTTATCCAGCACAAGAAACAGCTCTAAGCATTCCTGACTGCCCTCTCCCACAAACCCATCGATTGAGAAGCCCTCTTCCCTAAATGTTAAAATAGCTGCATTGTCCTCCAGTGTGAAAGCTTCCAAGGCACAATGCCATCATCCCTCTTTTTGGTGACATTCTTTTGCAAGTTACAAGCCAGGTATGATTTATTTCTGGTTCATTTCCTGTGACTCAGTTACATAGGATACAAAATTATGATAATAATGCTTGTCTCCAGATAATGAATAGGAGGGTTTGGGTTTCTTATTTCAGAGATGCTATACAAATGCAAAGTATAATTCCAGCTAAAATCCATGACTAAAGAAATTAAATTTCCTGGAATGTTTTATATCTAACAAGAATGTTTGTAATCCTCTGTATTAACCGCTAAATGAGGTGGACTACAAGAAAGAAGATATTTAAAGGGAAGGAATGAGTTCAATGGGAAAAATTAACAAATGGGAAAATTGCAGTACTGCATTTTGTACTTTATGGAGAAAAAGGGTTTGGTAAACATGCAACAGGAAACCGTATTTGATTTCTATGAGGGAAATTTAACCATCAACAGACTCATGTAGAATCTTCAAAGGAGAAATTTCTATACTTGTTTACCTTTTGATGTGCAGCTGAAAAAGAACACTATGCTTCAGCTTAAAAGGGGTGATATCACGATTAGTTTACCCAGTTCTGCAAAGAAATAAATACCTAACTGGATATACAGCAAATGAAAAGTTTTGCTAGAAAGAAACCTGAAAAAAAATACTAGATTTTTGGGGGTAGGGGCAAGGAGTGGAAGGGATGGCATAGCTTTTACTATTTTTCCAAATTTAGTTCCCTTTATTCTTTCATAAGAATAAAGGGAGGCAATCAAATTCAGGATTTTTATTTTATATGTGAAATGCATTTTGAGCATTGAGAAGTGCAGTTGCTAGGAAGAACCACAATATGCCAGCCCATTTCTTTGCTTCTTGACAGTTGGGGAGGAAACTGTGAAGTTGGGAGCAGTGGGCAGAGTTTGATAAAAAAATATAGCTTATACCAACTTCACCTCTGTTACCTATCACAAATACTTCTCATCTTTCAAGTCTGGGACATAGCTCCCTCAGGAACCTGTCTTTCTAAGGGAGTTCCAATGACCGGAATGCACCTCGACACACATAATCATATTAAAATAAGATTTGTTCATGATTTACTTTGGGACAGTAAGTAGAATGGGAAAGCTGAAGAGAAAAGATGAAGAAATATATTTAGCACATTAACCTTGAAGTGGTATTCAATTAGTTACATTTTAAATTGTTTAATTATAAAATATTTTGAGCCTGTGGAAAAGTACCAAAAGCATAACATGTAACGTATACTATTGACCCATCATAGACATTAAACAAATGCTGTCACTTTGCAATCTTTGCTTCCAATCTTTTAGTTTGAAGAGATCACATTAAACATCATAAATTATAAACAATGATCTTCTTCTCCTTCCTTATTCATTTCTCTCTCCCCAGAGGTAACTTCTAATCTGAAAGAGGTACATATATCCCCATACTTGTTTTTATACCTCACCTGGGACAGTGTGGCTCACTTGGTTGCAGCATCGTCCTATAACCAGAAGTTTGTGGGTTTGGTTTCTGGTCAGGGCACATACCTAGGCTATGGGTTTGATCCCCAACCCCAGTGTTTCTCTTTCACATCAGTGTTTCTCTCTCTCTCCTTTGCTCTTTCCCTTCCTCTCTCTCTCTAAAAGCAATGCAAAAATATCCTCAACTGGGAATGAAAAAAGAAAGAAAAAAATATATATATATACCATTGCTTCTGTGTTTTAAAATTTATATATTTTCATACTGTTTAGTTCATTTTGTAGCTTGCATTTACACTCAATTATGTTTTTCCATTTTATACATATAATCATGTGTACATCTAGTTCTACATATGTTGTACACATACCATCCTATTCTGTGATAAAGTCATGGCTTCTTTATTCATTACACTTTATTCATGTTTTTACTTTTTATTGCTATATACAATGTTGCAATGATCATCATTTTACATGTCTTCTTAAACATTTGTGTGAATGTGTCTCTAAAATAGACACTTAGAATTGGAATTGTTAGTGCCTTCATTTCACCCCATATTGTTCTAACTCAAATTCACCAGGGATGTATACACAGTCCTGTTTTCCCACATCCTCATCAGCCAATAAGGATAAATAGAAACTGATGTTTTATCTTGCATCTCCCTAAAGGCCAGTGTGGCTGAGCACTTTTCTGTTTGGTCCTTCTTTCATATTTATTGCCATTGTTTTTCTATTAGGTATTTAAATTTTTTCTTGTTGATTTTTAAGAATCCTTCGTATATTTTATTTTATTTTTTAAAGATTTTATTTATTTATCTTCAAAGGGAGGGGAAGGGAGGGAGAAATATCAATGTGTGGTTGCCTCTCACATGGCCCCCACTGGGGACCTGGCCCACAACCTAGGCATGTACCCTGACTGGGAATCAAACCCACGATACTTCGGTTTGCAGCCCGTACTCAATCCACTGAGCTACACCATCCAGGGCCAAGAATCCTTTGTATATTTTAGATATGAATCTTTTCTATAGAGGTTGCAAATGTCTTCTCCAGTTTAGTTATCCAACAAATAAGAAAAACAATGTTTGGGATAGGGTTATGATATTAATATTAAGTAACATAAAAATGTCTAGTAACCTTTCTTCTTTGGATAAAGATTTCTCTTCAGTGCTGAACATAAGGCTACTTATGTTTATCTGAAATCATATAAGGTACACACTTCTGAATATTTTCAAGCGATGTGACAGTCTTTAATGCTCATATCTTTGCATACTTTTACTGTTTATAAATATTGCTAAAATTGATTTATACAATAAAAAACAGATTCTAAGTCCACTAAGTCTGAGTTTGAAATATCCTAGAATGCCAACAGAATATCCTCCAACAACTACTTATCTTAGAAATCATTTTATAAAACAAATCCTGTTCTTAGTGACATAATTTGTTCTCTGCCCATCATACCAGGGAGAGCTTCATTAGAGGTAAATGTATATCTACGTACATATGTGTATATTTGTAAATGTCCAGGCAGTATCTTTATTTTAATCTTACACTCCAATTGATAAATTAAACTTTGAGGAAACTGTGTTTTTATGGCACCAGTGCAACATATGCATCATGGAAAAGTAATTTAGTTATGTCTTAATTCTTCACTCATTTCCACTAAAATAAATACAGAACAGATTCAGAAAACTGACACTGAAGACAGACTTAGTGAATCTGTGAGCCTGTGGCTGGAAGCCTAAAATATTATTTTGAATTAACCTATTAACTCATTTGAGATAATTCTATCCAGATTTTAGTCTGTATTTATTCAACTGATTTATTGTCTGTTTTTCTTTCTCCCAAATGGGACTCATTATGTCTCTTTAAAGCAATGTTTTCCATGTTTCCACCATTTTTATTTTCCAGAGTACTTTATATCCTAATTATTGACTTATGTATCATGTAGTCCTAATTGAAACTTAGATTTACTGTGTGTCCATTTTAGTGAGCAAGTTTGTATGTATCTACATATATAGATGCGGACATTACATCAAAATGGCCTTTTAAAAAGATGGTGATTATACTTTTAGAAGTATTGTACCCCTTTAAACATTCCTATGGACTTATGGAGATTTCTGAGGTGAAAATGGACTTCCCCATATGACTGGAAATGCTAGAACCAACCAGAGGTCACTCAGAAATCTACTTCGTGTCTTAGTTAATCTGTGACACAAGAAGGTGATCTTTGCTTTTCAAATAACAACATGGGGAACTGAGTCTCAGAAGTTTTATTCTGGGCCCTTGCTTCTGTAACTCACTTGGGATCTTGATAGAGCCACTTTGGATTGGTTAATCTATCTGTTAAAGTGAAAACGCCCATCTTCTGAGGTAATTGTGAGATTAACTGTCACAGCCAAAAGCACTATAGAGTACTCAGTAAATACCAGTTCCCTTCTTACTCTAACAGTGTTTCCTTGACCTCTAACAATACCCTTGTGAGGAGGATCCTCCCTTACTGGAATCCAGCCCACAGTATAAAAGAAAAATCTTATATTGATCAGTTCTTACCAACTCCACCAGAAGCCAGGTATACTGGTGAGCCTTCTGAATTCCACCTAAATTATTTGATATAAATCAGGCTTTACAACCTGCTCATAAACTTTGATATCTTCACAGCCTCACATGTGTCATCCAACTCCAGAAATTTGCCTAAATGTCACTGGAAAGATCACCCTAATGAACTGCAATACATCATGCAATTAGACCTTCCCATCAGTAATGCTAGATAACATTTTTTATAGAGCCCGATAGTTTACAGAGGTTTCCAGGTGTTTTATCAAGATTCACAATTATATGTGTAAAGTCAGCAGGATAGTTATCCTCTCTTTTCAATAAGAGGAAGCTTAGGCTTAGTGAGGCCAAAAATACAAAGCAATACGTAGAGACAGGATTTTAGCATCTTCTGGCCATCTGAATGTTCTACATACAATGTTCGGTTGAATTCTAATTGAAATTTTTATAGGTATAATCCATAAATTCATATGGCTTTCCCTATGCAATGTTTTCTTGCTCAGAAACATTGTAGCAGCAAGTGGTACACCTTAATATGAACTAGCATGAGACCCAATAGAAATCTAATTGTTGGAGGAACTGAGAATCCTGCAATGTGATGTGTTAGGCAGAGACTGATCAGAGGCTCCAACATCAGGACTCATGTCTTTCTTCTTGTCTGAGCATTCCTGTTGAGCTCTCCTCACATGGTGCAAAGGGGGCTACTGAAAACTCCAATCTCGCCCTGGCTGGTGTAGCTCAATGGATTGAGCGAGGGCCTGTGAAACAAAGGATCGCGGTTCGATCCCCAGTCAGGGCACATGCCTGGGTTGCAGGCCAGTTCCCAGCAGGGGATGCACAAGAAGCAACCATACATTAATATTTCTCTCCCTCTCTCCTTCCCTTCCCCTCTGTCTAAAACGCAGTAAATAAAATCTTAAAAAAAAAAAAACCCCAATCTCCCTGTTCCTTACAGCCAGAAACTTCTAGAGAGCTCTTTTCTCTTGATATCTTCTGCAGAAGTCCTGATTTGAGTCTGTAGCCCAGCTCAGGTCCAGGATAATGACATTGATGGAGGTTCTGAGGATATGTGATTGACAGCCCAACAGTAATAGAGGAAGAAGTTTCTAAAATTAAAAAGGAGAGCTCTTTTGCCAAAAGAAGGACAAAAATGTGCTGGTTAGGCAAAAATAACACATCCATTGTGTGTAAAATACATATATCTACAAAGAGTCTAACACCCTCTCCAATACTGTAATTAGACTTGACTGAGAAAATAAAAACAAGATAAAAAGAATAAAACAAAGAGAAATTAACCAGCCAAAGACTAAGTTAAAAACCCAACAAATGGCCAATCTGGTTAACTAGACATTAGAACTAATTCATTTCTAAAGTTTAAGAAATGTATTTCCTTGGCATTGAAAATGTTTTTAATATATAAAATAAGTAAAATAGCCAAATTTTACAGAGCATTTTTAAGTGTCAAAGTTGGGGGGTTTTTTTTGCACAAATAAAAGGCTTGCTATTTCATCTATCAATCCTTTGTGATGACATTTGAAAATTAAATAATGCCTGTCTATTGGACCAGAGCCCATGGTGTTATTCAGATTTAGACTTGCATGTTCCTGCTGCCTCCATTGCCCTCAATTTCAGTCAGGCAGGAAAGAGAATTATTTCAGGTTAGAAACAAACTATTAACACCCATCCTACAAATTAAATTGCAAAAATAAATTAGAAAGGACTTAACATGTGGAAAGTTCACTTTAAAACATATTAGGTGCTATACATAAGAATTACCATCTAGTGCAAGCAAGAGAAAATTATCGGTGTCAATGAGTACGTTTAATATAGGTTTCCCTCACTGTCCAAAAGTAGAGAGTTCCTATAAAAACTTCTGTAAGCCCAAATGGCATAAAGTGAAGAAACAGTTACCATTAAATTATATAGAAAAATTTTGAGTGTTCCCAGATCCCAAACATAAACTACTAAGTCACAAAACCTAAATTAACACTAACATAGTAAAAGTAGAAATGCACAAAATAAATGGAGATAAAGCACATATGCTCACAGACACAGTTCAAAGCTGTGGCACTCCACACAGATGCTAGGTGTAGCTCCCAAGGAAGGAGCTTGGCAGGGCCACTCTCACTGTTCCGGTGCCCGATGCCCCTACAAGGCCATGCTGTCGAACAAACACTGAACACTTTTGACTTTGTCTTTTTTCTTAAAAGCAAAAATTTTCTTCAGATTCCTTCCAGTTGTGAAAACAGGGACCAATTTAGGTCTTTTGTAAAAGTGAGGTGTTGTGATGTGAAATTTTGAAAAGCAAGGAATACTTGTATTTAATATGCTCAATTTCTTTCATCTCTAAGCAATAAATAAAAATAGATGATCTAATATTTTCCTCCCATAAGCTGATCAGCTACTTGGCATTACCTGAGTGCATAAAATATTGGTGTAGTCACTGAATGGATGCCAGACCTCAGGCAGGGGTAGCCACAAAGCTCTGTGGTCCGTTGTGTGGAAGACAATTATGCTCTTACTATTTAACACCATGTATTAGCAACACAACAGAAGAGTAAGGGAGGAAATTCAGTGATGGAAGGTTTACTGACTTTTTAAAACTCATAGAACAAAATTACTCATATGATACAATGAGAAGTCACAATATTCAAGAATCACAGTCCTATGTCTTAACAACCACCTTAACAAATAATTTTAGAAGTATTTTAGCAGAATATTTAAACCAAATTTGCTATTTTTACCCCAAAGCCTAAGTCATTTTTTGATCCATGACTAATTACATATAGCAAAATTCTTTACTTAAATGCTATAATATCTTATCTTGTAAAAAATCACCTGAAAAACAAAATCTTGGGCATGTCTTCTTTTTCATTATTCATAAATTTTCAAAGATTTATACTTATTTACACAGTGTTATTAATAAGATGAACTCTTTGTTATTATGTATTCTGATAAAATTTTGACATCCACAAATTTCACAAAGGACAAATTGAAGAATTTTTATCAGTAAGTAAAGAGAATATCCATTAATAAATACAGATACTTATCTATTTTCAAACATAACTGGAGTACACTGTTGGTTATTACATTGGAAATTATTTAATCAGCCCTTGCCAGGTGGCTCAGTTGGTTCATTTCATACACCAAAATATTGCAGGTTTCATTACCTGTCAGGGCACATACCTAGGTTGTGGATTTGATCCCTGGTTGGTAGAGGCTACTGATCAATGTATCAGTCTCACATCAATGTTTTTTCTCTCACTCTTTCTCTCCCTTCCTTGCTCTCTAAAAAAATCAATGAACATATCCTGAGATGAGGATTAAAAAAATCATTTAGTCAATTCCTATTCTTGTTAAAAAATGAACTAATTTAAGGGGACTTAAGAAACTAACTCTTTTGATTCTTTTTACAATTACTCCCAAAATCTCAAACAAATTTCATTACAATGACTCCTGAAGTCTCAAAAACATTTCAAAGCATCTACTTCACCTCTCTAAAGATGGGTATAACTAATTGTTTTGTAAGCAATAGTGATTTTTTTTAACTTTGATGTAATGCCCTTGAGAAATGGGATAGCCACAAATTACAACAAATAGCATTTTAGGACACTCTGCAGAATAGCTACAAAGAGAATTCAAGATTAGAAAAGAATTATGAATCACTCGGTTTGATTTTTGGTTTATTCCAAACCTCAGTAGTATTTGTCATTTAAGTCTATTGATTGTGTAATTAGAATTAGAAAGGAAAGACATTAATTTGTCATAGTTTTGGTTTCTATACTAAAAGACAATGTTTTACAATAGCATAGTAAATGACAATAATTTTTAAAGAATATTTTTTTCTTTCATTTAAAGAGCTATTTTCTTATTTCAAATATTTTTAGTTTGAAGAGGAATTTATAGTTTGGACATCTGCAATAACGGTGTTTGTTGTGTAAAAAGAACAAATGAAGAGTATATCTGACACATTAAATTCTATTTCAGGGTTTAGTTACAAGTAAAGAAAGAGAAGAGAAGGAAAAAAAGGTAAAATTACTGAATGATCATGTGTTCCAAAAGAAATCCATCATCTAACTTTTTCTGCAGGATATCAGTTGATAGCATCAAAGATAAAAGTCTCATTTGCCAATCACATCTACTAAATAGAAAAACATTTTAAGTGTCAAACAAATCCAGTTTATAAATGTTCAGATGTGCTCCAGATTATGTCCTCAGGAAATCTAAGTTACGTGTTCTTCTAAGGGAAATCTTAAAAGGAATAATTATTGAAATGATATTACCCTGAGTTTTTCCAGACTGCTATTGTACACACAGACATTCTCCTGTGGATTATGTTCCCACCCGCTACAGGCTACTTAATGCTAGCCTTACAGTTTTCTTTTTTCTGACACCTAAGTTGCCTTAATTATTCCATGGCATTCATTTGCTTTTCATGTCAAATTCAAATTTTGATAGTCTTCCAATATTTGCCCATCTGTAACCTAATAACAGAGACCTGCATGGTAAGAGGACTCTTAATCATATTATGTGAAGAATAGCTGAAGAACATGCAAAGAGAAATAGAAAGACTAAATAAAAGAGAATATTATGATTATCTTCAAACATCTGAAGATTCATTAAGTGAAACCCCCCCACCCTTATTATACTTTCACTTTCTGCAGTTTCGGTATCTTCGATCAACCATAGTCCAAAAATATGAAACAAAAAAATTCCAGAAATAAACAAATCATAAGTTTTAAATTGTATACTCTTCTGAGTAGCATGAAGAAATCTCATGTCATCCTGCTCCATCCCACCTAAGACATGAATTATACCTTTGTCCAGCATATGATGCACATTGTAAATTATGCATATGATGCATTAGCATATGATGACTACCCATTAATCACTCAGTAGTCATCTCAGTTGTTGAAGCATCACAGTGCTTGTGTTCAAGTAACCCTTACTTCACTTAATAATGGTCCCAAAGCACAAGAGTAGTGGTGTTGGCAATTTGGATACTCCAAAGAGAAGCTATACAATGCTTCCCTTAGGTGAAAAAGTATGTATGTATGTGTATATATGTATACATATGTATGTATGTGAATAGTATGTATGTACTATCCACAGTTTCAAGCATCCACTGTGGGTCTTGGAACATATCTTTGGACCGTATCCCCCATGGATAAGGGGGAACTACTGTATATTTATCTTACTAACTACAGACAGCTTAACTAGGACCAACCAGTTTTTAGCCAGGAAGAAAGAGTCAGACTTAAACACCCCTATAGTACAAAAATAGAATGGGCTGTCTAATAAAGCATTAAAGCTAACGTTGGTTATTTGGCAGAAAAATAATGTAGGAATATCTTAAATGGGAAGAACTTTATTAACCTGTATAATTACTAAAGAATCTTTCAACTTCAAGTGTCTTTGACTTAGTCTTTTTCTAGTCCTTCATCCCAGTTATGTGCTACTTGACTCCATCTTCCAATCTACTGAAATCTGACAACCTGGCTTCTATTGTACTTTTTATGCCCATTTATTAACCACTGAATTGTCTCTGTTCCAGACAGCAATATTCTCCAAACTATGCAATTGTAAGAATATTATTAAACTGCTCAGATCTGCAATTTCCTATCTACTTCAAGGGGTGGTTGTGAGGAATAAATCAGATTATTTATGTAAAGCATTTAGCACAACTCCTGGCACATAGTAATTACTAAATAATATTTGCTGTTATTAGCCATTATTATGGTACCCCGACGCCCAGATCACTGTCTCCATGAAGCATGCATGCACTAATCAGACCCAGGTTTGGTGAGCTCACTGAAGCAATTTTTCTCACTCTTAGCCATGCAGTTATTTCCAGCTGTTTTTAATTTGCTTAGAGACTTTTGGATAGAGTAGTAGAATTGTAAGGGATTTTCAGATGCGAATCACATCTGTAAAAACTAGAAGTCTACCAAGCCTGGTGTCAGTCTAGAAGTCTTCAGAGATTTTTTTTAAAAGACCACTTGAAGCAAAGGGAACATTGGGTCTCCTATGGATAGCTCAGTATCTGGCTATGTTTATACCTAAAAGTCAAATCAGGAAGTGGCATAAACACGCAGAGGTCCCTCTCTCCAAAATAAAAGGAACCAGAAATCCAAATTGAAGGCATTCAGCAAAATAACTGACCAGTAGTCTAGCGATAGGACAATTAAATGCAATATGGAATCCTGGATTGGATCCTGAAACAGAAAACAGATATTACTTGAAAAATTAGTGAAATTCTAATGTGGTCTATAATATAGCTAACAGTATTGTATCCTCATTAATTTCCTGTATTTGGGTATTGTATTATGTCCATGTAAAACACAGAGGAATATGGGAAAACTGGATGAAGAGTATAGGGTACTTCACTATCTCTGTAAATCTCCTGCAAGTTTAAATTATTTTTAAATAGAAAGTATGAAAACAGCAAAATATTAAAATTTTTAAAGGTGAGATACTTCTTTAAAATACTGTTATGCCCCCCTCCGTGAGACACAAATACATACTACACTGAGATAAAGAAACTTTTAAAAATTGTAAAATTAATTGCTATGGACTTAATTGTGTCAAAAGAAAGAAGGGAGGGAGGAAGGGAGGAAGGAAGGAAGGAAGGAAGGAAGGAAGGAAGGAAGGAAGGAAGGAAGGAAGGAAGGAAGGAAGGAAGGAAGAAAGAAAGAAAGAAAGAAAGAAAGAAAGAAAGAAAGAAAGAAAGAAAGAAAGAAAGAAAGAAAGAAAGAAAGAAAGAAAGAAAGAAAGAAAGAAAGAAAGAAAGAAAGAAAGAAAGAAAGAAAGAAAGAAAGAAAGAAAGAAAGAAAGAAAGAAAGAAAGAAAGAAAGAAAGAAAGAAAGAAAGAAAGAAAGAAAGAAAGAAAGAAAGAAAGAAAGAAAGAAAGAAAGTCCTTTTATGCTGAAAGCCTAACTGCCAACGTGACTGTATTTGGAGACTGGGCCTTTAAGAGGTAAATTAGATTAAACAAAATCCAGGGTGGGGACTTGTTCTGACCGGATTAGTGTCTTCTTAAAAAGATAAGACCTTCTTTAAAAAGTTCTGTCTCTCCTCAGCTTTGTGAAGATATGGCTACAAGCCAGAAAGAGGTCTCTCACCAGAACCCCACTCTACTGAACCTTGATCTTGAACTTCTGGCTTCCAGAACTTAAGAAAATAAATTTGTGTTGTTTACGCTGAGTCCCAGGTATTTTGTTGTGGCAGCCTATGTAGATGAATACATTAATGAATTCATTTCCTACTGCTGCCATTATAAGTTACCACAAGCCTAGGGGTTTATAACAACACAACTGGGTTAAAACCAAGGTGTCAGCAAAGCTGTATTTCCTTCTAGGGGTGCTTTTCCAGTTTCTTGAGCCACCCTGAATTCCCTGGTTCAAGTTCCCCTTCTTCCAAATTCAAAGCCAGCCACAATGAATCTCTCTGACCTTGCTTCTATCATCAAGCTGTTTTTAAAACCACTGCTGGGAAAGATTCTGCTCTTTTAAGGACTCACCCTAATAATCCAGGCTCATCTCACTATTCCAAGGTCCATACCTTTAATCATATCTGCAAAGTCCCTTTGCCAAATGGTAACATATTCACAGGTTCCAGGGACTAGGATGTAGCTATCATTGGGTGCTATTATCTGCCTACCACAAATAATCTCTGTTCACAATGGTTCAAACTCACAAGACTATTAGGAATATACAAAACTATTTAGAACAAATCAACAAAGTTATTGGGCACATACACATAACTTCCTGACACATGAGCAGAGCATAATCCACCTAGGAAAGCCCTAATGTTATACATAATCTATCCTGACAGTTGAGGCTGGAGAAAGAAAGAACAGAAAACACAAAATTCATTCTTCATTCACAGGTTACATGGTATAGGTTGAGCTTCTAGAAAATGAGAGGGGAAAAAAAAACTCTGAAGTCAAGCAATACCTGTGATTGTCTTTCTGCATAAACTTCCTACATTGGAGATATCAGAGCTATCCTTTGCAGCTATAGCTCAGAGATCACTGTGTAGAAAAAAAAATATATGTTCATTCACAGAAGTATAAGACAGGCTTATAAGTCAGTTTAAATTCACCTTCTCTTCAAAATAATAAACTCAGCAAAAATGGAGAAGCAAATGTAGATATACGAGGGCAACATAAATATACAACACTCAACAGTTTCCCAGAAATAAACCAATTAGAAAATACAGCAGAAAAAATGCATTTAGACGAGTAACTCGAATCAAGAAATAATAAGGTATATGCCCCAGCTGGTGTAGCTCAGTGGACTGAGCTGGGGCCTTCAAGCTAAGGGATCGTGGTTCGATTCCCAGTCAGGGCACATGCCTGGGTTGCAGTCCAGTTCCCAGCGGGGGACTGACGAGAAGCAACCATACATTGATATTTCTCTCCCTCTATCCTTCCCTTCCCCTTTAAAGATAAATGAATAAAACCCTTTTAAAAAAGAAATAATAATGTATAAAGAAAATGATAAAAATAATAAAGCTCTACCAAGAGACAGGGAAGCAGTCCTCACTATGTGGAAAGATATATGTCATTCTTGGATAGGAATGTTTTAGATTTTAGCCTTGAGGAGGAAGGGGAGAAGCACAACAAGCTCTGGCATGGGCAGAGGCTACTGATGGGGAAAAATAAAATAAAATTTAATACCTTGGGCTGGTCAGTGAAAAGTAATGTTTAATTTTTTAATATTAGCCTCCATTTAATAAATGTTAAGTACTATGTCCAAAGGTTGCATTCATTCCCTTGAACACAACTGAAGACAGTGCAGCCTTCTTCATTACTTTTGTTTGTGATGCTTTTAATTATAAATGTCAAAAAATAGGAGTGATTTTTATATAGCCTCACGATAACTCATTCATTTCCTATTATTTTATTTGCTGACATTGAAATCCTGATATTCTAAATTATTTGCTAAGGAATAACTAGTACTAAATAGGAATTATTTTCCATTTCATAAGAACTTCTACCCTACTGTTCCATTTTTAACCAGCCTAAGTACTATAGCATGTTAAAAAGGCTGAGTATACTACTGATTTATCTTTTTTTTAATGGCTCTCCATATGGACTACATTATCATGAAATCTGTTTCACATTATTAAAACCAGCAGGGTAAGACATTGACAATCATAGAGCAGTTATAGTTTATTTTACGTTATGGTTTAAAATAACATCTTAGACTTCCGGTCAAGATGGAGGCATAGGTAGACACACTTTACCTCCTAGGACAACCACAGAAAGAATTATAGTTATTTATCACAACAAATAACAACCAGGATAATCGGAAAATTTATCTGTATGGAAGCCCAACAGCCAAGGATTTAAAGAAGCCAAATTTATCTGCACAGGTAGGAGGGACAGAGTCATGGAGATGGGTGCAGAGGTGCAGAAATGAGGTGTGGCATGGAGAGGATGTCACTGTGGAACAGATGGTACCACATTCACATGTGGTGGATAAAAATTGGGAGAGATACCTTAGGAGTGAGTGATCCCAGCCCCAGGTCATACTGCACAGCCCAGGGTCCCAGCACTGGGAAAATAAATCCCTAAAACATCTGGCTGTAAAATACAGTGGGGGGTAGGTGGCAGAAGAAACTGTCAGATTTTTAGGAGAGTTCATTTAAAGGGCCCACATGGACTTAGAATGTACACAAACTCACCCATTCTAGGATTCACTACCAGGGCAGCAGGAAATGGGTGAAGTGACTGGAAACAGGGCTAGTGCTAAGCAAACCTCCAGAAGTCAGATAGCAGCACTGTAAGCTCTCCAAGCCCTCCTCCCATAGAAAGCCACAAAGCAGTGAAACAAGTTGCCCTACCCTGGCAACTACCTAAACCTCCACCCCACACAATTTACAGTTGTCTTTTACAGGGAGTCAAAGAAGCTCTACCTAATACACAAAAATAAACACAGGGAAGCTGCTGAATTGAGGAGATAGAGAAATATGTAACAAATGAAAGAACAGAACAAAATACCAGATAAGAACTCAATAAACTGGAGATAACCAACCTATCAGATGTAGAGTTCAAAATGCTGGTAATCAGGATGCTCAAAGCACTCACTGAGTATGGCAAAAACATAAGGGAAGAAATGAAGGTTACATTAAGTGAAATAAAGAAAAATCTGTAGGAACCAACAATAGAGAGGTAGAAGCTGAGAATCAAACCAACAATTCAGAACACAAGGGAAGAAAAAGAACTCAATCAGAATAGCAGGAAGAATAAAGAATTTTAAAAACAATGAGGACAGGCTTAGGACCTCTGGGACATTAAACATCCCAACATCTGAATCATAGGGATGACAGAAGGAGAAGAGGAAGAGCAAGAAATTGAAAACTTATTTGGGAACATAATAAAGGATAATTTCCTCTCTGGCAAAAGAAATAGACTTTCAGGAGGTCCAGGAAGCTCAGAGAAGTTGAACTTTCCACAGAAGTTGGACTCAAGGATACACACACCAAGGCACATCATCATTAAGTTACCCAAGATTGAAGAGGAGAGAATCTTAAAAGCAGCAAGAGAAAAGGAGACAGTTACCTACAAAGGAGTTCCCATTGGACTATCAGCTGATTTCTCAAAAGAAAACTTGCAGGCAAGAAGGAGCTGGGAAGAAGTATTCCAAGTCATGAAAGGCAAGGACCTACATCCAAGATTACTCCAGCCAGCAAAGCTACCATTTAGAATGCAAGGTCAAATAAAATGCTTCCCAGAAAAGGTCAAGTAAAAGGAGTTCATCATCACCAAGCCCTTATTATATTAAATGTTCAAGGGACATATATAAGAAAAATAAGATGATCAAAATATGAACAGTAAAATGTCAACAAACTCACAAGTATCAACAACTGAACCTAAAAAAAATAGAGCAAAGTAATCGAACAACTAGAACAGGAACAGAATCACAGAAATAAAGATCACATGGAGGGTTATCAGTGGGGAGGTGGAGGGCAGAGAATGGGGGAAAAGATACAGGGAATAAGAAGCATAAATGGTAGGTAAAAAACAGACAGGGGGGGGTTAAGAGTAGTACCGAAAGTACAGAAGCTGAAGAACTTACATGTATGACCAATGGACATGAACTAAGGAGGTGGAATGCTGGTGGGAGAATCAATGCAGGGCAGAGGGGAATAAAGTGGGGGATGGGACTACTACAATAGCATAATCAAGAAAATATATTTAAAAGAAAAAATGCTAAAGGTTAAAGATAAAGAGAGAATCTTAAAAGCAGCAAGAGAAAAGCAGAGAGTTACCTGCAAAAAAGTTCCCATAACAGTGTCAGCTGATTTCTCAAAAGAAACTTTGCAGGCCAGAAGAGACTTGCAAGAACTATTAAAGTGATCAAAAGCAGGGACCTACAACTTAGATTACTCTATCCAGGAAAGCTATCATTTATAATGGGAAGTGCAGATAAAGTGCTTCCCAGACAAGGTAAAGCTAAAGGAGTTCATCATCACCAAGCCATTATTACATGAAATGTTAAAAGGCCATATCTAAGAAAAAATCAAAACTATGCACATTAAAATGGCAAAAAGTTCACAACTATCAACAACTGAATCTAAAAAAAATCAGCAAATAATCAAAACAGGAACAGAATACTAGATGTAGTGATCATTTTGAGGAATACCAGGTAGGGCAAGGAGCAGGTATAATGGGGGGAAAGGTACAGGGATTAAGAAGCACAATTGGTAGTTACAAAATAGACAGGCAGATATCAAGAATAGTATAGGAAATGGAAAAGCCAAAGAATTTACATGCACAATCTATGGACATGAACTAAGTGGGAGAACTGCTGAAGAGAAGGTGGGTATGGGGCAGAGGCAGGCAAAGGGGAAAAAACTGAGACACCTGTAATAGCATAATTAATCAAATTATTTAAAAATAAATAAAATGCCATCATATCTCCCACATCCTTAAAAATGTGAGATTCTCTATAATGTTGAAATTCTAAGTACATTTGATATATACTTGAGATTTCTTCTTCTGAGATAAACAT
This sequence comes from Artibeus jamaicensis, assembly GCF_021234435.1. Classification (NCBI taxonomy): domain Eukaryota; kingdom Metazoa; phylum Chordata; class Mammalia; order Chiroptera; family Phyllostomidae; genus Artibeus; species Artibeus jamaicensis. Next base: position 2,925,340 of record NW_026521887.1, read on the forward strand.
GTCTAAAATGATCATTTATAAGTTTAAATAACAAATCTTTCATGTTAGTGATTTATGTCTTCATGTTTTTAAATTATACATGTTTAGAGATTTATAACAAAAATCATTACTGTAACTGTTATTATAGTACCTGAATAAAAGGTGTTCAAAACTCATAAACAAAATATGAAAGTAATTATTATTCCTTTGTAATTAAAAATTCTTCCAAATCTGCTTCATCATTTACCTATGTTAAAAAATTATTATGGGAACTTCCGCCAAGATGGAGGCGTAGGTGGAAACACTTTGCTTCCTCGCACAACCAAATCTAAAAATAACAAATTTTTAACAATAATAAACACAACCGAACCACAGAAAATCGAACAATATGGAGTCTGAAAATAACAAAATGCTCAGCTAAACCAGTGAGAAGGGTGAAGCCAGCAGCAGAGCAGGTCAGGCAAAATGGATCCCCCAACCTGGGCGGCATGCAGGCAGCTGAGGGCATGGATCCCAGGTGTGGGGTAGCTATGGGCAGTCCCAGGGAAGGCACAGTGCAGCTGGCTGTCTACAGTCACGCATTTGTGCACAGATAAACCAGTGAAGAGATGTGCATTGAGACAGACCAAGCAGGCCCCAGCGCAGGGCGGTGGGCTGGCACGTTCGCACTCAGATAAACAGGTGGGGGGGGGCGAGTGGTGAGGCGGACCAGGGGAGTGGGCAGGACCACCGTTGCTCCCTCTCTGACCCCACCCCCACATACAGCATTACAAACCAGCGACCTGGGTGGCCCTGCCCTGGTGAACATCTAAGGCGCCTCTCTTCACACATAATAGGCACAAACATCAAAACATGGCTAAAGAACAACTCAGAGCCCCAGAGCTGATAAATCTAAGTGATGAAGAAATAGCCAAACTTTCAGATGCACAGTTCAAAACACTGGTGATCAGGATGCTCACAGAACTAGTTGATTTCAGTCACAAATTAGAGGAACATATGAAGGCTAAACGAGTTGAAATGAATGGAAATGCACAAAAAACCAATAGTAATGGAAAGGAAACTGGGACTCAAATCAAGGGAGAGGACCAGAAGGAAGGAAAAAATGACCAAACAGAAAAATATGAAGAAACAAGAATTCGAAAAAATGAGGAGAGGCATAGGAACCTCCAGGACATCTTTAAATGCCCCAACATCCGAATTATAGGATTACCAGAAGGGGAAGAGGAACAGTCACAAGTGGAAACCTTATTTGAACAAATAATAAAAGAGGACTTCCCCATTCTGGCAAAGGAAATAGACTTCTAGGAAGTCCAGGAATCTCAGAGAGTCCCAAAGAAGTTGGACCCAAGAAGGAACATCGTAATTATATTAGCCATGATGAAAATGAAGGAGAGAATCCTAGCAGCAGCAAGAGATAAGGGGACAGTCACCTACAAAGGAGTTCCCATCAGACTGTCAGCAGATTTCTCAAAAGAGAAATTGTGATACAATTTCTTGCCTGTGATACCTCACAGGCAAGAAGGGGCTGGAAAGAAGCATTCCAAGTCATGAAAACCAAAGACCTACATCCAAGATTGCTCTATCCAGCAAAACTTTCATTTCGAATGGAAGGATAGAAAAAGTGCTTCTCAGATAAGATCAAATTCAAGGAGTTCATCATCACCAAGCCCTTATTATATGAAATGTTAAAGGGACTTACCAAAGAAAAAGAAGATAAAAAAGATGAACAGTGAAAGGACAGCAAACTCACAGTTATTAACAACCACACCTAAAACAAAAGCAAACTAAAAGGACAGCTAGATCAGGAGTGAACCATAGAAATAAAGATCACATGGAGGGTTAGCAACAGGGGAGTGGGAGAAGGAGAAGGGGGGAGAAGGTACAGAAAATAAGTAGCATAGACAGTAGATAGAAAATAGATAGGGGGAGGGTAAGAATAGTAGGGAAAATATAGAATCTAAAGAACTTGAGACATGTGTTCAGGAACTAAAAGGGGTAATGGTGGGGGAGGGGTGTGCAGGGTGGAGGGGAATGAAGTGGGGGGGAAATAGAACAAATGTAATGGCAAAATCAATAATAAATAAGTAAATAAATATGAAAAGTTAAAGGAGTAACAAAGGCATTCAAATAACATAACCCCTCTAACATTTTCATTCTCTCTCCAGTATAGTTATAATAATGTAATTAGATTGTGGCATACTTCAAATATTTTAATTTTGATGATTTATTAAACCTGCCCAACTCTTTACTCCAGAGATGAACCACACAGGGCACAGATGATATAGGAAGGAAAATCCTAAAAGCATATATCACATTGAAAACGTAAGGAGAACTTAGAAATGAGAGAACAAACATCAGAAGAGGGAGGAGTAAGGAGCAAAATAGGACAACAACAACAAAAATAGTAAATGTTGAAGTAAAGAGACACAGACTTGAAAGCATGAATCATTCTCAGGTGAGGGTAGCCAAGTTTTGTCATCATGGGGTCCATTTTCTTGACTCAACAGGAGATATTTAAACCTGTCATGCCCTCTTTCCAGTGTGTGAGGTATAAAATAGGTAAAATTGACACTGCCTTTTAGTATTTAACTCCCACTATGGTTGAGCTAAACCTCTGTCTTCTTTATTTCATTGCAGTTTTTGTTGGTGAAACCCTGTTCTTTTCTGTATGCAAATATTTCAAACCTGTTGAAAGAAATAATCACATCTCAAGACCTGACCACTGCTGGGAAGCCTGAAGTCAAGGAGAGAATGAGGTCAGAGACCAGGTGCATTCTAGACAGAAATATCTAAAAGAGGAGCACCATCCTTGTTGAGAACAGGTGGGCACATGCTTTCACACAGGATTCCATGCTTTTCTTTTTCTGCTTGGGACCAGAGTGACTAGTTCAAGTGAGACCAGAGTGACCAGTCCAAGCAAGGCCAGGTCTTGCTATCCTGGGTATGGGAAAATGGGAGAACTCACCTTTTTTTCTCTTTCTTCAGTCCTTTTCTCCTGCTTATTTCTCTTGGGACTTTCAGTCTAATTTAGAGTATGGGGGAGAAATGAAAATAAAGTTTCAGAACAAATTCAACTGAAACATTAGTTGTAAGAATTTGTTCCAGCAGTGTTTTTTAGGTTTACACCAAGTAATGTGGACTGAAATTAGAATGACTTGACCCTTCTCACAGAACACACTACACTCCATACCTGGAGAGGTAAGCCCATTGGCTTAAAGGAGCTGAACAAGACTTGGTTGATCCAGCTATGGTCAAGAAAAGTAGAAATGGCCAAAGCACCTACATCTTAGTCTAATTCAGAAAAGCAAACATACTGGTGTGGTTAGAAAGCAAGAAAATCTTCTCTCAAAAGTCAGGACTGTTATTGACTAGCTGATAGCACTCAACAGATATCAGTGTAAATATTGCATAGGCAACCATGAGCTTTATTTGAGGCAAATTATCACTTAGAGGAATAACAAGAGTGAATGTAATTAAGAAATTTCCAATTTATATAGATTAAAATAACAACAACTCACATTACCTAAAATATAAAGCTCTGTACATGTAAAGAATGACAAAAACTAGAAGAGTACAATAAACAGAAACAGAGGGGATGAATGGAGAGGCAGATGTCTCCTCACACCCTCTTCACCTTGTATTGAATCTCCTAGACACTTTCTCTAAGAAATTACTCAATTTCCAGAATAGCTCCTCAGTCCCTAAACCCAGGAACTTATTCCACAGGCAATGGCCTGAGAACAAGCCCCCATGATGGCCCTTCTCCTGAACTCCATCTGTTAATTTTTCCTCCGAGTGACTTTTTTATTGAGTTCCAGTGGCTTCAGCCAATAGCAAAATGAAAATACAAGTATTGCCTTGATCCCTCCCAAATATTAATTATTGCAAATGTCTTTCCCCTTAATTCTTAGAGCCCAAGCAGCATAAATTTTAAAATATACTTATTGATATCCTTTAAATTATTTTCCCCAGAATAGGCAAAAAATCAACCCCCATCGAGCCACTTCTCACCTGTCTCTTATTTTTTTCTTTTTGTTCTGCAAGAATCATGAGCCCTTTTCTCCTGGCAGTCCATTATTCATGTTCACCACAAGGCTCGATTCCCTTCTGCATGTGACACAATGTGTCATTGTTTGAGGGCTCCCTACATCAGTCTACTCTGGGTGGAAAAGAACTTCTGCCACACACACAAATAAATCTGTTCAGATCACCCACTTTAATCATTTGGTTAAGTATAGTGCAATGAGTGACAATACATTTTTTTAGTTCTCTCTAGGGACAGAACAATGTTTAATTAGGCATTTAAAAGCCACTGTTAACTTATAAAGACCTCATCACAAATGGTTTTTCAACCAGCTCAGTGATCTGAAACACCAATTAGTTTCAATTCACACTTATTATCTATCCTTCATTAAAGTATTTAGTTCAGAATCTAAAAAAGTATTGATGTTTTACTGAGGATCAGAGGAATATATATATATATATATATATTTGGAATATATATATTCCAAATAGGAATATATATATATAGCCTTTTAAGAATTATCTTGCAAAGTATCTTCCTATGCATTTTCTTTTTTGATTATACAAACCTACAGAGCTGCTCCTCCTGCAAATGCCCTTTGTTGATACTTGCATTCTGGTTCTGAAGTCCTATTTATTTCCTTGGGGCCTTCAAGGAGGGCACTAGAGATTTGTCTCCTGAGGCTGCTACTGTCAGGAGAGCATTAGCAGCTGCATCTGTCGCAGACCTACAGGACTGAAAGACCATGTCACCATGACCCTTTGCAATGCATGACCTCTCTGAATGCACTGGTCTCAAACAAGTGGACAGCCCACAGCTAGTCCTCCCGCATAGGCTTGCAACCCCCAAAAGTACATGATTCTTACCAACTCTAAAGTTCAACTTCAGGATAAAAGAAAATATATAGAAAGAGTGTAGAAGAAGGTGTATTACTCAGGACCTTCCAGAGACATAGAACCATTAGGAAATAGGCAGGTAGACAGAGAGACAGAAGGACAGATCAGCAGATAATGTTTAAGGGATTGGCTTACTTGATTGTGGAGGCTGGCTAGTCCAAAATCCATAAATCAGATTATCAGGCTAAAAATGCAGGGAAGAGTGAATGCTGCATTTTTGAGTTAAGGGCAGCAGGGTGGAAATGCAGGTAGGTTTTCTATGCTGCAGTCTTTAGAACTCTTTCTTCTTTAGGAAACCTCAGTCTGTTCTCTTAAGGCCTTCAACCTCAACTGGTGGAACCCACCCACACTGTTGAGAGTAATCAGCCTTACTGAAAGTTTACTGACTTAAATGTGGAATAAGAAATCTAAGAAATACCTTCACATCTAGCAACATCTAGTCTAATGTTTGACCAAACCACATGGCACCATACCTTAGCCAAGTTGACACAAGAGACTGCAGCCTAGAATTTGAATGACAGCTCTGCCACTAACTTACTCTAAGACCTTTGGGCCTCAGTTACCTCATCTGTCACATGCTTCCATCAACTGAAATAAGTGAAAATAAGTGTGACTTTGAAGTGTCTCAAGGATGGTTAATGAAGCTGTATTTCTTCTTACTAATTTACCACCAATAATGTACTAAAGGAACATAGGTAAGTCATTCTTTGAGCCATCCAAATTTCAGTTCACGTAATTTTCAGACTAGTTACATTTCGTTAAATTCAAACAAATACTGTCTGGCAGTAGAGTTCTGGCAGATTCTGTATGTAAGGGAGCTTTAGGCTTGAGGGTCTATATGGGAATATGCTGAACTCGCTGGATTATCACAGACCACTAAAAAAATCTAGCAGGATTGCTTTGTACCAGGAAGACAATTTATGCCATTCAGTGAAGTATGGCTGCATAGTGTGAAGGATACCACAGTGGAAATTATGTACTCTAATTGCGTGATACTAAATCAGTCACTTGACCTCTCTTGACCTCAATTTCCTTTCTAGAAGATAAAAAACTTGGACAAAATGACTTTAATATTTCTTCCAATTTCATATTGAAGTCTATTAGGATTCATGTTTTCTTTTTCTGAATGGTTTATATTAATTAAGGAGTATTTGATGTTGGTTAAATCAAATGTTTTAAGCTTCTAAGAGTATTAAGGCATAAAGACAATATGAAACTTCAAGACTAAAATATTTTATTTTCTTAGAGTCCAGGTCATATAGCATAATAACTACTTATATTAGCTCCTACAATGAAATTACTCAATACTTCTATTTTTACATTTCCTGTTCAAACTTTTTATTCTCAAGGGATCTATGACTACATCTCCCTTCAGCCAATTTGGTTTTAGTTATTTCTATCTGACAGTATCTAAGGTATATTTATTAGACCCATTCTTTCTCCAATTTAATACTCCTCAGCAAAACACTCCACTTTTAGGGATTGATCATTATATTATCACACTTTTGGATCAGTTTAGATGCTTCTTACTATTTTTCACTGCTTGATCTTTGCTTCTAAACAAGGTATGTTAAAGGATAACATTTGCAACAAGGTTATTTTCAGAAACAAAACTCAGTAGTAATCCATTCCTTGCACAAGGAACAACAAATGCTTAAGTGGATAAATAAGTAAATCAACAAAGAGGAACAAAGAAATACTCCAAATACTTCAACTCTTCTTATTCATTGTTGCGTGCCCCATAGTGCTTAGTACAGGGCCTTATACATGTAAGGTATATTAAAAACAAGTTGAAAAGATTTGAGAAAATATGTACAAGAAAAGATCAAAGAAAAAATTCAAGCATTGACTACACAGCCATGTATTCAGTCCTATCTGCATATTTCTCTTAGCTCTTCTAACATTCAGTCAACAAATATTACCTTAGCATCTGCTGTGTGTCTGGTACTCCGCCACAGAGAACCAGAGAACACAGCCCCCGAGAACACAGCAGTGAGCAAAATAGGAAGGATCCCTGACCTCCCTGAACTTATACTCCCTCACCTCACTTCTTGAAACCACATAAAAGGTGCAGCAAATAAAGAGGATGTCTTTGTTACAAACCAAGAAATCGGGGAGATTTTTTGTAGAGTTTTTTTATGTAGTGTTTGTTAAAAGTACTCAGTATCTACTTTGGTCACCAGCCTATTATTTTTTTCTTTTGAAATAAAGAATTTGAACCACATTACCTAGGTAACATACTTGGACACTCAGTGATGCACAGCCAAAATTGATTGACAGTGGGATGGAGTCTTTTTGGAGTTGTTATTATTTAAGGACCTCATAAAATTCACCTTAGGCCCATGAACACCTAAAGAAGAAAGATGTCCTTCTAGGCCTGTGACAATATTGAGTGGGTGTCAACCTGTGTGCTGGGCAGCTCTATGCTGTCCTAAAGTTTGTAGACTTGGGCGGTAGTATACTGCATCCATTGGACTCAACATTTTAGTATTGAGTCATACTATTTACTCACAAAACCATTTATTTGATACTGATTTTTCTCCCTTTTATTTCCTCTTATTTATATTGGTATCAAAAAACTCTAAGAACAAAATAATTGATTCAAAGCCTTCATAAATACAGTGTCGAGAAGAGATAAAATTCAAACTAGTCTATTGACATAGGTATTAAATGCATGAGTAAAAGATTTAGTAGGAAAAGTGGTTACAATTATTGGCTAGAACCAGGCTAGGGGTTTTCTATGATTTATAATTATTTACGCTGCTTAGAAATCATTGACGGAGCTCCTGCTGTTTGTCAACATAGTGTAAGACCCTGGGGACACAAATATAGAGGTGTAGTGCCTACCTCATGGCTAGGCCTCAAACACTAGTCAAATCTGGTTTTGCAAACTGAGATTAATCATGGAAACATCTGGCTTTTTTTTATGCCAGAAGAAACATAGGCTTTGTAATTATGACTACATCACTTTTAACATTTCCCCTTTTGAAAATATAACTGTATTTATGATGAAAATTGATTAAAATGCTTAGCATACAATTTTCATTTTCTATTACCAATTTTCTATTAATAGTGATGTTTTCTATGGGGAAAATTGATAACTCATAATTTATATTAATCAGAGCTTTAAATTAACCACATCTTCTCTAGCAGTTTTAATAACAAAATAATACTAAACTTGGAGAAGAGACTTATCATCAATGGTATATTACATAGAAGCTTTTCATCCAAGAGATTTTCCAGCATATAATTTGCAGGCTGCTGCTATGTACCCTAGTCAATCCTAAAATAATAACTGTTGTCCAAATTAACTTTTTATGCACAGATATCCCGCACCACCACCCAGCCCAGAATATAAATGCAAATCATTTACTTCGGTCACGCCTGCAACCCTCTTCTAATTGCATCATTCAGATAAGTTGGCTGCCAGTCTTCATCCCAAAGATGGGCCTAGAAAAATTATTTTGAAGACTCTTTATAAGCATCCTCAAATTTACACTTACAACTCTATTTGGTACTTCTCTTTTGCAGAAAAATAAAATATGAGAATTTATTAGAACTCTCACCCCACCCCAGTTCTTTTCTATTTTAGATCAAAATCTGGCTAGACTATAAATAAAGTTTAAAAAAACTGCAGGTTTCGCCTATTAAAGGAAAATGCCCTGTGCTAAATCTAACTTCAATTTTGTTTGCTATCATTCAAATATATTTTTCTTAGCCTATTATCTTATTCTATTTTTCTTTATACCTCCCCAAACAGCCATGGAAATAGCTTCCCTGATATCAAGGAGCATACCAACTTCTATAAAGATTAATACTAATGCATCTGCACAATTAATTCTAATGTTCTCAGTTTCTTCCTTGTCATTAGAAAAATGTAATAGAACAAGTGAAAAAAACATTGCTAATCATTAAAATGTTAATGAGTCAACAGGTGGCAAATTATGTCAGCAGACGGTAACACTTATACATGTAGTTAGTAGGACATTTAATTTACTCTGTTTCAAAAATCATCTCAGGTGGCTACAGTAATTCATGAAGTATCTTCAGGTTGTTGAAAGAAAATTTTAACTGACAATTTATGTGTTGGGTAGAAAATGATACAAATGATATGCCTCCCCCCCCACACACCCTGCACTTACAGCAATTTGTACAATGTCTTACACAGTTAAAAGGTTATGTTGGCTGGACAGGAATTAACGGACTAGAAATATTTGATTTCCTTTAGACTTCTGTCTTTCAATTATGTAATTTTCCTGACATTTGAACTTTCTTAAGTAAGGCTAAGTTAGCATTACATAACACTGAACAATACATTTATTGGACAAGGAATGTACCTGCCCAGTAATTCTTAGCCCCCTTCTAAAGCTGAAGCTTTAGAATCTCAAGAAAATATTTCCTTCTCATTTTGTACGTATTTAGAGAGAAGCATTCAGCAACTTCAAAACCAGGTGCCCGTGTTTATCAAGCCTCTTAGTCCCTTTATGACAAAGGCCAATGTTTTCCCTCTCATTTTATTTATAAAACCTAAAATCAGTGAGATACCTTGTTTGCACTTGGTTGCACAATTTATATATGAGTGAGAAAAAATAATAAACCACTGACTTCCTGCCTTCTACTCTCTTTACCCATCAATTCATCTAGTTCCCCATTAAATACATTAATGAGGAAGAGACCAGGTGGCAAAAATCTTTTTAAATCTCAGGAAATTCAACACCTCTTTCCCATAACAGCTTCATGTTTCTCTCTTATCACACATTTTATAGGCAAATAGCACAAATAATGTGTTTGAGCTTTATTTTTAACTCATTCCAAAATCTATGTTTTAAAAATTATAAAAAGCAAAATTTGCCTTGTCATTTCGGTCCCTCTTCAGGTTTTGGAAACTATACCCCCATTAACCTAATGTTCAGATTAGTCATATCATTTTCACCATAACACAGGTCTATATAATATAAATTTATATCAATTGGGGAGAGCACTCTCCCCCATATATATATTTACTTTAGGAATAAAAGTCTTTGTCAGTAGTTAAAACAACTGTGTACATTAGGGGCACAAAAAGAAACCCAGTATCATCTCAGTTAGCCTTACTGGTTTGTAGAGCAGCATGTGCTGAGAGTTCTTTCCACTGTTGATAAAAAATATCCCCATGTGGAATCCTAGGCAAAAAGGAAGATGAACAATAGTGTAGAACTGAAGCACGTAAGACATGTTCTGGAAACAACCCTTTTGTCAAAATATCAGGGAACACAGAACAGTGTAAATGAGCGCGAACCTAGACCCAGACAGCGGGGGTCCCAATCCCCACTGTGGTACAAGGCCTGAAATAAAGATTCAAAGCACTGCCTTGACATCTGCTGAAACTGTGAGGTCCTCAAACGGCCTAACTCCAAGTGCCCTTCCTCACATTGCTCCCATGGATAAGGTTCCCCAGCCAAACACAGGGGCCCAACGCAGTGCCTGTTCACCCCCAACAGTCACTTTCAGTTCCCTGACAGCTCATGGAATGATTCAAATAAGCCAGCCACATCCTCCCGTAGGAAACAGGATTCACCTCACCCTCTTGTTACTACAAAGCCTTCTTTCATAGATCCACTTGTCCACTCTGTTTTGGGCTCCCCATGTGGCCCTGCAGGGAATGCAGAACTGTCCTTCATGGGCTGTGAGAGTATGTGAGAAATTCCTGTCTGTCACATCTGTTCAGTGTCAGGTGTCATGTGTTTAGCCATCTCCACGATGAGAGGGTAAGAATCTCTCCCTCACAGTGTGAAGAGGAGGCAAATAAAACAACCACTTTTAGCTGTGGCTTTGGAGAAGCTACTTCACCTCTCTGTGCCTCGGTATTTTCATTTAAAAAAATGCCGATGATAATGCCACCTGTTTCTTTTTCTCTTTTCTTTTCTTTTTTTCTGTAGGACAAAACTTTTAAAATTTATTTTTAGTTTTTAATTATTTTTTCATTTTAATTGTTGTCCAAGTATAGTTTTCTGCCTTTTACCCCCATCCCAGCCCACGGTTTCTTAACGCCGCTGTGTGGGGGTAAAACCATGTCTGGCACAGAGCAAGCATCAAGCTTGATGGTTGTTAATCAAGGCCTTCTTATATGTCAATCACTGCTTCAACATGTTACATATTTAACATATTTAATCTCCTCACAAACCTATGAAACAGATATAGTTATTATTATCATTATTTTTTTATCATCAGTGACAAAATTAAAAGGGAGAGTACATAAATAATGTGCTGAAGATCACCCAGCTGACGAGTGGCTGAGCTGTAACTGAGATCCAGGCAGCCTGACTTAGAGCGCTCACCTGTGAACAGGGCCGACAGGTCCCCAAATCCACCCACTTGGTACTGTACATTAGGACACCCTGCATACTCTTTGTTATAGACTTTAGCAGATTGAATTCTAATTCGTTCTTAACTTTAGACAATACTCCACAAAGGCAGAAATAGCATTTATTATTTATTATTGAATCTCTAGACTGATATCTAAAACAGTGCACAGCCTGCCATAGATGTGTGGGCAGCTCTTGTTGAACAAAAGAATAAATGACTTGTGGCCAGGTTCAGGGATTCCTCACATTTCTGCTCTGCCCTCTCTCTGCACATCATTTTACTGCTCACAGTAAAATGTTGGAAACCCCGAATCCCCCTTCTCATTCTCCTCCAGGAGCTTTCTCCACCTGTCCTGGAAATAGAGAATTTCTCTAAAGTTCTCTTCTAAGTCATCTTCTCTCTATCTATATATATAGCCTTCTTCATGAAACTTACAGGGACCCTTCAAAAAAAGGCTCCCTTCTCCTCTCAAGTAGACTTGAAAGTGTGTATCTTTAAGATAACTCTCATTTCTTTTGTTTTTAACTTAGTCTTTATTGTATTTTTTCCATTATCGTTTGGTCCCCTTATACCCACCTCCCCCGGGCAATCACCACACAGTTCTCCACGTCCATGAGTCCTTTTTCCTTTTTGCTCAAATCCTCCACCCAGTCACCTCCCACCCCTGCAACTAACTGTCATCCTGCTTTCCATCTATGAGTTTGTTCCCATTTTCCTTATTAGTTCAGTTTGTTCATTAGATTCCACATATGAGTGAAATCAATCACTTCTCGACCTTTTGGCTATGATCAAATGTAGCATCTCATTTCTTTCTTAAGTTCTACATTTGGACTTTCAACTTTGGTCTCCCATCATCATACCATCCCCACAAATTGAACATGTTTAAAATTAATTTCACAAGTAACAACACCTCACCTGCACTCACATTCATGTTCTGCTGTTCTTCTATCTGTAAAAGTTGTCATTTCTTAAATGCTCAGCTCAAGATGCAGCCCACCCATCAGTAACAAATTCCTATAGATTTGCTGAATGCAGTGTTTCCTGTGCCCAAGCTCCTATCCAACACCCAGCACACCCTCAATGCAGACATTCGCTGTCTCTTGCTTCTTTAAGCTTATGATTGCCACTAACAGGTTTCCCACCTCCAATTTCTCTGCCTTTCTCACATCCACGTTGCTCCCTGCTTAATAATAAGCCAGAATCTCAGCTCCGAACATTCGTAAAGGAGCTTAAGGGCCAAATGAGACTTGCAGAGTTTGAATACAGAACAAGGAGTACAGGAGTAAAGACAGAATGCATAGGTGACTTGTCCAAAAAGAAACCGTTTGACAGAAGCACAGGAAGTGATGGAGCTGTATACTTCAAGTGTCAGAAAGAAGACATCTTGCTTATGAAAACATAGATTCAAATACATACTTTATTTCTAGACTATTTCATCACTATTAGACAAAAGAGAAGCTAGAAGAAAAAAAGTAAAGGTGTGAAGAATTGGTGGTGAATTAAGGAAAGCTATGGGAGGGAATGAGATTACCAGCACAGGTGAGTGGATTAGCTCTGCAAAGAAAAACAGTGGCAGTTCCACTTTAGAGTAGAGGCAGGAGTGAGTGGGGGAACTCTGAGACGGAGGGAAAGGAAGCCGAGGGAACTCGGTTCAGATGACCTCAATTCTTACAGTGAAATGAGAGATCATTTATCTTGTGAAGTGGTGGAAGGTGTGGGTAAAATATAGGACTTGACACAAATGAAGAAAAAACATTGGTACAGACACATTGTGGAACCCAACCAGAAGCAAATATGAAAATAATCCTGGTGTAATCTCTTCCAAATTTTTAAATTTAATGTGGTGGGATCAGTATTATATTCCAAACCAATCCTAATGACTTCATTCAATCACCAAACACCCCAGGAATACTCACTATATATCAAGTTTATGCTAATCCCTAAAATACTGAGTTAGCCCCCTGCCAGAATTTTCATGGGAAAAGACTTCAAGAAAAAGGAAAACTGTAGCAAGAACTGTGTTTGACGTAAACAAGCAGTTTGTTGCTTCCCACATATTAGGGAAACAGTTGGATTACACATCAGAGTCTGGTGACTTCAAACAATACTACCAGGAAGTTAATGGAACTGGGACAAGGAAATTACTATGACTCTGCACTCCATAAAATAAAAAAATAAAGTGCAATTTATCACTGGAGAAACAATAGGAGCTGAGCCGATAAAATAACCAAAGAAACTATATGAACTATGTGATATTGCTGAAATGAAGTAGATCATTTTTGTGGTTAAGATTAATACTGTTCTCTGGAACTGCAGAGGCAATCTAAAATTAGTGGGAGGAAATGTCATTTTATAGCACACTTCTGACTGTAACTCACTCACCATGTGTGTAGGTGTTTTGGTTTAGAGAGTAAAGACATATGTTGTCACCTTTAAAAGGACCACTTTATGATTTTTTCACTTACCTTTATTGAGCATATATAAATATAAGTTGAGGGGGTTAAATAACAGCGTCTGCCCAGGAATTGGGTTTTTTTATCGTATAAAATAAACTGTGTTTTCTAACAGATAATTAACATTTCATGTAGTCTGGTTCCCTGTTCTGTGGGGAGCAGCTAACTCACTGAACCACAGTGGTATGACCAGTCTCCTTTTCTCCCTCCCACCAAGACTGGTTTTGTGCAAAGCAAAGGAGGTGGCCCTCAAGGAAATTACAAACTAGGAAGTTTCCCTAGAGTCCTGAGTCTCTCTGTCCCCTCATCTGCTCATGAGATGCTCAGTGCCCTCACATTCTCCTCTGATCCCATCAAAACTGCCCTGGAAGCCATGTATTTACACCAAGGTGTATTCAGTATGGCCACCTACTACCAAGAGAAAAAAAATTTAATTAAACTTATTGGGGTGACATTGGTTAATAAGACAACTGAAGTGTCCTTCAATAGATGATTGGATAAAGAAGATACGGAACATATACACAATTAAATACTGTTCAGCCATAAGAAAAAATGAAATATTGCCATTTGGGACAACATGGATGGACCTTGAAATATCACGCTGAGCAAAATAAGTCAGAAAAAGTAAAAAATCATGTGGTTTACTCACATGCAGGATATAAAACTGAAAGTAACAAATGAATAAACAAGAAAATAAACAAAAATTCACAAAGAGAACATATTTTTAACATAACAACTTGGACATACGATTCCTGAGCAGTTCTGCAGTCATCTGAAAGACTCTTATTCCCAGTATATCTATGACTGCCTTGGAATTTGGAACCACTTTCAAAGAACACATCTCGTTTGTTCCAGTGGCCTCTGTGACAGCAAAACTTCCTCCTTTTAGAGTGATTTTGATTTCTGGGAATAACTAAAAGTCTTTCTGGACACAGTCTACTGTAAAGGTTGGGTAAGAGTACTTTTGGTCCATGATGACTTCATAGAAATTTCCCTGTGGGTGAAAGCAGCTCAGAATCATGGGGCTTGCACAAAGGCTCAGTGGGCTCTTTTCAACTATGATTCTTCTAGCCACACCTGTCTTGGCCAAGGAGGGAAGCCAGATGAGAACTACAATAATAGTAAGCTGAGAACAGGCAAACACCCTGGTCACCAGCATTCCAAGTGTCCTGATAATAAATACCAACTAACATTCCATTCTAGTTCAAAGGCCAACAAAGCTTTCAACTAACTGCTGGCCTGCTGACTTCACCTTCCCCGAAGCTGCCTTCCTCTGCTTCTCCACTCAAAGGCCATAGTTCATTGCAGAGGCAGAAGGCCCTGCTTTTCCCACTTCTACAGCTCACCCCCTCTTTCTAATAATGGCTCCACATCCTCAAGGAGAGGTGCTCATAGGCTAAAGAGAGCTTTCTAAAATTTAGAATCTCAAACCCTACCTGAAACCTACTGCATTTTAACAAGCTTAGGGGGAGAAGCAAATCAAAGTTAAATATACATGGCTTAGATCAGAATATTCAAACTTAGGCATCATGAAAATAACCCCAGGTAGTTTGTTTAACAAGGTTAACAACACAGATCGATGGGTTCCATTCCCAATATGGGTTTCAGCAGCTAGGCCCCCAAATTAATCTGAATCCTTTTAATTGTATTTCCTTGTATTAAAGCAGTTTGATGAGTTTTCCAGATTGTCTGGACATTTAAGGAAACAAAGAGTTGTTGGCTCCCACAAATTTAGTGACCATAAATTCCAATTTGAGTTACTTTTTTTTCTTGAAAACTCTCACTTCAGGGAGTTTTCTAACTTCTTTGATGACGTTAAGGCCTTCTTTCTCAATCACCGACAGGTCTTCCCAAAGCCCATCCAGCGTTTTCACCTTGCTTGCATTTCTCCTCAGTTTTCAAGACTGCACACAAAAGTCACTCCTGGTGGGCAGCCATGCTACACCAGAGTGAAGTTCAGGACTCAAAATCTGCAGTGTTTCAGAAGTTATTACTTAACCTAACTGACTGTGTGACCTTCGGAGAAGAACTCCCCATGTCATAGGTGCCCCTAAAAAACAAATCAACTCTATCTTGATTTCTAATTTTGTCAGATGCACTTTCTTTGGTGTTTAGGTTGTTATTTTCCATGAGAGATTTTTGATGCTTGGTTTGTAAGTTACATGTCAAACAACATATTTCATCACTGACCACCATTGTCCTTAAAACAACTGGCAATTATTTAAAAGCAATGGTCATAAACAGGTTTTATCTTTAGTCTAATTGAGATACTGGTAGTGATGCCTGGAGTCCCGTGTTGAGAAAGATTTTAAGTTTGATAGGAGACTCAGCAACAGAGTGCAATGATTGATCAGTGATTGATGTCTGCCATGGAAGGGGAATAGGCAGGGGCAGTACCCTCTTGTTGTGCTTGGTTTTCCATCATATATGTTACTGATTATTTTTTGCACACATTTATGTTTAAAAGGTTAAGCATGCACTCATGTGAAAGTACACAGGGTCTTCTGGGACAATGACCATTCCCTAAAATCTTACATCAGATGTGAGTTCCTTGAGCTCTCCTCCGCATAGGCCCATGACTGCCACAGTTCATTCTAGAGATCCTGACAATTCCTTTGTTACCAACTCACAACACCCGCCCCTATGAGAAAGTTATTCTTTTGCTCTTTAGTCCCTCCCACAGCCCAGTTCCCATTAACATTTAAGGAAGTTCATTGAGTTCACTCCAAAATAAAATAAATCTAAAGCAGTAATTGTCAACTGAGATTTTTCTTTCTCTCCTGACCCTTGCCAGGGAGCAGATTTTTTTTTTATCATTACAACTGGGGGACTGAAGTGTAGGGAAGAAGGTGTTACTGGCTTCTAGTGGGCATAGGGTAGAGATGCCGTCAAACATCTTATGATGCACAAGATAGCTCCACAGTATAGAACATTTGGACCCAGAATGTGAATAGTACTGAGGATGAGAAACGCTGATCTAAAGGATTGAAATTCAGGTCTCTGAGTGCCTGGTTCAACCAATAATAAACCCTTATGGCTCCCTAAATGGAGAGTATAATTCTTCCAATAAAAGGAGAATGAACCCAGTTCTTGCTTTTTGACCGAGATAAAGTACTATCGATATGATGTCTTTATTAAATTAGAGGGAACAGTCTTTCTAAACTACTAAACACCTAGTATTTTTGCAAAACAAAACACATGACAGATCTTTTTATATGAGTACAACACCTGTGGCCACAGCAAATTTGGGTAGGAGATATGGCTGGGAACGTAGCCTCCAATTCTCTTTACCACTAAGTAGGATCAGACTAAACAAGGCACTCCTTGTACCCCGCTGGTTACTCATAGTAAATGGTAATTATAGTTTTTTTTACCTTTTATATGAAAATATTTTAGTGACTTGTGATTCCCACACCTATAAAAATGATGTCCTTAAAAGGCTACAATTTAAAAAAATGAATATTAAAACTCCAGTTCATTTAAGACATCAGGGAAAAAAATAAAGACTGTGGGCATTTTTTCCCTTTCTAAGCAAATAACAAATGAAATCAGCTACAATGCTAGACCTTTAAAACATTTTAAACAGTAGAATTTTACTGTAATGAGTCTGTGGCTTTGCAAGACAAACTCAAAAGTTATGACAATCAAGGAAATCCCAGAGGGAAGAGTTTAGTTGTATAAGCACTGGTTTGGGGAATTCAAATTTTGTAGAATCAAAGATTCCAATATAGCTGGGTTTTCTCAACCCTAAATTCTTCTAAGATGCATAATTGGATATTACGCAGTTAACTGAGAAGGACCTTTGGAAAAAAACAAAAACCGAAGTTCTTTTAGATCTTCATGAACATTAAAAGCTAAGCTTTCAACTCTAGCCAAATATGATTACGATGAATTTCTTCCAATATATTGTTTAGTCACAATGTTTTATCCTTGATATTATATGTGATCCTGAAAGTTCAAAATTGTAAACCAAGACTCCAGGACTTGTAATCCTGGAGACAGACTATGACCAACACATGGTATTTGATATGTACATGTTGTAAAATGCTACTAATAATAAGGGCAAACTGTGTGGATTTGATTAAAGTCTCCACTGAGAGGTTTGTAAAAGGGGGTGTGGACAAAAGTGGTTAGATCCCCCAAGTGGGTGCAATAGAACCTAAGTAGTAATTGCTATTACACAATTACAAGAGGAGTAGTGTATTTCCTGCTTGAAGCCTCCAGTTTTTAAAGGGATTTTGGACTCTTTTAGCTTCCAGAATAATCTTTTCCTTGGAAACTTTACATCACACCTTCAAATACCTGGATATTCTCTCCATCACTGACAACTCTTGTGGGAGATCAAGTAACAACTGCTTCAGCGCTATCTAAGACAATTCATTAAAACTGGTCACAACCAACACACTATAGTTTCCCACCTTCTCTGAAACTACCTTCATCCTGACCTCAAATTCACTGTCAATTCTTTGCCACCCTTTGTATCACTAAGCTCACTAAATACTCCATCCCTACATTTCGTTCACAGACTGTCCTGTGTTCTTTCTTATTATCTTTCCACCAGTACTTTCTTAATACAACGTCATCAAACCCTCTCTTCAGTTCCCATTTAAGCTGACACAAAAAGGCCTTTAGTTTTGGGTGTGGTTGGTAAATAGTGCTCAATGATGAAGGTAAATTTTAGTTTCACTTTGAAAATTTTGCCTGATATAACAGAAAAGAAATGAGAATTTTTTTACTTTGCCCCATGAAAGGCTAAAACAAAAAATTGGAGGCAAAAATACCAAGGTATTTCTACCAAAATAGTTTTTCCAGAACCACAGCAAGTAAGCTGGAGGCAGAGGTCAGTATAATCCTGAATGTAAAGCTAAAAAAAGTTTTGTTTTCTCCAACAAGTCAGAGGAGTATTAATGTTTTGAGGTCAGAGTGGTTACATGATCAAAGTGTTTCAGGAAAATTAATTAGATGGTGTTATGGGTTGGGGCTGAATGTGGGCAGAAAAAAAATCCAAAAAAGAAAAATCAGTTAGGAGTTATTAGGGCAATGAGGAATGAGGTGATCAAGGCCTGAGCCTGGGTGGTAAAAGAATAAAAAAAAGTATTAAATAAGAATAAGCAATTAGCAGAAATGCATGTGGTCGTTCACATATCTGGGCAGTGGGAAAAGGAAAAAGGAAAATCAGAGATGACTGGGAAGGCTCTCAGTCTCCATTCTACCACCTGCCTTGTCCAGAATGTGAGGCGCCTCTGTTCTACTTTCATCCCAGAAAATGGGACTACCTGGTGGTACCCAATAACTAAACGTGAGGAACTGATGTTTTTTTGATTCTCAACACACTCCATTCCTGGCCTGAGTCTGCCTTTATATGCCACTCCAGTTGAGTCCAATCAACTGGAGTTGATCTTCCCTCTGTTTTTGAAGCCCTAAATCTTATTTTCTGCAGCAGTTGCAAAAACACTATGCTTCCCCAACACTTTATATTGAGCCCTTTATACCAGCCTAATATGCTTGGTGAATGACGTCATTTTGTGGAGTCAGGTGGACCAAAACTGAATCCCAACATTTTCACTTTTTGTCCAGATGATTTGGGACAAAGCTGATTAAATTTGCTGGGCCTCACTTTCCTGGGATATTATAAAAATTAAATAGTATGGGAAAGCAACTGGCACACTGTAAAATGGTTACACATTTATTTGTAAAAAATAACAATTAAATGGGAGTTTGGTTGTTATTGTGACACATACGGAACACTGAAATAGATATTCTCAACTTGACTATACCTAAGGAGACTTACAACCACAGACAAATCACCCTGCTCTTTAATCTATTACAGAAAGACCCAATCACTCAAGGGCTCAGTTAATTCAAGTGGCACTCTCACAATTAGGATCCGAAACTCCTTCAGTCACAAACATGCTCATGAATGTAGAAGGCTTTTTATATTTTAAAAAATTAATTTATCCTAATACCAGCTTAAGAAAATAAATTTTAAAATGATAATTTTTAACAATTGAGCCAGTAAGCCTTTAACTTAAAAATTTTTTTTTGAATTTACTATTTCAAAATAATGAAAGTTTGTTTTCGCTTTTGTTTTTAAATTAACTCCCTTCTTCACAAACCCTGAATCAACTTCTTGCATGTGAGAAAGTCCTATATATCATTTTGCAACACAACCAGCTCATTTATAAATGGGCCCGTTTCTGAAAATAGACCTTAACATAAACACAAATCCTTCCCAGAAATCAGAACTTAAATAAGAAAAACAAGCCTGCTTGGTAGAATTTCTTCGGCTATGCAGCTATTCCTTCTCCCTTTCTGCTCATTTGAGGAAATGAGTTGAGTATAAGGAAACCACAGTAGCCTAGTGTTCATTTACCTTTACCAAGGAAAATGAAGAAAGCTGAAGATGGTGACTTTTGTCACTTATTTACATAAAAAGTGTAAGTGGGAGAGGGGAACAGGGAGCTAAGCTTGTGATGTTTATGATTGTTTGTATATCCATGGTAAACTTTTGATTTGTGCGGCTCTATACTTGTAAAACTCCCCTTAAAAGCAAGCAGTCTTACTGGATATAGCTTTTTACCCCTGACTAAACAGAAAGCTTTCTTCCTCATCAAAGTGTGAAGCTTTTGATCTCTTTAATCTCCTGCTTGTTCGTAGTCTATGCATACACAAGTAAGTGATGTTCTCTTCAGTGTCTATCGAATCTCTTAAAACTCAAGGATATGTGCTTTTTATTTCATTCTTCATCCCTAGGGACCAATGACAGTGATTGAATTCTGAAGAGATGAAGGTGATGTAGGCAATTCATACCCATTTTTATTACTGCTTAAGTTTTGAATTAAAGATTCGGTGTTTCAGAAAAACAGCTTGACATATTTGCATCTGACCTGAATTTTTATGGTGTCATTTAGCTGTTTTATACTTGGCAATTCTACTCACCTCTCTGCAAGCCCAGCCCGGCATTGCCAACGCATTTCAGAGAAACTTTTTTCAGCTCTGATCTTTGGAAATATTTTACCCTGATTATTGGTAGTCAGTTGGTTTTGCAGAGAAATGTTGTGATAGTAATCTTTTAAAAGTTATGTGTTGAACTTAATTAAATATTAAGGGTGAATATTAATCCAGTTTGTATGGTAGAAAATAGGAAAATACATCATCCTACCCCTCAAATAACTACTCTTAACATATGAGCTTAATTTATTCTGGTATTATTTGGTTATGTTTTCTAAATGCTTGAGATTATTTTTTATTTATACAGTTTTATATCCTATTTCTGTTTTGCTTAAAAATTATATTAATCACCCTCACAAACATTGCAATATTTCCTCTTATGGATATACCTTATGTTAATGACCCAAGATGAACATTTGGGTGAATTTCTTACTTACATTAGTACTGCCATAAATATCATTATTTATAATTCCCTATCAGCATTTCTAAATATATCCCTAAAACTACATCCTAGAAACATTACTACAGGATTGAGAACCTTAGATTTTACCCCACATTTTATAATCTGAATAACGTCTAAGTTTTTATTTTTTTTAATATATGGCATTTCCCAATTGTGAAGAATACATAGACCTAGCAGTTTGATCATGAAAAATTTAGACCTTATTGCAAAACATTATAAAGTTCTCTCTAGGGAGCCTCAGGTCTCTGTGTGCATGTTTCTCTCTTGCCTACATGTGTCTCATCAGTTCTCTTTGTCACATAACTGTCAAAGAATTGTTCAAAATTTTCTAAAAACAAGTTTAAGAAATATAATTTTTGTTAAAACATTTTTGGGTGATATGAAAGAAACTTAAAGTGATTTCTGAAGAGATGAACAGAGGAGGGTTAAAGAGTAAGAATTTTACTTTTGCTATCTTTCTGTACTATTTGAACTTTCTAACTAAGTGTATGTATTACATTTTAAAAATATCAAAAGGGTAATCTTCATGGTGTAACTACAGTTTCTTTTTGTTTCTTTCTTTATGATTTTTCATATTAAAGATAACTTTTTGGAGGAACAAACATAAGGGTCTATTTTCCAATTCATCATGAAAATTGTTAGCAGAAATAAATCAACAAAAACTTAAGAGGCTGACAATTAAAGTTATAAAAGGTAAAATATATTTTAGGGTAAAAATCAATAGAAATATAGAATCTTCTTAATTAAATGAGATGTGCAAAATTTGATGGGGAAAATTTTCACTTAGTTGAAGAATAACCAAGAAATCAAACTCTAAGTGTATAACTTAAATTTTTCAGTATTTATATCTGATGCAGCTGAACATTTTCAAATTTATTAGCTTTTACCTTTCTTTATTGAAAACTGTTCATGCCTTCTGTTATTTAAATATAAGGCTCCTGATCTATTTTCTTATTGATTGACCTTATTTTCATATTACAAATATATTAACCATTCATTTGAAATATTGATTAAAATTTGGGGGGTCAGCTTATTTACAAAGTATTAAAATGACTGTTTTATTTATTGCATCATTGCCCCAGCTATTTCTACTAAAATTTCCAAGACTTTCAACTCAATTCATATATTTATTCACAAATCAGAATATTTAGTTAGCATCTACTTCATCCTATGCAGAGATATATACTACCTCTAAGCAGTGGGCATGACAACTCCCTCCAAGTTTTGCCACAATCCATTTCCCAGACATGAAAGCATATCACCTGTATTAGTTTGCTAGGGATGTTATAACATGGTATCACAGACTGGGTGATTGAAGTAATAGCAATTGATTGTCTCACATTTCTGGAGGTAGAAATGCAAAATCAAGGGGCTGGAAGGGTTTGTTCCTGCTGAGGGTTATGAGGGAGAATCTGTTCCAGGCCTCTCTTGGCTTCTGGTGGTTTGCTGCTGATCCTTGACTTGTAGAAGCTTCACCCCAATCTCTGCATCTTCACATGGTGTTCTCCTTCTATGTGTGTCTGTCTATGTGTCAAAAATTTCCTTTTTATAAGGATACCAGTCGTATTGAATTAGGATCTAATAACCTAATAGAACCTAATGACCTATTTCCAGATAACATTACATTCTGAAGTACTACGGGTGGGGACTTCAACGTTTATTCTGGGAGGGGCACAATTCAGCCCAGAAGAACAAGTTAACCTCAGCTTGACTGAATTGGCCATTGTTCTTAGCAAACAACAAAATCTCCTCTAGCTATTTTAAATGAAAGAAATGTATTTAAAGATATTGGGTAAGTCTCAAAATCTCTGAGTGAGCATAGAACCAGGTTTGGACGCTATACAACCAAAAATAACGGGGTAGGAAAATGTGCAGTAGCAGGGTCATATGACCTGTGCAGCCACACACTGTCCCAATGCTCAGAAGGGCCCCTGAGTTTCAGTTAATGCCCTGCCCTCACCATCTTAAAATTTTAATGATTTTATTATTGAACTTGCATTTGTGACTAAAGCTCAGATAGACTGTGCGTGTGCAGAGAAGACATGTAACATATGCCCGTACTCCATTCTTAGGCACCTCATTTGCATATAGCCTTCCTGATACCTTTTGATGTCCACAGAATTCCCATGGACCCTTGATGTCTGTGGTTCAGGGAGACTCAAATTGAGTACAAGGTAAGTGTTAAACCTATAGTGAGTAAATACTGATGATGCAGGCCACAGAATCTAACTTGCTTTCAACACAGAATGAAGGCAGGAGTGACCAAAGAACCCTGTCATATTCTTTCTTACACGCATTACTTCCCTGTAAAAGTCAACAATTTATACTGAAAACTGATACCATAGAGGGAAAGGGAAAGATAGGGAAATGGAAAACTTTTTTCCCCTTCAGTCCTTCCCCACTCATCAGTGGCTGAGGGTGGAATGTGTTGGTGGAAAGTGCACATTTAAGCAGTGAATTAAAAATACTTGAGTGGGCTTGTGCAGCATTTCCACTACTCTGGTGAGAACAAAATAGACACGCATGTACAAGCTGTGAAACACAGTGAGTCTCACTGGGTTAAAAAACAGGTGTTGGCATGGCTGGGTTTCATGCTGGAAGCTGGCATGGAATCATTCTCTTGCCTTTTCCAGCTTCTAGAGGCAGCCTGCCTTTCTTAGCTCATAGTGTTTTCCTCCATCTCCAGAGCCAGCAATGGTGGAATAAGTTCTCACGTTTTGAATCATATCATCTCCCTCTTCTGTCTCAACTCTCTAACCCTGCTACAAAAGCCTCTCTACAAAAGCCAGTTTTAAGGATACATGTGATCAGTCTGAGCCATCCCAGATAATCCAGGTTAATCACAGCCTCCATGGTATCCAAAGATCTAAACTCTCCAGGCATATCCACCTCCAGATCTCACAGAAGGGCAGCCACTTGGCTATATTTAGAGAACATGTGGAACTCTTGCAGCAAGCAGGTTAAAGAAACATGGTCTTTAATTTTCCTGGCTGGGACATATAGGAAGGCAAAGCAGACGGCAAGTGAGACAATATGTATAAATATCTGCAGCAGTGTGGTAGCTGGTGCAGGAAGATGGCAGAGAGGAAACAAGATTTATATGTGATGGTGGCTCCAAAGCAACATCATATAGTGCAGTGGGAAGGTAGGTTGAAAGGGCATAGTCTGCCATGCCTACACTATTGCCATAAGTCTGCATATCAATTTTAACTGTACTGGATTCGTTCTCTCGCCATACCTTATGATGTAATCAACCTTCTTGTCTTATTTTCTCTACCATTGTCAGATATATATTTTTGCTTTATTAAATACCCATAATAATCATTTTAGAGAGAGGTTAAGACACTATAGAAAATATGCAATTCATGTACAGTTTTTGACTTAAGTCAAAACGGAATTTTAAAATCTGGTTATTACTTACGGTGGTATTAAGTTGAGTTGTTGTTTTCAATGCAGTTTAAATTGCTAAGAAGCATAAAACAACAACAACAAGATGACTGTAGTAACACCTAACAAGAAGTAAATGTGATTTCGGCTAAAAGCCCAAAATTTAATTAACCCTACTGTACTATAGTAAAGGCCATATACCATGTGGTAAAGGAATCAGAAAGAAGGGGGGTAAATTTCCGCCTACATTGATAGCAATAGCATTTTTATACTGCTGATTTCTGAGTAAGCAAAACACTAGCATCAGAGAGTATATTTATTTTTAATTTGCACATATTTTAAAGAAATAATATTTTCTGCTAGAAAAAAGCATGCAACAATTTAAAAAGAAAAAGACTCTAAATGATTTCATTAAAAACTCTAATTTTTACACAACCTAAATGAGCTACACACACTAAAAATGTTATAATAAGAAGCTTTTTATTAGGAAAGCTGGTGAAGAGAGAAAATTGTACAGCAAGGTAAATTTGATTAGCAGACATGGGGAATAAAATATCAGGATTCAGAAAGAAAAGAATGGAAGATGGCTTCGCAATATCCCCAGACCATAGAGAATTCATGGAAGTGAATTTTGTTTTTATGTAAAGATAAATTCTGTCTTGGACTCCAACGAGTCCACATAAATCTTTGCATTAAGCTGAGGAGAAAACAAAGGTATTTGCTCACCTTCATTGGGATGAAAGAAACCCTACTCTCAAGTTCTCAGTTTCTACTTGCCTGGTGGAGCCTCCCTAGATGAAAATGGTGTGTGAAGCTGGAGGAACTTGGACACAGACATCAGCCTAGGCTATTTCCAGCACCATCAGGGTTTCCTAGCTGGGCTTTGATCAGATGATAATTGTTTGCTTACAAAAAAACTTTTGGTTGGGAATCATACCATTAGAACCAAAGTTGTTGCAGTAGCAAGGCAACTTGATGAGGATATGGAAGAAGGGTCTAGAGATGATAGAAAAAATGGGGTGTATGTAGGTCAGTCATTTTCTCTCTGTGGATGTGCCATAGTGTTTTGATAGAGCACACACATGAGTGATATCCAAAAACCATTGAGGCACTCCCAACCGGAATGAATGCCTGTACAATCACAGTGTCACAAAGGGGGCCCTCAGACTCCCTTTACTTGGGATACTTTCTAATTTATTCCCTTTTTCATACTTGACTTTCTTTACTCCTCTTCTTTCAAAGACCTGCTCTTTGCTGTCCTTCTCAAAGAAATGTGACAGCAATCCATGTAAAAGGTCTCTAGAAAGTTCTAAGAGATGTTTCTGTAGCAGAATTTTAGGGCACTGGGGCAGACCAATAACATACCATTTTCAACAGGTGGTCTTCTCGAATTATACTGTGTTGTAATAATAATTATCATTTTGTCTTCTGCTTTGCTGCTTATGATACAATTATATACACACCATTTTGTCTGACTGTATGTTAACCCAGCAGGTACTTATCAAGCAGCTAAGGGAGATGGGAGGAAAGAGACATATCTTTCTCTCCTTTGAGGATCTGAATGTCCTGCAGGGGAAGCAAACATGTGGCTATGAATGAAAATATGCAAGTGTTAATGAGGAAGCAATTACTTCAGACTGGGGCAAGTATGGGGAAAATGAGAGACAACCCAATGGAAAGAAAGCATAGTGTCAACTGTGTTAACAGCTTAAGGAACTGCAATAGTCAAAGAGTGGCCATGTCAGTCACATTGCATATCTGTGGAAAGGCCAAGTAGCTCTTTGTGCCTGCATCAGAAATAGTGCCTGCATCAAAGATGACATGATAAATGTGGTCTGGAGCCAATTTATGAAGACTTTAATATGATAAAAAGTAATGTGATTTGACCCACATAACAAACATCTTCTCTAACTGGGAGAGACCCTATCACCCTCTTTTATAGACAGGTAACCTACAGGCCAATCACACAACTACTGAATGGCAGATGTGGTCCTCAAATTCAGGTCCCCTACCTACAACACATTCCCCTCTTCACAGGAACTAGCCATGCATGTGACCTCCTGTGATGCTTACTCCCAGGACTGATAAACTCATTGCTAGATATGTCTGCTGTGGGGTGAACTGAATCTCCCAAAAAGGATCTCCCATGTTGAAGTCCTAGCCCCTGGTACCTGTGAATGGGACCGTATTTGAAAATACTGGTTTTGCTGATGTAATTAAGATGAAGTCATACTGGAGTGGGAAAGGCCATTAGTCCTATGTGAATTGGTGTCCTTATAAGAAGAAAAGAGATGCACAGACAAACACAGAGAGATCACCACGTGAAGGCAGAGGGTAGAGTGATGCAGCTGCAAGGCAAAGAACACTAAGAATTACCAACACCCACCAGAAGCTAAGACCTTGATTCAGACATTTTGCCTCTAGAACTGTGAGAAAATATATCTCTGATATTTTAAGCCATGCAGTTTGTGATAATTTCTTACAGCACCCCTAGGAAACAAATACCATGTCCAAAGTGATTCTGAGGCACATGTACAGTTCTCTTCTGAGTGTCCAGTTTTGTTCAGTAATAGAATATATAGAGACTCTGTAAGGATGGACAGGCTTTTCTACCTTCAGGCAATTCTACCTTGGATATTACTTCACTTTCCAAAAGGGCCAGAGCTTAACACTCTCCTTTCGCCTACTCCAGAGGCCATGCTCCCTGTTGGAAGAACACAAAGTTGCCTTGCCCAGAGAGGAAAACATTTGCTTTCCTTCCCCAGATGTTCCCATCCAAAGTGGGATAAAGGTAAGCTAAACATTCTCTAAAATGGCAAAATTGGGCCAATCCCAGGCTCATATAATTTGTAAGAGCATTTGAAACCAGAAAGAGAAATGTTTGACTTAAACATTTAAAAAGAGACTAAAAGACGTTCACCCTTTTTTGCCCTCTCCCTTCCTCTAATGAAACAGAGACTCAGTGATTAAAACTGCCTGGTGTTTACACACAAACTTTATCCCAGAAACACACTGTGGACTTAGTAAAACTATAAAGATGCCAAGACAGAAAATGTAGAAGGCAGAAAGTCAAAAGAAAAGGGCTGACTTTTCTAAAAAATACAGAAACCTAGACCAAAAAGCAGAAATTGTTCTGGAATTCAAAACAGCTTGGGAGAAAGTTTCCCTGCCAACAATGGAAAACTCAGTGAAGATACAGAACAGGGGAAAGCTCTAAACAGATGAAGAAAAGAAGGAAAAACAGGAGGGAGAAAGGTATATAAATTAAGTATGTTCTGTGCCCAGCAACATCCAAGCTAATATAAATGTGGTGTCTTATTTCATTCTCAGGAGAAGCCCAGGAGATAAATATTATAAACTTCATTTGACAGATGAGAAAACAGAGACACAAAGAGTTGGCCTTCTTTGTCCAAGTCACAGAGCTAATAAGTGGAAGAGCTGTATTTCAAACTCCTGAATAAAAATCTGATATTTTAGTTTTAGTTTTTGCTTTTGTTTTTAATTTCCCAGCTGAAGAAAAAAGAGTGGAATTTTGGCATCCCTATTGAAACATCAGTACAGGAGATAAAAATATAAAGAAATTAACCTGACAACTATATACATTGGTATTTTTTTAATGTGGATGATAAAAAATGAGAATTCAGTAAAAAAAACCCAGAAAATTTGGTTTTGTTCAAATATCTTTTTTTAAGGCAAGTGTGAATAAACTGAGCAATAAATAAGACAAGAGGGGAAAATCTGCTAAGGAAAATAACAACTTTTTATCTGCCTTTGAATCTTAAAGTATTTGGCATAAACCTTGAGAATAGTTCAAAGATTTTTTTCTACCAGCTGTAAGTTAAATATTAGAAGTGAATGTTCTCATTGTGAATACAACATAAATGCAAGAACATAAAACTGTCAGTTTCAAAGAAGATTATATTTCTTGTGCAGCTGGTATCTTACAAAGGAAGCGTGAGCCCCATTCTTTTCTTCTTCATTCTCATATGTGACCCTTGTGTTGGGGTGCCCATGGCCTAAAGAGAGATGATACACTCTGGAAGGTTTTAAACAGTTTGCTTAACTCAAAGCATGGGGAGAGGGCAGGACATGAGCTGGCAGATCATAAATATCAATATTGGAACGCTAGCTCTACCACTCTCTGGGGTAAGGTAGTCAACCTCTTTTTCTAAGTATCCTTATCCACTGAATAAAGTTATTGAAAGGCTGTTACAAAGGCTGAGCTAGATGCTTTGTGTAAAATACTTGCTGTCCTGGATTAAATGGTGGTCCCCCCAAAAGATATGTTCACTTCTGACCTCACAGAACCTGGGACTGGAACTTATTTGAGAAAGGACATTTACAGATGTGATTGTGTTAAAGATCTTCAGAAAATATTATCCTAGATAATCTACATAGGCAAACCCTAAATCCAATGACAAGTGTCCTCATGAAAGGTCAGCAAAGAAGAAACTGACACAAGGGTAAGGAGGCTTAATAAGATGGAGGCAGAGATTAGAAGGAGGAGTCACAAGTCAAGGAGCCCCTCAGCCATGAGAGCTGGACGAGGCAAGGAACAGGGTGCCCTGGAGCTTTAAGAGAGGCACAGATTCAGACGTGTAGCCTCTGGAACTATAAGATAATACATTTCTTTTGTTTTATGTCACCCAGTTTATATTAGTCTGTATGCAGCCCTAAGAAACTGATATACCTGGCCATCCTCAGAAAAGGTTTATTCTCTTCACCCCTTCTTCTCACTCAGCTTGAGTGAAGCTCCCACTGATGAGACTAGGGCCAGGCTCCCCTCCTGTGA
This sequence comes from Artibeus jamaicensis, assembly GCF_021234435.1. NCBI lineage: Eukaryota > Metazoa > Chordata > Mammalia > Chiroptera > Phyllostomidae > Artibeus > Artibeus jamaicensis. The sequence goes on from NW_026521887.1 coordinate 2,954,630, forward strand.
AAGAGGATAAATGAGCAATGTCCCCGTTGTACTGCGGCATCACCAATTTGAGAAGCTCCATTGTGCCTTCATGTGTATTTCCCACAGTGATGTGTGGCCCTGTGATGGAGGAGAGACAGGCTGTGGTGCACAGATGACTGTGGAAATAGCCTACATGGAGAGAGTCACCTATGTCAACCAGTATCTACCTGCTCTCCACGCATCAATGCATTTAATCATTGTAACAAGTAGCATAGACAGTAGGTAGAAAATAGATAGGGGGAGGGCAAGAATAGTAGGGGAAATATAGAATCTAAAGAACCTGAGACACGTGGTCATAAACTAAAGGGGGGTAATGGTGGGGGAGGGGTGTGCAGGGTGGAGGGGAATGAAGGGGGAAATAGAACTGTAATGGCATAATTAATAAAATATATTCAAAATAAATAAATAAATAAATTTTTAAAAAGCAAAAAAAAAAAAAAGTTTATATGTCCAGCCCCATTCTACAGAGGAGAAAAACTGATGCACAGAGAAATTAAATAACTTTCTTATGGTCACAAAACCAGTAATGCCAAAGCTATGATTCACAGATAGCCATTCTGATTCTAGAATTCATACTTTTAACCACTATATTAGTTTCCTGTGGCTGGTATAACAAATTAGGTGGATTACACTGCAGAAATTTATTGTTTCACCATCTGGAGGCTAAAATGAAAGTCTGAAGTAAAGGTTTCAGCAGAGTTGGTTCCATTTGAGGGCCATTCACTCCCCGTCTCTTCACACTGTCCTCCCTCTGTGAATGTCTTTGTGTCCAGATTTTCCCTTTCAATATGAACACCGCTCATGTTGGGTTAGAGCTCACCCTAATGAATAAGCTGGAGCTCACCCCATTTACCTCTGTAAAGACCTTGTCTCTAAATAAAATCACACTTTGAGGTACTAGAAGTTAGAGCTTCATTACACGAGTTTGGGGGAACACAATGCAATTCATAACAACCAGTACACCATACTTGCTCTAGTGAGTGTAAAATGCATGAAGGAATGAGTGAGGAGGTGAATGACTCTCTTTCCTGACAGAAGCCACCAGCTATGAAGCACACATTCATTGCTAGTTCCCCTCTTATTTCATTGCAGCCTAAGCTATTGCATAACTGTCAGATCAAACAATAGCATTTTGTGGATGCGAGTAAGACTTTTGGAATCAAATCCTTGCTCTGACATCTCTTAACTGTGTGACTTTGGGGAAATTTTCTGCTTCTGATTTGAGCCTCTGTTTTCTCTTTGTGTGAGAAAAAATAAATAGTTCCTACGGCATAGGCCAGTGGGAGAATGAAATGAGAGAGCCCAAGTAAAGCAAAGTGTCCTAAGAGCTCTACAAGTGCTGGCCCAGTCCTTAGCCATTGCTGCCTCCCTCCTTCCCCCATGGCACACTCTGCTCTTCTGCTGACCTCTTCCCTAGGCAGCGCTAGAGCCTGCCACTGGACAGGGGGCCCTCCCTGTATCCAAAGCCTTGATTTCCTACAGAATTTCCTCCTCATCCTATCCCTCCCTTTTTACCATGAGTGGGATTAGGAATTTCCCAGAAACTGGTTTCAATGGAGCAGGATGACAGCAAGTCTGGGCATGGCCAGGGCTGAGCAACGAAGTGCGGGCTGTCAGGTTGCAAGTTATTCAAATTACAGAGTCCAGAAAGGCAGAGAAAACTCAGACTTTACTCAAGCTAATGCCTGTATCCAAAGGGATAAAATTCAGCAGAATTTCCTGGGCTCCTCATTTGATCCTCAAAAGTCCTGTGAGATTGACCAACTAATGTCATTTTTAACCTACAGAGAGAAAGAGTATATTAAATCAATGACAGTACAGATGCCAGAGAAATGGAGCACCATTTAGCTCAGTTCAATTGGTTCAATAAACATTTACTGAAAATCAAGTAATTATTAGACCCAGTGCCAAGAAACAAAGGCAAAGAAGTAGAAGCAGAGATGTGATTTTTCCCTGCTCTCCAAGCACACACAGGAGGAGGAGCACATGGACGGATATTTCATGAGGGAAGTGTGTACATGGTTCAATGAAGGGCTGCAAAGGGAGTGACCAACCCAATCAAGCCTCAGGAGAAACCGCACAGAATAATTGGCAAGGTGATAAAGTACAAGAAATGAAAGAATTTCCAAGTAGAAAGTGAAAGACAGAAATGGAGACAATGGTGTGGTCAGTGTCTGTAGGTAGAGGAAAGAATCACAGAAGCTTGAAAAGATATGTGTGTGGGAAAATAATCCCTTTCTACTCACTAGAGGACAAATGGGAGCCAGGGGACTATGACTGTATATGGGGCCAGGGGGCAGATAACAAGGGTTTGGAACTGTTTTACATGGATGCTCAATGTGGATGTTATCTTGTGAGTTAAAGGAGGCTATTGAAGTGTTTTAAACAGAGAAGAGACAAAATCAGCTTTGGATTTGAAGAACAATGCACAGCAAAGAGTGAACTAGAGCAGCAGCTCTCTCTCAATCTTTACTCTAACCAGAATTACCTAGAGGACTTATTCCAACACAGATTGTTAAGTCTACCCCTAACATTTCTAATTCAGTAGGCCTGGGGTAGGGCCCAAGAATGTGCATTTCTAATTAATTCCCAGCTGTTGCTGCTGGCCCAACAATCTTGCTTTGAAAGCCACTCCATAAAATGGTGGCTTTCAAAATTCTGAAGGTAGGGAGGCCAGGTAAGACTCCTGCTAGAAAAGGCTGAGAGACAGGGAACTGAGTGTGTCTGTCAGATGTGGAGGCAAAGCTGGGTCTGAGCAACCTTGAAAAGTAGAGTCTGGTGACCAGTGGAATGTGATGAGACAAGAAAGGAGTGTGAGGCGCCTCCCAGGTTTCTGGCTTTGTGATTGGGTAGCCTGGAGCAAACATGTGGGCCAGCTGACGGTGGGTGGCAGGGAAGAAGGTTCTGAGAAGCCAAAAGGGTAAAACCATGACAGGTTTCAAATATCTTGATTGAGTGATGTCTTTCATAAAATGGTGAAACTCTCTAATTTGAAGCTCAAGGAAAAGCTCTACACTGGAAAGTAACTTGGTTTTATACCCATCTTAGCAACTCATTTTCATAGCATTTATTTGATTAGTCAGGCAACTGTATGTAAAATTTCAATCTATGTTATTGTGTTAGAATCATATGATAAATTATCAATACCTCTTAGTGTGTGTTTTAAATACCAACTATTCATAAAAATTTCACAAACATGCAAAATAAGATACTCTAAATTTTGTTTTAATTTGATGATCACCTTCTTAAAATACTATTTATCAATGAGTTTTAAATACTTATAATATGGTCTGTTCCATGCCTCTAGATTTATCTTAAGGCAAAAAATAAGTCATCTACTTTAAGCACCACAGTGGGAAATGTATAATTTGTATTTTACTATTTTATTAATAATTTTTCTACATAAACTAATTTAAAAAGGATTTCAGTAAACAAAGTATGATTCCTGTTATGCACTAAATGCTTATGTCCTCCCAAATTTCATATGTTAAAACCCTAACCCCCAAGGTAATAATTGTGGAGTATACAAGTGAGGACTTCAGGAAGCACTCAGGTTGAGATGAGGTCGTATATGTGGGACCCCCATGATGGGATTAGTGTCCTTATAAAAAGAGCAGAGCCACAATATATCCATCTCTCTCTCTCTCTGTCTCTCTTTCTCTCTCCCCCTTCCCTCCCACCCCTCTGTCCCTCCTCCCACCCATTTCTCTGCTTACAACAAGAGAAGGTTATCAGAGGATATAGCCAAGAAGAGGACTTCACCTGACCCCTGCCATGCTGGCACCCTGATCTCAAACCTCCAGCCTCTAGAACTGTGAGAAATAAATTTCTGTTGCTTAAGTCATACAGTCTATGGCTTCCCACTATAACAACCAAAGAGACTAACACAGTTCCTCCTGAGTGGTCTCAAAATTTGTCTCATCTTCAACCATGGTCTGAGGCTGTTACTGCCTAGTCTTAGCTTGCTCCCCTCTTTCCTGTCATAGGCAACTGATCTGCACTGCTATCTAGATAGAGGTTGCCCTATGCAATACTGCATAATAAACCTAACCATACTTTTCATACCACCCCTTAAAACACAAGGCCTGCAGGCCAAATCTGGCCCTCCACCTTGTTTTATCCGACCCAGCACCTTGTTTCTACCTGGCGGCAGCACCAAGCCCATCACCTCTAGTTAAGGAGTAGTTATATTTATATAGCCCTAAAATTACATTCGGCTTTTTGAAGGCAACCATGAGGCTGATGTGGCCCCCAGTGAAAATGAGTTTGACACCACTACCTTCAAACATTTGAGCAGCTTTTGATTAGGATGGTGGTCAAAATTCTTAATGCATGCAATAAAGCATGGCAGGATCTGGCATTCCTTCCCCTTCAGCCTCTTCACCAACCACATCGTCCTCCTTCTCCCTCTCTCCCCATCTCTGTGTGGGCTTCAACCACACCAGCTTCTCACGATGTTAGAAGGAAGGAACCCCGCAAAAATGAAATTATCTTCTATAGTACAGGCTCCTTGAAGTACAAGCTTCCCCCACCTGGTCTAGGAATCCATCTGTATCAGTGTACCAGCTAATGTTGTGAGAGGCTGCATTTGGCTTCAGTGAATTTTTTTTGAAGACCCTTTCAACATGTTTGCCCATTTCATAATGGCTGATTTACAAGCACACCTGCCTACATCCACTGTGTTCAGGGTTCAGAAGTTTTTGACTGAAAAATAGCCTGACCCCCATGCCCCACCCTCCCTATTCACCCAATCTTCCCTTGAGTGACTTTTGTTTGTTTCCCTGGATGAAAAAAGTTCTCCAAGGGGAACATTTTGCCAATGTGGAAGAGGTGAAACAAAAAATGGCAGAAGCACTAAAAGGCATCAAAATCACAAGTTCAAAAACTGTTTTGGGCAGTAGAAAAACATTTCAATAGGTGTATTGCATCAAATGGAGAGTACTTTGAAGGTGACCGAAGTTTAAACATGTAAGAATAAATATATAACTTTTATAAATAAATTCTGATTTTTGGGGTCCCCCTGGTATAAGCACCACTCAGTCTCTGCACAGGCAGCTTTCTCTCCTGCAACCTTCTGCTTCTTTCCTTTCTCTGTTCATTAAGTTAACCTTCACTCTGCCTTCAGAGCTTAGCTTGGATTATCCTCCCTCAAGTAAGCTCAGCCTGACTTTCCTAACGAAGCAATTTCTCCTGTTATTGATTCTTAAAATACTGTTCACCTCTTCTTAGAAACACTCCACTCACTTTTACACTTATCACTACAGTAGATTTTATTACTATGTGCCTCCTCCATTGAGTCATAGGTTCCATGAAGGCCCAAGCCCTGACTTCTTTGTACTGTTAGTGCTGCTTTTTTTTTAAACTGTATTCTCTCCAACAGGAAGTATAATACCTCGCACAAAGTAGACTCTCAAAAAGCATTTGTTGAATAAATAAATGAATAAACCTTTTTATGATAATCATGAAAAAGCTGAGCTTCTTCCATGCCAAGTTCTATGAGTCAAAGATGAGAAAATGCGGGTTTCATTTCTTTGCTTTTTTTCAAGCCTTCTTCCCAGTTTCTCCTCCTGGAATCAGTTAATACAACTAAAGCATGTAAGAGTTGAACTCTGAGATTCAGCCCTAAACAAAGTGCAGTATTTGTAAACATTTAACCCAGAACACTCTGCCAAAAAGCATATGTTGGAGTGAATTATAGCCATGTGGCATGGAGCTGTGGAGAGTTTCTCTGTGGGTTTTAATTGAATTGGGGGTTGCAGGCCCTTGCTGGAAGGCCCCCATTCCAAAAAATAAAGATGTTTTTTTAAACCTCTGGAAAACTTTCATATTTTAACCAGCTCTAAACTTTCACCCATTTCTACTGCGAAGTTCAAAAATTGGAAGTTCCTCTTGCTTAACTCCAAAAACTCAATTCCACCCTAAGCTGGGTTTTTCTTTTCAGTACTGTGGCTAAATAGGTCAGCCATTGAGTTAAACTTCCAATCTCCAGTTTAGTTCAGCAGTGTTGAACCCATAAATCCTCAAGGGGCATTAGCAATGCAGAAAGAATGAACAATTTCAATAGGAATGCATTTCTTCCTTCAGTTGCAGCTAGGAATCAAAAATACCTAACATCAGCAAAGTTAGTGAGGCCCATGCAGGCTATAACCTACACATATTTTCAACATACGAGAAGTGTGTTATGTGAGGGAAAGGATGAAACGATAAAGATCTTTAGGGTTCTATGCCCCTCTTCATAAGCTCCATGCAGGCAAATATTTTCACCTGTGTTATCTATAGCTAAAACAGTTCCTGGCACATAACTCAATAAATAATTCTTGAATGATAAATGAGCAAATGAGTGGATGAATTGAAAAGTAAGTTCTAGGCAATTTCTAAGTACTTGTAACAATTCGTTTCACCCTGACAATCACCTTATAAGGTGGCAATTATTGCTATTCCTGTTTTCAGATGAAGAAACTATAACAAGATGAACTAACTGATGCACAGTCACCAAGCCTGACAGTCACCTTTCATAGGCTTAATCCCACACTGCCCAGACCAGAAAACAAATGCACTCCCTGGGCAAATACCCCTGGTTTACACCCATGTCTCTGAATACCCACACCTGCAGTGAAACTGTGACTTTAAGTCTATATTTCCATGCCAGAATTGCCAATCAGCCCTACACATCTTCCCAGATTTCTAGGCTTGGAGTATATCAGCCTCCCACATTCCACTATTATTCCCAAAATAAGAGCTTTTCTACTAATGTACTTTTTGCACCAAGCTGAGTTAACTGTCAGGAAGAATATTTGTTAAGTAGAGCAAATAATTTAGTACAAGCAACAAGTCCTTGAGACTGAAGGAGAAGCTGTGCTTTGCTGATATATATTTTGCATATACAGCTGGCTTCACTAGCTTATGACTATGAAATAAGAGCACACTTATTTTTAATACCTCACTATTTATGGCAAAGTCCCCAGGGTCTAAATGCCCACCTGGGTATGGTTCCTTCATCCAATTTTTTCCTGCAGCCATGCTGTTGCTTCTGTTCTTCTGGACAGGGCTCCCAAAGATAAATGCCTCCTGATTCCCTGTAGCACCTTGAATAAGGAATTCTGCTCTCTTAATCTCCCTGCTCTCATTGTCTCCCTCAAATGCCAGCAACTGTGACCTTTCACAAGAACGCATGGAATGTTTATGGTTATCAGAAAGACAGCATCTTATCACACAGTCACTTCTAGAAGAGACACTATCGGATCCACAGACCCCAACCACACCTCAGCGACCATGCCCAGCCTCCCCAGCCTAGGGCCCAGGGCTCCCCCCACCTGGGGGAAGCCCTATGTATCACCATCAGTGGGAATCTTGGTGACCCCAAATCTCTAAATCCAGACAGAACTTTCTCCTAGTCCCAGAGACAGTTCCCTCTTCCCAGTCCCAGGCTCATCTCAATGAAAATAGCCACAGCCACTTCCTTCAGAGTGGACCCCACGTCCCACCCTGTAGCATCTAACTCAGAAGGCACAAACCAAACAATAACAGTAATTCACAGAGCAATACCCAAAGTCTGATTTATTCAGGTTTAAATAATATCGTGTGTGGGAATCCAGCAACCTAATTCCAAAAAACACTGTGTTCTGAGCCCAGTTTCATTGTCTTCCATCCCACACAAAGAGGCTATCAGGCCTGCTTGTCCCTCATGTCATGGTCCAGTTTTCCAGCTTGCCATCTAAGGGCTTAGGCAAGAATTCACACACACACAAACACACACACACGTGCGCGTGCACACACACCCTCTAAGAACAAGCAATAATTTTCAGACACAGAGCACTTTAAATCATGATTCAAGAAAGAAAAAGAACATTGTATATGATTTTGCAGGAACACAAACTTGGTAAAGCCTATAATTTACGTTACTCAACAAAACACTGATCAGCTCAACATTATGCCCTGTTATTCAGGGCTTTGCCAGACAGCTCCCACTTGCCCTTCCAAATCCACTCCCCCTCCCCGCTCACCAGGCTCTCTACTAATGGAAACTGACATGTTCGGAATACAATGGACCCCCTTGCCCTCTGAATTCCAGTTAGGCTTGGACAATGAGGAATCCTGATAGGAGATTGAAAAGAGACTTAGATGCTTTATTCCTCCAGCTCCCTCCCTCTGGGGTCTGCTGGAGCTGGCTGTGTCCCTCCATCCTACAAAGGTGGTCCTCTCATTACATGATTCTCCCAGGTCCTAGGAAGTACCTCCTCCCCTTGTCCATCTGGGTCCAGGGGTTGGAACAGCTGTTTTATTAGCACTGGTTATTGCACTATTATTTGGGGCTTCCAAACAGGCTGCCCACACTTTTGTAAATCACCTTCTTGAATCATCCTAACTTGATGCTAATTGATACGAGGGCCTTTCCAGGAAAAGAACTGCATGACTGACAGAGCTGGATAACATGGGCCCCTTTTCAAACACAGGAGTGTCTTCTGGAAGTTTCTGAAACTAAAGAAAGTTTTAAGTGACTATGTGGTATAGCGTTCCTGCACCCAGTTCTTTCTTCTTCTTCTATCTCCATCCAACACTCCCTTCCTTCCTCACACTGTAGCCAGGCTTTTGTTTCCAAATACAATAAAAGAAAGTCTAAAAGTGAACAGTACAAGTCTTGGCACCTATAGGCAAAGTATATTATTATACTTCTTTTTGTATTACCTGAAAAGAAACAACAGAAGAAGAAGAGAAATTTTAATATGAGCTGAACACCTCCATCCTGGCCTTTCTAGGCTAATATTTAGGACTTTTTGCTTTAAAGTCTATTTTAAAAGAACATTGACTAATAGGCATATTTTTCTTTAATAATCACTTTTTTATGTAATTACTAAGCATTTACCTCTAGACTGAGATTCTATTGCATTTTTAAATTTTAACATTACTCAAATAATTTGAAAATGTCCATTTAGAGGAATGCTAGATGTTATTCCATGAAATGCCTACCACTTCCTTAACAGACACTGGCTGATACTTAGTCTCTGAATGAAAGAATTAGAATAGAACACCCTTTGGGGACACCCATAAAGTTTCAATGACCAGCGTCAGGGCTTCTGGAGGTACTCCACTCTGTTCTCTGGCAAGCACCATGTTTTAAAAAAGGATAAGAATGTACTGGGCAAAACTAGAATGACCAAGAAGATGTAGGAGACCTAAACTAGGTCCCTAAATATAGGAAATAACCTAAATATAGGTGAAAAATGAAGATAAATTAGCCTTAAAGAAAACCTTGAAAGAAATTACTAGGCACTTTAAGCAGTAATAATAACAATAATTGAGTAGCTACTAGACACCAGGAACTGTGTTAAGTGTCTTGTATACATTTGCTTGAATCTTCATAACCACATCGTAAGTCAGGTTTCATAATCAGCATTTCACAGAATAGGAGAACTCAGGTCAGAGAGAATAGGACCTTGTCTGCCCACAAATCTCTCTCACTCTACCCACTGCCTTCCTTCGGAGAGCTGAATGGCTGCCATAGAATGGAAAATAGGCCTGTTTCTTTATGGGTCTGAGACATATAACTGGGAACAATGGGTGGAAATTACAGGAAGACAGATTTCAGTTGATAGCAGGAAGAACTCTGTAACACTGGGGCTGTTCACAGACGGAAGGCGCTGCCTTTGGAGACTAAATTTCCCACCACTGGAAATATTTGAGCATTGTTTGGAAGAGGGATTTTGAAAAGGAGAATAGAGTAGCAAAAGCACATCTGTATTAGATGACTTTTAAGATTCCTTTCCACTCTGCTAAAATTTGTTCAGCCTGTGAAACAATCATTTCCCAGATGTGGAGGGAGAGGGGCAATTTTGCTTACCCCTTTATGTTCTCCTCTAATAACTGAGCAAAAAGTTCTGTAATGTTTGAGTGCTCTAGAGAAGAGCTTCTCCCATGTCCACTTCCAATGTATTCCATACGGACTCTTAGTTTAGGAGTTTGAAAGAAACCCTGAATCCTTGCCTAGTATCTCTGCACATGTATGAGCCTAGCTTGGAAGTGTCCTGAGTCTTCACCCTTATGAGTATACCACGTTCCAGGCTCTGTGATCCTTATAATAATAAATTTGGGGGTAGTTATTCAACATCTCACAAAACCTTAGCAAAATAAAATGAAACAGAAAATATAAAATAACACAACTTTCTTTCATACAAAGCTTTAAAGAGAAAGCCAGCAAGTGTGTTTTAGACATCTCACAAAGTTCACATTGTATTGAGAAATTATTTTTAATGAAGCTGTTATTATGCTACAAGAATGCAATAAAACATCTGAAACCTGAAATTTCCTATTTTTATCACCTCCTGTAAATTTTTCAAAATAACCAAAATGATTTGTTTCAAAATGCGTACAGGAATAATTGGATTGAGAGTTTTCATGCCAACTTTCCATTTGGAATGAAATCTAGAGATTGTTACTTCATAAACCACTGAAAATATGAGCACAAAATGAAAAGGGTAAAATATTATGGAATATAAATGTAATCAAACAAAACAGACCCTGGAAGGAACCGCTGATTTACCATCTCCCAGTGTGTGGTTCAGCACAGGGACCTCTTTTATATAACAAAGTGTTCACAAATTGCTTTTACCTGAATGCCCTAATTACTTCTGGAAAACGAAATGCAATATACACAAATTTCTGTATGTGAACATATAATGCAAAAATGCTAATCCTACACTGGTTAGTTTTTAAGTACAATATTATTCCAAACTGTTCACAAAGATGATATACCAGCTCCCTTAATTTTCTCTTTGCAACACAAATCTTAGTCATTCCTTGTTACAAACACTGGCAAAAATCTAATCCTTGGGTGCTAAGCAAATGCATTTTAGCACACAAACTGAGTATAAAAAGTTTATTTCAGATTGTGATTTTTTATAACAGTCCTGCCAAATGAGCAGAAATGAATCATGCACCCAAATGTGTAAGTATACAGGAAGATGTTACTTATCTCATGATTTCAGACTTAATTCCAATTCACACCTTTCTTAAAGCTATTCTGGAAGCTCAGTCACTTAGGGAGCAGACAAACCCTCCTCAGTTGCAAATCAAGTCTCTGTTTTTGGTGGAAGCCCTTTCCAAACCATTCATCTCTGTCAATGTATACAGAGCACGCTCTTTCATGAACAGTTTCCAGAATTAAGTAGAGCAATTCTGTCTACCATCTGGCTCTGTGAGCAAAAAAAGTTTTTTTTTCTATGTGAAAATATAAAACTGACTTGCCCCATAGTCTAGACTTACAATCTTTCCAAAGATATTATCCATCTCCTCACCCATTCTAAATGAATGGAATTTTTAGATGGAGCAGTAATCAGAGGTGATAGGACTGGAATCTTATTTCATGTGTTTACTTATGTTGTTTTTAAAGAACACAGAAAATAGAATCACTTTTTTTAAGAGTACCACCATCCCTGGGAACCAGCCCAGTATTTACTTTTTACTATGTGACAATTGAGCACATTTTCAGAAATATGGTAGGGAACACTGCATAACAGAAGCAACATGGGTCTTATTTAGCTGTTGCAGATGTCAGTGGTTAAAACTACCCAGCTTTCACTGGTTGATCTGGAATTAGATCTCCTATCCCTGTAATAATTCTAACCACATAAGTTTATCCTAACATACTAGATAAAATCACAGTTTAAAAAAAAAGCATAAACAATCACTATAATAAGAATGAGTTTAATTTCTTTTTAATTGTTCTTTTAACTCAATGGCTTGCCTGCATTTGCAAAATAAATTTGAGTTTCAGTCATGGAACTGTTTTTTTTCCTTCCTCTTCCTTTGGCCCCACCAGAACAACATGTTGCACACTGAAAAATACGGTCCAGGCCACAGAGAAAGAGTTCTCCAGCATCTGCTGCTGGAAACATTTTATTTTTTAAAGTTTTTTTTCATTCGTTTTTTATTATCGTTCAAGTACAGTTGTCTCCATTTTCTCCCCAGGACTCCTCCTGACCCACCCATCCCCACCTCCCACCCTCGATCCTACCCCCTATGGCTTTGTCCATGTGTCCTTTATACAACTTCCTTGATGCACCTTTCCCTCCCCCCACCCTTATCCTCTCCCCTCTCACCTCTAAGTACTGTCAGTTTGTTCTTTATTTCAATGTCTCTGACTATATTTTGCTTGCTTATTTGTTTTGTTGATTAGGATCCAGTAATAGGTGAGATCATATGGTACTTCTTACAGCCTGGATTACTTCACTTAGCATAATGCCCTCCAGATCCATCCATGCTGTTGTGAAGGGTAGTAGCTCCTTCTTTCTTTCTGCTGTATTCCATATGAGTAAATGTACCACCATTTTTTCATCTTCTCACTTCCTGGTGGGCACTTAGGTTACTTCCAGTACTTGGCTATTGTAAATTGTGCTGCTATGAACATTGGGGTACATATGTTCTTTTGAATTGCTGTTTCAGGATTCTTAGGGTATAATCCTAGCAGTGGAATTGCTGGGTCATGGGGCATTTCCATTTTTAGTTTTCTGAGAAAATTCCATACTGTTTTCCACAGTGGCTGCACCAGTCTGCATTCCCACCAGCAGTGGACACATTGAAAACTGGATCATTTTTGAAACACTTAAACCACTATGACAAGACTTTTAAAAATAAAACATATTGTCTTTGTTTGATAAAAAGCAATGAATAAAACTGATGTCCATTGTGGGGAAAATAGTATTCTCATCTCAGCCATGAAAACCCATAGAACTTGAGGCCACCCTGATTCCAACTCCTTGGTACACAATTCTGCTTAGAATCTGGGAGGATAAGCTATAATCCTGCACACTAAATTAAGCTTCAGTACTAGACTATCCTCTTTCAGACATAACAGCACTGCTAATCAATCAGACAGTTTTGTCTAAAAGATATTGGTAGATCCACTGCAACAAGTCATCTGGCTTACTGTCCTACAATCAGAAAAGCTCCTGCTGCCGAACCCCAGCCAGACATTGTTCCAGTTGAGTGACAGCCCCAGCATGTGCCTGCTGGCCAGATGGCTGACTGCAATCCACCCCCTCGATTGCTTGCTAAGTGACTCTAGGCAAGTCACTTAACTTCTCTATGCCCAGTTTACCTGTGCAGGGAACATTAACAGCGCCTACTTCATAATATTGTGAGGAGGATTTCATGAGTTAACCCTTAACAGGCAAAATAAAGGATGAAGGTCTTTCTTTCAGCCCCTGACCAGCACCACTGATATTTTGGGGAGAGAAATTTTCATAAGGACTCATGAATTATCAGTCTTAAAAATCTGTGCCTGAAGAGAGCTGGAAGTAAAGCAGTGAGCTCCCTATTCACACTCCTTTTCCACCTTCTAGACTGCACCTCCATCTTCTTGTCCCAGACAAGAAGATGTCATTGTGTTCTTTAGCCTCCCTATGGTGTGAACACTGACCCTGCTGTTTACAGTGCCATTTTTTTTCACCTTTTTTCAGTGGCTGAGAGTTAGGCTTTTTTGTGATTTAATCACAGAAATAAGAAAGAGTTGATAATTAATTGGCTTGAATGACATCTGCTCATCGATATGAACATTTGACTTTAGCCAAAGGTAATTGTATAATTTCAGGCCATGTGACAGAGGGTGACATTTTTAGCTGTAGAAGGGTCTTTCTATTCATTTTCATAACACACGGATCACCCCACCCTTCTTAAGACTATTGTTAGCTTCAGAAACACTGGCATAACCCTAGTGATACACAGTTTTGTCAGTAAAGCGTGGCTATTCACCCAAATGGTCAATCCATGTGACGAATGTCAATTTTAGAGAACCAATATCATTAACATTGCAATTAAGATATAAACATGCAAAAACATTTTTCATAAATTATATTTTACTGTAATAATAACAGAAAAGATATATAAGAGGCTTGATTGTAAAAGTTATACTATCTAATTTATAAAATTATAATATTTATATGTTTACTGTAATTAAGTGATAAAAGATAAAAATCTCACAATTTTTGATGGGTCTGTCTGTTGTGCTTAAAATAAAAGTTGAAACTCCCCTGAGTGATACATGTTTGTCTTCTCTCGTTTTAAGCATCTTTTCAGCCTGCATGACAGCAGGTAAGTTGGAGCTGTTTGTAAACCACACTCCTATGGGTAATTTGCCATACTTGCCACTAGGGGGAAGTGAAGCTAAGATAGTGACTCAGGTCTACAAAGGGAGAGAGAGAGAGAGAAGTGGAGACGAGGTAATGAAGACAAAGCCCAAATATAGGGGGAAAGGAGGTGGAGGAAACCGAAGAGCTCTGGCTGGGCCCTAGGGGTATTTAAGGAATGAGTCACCAATTTCTTCAGATTAATCATTAGGTGCCCTGGTAAGTTAGCAAAGGTAGGGCCTGCCAAAGCCAGGAGCTTCCATTTTTGAGAGAAGTGAAGTTTCTGTTCCTCTTTCATCTGTGCAGGGAACAGAATTGTGGTTCCTGATGAGAACTGGCATTTTTGAGGAGTTATCCGCCATGACTCAGAACGCACTGATAACATGCTTGGTTCTGTTTTGCTTTCCTTTAGTTTTTGTACCTAACACAGGTTCCTCCCATAACCTCAGTGAGGAAGGGTTGGGAGGGGGAAATGGGCTAGTGGGGCCAATGCTAAGTGCAGAGTCTGCAAATTAAGCCCCAGTGACAAGCTCAGTAGTAATGAACAGTGTTCCTCTGGATTTAAAAAAACAATCTCTCCTTCACAAAGTCATGTTCCATTCAGCATTTCCAAAATTAATGGCAAAAGTCACAATTGAAATGGATTATTAATTGTCTGGTTTCAGTCACTGATAAGAATAAACCTGCTGAGGCCAGCTGGTCTTTTGTCAGTGTGGCTCATGGCACTATTGTTCCAGCACTGGGGATCCTGGAGTCTAAGGGAAGGAAGAGGAGAAAGGGAAGTGGGTATGCAGGGCCAACGGCCTGGCCCTCTGGGAATAGCCTACCACCCAAATGGTCAAATCCAGAAAGCCAGAGAAATCCCATCCAATTCTCGCTAGGGGTCAGAACTTGTCTCCATGGGAGCCTTTGGCTAGAGTCTGCATTGTACCCAGAAGACAATGGGAAGCCTTTAATAGCCATTCCATTACTCTATCACATTATTCTAATTCTTGGCATAGCGTTTATCACTATCTAATATTATCTCTCCATTCATTCATTTATTTATTCATTTCTTCATTGTAATTGATGATCTTTCCACTACAATGTAAGCTCCATGAGAGCAGGGACTTTTTCTGTATCACTTACAATGGCATAACCTGAAAATAATCTAGGCAGGACATGGTACATGTTCAGCAACTGTTATCACATGGATAAAGATTTGTCTTTGAGGAAGTGTCCTTCAGCACCATAGTCCATTCAGGATGATGGACTATGGTCTCATGGTAAAAGGAGAGAGTAAATCGTGCAGCAACACAATAAATAGGAAATGTGCAGTAAGGTATCTGTCCAATTTCCACTCCCAGCAAGATTGTGATATCAGTGCTGGGAAAAGGAGAACCCAAGCATCAGTCTACAGTGTGTGGGGCAGGAAGAGAGTCAAGACAAAAGGATGGACACAGTGTTTAGGGGGTGAGTCAGAAAGTCAGGCAGACGATGAAGGTGGGCAGTCAAAAAGGGTACAAACTGAAGTATGAACCAACAGGTGTGAAACCATGGAGATCCAGGTGTAGGGAGTAGATGTGATATGTCCCTCTACTGCCAAAGAAATGTGCATCAGAGAAAAAGCCTGACAACAGAGCCTGCATAGAATCAATGCTTACTACAGTACAGGTGGATAGAGAGGATTTTCAAAAGGGACAGGAGTGGCTGCAGTGTAGGACCCCCTACATCATTCCCCAGTTGCTGGGCGTGTTGGTGGCTTCCGGCTCTCTTATGAGACCCTCCAACCCTGAGACCTGCCCTCAGTAAGAGGAGCCATCCTGTCCAAGTTCAAGACATCTCCACAGGGGCAGAACACATCCAATGACTGGTGGATGAAGGGGGAGATAAAGGCCTGGCTCTACTCTCATGGCAGAACAACTCTAAAATATCATCCCAGATGAGACTCCCATTGGGATTGACTGAGGCCCTTCAAACTCAACATCAAACTTCAAATTCTTCCTCTGCCCAAGATTACTTCTGCTATTTCTTTATAAACATAGATATCAAGGTCACTTCTTAATAAACTTGTTTCACACAAATCTTTATCCTCATGTCCGTTTCCCAGAGAACCTAAGACAGATAGTGCCAGAAATGATCCAAGGACACAGACTCTACAATGGAATCACAGAGCTGGATCCGCCATGTGCCAGCGCAAAAACCCAACCTGGTGTCAGGGGAGGCCCTGACAATTCCAGCTTGCTGGAAAAGCACAGTTGTTAAAACTTCTATTGGTGATGAACTGGGATGGGATATGTGTGGAAGAGAGTGCCTTGATAAGTACAGAATCCAGGCTTTTGAGAGATTCAAAAAAGATGCCACTTCTGACCAAACAATGGAATCTGGTGGCTCTTGCCAAGCCACTGATCTTTAAAGAAAGACAATGTGCAGCTTAGGCCTGTGACTTATTCATTGAAATGAAGTGTGAAAGCTAGAAGGCCTCATTGGTGGTATCTAAGATTTTCATCTCCTATGGATAGAGGATAGAAAAAGCTAAGGATAACACCCATGACAATTTATGAGAATAGTAGAACTTCAAAAAATTTGACTCTTCATCCCTGGCAAATCTGCTATGACAACGTCAGTGTCTTCCTTGGTATGATTGGGACTCTATGACCTGAATGGGGACATCAGAGTTAATGCTAATGGTTAAAATGCGGAGCCATGTGGCCCTGCTGAAGGGGCCCTCTCCAACCTGCTGAGGCTGTGTTTGTACCTTATTTGAACATGAAGCAGAAGTCTCTATACTGTAAGACAATGCATAATTTGTCCCTATCCCCACTTGTACCAGATCAAGAACCAGAGCTCAGTGCAAACAGCACATGGTTGGGAAGTGCTGGGCCCCCTGAGAGAAAAAAGGAACTAACCCCCATGGTGGCTGCAAGAGCCAGCCCATATATATTGACCAAGAAAGAGATTGTCTATAGCACTGGATCTTAAAGATGGTGTCAAAGGTGTTGGATCAAAGGTGGCAAAAGATAAAGTTGAATAAGGACGAGTTTACTTACAGGAGCACAGTCTATTGCAATATATAATTTGAATCACGACAAGGACTTTGGGAGATGGTTTCATAACACTGTCAGGAAGACTCTTGGAACTCTGAAGAAAATTAGGGCCCACATTAAGTAAATCAGAAATGCCAGAACTGATGTCACAGATGAAAGAAGTGATAAAACAAATATTAATTTCTGAGCCAGTTTTTTTGACCCAGACCCCACTAAAAGTGAGACCAGATCCTCAGGAGTCCCTATGGCAAGTCAACACCATAATGATTCCTAGTCCTTGGTCCAAGGGATCTACAGTCATTCATTTAGGAAACCATACACTGGAAAGTGAAATTTTAAAGAATGGAAGTGTCTGGGCACTTTAATCTCCTCATGCCATAAATCCATCAGGCAAGAAAAGAACTGATCATCCTGGCTGAGGGATTGACCCTGAACCTCAAGGTGAGATGCCTCTACTTTGACACAATGGGGGCGAGAAAAATTTGTTTACAACCAATATTGAAGGTAAGAAATAAATGCATCCTCCATAGCCTAAGAAGGACATTGAGGCTAGCAGATTACTCATCTCGGAAATGAAGGTCACTTTACCAGGTAAGCTACCTGTAGCAGCAGCAGTACCAAGAGAGGGAGCAGGCACTCTGGAACTGGTAGTAGAGGAAGGAGACAAATGGGGATGCATCTTATAGTCTGAATGTAGCTTTACATTAAAATTGGTGAAATATTATGTTATTTATGTTATTAAATATTTTACCATATTTTTTGCCTCAAAAATTTTTTCCTATTTTCCACCTCTAAAACCTAGGTGAGTCTTATAGTCCAAAAATACATAAGTAAAAGCTTTTAAAAAGACACAAATAGAATGAATATCAATTAATACTGTTTAGGTGGCAAATAGAGAAAACCAAGCCACCAAGACTTACCTTTCCTTCATCTCTTGGCAGCACTCTTCCAGGCACCAGGGAGACAGCAGTACACAAAACAGGTGAAAATTCTTGCCTTTATGAAGATTAGTTTCCAGTAAGGGGAGACAAACAAAAAAATAATAATAATCTCCTTATGACTAGAAAAGTGTATCTGTGTGCTGACCCTGCTTTTTCTTCCTTTTCCTGGCAGTATATGATATATATGGCCTTGGGAACACATAACTGGTTCAGGGATGAAAGAGTGCAATGAAAATATTCTATGAAAGTACTAGGATCACAGATTACATATATAAGTTCTCCCTGGACCTATTTTTACTTAATCTCCTAACATAACCATAAGTAGAAATACAGTTTCCTCTTCCACAAATCTAGCAGTACCTAAGAGCATGGAAAGAATCACCCGTAGAGAACTCAGAGTCAAGGGTGCACTCCACAAGTTTGATTTTTTTACAATGGGCTTCACAAGATACAAAACGACTATAGCAGATCTACATCTTACAATCCCTGTGATTCACACTGGCTGGGAAAACCAAAGTCTCTTTCCCAAAATAGTGAGTAAAAGCTTCATTGTGTGTCATTGGCTCTGATTGTGTCCACCAGATTAATGTAATACATTGATTGATTTAGGACTCAATCTTATGCACTCTTCCTGGGCTGAGGGTGGAGTTGTGCTCAAGGACTAATCACATATTACAAATGACAGGATTTGTTTTAACAGTAGAGTCAACAGGACTTGATGAATTTGAAAGAAATAATAGAGCAGTGATTTTCAATGGGTGGTAACACCACTCAGGAGGGAGTTTTAAAATTTTATGGGAGTATTTCTGATTGCTACAATCATTGAAGGGGAACTACTGGCAATTAGTAAGCAGGAGCTGGGGACATCCCAATGCTCAGCAGAGAAAGAAAAGGTGTACAGAGCAATTGCAAATAGCAGATAGTCCTGAGCACTGCACAATTTTCATGTATCTTACCTGAAATTAGGCCTGAATATACACTCTACAACATGGTGCATTACAAAGAGGAGATTTGTTTTCTATGATACTATCACCATCCCTGAGCACATCAGAACAAAGAAAATTATTTTGTCCCCACAATTACAAATAATAAAGTTGAGCTCATTTATAAGATTACAAAACTTCTTCCTTGTTTTGTGTTAACAGCCTCAGTCTACAACTTGACATATTATAAATTTACTAACTTTAATTAAAGATAGTTTCTGTTAGAAATGTTGGAGAAATAGAGACGGGAGGAACCAAGTGATCTTATCCAAGTGCCTTTATTTGATGCTGTGCTGAGGGGTGGGCTGCATTGGGTGGACTTCAGCACCAGGGAAAGGCAAGAGTGGAGTTTTAAAAGAAAAAGTGCAGGGTTTGTGAGGGAATAGGGGTGGGGTTAGTCTTGTTTTTCCAGGTGGGTGCCTCAGGGTTCCAGGATGCTCTCGGGACAATGGGTGGGCTGTTTCCAGGTACAGGAGGGTCAGTCTGGCCACTGGCTATTGTGGCTGGCGCCAAGTGTCTATTGTGTGTGTTGAGAGAGAGTTTCCATTGAGCTGAGGGCTATCAATCTAGTCAGGGGACAACTGAGTCATAGGCAGCCGAGAGGGTTGGAAACTGGCTTGACTGGGTCATTAGCAGTCTGGACGTTGGGGATCTGGCCTAACCCTTTCAGTTTCCTTATCCTCTTATTTTATACCCTTGGGGGGAAAGGCCACAGATTCTGAAGCACCTGTGAGATTTTCCTGATAGTTATAGGGAAGGAAGGGCCTGACACAGTCAAATGGGGAAAATGGAGCATCCCGATGTTCAGTAGAGGAGGTAAAAAGGACAGCTATAGTAAAAAGTTAGTGCACACTTAACGGGGAGAGAAGTTATTCAAAGGGGTATTAAAATATGCCCTTTGACAGGATTATAGCATTTTCCAGGAAAACATTTAGATCCTATAAACCAATCCCATTGCTTGTCCATCAAGGATTTATTGTTGGTTGAGGTTTTGTTTGTTTAACATAGAATACATGTTATGAAGATCACTGGGCTATAAAGGGGCTGAGTTTTAAAAAATTAGAGTAACTCTGGTTTTCCTAAAACCAATTTCTAACCCAACATTGATTTTCAAACTGTGTCCACTCAGATCTCTGCTCTTTTCTGTTTCTGACCTTTCTCTTCAGAATGATTTCTGATCTTATTTCTCTTAAATCCAAATGACCCCCAGAAGCATGTGTAAGCATGTCAAAACTTCATTGTGGATTGTTAGTTTCCACTGTTGAGTAGCTCATTACCCTAAAATTTAGTGGCTTAAAACTACATTAATTATCTCAAAGTTTCTCTGGGTCAGGAATCTAAGTACAACTCAGCTGGTTTCTCCAGCTCTGGGAAGCTGGGTATCTGATAAGGCTGCAACCAAGATATCACCTGGAGCTACAGACTCATGACAAAGCTTAGGTGTGGATGGGTCCACTTCTAAGCTCACTCCTGGGTGGGTGTTCCAGGATTCAGTTCCATACAGGCTTTTGAAGCCAAGGCCTCAGTTCTTCACTGGCAATGGGGCAGAGGTTGTGCACAGTTTGTTTTAAAACAGGCATCTCTACATAGAAGCTTCCTTCATCAAAATAAGCAAGAGCAAGAGTGAAAGTGAAAGCAGGGATGGGGGAGGAGAGGTGATGAAAGTCACAGTTTTTATTAAGTAATCTTAAAAGTGATTTCTCACTGTTTTGCCATATTCTATTCATTAGAAGAAAGCCACTGGGTCCACACATATTCAAGGAGAAAAGAAGACACAAAGGTATAATTTAACAGGGAGACTTTAAAAAGTTACTTACCACATACCCCAAGCATTTGGTTTTAAAATATATTTTACATACTATAAAATATGTTATAAATTGCATTTCTTTTATTTCTCTATTTTATTATTGCTAAGGCATTTTATTAATATTGTTACTAGGTGTAAGTTATATGTCAATGAATTTCATTTTAGAAGAGAAAGGAGAGCACTGCAAAATATTTGTTACAAAGAAGACCATTGAGTCCGACAGAGTTGGGGAATACCATCCAAGATTAAGTATAGTTGCACTATTAATAGGAAAGTTGCACTGGAGATATTGACAATGGAACACAGAAAGAGAAACGAAGTCCTTGAGAAACCAGAGGAGATGGTAATCAGAACACATTAGAGGGGCTGAATTTCAATAAGGACATAAAACTTTGTATTAAAGAAATTCAAAGAAAATAAGACAATTATTTTCAAATATCTGTATGGCTATCTTGTGGAAGAGGATTTAGATGTATTTACTATTGCTCCAATCAGTAGAATTAGACCAGTAAATGGAGATTAGTAGTCATGATGATTGATGCATGAACAGTAAAGAAATTTTTACCAATCAGAACCATCCCAAGACAGATAATGCTATGAGGAAATGGGTTTAACAAACCTTACTACCTTACTGCATGCCTGCATAGGGTCCATGCTTATGTTGCTTCATCAAATGATGAAAAGATTAGAACAAGAAGTGACTAAAATAAATGTCATTAAGATCTCTCCTAACCATAATGTTCTCTGATATTGTTACCGAACAAGAGGTCCGAGGGAGGGGCAATACAATATTTGGCCCACCTAGGGATGCCCAAAACTGCTACACAACAGGGGCCCCTCCCAAAAACAAAATACTAAAATCTACTGGGCCCTTCTGTCCGCCGCCAATTGGAAAGACATCTCTCAATGCCAGAGATTTGTGAAAAGGAAACAAAATGTTTATTTAATGCTATTCAGGCCTAATGCCACCACTAAAATATCAAAGTCCTTTAGGGTGTACACCTACACCCACACAGCGCTCCCCTTCTCCCACTGTCCCAACTCCGGGTACCGTAAATCAGGAAAAGAGCACACGTCTGTATTGCAGGCTGCTGGCACCGTCAGCTGTGTCACTGTGCAGGATCTCGAGTTAATCCAAAGTACTGTGGTACCCTCTCATGGTCCACTGGCAAGAGTCCTTTGTACCCAGTTCCAGTCAAAGTCTCTCTTGCTTTTCAGGCCCCGCAGCCAAAGGGGGCACCCCAAAGCCACGTGGGCCTCTTCTACCAAAGCTGCAGGAGTCCGCACTCCACCAAAAGCATGTGGCTTTCTTCTTCACCTGGCTGCAGGGATCTCCATTCTGGCAAAGCTGCGTGGTTTTCCCCCTCACCTGGGAAAGATGGGGTCCGTATCCTGCCAAAACCACATGGCTCCCTCTTTTACCTCACCAAGAGGGAGTCCTCACTCTGCTGAAATTGCGTGGCTCTCTCTTCACCTGGGCAGTTCTCCCCTCATGTCCTGGAGCCAGTCTTTTCCAAGCTCTCACCCAGGCACCTCACTCAGGAGCGCGCAGCCCCTCGTTACCATTTTGAGTCCAAACCCTTCTCACTCAGGAGAGCAGCTCCTAGTTTCCATCCTGAGTCCCCTGCTACTCCCTTCTCACTCAGGTGTGCAGCTCCTAGTCTCATCCTCCTGAGTCCCAGCCCTTCTCACTCAGGAGAGCAGCCCTTAGTTACATTCTGAGTCTCCACCACAACCTTCTCCCTGGCTCCAAACTTGGCCACTGCTATTTAACATATCTATGAAACCAGTTAAAGGTTATAGAAATGTTAAATAATCATTCCAGAGGTTAGCTCCAAAACTGTTGCTATACAAAACAGCTCTCAATGGCCTTGCTCCATTCGTTCATTCCCCCTTGGGGGGGGGGTGAGGACATCTTATATGTCTCTCCAATATTCCTATACGCTTTGAATTCTGGACACTATTCCAAATCTTTTGGGGGGCCCCCCTGGCTGCACCCTGTATCAATATTATCAACTAACAAATGAATTCATATTTGCTGAGATAGTGTTCTATTGATATGTCTGTGCTAGACCACTTTTGCATTTTTGAGGAGCTTGTCTTTTAGAAGAATGGCTGTATCTTTTTTAGTT
Organism: Artibeus jamaicensis; assembly: GCF_021234435.1. Classification (NCBI taxonomy): domain Eukaryota; kingdom Metazoa; phylum Chordata; class Mammalia; order Chiroptera; family Phyllostomidae; genus Artibeus; species Artibeus jamaicensis. The sequence continues at coordinate 2,977,660 of NW_026521887.1, forward strand.
AATGTCCTGTTTATGCAGAAGGAAAAGTCAGAATCTACTCAAGGTTACAGATCCTAGTGGGCAAAAGATGCAAACTAGAACAAGGACAATAGAGGTAAATGGATAAAGTCCATCAGAGGGTTAAATAAAATAATTCCTTCATTTAAAAATACATATTGAACAACTGCCATGTACCAGCTTTGTGTTAATTTTTGGAAATTGTGCTATAGGCTAGTTACAATTTTAACTGCAAGATATCCTCAGCTGGGGGAAATAAGGACAGGGAGAGAGAAGGACCTAAGCAGAACTTCACTAGCTCCAAAAATTTCTGAGACATGATAGGCTGGCATCCTGGTGAAAGTTAATTATAATAGTTAGGAACATTTAATATTTGACACATATGTGGAATGTTCTTCTCTGAAATCCAGTGATGAGGCACAGAGAATTATCTTACAGTGGGCTATGAGAGGCAGAGCCTGAGAAAAGATATTCGTTCAAGAGGTTTACTTAGAGGGTGATGTTAGGAGATGGAGAGCACAGGAAGCCAGATGGAGAAGAAGAAAAAAGCCAGCAAGAATGTGGTTTCCCCAGAAACACTCCTTAGTCTGATAACACTTGGGAGTTGTACACATAGTTCATCCTACCTTGAGTCTAGGGGCAGACACTTATACCCTTGTGTCATTCAGTCATTGGCTATTGTCCACATGGAATTAACAACATGAATATCACTTATGACCTAAATGAAAGCAGGTCCAGTGGTGAAGTAGGAACACAAACCTGTTGAGTGTATTCAAGAGAGAATGGGAAGGAAGGAATTGGAGACAGTGGGAATACACAACTCTTTTAAGAAGTACTACTGCAAATGGGAGCAAAGACATGAAGTCATAGCTTGATAGATATATGGGGTCAAAAGGGTGTGTTTTAAGTAAAAAAATATGTATTTCTATGTTGAGAGGTATAATCTAATAGAGTAGACAAAATGATGATGCCAAGAGAAAAGCAAGAATCAGGGAGCAAAGGGAATAGAAGCCAGTCAATAAGTAGAGGGTGTGGCCTTAGTGAGGATAATCCATCTCTAGGAACATAAGAAAAGATAAATTATAAAGGAATACTTATGTAAATAGGAGGGCAGGTTTGATGATTAGAGATGTAGAAATTCTCTTCTGATTGTGTTTAGTTTTTGCTGAAATAGAAAGCACAGTCATAAGTGGAAAGTGAGCAAAAAAAAATCACTGAGGAAGATAGAAAAGAGGTTGTAGGTTTTAGGGGAGATGAAAAGGGGTGAAATAATCACCTAGAAAGTGATAAAGTAAATGGTAAAGGGAAAATTAGGGTTACTAAATAACTTTACTAATTCAAATGGTTTTTGAGTTGATGCTTTGAGATTCCTTAAGTGTACAGTCTGAAAATAATCCTGTCTCATTCTTTCTATATCACAGTATGTCTTTCATTTCTGTTTCCTCCTCACTGTGTTAATACTAGCCAGAACTTTTAAAATACAAAGTTCTATTGATTTTTTGTCTCAAATTCTACTCCTTTCTCTTCACCTCAACTATCACCACCTTAGGACACACTAAAATCTTGCCTGAATACTACAATAACCTCTTAATAGGTCTCCTGACATTTTGTCTGGCCCTCTTCCAACCCATTCTCTATTGCAAAGGCTAAGTGAGTTTTTCAATACAAGTCTGATCTTGTCACCATCATTCTAAATCCTGTAATGGTCCTCACTGCTTTTTGGCTAAAGACCCTAAGCAACATGCTCCTTCTTATATCTCTGCCTTATCTCATACCTCTCCACACTTTGTGAGCACCAACCACAAAAGCATTCTCTCAGCTTTTTCTCAAGTAACTGCGTGCTCTTCCCTTTGAAATACTTTTAGAACTTTTCCTGACTTTGCTCAGTTAAAAGCCTATTTACCTTTCATTTCTTTTAAAACATCAAAGAGAAGAAAAATGGAATGTACATTGAGAAGATTAATATATGCTTAACTAGAGTTTCAGAAGTAGTGAGAAGAGAAAGACTGAAGAAAAACAATATTTGAAAATATACTTACTGAGAATTTCCCACAAAGGCATCAGTATGTATACTCAAGTATTCAATAAATAAAAACTACAATAAATAAAAAGAAATGCATACCTGTACACAGTATAGAAAAATTGAACACCTATGACAAAGAGAAAAACTGAATTAAAAAAGGAACCAGACCACACAACAACAAATATTACGTTTTTAAAAGGTAATTTTTTTAAATATATATTTATTTATTTTTAGAGAGAGAGGTGGAGAGAAAGAGAGGGAGAGGAACATCAATGTGTGGTGGCCTCTCATGTGCCCCCTACAGGGGGCTGGCCTGCAACCCAGGCATGTGCCCCAGCTGGGAATGGAACCAATGACCCTTTGGTTTGCAGGCTGGTGCTCAATCCACTAAACCATACCATCCAGGGCCAGATTACCTCTAATGGAGTGGCAATCAGAGTTTCTAGTTATTTCTCAATAGCAACAATGGAGGCCAGTAGACAGAAAAATGATGATGTCAAAAATTTACCATTGCCCTAAAATTGTAGACCAGTGAAAATATCTTTTAAGAAGAGGGGAGAGCAAAAACATTTTATGAGATGGAAAATTTGTACCTGGAAGTCCCTCACTATAAGAAAGCATAAAGGCAGTAGAAAGTTGGAAGATCTGAGTTGGAAGAAGAAATGAAGGGCAAACTCATAGCAGAGAATAGGAAAACTGGCAATGTGGGACAACAATATGTTGCAGTTATAAGTTTTAAAAATAAATAAGTTGCCCTGCCTGGTGTGGCTCAGTGGATTAAACACCATCCTGCAAACCAAAGGGTCATTGGTTCCATTCCCAGCTGGGGCACATGCCTGGGTTTCAAGCCAGCTCCCAGTAGGGAGCACGTGAGAGGTAACCACACACTGGTGTTTCTCTCCCTCTCCTTCTCCCTCCCTTCCCCTCTCTCTAAAAATAAATAAATAAAATCTTTAAAAACATGAATCAGTCTTCTAAGTTTTTATACTTCTGAGGTTTAAGATAAAATTGTTGATTAATTTTAGACTTTGACAATTTAAGCATATACCTGGACTTCTAAAATTCCAGTCTTTTTTATTTCAACTAGACCACTTGCCTCATTTGCATTTGATTGATAAATTAAACTTAGCTATGAAAGGCAAAAATTTGAAACATTAAGAAAAGTATGAAAGACATTTATGACCTCAAGGTAAGCAAGGAGTTTATAAAACAAGACACAAAGCTCATTTATTATTAAAGATATAATTGATAAATTGAACTATATTAAAATTAAGAACACTTGTTCATCAAAAGATGTCTTAAAGAGGATAAAAATACAAGACAAAGTAACTGAAGGTTTTATAATATATATAGCATAATGAGTACCATAGGAAATAAAGAATTCTCATTACTTACTAAGAAAAAAAATACCAAAAAGATGTAAACAGGAATTTTATAAAAGAGGAAACTCAAATGGTCAATAAACATTAAAAAACTGATTAACCTTATTAGTAATGTAAGAGATGCAAATAAGAACTTCAATGCACCAACATTTTACATCCAAGCTGAAAAAAGTTAAAAAGCCTGATGTTACTAAGGTTGTCAAGGGTATGAAATGATGTAAACTCTTATGAAATGCTTTGGGTAATGTTCATTTGTTCAACTACCTTTTTTAAAAAATGGCAATGCCTAGTTAGTCTGAAAATGTGCAACCTTATTACCTGTCAATTCAATTTCTGGGGAATCTCTTGCATGTGAGCTATATACAATAATATTCATAGAAGCATTATTTGTATTAGCCAATAAAAGTGGAAAACCTGGAGACAATATAAATATCCTTCAACTATTAAAAAACCGGATATATTCCTATAATACTATACTATACATTGAGAATGATTCATCTACTGACATGAACACAGTAGAAATTTAATAATATTAAGTAAAACAAAAACATAAAACCATAAACTAGTCTCAGAAACAATAATATGATTTACATAACAGAAAAACTAAAAAGTGTGTAGTTTGGGGAGACATACATAAAAGACAGACTATAGAAAAAGGAATAATTATCACAAAATTCAGGGAAGTGGTTACTTAAGGTCAGTGGTTACTTCAAAATTCAGGTCAGTGAAATATTCTTCTAAAGATATGAAATGAAACAGAAGTGCCCATGAGAACAAGCCATTAGAGAAGAAACAGATGATACAGAGAGAGAGAGAGGAAAAAAGAAAAACTTCAGAAATAAAACCCTGGAGAAGGAAGGAGAAGGAGAATGGCAGAGATTAGAAGGGAAGGAGCTTGCCTTAAAAAAACAAAACAAAAAACCCAGCAGTGGTGTCTCACTCTGAACATAGTGGAGGGGCACATAGGCATATAGCTTTGGTAAAGGAAAAATGAGGGTTTTCCTGATTACTTGGAAGTCAGGGTTGACAGCTAACAGAGAGGGGAGTGGAGAGGAGGGGATATAAAAGTTTCAAAAAGAGTTGAAAAGCAGGAAATATTTAGGAGAATGTAGGACAATGAGAGAATGCTGAGTGTTTACATGGGGCTTTGTTGTCATGAATTTTCACTGAAACCCTCCACCTCACATAAATTTTCCCAGGTAACTTGTAATTTCCCACAGGTGGAGTTACAGAAAAGCTAGAAATCTGGGTCTGTGAGTTAACCAGGCATGAAGATGACTATAATAGAAGTCAGAGTTTTGTCATAAATTATAATAGAGAGCTCTTCCACAAAAAGCCTACATTCCAGCTTCAGCCATGTTTCTAGTGATTCCTGAGAAGTTCCAGCACATTTTGTGAGCACTCAATGCCAATACTGATAGGCAATGGAAAACAGCCTTTGTCATCACCACAACTAAGGGTGTGAGGTAAATATATATTCTTGTGGTATTGAGGAAAGCAGACATTGACCTCACCAAGAGGGCAGGAGGGCTCACCGAGGATGAGGTAGAATGGGTGATTACCATTATGCAGAACCCATGCCAGTATAAGATTCCAGACTGGTTTTTGAACTGACAGAAGAATGTGAAGGATAGAATATACAGCCAGGTCCTGGCCAATGGTCTGGACAAAAAGCTTCATGAAGACCTGGAGCAGCTGAAGAAAATTCAGGCCCACAGAGGGCTGTGCCACTTCTGGGGTCTTCGTGTTTGAGGCCAGCACACCGAGACCTGGAGATGCACTGTGGGTGTGTCCAAGAAGAAACAAATCTGTAGGCCTTGTTTGTTAATAGTTTGTATGCCAAAAAGATTATAATAGAGAGAAAAGGATAAGGAGATTGAGAATGTTAGCAAGGGAGGAAGGAGTTGAAAATAGAGTAAGTTTCCACTGTCACAGAGTGATTAGGGAGTGTTCAAGTCAAACAAATGCAGTTCACAAGTAGTTCAAAAATTATTGGAGAAGGGTACCAGAGCAGGTGAGCTGGAAGGAGAGTTGGCACATGAGATGACAATGAATGAATGAACTTATTGAAAACTGTTGCCTAGTTTGTACATTGCTAAAAGGATGTCAGGAAGCCCCCCTATGACCACCAGGCAAGAAAACATTCTTAGGAATTATGTATCTAAACAGATTCTGGAGGACCACAGAGGCTCAGCAGAAGAACTCCAAATGAACTAAGTCAAAAGGTGGGGATCAGGAGCTATAAACTGACAAATAGGGGAGTTATTTGGAGCTCTGAGAAGCATAGAAAGTCAAGGAGTAAATACAAAATCTACTGAGGTTCACACCAGTAATAATGTCCAGAATGGGCAATGGAACAGGAGATGAAGCCACAGGAATAGGAGCAGAGTACACAGAGAAAGAAGTAGACACTCAGAGGAAAGATGGCAATGGAACAAGAAATCTAAAACTTCTCACAAAATTGTAGGATGCCTCTTACTGCAAGAAAGTTTCAAAGCACTTCAGGGTCAGCATGAGAGCCCCTTCTCGCAAAGCATCTTTATTGGAATCTCAAGATTCTAAGAAGTAACCTGGAAAAATAAGGCCTGGCAAAGATGAACAATAGTTCACCTACAATGAATAAAGGGACACCTGTTCAAATATGGGCAGGAGGGAAAGATTCACATGAGCTGTTTTGTGAAGGCCCGAGAGAATGTATGACCAAGAAAAAATAAGTCTTGACTTTTTCTTATTTCTCAGATTAATAAAAGTAAAGAAAGTTAATATATAAAATTAAGCAAAGTTTTAAAGCAACGAGTCACCATTTTTTGGCATTGAAATTGATCTATGTGTGCCAAACTTAATAGAGTAAGTCAAAAAAAAGAAGCTACTTTAAGCTTCATTTATACTTCAAGGCGGATTGTTTACCTTCCTGTTTACCAGCTAATGTATGGCATTTGAAGGTTTTGAAGGCTAAGTAACACCCTTACCTGTCTTCTTCCACTCTGCTGTCACTCACTGTTCATCTCCTCAAACCTCTGCTCCTCCACTCCATGGCTACCAACTGCTGGTCACCTTCAAAATTTTGATCTTTGCTAAAATCTGTGTGCTGATGATTCTTATCTCCTATCTCCAGTCCCAGACTCACTCCTGACTTGCAACCTCCTATGTATACTAAACTGTCCACTGAAAATATCTATTTACATGTCCTCTGAGCACCACGAATACACCCAGACATAAAGGAGGCCCTTCATTATAAATGTCCTTCAAAGTCTGCTCATGCATTTTCTATTACTGTTCCTTGAAATCCCAACAGAATCCCAAACTACTTAAGGTCAGTCTTCCCATGATGCTTTCCACATTTAACATCCTATCGCTCATCAAGGCTTAATAATTTCACTTATTTAAGATCTTATATTCAATTATTGAACATTTAAAAATGTTCACTAGTAATCAGAAGCATATAAATCAACAGAAAGGAAAATATTTATTGTATTTTAGTTGTTGTTCAAGTACAGTATTCTGCCTTTTACTCCCATCTCAGCCCACCCACCCAGCCCTCCCTACCTCCCTCCCCTCCTAGTTTTTGTCCATGTATCTTTTATACTTGTTCCTGTAAATCCCTCCCCCTTTCCCTGAAATTCCCTCCCATTTCCCCTCTGGTCCCTGTCAGCCTGTTCTCTATTTCAGTGTCTTTGGTTATATTTTGCTTGTTTTATTGTTTAGATTCCTGTAAAAGGTGAGATCATATAGTATTTGTCTTTCACCACCTGGCTTATTTCACTTAGCATGATGCTTCCCAGTTCCATCCATGCTGTCCCAAAAGGGTAGGACCTCTTTCTGACTTTCTGCTGCATAGAATTTCATTGTGTAAATGTACCATAGTTTTTGGATCCATTCATTTACTGATGGGCACCTAGGTTGCTTCTAGCACTTGGCTATTGTAAATTGTGCTGCTATGAACATTGGAGTGCATAGGTTCTTTTGGATTGGTGTTTCAGGATTCTTAGGGTATAATCCTAGCAGTGGAAATGCTGGGTCAAAAGGCAAATCCATTTTTAGTTTTCTGAGAAAATTCCATACTGTTTTCCACAGTGGTTGCACCAGTCTGTAATCCCATCAACAGTGCACTAGAGTTCCCTTTTCTCCACAGCCTCTCCAACATTTGTTGTTTGTTGCTTTGTTTATGATGGCCATTCTGACTAGTGGTGAGAGGTTTTCATTTGCATCTTTCTGATAGCTATCGATATTGAGCATCTTTTCATGTTTTTATGGATCCTCTGTACATCCCCCTTGGAGAAGTGTCTGTTTAAGTCCTTTGCCCACTTTTTAATTGGGTTTCTTGTCCTCTTAGAGTGGCGACATGTAAGTTCTTTGCATAGTTTGGAGATTAAACCCTTGTCTGAGGTGTCATTCACAAATATGTTTTCCCATGTGGTTGGTTCTCTTTATTTTAATATTGTTTTCTTTAGCTTTGCAGAAGCTTTTTATTTTGGTGAGATCGCATTTGTTTATTTTTTCCCTTATGTCCCTTGCTCTAGGGGACATATCAATAAAAAAGTTGCTGTGTGAAATATCTGAGATTTTCCTGCCTATGTTCTCCTCTAGGACTTTAATGGTGTCACAGCTTATATTTAAGTCTTTTATCCACCTTGAATTTATTTTGGTGTATGGTGTAAGTTGGTGCTCAAGTTTCTTTTTTTTTTTTTGCACATAGCTGTCCTGTTCTCCCAACACCATTTGTTGAAGAGGCTATTTTTACTCCATTTTATGTTGCTTCCCCCTTTGTCAAATATTAATTGACTGTAGAGACTTGGGTTTATTTCTGGGCTCTCTGTTCTGTTCCACTGGTCCATGTGTCTGTTTTTATGCCAGTAACAGGCTGTTTTGATTACAGTGGCCTTATAACACAGTTTGGTATTAGGTATTGTGATCCCTCCAACTTTGTTCCTCTTTCTCAAAATTGTAGCTACTATTTGGGGTCATTTATAGTTCCATATAAATTTTTGAAGTGTTTGTTCTATGTCTGTGAAATATGTTATTGGTACTTTAATAGGTACTGCATTGAATCTGTAAATTGCTTTGGGTAATATGGACATTTTGATGATGTTAATTCTTTTAATCCATAAACACGGTATATGTTTCCATTTGTTTGTGTCTTCCTTGATTTTTTTCTTCAGTGTTGTGTAGTTTTGTGCATACAGGTCTTTTACCTCTTTGATTAGGTTTATTCCTAGGTATTTTATTTTTCTTTTTGCTATATTAAATGAAATTTTTTTTCTTGATTTCTGCTTCTGCTATTTCATTGTTTGTATACAAAAATGCCTTTGATTTCTGGATATTGACTTTGTATCCCACTGTTTTGGCAAATTCATTTATTAGGTCAAACAGTTTTTTGGTGGATTTATAGGATTTTTTATGTACACTATCATGTCATCTGCAAACAATGACAGTTTTGCCTCCTCCTTTCCAATTTGGATGCATTTTATTTTATTTTCTTGTCTGATTGCTGTGGCTAAGACTTCCAATACTATATTGAAGTGGTGAAAGTGGACAACCTTGTCCTGTTCCTGATTTTAGTGGAAAAGATTTTCGTTTTTGCCCATGGACTATGATGTTGGCTGTAGGTCTCTCATATGTGGCCTTTATTACGTTGAGGAATGCTCCCTCTATTCCCACTTTGCTGAGTGTTTTTATCATAAATGGATTTTGTACCTTATGAAATGCTTTTCTGCATCTATTGATATGATCATGTAATTTTTGTCTTTGCTTTTGTTTATGCGGTGTATTACCTTTACTAATTTGTGAATGTTGAACATCCTTGCATCCCTAGGATGAATCCCACTTGGTCACAGTGTATGATCTTTTTAATGTATTGTTGGATTCAGTTTGCCAATATTTTGTTGAGGATTTTAGCGTCTATGTTCATTAGTGATATTGGCCTGAAGTTTTATTTCTTTGTTGTGTCTTTATCTGGCTTTGGGATTAGGATAATGTTGGCTTCATAAAGAGTTTGTGAGTCTTCCATCATTTTAAATTTTTTGAATAGTCTGTGAAAGATAGGGGTTAGCTCTTCCTTAAATGTTTTGTAGAATTCTCCTGTGAAACCGTCCAGTCCAGGGCTTTTGTGTGATGGGAGTTTTTTGACTACTACTTCAATTTCTTCTGCTGTTATTCATCTGTTCAGGCTTTCTGCTTCATCTTCACTGAGTTTTGGAAGATTATATTTTTTAGAAATTTGTTCATTTCACCTAGATTTTCAAATTGGTTAGCATACAGTTCTTCATAGTGATTTCTTACAATCCTCTGTATTTCTGTCGTGTCAGTTGTGATCTCTCCTTGTTCATTTCTGATTGTGTTTATTTGGGTCCTCTCTCTTCTTTTCTTTTTTTTTTTTATTCAGTAATTTTTTTTTATTAAATAAATTTATTTATTTTTTTGAATTAATTATGCTGTTACAGTTGTTCTATTCCCCCCTTCATTCCCCTCCACCCTGCCCCCCCAACCCCACCATTACCCCCTTTAGTTTATGTCCATGTGTCTCAAGTCCTTTAGGTTCTATATTTCCCATACTATTCTTGCCCCTCCCCCATCTATTTTCTATCTACTGTCTATGCTACTTATTTTCTGTACCTTCTCCCCCCGTCTCCTCCTCCCACTCCCCTGTTGCTAACCCTCCTTGAGATCTTCATTTCTATGTTTCCACTCCTGATCTAGCTGTCCTCTTAGTTTGCTTTCGTTTTAGGTGTGGTTGTTAATAACTGTGAGTTTGTTGTCCTTTCACTGTTCATGTTTCTTTAACTTCTTTTTCTTAGATAAGTCCCTCTAACATTTCATATAATAAGGGCTTGGTGATGATGAACTCCTTGAATTTGGTCTTATCTGAGAAGCACCTTATCTGTCCTTCCGTTCTAAATGAAAGTTTTGCTGGGTAGAGCAATCTTGGTTGTAGGTCTTTAGATTTCATGACTTGGAATATTTCTTTCCAGCCCCTTCTTGCCTGTAAGGTCTCTTTTGAGAAATCTGCTGACAGCCTGATGGGGACTCCTTTGTAGGTGATTGTCCCCTTACCTCTTGCTGCTTCCAGGATTCTTTCCTTCATTTTAATTTTGGCTAATGTAATTATGATGTGCCTTGGTGTGTTTCTTCTTGAGTCCAACTTTTTTGGTACTCTCTGAGCTTCTTGGATTTCTTGGAAGTCTATTTCCTTTGCCAGATTGGGGAAATTTTCTTTTATTATTTGTTCGAATAGTTTTTCCACTGGTGGTTGTGTCTTTCCCCCTTCTGGTACCCCTATAATTCGGATATTGGAGCGTTTATAGATGTCCTGGAGGTTCCTAAGCTTCTCCTCATTTTTCTGAATTCTTATTTCTTCATTCCTTTTTGTTTGATGATTTTTTTCTTCTTCCTTCTGGTCTACTCCAATGATTTGAGTCCCAGTTTTTTTTTCATCTCTATGGTTTTCCTGTGGAATTCCATTCATTTCCCTTAATTTAGCCTTCATATGTTTCTCTAATTTGTGGCTATAGTCCACCAGATCTGTGAGGAAGCTGATGACCAGTGTTTTAAACTGTGCGTCTGAGAGATTTGCTATTTCTTCGTCACTTAGATTTATCTGTGGGGCTTTGAGGTCTTCCTGCGACATTTTTGGTCTGTTCTGGCCCTTTAAGTGGGAGGAGCGGCGCCTTGGAGTCCCAGGTTGCTGGGTTGTGACGCTGTATGTGGGGGCGTGGTCAGAGCGGGGAAATGGCAATGGCGCCGCCAGCCGCCGGTCCAAGCGCTCACTCCCTCACCCGCGTGCAACCACGCAACCTCAGTCAACTCGCTGCCACCGCCTCCCCACTGACTCCTCCGCAGTCGCTCCCCCGGTGGGTTGCTCACTAGGTCCAATCCTGGGTTTGGAACCCGTGCGACTGGATTCGCGCGCCTGGATTCTGCGCCGGGTGGACTCCTTTGTAACTCCTCACCCGCCGCCGGTTTCGCCCCTTACCGGTCGGGCCAAAGAATTTGTTGTTAGCGGACTTCCGAAAAGTTCAGTTTTCCGTGTTCTGGTTGTGTTTTCTGATGCTAATATTTAGTTGTCCCTCAACTTGGTTGTGTGAGGAGGCAGGCACATCCACCTTAAACCTCCATCTTGGCGGAAGTCCTCTCTTCTTTTCTTGATGAGCCTGCTTAAAGGCTTGTCGATTTTGTTTATCTTTTCAAAGAACCAGCTCCTGGATGCATTGATCCTTAGAATTGTGCTTTTCATCTCTATGTCATTCAATTCTGCTCTCATCTTGGTTATTTCCTTTCTTCTACTAGCTCTGGGCTGTCTTTGTTGCTCTTTCTTGAGTTCTTATAGGTGTAGGGTTAGATTGTTTGTTTGAAATGTTTCTATCTTTCTTAGGTAGGCCTGTATTGCTATAAACTTCCTTCGCAGGACTGCCTTCACTGTGTCACATAAATTTTGAGTTGTTGTAAGTTCATTTTCATTTGTTTCCAGAAACTTTTTGATTTCTTCTCTAATTTCATTCTTCACCCATTCATTGTTTAATAGCATGGTATTTAATCTCTGTGATTTTGGGTGTTTTAGGTTTTTTCCCTTGGGATTGGTTTCTACTTTCAGTCCTTTGTGGTTAGAGAAAGTGCTTGGTATTATTTTAATTTTCTTGAATTTATTGAGGCTTGTTTTGTGTCCTATTATGTGGTCTATCTTTGAAAATATTCCATGTCATTTGAAAAGAATGTGTATTTAGGTTCTTTGGGATGAAGGGCTCTATATATATATATCAGTTAAGTTCATTTCATCTAGGGCATTGTTCAATGCCACAATACCTTTTTGATATTTTGTTTGGAAGATCTGTTCATTTTTGACAGTGGGGTGTTAAAATCCCCTACTATAATTGTGTTTCTGTCAATATCTTTCTTGAAGTCCTCTAAGATTTTCTTTATTTATTTGAGTGCTCCTATGTTGGGTGCATATATATTTACAATGTTTATGTCTTCTTAGTAGATTCTTCCCTTGAGTATTATGAAGTGACCTTCTGGGTCTCTATGACCTTTTTTTAAGTCTATTTTGTCTGATATGAGTATTGCTACCCCGGCTTTTTTTCCTGTTTGCTTGCTGGGAAAATTTCTTTCCAGCCCTTTACTTTCAATCTGTGTATGTCTTTTGTCTTGAGGTGGGTCTCTTATAGGAAGCATATGTGTGGGTCATGCTTTCTTGTCCACTCAGGTATTATATGTCTTTTGATTGGAGCATTTAATTCATTTACATTTAAGGTTATTATTGATAGATATTTATTCATTGTCATTTTTATACCTGTGTTTCTCTCTCTCTCTCTCTCTTTTCCTTCCTTTTCTTAAAGAGGTCCCTTTAGCATGTCTTGCAAAGCTGGTTTGGTGGAGGTGTATTCTTTTAGACGTTTTTTTTTTTTTTTTTTTTTCTGGAAAGCTTCTTATTTGGCCTTCTATCTTCATTGAGAGCCTTGCTGGGTAAAGTAGCCTTGGTTGCAGGCCTCTGGTTTTCATCACTTGGAATATTTCTTAGCATTCTCTTCTTGCTTGGAGTGTTTCCATTGAGAAGTCAGTTGCTAACCTTATTGGGGCTCTCTTGTATGTTATTTCCTTTTTCTCCCTTGCTGCCTTAAGATTCTTGAAATTTTGCCATTTTGACGATAACGTGTCTTGAAGTGGGCCTCTTTGGGTTCCTCTTGATTGAGACTCTGTGTTTCCTGGATTTATGTAACTTTTTCTCTCATCAAATTAGGAAAGTTTTTCATCATTACATTTTCAAATAGGTTTTCTATCCCTTTCTCTTTTTCTTCTCCTTCTAGTATCCCTATTATTTGGATATTATTACAGTTCATATTGTCTTGTATTTCTCTTTATCCTTTTTCAGTCTTTCTAAGCCTCTTTTCCTTTCTTGCTTTTTCTGGGTGTTGTTTTCTACTTTGTCCTCCAGCTCACTGATCCAATCTTCTGCTTTATCTATCCTGCTTTTGATTCCTTCTACTGTGTTCTTCGGTTCAGATATTGTATTCTTCATTTCCTCTTGACCCTTGTTGATAGTTTCTTTTTCCTTTTTAATGTTGATATAGTTTGTAGCAAAATCATTGTAGTTTCCCTGTAGTTTCTGGTAATTCACTGTGAGCTCATGGAGCTTCCTGATAACCATTGCTTTGGACTCAATATCTGATAGTTGAGTTGCCTGTATTTTATTTAGCATTCTTTCTGAGGCCTCCTCCTTTCATTTCACTTGGGGATTGTTTCCTTGTCATCCCATTGTTTGTGAGACTCTTCTTGTTATCCTCAGCTTCTTAAATTGTTCTGACTCCTTGGTTTATGGTGTGAACTTCTGTGGTAGAATACCTGTGAGATTCAGTGGTGCAGTCTCCTTCGGGTATCCCAGTGTTCAGTGCTTCCACCTACTCTCTTTTGTGATCAGTTGGAGGAGTAAGAGAAAATGGTTTAAGACAAGAGAGTATTCTATGCTATTTACGGTACCAGTCAATAGAAAAGAGATAGGAGATCCTTTGGCTATGTATAGTGTTAACTGTGATCTTACACCAAACTAGCCACCTTTTAGAAAGGATGGAAAGAAGTAAGACTCTTGTTGGGGAGGGAAGGCTTGTGAGTTGGATCTAGAAAGCAGTGAGGTTGTGAGAGGTCAGGTTCTGAGGTAAGGTGAGAGTAAAGGATAGTAAATAGGTGTAGTATGTGAGAGAATAGAGTTAACCGCAACAGTAATAGAGTTCAGGAAACTGTGAAGTGGACTAAGATCTGGGAGGGATGTTGTGTAGTATTTACAACAGTGTGGAACAGCTTTTATTTACAATAATATTAGAGTAACAATCATATGACAGAATCTATGAGATCTAGATACCAAGAATAGGGAGTATAGGACCTTTAGTAGTGTGCTAATGGAACACAGGTAAAGTGAGGGACAGTAAATTAGCAATATGCTATGAATAAGAGAACAGGGGAAACCTGTCAAATGATACAATATAACCAGCCAACCAAAGAAAGTGGCTAAACAGAAAGAAGAGGAATACAAAAATATTATTCAAATAAAAGATGTAAGAATAATGAAAATAATACAAATATTCAATAATGTGCAGTTTCTCTGTAATAGCAAGGTGAAATTTGTCTCTCTGTCTCAGCTGTTGGGATGCCCTCTCTTTGGGTCCAACTCTGGTCTTTTCACAGTTCCGGGGTTGTTGTTTTTTTTTTTGTCTCATGTGTGGATATTTTAAAAAAGAAAAGCAGACTAAGGAAGGAAGAAGAGAGAAAATTTGGGGGAAAAGGAAGAAGAAATAAAACAAGAAAGAAGGAAAGAGAAGCAAAAGGAATTGAGAGATAAAAAATTACTTAAAAAATCAAACAAACAAACAAACCTCTTGCTGGTTTCAAACTGGCCAAACCATTTTTTTTCTGGTCTTGCTGACTACAGCAGGGTGAGGGGCAACTGGTATGCTTTTCTTCCTTCCTGTTCAGTACTAAGTCAGCATAAAAGTCTTTAAAACCACATTTTCTTTAACTCAGTGACTTCACAACTAGAAATCTACACCACGGAAATAAACCGGGAAATACATAAGTATTTAACTACACTTAATTTCACAACATTTTTTAAAATAGAAAGAAGTATAAATTGCATAAATGCATAAATAGCCTGAATAAGAGATTTGTTAAATAAATTATGGTACATTTTTAAATTTCATTGAAACCATTAAGAATAATTATATAGTCCCATTTGTTTATTTTTTCTTTTGTTTCCCTTGCCAGAGGAGATATATGAGAAAAATATTGTTATAAGCAATGTCCCAGATTTTATTTCCTACATTTTCTTGTAAGATTTGTGTGGTTTCAAGTCTAACATTTAAGCCTTTAATCCATTTTTTAATTTATTCTTGTGTGTGGCATTAGAAGATGATCTAGTTTCATTTTTCTGCACATATCTGTCCAGTTTTTCCCAACATCATTTGTTGAATAAACTACCTTGAGTCCATTATATGTGCTTGCTTCTTCTGTCAAATATTAATTGACTATAAAGGTGTGGGTTTATTTTTGGGTTCCTGATTCTGTTCCATTGATCTCTTTGTGTTTATGCCAGTACTGTTTTGATTACTATGGCCTTATAGTATAGTTTGATATCAGAGTGATTCCTCCAAATTTGTTCTTCTTTCTAAAGATTGCTGTTGCTCTTCAGGATCTTTTGTGATTGCCTATATATTTTAGAAATATTTGTTCTAGTTCTTTGAATCTATATCACACTAAAAAGTTTTGCACAGCAAAGGAAACTATCAACAAAATGAAAAGACAACACACTGAATGGCAGAACATATTCACAGATGCACCTGAGAATGGGTTAATATTCAAAATTTATAAAGAAATTATAAAACTCAACACCAAAAAAACAAACAAACAAATTAAAAATGGGCAAAAAATGGGCAATAGACACTTTTCCAAAGAAGACATACAGATAACCAATAGACATGAAAAAAATGCTCAATGTCACTAATCATTAGAGAGATGCAAAGTAAAACCACAATGAGATATCACCTCACACCAGTCAGAATGGCTATCACCAATAAATCAACAAACAATAAATGCTGTTGAGGATGTAGAGAAAGGGGAACCCTTTTGCATTGTATGTGGGAATGCAGATTGGTGCAGTAACTATGGAACAGTTTGGAAAGATCTTAAAAAGTTAAAAATGGGTCTGCCTTTTGACCCAGTAATTCTACTTCTGGAAATTTATCTGAAGAAACCTGGAACACTAATTTAAAATAATATAAGCACCCCTATATTCATTGAAGCATTATTTAGAATAGCTGACATTTGGAAGTAGCCCAAGTGTCCATCAGTAGATGAGTGTATAAAACAACTATAGTACATTTACTCAATGGAATACTACTCTGCCATAAAAAAGAAGAAAATGTTACCCTTTGTGACAGCATGGATAGACCTGAAATAAGCCAGTCAGAGAAAGACTAATACCATATGATTTCACTCATATGTGGAACCTAATGAACAAATTGAACTAACAAGCCAAACAGAGACAATGATAGAGAGCAGGCTGACAGCTCTGCAGGGGGAGCTATGGGGTTAGAGAGGGAAGAATCAAACAAAATCAAGCAACTCTTAATTAAATCTAAAATTATTTAATAATAAAGCTACTAAAGAAAAAACACTCAACTGTTGAATATTTCTGTTTGCTAAAAAAAGCATATGAACTTCATTTAGTTAAATCTTAGATCAGCATATAAATATGCAGGAGTAAACTTTGAGACCATTAAAGGTAGGATAAATGTAAAACTGCAATACCTATGATTTGAGGTCAGTTACTATCTACCAAAAAACAGGTAACTGCCTCCTGCTCTCTTCATATAGCCAACTTGTTACAAAATCAGGTAAAATAAATGTCACACATTTTTACATAGAAATGAGATAAAATAAAACAAAAATTTTAACGTAGGACACAAGTCCTAGTTGGATAGAGGATATATTTACCTAAAGTAAAACAACATGCCAAGGCAACATACACTAAGTGCCAGAGAAGTACAGGCTAATGGTGTGGAAGACAAAGGACTGATAAGGTCAAAGAGGATGTCAAGAAGAGAAAAGACTTCAGCCTGACTTAAATGACAGGTAACTATGAGAAAGAAAAATGAAAAATGTATTTCAATTAAGATAAATATTAAGGAAATGAAAGTATGAATAATGTTTTTATGAAAAATTAGAAGACTGAAATAAAAAGAACGCTCTTGTACAAGAGCTGTGAGAGATGCAGGTGGCAAGATTAGATGCCACACAACCCCCTCATACACACAACATACACAATACATACATTCCACATTCAACATATACACCATATGCAATGCACATGCAATATACACAATACACACTTCAAATCCAACATATACACCAAACACAACACACATACAATACACACAGCACACGAACATCATTCACAATCCACACACACACAACATATACAATACACACACATAAATTTACATAATCCATAAATACAACATATATAAATCATACCCCCCACACAACATACACACCACATGCAATATACACAAACACCCAGGCAAAACTGATCACATGCACAAACACACACCACTATGCACAGACAAAACATGCACACAAATAAACCACCACACACACAGATATACAAAAATACATGCAGTACACAAACACATGCCACATACACAAAATATACATCACTCACAGTACACATACCACACATGACACACACATAAAATATGCACAAACATACCACACCATACAAATATACTCTCCACACTCACACATACAAATCCAGCACAACACATACCACCCTTATAAAAACACAAAACACCACACACTACACACACAACAACACATACCTCACACACACAACACTTAGTAAACACCAAGCACAAACACACAACACAGATCATGTGCATAACATGAGAGTAAACATCTAATTCCTTGGTTTAAAATAAGTTATATTATGGAAAAAGTTACATTGGGTTATAATATACCCTAATTTATTCATATTTTTATAATAAAACATTTGTCTCCATCTGTCAAGTTTCCACCCTCTCATCTCCCTCTTGGCTTTGTCTTCTGCAGACATGGGGAACTGGTCACCTGGTGATGAATGGAAAGCAACAACCAGCAAGGTGACTGTTCTCAACACAGAGTTTCAACCATTCCTCCTATTTTCCTTAGGCCTGTCCCCTGTCTACTACCATACCTGTTGCTTCCATTGGCTCGCTTCTTCTGATATTCCCTTCTAGGATGTTTACATTCCAGGTTCTGCTCCTCTCCTAACTGGCTACCATTTTGCTTCCACTTTCCAACTTATAAAAATGCTCTGAATTCATCACTCTTCTGATATTGTCTCATGTCCTGATTTTTGGTTTTTGTGTTGTTTTATACCTTTATACTTAAAATTAACTTTCTGATATTCTGTTGGAATTTGGGGAGATTATGGAAATTGTTAATTATGTGTGTTCATTTTGTGTTTTTTTTTAACCAGAAGTCCCTATAATAAGTTCTAATTGTGGAAATGACAAAGGAGTCTGGATAATAGTAATGGTTAAATTTTATTCTCTGTCATTTGAGATAAAGTTTTGCTTATAATCCAACCTCTAAATTTTTCAGAATAAATGCAAACAAAAGCATGTGCACACATATCCTCCCCACAAGCTGCAGAGCTCTGATATTGACCAAGGAGCCTCACATTTAACATACAATGATCTCAGACTCTTGCCAGGAGGAGGCCCAGCATGATATATAGTCATTTTAGGGGGAAAAATAACTTCCCCTACAGATATAAACTGATGCTAAGAATGAATGGCTTTGCATTTCCAATTGGTCACTACCAGTGCAACCAAATTTTATGAAGCAAACTTAAGCAATTGAAAGAAAAGTTGTTTATCTTAAAATGAGCTAGAGTCCCTACTCACCAAACAAATAAGAAAATCACAGTCTTAAAATTTGGGATAGCTTCTAATTTTGCTCCAGCTTTTGGATATCATGCAGGTGAACCATTAAAGCAGTACTTATTAGTTTCTGAATTTTCATTCATTTACTCCTTTACTCATGCAATCAATCTTTATTGAGTAAATACTATGTTCTAGGCACTGTTTTAAACACAAGGGATGTAGCACTGTATGAAATGGACAAGATTTGTTTGGTAGCTTTTGTTCAAGTAATAGGCAAAGACAATGAATTCACTGTGATAAGCAGGAAGAAGAGAAACAATGCAAAGTAAAACAGAAGAGTGACAGTGTGGAGATTAGAGAGAGTAGACCTGCTTCTGTGAAGAATGATGTTTGAGTAGACACATGAAAGGTGCAAAAAGAAGATCAATAATGAAAGGTAGTCCCAACTGTACTGAGGAAATAAACTTGTGAAATTTGGGGTAGAGTTCCAAGCAAATACGAAGACCCTGGGGCAGGGATAACTTTGGTACTTGGGGGAAAGACCAAAAAGGCCAAAGTAGCTGAGACTAAATAAGTAAGCAGTTCAGAAATTTAGACAGGGTTCTTTGCAGGTCATGAATTAAGATTTTTCTAGCAAGAGAGTGTGGTTTGATTTATATTACTTAAATGAGCACCTTTGTAGCTTTGTTTCCAGAATACTGACAGTGAGCCAGAAACAGGACTAGGGAGGCCAGTTAGGGAGAACTTGGGGTCATCTAAAACAGACTAAAGTGGGCCCTACAAAGATGGTGAAAAAGGATCAAACTAAAGGTATAGACCTAAGTAAAAGCTTACAGGACTTGGTGATCTATTGGACATATAGGTAAGCATGGAATTTGGAGATGGTCTAAAGAATAGAGATGGCAAATACTAGGGATGCAGAAAGTTCCAGTAAGGAGCAACAAGGGTTTTGTTTTCAATATGTTAAGGCTAAAATTCTTACTCTCCATTCAAGTAATTGTATCTACTGTAGGATCTACAAGTCTGGACCTCAGGTTAAAGAACAGGGCTGGAAATACAAGTTTGGGAGGATCATGAGAGTTCAGATGGAAAACAGGGCCTGGAGAATCCCCTGGAGAGGAAATATAAATCAGATAATCAGAGGTGGGGTGGGAGAGGAGGAGAATGCACAAGAATGACCAGTGGGGAGGACAAGGTATGATGCCCTGAGATCAAAAGAGAAAAGTGTTTTGAAAAGAAGAAAGGATGTGCTCTAAGCTGCTGAGGGGTGAGTAAGATCAGGACTGCAAATGGACCATTGGGTCTGGTGAGCTGGAGGCCACTGGCAACAAAGACAAGAGCTATTGCAGCAGAGGAGTAAAGGTCCCAGCTGAAGAGAGTAAGGGGTAAGGAGAATAGTGGTGAAGACATAGAAACAGTAAAAACAGAAATTGGTGTTTGTAAAAATGCTTGGAGAAATGCAGAATCAGGGACTTTCTTTCTTTCTTTCTGAGAGTTAATTCCATGTTTTTGTACATTAATGAACTAACTTTGGGGATACAAAAAAAAATTAACCATGCAAATGAGAGGAGATAAAAGCAAGAACAAGAAGAAAAAGCAAGAACAAGAAGATTTGGACCCAATTCAGGTGTTGAATTTTGGGGGGAGCAAGGACAGTTCTTCCATTTCTACTCCAACCCATTCATCTGCATCTCTAACCTTGGCCTAAATCCACTTAAACCTACAAATCTATCAAACTTTATGTCCAATAAAGTAAGGGACCACTTGCTGACATTATTTTTAATTCTTATCTTAAAAATTTATCATAAGTATTTTAGCACATATATATTTCCATCTGACCTAAGTTTTGTTGCAGGTTCATTTCATTTAAAGCAATAATAATTTCATATTGTTTGAAATTCAAGTTACAAAAAGCATGAAAAATTGTCCCCTGTGCCAGTAACTCCCAAACATTCATTACCTCGACCCAGAAGTCAACAATCTCACCATTTCTTAAATATTCTTTCAGAAATATTTTGTGCATATACACTTTTATTTCTTCTTTCTTTTTCCATTTTTATACAATTAGTGACACATGGCTCTGTCTGTTGGTTTATTTTCTTAAATTATATCAGAGATTATTTGCTATCAGTGACCAAGGAAAACTGTCATTCTTAAAAAAAAGAAATCTAATAAAGGAATAGTCTTCATTAAGACCCCATAAAAGAAACATGAAAACACAAGCAAGAAATGTCAAGATGAAAAAAATAAGAAGAAAAGCATCATATGGAAATAAAGATAATTGGGAAGAGAAATAATATAAGAGATATTATTGAAAATGTAGTAAAATAGAAGATAGAAATAAGAGAAGTGAACAAAGGATATTAAAAATTTTAAAGGATTAAAGAAAAGATGAAAGGTACAAGAGGGAAAAGAAAAAAGTACACATGGTTAGAATCCCTCTAGCTGTAGTAACAATAACAATAGTAATAAAATAAAACATTTAAGTACAGATTTAAAAAATAAACTTTCCAAACATAAAAATAAAGCAAACCTGTTTCTAAATGAGAAAAGCACACGCTATGTTTGAGAAACTACATCAATATCATCAATGCAAATAGATATCTTAGAAAATTCATCCAACCATAAAGAAAGACTCCTTTGTTCAGGTAGACAAAAAGATCAGTCTAAATGCTGATTTCCTCAGAGCAGTGGTCAGTACCAGAAGACAACAGAGCAGTAGCTCTAAGAGTGAAAATAAACAGCAATAACAACAAAATATACCCTAATGACTTCATAGTGAAGGAAGTTATTCTTCAAATACAAAGGTGACAGAGTTTTGAAGTTGCACAAACTCAGTCACCACGACTCCCATGAGATGTCCATGAGGAACTCTCAGAGAACAAACTTCAGTCAACCCAAACCATCACAGAAGGACCAAGTCTAAATCTGCTGCAGTAATGAAGGGGAAGAAGAAGAACACAAATGCCATCTGCACTGATGATGTAGAGATGACACAATTAATAAACAGCAGCAGGGGAAGAAAATGAAAAGTAGAGTCAATGTGTTGATAGCTGAGAGTGGGAGGCTGTGGTTCAAAGCTGACACACTAGGAAAGAGAAGTGTAAGTAGAGCACACTGTTGAAATATAAATACTAAGAAATACACTATTACTGATTAAAATAAAGTTATAAAAGAAAAAGAGGCAGAGGGATAATTCTAATGGCATCAATGCTGTCTAAAATAAATGAATAAAAAGTATGTGTAATATTATATATATATAACATATACCTTAAAGAACTCCATCCATAAGGAAAGCAGATTATATTGTGAAAAACTTTAAAAATACCCTGAATACTGGCATAAAACATAAAATAATGTGACAGAGAAAATAAAAAACATAACTATTAATCATTAAATGAAAATATGATTAAATCACCTATTAACAGAGAAAGATCTTCAGCCTTGACTGTTGTGGTTCAGTCAGTAGAGCATCCTCTCACAAACTACAAGGTTGCCAGTTTGATTCCAGGGTCAGGGAACACACCTTGGTTGTGGGCCAGGTCCCTGGTTGGGGGTGTGTGAGAGGCAACTGATTGATGTTTCTCTCATGCATCAATATTTCTCTCTCTTCCCCTTTCTCAAAAAATAAATAAATAAAACATTTAAAAATATACATATAAAAATGAAAGAGAAAATTATTGGATTTTATCACAAAGCAAAATTCAACACTGTGTTCTGCACAAGAAACACTCCCTATAAAGGTGATTAAGTTCAGGTAAAAATAAAAAGATGGGCAAAATACAACTAAGTAGATACAAACAAAAAGAAAGTTTTGGTCCTGATATTAAAATCAGAGAGAGTAGAATTCTAGTCCCAAATTATTAAAAGTGTCATGAAGTGCACTTTGTAATAGACTAAATATCCAATAGCAGTATTCACAAAATGAAATCAGAGAAATAGACACAGCCCACAGTGGGAAGAGATTCAAATTCACCTGTAAGGATATGAAAAATCCATAAGCTAAAAATAAGTATATATCAGTAGTGAAAAGACATGATAATATTAATACATTGGGGGGAAATATTTTCATTCTTATCCAAGAAAAAAATTTACCTTCTTGTTATAAAAGAGTTTTTAGGAATTGAGGGGAGAATAAGAACTTATGGGGAAAAAAGAAAATACATGCAAAGGATATAGACTATTCACAGAAAAATCAATGTGAGTAACCCTTAAATATATGAAAAGGGTTTCATATTTAAATATATGAAAAATATACAATGTCCACCCATAATAAGAAAAATAATTATTAAAGGTACACTGAGTTAGCCATGGCCAGATAGCTCAGCAGGTTAAAGCATCAACCCTATATTTCAAAGTTGAGGATTCAATCCCCAGTCAGGGCACATACAAGAATCAACCAAAGAACGTATAAATAAATGGAACAACAAATTTGTGTGTGTCTCTCTCTTTGTGTCTCTCTGTCTCCCTCTTTCTCTCCATTTATCTCTCTAAAATCAGTAAATTACAAAAATGTAAATAAAATAAAAAAATAAAACTACACTGAGATGCAGTTTCTTACCAAAAAGACAAACAAAAATCCCCAGGTTTTACGACATGGAGAGGCTATTAGTTTACCTGGCCCCCTGTACTTGGAGTGCAGGAAGAGACAGAAGAAAAGCCCATCACCCCCAATTGGTAGGGGGCAGGTATAATAAACAAGGGATCTCACACTCCAGGCTTTTCCTGGTTGCTGCAAGTAGATCTCCACACCTGCCATCCAGAATCTTACAATATGTATAGAGTCTAGAAGTCTTAATCAGGATTCAGTCACATATTCATTCCAGATGATCTTAGAAACATATTACCCTCTCAAGGCTGCATCCTTGGAACAACGACTAGTGTGAAAACAGTGGGTTCAACACATATTGATATTTTGAGGACAGGGGAGGGGATGGGGTCTCTGATTATACTGGATCCAATTCGAGAGTAAACTGGTGGTCACATCCTCTAGATGACTTCTTCCTACAGCAGCATCCTCTTTCTTCAGAGGATGAACCAAAATAGTGCTCTACAGGAAAGAGCCCAACTTGACAAAATTTGAAGGGTTTGGGTGAAGTTATCTTTGGAATATATAATCAGCAGTTCTCAGCAATTCACAGGGAACAGAAAGAGCTTTTTAGACAAAAGGAAAAAACAGAAAGAATGTGTTATTTATGTTTTGAGATTTAGCAAATAAAAATACTGGTTACCCAGTTACATTTCAAATAAACAATGCATTTTTTTGGTAAAAGTATGTTCTACACAATAAGCATGCTCAATGCAATATTTGTGATATACTACCAATACATCTAGTTAGAGTTTGGTGGCAATACACTTCACATTGGATTTCATTTGGTCAGGTCAGACGTTACAGCCATACCCTCCAGCCCTCCTACCTCCTGACCATTTCCTATTTTGATAACCACACCAAGATTGATTTTGAAGCTCAATAGCCTTGACCTTGGTCTCTAACAGAAACTGAGAGATCTCCATATGAGGGGGTGGACATAAGCAGACCCTTCTAAAAGTATCTAAAGAAATACCAAGGTTAGGGTCACAGTGAAAATACGGAGCAAATAAGGCAGAAAGACAGCATCTAGCATGTGCAATAGATGGATATTCTATCTATCAGTGATCACAATAGTAAGAACTAGAATTGAATAACAGTGGTCAGATGTGTTTCTGCTTCATTCTTCACTACA
The DNA here is from genome assembly GCF_021234435.1 of Artibeus jamaicensis. Classification (NCBI taxonomy): domain Eukaryota; kingdom Metazoa; phylum Chordata; class Mammalia; order Chiroptera; family Phyllostomidae; genus Artibeus; species Artibeus jamaicensis. The sequence continues at coordinate 3,002,189 of NW_026521887.1, forward strand.
GTGGCATTCTGCCCTAAGTGGTGTAATAGCTTCTGCTCAGATAAAAGCCAGATGTGAAATTTGAACTAGACCCTCTTAGGTTTTGATTGGTACAATTATAGGAACAGCCATAAAATCATAGCTCTGCAAAGAGCTGTGGAACCTACCTAGTGCAGCCCTTCATCTTGCAGTTGAGAGAAGTGAAGGCTAGAGCAATACAATATCTTATTCAAAATCAAACAGGTACTCGACTGTATCTTCTAACTAGAATATATTACCATTTTCATTACATGTTATGTGAAACATTGACTTTAAAGGGCATTGTGATGATTTTTAGACACACCTGCACATTCTTTGAACTCTCATCAAAAAGAGTTCTACCTCTCATCCAGAGGTGGTATTAAATTTCCTTCACTTAAATCTGGGCCAACTTTAGTGACTTACTTATAACCAACAGAATGTAACAGAAGTGAGCAAAACAGCTTCTGTAGAAATAAGAGAAAAAGCTAGACAGTGTCTGTATCACTTTTTCTCTTACTTAGATCATTCATGTTAAGAACTGCTACAAGGCCACCATGTTCTGAGGAAGCCAAGGCTACACGAAGAAGCCACATGTAGGTAATAGTCTCAGCTAAGGTTCCAGGCAATGCCCAGCATCAACTATCAGACATGTGAGTCCTTGTGGCTTCTGGTCACTGAGTCATGCTCCCCTTTCTGCCTTCTGCCATTGAGCTTTCCTAGCTGAGCCCCCAGACATCGTGGAGCAAAGATAATTCATTCCCATTGTCTGAATTTCTGACCCAGAAAATCTTGGACCATAATGAAATGGTTGTTTTCCACCACTAAGTTTGGGGACAATTTGTTATACAGCAGTTGAAATATGAACACTGTTTTTCCCTACTAATAAAGCTTTTAAAAGGAGCATGAAGAGGAAAAAATTCATTCTAGTCTATATCATTTCACTTAAGGCCAAATAAAGCCAAAATCCTGTATTTGACTTGAGAATAGACATGAAATAAAGCTGGTTCAGAACTGGAGCTTTCTGTAACAGTTTCTTTGAGGAACAAACATATAAGGTAAACCCAAGAGGTTTTTCTGTTTCAAACGTGCTGATTTTTCAGATGATAAATAGTTACTTAGCAGTATGCTTCCCAAGCAAATAACCATGCAATTAATAACACATATACAAGATGTTTTCCTGTGGAGAAAAAAATTGTTGAAAAATACAGCTTTAGCAAGGTGGCAGCATAGGTTAACATGCCTTGCCTTCTCACACAACCACATCAAAATTACAGCTAAAATATAGAACAACAACCACCCAGAACCATCAGATATCAAGTTGAATGAAAGTCTGAAAACTACAGACTTAAGGAAACCACATCCATCCAGACTGGTAGGAGGTGGAACAGACTGGTCCTGCGGCCACACGTGGTGGATATCTCAGGTGTGAGGAGTTCCAGCCCCATACCAGGTACCCCAGCCCAGGGTCCAATGCCAGGAAGATAAGTCCTCATAACTTCTGGCTTCAAAAACGAGGAGGGATTGAGTCAATGGAAGAAATTTAGGGAGTCCCAAAGCAGTTCCTCTTAAAGCATCCACACATGGACTTACTAAGACTCATTCTCTCTGAGTTCCAGCACAAGAGTAGCAGCTCGAAAGGCACCAGTGGCATACTGGGAGATACCGAAGTGTCTGGCATAAAGGCAAAAGCTGGGGACAGCTTTCTCTCAGACAGAAAGGTGGGCAAAACCATTGTCCCTTTTCTAAACCCTCCCCACAGAGAGCCACAGAGCCAGCAGGGTAGTGCCATACCTGAGACTCCATCAACCTGGCTAACACTGTTTGTGCAGCCTTGGAGATCCCCAGAGACTCTGTCCCACCCAACATATTTGCACACCTAAACTTCTAATGGTAACTTTTCCGTATGAATTTCTGGTCTTGGCTCATGTTTTACAACTACCTAAATTCTCTCAAACAAGCAACGGCGGTCCTCAATGAGATCCCAGTTCCCTCATACTTCTTGCTAAGTGGCCCCAGGCCCAGCAATAGCAGCAGGCTCACCTGGGAATCTCCAAGCCCAGAGTAAGAAGCAGCCATATCAGACTGCTTCATAGCTCGTGTAGGGTGGCAGTGGGCAGAACACAGGTGGGGGCTGCCCTTGGCCTGCATTGCCCTGGAAACCCCAGAGCCTCTGCACCCAATAGATAGCTACAGACTATGTTGGAGCACCACTACCCTGCTCCTGTGTAGCCGATTCTCCACAGAGGGTGGAGATTGGTGGTCAGTGATCACAGATCGTTCTTGCAGCTGACTGGACTGGGTAAATCCCTTCTATTGAACACACCAAGAGCAACCAAGGCTCAATTACAAGAGGAGGGTATACTCAGTTCACATGAAGTGTGCACCTTGAGTACCCAGTTTGAATGACAGGAGAGGCTGTGCCACTGGACCGAACAGGATACCTACTACATTAGGCCATGCTACCACAACAGGGAATCATAGCAGCTTGACCTAATACATTTAAAAAAAAAACCCACAAAGTAGGTTGCCAAATGAGGAGACAAACATGACCCAAAAGAAAGAACAGATCAAAACTCCAGGAAAAAAAAAGTAAACAAAGTGGGGGTAAGTAATCTATCAGATGCAGACTTCAAAACACTGGTTATAAGGATGCTCAAGGAACTTAGTGAGGATCTCAACAGCATAAAACAGATCTAGTCAAAAAAAAAAAAGGATAAAGTTGGAGGCATAGGTGGAAACACTATACCTTCTTGCACAACCAAGTTTAAAAACAATAAAGTTTTAGCAATAAAAAATACAGCCAAACCACAGAAAATTGACCTATATGGAAGTCTGACAACAATAAACCTTTCAGCCAGACCAGTAAGAGGGGCGAAGCCAGCAGGGGAGCAGAGTTGGGCAGGAAAGATCCACCGGACTGACCCAAGGGTGCGACCCAGGCGTGAAGGCAGCTGAGGGCAGATCCTAGGTGTGGAGTAGAAGTGGGTGGACCCACTGAGGGCACAAGGTGGCAGGCTGACCACGGTCACACATTTGTGTGCAGATAAACCAGCAAAGGAGCGAGCAGTGAGACGGACCATGCAGGCCCCAGCAGCAGGAAGCAGCAGAGGGGACCCCTATTGCCCCCTCTGACGCCACCCCCACATAGAGCATCACAACCCAGAGACTGAATTGCCCCACCCTGGTGAACATGTAAGGCTCCGCTCCTCAGATGTAACAGGTGCAAACAGAGCAAAACATTATGGCTCAAGAACAAATCAAAGCCCCAGAGCCCATAACTCTAAGCAACCAAGAAATAGTCAAACTTTCAGATGCACAGTTCAAAACACTGGTGATCAGGATGCTCACAGAACTGGTTGATTTTTAGTCACAAATTAGAGGAACATAAGAAGGCTAAACTAATTGAAATGAAGGGAAATGCACAGGAAACCAATAGTGATGGAAAGGGAGTGGGACTCAAATCAAGGGAGCGGACCAGAAGGAAGAAAACAACAGTCAAACAGAAAAAATATGAAGAAACAAGAACTCAAAAAAATGAGGAGAGGCTTAGGAACCTTCAGACATCTTTGAATGCTCCAACATCTGGATTATAGGGGTACCAGAAGGGGAAGAGGAACAGCCACCAGTGGAAAACTTATTTGAACAAATAATAAAGGAGAATTTCCCCAATCTGGCAAAGGAAATAGACTTCCAGGAAATCCAGGAAGCTCAGAGAGTCCCAAAGAAGTTGGGCCCAAGAAGGAACCCACCAAGGCACATCATCATTACATTAGCCAAGATTAAAATGAAGGAGAGAATCCTAGAAGCAGCAAAAGATAAGGGGACAGTTATCTACAAAGGCGTTCCCATCAGACTGTCAGTGGATTTCTCAAAAGAGACCTTACAGGCAAGAAGGGGCTAGAAAGAAGTATTCCAAGTCATGTAATCCAAAGACCTACACCCAAGATTGCTCTATCCAGCAAAGCTTTCATTTAGAATGGAAGGACAGATAAAGTGCTTCTCAGAGAAGGTCAAGTTCAAGGAGTTCATCATCACCAAGCCCTTATTATATGAAATGTTAAAGGGACTTACCTAAGAAAAAGAAGATAAAAAAGATGAACAGTGAAAGGACAGCAAACTCACAGTTGTTAACAACCACACCTAAAACAAAAGCAAACTAAGAAGACAGCTAGATCAGGAGCAAACCATACAAATGAAGATCTCAAGGAGGGTTAGCAACAGGGGAGTGGGAGAAGGAGAAGGGGGGAGAAGGTACAGAAAATAAGTATCATAGACAGTAGATAGAAAATAGATGGGGGAGGGCTAGAATAGTAGGGGAAATATAGAATCTAAAGAACTTGAGACACATGGTCATAAACTAAAGGGGGGGAATGGTGGGGGAGGGTGTGTGCAAGGTGGAGGGGAATGAAGGGGGGAAATAGAACAACTGTAATGGCATAATCAATAAAATATATTTTAAAAAATAGGATACACTAATTGAAATAAAGAACAATTTACAGTGAAAGAACAGTAGAGTGGTTGAAAGTAAGAATCAAATCAATGATTTGAAACATAAGGAAGCAAACACCAACCAATCAGAACAACAAAAAGAAAAAATTATCCAGAAAAATGAGGATAATGTAAGCAGACTCTGGGACATCTTCAAGTTTTCCAACATTTGCATAATTGGGGTGCCAGAAGGAGAAGAGAAAGAGCAAGAAATTGGAAATATATTTGAAAAAATAATGAAAGAAAAATTCCCTAATGTAGTGAAGGAAATAGACAGACAAATCCAGGAAGCACAGAGAATCCCAAACAAGATGGATGCAAAGAGGATCACTCCAAGATACATCATAATAAAACACCAAAGTTTAAAGATAAAGAGAGACTCTGGGCAGAAAAAGAGCTTTACCTTTAAAAGTTGTGTTTTTAAAGCAAACCAAGGGCTTCTCTGCTCTGAAGTAGCACATCACTGATTTATCTTATAATGTAAATGTTATTATCTTTCTAATTTTATTAAGCAAAGTAAGAAGAAAAAACAGATGACTTATGTTGGTGAGAAGTGTTCTCATCAGTCACTGAATTTTCCTGACGACAATCCAGCAGGTCAGACAGACACACAGAATCATAGAAAATGAAGGTTTTAGGTGTTTCTATTAGTTTTCTAGGGCTGCTATGACAAATTACCTTAAACATATAGGCTTAAAACAACAGAATTTAATTGTCTCGCAGTGATGAGAACTGTAAGCTCTAAATACAGGCATGAGCAAGGCCACATTCTTTCTGAAAACTCTAGTGAAGAATCCTTCCTTGCCTTTTCCAGCTTCTGGTGGTGGCCATCAATCTTTGGCATCCTTGGCTAGTAGCTACATTATTCCAAACTCTGCTAAGTCTTCATATGGCCTTCTATTCTCTCTCTCTCTTTCCCTCACTCATGTCTCCTCTCCTTATAAAAACAACAGTCATACTGGATTTGTGGCCCCCGTACTGCAGTATGACCTCATACTAACTTGATTATATTGCAAGGACCCTATTTCCAAATATGGTCACATTTAAAGGTACTGAGAGTTAGGATTTGAACCCTTGGGGGACAAATTAAATTCACAACAGTGTCCTATACAGAGGTCTTAAGTGAAGAGCTGCTCTTGTGAGAAAAATAGGAAAATTCACTGCAGGGCATCTCTTTGCTACTTCTTCTATAGCCTGAAGAACCTGGTTAAATACTGACTAGTTGTGAAACTGTATAAAAGCCATTTCACCTCTTCAGTCTCAGAGTACTTATGTGCAAGTGGGGATTAATTGAGACAAATGTGGCCATACACCAGCAGCTTGGACATCACCTTGTGAAAAATCATGAAATTCATCACCTCCCACGCAGACAAACAGCAATAAATTGCATTTAAACAGGTCTCTAGGTAATTCAGATTCACCTCAAAGTTTAAGAATAATAATCTGCTGATAAATGCTAGTTCCCTCTACTTACAAACACCACAAAATAGAGGGGAGAAGATGATGGTTGAATAGGTAGAAGTTGAACCCACTTGCTCATGCCTGCAGCATGGATTTCCAGCTGATTTTCCAACAAGCAACCTGAACAATCAGTGTAATCTTAGCCGACATGAATTTTTGAAGCCAAGGAATACAAAGGAAGCTTTACATCTTCCAGTAAGAGATTTTGTGAGTTGAAAGGAAAATTCCCTGCATGAGGCGCCTGCAGCAGAGGAAAGAACAGAGGAGAGAAAACACTCCTTAGTAGCTCCCACCCCTCCTGGAGCAAGGGATCCAGGTCCTGCACAGGAAATCCCTAACCCTTATCAGGAGAGACTTGGTAGGATATATAGAGTGTGGGATGCTCCCAGTTGGTGAGCTGCACACCAACAGAGAACAGCACATCCATACCTGCAGCACCAACCACGAGGGTTCAAAAAAGAAATTCTATTTCTTAAAATTGTCAGAGGCATCAGCAGGCTATGGCACCCTAACTGAGAAAGACTTCTTGCTTTGGGGGGAGGTGGAGTTTGTAGAACATTAGGCAATGGCTCAGAGCTGCAGTGTGGGTACCACATAGGAACTTTTCTTAAAGAAGAGCATGGAGGCGTGGCTGGAAAGGGCCCCATGCACATGTGCAGCTGTTCTGCTAGCAAAGAGGCCAGATTGAAAGCATGGTTCATACCCACTGAGTCCAGCTGGCCAGAAAGTGTAGAAGGCTGCACTGCGAAGGGTTTGTAGGACCCCACGCAACACAGCTGTCAAGCAGGGTTGAGGTGGGGGCCTGCATGCAGAATGGAGGCCTTCTGTAAGAGGAGTGGACCAGGAACTGGATGGGCAAGAGCTGAACACCTGAGATTCTTTGCAGCTAGGCAGGGTCACATACAGCATGGAGTACAAACCTCGGGGAAGGGGAAGGCACACCCAACCCTTACCTGCAATACAGCAAACTCCACAGAACAGTAAGTCCAGGCTGAAGAATCCCCTGCCTAATGCATATCCACAGGGAAAAGAAAAGGAATCTCTAAAGGACCTCTTTATGAACTGCTATCAGACACTATTGGCTCCTTCTTGGGCCCTATTCCACTGAAAACAGCAGAGCAGAGAGATTAGAAATTGGCACAACAAGAGGTATTCATGGCCCTGCCAAGCCTCAGCTCTCATACCATCATCACAAAGCAGGAAAGAGATGACTCTTACACACATTGGCCCATCACATGAAAAAACAGCTAATTCATCAGACACTATACATTAGACCAAGACATGTGGTGCAGGGGTGGGGAACACACCTACCACCTTTGCTGAAGCAGCGATTAAAAAACTAACAACACACAAAAGCCCTTGATTAGATGGCTTCAGAGGTAAATTTTACCAAACATTCAAAGAAGAACTAAGACCAATACTTCTCAAACTATTCCAAAAAATTCAAAAAAGAGGGAAGACTCCCAAACTCTTTTCATGAGGACAGTAATATCCTAATCCCAAAACCAGATAGAGACACAACAAAGAAAGAAAGCTAGAGGCCAATATCTCTGATGCAAATAGATGCAAAAATCCTCAACAAAATATTAGCAAACTGGACACAGCAATCCATTATAAAGATCATGCACCATTAACAAGCGGAATTTATTCCAGGGATGCAAGGACGGAACAATATTCACATATCAATAAATATAATACATCACATAAACAAAATGAAAAACAAAAAATTATATAATCATATCATTAGATGCTAGAAAAGCACTTGATAAAATCCAGTACCCATTTATGATTAAAAAAACAACACTCAGCAAAGTGGGAATAGAGGGTGCATACCTTAACATAATATTGGCCATATATGAAACACCTACTGCCAACATCGTACTCAATGGGCAAACAATAAAAACGTTCCTCTTAATATCAGGAACAAGACAAGGGTGCTGCTTTCACCACTTCTATTCAACATAGCACTGAAAGTCCTAGCAACAGTGACAAGACAAGAAGGAAAAATAAAAGGCATCCTAATTGGAACTGTGGAAGTAAAACTGTCATTATTTGCAGATGACATGATAGTGTACATAGAAAATCCTATGGGACCCACCAAAAACTACTCGACCTATATAAGTGAATTTGGAAAAGTAGTGGGACATAAAGTTAATATTCAGAAATTTATGGCATTTTTTATATACCAATAATAAACTATCAGAATGATAAAGTAAGAAAAAAAATCCCATTTACTATAGCAACAGAGAAATAAATAAATAAAAATAAAGTCCTTGGGAATATATTTAACCAAGGAGGTAAGAATACTATACTCAGAAAACTATAGAACATCGAAGAAAGAAATTGAGAGAGATACATATAAATGGAAGCACATACCCTGTTCATGGATTGGAAGAATTATCATTAAAATGTCCATACTACCCAAAGCAATCTATAGATTCAATGCAATTCCTATTAAAATACCAATGACATATTTTGCAGATTTAGAACAAATACTTCAAAAATTTATATGGAATAAAAAGAAGATCCCAAATTGCCACAGCAATCTTGAGAAAGAAGAACAAAGTTGTTGGGATCATAATACCAGCTATAAAACCATACTATAATGCTACTGGAATGAAAACAGTCTGGTACTGACATAAGAACAAACGCATAGATCAACAGAACAGAATAGAGAGCCCATAAATAAACCCACATCTCTATGGTCAATGAATGTTTGACAAAGGGGGCATGAGCATATAATGGAGTAAATATAGCCTCTTCAGCAAATGGTGTTGGGAGAACTGGACTGTTACATGTTAAAAAAATTAAAATTAGACCACCAATTTACACCATACACTAAATAAACTCAAAATTAATAAAAGATTAAGTATAAATCATGATACCATAAATGTTCTAATGGAACATACAGCCAGTAAAATTTCAGATAACCCACATAGCAATATTTTTGCCAACATGTCTCCTAGGGCAGAGGAAATAAAGGAAAAGATAAACAAATGGTACTACACCAAATTAAAAAGCTTCTACACAGCTAAAGAAACCAGCATCAAAATGAAAAGGGTACTGACTATATGGGCGATCATATTTGCCAATGATACATCAGACAAGGGTTTAATCTCTAAAATATTTAAAGAACTCACAAGACTCAAAACCAGGAAGACAAATAACCCAATTAAAAAATGGGCAAGCCCCTAATAGACACTTCTCTGAGGAGGATATACAAATGGCCAATAGACATGTGAAAAGAGGATCAACATCACTAGGCATCAGAGAGATGCAAAGTAAAACCACGATGTGATATTACCTTATGCCTGTCAGAATGGCCATCATTAATAAATCAACAAACAACAGTGCTTGCAAGGATGCAGAAAAATGGGTTCTGAATACATTGTTGGTGGGAATGCAGACTGGTGCAGTTTCTGTGGAAAATAATATGGAATTTCCTCAAAAAACTAAAATTGGAATTGCCTTTTGACCCAGCAATTCCATGGCTGGGAATATATCCTAAGAGTCCTGAAACACAAGTTCAAAAGAACCTATGCGTTTCTGTGTTTCTAGTGCTCTTTATGATAGCCAAATGTTTGAAACTGCCTAAGTGCTTTTCAGTAGATGAGTAGATCAAAAAATTGTGGTATATTTACAGAATGGAATACTACACAGCAGAAAGAAAGAAGAAACTCCTACCTTTTGTGACAGCATGGATAGAACTGGAGAATATTATGCTAAGTGAAATAAGCCAGTCAATGAAAGATAAATACCATGTAATTTCACTTATGAGAGGAATCTAATGAACAAAATGAACTAATGAGCAATATAAAACCTGAGACATGGAAACATAGATAGTGGCCAGGAAGAGGGGAGGGTGATGATGATAGAAAGAAGGGGAAGGGACTAATCAAAGAACAAGTATGAAAGACTCATGAACATGGATAACCCTGTGGGGATCAACTGTGTGAGCAGGGGGTGAGCTAGGTAGAGGAGGGCAAAGGAGGAAAAATAGGGAATAAGTGGTCATAGAATAATAATAAAAAATAAATTTAAAGAACCATAAAGTCAATTAAATAAAACAGTGGAATTTACATTTAATTTAATTACTATAGACTAAAATGAGAGAGAGAAGGGTAGATTGTAGACCATTCTTACATAACTTGCTTCAAAAGGAAATTGGTTAACTAGCAACAGGCTCGTACTGAGACACTAACTTTTGGGACTCCTTTGAATATCTCAATTTTTTTTTTTTACTTTAAGAAAAGATGGCTCACATTAAATGGGAAAATGAAATACAGAGAGGGTCATAGCTCAAAGACATTTTTAAAAGATTGTGCTACCTGAAAAAATAAAAACAAGTACATTCACAGGTCACTGGTGTATGATTTTTATGAGAATTAAAAGAATTATTTAAGTGTAAAAACAAAACAAAAAGTGTGAAAGTCATGTCTCCATCACTCAGAATGAGAAAAGATGAACTGGAAATCAATGACATTTCTTAGTTCCATTAGTGAATTGACATCACAGGATAAACCACTACCCTGAAAACTTGAGGGAGAGGTGACTACAGACTATACTGACTAAGTTTCTCTAAAGCAGAAGCCACTGGAGCCAGAAACAGGTAGGAATACTTAGTGGTATTTTCAACAAGCTGATGAAAACTGAGGGTAAACTAACTTCAGTGTTAAAAACTCCTGGGGTGGATCACCCACATTTTCATGAATTTTTACCTCCAGTACCCTAACAGGTTCTCACAGTGAAGATAGGAGAAAAATACCCTTATGTTTGTCTGGGGTAGGAGGGGAGTAGTCATTTTCAATATGTCACAACAAATGCCTACTCATCAAGTCAAAAAGACTTTACCAATGTCTCATCAAAACTTGGGTAAGATATAGTGGCCAACTCCTGGCCCCTCTAGCCTGCCTATCTAACCTAAAAGGTGGGGGGAAAGGCAGAGAAACTCTTGTCAAGTTCTTCAAAGAGAAGGGAAAGAATAAAGGTCAGAAACTCAGATCTGTACAGAGAAGGGAAGAGAGTCAGAGGACTAGGATTCTTAGGCTGTGCTTTGGAGCCCTGAACACTGACAGTGTTGAATGTTACCTGAGCCCCATGCTCCCGGAAGCAGCGAAGATTAAGAGTATTCCTACCTTTTGAGTTTTGGAAAATGGCACACTGTGAGGAGCCCCTCCTCCCATACTACTACATAAGAGTCACAGGAGCACCCGACACCCATGATTGCCTATGACCAGACCCTCCAAATTCCCACTCTTTGCCTCATAAATGAGCTAAACTATTTTGTCCCCGCTGATCAATGGGAACAAAATGCTGTTAATCAAACTTTGGTTAAGCTTCTTCCCTGCCCCTAGGTGGTTGAAGTTTGGCCCACCCTCAGCCTGAGCCCGAAAAGAGAGCCCTCCTGTGAACAGGCTCGCCCCAGAGTAAAACTTTCTCTGATCTACTCTTAGATCATTCCCCCACCCTCCCTTTAACCGCACTCCCCAGTACCTAGGGCTTTCTACCCTTGCTTACTCTTTTGAAAAAGAAACCCCCTTTTGTCTAATTCTGGAGGCACTTGCAGATTTGCTATCACTGCATTCTCTCTATTTCCATAGGCCCCCTCTCCCTTTTGTGATAGTCTTCCAGACTCCACCCCTCTCCTTGCAATAACCCCTTTGAACGAAGTCTCTCCCTACTAAGTCAGGGTTTGTTTCTTATTTGACACTAAATTTGGTCTCCTGCTTTGGACTGGTTCCGTGTCAGAGCCCGCCAAGCTCACACTCCCATCTCCAAGATCAGCTTTATTCACCGTCCAGTCTGAGCAAATTTCCAGAAGGCTCCTCTGCCTTTTTGCTGTCTTGCTCTTCAGGCATCTGAGCAGAAAAGATAGATCTCTTTTGCTCCTGGGACTATCTGCAAGTGTTTTTCTCCATCTGAAAAATTTGTTTTTCTGCTTTCTGAGTAAAGCATTCCCTTTCTATTCCCCAGGCAAACTTGGATTTTTCCCCTTTAATATTTGCATAGAGGCATGCGTACAATTTTACACTCAACCTTGCCTCCTGACAATAGTTTTAGATGAAGAATTAGAGTAACATTTGTTTTGGGTGTGGAGGGGAAGGCTGTATGTTTTGTGCAGAACCAAACACTCTAAAATGAATCAAAAGGTAGTTTTTGGGAGCCAAAAGCTTGCTGATTTTATTGTCAAAGCTCTGGTGGCAATCAGTTTTTCTATGTTCAAACTATGTAATAGTCTATAATTCTGAATTGGCTAAAGGAGTTTTAAAAGAAGTGATGTTTTAAAGTTTCTAAGGGAAACTGAATAATGCATCCCATGTTTTTTCATTCAAATTATATTTTGTTGAATGTCTCCCATGTGTAAAGTGGTAGGTTCAATTTGGAAATACAACTAACAAATCAAGTATGGTCCCTCCCCTCCCCTTAAGAAGCCCAATTTTTCATAAGAGAGATGAATATTAAATGACTACTTAACATGTAAAAAATTACAAATATGAAAAGCACTGCCAAGGAGAACTAACTTGCCAAGGGGCAAAAAATTGAGTGAGATGGGAAAGGATGGGTGTAAATGGGGTTTCAAATAGCTTAGTAAAAATTTAGGAAGATGATCTAAGAAACAACAAAGTAACCAGTTGATAAGTGAGCTACCCAAAGACTGGTGGCTGGTGCCAAGGACTCTGCTTATTTGTTAAGCATAGTATAAATCTATGAACCACTAGTACAGTATTTTGCACAAACTAAGCACATAGTATTTACAGCCTAGATAAATGATGCTTCATCAACAGGTTAAAGTTGAAGAAAATTATGAAAAGTTGACAGAAGAGGTTGACAGTAAAGAATTAAGAGAAAAGATAAATTCAGTCACCTCCTTGGTAATTTCTTCATTAAAAGGTAGTTCTTAAGAATGATCTGTTTTTGAATAATATGTTATTCATATTTGGCTATTGTATTTATTCAGATGAAAGGAGGAAACACTTTAATGGGAAAAGGGAATGAGGGAGGGGAAGCAACAGAAAATTTAAATTTTTTTTTTTAAGATTTATTTATTTATTTATTTATTTATTTATTTATTTATTTATTTATCTTTAGAGGAGAAGGGAGGGAGAGAGGGAGAGAAACATCAATGTATGGTTGCCTTTCGTGCATCCCCTGCTGGGAACTGGCCTGCAGGGAACTGGCCTGCAACCCCAGTATGTGCCCTGACTGGGAATCGAACCACGATTGTCTGGTTCGCAGGCCCGCGCTCAATCCACTGAGCCACACCAGCCAGGGCCAGAAAATTTAAAGAGTCTAAAAACAAAATAATAGAAAAAAGAGCCAAACCATACTCAAAGTAAATATTATTATTTATTCATTCAATATGTATTGTTCATTCAACATATATTCAGAGTACATTTTTGAGGTTAGCATGCTAACCTATAGGTTTAAATGAACATGAAACTTTTTCTCCTTTAATATTTAGTTTGTTTTCAATTGTCTGTCATTTACATGATATATTGTTACATCATACATATTGTGCTGTTATACCTGTGGAACAAATTCTTGGAAGTGAGAAGGCTGGATCATGGGATGTAAAAACTTAAAATGCTGATAGCCATGTCCAAGTTACACCCTAAAGAGTCTGTAATAAACTCCTACTAACAGTATATATGGGCGTTTGTCTTCAATGCCTCTCTCCATCTTATTAATACTTTATTAGTTCATTTTAAAAATAATTATGAATTATAGGAAAATATACACTCACAAATGATTGTTATTTAAATTTGTATTTATCTGGTTAAAGAACCTATCTGGTATAAGTTCTTTTATCGGATTGTGTTTTTTATCAGTTGTATTTCTTCTGTGATTGGCCTTATATATTTTGCTCATTTTTGAGTTACATTTGTCCTATTAGAAACTCTTTATATACTAATGACATTAATGCCTTGCTTGCTAAATATTGCAAATATTTTCTCCCAAAGTTGTATTTTATTTACATGGATATTAACCTATCCATTTATACCAGTGTTTCTTAAATTATGGTTGGGGCGATGTCTACAAGAGAATTATGTGGAGTGCCTGTTAAAAATTGAAGATTCTGCCCTGGCTGGTATGGTTCAGTGGATTGAGTGCCAGCCTGTGAACCAAAAGGTTGCTGGTTTGATTGCCAGTCAGGGCATATGCCTGGGGTGTGGACCAGGTCCCCAACTGGGGGAGTTTAAGAGGCAACTGATTGATGTATTTCTCATACATCAATGTTTCTCTTCTTCCCCATATCCCTGCCTTCACCTCTAAAAATAAATTTAAAAATATTTTTTTAAAAAAAGAATAAAAAGAAATGTAGATTCTGGAACCCAAGCACTGTATGAGACCCTATGGGAATAGAACTTTATACTTAAAACAAATCTCCAAGTGGTAGAGTCATTGCTTCATATTTTTATGTCTCACATAATTGTATTTAAAAATATTTTAAGCTTTTGAATATGTTTAGATTTCAATCCACCTTAGTTTTTGCTCCTGTTATGATGCAAAAATCTAAATTAATTGTATTTTATTTTAAATACTTTATTCTAATTATGCCAGCAAAATGAATTAATAAACCATTCTTTTTCCACTAACTTAAACTATCATCCTTATCATATATTAGATTATGACAGTTCTTACATTCCTATACTTTTTAAAAGAAACATCCCTCATTATTTTAAAAATATTTTTATTTATTGAAGGAGGTTGTTGGCAAGATGGTAGAAGAGTAAAAGTCACACTAACCTCCTCCCAATCTGGAATTACAACTCAATTGCAGAGAAATCACCTGGAACAAATGACTGAACAATAGTGAGAGAGAAGTCCTATAATCTTGGACAAACAGAAGAGTCAGATTCAGCAAACCTGACTGGTAGGGAGTGCAGTAGAGACTGAAGAGGATGGCTAGGTGGCCAAAGGCAGTAGCTGAAACTCTGGAGGGATATTTAAGTGGTTGGATCCCCCTGGGAAGTGTGGGGTCTAAACCCTAAGCTGGGATCCCCAGCCTAGAGCACCAGAGCCTGAGAAGTACACAGATCATATGCAGTGGTGAAATTGGCAGGGTTGCTCTCTGTCAGAGATGGATGGCTGGAAAGGCAAAGAGTCATTTAAGGGGCCAATACATACAATTTCATCTGCAGTGACTTACTTACCATGGGCTCCAGCAAAAGTTGTGGGGAAGGGAAGGCAGAATGGAGTAGAGAAACTTGAGGAGAGACTGGGGATGGAGGCTTTGGGGATAGAACTGAGAGAGCAGATGCTGGGATCCTGGTGCTGAGTCATCCCCATATGGCAGCAGCCATCCTACTCAGGCAGACAGGTCCACTCCTAAGGGCAGCAGCCTGAGGAGTAACAGTAGCCCTGTCCCCAGCAGGTATTCTGCCCTGGCTCTGAGGGGCTTAGGCCTAACTGCTGAGTGCAGTGACTAGATTAACAACTGAAGGACACAGCCATAGACAGTCGATCCCTAGCAGTCCTCAAGCATGCTGCCTAAAGTCAGAGAGGGTCACTATCTGACATCAGCAGAGGAGGATCCAGAAAGAAAAAACAGTAGTAAATACTAGATGCTACTGAGACAAAATCCACCGTGGTCTTCTTCATGATTTGCGATATTTTCTTTTCTGCACAGCTTTTTAACACTCATTTCTTGTCCATCAAGTTTGTGCATATTAAGTCACTTCTCTTACCCAATTTTACCTTCTTTTTTCCTCTTATTATTTTGGTTTTAAATTTTATTTTCTTTCTTACTACAACTTATTTCCATTTTGTACTCTTACTATTTTTCCCCCAATTTTCTTGTCAATGAAGAAAAACCCATTTTCTTGTCAATGGTTATCTCACATCCTTTTTCCCCACTCTTAAAATACCCATGTTCTCTCTCTACATTTAGCAATATCTTTGCTTGTTGGTTGAGGATAGAATAGATGTATTTTTTTTCAATTTTATCTCTACATCTTCACTACTTTTGTATTTCAAATCTGAAATTTTACCATTCCCCTCTCCTACTCTTTTTTGCATCTCAAATTTTAATTTTGCCCTGTCTTAGCCTGCTTTTTCTTTTTTTGTCCCTTTTTTCCTTTTGTCTCAAATTTTAATTTTGCACTGTCTTAGCATGGTTTTCATTCCTCCCTCTTAGTACTACCTTCCCTCTATCATCTCAAAATCAATTCCCTTTCCTCTAGACATTTCTTGTTTTTCTTTCTTTCTTTTTTTCTCTCTTATTCCCATCCCACCTATATTAATTTTACCTCATTTATTGTTGATGTGCTATGGTGGATTGCTCTCTCCAATTTGGTTCCTATTTTTTATTATTTATTTCTTTTTTCTTTTTTTAAAAATAATTTACTTATTTTTAGAGAGGAGAAGGGGGGAAGAAAGAGAGGGAGAGCAATATCAATGTAGGTTGCCTCTTGTGCACCCCTGACTGGGGACTGGCCTGCACCCTAGGCATGTGTCCTAGACTGGGATTTGAACCAGCAACATTTTGGTTTACCAGATGGCACTTAGACCACTGAACCATATCAGCCATGGCTTCCTTGTACTCTCTTTCTCTCATTTTATTTTGTTTTATTTCCTTTTAATTGCTGTTTAAACCTAATACTATATGTTTCCCTTCTCTTACTCCATTCTGCCTTCTTCATTCCCTTTTTTAAATATGAGGTAAATTTTACTTTCTCTTTTGGCATTGCTCCACTTATTAGTGTTCCTCCCTCTATCCTCTCAAATCATTTTTCTTTCAGTACGTCATCTCATATTCAATCTCCTTTCTCATAGTAGTCTTAATCTATTTACAACCTTAATACTGCTCCATTTGCTTTTGAGAGTGGGATTGCAGGTGGGAGTTAGTTTTGTGGGTATGGATTTGTTTCCTGGGTGTTGTGGTTTTGTTGTGGCAGCACCTGCACAGCAGCATACAAGATGTGGTGGGTGGAGCAACCCTCGGTCAACCAGCTGGAGGGAAGGACCCAGCAAAGAAAGACCAAAGAACAATCAAAACTCAACTGGACTCAGAAAGCCAACATAAACAGCATAAAAGGCATCCCAAGAGCATCAAATTCAGGATCTCAAGGAGCTTGCACCACTGAATCTCATAGATCTCCTACTATAGAAGTTCACACAACAAAGACAGAGAGTCAAAACATATCAATTTAAGACACATAAGCAAACAAGAAGAGTCTTCCAAAAAGTGGAAAGACAAAAAAAACACTCTCAATTGAAAAGAAAGGAGGAATGCTCAGAAAAAATGCTAAATGAAATAGAGGCAACTGTTTCAACTGTCAGATATTGGTTCAAAACATGGTTATCAGTAAACTCAATGAGCTCAGTAAGAAGTACCAAAATTAACAGGGAAGCTACAAGGAATTTACTGCAAACTCTATCAGCATGAAAAAGGGCATACAAACTATTACCAAGAGCCAGGAGAAAATGAAGAATTCAATTTCTGAATTGAAGAACATAGTAAAAGGAATCGAAAGAAACTACATGAGGTAAAGAATCGAATCAGCGAGCTGGAGGATGATGTAGAAAAAAACTCCCAGAAAGAGCAAGAAGAGAAAAAAAGACTCAAGAAGAAAGAAGGTTTAAGGGAACTTCAGGACTACATGAAATGTAAGAGTATCCCTCTAAGAGGGATGCCAGAAGGAGAAGAAGAGGAGCAAGGGATAGAAAGTCTGTTTGAAAAAGTAATAATGAAAAACTTCCCTAATCTGGTGAGAGAAAAAGTCACACAAATCCAGGAAGCACAGAGGGTCCCAAAAGAAGAATAATGCAAAGAGGCTCACTCCAAGACACATCATAATAAAAACAACAAAATTCAAAGGCAAAGATAGAATTTTAAAGGCAGCAAGGGAGAAACAGGAAGTAACATACAAGGGAGCCCTGAGAAGGCTAACAGCTTACTTCTCAACAGAAACACTGCAAGCCAGAAAGCAATTGCAAAAAATATTCCAAGTAATGAAAAGCAAAGGTCTGCAACTGAAAATACTCTACCCACCAAGGCTCTCAATTAAAATGGAAGGCAAAAGGAGGAGTATGCCAGAAAAAAAGAAAGCTACAATAATACACCTCCACCAAATTAGTATTGCCAGATATGCTAAAGGGATGGCTTTAAGAAGAGGGAGAAAAAGAGTGAGAGAGAGGAATATAAGTACAGAAGGGAAATATGAATAAATAACTATCAATAATAACCTTGAATGTAAATGAATTGAATGCTCCAATCAAAAACATAGAATAGCTGAATGGATCAAGAAAACACCACCCACACAAATTCTGCCTACAAGAGACCCATCTCAGAACAAAAGACCTACACAGACTGAAAATGAAGGGTTGGAAAAAATATTCCAAGCAGACAGGGAAAAAAAGCCAGGGTAGCAATACTTATATACAACAAAATAGACTTTAAAACAAGTGTTATAAAAAGAGACACAGGACACTTCATAATATTCAAGGAAAGAATCCATCAAGAAGACATAAATACTGTAAACATATATGCACCCAACATAGGAGCACCCAACTACATAAGGAAAATCTTCAAGGACTTCAAGAAAAATATAGACAGCAACACACTTATAGTAGGGGATTTTAACAATGCACTGTCAGGAATGGAAAGATCTTCCACACAGAATATCAACAAGGATGTCATGGATCTTAACAATGTAGTAGATCAAATGGACTTAACTGATATATACAGATCCTTTCATACAAAAAAGCAAAATACAAATTATTTTCAAATGCACATGGAACATTATCAAAGATAGACCACATGATAGGACATAAAACAAGGCTCAACAAATTCAAAAAAATTGAAATCATAACAAGCTTTTCTTCAGACCACAAGGGCTTCTGATGAAACTGGAAACTAACCTCAAGGAAAAAAACTTAAAAACATTCAAACTTATGGAGACTGAATAGCATGCAATTAAACAATGAAGGGTTTAACAATGAGATCAAGGAAGAAATCAAAAAGTTTCTGGAAACAAATGGAAATGAACACACAACAGCCCAAAACCTATGGGACACAGTGAAGGCAGTCCTGAGAGGGAAGTTCATAGGAACACAGCCCTACCTAAAAAAAGATAGAAACACTTCAAATAAACAACCTAACCCTACATCTACAAGAACTGGAGAAACAACAACAAACAAAGCCCTGAGCAAGGAGAAGGAAGGAAATAATCAAGATCAGAGCAGAATTAAATGACATAGAGTCTAAAAGAACAATTCAAAGAATCAATATCCATGAGCTGATTCTTTAAAAAGATAGACAAAATCAACAAGCCTTTAACCAGACACATCAAGAAAAAGAGACAGTGAAATAAAATCAGAAGTGAAAGAGGAGAGAGTACAACTGATAACCACAGAAATACAAAGGATTGTAAGAAATTACTATGAAGAACTATATGCCAAGAAATTTGAAAACTTGGGTGAAATGGACAAATTTCTAGAAACATAAATTTTCCAAAATGGAATCAAGAAGAAGCAGAAAGCCTGAACAGACCGGTAACAGCTAGTGAAATTGAAGCAGTAATCAAAAAATTGCCAGCACACAAAAGTCATGGACAGGATGGTTTCAGAGGAGAATTTTACAAAACACTTAAGGAAAAGCTAACTACTATCCTTCACAGACTATTCCAAAAAGTCCAAGAAAAAGGACATCTCCCAAATTCTGCTTATGAGGACAGCATCATCCTAATCCCAAAACCAGATAAAGACACAAAAAAGAAAGAAAACTACAGGCCAATATCACTGATGAACATAGACACTAAAATCCTCAATGGTATATTGACAAACCACATCCAGCAGTATATTAAAAAGATCATACACCATGATCAAGTGGAATTCATCCCAGGGATGTAAGGATGGTACAATATTAGCAAATCAGTAAATATAATACATAACATAAACAAAAGGAAAGGCAAAAATCACATGATCATATCAATAAATGCAGAAAAAGCATTTAGTAAGGTACAGCACCCATTTATGATAAAAACACTCAGCAAAGTGAAAGTAGAGGGTGCATATCTCAACAAAATAAAGGCTATATATGAGAGACCTAAAGCCAACATCATACTCAATGGTCAAAAACAAAAAGCTTTCCCACTAAGATCAGGAAGAAAAAAAGGATGTCTACTTTCACCGCTTCTATTCAACATAGTATTGGAAGTTTTAGTCACAGTAATCACATGAGAAAATAAATAAAAGGCATCCAAATCAGAAAGGAGGAAGTAAAACTGTCATGTTTACAGATGACATAATAGTGTACACAGAAAATCCTATAGACTCCACCAAAAAACTCCTTGATCTCGTAAGTGAATTTGGCAGAACAGCAGGATACAAAGTCAATATTGAGAAATTGCAGGCATTTTTGTATACCAACAATGAAACATCAGAAATAAAAATAAAAATTAAAATTCATTTGCCATAATAATAAGAAAAATAAAGTGCCTAAGAATAAACCTAACCAAGGAGGTGAAAGACCTGTACTCGGAAAACTACAACACTGAAGAAAGATATTAAGGAAGATATAAATAAATGGAATCATATACATTGTTCATGCACTAGATGAATTAACATCATCAAAATGTGCATACTTCCCAAAGCAATTTATAGATTCAATGCAATCCCTATTAAAATACCAATGACATATTTCACAGATATAAAACAAATACTTCAAAAATTTACATAGAACCATAAATGACCCCAAATAACCTCAGCAATTTTGAGAGAGAAGAACAAAGTAGGAGGGATCATAATACCTGATATCAAACTATATTATAAGGCCACTATAATCAAGACAGTCTGGTACTGGCATGAGAACAGATACATGGACCAATGGAACAGAATAGAGAGCCCAGAAATAAATCTAAGTCTCTATGGTCAATTAATATTTGACAAAGGGGGTCAAAGCATAACATGAAGTAAAAATAGCCTCTTTAAACAAATGGTGTTCAGAGATCTGGACAGCTACATGCAAAAAAAATGATATTCAACCACTAACTTACACCATACACAAAAATGCACTCAGGATGGATAAAAGACTTAAATATAAGTTGTGACACCATAAAAGTCCTAAAGGAGAACATAGACAGGAAAATATCAGACATTCCACACAGCAATATTTTCACTGATATGTTCCCTAGAGCAATGGATACAAAGGAAAGAATAAACAAATGGGACTACATCAAATTAAAAAGCTTCTGCACAGCTAATGAAAACATCAGCAAAATGATAAGGGAACCAACTGTATGCGGAAATGTATTTGCCAATGATACCCTGGATTTGATTTCCAAAATACACAAGGAACTCACACAGCTCCACACCAAGAGGACAAAAAATCCATTTAAAAATGGTCAGAGGACCTCAATAGACAGTTCTTCTAGGAGGACATACAGAGGGCCATGAGACATATGAGGAGATGCTCAACAACACTAGCCATCAGAGAGATGCAGAGTAAAACCACAATGAGATACCAGTTCATGCTGGTCAAAACGGCCATCATTAATAATGGCCATCATCATAGTCAGAATGGCTGTTCATCACTAATAAATCAACAAACAATAAGTGCTGGCGAGATTGTGGAGAAAAGGGAAGCCTAGTATACTGTTGGTGGGAATGCACACTGGTGGAGCCACCGTGGAATACATTATGGACTTTCCTTAAAAAACTGAAAATGGAACAGTGTTTTGCAGTTTCAGTGCTGGGATTCTACCCTAAGAATCCTAAAACACCAATTCAAAAGAACCTATGCACCCCAATGTTCATAGCACTGCAATTTACAATAGCCAAGTGCTGGAGATAGTGTTAAGTACCCATAAGTAAATGAGTGGATCAAAAAACTGTGATACATTTACACAATGGAATAAATACTACACAGTAGAAAGAAGGAACTCCTACCCTTCTCGACAGCATGGAATGAACCAGAGAGTATTATGTTAAGTGAAATAAGCCAGGCAGTCAAAGACAAATACCATATGATCTCACCTATAAGTGGAACCTAATCGACAAACAAGTGAGCAAAATAGAACCAGAGTAATGAAAATAAACAACAGACAGTGACCAGAGGGGAGGTGGGAGGAGTCACTGAAAGAGCATGCATAAAGGATCCATGAACAAGGACAACTGGGGGAAGGATTGAAAGTGGAAGGTGGGTAGTTGGTATGGAAGGGGAGAGTCATGGCAAGTGTTGAAATGGGGACAACTGTAATTGAACGATAAAAATTTTTAAATGTATTAACTGCTTTGAGAGAGAGAGAGAGAGAGAGAGAGAGAGAGAGCATTTTGTTGCTCCACTTATTTATGCATTCATTGGTTGATTCTTGAATGTGCCCTGACAGCTGACCCAACTCATAACCTCAGTATCTGGATAACACTGTAATATATTATCCAGTATGAACTAGCCTGCCATGGCCTTTCCCTTTATTCTTTTTATAAAACATCATATGCTAGCCCTGGCTGGTGTAGCTCAGTGGATTGAGTGTGGGCCTGCGAACCAGACAATCGCGGTTCGATTCCCAGTCAGGGCACATTCCTGGGTTGCAGGCCAGTTCCCTGCAGGCCAATTCCCAGCAGGGGATGCATGAAAGGCAACCATACATTGATGTTTCTCTCGCTCTCTCCTTCCCTTCCCCTCTAAAGATAAATAAATAAAATTTAAAAAAAAAAAAAACATCATATGCTTATTAAGCAGAATTCATGACATGCAAAAAATACTAAGAAAAAAGTTTTTCTAAAAGCCCAAATGTAGCAGATTGAATAGTATTCCCCTCAAAAATTCATGTGACCTAATTGGAAATAGGGTCTTTGCAGTAGTTATTAACTTAGGTCATACTGGATTATGTTGGGTCCTAATTTAATTATTTGCATCCCAGAAAGAGGACAGACACATGGTAAATGCCTCGTGAAGACAGAGACTAGAATGGAAGCCATGGAATGTCCAGGAATGCCAAGGATTGTCAGCAACCACCAGAAGCTAAGAGAGAGGCATGGAACAGATCCTTCCTCAGAGCCTGTTAAAGAACCAACCTTGCTAATATGGAGTTCTGGACCCTAGAGTTATAAGCGAAATTCCTGTTATTTTACAATATCACTTTGCAGTCTTCTAGGAAACCAATATACCAACTAATTGGAAAAACTGTCTTTAATATTTGATGGGCATTAATGTGAGTATAAATGTATGTATATATATATATGCACAACATATATAATAGGTTGACCAAAAGATTTCTAATATAATGGGATAATTATACACATTCTAATCGTTTTTTATCCTCATCCAAGGACAGTTCTTCACTGCTTTTAGAGAGAGAGGAATGAAGAGGCAGAGGAAGAGAAATATTGACATGAGAGAAATATCCATCAGCTGCCCCCATACGCACATCCCAATGGGGGATTGAACCAAAAACCTGTCTGTGTGCCCAGCCCTTGATGGAACCCTCAACACTTCAGTTTACAGGATGACACTCCAATAGAGCTACACTGGCCAGTGCAACATTTAGTATTAGTAAATGTTATTAGTTTAGTTGAATGTATCTGAAGAAAAAGACTAGAGTATCCTTCTATTACACTGATTATTTCATAATTTCTGTGCTAATACCCTTGTGTTTAACTTTTTTTACAGGGCAGATACTACTCTTTCAAGGTTTTCTTGATAAATCGCAACTCTATGATCTTGTACATAAAAGTTAAAATAATTTAGTTAGTTGTAACTCATCTGCAAGAGAACTTGGGACTTTGATGAAAATTGTGCTAATTTTGTAATTTAACTTGGGAAGAACTGGCACATTTTTAATAGTTTTCACCCCCAAAATGGGCATATGGTTTTGATTTACTCAGGTCTTGTTTCCGCCTTTCAACAAATGTTGAGAAAATGCATCATCAGGATCTTGTAACTTGTTAGACTTGATTCTGAAGTATTTTATTTTTTTTGTCACCTTGTGGAGAAAATATTTTTATTTCACTTTTAATAGGTCATTGCTTGCTCAGGACAGTGACAGTTTGTTGTACCATACAGGGCTATAGCGTTGCTGGCTAGGGGTTGGTGGGCTACTGGTTGTCTGAAAAAATTTTGCACACTCCTGCCCTGCCACCTGCTAGGCGTGTGACCTGGGCAACTTTACCTTCTGGACCTCTGAGCAACCATCCCTAAAATGAGAATTAAACACCAGTTAATAAATGATAGTATTTAGTACAACGCTTGACACCTGAAGGCCTATATTAAACATAAGCTTCCACTTTTCAAATCCTACTTTCTTATAAACTTTACGACCTCTTAAAGCGTGGTCATCTCTACTGTTCAAATGAGGAAGCTAGGCTTAGAGAGCACGTGATCCGCTCAGGCTCACTCTGATGTGACTTTAGGGCTGCCTGACAAAACCAGTTCATGTAGCGACCCGACCTGATCTCGCTCGCACCAATACGTAATAGGTTCGTTCTTACAGTGCTGGCACCTTACTACAAAGTTAAAGCGCGCTATAACAGAATTGAGGGACTTCGGCTCCCGCCCGTAAGGTGGGACGCGGGAAGGCTGGGGGCGTGGGGGGGGGGGTTGGCGGAAAAAACCGAGTGCACTCGGATACGCTCGCCTGGTTTTCGACAAAAATCGTCAGAGGGCGGGGCTCGCGCGGCGGCGCTTCTCGCGCGAGGCATTGTGGGAAGGGCGGCCGGTGCAGTCGCGGCTGCCATCTTAGTGATCCTTGGTGGTGCGGCCTTGTCTTTGCAGGCGGCCTTCGTGGCGGCTGTCCACTTCAGTGAGTGACAGAAACTCAGCTGGCTGACAGTTTTCCTTCCCCCGCCTTCAACAAGACGGCCAACCTGTATCTGGAAGTGCAGGCGAGAGTTTCCAGGAGCGTACGGGGCCCGAGGCCAGCGGTTAGCCACAGCGTCGCCCGGAAGGATGGGCCGGTCTCGGAGCCGGAGCTCGTCCCGCTCCAAACACACCAAGAGCAGCAAACACAACAAGAAGCGGAGCCGGTCTCGATCGCGGTCCCGAGATAAGGAGCGAGTGCGGAAGCGCTCCAAATCCCGGGAAAGTAAACGGAATCGGCGGCGTGAGTCGCGGTCCCGGTCGCGCTCCACCAACACGGCCGTGTCCCGGCGCGAGCGGGACCGGGAGCGCGCCTCGTCCCCGCCCGACCGTATCGACATCTTCGGGCGCACGGTGAGCAAGCGCAGCAGCCTGGACGAGAAGCAGAAGCGAGAAGAGGAGGAGAAGAAAGCAGAGTTCGAGCGGCAGCGAAAAATGTGAGCGCCCGCGGGGGGAGGGGCGGAAACCGGGAGTATACTGGGGCGCGGGCAGAGTGGGAAATGGGGGTTCTGTGTTAGTGAGGGCTCGAGAGGGAGGTTGGAGGGTCGTTGGAACCCGTCAGAGAGACCCCAGAACTGGTGTGTGGAAAGCCTGCGGCGGGACTTACCTACGAGTTGGGTGGGGAGAAAACTAGTGGGGCTTGAGCAGGAAAACCTTAGAGGGGAGAAAGCGATTTTGGCGCGAGGGGTAGTGTGTGCCGGAAGTAGCGGGTGGAGTTAGCGGTGGTGTTCGAGTGTGCCGTTGGCCGGAGGGCGAGGAATAAGCCAGCATGAGGACTTGTTTGGAGAGCGTTTGCAGTACCTCTGGAGAAGAGCAAAGAGAAATTAACCCTTGGGATGCAAATTGCAGTTGCCAAGAAGAGCGTTCTTTTACTGCAGCTTAAATTTGGGACTGGGCTTCGGAATAAGACACTTTTAGGTGGTCCAACAGTACAACCCTCCAAAATGCATTTTTCTTTAATGTGTTCTTAAAATGTCACGGTCGGTTTTCTTTTCTTGGGCCTATTCGGTTTTTTATTTTGTTTTTTTGAGGTTTAAAAACAATGCACACACCATAAGTGTACAGTAGGATGAAATTTGATGCTTGAATTCACCGGATTAACCACCATACTAAAGTCTACCCTTTTTTACTACTTTTTAACTTTGACTTATATTATTCTGTAGCAAACTTTGGTGTAAACTTGATATTTGCTTCCCCTTATAGTGTACTGGCTGTTTAGAAAACACTTCAATATTTGAGTTTATTTTTGCATTGCTCACACAGAAATTTTATGTAAGAAAACTCACAATCACATACTGTTCTAGTAAAATGTATATATCCTGTATCTTTTGACACAAGAGTAGGTGTAAATAATCCCAAACTAATGAAGTTTTGATTTTAAAATGTAGTGTTTAGTTTTGTTTTAAGATCATGGTACTCTGCCCTGGACATTCCTTTTCCACAGTTAATGTTGAAAGGTAGTTAAACAGATGTGCTCACTTCCCTTATTTGACTAGTGATCTTCCTCAGTTCTTCAGAGAATGTTTAGAAAGGACTCCTGACACAGGAAAGTTATTGAATATAAAGTTTTTCTGAGACAAATTTATGTCTACTGAATTGTCTGGTCGGTTTTAAATTTTCCTGCAGTTGGGTTTGTATTATGTAGACTTTTTTCAGCAGAGCTTGAAAGGGCTTGAAAAGCCCTTTCTAAGGGCAGTTACTAAAGAGGAAGGGACTGGAACAGTAAGTAATACTACAGAGGAAGCACTACCTGAAGAGGTATTTTGCTGCATTCCTTAGAAGTACGCACAATGCTTTCATCTTTCCTTTACTTCTTAGAACTGTCAATGATGTGTTTGAAAACCAAGTACAACTAAATGTTTTATAACAAATCTTGGTTATATAGATCCCAGTTATTTGGTTTGGAGCAAGATTAACTGTAAAGATGTAGCTCTCAAATATCAACAGATGAACATTTTAAAAAACTAACCGAAGATATCTCATAACTTTACTGTGTGAAAGAAAAAAAAACCTTCAAAAAAACTTCCCATTCACTAGAAAGCTAAGATTTGTAGGAAAAGTGAAAGAAAACCTAGTATACTAAGAATAATTAGAACCATTTAGCAAGCTACACATAAATAACAGGAGAACTCTAGGGATGAAAATCAGAAAATACACCAGGTATGTAGTTCCAGGTTGACAGGAGAAGTAAACTACCATTAGTATTTATGAAGGAAGGAAGGGGCAGAGCTACCAGCCACCTGTAAACTGAATTTGTGGGCACCATGAAGTGTAGGCACTACTTATGGTCTAATGCCTTGGAAATAATGCAGAGGACATAAGGGAAAGACCTACATTTTGGAATCAGTAGGCAGATTTTGTCTGTGCAAATCCCTGTTGGTTAGTTCACACAACTAACCAATTTATTGCTCAGTTTATTGAGCATTTAGTGTGCCAGGCACTCATGACCCTTGTCCAAGATCTATTTCTAGCTTGAAGATATATATATGTAGGTAGGTACAAATAATGATGTAAATTCATTGATGGTGATGTGACTGTAGACAGGAAGCATCTTGGATGGGTAAATACTAGTTTTCCTAAGGAATGAGTGGCGAATAAAATAGATGGTCAGGCTAGGTGTAGGAGGTTCCTTGTGGATGAAAGGAGAAATAAAGGGAGGGGGACAGAATGGTCTAGCATAGAGTAAAAGGGTAAATGTTAATTGGAACATGAAGTTCTGTAAGTTAAAGTGATGGAGTTACTGGAGAGATAAAGTAGAGGCTGGGAATCATGGGAAGGGTTGTATGCCATATTAAGGAGCTTAGAGTTCATCCTAGAAATTGGGAAGGCTTCATGCAGGAAAATGGCATGGGGCTTTTTAAAAACATAGATTCCTGACTGCTGTACAGGATAAAAACTAGTCCACACAAGGAGTAGTGAGGGAGCAGTTGTTAGAATGGAAAAGGAGGACAGAAATAGGTAGCATTTAGAACCAGTAAAATTGGATGTAAAACATAAGGGAAGAAAGCATTAATAATACTGACTCTCATTTATATTGTGGTTATTTCAACTCAGTCACCAAATATTTAAGTAACTACTGTGTCTCAGACACTGGTTAGGATGTCAGAAACCCAGGGGAGAGGGTAAAATCAAAGCCTCACCCTTGCACTGTAGGCAATGATTTTTAGACATAGTGGTTTTACGCAAGGTTGATATAGGGAACAGATAGGGGAGAAACCTTGAGAATAAAATGATCCAGGGAGAGTGGATAGCGAAGAGCAGTTGGCTCAATGGACTGAAAGAACTTTAGAGAATGTTTGTATTTACAGTTGGATGGAGGAAGACAGGCAGAAGGTGGAAGCTGAGAATGGGTACCACAAGAACATGTAGTGAGTGTCAAGTGTACTTTCAAGAAGTCCAGTGTGAGATGGAGACAGCAAAATTAGAATCTTCTGTTGGGTTTAACTAATTAAAAATTCTGTGGTAAGTTTGCAAACCAGATTGCTTGCCACTTAACCATTCTGAGGCCCTGAATAGGTCACACCTACCTGTGAGCTTGATTTCTTACTTGTGAAATGGAGAGACCTGTCTTACTTATTGTGAAGATTAGACATAGTGCATTTAAAGTTTGACGACAATGCTTGTATAATAGGCCTCAATAAATAATGTCATTTACTATAATTTATGTAAGTGCAGTCAGATTAAGCCTGGCGAAGATAAGACGTGATCTTACAAGTTGCAATCTTAATGCAATAAAGGGCAGACCTTAAATTAAAAATTTTTTAAATTTTTTTGCATAGCTAATTCACATGGTTAAATTCAGTTCAGAACCTCTACCTCTCCTCCCTGTGTCCCAGCAATTTAGTGTGGTTTCCTCTCCTCCCCTGTATCCTTATCATTTCCATGTGTAATTTTTTGAGATGCTGTATGCATGTTGTATTAACTGTTGAAAAAGTGGACAGCTAAAAATGACTTGCAGCAAATCAGAAAATGTTAATGGCATAGTAACTTAATGTAGCCTGTGATATCCAGGTTGAAGTATTCTTAGTGTTTAAATGACAGATTGAGGGTCTTCTACATTAGAATCTACAAACTGACCCTGGGATCTGTATGAGGGTTTGTTCAACTACTCAATGAGCTTGTTGTGAGAGCAAAGAGTACCATTTATGAGCAGATTTAGTAGATGGGACTACATGTTTTGCGGAGGTTAGGGCTTTGAGATAGAACATCAGGGCCATACATCTAGCTGGTATTGGTAAGAATTTTATAAATTTTAAAGTAATTATTTTGATATTTAAATCTTTGTGTGTGTCTTTTCCTCTCACATTCATCTTGGAGAAACAATGAAGGGTGGTATAGTGCTTAAAGATCATCAGCTTTGGAGTCTCCTCTCAGCAACATGAATGAGGTGGAGCCTCCCAGTG
Organism: Artibeus jamaicensis; assembly: GCF_021234435.1. Lineage (NCBI taxonomy): Eukaryota > Metazoa > Chordata > Mammalia > Chiroptera > Phyllostomidae > Artibeus > Artibeus jamaicensis. The sequence goes on from NW_026521887.1 coordinate 3,031,340, forward strand.
TGTATACTGCTTGGCCTGAAGAACTATCAAAGGTGTAAATGATGACATGGTGTGTAAAGCTGTTGGCAGAATATTCAGTACTTACTAAATGCTGTTTGCTAATATTTTAAAGCAGTTCTTAGAAGGAAGCTCCTAGGGTTGAGTTAATACATTTTAAAGACATTTTAAAAGAATATTATTGCAAGTTGCTCTGTACAAGGTCATTCTGTCTTTCGACAGTGCTGTTCGGTGTTGCTGCTTTGTTTTAATAGTTGCCATTTTAAAATGGATTTTTATTAGTGTTTTTAAAACAACTGAAAGCATGGAGAAAATGGAGACCTGTTACACCATTTCCATTGAAAAACTTGAAGATTTTAACCCAACCCTTTTGTCAGTGGCATGAAATCTTGGCAAGGGAATAGATTGAGCAGAAGGGCCTGAGGAAAAGATTAGAGAGATAAAAGAATTTCTAGAGACACCTTCTATGCAGAAGTTTTAGGGCGTGGATAGTCAGTGGTATTAGATGATATATTTTGTAAGATACCAAGTTTTTTTTTTTTTTTTTTAAGAAAGTGTCTCAAAAATCAACCTAATAGTTGCTTTATCATTCATTGTGATAAGTGTGTCATCAATAGAGATTAACTGATGCTTAATTCAGTTGTACATGTGCCCATTGGTTTTCTGAATTTAGTGTGTGTGGGGAGGGGAATTGAAGCAATTTTTAACTTTTCAACACTGGATCTAAAATTCGATTTAAAATTTTTTCTGATTTACAGGAGTAGCAATTATACCCTCACCAAGAATAACAACAATAAAAATTATATTCTTGGTAATACTTGCAGAGTAACAGTTCTTTTTTAGGGCTCTGACCTTGCCTGTCTCTCAGCAAGACACATCAGCAAGGCGTAAGCATAGTCCTCCAGGAACAAAGGAAGATAAGCAGTTTTGTGAGAAACTCCAGTAGGCCATTTCTCATCCTCCCTGTTCATTTGAGCTTGGGACTTTCCACTTGCCCTCCCCTCTAGGTATAAAATTGCTGACCTATAGTTAGAATTGACTTCTTAGCAGCAGAGCAACCCACTACTGTGCTTGTACTGTCTGTCATCCAGCCCCTGTTAATTGGTATCCATCAGCGGGAACAGAGACATGGGGCATGCTGATCTGACTTTGTGCTGTAAGTAATAAACTAAATTTATTTAGACTCCTTTTCTCCTTGCTTGCTTGGATACTTATTGTGGACATGTGGCCCTATGAGCCATTGTGCTTATTGCTATTGCTTAGGGACTGGTTGACAAAAACCCTGAATATGTATCAGGCCTTTTTGGCCTAAGTTAATTTGGCAGCTTTTCTGCTGATAAGCTAACCTAAAGCCTTATCCCATTTCCCCCCCTCTTTTCTTTTTTTATTTTATATGAAAAATGTTAATTGGAACTTTCATATTTAGGAATTGAACTGTATCATTTTTGAAATTTTAAAATAAAGTTTCTTGGGTTTCTGTACATTTACTAATTTTGTAAGAACCAAGTAGCAAAAATGTGTGTGGGTGTATATACTTTTAATATTCTGTGTTAGGAAACTTTCCAGCTTAATGCAAATACAGAGTAGATGGGAATATAGTTCTTATATACCCATCATTCTGGTTCAGCAGTTGTTAGTCTTGTTTTATCTGTTATTTTTACTTTTCTCTGGATGAAGTATATAAAATTTTTCTACAGGAAATGTTGTTTAATTTCCATTTAGATTGCTGCCTGATTTCCTTTAGATATTTCTGGCTATTTTTAGTGTTGAGATAGGTATCTGTTCTGTTACTGAGTTGCTACAAAGGCTTTTTGAAATAACACTAATGCTGTAATTTGTTGAAAGTTTAAAAGGAATAAAAGAAAAGAATTATAGGTAGAGCCTATTAGGCTTTAGTATATTTTTAAAATAAAAATTGCTAATGTAATGGTGGGGAAGAATTACTAAGAAACAAGCAGCAGCCCTGGCTAGTGCTGGCCTGTAAATCAAAGGGTTGCCAGTTTAGTACCCAGTCTGGGGCTTATGCCTGGGTTGCTGGCAGGTCCCTAGTGGGGGGTGCTGGAGAGGCAACCACATATTGATGTTTCTTTCCTTTGCTTTTTCCCTCCCTGTCCCATGTCTAAAATAAGTAAACAATCTAAAAAGAGAAATAAGCAATAGTCTTCTTCTAGGTATTGTAGATATATAGAAACTAAGAAGTTATGCTTGCTCAAGTAGCTATTTGTATCCTTAACAGAAAAATGTAGAGTTTAAATGCAGAAATTGACATAAATTGGAATGTGGAAAATACACTGGTGTTAGGATGGTATTACTGTGAATAACTAATAGGAGCTGAAAATGAAAGCACTAGTTTGGGAATAGACTCACCCCCCAAAATACCAATAGGATTGAAGTGAATTGGATGTTTAATGGTCACTTAGAAACTATAAAGTCTTCGTTAAACAGAAAGAAACCAGTGAAATTAATTTTAATATATTTCCCATCTCTCTCAAAATGAGGTCTTTTGTATTTTGACCTTCAGTTCAGACTAGAGCACACTTGAGGCTATCATTGGATATCAGTGGTATAACACTTGCAAGGTTTTTGCTTATAATGATGTGATCATTGACAGTATTTTCAGTGCAGAATTTTATTTTGAGTAAATAAGTTGGTTCATAATATATAAATGGCATTAAATAATTAAAGCAGTATTATGCTTCATTGAGCTTTTTAATAGAACTGAATGACAAACACTTTTTTTTACCCACTTTTTCATCTCTGGAAGACCTTTTAATTGAAAATTAACAAAAGACAAGGTACCATAAAGTATATAGAGTTCAGAACCTGAATAAAGTGTTCGATAGTTTCACTAAAAGCTACAGAGCTACTGCCTTAGCAGTTAGAATCTCTTTGAGTCTGTATTTATTATGATTTTGCTTGAGGGGGGAGAAGAGGGGGAATGAATTTTGCTGATCTGAATTGCTTGCTACCTAATGGTTGTTCCTGACCTTTCTGTAGCTCAACCCTTATTTAGACTGGGTGGGTTGGCAGATGAGCAAATTCGTATATTTCCAGCTTGTCTTTTGGTTGTAAAGTTGATAACAAAATTGGATTTCCTGATTCACATTTGCTGTACATTTCTATATAAAAACTGACTAATTAAGCTGTTTGTATATGCTAGTTTTTTGTATTCAGAAAGTGGTAGAGGAGAAAAATCATAAATGTAAATTATTTTATATTTGAATTTCTACATCATTTAGTATCTTGGTATCTATTTTTTCCTTGAATGTTACATGAAATTGAATTGTAAAATCATAGAAACCTATGATCAGGCTCAATGTTTTATAGGTTTGTAACTAGTTTTAACTTTTAGGTTTATTATTTTATCTAATTAATTTTTGCCACTTTATTTGCTAGCCGGCAGCAGGAAATTGAAGAAAAACTCATCGAGGAAGAAACAGCAAGAAGAGTGGAAGAATTGGTAGCAAAAAGGGTAGAGGAAGAATTAGAGAAAAGGAAGGATGAAATCGAGCGAGAAGTTCTTCGAAGGGTGGAGGAAGCCAAACGCATCATGGAAAAGCAGTTGCTCGAAGAACTCGAGCGACAGAGACAAGCTGAGCTTGCAGCACAAAAAGCCAGAGAGGTAACGCTCGGTCGTTTGGAAAGTAGAGACAGTCCATGGCAAAACTTTCAGTGTCGGGTGTGCCTCCTGCTCAGTTCAGAAAGAGATGGAATACAGACTAATTCCTTTCTCATCTAAACTTAACATTGCTGTGAAAGTTAATTTTTTAGCCTATTCAGAAGTGCTGACTGATACTTAAAAGTTATTTTCATAAAACATATTCAAGGAAACTTTGATTTAATGGAACCGGCTTACATGTTTGAGAAGTGTTTGAAACTTTTGCCATGGCTGCAGGACTTACATTCTTTTTTGGGAGGGTGGGGGGACACAGGGAGTGGTAAAAGGTAAAAGGTTAAAATCCACCTGTGGTTATGTATTCTGTTCTGTTTATCACTCTTATCACCTAGACTGTGAGAGGCTTTTTGCCTTCAGTCAGATTAAAAAGAGCAGGGCCTAACATTGAGTGATGAGAGCACCTGCTTTTGAAAAATAGGTTTTCTTACTCTTTTTCCTTCTTTTATCCCTAACCCCTTACCCCAAATTCTGCTTCGACACAATGGACTAATTCTAGCATTCTGATCATAAGGCCCTCCATTTTCTTAATGTGTTTCAAAGAATCTTTTTAGGAAAAAATGTCCAGATTATTCATCCACTTTTTAGTATCTACTAACAACTCCTTTTTTTCTCTAGAGAGTTATGAAGGAACAGGTTGTCCTTGTCTGGAGTCAAGCTAAACACATGATTTGTTTTATCAGCAGCTGGAGCAGAAGTTGAAAATGTCTTTCTGTGAGACAGTAATTTGCTACTGAAGCTTTATGGCTTATTTGCACTGATTACTCCAGGATCCTAAAACTTGTTAAAAATCACTAAAACACTCAAGGCAAATTACTTTACAGCACTTGGTGCCCCTCAACATAGTTTGCATAATGAATGTGAATTCAATTGGTGTGTGCTACAGGGAATCCTGTAGATATATTTTCTTGAATTTAAATATTTGACTCAAAATATATGCTTATTGTCATTTTTATTTTTAGTCTTGGCATTATTGTGGACAAGTTGATGTTAATCTGTTTTCCAGTTAGCTTAGCTTTTCAAATGTATTTTCCCTTTGCTCTCTTTAACTAGATATACATGTCTATTTGGTAGATACCACAGACTATACAATTGAATATATGAAACTTTTGTGTCAGTGCTTTTAATTATGAGGATATTTTTGGAGTAATGGTGCTGTCTTGTAGCGAGTTATTAATCATAGGAAGATTTTTTTCTCTTCATGTGCTTTTTGTTTCATATTAACAATTTTTTTTTCACACGGACACAACCCTCTGACAGTCTTTCCAAATATTAAAATCATTTGACTGTGTATGCTGTGATCTGAACACTGCCCAAACCATTAAGCAATCTTCATATAGTTTGCATTATAAAATCTCATTAAATTCTCCAAGAAAAAAATAAATTACAGAATTTTATTTCCTGACTATGCACCCACTGGATTCCTGAATTTCAGTTCAGACTGTAGATGACAAGATAAGCTGCCTTTAGAAATTGTCAACATCTGAATGTTAAGTCCATTTTCCCCATGGAAGAAGCCCTTAGTTCCATGAAGTATGGATTACCATTTGTATTTTTCACTAACAGTAAATGTATTTTTCTTATTAATTGTTTGCCTTAGGAATGATGAATTACATTTTTTGTTCCTTCTTACCATAAACATCTGCATTCCTCAGCTCAGCCTTCCTTGTATGTTGTTTCTTTATAAATGGTTGAGCTGCCGATGCAGGTATTGCCAAGCTAACAGTACAAATCATTTTAAAGAGGAAGCTGGCGTGTATGGCAGCCGAGGAGCACACTCTGCAGGACACTGGACAAGACAGTAAATATTCAACTTTTAATGCTGATTAAAGGAGTATAGGTAAAGAATACGTAGGTATACATAATTGGTGAGACAAATATTCACTTTATTTATATTTTATATTATTTTTTTAATTTGGTAAATACTATTCCAGTTTTGTAGTTGTCCTTGTTGATTTGTGTGATATTAAAGTATTAGTAATAATTGCCAGGAACCTATCAATTAGGGAGGGTTTAGTCGGTTGCTGTTTGGACTGGGAGGGATGATTGAAATTTAGGATTAGAAACAAATTTTAGTGGCTGCAGTTTATCATTTGTCAGACAGAAGGTAGCTATAAAGCTACCCTGTAAGTCAGATCAAAAAAGTACAGAGGAAGATTAGTAAATATTTATCAATAAAAATAAACATTTTATTTTTCTAACATCTTAACATGTCCTCCCCTTTAGGAGGAAGAACGTGCAAAACGTGAGGAGCTAGAGCGAATACTGGAAGAGAATAACCGAAAAATTGCAGAAGCACAAGCCAAACTGGTATGTATAAAGTATACGTGAATAATTCTTTGTGTTCTTTTTTCAAATTTTGCAGAATGATTGTGTGCTCTATAATTATTGTTAGTTCTCTGGGTAATTTTAAGAGATGTGAGGTAAGAGTGGAATAGTTGACTAGGTTTTAGTTACTGTGTTCCAAACTACTCTATTTGGGGGCAATCGAGATATTCTAATTAGTCTGAAGATAATTTTGAAATTTGCAGTTGATTAAAATAGGTTTCCTGGGGAAAATTGTACTATCTTCATTCCTAGTTTTTTCTATTCCAACCTTATTCACACGTCTATATCTAAAAAAAGACATGGAAAGAAGAGCTTGAAAATATTTAAACCAAATAATAAACAGCATTTCACTCTGCATTAGTTGCCTTGTTACCAGTTACTACACAGAATAGTGTATATTTGATAATAAATGTACCAGATTGTAAATTCTTTTTCCTGTTCCAAGTTTATAATCTAACAGATACAAAGACCTAATTAATTATAACATGATATAGGGGTGGAAAAAGTGATACTGGGAAAATTTTTTAAAAAATAGAGAAAACTACAAGGAAGAAGAAAACTAGAATTAAAATGCTGTGGATATAATCAATCAAAAAAACAAAAATGGGTGTGTTGATGCCTAGGGACCTCTTGGCCTTTTTATCTTCCTCCAGTAGTTTTTTTGTTTACTCTCGTGAACCATAAAAATATGATTTTCTGCGTGTCATTGCTGGGAAAAAGGTCAGTAAATGTATTACAGAGCAGTGCTCCCAGGTGGTGGTGATTGGCCAGGTTTTGTTTTGTATTGTAATTTCAATTTGTCTCAGACATCTACTTTTGGAGAATACTGTTAAGGTGAAATATTAGAAAAATAATCACTGTTAAAGCTAAAACACCTGTAAATCTATTGGTTTATAGACTCACTGGATCATGGGCTCTTAGACTAGCACACAGTGGTTCTTGGACATTTGAGTTTGACCTAATAGACGGGTGACACTACTCTGGTTTAATGTTACTGTTAAAACTTGGGTGGAAAGGTATCTTTAAGTGAAAGAAGTTTGAATTTGGTAAGTTTTGGTAATTTTTGGACATAATTTGCTTCTTGTGTTCAGTTCAGCAATTTGAAAGCATAAAAAATTATTGTTGATGTTGGAGAAAAGTTTTATTTGGTTTTATATGCTTTCAAGGAAAAAGTATCCTTTGTTGAGTAGAAGACAAAAACTTAATTGTACGAAGATGCAAGGCACATACTGAGGTTTCTTTCATTTTTGTCCTTTTCCTCAGTTTTTTGAGCATAGCTCTTTATAATCTTTACACATTCATTAAGAAATATTACATGGAACATATTGAAAGCTTCATTGAAATATTTAAAGAAAGGAGAATATAAGTGTTGGAGGCAGCATGGGACTTTTCTTGGGTATGTCAGTAGTACTAGTTTATCTTGTTGAACCAACAGTTCTGTTTGCTTCGTGACATAATGCGCTAGAAATGTGGAACTGTTAGTTCTATATAAAACAAAATGGGATGCTTTTTAGCTTCTAGAAAGCAAGGAAGACAATGGCCATTCTTAACTATACATATAATCTGTATTGAGAAACCAATGTTTAAAAAAGTTTTGAGATTAAAAATAGACAAGGCATTCTCTTAATGCATTTAATGTATTAATTGTCAAGACAAGGACAACTCTGAGAAGGTTGACTAATGATATGGAAATACTTGGTAAATGGTATGGACTGTGTGAGATAATTGACATAATTACCCTGTGAGAGACATGCCTGAGCTGAATCTTGATAGATCATTCCAAGTTGAATTTAGGGTGAGGCCAAGAGCATGAGGAAATTAATTAGGTCAAAGGCTTTTCTGGAAGTAGAATTAAAAGCAAGAATGTGTGGGATCTCTCAGGCTAGTGGAAAAAGTAGTAGCAGTAGTAGTAGCAAACCAACTTTATGTGTAGTAAGAAAGAAGTATGTGTGATAAAAAATGGGAGAATGGGAGGTGAGATTTTGAAAGCAGGTTAACGACAGGTTAATCTGCCTAAGACAACAGAAAAGAATATATCTTGGGAAAGATTTCTAAAAGAGAAGACCATCTCACTAATAGGATGAAAAAGACTGAGAGATTTAAAAGAGGTACACATGAGTAAGAATGAAAAAGAACTATAATAATTTCATGAAAGTATATCTCAACCTCAATAGGAAAGCAGTGAAATATCTCCCCTTTCTTTTTCTCCTTAATACTAAATACCAAATTAGAAGTGGCTTTTTTTTTTTTCCATTAGTATCAGGTGTTGGCAAAGATAGGGCCATCCTGGGAGTTTGAATGAATATGACCATTTTAGAAAATGACAGTAAATACCAGGAAACTTAAATTCTGCTTCTAAGAATGTATCTTGTGGAAGCTGAATCAGATATACATAAATTTACAAAGATACTCTTCCCAATATTATTTGGAGTTTTGAAAATTACCCATGTTTTACATAAATTATAACACCTACGTATGGTGGGTTTTCTGTAGTCAGAAAATATTGATAATACAGGGGAATTAATAGCTAAATACAGTATTATCCTAATGCCAAGAATATGTTTGTGCATTTTATAGACAGGAGAATATGGCAAAGTGTTAAGAATAATCTCTAATTGTCAGAATTACATGTAACTTTATTCTAGTTTTTACATTTTCTGTAAGTAAAAATATTAGTAAAGAAAATATATTTAAACCACACTTGGACCAGTTTTGTTTTAAGTTTTATTGATTGATTTTTAGAGAGAAAGGGAGGTGGGGAGTAGACATATCGATTTGTTGTTCCACTTATTTATTGGTTGATTTTTGTATGTTCCCTGACCAGGGATAGAACCTGCAACATTGGTGTATGGGGCAGTGCTATAACCCAAGGGTCCCACCCCCTCCACCCCCTGGAGTGGTCTGTTAGAAACCTAAACTGGAACAGGGAGCCAGGGAAGTTTCCTGGCGTTACTGCCTGAGCTCCACCTCCTGTCTTTCCTCCACCCTGGTCCTGAAAAACTGTCTTCCAAGAAACCCATCCCTGGTGCCTAAAAGGGTAGGGACTGCTGCTCTAACCAACTAGACTACTAGGCCAAGACTCTTGACTAACTTTTTTAGTACATCCTCATGGCAAAAGTTCAAGGGTTGGTCCCAGTAATTAGCTTAGCCACATAGGCTCTCTTTTATGAAAATCATGTTAAGTGCTTCAGACTAAAGGTAATTTTTGCTCATTTCAATTTCAAAGTGTTTATCAAGATATTTGATATTATCTGTGCATAAGGAAGCAAAAACTGTTAACACACAAAATTAAATAATCCAAATGTGGCTTGGCTTAGCTTGGCTTGGCTTGACTTGGCTTTTTGTCAGATTGGGTCTTAGTTCTTGGGTGAGTGCTGGTAATGTACAAGTATCTTCAAATAATTAGAAGACTTCTAAGTTTTCTTTACTGCTGTTTTTTTATTTTTTTATGACATACATGGCAAAAGTCCAGATATTATGTATATGAATCTTACTTATTTAGAAAGGGAAACAGACTAAGAAAGATGATAGATGTTGATAGGGAATAAAATGTTCTTCTGAAAGATTGTCAGTAGCAAAAAGGACTGTGAAACTATTCCCTGGTTAAAATGCCAGGATATGCAACCTGGTTAATTACTGGTTAATGTAAACACCTAAACTGTAATAAGTCAGGCTGACAATTTCTAATGAATTGTAAACATGCTGATAAGAAAGGAAAAAAATCAGTTTTAACTGGACGGGGGACATTCTTTTAGGTTTTAAAATATGTGCAAATGATAAGTCCTGGCTTTGCAGATTGTTTTCTCTAATATTAAAGTAGTTTCCCCCTTACCAAATAGGGAGATTAGCCATGTTCATTGTGCTTTTTAACATGTTTTACCTCACTATTTTGAGATGAAAAAAAAAGTACTATACATGGAAAGTATTTCACATATTTAAGTTTAAAGTAAAATAGATAACACTTTGCAATGAAGAACTTCTGAAAAAACTTCGTAGAAAAATGTAAGCAAGGATTTTAAAATGAGTTTATACAGTAAGATGAAAAATAACCTCTGTATTTTATGTCCTAATCCCTGGAACCTGTGAATGTTAATTTATATTGTCCTCCAATAAAGGGTCTTTGCAAATGTGATTAAGAATTTTGAGATGAGGGTATTTATCCCAGATTATCTTCTATGCCATAAGTGCTATTATACAAATTTAGAGAGATACAGAAGATTTTTATCATACAACCCTCAGCAAAAGTTGAAAACAACAAGATTCTGGCTTTGAAGATTGGTGTGATGTGGCCAGAAGTCAAGAAATTCTGGCAGCCACCAGGAGCTAAAAGAGGCAAGAAACAAACCCCTCTAAAGCCTTCAGAGGGAGCAAGGCCCTGCTGACACCTTGACTTTAGTTCAGTAATACTGATGTCTGACTTTTCCAGAATAGTTTTTTGTTGTTTTCAGCCACCTAGTTTGTGATAATTTATTACTTAAAAAAATGTGAAATTGGTTTTGGGATTGGACATTAGGTAGAATCTGGAAGAATTTAGAATCAGTCATATGATAGAAAATGTCTAGACTTCTTTAAACAGCCTCTTAGGTAAAAATGCAGATTTCAGAGGCAGTTCTGGTTAGGATTCAGAAGCAGATGAACATGTTACTGGAAACTGGAGGGGAAGAAGTCCTTGTTATATAGTGAGAGAAAACCAAGCCGATTGTGTCCTACAGTTGTGTGGAAGTCAGAACTTTAAGTGATGAACTTGCATATGTAGCTGAAGATATTGCCAAAGTGTCGAAGGTGAAATCTAGTTTTTACTTGCTGCTTATAGTAAAATTCGATAAGAGAAATTGAGGAAAGAACTCATAAGTAAAAAGCAATGAGCACTGAATGTTTGGGAAATTTTTCAGCCTATCTGGATTACCAAAAGTTAAATTAGGAGACTCACTGTTAGAAAAACTTGCTCTGGAAAGAAGGCAAGGGGTATGTGGCTGGAAAACCTTTTGCTGATGATGAAGAGATTATGCAGTCATTTTAGCAAAAACCAGGATTAGATGAGATTATCCAGGAAAGTTTTGAAGGAGCCTCTTGTCTAATGGTATACATAGGGGACCCGTGGTGTTTTTGAGTCTTTATGTCAGCAGAAATACTGCCAACTTGGACTGAAAGGAACAGAGAGAGTACATAATGATGAAAGGTTTTCAAGATTCCCAACAGACTCCACTCTTGTAGGAAAAGGTGATATGAAGACAAAACAGAGAGATTTGAAGGTACTGGCCTGAAAGATTTTGAGCGATGCTTCTACAAGCCAAGGAATCCTGGCAGCTGGAATAGGCAAGGATCAGGTTCCCTCCTTTACCCTTCAGATGGAGTATGGCTTGGTCAGCATCTTGAGTTTGTTCCAGTGATAATAATTTCTGATTTCTTGCCGCCAGAAGAAAATTTTGTTCTTTTAAGCTATTCAGTTTGTGGTAATTTGTTACAGCAGTTATAGGAAACTAACGTGGTTGGAAAAAGAATGGGGCATTTATAGAAGAGTGGTATGTATCAGTTGAGACAGCACAGTGCTTATGATAGCTAATAGTGTTATATATACACATTTTAGTAGCATGGCACAAAAAGTAAATATCAATTAAATATTTTAACTTGAAATGGTGGGAAGGTAAAGTAAGGAATTTTGGTGAGTGAGAGGATTATCCCTAGTTGCTAGGATATGAAGCTGATTTAAGATTCTGTTAGCGTATTCTGGGTAACTGGTCAAACAACTTTTTGGACATTAATATATTGACATTGTAGGGTGTCTTGAAAGACAGAGACTAGAAATGAGAAAGTGTCTGAGGCAATGAAAAGATAGGGGCTTGAATTGGTAAAGTGGAAGCAGACATTGTAAAGAAAAAAGATAAACTTGTTGAGTGATAGGGTGTACAGAAGGATGAAGAGGAGGAAAAAGGAAGGGAAAGAAAGTTTATTGTAGTAACTGGGGAAGACTTCCTGGTGTAATCATGTTAACGGTCAAGGATCCAGAGATATTTAAGGAAAACTTTCACAAATGGGGAATAATGACAAAAACAAAAGAACTGACCTGAAAGAATAGGCACAAGTTAGGTACAGGAGATTAAAGGACCACATCTAGATAAGTACACATTTTGTGTGTGTGTGAAATTTTAATACGTGAGTGCTAAAATCCTGAAAGTATCAGATTTCTGTACTAAATTCTGGAGTGCAGTGATTTCATGCATAACATTCCATACCAAGCTCAGTTCAGTTTCTTCTGAAGGAAGCAGTCGTCTCCACTTTAAGTAATACAGAACCTCAAGAAATGTTACCTAATGTTGAAGCTTCGAAAATATATTAAGGTTATAAAGATAACACAAGGGGCATTTAAATTGAGAAGAAAGGGGCTAGAAAAAGTTGGTTGGGTCGGGGTATGAATAATTTCCATGTGCCCCAGAGGTAGGGATTATGTAATTCTTATTTTTTTAAACTTGTAAATAACAAGAAAATTTACTAATATGTATTAGTAAATATATAGGTTTCTAAGGGTCAGAACTAATTACATCAAATTTCATTTTAATGTTTTATCGTTGACCTAAAATGGGCTGTGTGTATAGTTGTTATGGAGGGGATAATGAATTGAAAAAATAATTGCAAGTGGTAAAGTGAAATAGGATATGTCTTAGGAGGTCGAAATGCAGAAATCCCATGTTTCTGAGTAGTGAGTGGCACAATTCCGATATACAGTGTTCTTTTCGTTGTTTTTGTTGTTGTTCTTATATAACGTCTCACAACAAATATTTTTATCTGGATTTTTTTTTTTTTGGTAAAATTTCATGTTTCAAGTAGAGAGTAGTAGGTTTTAATATCCCTGTTTGCTGAAGAGACTGCTATAAAGAACTACCTTAATCTAAAAATTATATCAGTGTAAGAATGCATAGATAATTTTTTTAACAGCAGTAGGGTCTATAAATAAAGGAGGTTGGTACAGAAGACATAGGGAGGGGTAAAGAGGCCCTACTGTAATGGTATGTTTTGCCTTTGTGTATTTCATCTCACCAATTTCGGGAGTGAAGTGTAGGGTTGAAAGCCATCTTTTGAAACAGAACAGGGTCCTGGATATAATTACTCCAGTATTGTAAGTGTTAGCTTTCTGTTTGGCCTTCTTGATGCCCACTATTCAATCCTTTTATTATTCAGGCATATATACATGCACTTACCTCTTCCTTGACACATTGGGAATAATGCTTGCTTCTCCATAAATTTGAAGCGAATATTCTTCAGCTAGTGGGGCCATCAGGAAGGAAACAGCAAGCCAGGCATATATGCTGCAGGGGGATGATAGGGTTTAGAAGAATGCCAAACAAATAAGGGGTAGATTCTACCACACAGATGGATAGGCAGGAAACCAATTTTTCATCATGTGAGAGCCACTATATTAAAATGAAAGATGGCTTTGGTTTTTACTAAAGTATTCTAGTTTTTTTTTGTTTTTTGCCAAGGTATAATTAAATAACATTTGTGCTTAATTTAAAGCTATAATAGAATAAAATACAAATATTTATACATAAAGACAGGACATTCGTTGGTTCAGTTTATTTATGATAAAGTTATTCTGTTATCAAGTACTTGTAAGGTACTATATGAGTATGTTTAACACTGGGGATTTCACTGTTACCTGTAGTCAGAGAAATTGAGTACCCCCGCTACATACATACATACTTTTATCTCTTATATTTGTAGGCCTAAATAAAGCAAACTTTTATTCTTTTTATCCAATCTAAAGGTAATTTCAGTTCTGTAGCATTAGTATTTTTTGTCTGTGAAGGAAGTTACTTTATTTTTAAAATCTTTTTGATTTTTGACTACATAATGAGTTCCATGATTCATTTTTTTGCCCCCCAGGAAAATAAGTAGTGAAATCCCTCTGTCTCTTTCCGCTGTCTGCCCATTTCCCATTCCCCATTCCCATTTCTAAAAGACATATTCAGTTATGTTTTCTTTTTCCACAGTTTCCAATGCATATTTAGGCATAGGTTAAAAATGCTACGTAATTAAATTTCTCTGATGGGTTGAGGTTGTGATGATGTTCATACCTTGTACTCCCCAAGGTTCCAATCAGCCTTCCTAGGGGCTGAATTAGAACGTTAGGGAAAAGTGAGTCTGGGTGTTGTCGGTTCCCAAGCTCATGCACACACACAAAGAGTATTTACTATACCTTGATTCATTTGTACATGCTAACCTCTTGCCCCAAATGTGTGATGATTTATTAAAACTGTGGATGGAGTAATTGGAATATGATTTCACTGAAAGATGATCAGAAGCAGATAATTCTCTTTGTTGTAATTAACAGTGAAAGTCTAAGCAAAAGAGTGGCGATTTGAAATGGATTTTGGGGTACTGGTAGGATTTCAGTAGGAGGAAAATGGCATGAGCAAAGGAGGGAGGGGGAGGCAAGATAGAAAAGATAATTTGAAAGAGAATAGTAGAAACAAAGTTGAAGCCAGATTAAAGAAAGTTCTAAGTAGTATGCTAATTTAAGAAATAAAGCCATATTTTGAGCACATTGAAAATCATTGGAAGTTTGAGGGTGTGAGAGTAATGCTTTGTTTGTAATAGATGTGCCCCGAACTGGTGTGGTAGCAGTGAAAATGGGAAAGAAACTTAAGATGAAAGAACGTAATAGAAGAATCAACAAACTTGATGACTATCAAGTTTGGTGGTGTCAGGGAAAGAGGGAGGAGACAAAAAGCTATAGAATATGGAAGGCAGTAGAGAAGATAGAAAGGGCTGATGCATTTTAGCTTTAGGCTAGAGGAATTTACATCTTGACCATGTTCAATACTGAAGGTATCCAGAGCTTTCCCTGGTGGGTTTTCATTAACCCACTAGAAATGCAGCTTAGGAAAAAGATCTGAGTAGGAAGATATATATACGTGTGTGTGTGTGTGTGTGTGTGTGTGTGTGTGTGTGTGTAGTGTATGTTGCATTTTCCACCTCATAAAACTGCGAATACCGAGAGATATATGAAAATCTCCTTTTCCATCTTGCTTACCCATCAGATTCCACTATTTTTTTAATTTATTAATTTTAGAGAGGGAGACATAAATTTGTTTCACTTATTTATGCATTCACTGGTTTCTTTTACCATATTTTTTCCCATTACCATTTATGCCACCCATACCCTCTCTCTTTCACTGAACCCCCTTCCACACAATGATCATAGTGTTGTCCATGTTCATGAGTTCTTCCTTTCTTCTTTTTTTTTTTTTTGCTCGATCTCTCCATGAATTCCCCCAACTCCATAAATTTATGCCCAGAGTTGTCAGCCTGCTCTCTGTATTTTAGTATGTGTCTATTTTATCTGTTAGTCAGTTTGTTCATTGGATTTCACATGAGTGCAATCATATAGTACTTTTCTTTCTCTGACTGACTTATTTCACTTAGTGTAATGTTCTCCAGATCCTTCCATACTGTCATAAAGGGTAAAGCTGTTTTTTTTTGTTTGTTTGTTTTTGTTTTATAGCCAAGTAGTATTCCATCGTGTAAATTTACCATAGCTGTTTTACCCATTCATTTACTAATGGATACTTGGGCTGCTTCCAAATCTTGGCTCTTGGCTCTTGTAAATAATGCTGCAGTGAACATAGGGATGCATATATTCTTTTGAATTAGAGTTTTGGGTTTCTTTGAATAAATTTCTAGAAGTGGAATTGCTGAGTGTGGCAAGGGAAACAAAAGAAAACATAAATGGACAACATCAAACTAAAAAGGTTTTGTATAGCAAAGAAAACCATCAACATAATGAAAAGACAACACACTGAATGGCAGAACATATTCACTGATACGTCTAAAAAGGGGTTAATACCCAAAATTTATAAAGAACTTACCAAACTCAACACCAAAAAAAAATCCAATTAAAAAAATGGGCAAAGGACCTGGATAGACACTTATCCAAACAGAACATACAGATGTCCAATAGACGTATGAGAAAATGCTGTGTCATTAATCATCAAAGAAATGCAAATTAAAACCATAATGAAATACTACCTAACACCTGTCAAAATGGCTGTCATCAATAAATCAAGAAACAAGTGTTGGCGAGGATGTGGAGAAAGGGGAACCCTAGTACACTGTTGGTGGGAATGCAAGTTGGTGCAGCTACTGTGAGAAGCAGCGTGGAGTTACTTTAAAAAATTAAAAATCACTGGTTGGTACTTGAATGTGCTGACTGGATATTTAAACCACGGCTTTGGTGTATCAAGATGACACTCTAACCAACTGAGCTAGTTGGCCACTGCTTTTAATTCTGATATTCCTCATCTTTAACCTTTATTACTGTGGATTTGCTGCCACTTCCTTATCGTTCACCTTTTAGTCTATAGCCATCAACACCACCACTCCATCTGAAAGCAAAAAGTAAGAAAAACCTCTTTGTTCATTATGTATTTAAAAGTTGGGCTTTTTTTCTACTCATAAGATAACATTTAAACATTTTATGTTGTATGCTGAGTCTATTACCTGTCAATGGAGACAAATAGGAGACTCAAGTTCAAATAAACAGAAGAAAGAATAAAGAGAAAGGTCATTAAATGTATGTTAGCTTTTCACCATATAAAAAATAACTTCAGTAGAATTAGTGAAGATGAAATTAATGACTTAATATTTGAGTTTGGGAATAGGCATTCAAAGGGTGCATGAATGTTTTAAGATCAAGATCAGATCTGGGGGAAAAAAGGACAACTCATTGATAATGAGATTAAAATTAATTCAAGGGTCGGAGCAAGTTTTCTCTTCCTGGGCACTATTAACATTTGAAGTTAAATATTTTGGTGGGTGGGGGTGGGGCTGTCCTATGCATTACTGTAGAATGTCCAGCAGCATGCATGTCCTCTATCTGCCAGATGCCTGGAGTCATTGCCCTAGTTGTGACCATCAAAATTGCCTCCATACATTTGCCTGATGTCCCCTGAGAGAGTGAAGTGGAGTTGCACCTGGTTGTGATTTAAGGAAGTGGGCATGTATTTTGAAAATCAAGGAGAAACTCAATGAGGAAGAGATGATAATGGCTTGAATTTTCTTGGTAAAGAGGGGAAATCTTTAGTTCCCTGTAAGGAAGTTGGTTAAATATTTTGGTGGTGGGGGGGGGTTTGTCCTATGCATTACTGTAGAATGTCCAGCAGCATGCATGTCCTCTATCTGCCAGATGCCTGGAGTCATTGCCCTAGTTGTGACCATCAAAATTGCCTCCATACATTTGCCTGATGTCCCCTGGGAGAGTGAAGTAGAGTTGCACCTGGTTGTGATTTAAGGAAGTGGGCATGTATTTTGAAAATCAAGGAGAAACTCAATGAGGAAGAGATGATAATGGCTTGAATTTTCTTGGTAAAGAGGGGAAATCTTTAGATCCCTGTAAGGAAGTTGGTTGCTTAAGAAGGAGTTAAATTTGCTTCAGGAGTTAATTATTTAAGAGTCCTTTTGAAATTTGATAGAATTTTATAGTCAGACAAGTCAACAAGGTTTCCTAATTTCTCTCCAAAGAAGGAAGTCTTTAGTATTTCTTGGTTTTATTTTAATAGTATAATGTAGTTTCAGTAGGGTGGGGATATTTTCTATAATATTTTATGCCTTGCTAATTATAAACCTACGTATCATAATTGTAGATAAAATACTCTGAATAAATCTGTGCCTTGGTTTGTAATTGACAATCTGGTAATCTGATGGTACTGAAGGTATCTATAAAAAAAGATAACAGGACAAATGTATACTGATCTCAAGGCATGATTTGTAGAAATTTCTATTTTCAAAATGTGTAAGTGCTTTTCTGTAATTTCTATATATTTTTCTAATTTCTCAATATTTTTTCTTCTCATTTTTGTATACTCATAGGCCAAGTTTTATTAAACATACTGTTGTATGTATCTAGAGATTATGAATTCTCACCTGATTTCCCAAATACTACTAATAAAAGACATGACATTTTCTACTTTTTTAACTTCCAGGCTGAAGAACAGTTGAGAATTGTTGAAGAACAAAGAAAGATTCATGAGGAAAGGATGAAACTAGAACAAGAGCGACAACGTCAACAAAAAGAAGAACAAAAAATTATTCTGGGCAAGGGGAAGTCCAGGCCCAAACTCTCCTTCTCATTAAAAACCCAGGATTAAATTGAAAACTGAACTTTTTACAAAGAAAAATGGAAAAACTTTGTATTGTAGCTTCATGTTGAAGTGTTTTTTTTGTTTTGTTTTTTGTTGTTTTTTTTTTTTAATTTGGAAAATCTGGAAAGTTAGCTTGTTCTAATAGGGGCTATGCTCTGCAATTCCTTTTCTTTCCCCTTCCATTAAGTCAAATCCTTATCAGATCATTGTTGTCTTCTAAAGTGATATATTTTTCACCTGTTTGGATTCTGTGTTAGTGGTCTGGAAAAGAGCAGATCATTTTAAAAAGGATGGATGGTCTGATAAGGTTTTTACTGACCCCACAGACTTCGGAGTTATACTCTGTTTATTACATCATAATGCTGGTTTTGCTGACTTTTTGTTTTTTTATATATTTATAAAAAAAGAAAAAGTTGGTAATTGCATTGGAAGCTCCCGGGGCGTTGCTGGACCTTTGTGGTAGATTGTTAAATCAGTGTCCTCATGATACTGTTGCTCTTGGTGTTCCTGATACAGGTAAGGAAACAGTTGGTCAGCTCTAATACAAAATATATACAATTCAGTATTGTCTCTGTTCAATTTGTTTTTATTTCATTGAAAAATCAAACCAGCATTCCCCATTGTGTAAATAAATGATTTTGCTGAATAAAGTAAGTCTTAAATTCATATGTTGAAGCAATTTTTTTTAAGTTCTGTTAAGTCTTAAAGAGGGTGGTTTACTTTTTGATGGTCAACAATTTACAAATCCTAGAACTATGCTATATATATATCTTCTCATTTATACTTTTAACATAGGATTTATATGTGTATTAAATATACTTGTGAATTAGTATTTAATGGCTATTTTTGCAAATATTCATTTATGCTGATACAATAATTATAACATCAGTATTATCTTTAAGAAAGACTAAGCACCCAGAAAAAGATTTAAATTCTCAATCCTGTACCTCTGTTTTAGGATATAAATATTATCACCATAAATAGTACTTAATAAAGACTGTAGAAAAATGCTTCTAAAATTCATAGAATTTTAGTGGGCCATCAGAAAGAACTTATCTTTGTACTTTCACAAAAGGCTGAGGTAACTGAATCATCTTCATTGTAGAGTACTTGCACGTTTATTTTGGGGACATAAACTTGCAGCGAGTTTCTGTTTTGTTTTTGCATGTGATATGGATGACTTACAGAGTAGACTGCCTCATTTAGCTTTACATATGTTTCTTTTAAGTGTACTGGTATTAAAACATTTATTAAAGAAAAGGATATGAATATAAAAATGCTATCTGAGATGCGTAAACATGACATCAAAGTAGAGAAAATGTTCTCCAATATTTTTTGAGACAGTTTGGTCAATCTTTGAAAGTGAAAACATAAGTTACTGAAATGACTAAACAGTAGAGTGCTTAGTGTGTGCATGCTAAGAAAAATGCTGTTGCTTTAGTTTGAGCTCTTCAGTAAGTCTAATTGTAGTGAGGAACAATAAAATCAGTCTACGTATCTTAAAAGATAGAATTTTAAATAGGCATGAACTGTAGTGAGAACTGACTTTTTAGTAAACATGGTAACTTACTACACTAAAACATTCACTTCATTTACCTAAAGAATATAGGTTGGTTATGAGTTATTTTTTAACCTCTAAATATAGGTTAGCTCTAACTATTTCATGATTCTTACACTTGTTTTTTTTAATGTAAGTTTTTTGGGGGGTGGTAGATACAGATCCATTGTTCCTAAGCTGTGTATTCAGGTTTTTGGAAATGTTTATTTAAAATTGTTTTGCTATACAAGTGTTCTAAACATTGTATCTAAGAGTAGCCTGGACTGAAAATATTTAAAAATCAACTTATGTGTGCCTTTTAATTTTTTAAAAATTTCTTACTGCCACATATGGTGTGAAATCACAGTAAGTTGTTTAGTGACATAATTACAGTATCTGCTTGCTGTTGGAGACCCAAATCAGATATTGAAATTGTTCCTGTGCCAGGCTACAGGAAAGAGGATGTAATTGTTAATAAAATACACCCAGTCTTTTCTGTGCTGCAACAATGTGTAGTAATTTGTTTTCTTTATTTGTTTTCACTGCCTTTGTGTGCATATTATAAAAATTCAGATTCTCTCCCAGTCCATTAGTAGTTCAGATGTTCCCTAGTTATTAAATATGCCTTCCTTCACAATTTCGTTTTTAGGTTATTTTTAATGCATTATACATTCAACTGATGACTGTTTATTTTTATTGCCGTATAGTTATTGCCAATTAGATTGTGGAGTTTGCAGAATTTGATCAGTTGTATAACTAATCCTTTAAATTAGCTTGGTGTGAGGACTCTTTAAATGTTTGCAAAGAGGTGAAGGAGTTTGTATTGAAAGATTAAATGCTCAGTTTCCCTTATAAATATGTAGCAATTTAGGCCATTTCTGCTCTCAGTTAAAATACTGAGTCATTTACTTGTGCTAATATATGTACATAGCTTTTTTTGTGTGTGTATGACCACCAGAACCTTAAGAATTTTCAGTGGCTTTGTACTTTATAATTTTATGAAGTAAAATAAGCATAAAATCCTGGCTAATTGAATTCTATATCATTTCTAATGCATTTTATATTAATGATCCCCCATTTGTCACTTTAAATTTCTCCAAAGCTTTTTATTAACTAGAGCTGTTTTCAGTTCTTTACACCCAGAACCATTCGACCTTATTGTATTACTTGGCCATGAGAAATTTGGAAGACCAGGGTATCTTAATTATTGAGGCCTGTCACTCCAGTAGTTTTACATGCATTCAAATAAGTGTTATTAGTGAAAGGATCTGAAAAGACTACTGAAAGTAAAAGAAATGAAGGACTTCATTCTAGAAATATAGAATGGGTGTTGAAAGCCCAAGCAGTAGGTCCAACTCTTCATTTGTTAACTTGTCATTGTCTTGATTACTTTGTATTTTGTTTTTATGCTATTTTACTCTAATTCTTTAAAATTAAGTTGCCCATAATCTGGGAATTGCTAGTGGTGCAGTAACCTAGAAGGTTTAGGTTTTCACTATACATTTTGTAGCAAATTTGTCCTCACTGGTTTTCAGAGGATTAGAATGCATTGCCTGATGTAATATATTGTGTGTCTGGACTAGAGTAACTGATTTGCAGCTAGGAAGCACTGGAAGGAGATACAGATGACTCAGTATCTTAAAAAGCATGTACTTATGTGTCACTGAACTTCATTGGAAGTCTTTTGGAAAAAAAAAAGGCTATTTTCTGCATCCTCTGTTGGCTGATGAGAGGACGTTCAAACAGCATTTTTTATACGTATTTCTTTAGTCTTTTTGTGAAGCTAGTAAGTTAAAAAGTGCACATTCACCAACCCAGCAGTTTCACTATTACTCAAAGGTGTGTGTGTATTTAATAGTACCTCAGTGTATTTTCCAAGATTGGTATACTGTTGATGATTAAATTTGGCTTTATTAGTGTTAGAATAAAATGGTTTTGTCCTTCATATAAATTTGGATAATGAGTTTTCCTTCACTTTCCAGGTTTTCACTAGGGACTAAATAAATGACAAGTAACATAAGGAATATATAATTGCAGCTGGTTCTAAATGCTGTTGAATATCTTAACTGTAAAGTGGGTTAAAGTGGGAGCAGAAGTTGTTTTATTAGACCCATTTTAGAAGATCCGTTATCTAATGACTGCTGCCAGGAATGCCACTTATGTTTGAGCAGTATTTAACTTTTAGAGTATACAGTATGCCTATGTCAGTCCATAAAGTGGGAATGCTCTTTAGAGAATTTGAAGTATTACAATCCAGCTGATAGGGTCAAAACTACACAGCTAAGGTATTTGCACATGTATCTCCACCAAACTACCTAATCTCATTTGGAATGGTGACTGGAGTTTGGTGGTCTTATAAACCTGTTGGTTTGCAAATAAGGAAGTTTTACACCAGGAGCCCAAGATAATTGGAGCCATAACTATTCTTTCCACGTGTGCCGCTTTTGCATTAATAATGTAAAAGCAATTATTAGACTAGAGATTTAAATGACTACTGTAGTCGGAAATAATGGTATTTTGGTTTCATAAGGAATATGTTGTCTATAAGGTATGAATTGTCATTAAATTTCCCAAAGGGGAAAGTTTTTTTGTTTGATCAAGAGCTCAATGCAATAACAACGCTTCTGCCAAACTCATATGTAGATTTAAGACACTTCAATGTGTAATCTGAATTTTAGAAGCTGATATATAGGGTAGGAGTGGCTAAATTGTTTTCTACTTGTTCCAAAAGTCTTCCTAGTAAATTGAGCAAAATGTGACTGGCAGAAGGGTTCTAAAAATGTGACTTGCATGAAATAAACTGCATGCAATGCCAGGAACAAAATACAGTTTTAGTAGAGACTTGGCTACATGGAAAATTCATGGCTTGAGCAACATTTAATCATGTACAAAAATGTTCAGAAATTTTATTTTCAGTAATGTTACATTTAGATAGGGCTTTGGTTTTGTTTTTACAGAAGTTATGTTAAAGATGTCTCTTGAACTACATATTGGAATGGATAGGTTACCGTTCAAGGAGTATCTAGGAAACCTAAGTTCTGATGATCAGCACATGATCTGGAATTAAAGGATCAGCAGAAATATTAGTAAGGTTCATTTGCTCCCTGGTTTTATAAGCTGAAATTAAAATATTTGCCACCTAATTTGACATTTACTAAGTTTATAGTTATCAATTTTTATAATTGAAGTTCCCCAAATTTTTATTAATCTGACTTTTAGAAACTATTTCAGAACTCTAGAAATAGTTCCTATGCTAAAACTTATTTCTGATGGGTTATGTGCTGTTATAGGTTTTCAAAAGTAACCAATAATGTAAAGTGAAGTCGGAATACAAAAAAATATCAAACCGATGTGATTCTTTTGGGGCTGGCATGCTTAAAAATTCCACTTTTGTGTTTTGTACATGCTAATACAACATTTTGGAGAGTTTTTTTGGGGGGGTCATGGGGGGCAGTTGGCTTGGTATGATAATATGGTTTGAGGTAATGGTTTTAATTATTGAAATTACTCAACAGCAGTGGAACATTAGCAACCTGAAGTTGCTACTCCTGATGTTTTTCACATAGTCTCTACGGCTAATTATTACATATTTACTGAAAGTAAGTTGATGCATACTCACATACTAGAACTACACAGTAGAAATCTTGTGTAGGATTTTATTTTTTGATCAAATAAAAATGGGAAGCGATTTTTACAGGCGCATTTACATTTTTCCCCCAAGGTAAAATGCCAGGGATATGAAAATTAACCCGATTTACTAAAAATGGAAGTCATGGTTATTTTTAGACAATGCAAATTTCCTTTATTTCCTCTACTTGAAGGGAGGCTGTAGGAGCTGAGAGGAGAGGTCACAACTTGAACGTTACTGTGTTAAGTTTGATATTGAGATAACACTGTTTTAGTTCTTTAATAAAAGATCCCTAAGCGGGCTTTGTAATAAATTTTAAGTGAATTCCTTAAATGTTTTACACTTAATTAAAACTTTTTTTAACCCTTATGAAATTATGATTAATATTGCCTGCCCTTTCCAAATTTTTTGGTCCTCCGGCAATCTGCCGATGGCTTGGAATCGTTTACTGCCTTTGAGTCTTCGTAAAAAATTATTCCCTCAAGTTGGAGGCTTATTTAAAATTTGCAAGTGAGGAACATGAAGTTTTCTCTTATAAAGATTAGCTTGGAATAATGTAAATGTATTCACAACCTCGTGTATCCTAAACGGTTTTTATATCTTAAAACAACCCACAAGTTTTTACATAATGTACGTCAATTTGTTTCAAAAACTGTATACTTAATACACCATAAAATCTTCAAAAGTTAAAAACGAGTGAAAAAAAACTAGTATCTAAACGAGGAAATTTATCTTTAAAATTTAGTTTAGCGGATAATTTGGGTAAAGAAATCCAATTGCAGGAATACAGTCCGGTTCTTGGCGTCTGATTCATTAAATCCTGTGTTTTGTGTGTGTGTGTGTGTGTGTGTGTTTTTTTTTAAGCATGTTTTGGATATACGGCATACTTATTTTTTTCAAATTGAATTGTTCATTTGTACTGTCTTATTTCAGCTGTGCTCTGCTCCTGGTCACTTAAGAGTCTTCTTTGGACTTTTTCTGCGTGATTAGATTGGGGGAGGGGGAGACTATTTGGGTATGCGTGGGTAGACCATGTGCTCTCGCACGCAGAGATGTCAAGCTGGCCGCTAGTGGGCGCTGTGGGTCCGTGGAAGCAGTAGACAAGGTGGCGCTCAACCAAGTTCTTAGCAAAAGCACTTCACCAAGAACACAGAAGAAATCCTGGGCAGTATTTGATAGCGTCACCACTACACTCACCGTCACCTTGGGGAAGAATGAGTGTGTCTAGGCGGCTAATTAAGAATAAGGTCCCGCGGCAGTCTTGGGCGTGCTGGCGGCACTTGCAAGAACTTCGCACTAAGCAAGGCACGAAGGATGAGGGGGGCCCGGACGTCTACGCGCCCCAATACCTACTGCCCTGCCAGTGCCTCGTCCCCTGGAGCCTTTTTACATTACATCTCCCGGCTCCATTGCTTTAGGTTGGTACCCAGCTGATGTTTGGTATCGAAATAAGGTCTCAAACGCATCACTTAAGAGACCTAGTAGGGGTTAGCGAATGAATGCACGTGCGGGGTGTGAGTTTAACCATGCAGAGGGGACGTTTTATTCAAAGGAGGAAGACGCACCGGGAAATGCCTTTCACTCCGCAGGGAAAGTTTCACGCTCGACGTTGTCCCTCTTTCAAAGTTAGGACACTTTCCGGGCAATAAAGTCGGGTCCAGAGAGCGAGGACAAGTGGCATCGTGCTGTCCCCTTTCCCACTCGGCGGTCCCTCTCAGCATCCCTACCTCGCCACTCAGGGAACTAACGCCGCACAAACACCATTCTTCTTTGCTGACTCCTCTGCTCGACTCGCGCCGCCGCCTGAGGGCCAAGGGCGTGGCTCACCTGTCAGCCGGCGCCCCTCTCCGCGACGTCCAATGTCTGACGCGGGCAAATGACGGACGCTGCAGTTGTCCAACCAACGCGCGGTTGCCGTACGGAGGACCAATGGGCTGACCTGTGCGGGGCGGGGTTCCGCGTTTATAGTGCTCTGACAGCGGGCTGCTTGCGCTGACTCTCCTCTGCAGGGACAGCGGTGCCGTCTGGATTGAGTAGCCGCTCGCAGAGCAGGTCTTGGTGCCCCATCTGTGCACAAAGGCTCGCGTGCGTCCGGCGCCCCGTGGCTAGGACCGAGACACGCCGGCCTGCTCTGCAGGCTGGGAGCCGCGAGGAGTAAGGAGGCTCCCGCGCTCCCAGAGACATCCTTCAGCGCTCCGAGCTCCTGGACATGGAACCCTGTCGACTCGGCGCCTCTGCGCTCGGGCCGCTGCCCACCCCCCTGGATCTATAGTGCGGGACGGCCCCGCTCGGGACTCCGCGCTCGCCGGCCGTGCCTAGTCGTCTTTCCGCTTTTGTGTCCCGGCCGCGCGCCCTCTTTGCAGACCCGCGCCCGGCACCCTGGAGCCGCACCGGAGTGGGCGGTTCGAGCTGGGTCCGACGCGGCGACCTGGAGCCCCGAGCCCGCCGCGCTGCCGCGCCCCGCGTGTGCGCTCCCACCTCTCGCCCTGAGAGCATCAAGGAGAGCGCCTCTGGCTTCCGCGACCACTGGAGCTGCTCGGCGCGCCCCGGAGCTGCGTGCGGTCTTCCCCTTTTCTGTCTGGAGTATTGGGGCTTCCGGCCCGCGCCCGGTCCCTCCGCCGACCCGAGTGCACGGGGCTGGAAGTGGTTTGGCCATGGCTGCGAGGAGGGACTCCGTGTGGAAGTACTGCTGGGGAGTTTTGATGGTTTTATGCAGAAGTGCGATTTCCAGATCGATAGTTTTAGAGCCCATCTACTGGAATTCCTCGAACTCCAAGTAAGTGGTATCCGCAATCACCCTCACAACCCCGGGGTCTGCTGTGCCGCGCGGTTCGTACGGAAGGAAGGGTCGGGCCGTGGAACCTGAGAGCCTGTTTCTGGAACCTCGGTATTACCCGCGCCCTCCCTAGATCCCTGTCCCCGATCCACGCCCCATTACACTTGGTAGAGTCTTCTGGTTCGGCCTTCCAGCCGGAGCGCCAGCCCGAAGGAGCACCACCCCCTACCTTCCTTCCCCCTTGAGCTCACCGGCGCTAAAAAGCCCCAGGAGGCTCCTGTGTCACGTCCGCGTACGTATCTGGTGTCAATACCTGACCCTTATTTCTTCTGGAGAATGGGGAACAAGGCCACAAACAGGGCTGGCAGGCGCGTAGAGGCTGGCGGGCTCTGGAGAGAGGAGGGGATGCTGCGGTCCCTAAGAGCACGGTCCGGGTCCGGGTCCGGGAAGCGGGCAGGGACGGGGCTCAGGGCAGTGGGGCGTACCCCAGAGAAGGAAGCCTGTATCCTAGGGCCGTCTGTAGCACCCCGGAGCACGCGCGTCTCCGCGGTGTCGCGCCAGCCAAACAGTGCCCGGAGAGCTCGCCAGCTCCGCGGGAGAATTCCGGAGGCGAGCCCTCTGCTCTCCGCCCGGGAGTCCGGCTTTGGCCTTTTCTTGGAGAACACCTCTGCACGTCGGTCTCTTCCTTGGCTTTTAAACCAAGGGCCCCGAACTCTGTGCGGTCCGGGTAGCTGACTTGATTGTAAGGAAGCTTTCTGAGAAAGCTAAGGCCCTAGGTAAAGCCTTCAACCTTGGGGAAGCTGGACGAGAATGGGATCCTTAGATTCGGCTTGCTTTTATCAAAAAGTGCAGCCTTGGAGAAAGCCAGGCCTCGTGGAGATTAACTTTCAAGTGTGAGCAACCTAGTTACATTTAGAATTTAGGAAAGGCGATCCATCCTAAAATAACTCGTAATCAGTCATTTGTGCGCTCAATATTGCATATCATCTCGTTCTTGGGATATATTTTGAATCGCAGCCAAAAATATTTTACGGAATCATGAAATTTTAGCCTTGGAAAACTTGGTAAAACTATGGAGACGTTGGCTGGATCCTGGAGTAAGCATTTGAGATAAGGAGCAAAAGCAATGGCCTAATTGAGCAAGTTGGCCATGAATTTTAGGAGTAAAGAGATGGAGGATTGGTTTAGAAATTACATCTTAATTTTAAAAATTATATCCACTCCTCTAAAAGTGGTCAATTTCAAATTCACCAACAAACTAACCAAGAATTCCCCATTACGAGGGTCAGACACATCCCAGCTGTAAGTCGAATAATTTTATTCATGATACTAGATGGCACTTAACAACACTGTCCATATTTCAAAAATTACTTCATCAATCTCTTTTCATTTGGCCTGATCTAGTATAGGCGTCTTTATTTTATTTATTTATTTTGTTAGTGTAAGATACTTTATTTGCTGAAAAATTAGTGTTAGTAACATCTTTACATTGATACCGAATCGGTGATGCCAGAAAGCGCCGGGCTCGGACCTGCTCGCAGCAGCCGGTGACCGGGCTAGGCTGGCAGGGAGCCGGGCTTGGGGAGCCGGGATGAGGCCAGCCAGTGCTCCCTTTGTGCCTACAGAGGTCACTCTTCCATGCGCAATGCTTGCAGTGCCAGCCAGCCCCTCACCTCTTTCCCCAGGCTGCGTGCTCAGCTCCACTTAACAACTTTCTTTGACGTACTGTCTTTTGGAGTTTATTTTTTTCCCCATCAGGACTTAATGTTTTTATTTAAATCTAGTTTGAAGAAATCCCCATTCACCCCCTCCACCGTTCAGCTCTATGTATATTTTTGCTTTGTGAACCACTAGTTTTGTGTTTCTGGGAGGAGCGTTAGAAAATACATACTTTGGGGGAAAGGTAGAGCAATAATTATTTCAATGTTAAGTTTAGACATTAATATTTCTTTTCCTATGTGTAGGGGTGACTATTTACAGATTGTCCTAATGATTAGCATTAGTCTGTTTTCCCAGCTGTGGCCACAGATTTAGAGACCTGCTGGAGGCCTGCATTTTAGAGAAAGAAACCTGCCTCCTTGCACTGCTGATGTTGCTGTTGGCGTGATTGCTCCAGTCCTTAAGAGTAGAATTTTTTTTTTTATAGTTCTTGAGATAATGGCTTGCTTGGAGGATGGGGTAATTTGTTCCTGGAAAAGGTCTACTTACCAAAGTATGTAGCTGTGAATGCTAGCCTGAAAGATCAGAAAGATTTCTTCTTGGAGGAATGACTAAAAACCTCTGTTGTCAAGGGGTCACTTTATTTGGGGGAAATTACGTATATATTTCCAGGGAAAAGTTCATCAGTCATTGTGATGTGGCAGGAAGATAATCAAATGCATTGAAGTTTTAAATCAGTTCATATGAACTGAGGAACAATTCATTTGTAATGAAGCAACCATCAGTAATTAGAATTGTTTTATTCTGGGTTCAGCTTTTTTAGCAGGTGGTGGACATAGGGGGCATGCAACAGCTGTTTAGATAGAGCATCCAGAAAATCATTTGTAAATTCACTGTCTCCATAACCACTTTAATCACATTGTCCGCTGCTCCCATCCCTGAGAGTTTTTGCAGTAGTTGGGAGAAGTTCTATACACTGAAACAGTAGCTCTGTTAGTTTATTAACATGGCATCCGTAGGCTCTGATAGAGGTGGGTCAGTTGAAGCCATTTAGGTTAAGCTTTTTTTTAACCTCAGAGAGAATAGCAAACCTGGTTTTCATGCATTTCTAATGAACATTTCAGGAGAACAGTTTTTTTCCCAGAATGATGTTTTTGCCAAATAAAATAGTTATCTTAAAAAAAATATTGATTTCACTGTAGAGTGAGCAAGTTTGTATTGGTATGGTATTCTAGAATGAATTACACTAGTCAGTGTTGAAAATTTTAGTTGAGCATTCATTTCTTATGTCCATGGGTGCTATTTCCTATGCACTACATACTAGTAACTTAACAAAGCATTTTGCTTTTCCCATGTCATTCTTCCCCACATAATACTGAATTCCTGATATTGATTGACTTTATAGAAAAGAATGGCCGGATAATATCCAGATAACCTATAATACATGGGCTCCACCACAGTTGGGCTCAGAATAAATACGGACCTGTCAGAGACTGATAAAATAAACTACAATGGATAGTGCTGTTTAAACAGTCCGTTCAATACTATATATAAGCTAGCCTGCCTTCCATTGTGTCTGAAATTCTTATTTTTGTAGGTAAACAAATGCACATTCAGCACTGATTGAATAGCCCCTTGAACTATGCTCCACAGTTTGCGTTTGGGTTAATCTTGTCGGTTTTAATATATAGAGAAAAAAAGCACAAAGCACCAGGGGTGGAATTGTTAGTGCTTTCACATCCACATTCCTCACGTTTTGTCAGGATGATAAACTGTAGGTAATGGACTGTCGTTGTTCCCCAGGACAACTGAGCCAGAGAGAGCACAAAGATGGAGCTAAAGCAATATCTCACAATATGCTCGGTAGCCTTCATTCAGACCAGAAGAGAATTTATTTGGGAATCATTTGTCTAGGGACTGCACATTTTAACCTCAGCAATTATAGCTTCAAGCCTCAGAAACGGGAGCTGGAGGTTAAGATGATTTGTTAAGCCCTTGGTTCTAAATCTTTCACAAAGCTTAGCTGTTGACACTTGTCCAGCCGATGCAAAGAAATGCAAATTATTTCAACATTCTTAAATGTTTCTGACTCCTAGGCTAAAAAAAAGTATGAGGACAGGTGAATCAGGCATCATTTCCAGGTCAGTTTCTCTCTCCCTCTCTCTCTTTCACACACACACACACACATACACACACACACACACACACTACAGATGGGTATGGATTCCTCATACAGAGTCAGCTGAAATAATGTGTATGTTTGATTAATTATTATAAAACCTCTTATCTGCAAATTTACTGAGATAAGTCCTTTAATTGGTGTATCACCCCAATACCACAATAATTACCTTCAAATTGACATGGCAAAAGGAGCAACTAAATCTTTGCTATTTGGCCTTCCCCTGAAATGCTTCAGGTAGCTCCCAGGAGGTTGAGTATAAACATCTACCTTAGAGGAACATTTCCCCGTGTGTTCTCCTAATAGAAAACTGTTTGAGATCCCAGCATGACTGCCGTGAATCGTCATAGGAATGGGAGTGGAGGGAGAAGGAAATACTGTAGACCCTCATCAAGAAAAAATATATAAAAGGATATTCCTGTACAGTTTTATGAAAAACTTTATTTTTAAACTCTTGCATTGCAAATTAGACAAAAAGAAGTGCTCTTCTAAGAAGAATAATGATTAAAATGGTACTCCTGTCTGCCTAATCTCTGCCTTCATTTGACGCTGACATAAAGAGCCTGTTTTTCAGGTCACTTATCATACATCTACATAGATTTGCTTATGAGCTCACCCTTTGTGTAGAGGGGTAGAGCCTTAAATGGGAGTGTTCAACTGTTTAAAATATTTTGATTAAAATATGCAGAACCCATAGAACTATAAGCTTCTAGTTAGGAATTAGATCTTTCAAGGAAGAACTTCACACCCCCAACCACTTTTTTGGGGAGAAATTAGAATGAGGCTGGGAGAGGAATATAAGAAAAGCAAAGAAGGAAGGATAGCGAATGGGACAGTGTTCCGAACAGCTTGGAAAAATTCCTGTGGCTTCATTGTCTCTCTAAAGCCAAATAATACAAAGACATAAGCAATTCAGCCCATCTCCCATGATGGAAAATGTAAACCGTTGACATGGCTCCCCTGTTTAACTTGTTTAATTCTCATTTTAAATTCAGTACTATACTAGCCGTGTGAACTCTGAAGATTTCTTTAGTAATCCATTTTGTAGTTCCGAATCAAAAACAAAGTGAAAGGGTCTGACACAATTTGCTTTTATTTTTAGGCAAATCAACCTTGGTCATAGTTAATAAGGGGATTACAACTCAGACTAGGTCTTTACAGATGTAATGTAAATCAAGGGCAGAGTATAAAGAAACTGATCCCTTTTGATTGAAGTATGGTAAAAAGGCATAGAGAAACTAGCAGCAGTAATCTGATTGTATGGCAATAAAACCACCATTTTCTGTCTTTCAGATAAAAATAATGTGGTAAATCCATGCAGTTCATAAGATGTAAAGGCAGATAAAGGGTGAAGCCATGGCAACATATAGATTAGCTTGATGTTAGAAATGACACGTCCCTGAAAAGGGTGTAGAAGCGGAGGCCCTTGCTGCAGGCTGTTGGCTATTATGTGAGAACCACACAGACTTGGAAACTCGGATTAGAAAGTATGAAAGCCCTACTTGTGGCCTGGGATGGTTAAAGCAGGAAAGAAAAGCTGTTCAGTTCTTGCTCATTGGTGGCGGATAATACGGCAAAGGTAGATTTCATTGACTGCCTTTTTTAGAGATTGAGATTGGGGCTGATTAAAATTTCACATCACTGAGGTTGTTAAGACCTGCAAGATTTTTCTTTTTAACTCCTGGCCTAACAGCGGCAGCCATTCTGTAGGATTAACTGCACTTGGCGGTCTCTGCCTTAATCTATTTGGGCTTCAGGCAGGGACATGCTGGGAAGGAACAGAGACCAGAGGGGATAGGTAGGGCTGGACTTATCTGAAAAGAAAACAGAGACCTTTTGATTTCAGCCATCTCTCAGACCCTGAGCCATCTTGCACAGAGTGGGAGAAGAAAAGGTAAACGTTATTCTCCCTCTCTCTCAGCCAGAAAGCTCTTCTCTGAGTTTTTCCTTCCCACCCTGGAAAAAAATATACAATAAAATAAATAAAAGGAGGAATTTAGTTTTTATTCCAATCATTAGCAATCCAATATGCCCGAACCAATGGGCTTTCTCTAGGTGATATTTTACTCATAAATGTGAGTCTTAACCTTTGAGTTGAACGGGATAGGTGTGCCCTTCATGTAAACAAAATGCTTACAAAAGTGTTAGTGACGCCAAGTTTGGAGTTCAGTACAACAACCAGATCATCATGCTGTTGAATCTTACTGCCCCTTGGACTGAACAACCTTGTAAATAAGCTGTACTTTTGTTTTTGCCTTGCACACTTTCCATTTTACTCATTAAACAAAGTAAGCCATTGAAGCCATGATTGAATTACATGCAGAGTGACATCCGCAATTGGGTCGAACCAAAAAGGAAATATTTGCTTTATTGCCTCCTATTTGGCATTGAAGAAAAGTTTTAGCAGTTCTTTAGGAGAGCCTGAACTCTTAAGACATTGACAATACTGAAAGCTACAAACACCCAAGTGTTTTTTGTGATGGAGTGGCTGGCTCAAGGGGATTCAGTGCTGTTTTCTTCATAGAAACATGGCGACTAATTCTGTGAGCATCTGAAAATCTTCATTAGTCCTAAGTATTCTATTTCAGACCCATTTCATTGATTATTCCTAGTTCTGAGACAGCTGACTTGATCATCTGTTTTGGGCTGTAGATTTATTGCATTTATTGCCTGTTTTTCCGGTCTTTATTATGTGTCTGTCATAGATTAAAAATATTTTTTAAATGATTGCACATAGACCTGCCATACCTAGTGCCTACTTCTTGACCTTCCTTTCTAACTTAATTCAATAATCTATATCAAAAGATCCATTGCACTTGTCTAGATACATCAGACAGAAGGGACACCCCCTAATTTACAAGCTGGTCACATCCAAGCACCTTGCATTCTGCATTTGACAATGATTGCTAATAGCCCATTCAGCTAAAGTATTTGCTTGTTAACAGGGAACAGAGCATGATAAATGTCCAGCAAGCTTGCGGCCTCCTTCAGCTTTTCACTTGCAAACTGGTGCATATTTATGGCAGGCAGATGACAAAAGAAGAAGCTGGATTGCCCTGGCCTCTAGCTTTCTATTAGGAACAGGGTTAAAGTGATTAAAGATATAAGGCTGGAAGCCCTGCCACTTGCTTACTAACCATCATCCAACATTTAGGTTTGTTCTACCTGCTGTGAGCATATTTCAGAAGTGTTAAAGGTAAGGATGATTGAATCTAGCTAACCAGATTCAGATTTGATCACCTAATCCAGAATAGGTAATTAATTATGAAGTGTTTTCTGTGCTCACTGAATGCCAGGTATACCTATTTCTGTTGCTCCTGCATCAAATCAGCAGTGGCTGTTTATTTCCTTTTTCATGTATAAATTCAAACGTAATTCTAGCCCAAAGCATTTTGTGACAGGTGAGTGCATGCTTGCTGACTTCAAATAAAAAGCATAGTAGGAGAATGCTCCATTAAAGAAAAACAAGTTGTTATTTCTGCTCTTGGTAACTCTAAACAGAATATACAGAAAATGGGCTATGGTGAAGTATTAATAGTTTGCTGTTTTCTTTCTTTAAAGCATGGACAGATAAATGTTCTGACTATTCCCAGTAGCGGGCAGACATTCTGATGCTGGCAGTGAACCACTGGTGCTCTGCCTTGCTTTGAAAGCTTTGCAAGTACTATAGATTCTTCATAGTTTCTATACAAAATTGTTAAACACTCTAGTTCATTTTCTCCATTTAAGTTTGGTTTCATATAGTTTTGACTACAGTTCCTGGACCGTTTGTCCAATACTTGCTAGTTAAGTACCTATTGTACCTGAGGCATTACTATTTTTCATGTATGGATTATTCCTGTATCACCTAGAATAATTATGAATGCTACCCACATTTTTGAAACCAGTATGTCAGTGTGTTAGTGTTGGAGGAAAATGTCCTAGGCCTCGGTTTGCTTGGTAGAGGTGTGCATTGCGGGATGAGGGGGTGCAACTCCCAGCCTTCTGCCTACCCTACTGTAGCTCCCCAGTCTACACTCCCTGCAGGATACCTTACCCCCCTGTACATATCAGAATCTCTGACCTAGAGAACCAGAGTGCCTGAAATGTCTTCTTCCATCTTCTCTTCGGCCTCTCATGTTCCAGCCTAGAAACCCAGTGAGGCCCACTGTGGTTCTACCACCAGATGTAATGCTTCTGAATCCAGCCAGAAAACATTTGCCTGAACAAGAACTGCCCAATAAGTGAGTGGAGCTGGGCCAGTTATGTTCATGTGTAGCTCAGAATATATCAACCTGCAGAAAATATTAAAAAATGACAGTTTTCTTTTAACTACAAGAACTATATTTGGGGTACACTTTGGATTAAAAAGAAGCATTCATCAGTCCCAAATCCCCCTGTACCTATAGAAAAATGAATCCTTTATTATAGTGGACAATCTATAAAGTTCACAGTTTCCCCTAAGATGGGTGCCCTCTCTTTATGATGTGGTAGAGCAAACATAATTTCTTCAAATGTTTTCTCTGTAATCCCACAGCACTTTGGTTAAATACCTAGGGCATAGGAAGATCATTATACATTGCAGTCATGATTCGTATTCAAGTCTGAATCTTCTTCACTACCACCCTCCCTGTTCCTAAAGGCAGGGACAAGAATTGTTTTATTTCATCATTATCTAGTAGCTAGCATTGACATGCAGTACTAGTTGAATGAACAGACACAACCCAAACATATGTTTATGGTTGCCTACCCTATGTTAACGTATCACCTGCTACTGGCACTCTACTTTTAGAGACCAGCTTGTTAAAACAGGACTGTGCCCTCCACCTCCCTCCCCCCCCCCCAGATTTCTGGGTTCCTGAGGTCTAGGTGGGACTCGAAATTTACATTTCTAACTAGTTCTCAGTTAGTTGAGAACCATTGCCATAGATCAGCTTTTTTTGAAAACTACTCAGCATTAGGTCATCATTCTCTTAAAGGCTGTTTTGGGGATCTCTGAAGAAATCTGGTCCTGCTTCACTGCTCTGTCTCCCATTCTTGCCCCTTTGGAGACCATAGGGATCGTTGATGGTGGATAATTCGTTGATCTATTCAACAAGCATTTATGAACTGTGAGGTCTTATGACTAGGCTCTGAGAATACAAAGAACAGTCTCTACCCTCAAGACATTTAAATCCTAAGAGGAGTAGAGGGAATCGTGGTAGAAGCAAAATCAGTTTGTGCTGTGGTGCATGGGAACTGTGTGCACTTAGAACATGGAGGAACAGAATGGTGTTCATCCTGGAGGGGTGTCTAGAAAAGCAGCCCAAAGAGACAGCAGGCATTTGTAAGCAAAGTCACGGTAGGTGTCTGAAATAAGCAACTCAAAGTAATAACATTTTAACTGAGGGCGCTGTGTGTCTAGAAAGTGTACATCTGCAAACATCTACATTATTTTATCTGAGCGTAGCTCAAAGACAGAACTCACAAATGAAAACAAATTGGTGCTGTGGTATAGCAAACCCACTAGTGATTTTTCAGCTACCTTATTAATATGAGAATTAGCAGTACCTTATTTGAAAAGCCCTATGTTGATCATGGAAAGGTCAGGCGATTCAATTAAGCAGACAGCTGGGCAAGTGCTATTTCAGTTTAGTTGAGAGTACATGCTTTGGAATCTGGCTGTGTGAGCCAGGACCAGTTCAGTTATTTTTTTTTAGCTGTGTAACTTTGGGAGCATTTATCCTCTATGTCTCAGTTGTCGTGTCTCTAAAATGGGGACAATAATATAATAGTACTGAATAAAAGAGTGATAGAATTGTGGTAAAGATTTAGAGAGTTTATTTAGTTCTGTGCTTGGCACAATGGGTCAATTAATGTCAGCTATTGTTAATTAAAATTAATTGAATATTTATTGTGTGCCTAGCTCTGGTTCAATTTGCCTTTGACGTACAAGTGCAAAATAAAGTAAAATGATAATAAAAATTATAACATGGCACTTTCGCCTTTTAAAGTCTCTGATGTTACATTGTAGTTATTTAGTGAGACTTTTCTACTATACGAGGCACCTTTTTATTTCCCTTCTACCACCAAAGCAGATATTCTTTTTTGTGCTTTCTACCCCTAAAGTAATGACATTTTAAATTCTGAACCTGCTCTTACAACTTCTCCACCATGGATGGAGGACGGCCTGGGCAGAATTCACTCGTGTGTTCTACTCAGGTGTAGTAACAGATTGGGTTGTTGAATGAAAACATAAATATAACTCGTAGGCATGGGCAGTGTAGCATTTTTGCATTAATATTAAATGATATTTCTTATTTAAAAACCTACTTAAATGGTGGACATGGTATATTTTATTCAACAAAATTGTATATAGCACTTACTATGTGCCAGCTGCTATTCTAACTGCTTGACAGATACTGATGCATTCAACCTTCAGAGTAACCATCTGAGGGTGGTATTTTATGATCTCTATAATACCAATGGGGAAACTGAGGCACATATTGGTTAATTATCTTGCCCAAAGCCCTCTAGCTAGTAAGTGGTACAGTCTAGATTTGAACCTGATTACTCTGGTTCCAGAATCCCTCCTGATTTCTTGCCTCTCTTATGCTGTTGCATGGAATAAGCAGAATTTGTGTGCTAAATTAAGCATGTGTTTGCTCCAAGCAGCACATACAAGGTGGATAACGAGAAAGTTTGGAGTATGATTCTTTCCTTGTCTTACAGTTTTTCCTCTGATGGGCATGCCATTCTAAATGGATCCTTTAAATTTTTGCTGTAACAAGGTTGTACCCAGTGGAGACTAGATAGTTATAAAAGTGTATCATATTGCCCTCACTGGTGTGGCTCTGTGGATCGAGCACCAGCCTACAAACCAAAGGGTCACTGGTTCAATTTCCAGTCAGGGCACATACCTGTGTTTCAGACCAGGTCCCCAAGAGGGGGTGTGTAAGAAGCAACTACACATTGATTTTTCTCTCCCTCTCTCCCTTCCTCTCGCTCTAAAAATAAATAAAATAAAATCTTTAAAAATAAGTATACAATATTATGGTACTTACTGGATATTATTCCTCTGGTTATTAACATCTTCATTTTTTAAATTTAAATATTTGATTGTTTCTTTGCTGGGAGAAAAAGTCAGATTTTTGAGGAGAGTTGCATTTGGTTAGTTGCGGAGCGTGTGTCAAGCTAAGGAGATAGTATGACATCTTTTTTAGAGTCTAGTCACAATTAAATGCCATTTTATTTTGGATTTGGGAGCTGTGCCAGCTTCCAGCTTGTCAGAGCTGAGAAGACTCAAATCAAGTCCAGGCCTATTTCTACAGCAAACTGGGATTCTGGCTGCTTGCCTGTGGATTCATTCAGTATAGCCCATCTGGCTTTTGATGTTCTGCAAGTTTGGAGCAGTTTATTTCGGGAAACCAAGCGACAAATATTGGTGGGCCTGGGGTTCTCTTGACTCCCAGTGATCCTCCCTGGATGGCATTTCCCCGAGACTCATCATCTGCTTATACCTGTAGACCAAGCAACCAGCTGGAGGTCTCAAACAACCAGATCTTTATTCCTTTTAACGGGCTGCAGGGTATCCTCTTACCTCCTCCTGTCCAGTTTCCTTCATTTTAGTTCGGTGCAGCTTGTTTGAATAACTTAAGAGTATTTAACTTATGGGGTGTTTTTGGGTTTTTTTTTGGTCAAGGTAATTCCAGGCTGCTTATGATGACTGAACAGGAAATATGTTGTCCACAAAGTTACAGTGTCACACCATTCACAGTTTCGGGGTGATCTGTATGGAAGTCAGTAACCCAATGGGCTTTATTATTCTTTTCACACATTATCAGTGCAGACCTGGCTGTTGTGCAGTCTGCTTTGTTTCTCTTCCCTCTACTCCCTGGGGTGTCGCCAGCTATGAAAGGTACAAGAAATGTTCCCTGTCATGTGCCCACCACAGACCTAGCCCTGACCCTGCTCTGGAGCCTGGGAAGGAGGAAGCATCCAGGAGTCAGCCATTAGGTGGCTGTAAAGTGATTACACACAGCCCTATAAATTGTGTGGCTAGACTTGTTATGCTTGGCTGGCAAGAAAAATCTTGTCTTACACCGAGAGAGAGCTGGAAGAATTTGTCTCCTCTTAAACCTTACTTATTAAAGTATTTATTCTTTCTTTACATAGACACCTATTGACCACTCGTTCTATGCAACATACTGGGAGGATAGGGGCCCGTGGCCCAGGGTAAACGTGACAGGCTCAGTCCCAGAGTCACACACACTTCAGCTCGAACAGCAAGCACTGGACCCCCCTTGGTGTACGTGCACACCCTTTCTCTCAGAGCTGTTTGTGCCACCAGAGTTTTATGCAGCCATTAAACATGGGTGAATTGTTTTTCTGAAAGAGCCAAATTGCAAAAAAACATGTTTTAAATGTGATGACAGGAATGAAAGGGATGAGAGGGGTCATAGAAAAGATACAATCGAATTCCAGGTTCTGACATTGCTGTGTGCTAAGAGCTCAATTCCATTTCTTTGCATTGTTAAAATTCCAGCCTATTGCCTGTATGATTTACACGTGCCTTTCATCTCTGTGATTTTTTTCCCACTCAGGTAGATGATCAAATAGATCTCCATACTTATATCTAAAACAACGGAGAACCCTCTGGAAATGCACTTTAAATTTCTTTCTATATGAAAGCCATTTTTCTTTCTGTAGCCTCACCTGTAAATAATGAGAGTTCCACCTTCCTTTATAGACTCTTGCTAAAAGCACGGTTTGGAACAAGACCATACAGGTGCAAATAAATTACAGTTGGGAAAGAAGCTTGCACTGAGGGTTGTGAAATACTTGTTTCGATAATGGAGCCAGCGTGGTCAAGCCAGCACGACAAAGGTTGGCCTTAGTGATTCACTCTCTTGTTCACTTTCCCACTGTACAGCATAGCATCCCAGACTTACTGCTCAAGTCCCTCAGTTTCATTTTACCTAACTACAAAATTCATGGCATGACTTTCTTTTTTTGTGTGAAAGTTTTAGGGTAAGGGTCATTTTAGGT
The DNA here is from genome assembly GCF_021234435.1 of Artibeus jamaicensis. Classification (NCBI taxonomy): domain Eukaryota; kingdom Metazoa; phylum Chordata; class Mammalia; order Chiroptera; family Phyllostomidae; genus Artibeus; species Artibeus jamaicensis. The sequence continues at coordinate 3,070,260 of NW_026521887.1, forward strand.
TAACTGGTCTCCATGAATCTGTGAAAAGAAAACAACGATATTTGTGTATCACACACTTAAAGTTTGACTTACGAAGACATCTTTTCAACCTCAGTTCACTATAGGCTATTCTTCTGTGAAATGCATATTTTTATTCCAGTGAAAATCATTGTATAGATAAAAATTAATTGAATTCTTATGTTATATTCATGAAAGAAAATTTGAGTTGAAAATATTACCTTTGAGCATTTAAAAATAAAGTCTGCTTCAGCCACTGGTGCTTTGAGCATTGTATCACAAATAAAAGACAAGATTAACATCAAAAGAACTCCATTTTCATTCATTTGTGCAGCATTGCAGGCTGCGAAATCTAATATTACTTAGATTTGTGTGGTGATTGTGGAATGACAGAGGGAAATGGGTTAAGTTTAAATAAAATTATACACAACAGCACACATACTGTTAAGTGTAAATTTTCGTCACTGGGCCAAGAATGAGGTCCTCGAGCTCTGTATTGCAGATTAAAATTTTATAAATAAAACTTTTCTTTAGACTAGTTTAATCCTTTTTTCAAGTGTATGCATAGATGGAGAGGCACAAATACTGTACCATCTCACTTTGAAGAGTTGCTAAACTGGTTTGTGTGCCTGTAGGCTCACAGTGCATTTGAATTCCTATGCTTCTCATCTTTCCTTTTCTTGAAAAGATGTTGCTTGTCATTGGTGTGAAGTTTGAAATATACACCCCTCCTATTAGTTTTCAGACTTATAACACTTTAATAGTCCCAAATTGTAGAGCCTGCTTGTATGCCCCTTTTCTTTTCCTTGAATAAATCAGGTTCACGTTGCAGATAATATTTATTTCAGAAAAGTGTGAAAGAAGGGGCACCTGTGAAAACAGGCAATTGTTCCAGGACACATACACATTCGAATTAAAGCAGAAAATGTCCATTACAGCCTCCAGTTACTACTTTATTTCTTGGAAGTTTTAAAGCCATTGAGAAAGATAGTGGTGCTGGTGTGCTTGCTGGAAGTTTTAAAGTAATTACTTGTTAGTCCAAGCAGTGGGATCTGGTAACCTAATTCTGTATAAACCTGACATCCTAGAGCTACACTCCATTATCTCTCTGGTTTCAGAGTAAGTTGGAACAGAAACTTGTTCTGATGTTAAAGTGCAAAAGGGGGCAGTAAAGTGCTATCCACAAAAAAAGGAAATTTTTTTCTCTATTTCTCATGGCTGATATTGCCTATGTCTTTTTAGGGTCCTGTTCTTATTTATTAATTTTATAAAAATCTCTCCTTTTGGGGCCATATAGAAAATGTCTCATTAAGTGTTAGCAGCATTTTATCATTGAATGAAAGTAATGCAAGACTGAATATTCTTCCATGCATATGAAATGCGCTACTCAATTCACAGTCGTGAATTTGTTGTTCTTCCTGAGTATTTATATTCCCAAGTGCATAGAGTATTTCTGAATGGAATCTTGGGCTTCTGTGTTAATGCCATTCTAATTCTATATAGACATGCAAGGCACAAGTACATGGTGAAGTTACGGGTCAAGTGCTTGGGCTTATCTAGAGCAACCAGCATCTTTTGTCAGGAGGTAACTGGGAAGAGCAGTCAGTTACAGCAAAGCAGGATGCTTTCCTCATTCAGAATAGCAGACTCACTCATTTTATAAACTGACTGCCCTTCTTCCCTGCAGTCTTTGACATTTAATTAAAATAAAAATCAAAGTATTTTATGGGAAAGTGCCTGTTTTCTGAAATGTGATAAACTCAAAGTGTACTTAATACAGAACTTTGACTTGTGAATAAACCTATGTTATGATATGATACAGTTTTTGGTGTCCCCACTGCTTAGGTAAACCTGTGCCTAAAGTTCCTAAAGCTGCCATTGCATCCTTAAAATGTTAGCTAGTGCCCAGATTTGTGCAGCTTGGTGACTAAGCATAAATTGTATCTATCCCATACTTTTTATGTATTTGGATGAGCCAGTTGTACATTGCATACTAGCTGTTACTACAGCTTTTGTGGGTTCAAAGATTGACTAGGTAAATAGATCACAATTCAGAGAATTTACTTTTTTTAGTTAAGCTTTTAAAGGAATTGTGTCCAAAAAGTTAAAAAGTCTATAGGCTTTAAATATTTTAAATGCCTATTTTAAAAACTAGAGTTATGAAAGATTGGCTAGTAAAATGACATAGCTTATTCTTTGCAACTGTACAAAAATAATGTACCAATCTGATCACAAATCATGTAGCATTTATTGCAGAAAATTCTGAAAAACACTGAAAGCTAAAAATTAGAGTATACGTTATGTACTCTAAACATGTAATTTTGAAATGAAAGGAAAAATAAAAATAATTTTCCCTGAAAAAGATAATCTCGGTTTACTTAGGAATCTGACTTTGCCTGGCACTTTGCTCCGCAGATAGACCATCCTGTGTGGCTCTCCTGTCCCCCCAGTTTGCATATTGACAGGGTTTGCATCGGTCCTGTTACATGAGTATCAAGGTTCTGTTTTCAGGTGGATAATGCCTTCCACAAGTATGCAGAAATTCCAGATACTTAAATAGATTTTTATGTTCATAGCAGTAAGTAGAAATTGCTCAGGGTTTGAGGTGACACTTTTTGAATTAGAAACACCATCGTCATATCTGGCTGAAGGGGCTTTGCCTGACCCAGAATGTGTTTAGGCATAGAAACTAGTCGTTCTCGTCAATATGTTTTTACCCTGATCTCTTTCATTTTGTGTCAGCTTCATATTTATGTACTCAGTTAAGAACATATTGACTTGCTCTTGTTTATATGTATAGTAGTTCGAGATACTCTTCAATCATTTACCTCCTTGTATTGCTTTTTTAAGAAGACATGGGTCTTTTGTATTTTCATAGACTATTACCAGTGATTTGGCTGTTCTAGGTCACCTCCATGCTTTAGGCAACCTTAAGAAAAATGAAAGAAGTCATCGGATGGTTGCCCTGACATGTGCGTGTCATGGTCTCAGGCAACTCAGGAGTGGGTAAGAGAGGAAAGAGAAGCAGGGGAGATGGGGTCCGTAGAGGGTTGGGAAGTATAGTTGTCGTTCCACTACACAGCTGTTACTACACATCTTAGCTCCTGGCTTCCCAGGAATCCTCGTTTCAACGGGCCAGGTTCAGACTACTTCTGAGTCAGCCTGGCGATCACGGCCTCCATCTGATTTATCCGAGGCGAGTTGATAATGCAATACTGGGCAATAGAAGAATCCAGACTTGAGATCACAACATATGATGTTCTGTTCTATCCAAGAAAATTTGGTGTCATGATCCCTCAACTCTTAGCGGCTGGTTTATGCTTTTAAAAGCATTATGCTAAGCTTTTTAAACAAGCATGGGTTCCTAGTGTGCATTAAAACATTAAAGAATACTGTATTGCATGATGGCTATATTATAAAAATAGTTTCTACAATGATTAATATGAAGTTGAAATGTGTAATTTAGATAATTAGGGATCTAATTTAGATTATTAAATATTAATGTCTAATTTAGGTTATTAGATTGATTCAAAGTATTCCCCATGGAAGCATTACAGTCAGGTTTTCAGACTAACTTTTAAAAACTTGGATTAAGTTCCATAGGTAATCAGAAGATAAAAACATATCTTATATCAAATCATTTCATTTCAGGCAGGTTAACTTTGGAACCCTTCTTCAGGTTTCTGTTTTATTCCACATTATGCTGGCTCTATATTTGATTCAAAGTCATCACATATATTGTCTCGCTTGGGAATGATTCATTGGGAAAAACCATAGACGTCGCCTATGTCTCTGCTCAGTCCACCCCACTCTCGTAGCGGTCCAAAGAAGCCGTCCAATCCAGTAAGAAACACGAAGCCACAGCACCATGTCCAGGAGGCAGTCCTGAGCCCCAGGTTCTCCCAATGCGGAGGAAAATTCAGCTTCCCCTTCTCAGAAAAACAGCCAGGTGTCTGCTCTGACCTTGGGGAGCCTGGCACAGAGAAGAAACTGGCCTGGCAGCGTGTTCTCTCCTGTGTAGGATGTGTAGCACTGTTGGTCTTCTTTGTTTTTCGTTTTGAATTAAAACCAGCAGATTTTATTAAGTGACACCTCTAACCACTTTCTGTTCGTGATGTAGTTTAGTAAAAGCAACCTCACCTGTGTGGTATGAGTTGCAACTATGGGGCTTTCCCTCTATACCTCTTTGGGCTACAAGACGGACATTTTTGCATCACAAAGCAAGAAATCTGTGTTTATATCCACCATGGATAGTCAGTTTAGTAATTTAAAATTAGTCAGTTGTCATCACCATAGTTACTCTTCGTTTTTGACACTCTCTAGGTCAACATAGGATAAGTATGTCATTGCATATTACAAAATATTTGGGGCATAGATGTACTATATTGGCAGAAGTATTAAATCTCTAAGCAGTCTTCGGGTAACAAAATCTAAATATAATGCCCTAGCTTCAGAAATAGAGCTCTGTGTTTACTGACTTGGTTTTGACATTATGGGATAACGTTTTCCATTCAAAATTGGTATTATTAGGAAATTCACCCCATTTTTTTAAGTTACATTCAGTGACTTCCATAATTTTCTAGAGTCCATCTGTAATATTACATTTCAAACACAAATTCCACATCGTTGGGGAGTTCCTTTTGGTTCGTGGCCTCCTGGGGTTCGCCTTCTGGTTGGCCTCCTTGGAAGAAAGGCAGGGATACCAGAGTGCTGCCTTTGTGAGCCATGGTGTCAGGTTCTCTTACCTCAGAAACAGCCTCAGCTTTGGGCACAACCTAGGTGACTGGCCTAGAGCTAGACTCTATGTGATGCTTGCAAGCTTGTGCATATTGATTTTTTCTTGATTTTCCATATCTTTATGGTTTAGCTATAAAAAGTTCAGCTTAGGAAAAATGCATTTCACAAACCATAGTTATGCTTTAATGTAATGCAGTGAGAACTGAAAAGGGGGCTTTTCCTATTGTGCCTCATGTTTGGCACACATGTGTCCTCATCTGTTTTGTGTGTTAGGTATGTGTACAATGATTAAATGAAGATAACGAGACGTAAGGTGCTTTGATGAGTGTGTAGCAAAGAGTAAGTGCTCAAGAGCAGCCGTGTTTTTCTTATTAGTGGTTCTGGAGGTGGTTAATTGCCTTGTATTTTTAATACAAAGGGATTGTAGAAGACCTCTGATACTCATAAATCCTTTCTGAGAAAACAGGTCTGAAATTCTATCCGCACGGCTCCTTGTCCTCCAGAAACACCGTCATGCCTGGGACGGTGCCTTCTGGAAATCTCATCTCGACTGACGGCACAGCCCCGTCCCAATTCTAGGTGGTCCTGTCTTGAGACTTCCTTCCATGCCTATAATTGCAAATAGTTTGTGGCACCTAATTTGACTTAATTTTATTTGTGTATATTTTGGTTTCCATTTGGTCTTTCACATTTTTTCAACTAATACATCACTTATTGAGCATTGACCCTATGTCGGTCCCTTGGGCATTCAGTGTTGACTCAGACACACATGAGGACCTGCTTGTCCTTAGGGAGCTAGACTGTAAATCTCTGAAAATCGAGATATTTTCAGGCTCTGGCGTGAAATAAGTTGCTTTAGTTGTTACACTCACATTACTCTTGTTTGTTCCCATGTTGCCTTAGAAACTGTGAGGTTCCTGGGAGGGAAGAAGGTAGTAGATTCAGGGGCTCCATTGCACATAGTGATGACGTGTGCAAGAAACCTGTGATTCATTCAGGCTCAATGCTCAGCCACACCCTTTGTCTGCTGAGAAACTATAATTTTATCAATTAAAGTCTCTGGTATGCTAACCAGTATATATATATATATATATATATGCAATATATATACACACACACACACACATGCTTAAAAAGTAAGCCTGTAAAGCAGTCAAGTATTGGGTCTTTTTGTATGGATTTAAATAAAGAAGCAATAATTTTTTACATAGTAAATGGAATTGCTTTTTCAGTTTCTCTCTTTTTTTTAAGATTTTTTTTAATTTTTAGAGAGAGGGGAAGAGAGGGTGAGAAATACTGATGTATGAGAGTTACATGGATTGGTTGCCTCTTATACTAACCCCCCTGGAGACCTGGCCCACAATCCAGACATGTGCCCTGAATGGGAATCAAACCTGCAACCTTTCAGTTCACAGGCTGGCACTCAATGCACTGAGCCACACCAGCCAGGGCAGAAGCAGTAATGTTTTAAAAGGAACTCTTGAAGCAATTAACTGTATCAGGGAAAAGGATAAAATTCTTGCCTTACTTTTTGCCACAGTATTTTCTGAAATGTGAACTGACTCTTTTCAAAGCATTGGAAATAGTAAGTTTTATTGAGACTTACTTTCCATGAGCAATATTAAATAACCTCACTGAAATTTGAGGGTGCTCCCATTCCCTTCCATTCTGACAAGCCATCCCATGGGTTACCCTCCCCATATATCACTCCCCCATCACTACTGTTACCACTTCTCATGTCATTTGTGCCTTTTGAAAATGTGGTCGAGAATGTGGGGATTTGTGTAGCATACCAGCCCATGTTATTATAAATTCTTGACCCCACCCATCAGCACTGGTAAAAGCTGTAACTCAGAGTCAGTGAGTGAAGAGAGAGTCATGAGGAGTTACTTGCATGGGTGGGAGGAAACCTGATGAGTCTTTGGTTAAACAGGAATAAAATTTATCTCATGAAAGAACAGGATCTTGGGAGCAATTTGAATGGACAAAGAGCTTAGACATAGGGTATGATGTCGGAGAGTTCTAAGATATGCAGAGATGATATACAGTTTGTGAGTGTGGTAGGGTGGGGGTGGGGTAGATCTGATGCATTTAAAAAAATAGCTTACTGGAGGGACAAGAAAATGTGTCCCTCTGGCTGCTAAGTATCCTGTTGTCTAAGGCATGGGCAAGCCCCCTGTGGTCCATGTAAAAGTTAATGAGTGTAGAGATCAGAACTGAGAGGAAGCAGGCATCCAGGCTGCAGACCTTGGTTGTGATTTAGGAATACTTCTAACATCAACTTACATGTGGAGATCGCTCTGTGCCAGCTACTGAAAGAGGAGATTTAGGGTAGAAAATATTTGGATTGGAGTGAGAACCCAAGCAGGAACTGGCTTCTGGTTCTTGGATGCACTGAAGACTTTCTTAAGAAGGTTAGGGAATAAAACTGGAAAAAAAGGATGTGTCAGGCAGGTGAGTGAGGTCATGCTCCCCGTATGTCATTTGTATGTGCTGACTGCTGGGCTTCCTGCCCCCACTGCTTAACCACAGAGACACATCAGAATCACTGTCGGGGGCCCGGGTAAAGGCTAAAAAGCCTCATCCACAGACATCCTGATTCAGTTCTCCAGTACCTCCACCGGAACCCAGAGTTTTTGTTTTATTCACAAAGAAGATGGAATTACTTAGACCACCTGACACTCAGGAGGCGGAGGAAATACCCAGGGAGTCCTGCTGCTTCCAGGAGTTGAATTTTCAAAGTTTTCTTCCCAGAAAACTATAGAAATGGTAAAGAAGGTCAAAGAGAGATTCTTACGACTCTAAGTGGTGGTCTTCATTTGTTAAAAGTTGTAGAGAAATTCAAGTATGCACACGTTTGTATGTAATTCATCATTGTTATAAAAAAGTCATTTTGAAATTTTGTTAGGTGATTTTTTTTCCCTTTCTTCATCCTTCCTCCCTTGTCCCCTCTCTCCCTCCAGTCCTTCCTTTCATTCTTTCTTTTTCTTTTTGTTAATGAATAAATGTCATATGTCCTGGCTTAAAAAGCTCAGTAAAAAGAAGGGAGGGATACTGCTCTCTCTTTGGGATTATAAAACAGTGTCCCAAGGAAGTTGACAGACCGCTGTCTGCAACATGCATTTTTCATGCTGTGAAGAGTATTCTGTAATGTAATTTCTGTTATGTTCTGTGATGCCTCATAACCAACCTCATGCCATTTTCAGAAAATTAATACCATTCATTAGCATAAATCATAACCTGTTTCCAAGGTGCGTATTTAAAAATGGGGAGTGCCTCATCGTCCCGGCTTTCTCTTGGCGAATTACAATCCATTAATTGTCATGGCTGGTGGGCTTCCCGATTCAATAAAGGGTCGGATTGGAAGGATTCAGGCATGATGCTTTGTTCTCAGGCTTTAATATTTTAATGAGCTTGAAGGCTTGGCTGCTTACAGAGGAAAGAGCTGGGATTTCTAAGTGTTAGCATTTGTAGAAGGATGTTCATTAGAAAGCTCTTGTTTCAGTTTCTCAGAGAAACTCCCCATTAAGAAAGATCTTTCAGCAGCATGGCTAGCAAGGAGGAAGGGGAGGGGGAAAGCTGTTAGCTGTAAGCATTAAGGGGATATTGTATCAGTTGTCATAGTTCTAAAGATTTGCTTCTAAGAATTAATTGGAGCAAATGCATCTGAAGGGAAAGGGAGAAGGGTTGGTGGAGCAAGGACAGTAGTTGCTGCCCTTGCCAGTCAGGGACTCTTCATCCTGCAGCTGAATCAATACTACAACTAATTATTTCTAGATATCCTTTATGGGTTTGTAAGACACTTCTTTTGTTCAGTGTAATAAAAAAACCATTGTTTGATCAGTGACTGACTAATTATGATAAGTAATTTGAAACATTCTTGATGAAACTTGTCTGTTAATTAACATCAACAGCCAATGGAAACTAACAAGACAACAAAGTATTAGTGCACCCACTGTTCCCTGGCACTGATGCCATCTTTCTGTGGCATGCCCAATAAACGAAAGCTGCCAATGGTTAAAAAATAACAAACAGGTGGGAAGGTCTGACTCACCAGGAGGCAAAGTTATTATGAAGTTACACAAAGGAGCACCGAACTGTTATAAGTGAGGGGATAGTGAAGAAATGTCAGCAGGTTGACTGGTCTTACTGCATAGGGTAAGGAGAGCGGTTCTTTCTTCTTTCTTTTCTTTAAAGTTTAATTCCTTCAAAAGCATTCATCCCATGCTGATCTGAACTAAGATACTCTGGTAAATAAAAGTGTGAATGTATCAAATTGTAGTTTGGGATGATTGATGTCATCTGGCTGTATTGAGATTATTAATACTGTCAACCTTTATCAACTCAGTGTTTGTTTTGTTTTGTTTTGTTTTTCAATGCTTTTAGATTTCTACCTGGACAAGGACTGGTACTATACCCACAGATAGGAGACAAATTGGATATTATTTGCCCCAAAGTGGACTCTAAAACTGTTGGCCAGTATGAATATTATAAAGTTTATATGGTTGATAAAGACCAAGCAGACAGATGCACTATTAAGAAGGAAAACACGCCTCTCCTCAACTGTGCCAGACCAGACCAAGATGTAAAATTCACTATCAAGTTTCAAGAGTTCAGCCCTAACCTCTGGGGTCTAGAATTTCAGAAGAACAAAGATTATTACATTATATGTAAGTATAATTCTATTTATTTTATAGAAACTAGGATAAGGTAAATAGGTTTGTATCAATTTTTGTTTCCTTAAAATTATTATTGTAGCAAACATTTGGTATATCTTTGAAAATTGTTCATTTTTTTTAAGAAACCTTAATTGAATGTGGGACCCTGTACTAATACTACTCATTGAGTATGAATACCTAAAGAGAAAATAATCTCCTACAGTTTTTATAGTATTGAAATAAACGTGTGTGTTATGTATACATGCACAGCATCTCTACTGACAAGACTATTTTTAAGAACCATTGGTGAAATTTAATGGGTAAATCTTGTACTGTGACTTCTCTCTTCATTCATTCATCCATCTGTCATTCACTCATTCATTTAGTATTTACTCTATGCCCGAAACTGTGCCTATGCATTAGGGATTTGACAGTAACAAGATGGTATAGTGTACCCTTTCCTCATGAAGGCACTGGAGAGGTGGAGCTCATATGTTTGGAGAATGGACATTACACGCAAACCACAATTACACATGGGCACAGTCAAATTTGAAGAACATGACAAAACTTGGTGTTGCTCGACCAATTACTTTTAAAAAATCTAACAGTAATTTGATACATTGCTTCAGGAACAGATACTATGTATCCTTTGAGTTATATCTGAACTGCTGTCCACTTATGAGGCGGTGTAGTTATATAATGCACCCCCTGGAGTGCATGCTAAGTGCAAATCACATGCTAGCACAAAGCCACAGGTGGCCCAGGGCTAGGGTTTTGTCCCTGTGGTCTCAGTGACTGAGACCCCTGTTTGCATCACTGAAGCAAAGATGTAATTTTTTCTTCATTTCTTTGGTTTAAAATTTTGCACATTGCTGGGTTAGAGTCTCCTCTTATCTGTTACAGTACACTTCAGTTCCTTAGGAAACAGTGAACTGCTGTCCATGGGCTGCACCTGCCCATCTCTTGGTGACGAGGTTAAAACTCTGCTTTCTCAACCTACTAACTGCTCTTTTTTAAGCTCAGAATCGGTAATTCACTGAATAGTGATTTGGTGCTCAGTAACATACTATTTTTTACTACATTAGTAATTGAAACAAAAGTGGTCATAGCCGTCTAATTATCTTGTTCTTTGCTGCAAACCTGAAATGTCACAGAGACTGAGAATCTATTTTTAAATCAGTTTGATGCAGAGAGAGTGGCTGAGCAAGAATAAGTAACAAAGAAAAAGGGAGAATGTTAAATTATATAATTAAAAAAATAATTATTATAAAATGAAAATAAAAGCATTCTGAGGGATGAAACAAGTGGATGGAGTAGTAAAGTATACAAAATAATAGAGAAATCTTTAAAAATACTTTATAGTTATTAGGCAAAATAAATGGAAACCTTAAACTTTTGGAAACCTGGTGGTGTTGTTCAAAAGACATTTTAAGTAAGACTGTTTACCAGGGACGCTAAGATTTAGCATACCATTTATTGGGAACTAAAAGTGACCTTAGTAAGAAGGTTAATTTTCCCCTAGGATGAAAGACATAAAAAACATGGAGTGGGGTACCTGGAAAGCAGATGCCCCAGAGTATCAGATGTTCTTTTGGTGTTAAACATATGTCACTAGAACTGTACCTGCACCCCACGTCCACTGGTTGGCTCTTCCATGCTGATCAGCCAGCAGACCCAGATCCTCCTCTACATACTCTAGTTTATGATTTCATAAGGATGACTTTGTAAATTCTGTAAGTTCCCACTGAGTACAAGTGGGGTTTCAGCAAACCCCATTATGGGGTTAGCCTTTAGTCTGAAGTAATACACAGGAAATGCAAATAAACACATTCTATAGCACCATCTTTTTGTTTAATATAGTGAGCATTTAAGAAGGAATGACTTATTATCAACACATGATAGGTTTGTGTTTAAAAGCACAGCTTAATTTGTAATTCATTATGATAGTAATCTACACAATAATGACATCTCTTATTTTTCTTTCCCTGAAAACTCATATTAGGTTCATTAGCAGATAACTGAGCTCGGCTGGCCCTACAGTACAAAGGCTTGTGGTAGCCCAGCAGAAAAGAATTGTTAAAATAGCGTTGAGGGTTTCAGGTTTGAAACAATGAGAGGCTACTTGAATACTGCTGGTTGGGTGATTGTCACAGGGCTGGGTAAAGGGCCCAAAGTGCAGAAGTGTGCAGGGAAGTCTATGCAGACTCTCCACAGTGAGTTAAAGACTTCTACCAGGTCACAGACACAGGAAGATGTTTCAGAAGTTGGGAAAATTCAGAAGCCAATTTCTCACCCAGCCTACGGGAAAGCTCATTGATATACAGCTTTCCCTGAAAAGGAAATGAATGGTTTAAAATAGTTTAAAAAGTTAATGTTGACTTTCTTTGCTTCTTCAAGAATCCTGAGGCACCAAAACAATTAAGAGATTTTAAGAAGTGACGACTTTCCACATCAAACAATCTTTCTCTCCCTTGTCCTCTCTCCTCTCCCTCCTCCCCTCCCTCTCCCCCCTCCTCCCCCCACAATCACATTCTACTTAAAATAGTACTAGACTGGGTAGCATGATGGAAAGTACTAAAATTTACAAGTATATTTTTAATATTTCAAATCATCAATTCATTCTGAGACAGTTAATAATACTGGTGTTTTGAGTTGCATATATAGATATCTCTCACATGGGCTTAATTATAAACCTTAATGTCTATTTAGTAAGCACCTTCGTAATCAAGAGTATTAGTATGAAAATCATCATTATCGTGTGCTGGTTTCTTCCCATGTGGAGAAAGAAGAAAACTGGTACTTTAAGGTAGTGCTCTATTTCCTCGTAGGGGAACAGTTCGAACTGCTAAGGGACTGGATTGGTGTAGGGTAATTCCCTAGGTGTGCTGATTCCAGGAGCACTGGGCTCCAGTCCTGCTCTCTGAGCTTAACAAGAAAGTCACTTTATTCCTTTGAATTTTAATTTCTTCTCTAGAAACTACTGTTGTTCTGGCTAATAATGGAGATGTCCAGGTCCCAACCACTTTATGATTGGATCTGCACATCTAATCTAGGGTCTCTTGTTAGTGTGGCTTTATTCCAATTGAAATGGACGGGAGGTGCTATAAATTCTTTAAAGAAATTTACTTTGATTTGTAGTGTTAACAGATTTAAAACAGGCATCACACTTTTGAATGTCAGAAGTAAATACACATTTTTTAATTGAAAGTATGGTTTTATTTTTATTTTTTAAAAATATTTTATTTATTTTCAGAGAGAGGGGAAGGGAAGGAGAAAGAGAGGGAGAGAAACATCAATGTGTGGTTGCCTCTCACATGTCCCTCACTGGGACCTGGCCTGCAACCCAGGCATGTGCCCTGACTGGGAATCGAACTGTGATCCTTTGCTTCACAGGCCCGTGCTCAATCCACTGAGCAACACCAGCCAGGGCTGAAAGTGTGTTTTTAAATCTACTGAGTATCCACTCATGATGTGACAAAATGCTATGAATCCTCATTAATTCTTATAGATGGTTATGTGCTTTGACATGAGGCAAAATTTTATATACATATATATTTTTTTCTTAATGTTCAGAATTGACTTTTTCAAGTGACCTGTTTCAGTAGTTAACAACAGGCCAAGCTTGCATGATGAAATCTCCTAATCTTAAATGATCCAAAGGTGGGAATGTTAAGATCATCTGGTGTGAAAAAGTCCTATTTTCTGTTACATTCAGATTCTTAATTACCTTAAAAATATAGTAAGCATTTTACATATGTCCTTATTAAGTCCTTAACATTTAAAAAGAATTTATGGAATAACCATTCTGAAGTTGCCTGTTGGCAAGGGAAGTTCTGTCTTAGTAAGCACTTCAGTTACGGTTAGGAAAGCATTCCTGACTATGTTCTCAGCCTTCCTCCATATTTCTGCCATAAAGTTTTCTGCAGACACTTCCTGTGATTGGTTTACAACTTTTTTTTAGAGTTCATACAGTTGAATGAGTCAACAACTTTGGTGTGTTGGTCCTTTGCAACATCCAACTTTATGAAGGTTCTGTAAGTTGGTTAACCAACCTTAACACAAATTCTTGCAAAATAGCTACAAAGAGATTTTCATCCCACTGTAAAAACTGAGTCAGAGATCCATGAGAATGAATGCCATTGTGTTATTACTTTTTCAGGGAACAGTGTCCATGACCCAGTTGTTAGACAAAGAACACCACATGCTCAGAGCACCTCCCAGTTTAACTTACGTGGCTTTTATGTTATTTTACTTCACATCTGTAGCCAGGACATGGATTTATGGAAAACAGCCTAGAGGGTGGCATTTCTAATTATTGTTTTTATTAAAAGTTGTTCTATAAGGTACACCCTGCCATGTTCACAGCTGTCCTTCCAAAGCCACTCCTCACTTTCCATGCCTTGGGAAACTCTTCCTTGAGAAACACTGAATGAGTTAGACGACTCATCATTCTGCTGGCCCTTCACTGGTGTAGTTCTCCAAAGCAATTTTTTTTTAAATCAGAGCATATAAAATTGGAAGGCTCCACAGTCAGCTTTGCTATTTTTAGGCATAGACTCCACTGCTGAGCAAAATTGCAAAATAAATTAAAACACTTGACACAAATATAATGAAACACTATTTTTAAAAAATCAAAACAGAAGAGATTTTACTCCTGTATTTTTGTTGAATGTGGCTATATATTTGTTTGTTTTTCTTTTTCTTTTTTTGATTTTTGCTTTACTTATATATGGGGAGCAGTATGGAAAGTGGCACTAAAATTTGCTGAATGTACTGTATTTTTCCTAGCAAAATAGTTATGGAAGCTTTCAAACAGCCTTTTACATTTGGATATTTTTTAAAATATATAAGAATGTGTGGCCTCTGCGAAGTGATTATATGCTTTACTTTATGAATTATTTATATGATAAATGTAGCAAAAGCTACATTTCCATCAAGTTTAGTGGTGTGGCTACATCAACCTGTCACTTATGTCCTCTGACTTTGGGGCAAGGATTTATGTTTGATACCTCGAGTGTAATTACTGAATTCAAGCATTTGTACACATTTTTTATTTTCAACCTACAACTCTCATCTTTGTGATAGAATGTTCATCAGAATCTTGGTGTTTGGGGAACACACCACACACCACTTGAAACTACAGATTAACGTAGTAGTTGAGAGTCTGGAGGCAGACAGACGTGGGTCTTGAATGCCCCTTAACAAGTAACTTAACCAGCCTCTGCCTCGACTCTGTAAACTGAGGATGATGACAGTGCCTGCATTCTTGGCATGATGTGTGTTTAAATGGGGAAATATGTGTCCAGTGCTTACCTCCATGGTACCAAATGAACACAACCTTGAGTCTCTTTGGAGTAGGGGAGGATGTATAAGCTAGAAGATAAGACAAACCTGTGCTTTCCTTTGAGCTAGGGGTGGGGAAGATGGGCTCAGAAAGTATCATTTAGCCCTGACCCCTGTGGCTCAGTTGGTTGGGCGTCATCCTGCAAGGCAGAGTCACCCATCAATTCCCATTAAGGCACTGGATAAGGGGTGTGTGCAGGAGGCAACTGGAGGCAACTGGTCAATGTTTCTCTCTCACATAGATGTTTTTCTCCCTCTCTTTCTCCCTCCCTTTCCCTGTCTTTAAAAACAAATAAATAAAATCTTTAAAGGAAAGTATCATTTATTTGAAAACTATAAAATGAAACTCCAGAAATTTACAAGTTTCAGTAATGTTGCATAACTTAAATATAAGATCTTCCCTCTTTGTCTTCTTGGGGTGTTATAAAAGTTCTTTTGTCCTTGGGCTTCCCTTACTCGGAAACATGCATTTATGTGCCTCTTGGTTGGTGGAATTGCCCAAGCACACTAGCATGTCCTTTGTAAGATTCAAAGGATATGGACCGGTAGGAACCTTCCAAATGCATTTTTCCCACTTGCCATTTAACCAGTTTTGCCAGGCTTTTTCTCAGTTCCCTAATATACAAATGAAGTACTGTGTTTCTATCGATAATTTTAGCAGCATCCTAAAGTAATATAAATATTCTTCTAGAGGAGAAAAATGTATCAGACTTGCCTTGTCACCAAGGCTAGCTGGGAAAGTTTGCCATGTCATCAATCTGATAATTAGATGTGTCATTCCTAATTTTTCTAACGCAATGTGAAATCCTTTTTTGACTGTATTGAAGGCTCTCCCAGAGTATTATCGGTAAGACTCCTTGTTGAATTTAAGATGAATAGAGCTTCAGTTCTTTGCATTTAAGGAGTAAAGCCTTGGCTTCTGCTTAACTGGAGATTGTGCTGAGAAGCTGCTGGCTCACTCGTCTCACAGAGTCACGGCCACTGTGATACTGGTTTCAGACCACGTAGGGTTTAAGAGGAGAAGCCTGTTGTAGAGTGAGATTGTTCATGTGCCATGGTGTCACGTGGGCAGTGGTGATAGCTTATTTCATTTAGAGGTAGACAGAGTCCCATGAGCACTATTCCTAATTCCCAAAATAACCAATGAAAGAATAAGATGACTCTGATTCTCAAAGTGATGGAAAAAACCAATATCTCATACACAAAATAAGAGCAAAGCAAGAATAGATTAGAAATGAAGTAGGTTACTTAGGATATTTGGGAATTTCTCAGAATAAAACCACCTTTACTATTTCATAAAATACACCTTAATATCTCTAAAATCTGTATTGATAGTTTTTTAAAAGCTTGCTGAAACTTCTGAATAATTGAACAATACTGGAGACTTAATATAAGCTTGAGAGAGAACAAGTTTCTTTCTTAATAGCCTTTTAAATATTCATCATGAAGATCAAAATTTAAAGCAAAATATTACACTTTAGGAAATAGCCAAGAAGCATAGGCAGACACAAAAGATTACTTTGGAAAAACTTATTTATGCTGTTCTTAAGAGTCACACATTTGTTCCTAACCCTATGAAGTCTCAGGCTGGGCTGAGTGTTAGATCACTCAGGGGGAAGTGTTGTGGCCTCACATACTCTGTTTCACCTTGGAGTCTTGAAACACGGGTGATAGAGACATTTTTATCACTGAGAGAAAACTGAAACTTTGAAAGTGTGAGTTGTTTTAGAACAGTTCACACGGCCATGAAATGTCAGAGTCAAGCTCAAACCAGGGCTGTCAGACCCTAAGACTAATGCCATTAGTTTATGACAGTGTCTCTTGAGTGACTAAGCATATAAATGCATACACAGTGAAAGATAGTGTTTGTATATATCACATCACACCCGCAGTTACAAGGAAGAGTATATGTATATACATACATAGCTCATCCATATCAATAGCGAAGCCCCCCACGTGATAGGGAGAGATGCCTAATGAACTCTATGCATGTATCGAACATGTTCTGTCTGATGCCTTGTCCTATATTGAGTAAATAACTTCAGTAATAACTAACTTCAGTCATATGCCCCGAAGTTGAATGAAGAACCTCTAACAGAGCCGCAGGCCACCGGGATAAGATGATTCTAATAGCAGTTTGTCAGATATTCTGATTTTTTTTAGATCTGTCTATTTCTGTGTCTTCCACAGCACTATGCTCCTTTTTAAAAAAAAATGTTACCAAGCACTTTAAGGTCTTCAATAAAAAGTTGCTAAATACTAAAATTATGAGAATAAACATCTCTCAAGTAGAGGGATTAAGAAACTAAAAATTTTCTTAGCAAAGTACAGGTGCTGCAGTACTTTGGATGACTGGATGGATGACTGGATGGATGGATGGTTGAATAGATGGATGGGTGGGTGGATTGATTGGCAAAACCTGGCAGTCACATAATTGATCACTTCACAGAGGAGCCCAGCTGTATGTTGCTAAAAGACAGATGTGCTTAGCAAATGGCTTTTGCACTAGTGAGGTAGCCTAGTTTCATTGTTCCTGATATTAAACCAGGAGATGAAGGTATTCTTTTATTGAAGCAAACATGTGGAAAATTGCTCTGGATTCTTAGAGGAGAGGACATGTCCCCTGAATGAAATCAGGTTCATGTATAGGGCAAATTCAGACAGGGCCTTTTATTAGGGTTACCACTGGTGTCTGGATGGTCAAAACAAATATCGCCATGTCCATCTAAACTATTATGTCATGCAAGTGGCATATTTTCTCATCTGCAGTGTTGTATTCTAAACTGTCAGCAAACATTAATTCAGTCACTGGTGAAGTTCTGCCACCCAGAGCTGAACTCTGCCTCAGATGGATGTTTTCCACTTCAGTGCTGCGGTCTCCCAATGACTGGGTCATTAATATCATTGCATGTGATTAGTGACAGTAGAATGAACAAGAGGTTTCTGGGATGTGTACCCCCTCTCCACCATGAACTTTTTACTCTGACCCTTTGCTATCTAGACATTTCCATATTTCCACAAAGATATTTTAATGATTAAGACTGTTAGAAACTCAGGAGTGAGAAGTGGATTGTGGGCTAGAAATAATCATTCAGTCAAACACTCAAGCTTCTTCCAGTCTTCATTTTTTCAGAATATTTTCATTAGATATTATCACTATCTTTTGACCGGTACATCTCCTTTTTAAAAATCTGAATTAATTTAATTAATAAAAAAATTAAATTAAGCTAATGTAGACAATAGAGAATTATGCTTTATTTTTAGAACTCTCACATTATTCTTTTTTTTTTTTGGTTTGTTTTTCTAATGTGAGTGTGATTCTTATATTGAAATGATCACCTGGGCACCTATTTTTAAAACACAATTCCTTTTTGTTAGTAGGTTTTGGTCTATGATAAGGTTGACCCTCATATATAAAGGTAATTATTCTTTTACTATTGATTATCACATGCTCATGATGTTAGTTTTGTCTACATCACTGTAATGGTAAGAGAAACTCCCTTAAAGCATGTTAGATGAGAAGCTCTTTTTATGGATTCATGTTGAGTTGGTTTTTTTTAACTTAATGAGAGATTCCACCTGTATAAAATCATTATAATTTTTAGCAATAAAATCTTAGACTTAACAAGGGATTTTTTAAAACAGAATTTATTTAAAATAAAGACAGCAGGGTATTGCAAGCAATATTTTGAGGGGAAACTAAGTAAACCACTCAGTGTGTGTTTAATCATGCCTCTAGTAAAAGAAGGGCGCGGGGTACGGAGGACAGATGACGATTGTCAGGACTGCTTGATCTTTGTCAGAGGAGGGTTAGTGCACTGAGTTGAGCTTAGTGTGTATTTTTTCAGTGATATATACCACCTAGATGTACACATCCTTGCATTCATTCACTACTACCCATATTTTCTCTAGTACTTCTTCACTACTGCTCATCTTTTTCATTTGGATTGTATGTAATCAGTGACTTTTGGGGGCTACTTTATCAACGGTATCTATGGCTCTTAGCATTCACAATGATTACTTGAATTTTTGTATATAGTTTTTAATGGTTAAAAGATTTTATGAGTAAGCTGTGGCAGAATTTCTTCTAGATGTAGTATTTATTACTTCTTATTGTTACTATTCTCTCAATAGTTGATCCTCAATGTCCAAGTCTCGTATGATGTATGAGATATGAAGTATAACAGTCAGTGCTACATAGTGTTTTATCTTTTATGTGCATTGTATTTTATCTCCTGTCTTCCCCAAAAAGTCAAATGTAAAATGGTGAAGTAGTAATGTCATTAAATCTTTTAGTGAATACACAAAGAAAATTTACTCAACTCTTTTAAGGTTTTTACATTTTTTAGAACTCCTTTTTTTTTAATGATGAACATTTGAAATTGTGTAAATAAAATTGTATCTTTTTATTAAGAACATCCATTTATACTAGAGACCTGGTACCTTTATTCATACTTAAAATGTAAGAGGCAAGGTGTAAGTTGTGACTTCATTTTTTAATTCATTTTTCCGAATTGTTTGTCTAGCAGGAAAGCATAATTAATTGTGTTGTATGGAGGTCAGTGGGGCTAAGCCAGATCTTACTTCCTAATGCCTGATTTACTGCTTTAAAATTTCAAAACACAACCACAGTGATATGGTTTTAATTAAAATGATTCTTTCCTACTGTAACATTGATTCCTTGAGTGAGAAACACACACATCCTACGTCACTAGTAGCTTCTCCAGTGTTTGAACTATGAGCAATTTCCCACATGGTAAAATAGGTTCACCAAATGCCAGTAAGAGCTATCTCATGAAGAAGAGAACTTTTTAAAAAGCTTTTTGTGGATATGTATTTTTTTTTGAAAATATCTTTCCTTGTATTTTTCTTCTGTGAGACCATTTAAGAAGTATTTATCAAACTTTTACTTTAAGATCAGGCATTGTAGGATGAAATGTCATGTTATTTGAAGGAATGCTGAACTTTTAAAAAATAATATACCAAGCAAAAATAACAGGGCCCTTGGAAGATCATGATGGTGTAGCCCTCGTTTCTTTCACTGTAAATCCACAAAGAAAACACATAAAGAGGAAGAAGTTAGTGAATTTTTACTTCTCCCCTTTGGCACATCATACAGATAATTCTGTTTCAGAGGATTTTATTAATTAAAAAAAAAGGTATTTGTTTTTTGGCATTCAGTGAACATTATTTCCATGTTGATTTTTCCCTTTAAGTGGGTATCTGAAAGGAGAACCAAGATACCCAAGGTATTACACTGCATTAATTTGAATTATTGACATTGAATCTCTGTTTCTATAGTACATATTTTGAATTTGCATTACACATTTGAATTTGAACTGATGTCGGGTGTTAAGTAGATGGAGCGTATTGTCCTGGGTTGTGTGTTTGCATCAAGTAATTATATTTTTATCAGCCTCCTTATTTTTCAATTTACATATCTCATTTCCATTTTTTTTCCCTTTAGACACTCAAAGGGTTTTTAGCCCTGGTAAAGGAAAACAGTAGCCTAGTTTGTGTGTCATGCTTATTTTCATGTCCTTGCTTTACTTTCCATATTTCTCACTTCATTCTGCTTCTTTTAGTTCCTGAGTGTGCCAGGTAATAATAGACTCCTGGTTCTTCAGAAGTGTTGTTGAGCTTAAGGAGAATGATGTGTGGGAAAGTGGCCAAAGAAGCTTAGCAGGACCAGCACAGCATATGAGGACGCGGTAGAAAAGGATGGTACAAACGGGATGCAAATTTTCATAAAATGCTGTTTGTTTCATAATCAGATAGGAGGGGAGTATGTCAGACACAGCTTTATACAATACAAGATTGTCATTCTTGCTATAAATTAAACTGACTTTCCTGACCCTATATGATTATGTCTTTCTTTGGTGGACTTACTTGGTTGAATTTGATAAAAATATTTGCTTTTGAGTGCCCATTAACCAACCCCCCCACACACACACCAGCCTCATCCCAGCAAGCTACATTTTAAAATTGTTTGAAATATCCTCCAAATTATTATATGTTGATGATTCATTCTTTCCATTATAACCTAAGAATTTTCCTCCGTAGTGAAACTATTATTCTTTACAATTTGGGGGGGCTGCCCTCATCCCTACCCTTTTCGTGAATGTGGCCCATATATCATTACCAACCCAGCAGTTGACTTCTCCATCTGATTAGCACAACGGTACTGACATAATAGACTAAAAACAGCCAAGATCCAGTGCAGCACCTTAGGCCTCTGGGGTGCAAAGCAGTAACAATTATATGTGATGGGGGTAAAAGGCAGAAAACTGTACTTGAACAACAGTGAAAATGAAAATGAAAAATAACAATTAAATGAAGGCATGTTTAAATGTGATATTACTTCCTCTCGTTGGGCACAGTCTAAAAAGCACAACCAGAAATATTCTTTCCCTTTTAGTGTTTTACTCACTCGTTCTCGATTTTCTGCTTGGATAACCAGTATACTGCTCCCAGAGAGTAAGAACTGAAGATAAATTCATGTGCAAATTAATGGGAAACCACAAATGTTGGCTGTGTAGTTTTAAAATGTGAAGAGGACTTTTAAGCAGTGTGAACTCAGGGCACCTTTTTGCTGAGCAATGATCTCCACTCACTGAAAATCAGGCCCTGGGGGAACACCATAGTGATTTCAGTATACTCACTACATGCAATTAGATCCCCGAAGCAAAAGCTTTTAAAAGCAGGCTATAAAATGCCCATGTGTTTTTACTAAACCTATTTTCTAACTAGATGGAGAAACTTTTCTAGTAATTTTTAATTTTATATAGTCTTTTTTCCTAGGCCAAGAAAGAAAGTCTAGGCACTAAAAGCTTAGGTATAACAATGTTATTTTTCTGTCTCTAAATGATTAAATGCAATTTCATCCATTTTAGTAATACTGACTATAGTAGGCTTAGATAATGCTGATAGAGAGATACAAAGAAAAACAATGTATAAATAACATAAGGAGGTAACATTTATATTCACCCTTTTTTTACATTAAAAATTCCCAGTACATTTCAATCAACAATAAAAATAATTGCAAAATTGTCCTCTGAATGGAAATATATAGTATTCCCAAGCATTAGCAATTTCTTGTTGTTTTTCAAAGTCAGCCACTAAACTTTTTAAAGCTTCCTGGTGACTGGCTGTTGCAGGAGAAATCAGAATATTAGTCTCGTGGCTTTACTTCCCCATCTTCTGCCAGTAAGAAGGCACAGTCAGGACAGGGCACTTGGCTCTGCAGTCTCCCAAGGCGGGGGGTTGGGGGGTGGGTGGGACTGGGAGACCTCTAGAATTAAAACCACACACTCTGCACTCCCAGATAAGGTGGTAGCAGGGAAGAGAGAGGTTAACTTTTACTGTGGGATCCAATACAAAATAAGCTGAAGTTACTCTGAATTATTTTATGCCTGCTATAAAGTTTACCTGCTGTAGTTTCAGTTGATAGTAATATATTAAAACAGCGTTTTCCATGACAGTTTAGATAATTTCTAACTTAGGATAAAAATCTCTTCATGACATAATATTGAATGGTATTTTAAAATTTTAACCTCCTTTTAAATAGCCAAGTATTTGGGTACTGTTTTAACACTAATAATACATTTTTTAATATCTTCCAGTAACCTTTGCAACTCCAGGTTGACTTAAAGGGAAAAGAAGCAGAGTCCAGGAATGCAAGAGAAAAAAATGTCCTCACTCAAAATGTTCTGCCCCTTAGCCAGCTCTCCCCATTCATTCCCACCCTCCCCTTTCTTCATACCCTCCACCAAATCAGCAATAGCTTCAATTGTCTAAAACCTCTGCAAAGGTAGCGTCTGTGGATTTCTCTCTGTGTAAAACCAGGGCTGTAAGTCATGCTGAACATGGCTCCTCCAACCCCCACAGTGGAAGGCTGGCTGGAAGGCCCCTGGCCAGAACGCATGTGTATATTGCTTTGGAAATGGATTGTAATTCCCTCCTTATCTCCTTTTGGGAGCAGCTTCTTGTCCTGTGTGATTGCTTCTTGACCTTTTCCCTCTGCTTGTACAAACTTAGATAATGTAGTTTAAAGTCACATGCAAGACATGTGCCCCCTTTGGCGAACATGGACCTTCCGTGTTACAATTGACTTAGTCATTGGCAGGATTTGGATACCTGCAAAACTCCCTAAGTTGAGTTAACTGTGGTGACGTTATGCCGAGTTGGGGGATGCCAGGAGGAATCCCAGGCTGGCCAGCAAATTCTATTTTGTAGAAGGTGGCAAGCCTTCTTGATACATGGGGACTGCCACGGGGTTGGGGTGGTGCCCCTGAAACTACCCGTGGTCCCCTACAAACCCTGCAGCATGCAGGAGAGCGGTGCGCCCTAGAGAAAAAGAAAGACCTCTACGAGTTGCCACCACTGTGGGCTGGTTAATGTTTGCAGCACCGCAGAGGGTAACTGAGAGACAAGGCAGAGGTGTGTGCTTTGTGTTTAGAAGAGGAACTGAAACGAGACAGGAACATGTGTCTCCTCTAATGGCAGATGGACAATGAGGATGCCCTAGGGTGACAGTTAGAACAGACCTGTGTGCAATCACGGGACCTAGCATGCCACTCTGCCATGTTACGGGGATGGTACCCACCAGTATAGGAATGCTCGTGATACAACGGGACTAGAATCCTTGCAGATGGGCTCCCACAACTGAAAATGAAAGTGTCTCAGATGAAGAAATCATAATAGATGAGAGTGGGGAAGCCACAGAGGCAGAGGGGAAACTTAATGGCGCATCCGATTGTGACTCAAGATTAAGACCCAACAGCCACAGGCACCACAGGGTGCTACCGTGCTACCTCTGCCAGCAGACTTTTCATGCTGCAGTGAACCCCTATACTTTTGCTGAGCTAGTAGAGCTGGCTGCTGGGTTCAGACAGAAAGGGCCCAGCTCCATCACTGGGTGGCTGCTGTGGCTGTGCCATATAGGGGCTGATGGCATTTTGCTTATGGGGGACGAATTAAAACATGTCTTCTGTCACCACCCAGCCTTCTGTGAGACAGAGAATTCATGGTGCCAGAGCCCAGGCCTGTCACACAACCCCCTCCTTATACAGCTAATGGCTGGCTGTAGGGCAGCGTGGCCTAATGAGGAGAAGCCTACCCTCCTCTAATCCACGCCAGACCAGTTCACTGGAACTGCAACAGTTCATCCCAGAGCTGGGCATGCACCACGCCATCTATAACTCACAGCCCAAGGGGCCAGGTATGGAAAGATTTGCTGTAGGTATGAGTGACCAGGTTGTGCAAACAGCACCCCTGGCTTACTTCGGCACCCAGATACCTGTTTTGTCCACAAAGTGGGCAGTTTTGTGCAAGAAGTGGCACAGGCAGTTGCCAACCTAGGGGAAGTAGAGCTACTGAGACAAAAGAAAGGATAAGACAGTTAGGAAAGAAGGACAAAGAAGAGGAAAAGCGAGAGAATCTGTGAAACAAGCAGAAAGGTCCAGTGAAAGTAACCTGCAAACAACTGTGGAATGATCTGGTAGAGACTGGAGTAGATAAAGATAAGGTAGACAAGAAGCCTAACTGCATTCTTATAAGTCTGTGGCAGGAAACGAAACCTCAGCAACAGTTCAGCCCGTAACAACATCTACTGCCTGAACGTCAGAATGGACACTGTCAACTGGAATGGTCCCATCAGTGCCCTCAAAGCTGACACCCTGCTTGGCTGAATTCATGGCTACCCCACTTGTGGAGTTGCCTCTGGCCCATCCAGAGGACAATCCGTGGGGAGAGGTTTTTGCATAGGGAGATGGCCAAGGGACCTGCATATGGGGACCCAGTGGGGACCAGAGGTAGCTGTTTACTGGTCCCCAAAGAATGTACAAAGAGTGTTGGCTTTAGTTGATATTGGTATAGAATATTCTCTTATTTATGGTAACCCAGAGAGATTTATGGTGGCCCAACTGCCTTTGATGGCTAAGGAGGATAGTCCATTTGGGTATGGGCTGTAACAGTGACTCTTGGAAGAGGGTGTTTACCACCACGCCCCTATAAGGCATACATTTCCCCTACCCCTGAGTGTATCTTAAGAATGGACATTCTAGCTGGCATGCATACCCGCAGGGGGAGTTTTGCCTCCAAATGTGGGCTGTGAAGGTTGTTTTGAGGGGGCATGGAGACATCTCTGTGTCACTTTCCACTCCTTGTAGAATAGTGGCCACCAAACAATGCCACCTTCCAGGTGGCTGTAAGGAGATTGGGGAGGCCATAGAAGAACTTGCTAGAGTGAACATCATCCTAGGGCTGTGAACATCACAGCCCTACAACCTCACCAGGGCGGCCAGTCCAAAAGCAGGATGGAACTTGTAGCATGACTGTAGCTACAGAGAACTAAATAAGGTACTTCCGCCTTTCCTTGCAGCTGTGCCTGCCATAACTAGCCTCCTAGATCAGCTTAGCCAGGAGCTGGGCACATACCATTATGTATTAGGTTTAGCTAATGCCCTTTTCTCTATTGATATTAATCCTGAAAGCCTGAACCAGTTTGCTATCACCTGAGAAGACTGCCAGTGGACATATTTAGTGTTTTGCCTCAAGGTTTCCTGCACAGCCCTACTGTTTGCTGTGGCCTTGCGGCTGACTTAGCTGCATGGACTGTACCATTGTGTGTGAAATTGTACCACTATATTGATGATATTATGCTGAACTCTGATTCTCTTAACAGAGTTAAGAGTGCACTGCTCCTCAGCTCTTGGCTCACCTTCAGGGTCAAGGATGGGCAGTCAATTCCATCAAAATCCAGGGGTCCAGATTGTCTGCCAAATTCTTGGGTGTTGTTTGGTCGGGTGAGACAAAGTGATGCCTGCCACCATAATAGATAAGATTCAGGCTTTCTCCACCCCGAAAAGCCAAAGCAATTACAAGAATTGTTAGGTTTGTTAGAGTACTGGCCAGTTTTTATACCATGCTTAGCTCAGCTAGTGCACCCTCTTTTATCGCCTCACACACAAAGGTGTGCCACCTAGGATTGGGAGGAAGAGGCGTGGCAAAAGCTTTAAGGCTGCTAACCAAGCAATGAAGACAGCCCTGGGTGTCATAGATCAATCTCACGTGTGTGATTTAGATATCCACGTCACCCCCGAGGGCTGTGGCTGGGGCCTCTGGCAATAGCAAGGGTGCATCAAGGTGCCAACTTGCTTCTGGTCCCAGCTCTGAAAAAGGGTGGAGGCTTGATACAGTCCAGTAGAGCAACAAGTGAATGCTGTTTAACAAGCTTTCCTGGTAAACATTACTGGACTGAGGTTTGAGTACATACTACCTATTCCATTGGTGGATGGGTACAGGACATTGTAAATCGACCCAAGGCTTGGCAGCACAGACAGCCACTCTGACTAAATAGAGCATGTAACTCTAACAGAGAAGCAAACTAGTGACTGGCTCTCTGAACCAAGAGTTGCAGCAACTCCTGGGCCTGATTACTTACCAAGACCTGGACACGGAGGTCCCTGCTCTTCTTCCCATTCCTGGGCCTGCTATTAAAGAGGGATGAGCCCCTGCACCCGAGAATGCCTGGTACAGTGATGGCTCCTGCCAGGGCCAGCCACCCCCCTGGAGGCCAGTGGCCTACCGCCCTAGCATGGACAGCATATGATGAAAGATGGCATAGGACAAAGAAGTCAATGGGCCACGTTGAGAGCTGTGTGGATAGTCATAGCCTGAGAACCTGGACCAGTGTCAGATAGCTGGACAGTATGCAGAGGACTGACCCTGTGGCTTCCCCATTGGCAGCAAGATGATTGTCAGGTGGCTCGAAAGCCCCTGTGGGGTCAGGATTTATGGAAGGACATTTATGAGTATAGTCTGGAAAAGGTAATAATGCTTTACCATGTCAGTAGACACTGACCTCTCTGCAAGCCTGGCAATACCAAGGCCAACGACCTGACACACATCCACTGGTTGGAAGAGGCTCCAACAGAAGGTATGACTGAGTTCCTCCACTGAAAGGTGCACCATGCAGGACAGAAGCCTTTTAGGAAGTGGTAAAGGCTTAGAGCCTACTGCTCTGTGGTTCTGATGCAGTCACGGCCTGTCAACAATGTACCATCTGTGCAGAGAAGCACCTTGCCGACTGCCCCAAGATATGGGTGGCCTGTGACGGGGGACACCTCACCGACAGGTCGACTACATTGGTCCCCTTCCCCTATCCAAAGGCTCATGCTGTGCCTTGATGTGCATGGACACAACTACTGACTTGCTGACCCAGGCAAGCAGGCCACACAGTGAGCCACCATCTGAGGCCTAAAGCAGCTTGTGATGCCTATGGAAAACTGGTCCTTGGAAGCGACCAAGGCACCCATTTCATGGGACATCAAGTACAAGAATAGGCAGACACCCTCAATATAAATTGGAGATTGTAGCTACCATACAAGCCCACTGGAACTGGCCTCATAGAAACATACAGTGGCCTTTTGAAAGATGCCCTGAAGACTGACTCTAACTCATTTCTGGGGTGGACGACATAACTTTCTGACTGCCCACAAACCTTGAACTAATGGCCTAGGGTAGGACAAGTATCTCCCAACAACCTCCTCACTAGACCTTGGGTGGCACCTATCCACCTACAGTTAAGTACACAGGAGCCCTGGGCTGGGACAAAATACCACCCTTACGACTCTTCTCTGGAAACTCCTTTCTAGGGTGGGGCCGTATGGTAGCTGCCATCAGCAACCATTCTGATTATTTGGTCTGCACTGAATTTCCCATTGCTGCCTCCACCGGCCTACCATGGTGGATCCACCCTGCGAACCAGACATGTTGGGGACTGGCTGCAAGGCTGGAAAGCTCCTCACCTCTTCTTCGAGTACATGCATGAAAAAGTGTTTTCCCTCATGAGGGAACAGGCCAACTGCACCAAGCCATGGCTTTCATATGCAGTTTGGGACGGTGCGGAGTGGCTGTCAGTATCACAGGTGGAGGTGCATGTGCCCATGTGTGTCGCATGCAGAACTGGTACTATAAATGAAACCGTTTAGCTCATGGGAAGGATGCTGGGAGCCCTATGCAAGAAGATAGCAGTAATGACTGCTGTAGACCACTGGGGGCAGTCTACTAGTGGGGCACAGGCCCATCTTCTCCCATGGGGAGCTCTGTGGGCCTGTGGCCAATATGGTAGGCCTTACCTCCCATTTAATTGGTACTGGGTGTTGCACCTGGAGAGAACCATATATCTCAGGGTGAGTGTTAAATACTTTTCCAAGTGTCCCTGGAAATTGGGACTCATTTGGGGCACACTACCGAGTCAAGTGCTCTGACTGGCGGTTCTGCACCCTAGCCATTTTTGTGCCCCCTGCTGGTATTATTCTAACCCATGAAGCCACTAAGGCCCTAGCAAGTCACACTGGCATAGCCTGTGACCACAGCAGGTGTAGTGCAGCCCTGGATTCTGATGAGATAACTCAAATGAGGAAAGTTGTGTTGCAAAACAGAATGGCATTAGACTTACTCACTACTACCCCAGAGGGCACCTGTGCCATTCTGCACACTGAGTGTTGCGTATGTATACCTGGTAAGCCTCACAGCGTATCCCAGGCTTTAACTGCCCTAGGAGCTGAGAGTAATCATACATTGGCCATAGCCTCTGACCTCTTTACAACTTGGTAGAATTTTCTAGGTTCCTGGGGACGTTCCTTTCTCCTAGGTCTCTTTGGGTTTTCTCTTGCATTGTTGGTCTTGGGGTATAGCCTTTACTGTATTTGTGGTATATGGGTACAGTGTGCCAATATGCTCACTTCACAGGTCCCCTATCAGAAGAATGTAATACAAAGATTGTGAGGTGGAAGAGCAGTGTTGGGGTGGAGTGTGGTGTCGTGCTGGACATGGCTCCTCCAACCCCCACAGTGGAAGGCTGGCTGGAAGGCCCCTGGCCAGAACGCATGTGTATATTGCTTTGGAAATGGATTGTAATTCCCTCCTTATCTCCTTTTGGGAGCAGCTTCTTGTCCTGTGTGATTGCTTCTTGACCTTTTCCCTCTGCTTGTACAAACTTAGATAATGTAGTTTAAAGTCACATGCAAGACATGTGCCTCCTTTGTCTGGGACCCCTTAAAACGAGTCTGTGACTCAGGGAAGTACCGTCCTGCTTGGCTGCTCTGCCGCCACTGGTGCTCCCGTAATGTGAGCAGTAAAGGCTATGTCTGCTCCATCCAGCCCTCCTAGGGCTTTTTTTGGTTTATCTGAATGAACAGTTAAGGTCCCTGGGCTCCACCTGTTGCTTTATAAGGGCTGAAAGACTTCCCCCATCCCCAAGGAATAAACAAAATTGAACCTTTTAAAGATGCAATGCATTTTCATTCTCACAACTTTCCTCCTTCTATCTTATCGTCAGTGGATAATACATTACAGATTTCAACTTCATTTGAATAATGGAGTTCTGTATATTTGGGGGTTAGTCAGACATCATTTTGGGTAAACCATGGGAAGCTTTGAGAAAAGGCATTGACTTGCAAATAAAATCAAAAGAAAAAGTCATTCAAATTTTGGGCATACCTTGTGCTTCCAGATTGACAGAGTAGTAGTAGGTAGTAGTTTCTACCTCTGCAGATACCATTTTTTAAAAGATTTCATTCATTTATCTTCAGAGGGGAAGAGAAGGAGAGAGAGAGAGAGAAATATCAATGTATGGTTGCCTCTCGTGTGTCCCCTGCTGGGAAGTGGCCTGTAACCCAGGCATGTGCCCTGACTGGGAATCGAACCATGATCCCTTAGTTCGCAGGCCTGCACTCAATCCACTGAGCTACTCTAGCCAGGGCTTGCAGATACCATTTTTAATTATATTTGTCAGTGGTTCTTCTCTTCTTTGCCTTGTCAAACTCTCTGCTCTTCATTTACTTTTCAAGATCTAAATCTTTGACCATTTCTCCTCAAGATTAAAATAAATCTATATTTTCTCCTAGTCTTTTTTCTGTGTATTACCCTTCAGCTACTATTACTATCATTTGCCAGCTTATTGTTAAACAAGAAAAAGATAGTCATTTAACTTTTATTTTATCTTTTTTTATTGTTCTTCAAGTACAGTTGTCTCCATTTCCCCCGTCCCCCACCAATCCCCCCACCACCCCAGCCATCCCCAATAGTCTCTTAACTTTGAGTTTGGTACTTTTTCATATGGGTGAATTTATGTGCATATGAATTGAAAACATTAAGATTTCACTTGATCTAAGTAAACTAAAGCTTTGAAACCAGCAGCCAAAAAACCCCATAAATCTTATAATTTTCTTCTGTATGAAAACATATTTTAATTTTTGAGAAAGATCAAATGAGAGAACACTAAATAATTAAGTAAAGATTATAGTGCTGCTCTATAATTATCTAGAAATAGTGTCTACTCATAGATATCCATACTGTTCTAACTCTTTAAGAGAAAAGGATACTTTGAAATTTAGGCACATATTTAGAGGAGGAAGGGAAAAGAGAAAGAGTAGAATAAAAAAAAACAGGGGGATGATTTATTTAGATTCACATTTTTTAGTTTTTAAGTATTTGTTTTAGCTTATCTGCTAAACATTTTATCAACAATCTGCAAGAGACTCCTGTCTACTTTCTACCCCCTAAAATTATTATGGCAACTTTTGTCCAGTTTCCCAGGAGAAACTCAGTGTCAGCAATAGCAGGAGAGTGAGATATGATTGTGAGGCTGAGAACTTTAAGGAAACACTCAGATAAGCAAAAAGATATTTATACACAGAAGAGGTAGCCATTGTTTTCAAGGAAAACAGTGAAAGTAAAAGTCAATAACTCAAGAATACAAAGACAAGTAAGTAACTGTCTTATTTTCCAGCTCCTGTACTTATCCATGATATGCATATTTCTATGCACATTCCAGGATTTGTTTGCTGGCCCACAAAACCAAACAGCCCATTAAAAAAATGTCTTTGGGGTTTATTTTTACCAGAAAGTCTGTCCCTTTTTCAGTGCCTTTAAAAGTACAATATTAGTAGACAAGAATTTGATAATCAAAGTAGAGAACAATTTACACTGCAGAAAGGTATTATGAAACACTTCTGTCCCTTGCTCCTTGAACTTTGGAGGAATAAAAATGTCTAGCACATTCTTTTCTCTCTGGAACTTGACCTGTAATTTAGATACTGTTCCTCAGAGAAGTACCTGCCAGCCTATCTTTTTACAGCTTTAGTTACAAAGCAACTGAGAACTCACTGTTCTAAAAGGACAGAACAGTAATGTGTTTAAATGGAGTTAGAGCATAGACTTTAAAAAAGAAATGCCGAAAGTGGTCAGATGTTCTGTCCTTCCTCTTTGTGTTCCCTCTTGAAGTGAAAAGGGGATGAGGCAAGTGGCTGCTAGAATCCTTGCCTTATATCCTGGTTTACCACAGGACCGTAAGGGAGCAGGGGGATGTGTACAGGCCCCTCTGCCTATTTGAAGTTGTCCTAAAGCAGGGACTTAGTTGCAGAGTTTGAAGAGTTTGGTTGATGTTGGTAATAATAACACACGTTCTTTCTGGTCGACTACAAAATGAGGCGACAAACTTTAGAATTTGAAAAACTAAATTTCAGTGTACTTCTTAAGCGTGAGTAAGGCTGGGAAAGAAGAAAGGGGGTGTGGGAGTCTTTTTTAGTGTTTACAGCACTTGGATGCTTGACAAACAGGGCACATCAAGCTAATTGTTCTTGAAGCAGGAAATCTGTAGTAGAGGAAGCAGGTGTTGTGTGATGATTACCACATTTGAAATTACCGTATTAACTACTTTGCTCTTTTGAGTTTGACCCCGAAATAGTCAGTAAGCTTTCTGGAAGATGCTGTCCCTTTTATCTATATATATACTCTCACTAAATCAGTCGATTATGATGGGAGAAGAAAGTGCTTAAGTAAATTTGAAACTAGATAGCATACATGTGGCTGTATTGACAGTATCCATTTTTCTTTCTTTTTTTAATTTTATTTTTGACTTTCAGCATCCCATACTTTCAGAAAACCTGTAACTAAGAGTGATTCTTATTTTTCAAATTGTTTTCAGACATTTCATGTTCATGTAAAGTTGGCTTATTGATTTCCTGATTTTTCTTTATTTTTTTGTTTTGTCCATTTTATTTTTAATCAGCTACATCAAATGGGTCTTTGGAGGGCCTGGATAACCAGGAGGGAGGGGTGTGCCAGACAAGAGCCATGAAGATCCTCATGAAAGTTGGACAAGGTAAAGACCATCTGCTGCTTCATGAAGCCACTATAATCTGGTTGAGCCCCCAGCTAGTGTGGCACCAGTATTGCTAACACTCACCTTCAGTTGTTCTTCAGTTTAGTTTTGAAAGCAAACCTTTCTCTGCACCTTGAGCCACTGAGATTTCCTCAAGTCATTGTAACAGACTTCTTTTTTGGAGATTAAAATTGAGGTCAGCCAGGTAGAATATCTGTTACCACATATGTGTATATATATTTTTTTTCTTAAAAGTAGAACACCTCTGTGGTTCAAAATTAAAATATCCAGAATAAAAACACAGTTTCTGCATTTTTGCCCATTTCTGCATTTTGAGTACAGAGACTTTTGTTTGTTGAGCCTTGTCATTTATAGATAACCTATTGTGCAGAAAAAAAATTACCCTTCTAATTAGAAATTGGGATAGTAGTCAATCAACTTGCTCAGTTAAATTGAAATGTCATCTGCAATGCTCTGCCTGCCAAATGCAAGAATCCCTATAGTTTCCACAGATGGCCTCACAATCTAAAACTCTGAAATAACTAGTATAACTGTTTTGTTTTAAAAGGAACATGATATTCTTATATCTCATTGTAGTTTGCATAGAGAATCTTATGGTCACTGCTATCCATGCCTCTTGAGATACATATCCAGATCCTAAAGCTAGATTTTATCAGACGTTTGTGCTGTAAGTAATAATTTGTTTTCCATATAGATGCGAGTTCTGCTGGGTCAACCAGGCATAATGATCCAACAAGACGTCCAGAACTAGAAGCTGGTACAAATGGAAGAAGTTCAACAACAAGTCCCTTTGTCAAGCCAAATCCAGGTATAGCAGTGTGACCTGTGTGTGTAAGTCTGTGTACACCATACACTTAGTATCTCAAGAGGTAGAACAGAGTTGAAGTACATGCACACCAGTAGGGTTAAATTGTAGTTACTGAAATCAGTAATCTTTGCTCTCAGTTAGCTGTTATTAATTATTAAGTAAGAACAAATCATTCATTCCTGCAAAAGTCCTACATTCAAAAAAGTGGAATTCATCAGATGTAAGTGCCAAGTATTAGCACTGCTTTCTCAGAAAAAAGTTACTTCCATTGGCTGACACTTTTTCATGCTGCTTGCAACACTAGTTTAAAGCCGATGTTAATGTATATATAATTAATGTTCTAATCCCTCATCTAATTATATCTAATCCACAAAGTGCCTGACTGATCCTCTTCTACATTTTAGATGGTAACATCTTAAAATATTACACAATGTCATGTTTTTTAGGCAGTTATTGTAGAAAAACTTTTTTTTTTACATTTTCAGTGTAATATAAAATATTAAGCAGATTCCTGGCAAAAGTTGAAGATACCAGACAAAATTGGCTGTCATTTCACTTCATTTTCTTCACAGTTTTCGAACAAATAGCTATGCATTTGTTACCATGCTAATGGATTTTTTATATGGTAGTTGTTGAGCAGACATTAGCAGTTTAGTATTAGGAATCTGTATGCCTGGTTGGTAGTCATGTGAATTTAGCATTTGTAGCAGTATTCTGTCTCTTTCCAAGTGTCAAGGAAGGGAGTTGTTATTTCTAACTTTCAGTGATAAGATGTGTCAAATTCTTATGACAAACTGATAAATGGATAATATAATGGTGCCAGGCAATTTTTTAATGCTTAACATTTGGGTTGGCAGTCTGTTCAGCATAAGAGTTTCTGCTGCCTTCCAAATATACTTTAAGTGTAAATCAAATAATACAAACGAGTTACGAGTTGAACACTCTCCCAGGCTCCATCACTCCCTGGTATTCCTGTGCTGCTTTGTGGGTAGGCAGGGCTTGTCTGGAGAAGGCAGGGGTTTGGATTCTCAGGAAGCCCCCATTTCTAGAGGAAAGCAGAGGACCAGTGCAGGCCACTTCCTTTTCCACCCCTGCCATGGCCACAGGCTGGCTGACATGGATTAAGGCATGAAGCAAGATCAAGGGCTGACTGTCCCAGCCCATCCACATGGTATGAAAAGGAAACAGTGTGATTTGGGACCAGCATGAAAATCCCATCTAGAGTCACATCTGCTTTCACATTGATTGCTGACTTCTACCTTTTACATTTAGCTATTAAACAAGGTAATTGGTTTTTAAAGTCTACCTGCCAGTTAAATCTTTGGCCCTGCTTAAATTTCATGTTTTTCAAGGGCCCTAAAAGAAGCCTGTTAGCACTCAGGGCAGCGATAACTGTTCTGGGTCTTTCTCAACCCGTGCAGGTTCTAGCACAGACGGCAGCAGCGCCGGACATTCTGGGAACAATATCCTTGGTTCCGAAGTGGCCTTATTTGCAGGGATTGCTTCAGGATGCATCATCTTCATCATCATCATCATCACACTGGTGGTCCTCTTGCTGAAGTACCGGAGAAGACACCGGAAGCACTCGCCGCAGCACACAGCCACGCTGTCCCTTAGCACGTTGGCCACACCCAAGCGCAGTGGCAACAACAATGGCTCGGAGCCCAGTGACATTATCATCCCACTGAGGACTGCAGACAGTGTCTTCTGCCCCCACTATGAGAAGGTCAGCGGGGATTATGGGCACCCCGTGTACATAGTCCAGGAGATGCCTCCCCAGAGTCCAGCAAACATTTACTACAAGGTCTGAGACTTGGCGGTGCCTTCGCTTTCCCGGAGGAAACTTACTGTCCCGCTGCCACCAGCCCATGGAGGGCTGGATGCCCTTGTGTCTCAAGTGGACTGAAGCACAGCGGGGGGAGGGAACACTCCTTCTCTGAAGAGCCCCGTTGAGTTGGACAGCTTACCTAGTCAGTAGCGTTTCGGCCGTGGTGAACACAGATGCTCACCGACAGCTGGAAGACTTACGTAGAAGATGCCCATTAGGACTGTGGCACTTGCCTCACACCTCTGATCCTCGAAGCCATGTGCCGCAGTCACTCAGGCCTATGTGAAGCCAAGGGAAGAGACAGAGTGGTTGGTGGACAAGAGAGCCTTGAGCATCCTGGGTAGGTGCCCGGGGACGCCACGCCTGGAAATGCCTCAGGTGTGCTCCTCGATTGTCTCACAGACCTCTGGCTAAGTGGGGCTCGTAAAGAGCTCTCACTTTCAGTCCTCACTGTTGCACACTCCTGTTATCCAGGGCTCTGCCGTACTTCACAAGAGGTTTCCTCTCACACCACGTTCTGTATCACTAATTGAACATTAATGTTTGGGGTCTCCTGCTCCAACCATTTGCAACAACAGCTGCAATTGATTGGGTAATAATATAATACATTTATAGAAATCGTGTTTGCTAAGAAGGAGCCTTCCTGTCAGATGCTAGGCTGTCAGTGAGGAAGGCTAGGAGTTGGTGGAAGGGAGTGGGCTAGGAGAAAGGGCTGTCTTGCAAACACAGGTCAACACTGCTGCCTCTGAAACAGAAAGCTGGGAAACGGGAAAAAAAAAAAACCCAATTAGGTAGCACAGCACTTCGGTTTCACTAAGATTTTAAGAAGCAACTAGGAGACACAACAACACACACACAGCGGCTTGGGTGCATTTAAAGGATTCACTCTTATTAAACAGCAACATGCAGGAAAAAAATAGTCCCTCTTCACTGGGTGGAACAAAGGGGCATTGATGGTAGAGAAGCTTGGAGAGGGAAGGGAGAAAGCAGGCCGCTGATGGGAGATCCCGCAGGACTGTTGTGGTACTGGCAATAAGACGTACAGCTCCGAAGCTGTAGGGAAGTCAGTCTGCTTTGGATGATGTTTAAAGCAGACTCAGCTGCTATACTTATCACATTTTATTAAACACAGGGAAAGCATTTAGGAGAATAGCAGAGAGCCAAATCTGACCTAGAAGTTTAAAAGCCAAAGGTCAAACAGGCTGTAATTTCATCATCATCTACATCATTAAATAATTCTCATATATTAAAGGTAGGTCAGATTCCCCTGTCCCCTAATGCCCCTTCCCCACCCCTCCTCCCCAATCGAGCCTTACGACGCTTTGGTTTATGGCGGTGCTGTCCAGGCTGCGGGGACCGCAGTGCAGGTACTTACTTAGCAAGGCTGCACACAGGTGCTCTGTGTCAAGGTGAAGCACATATGGCAAACCTCTTAGAGTCCTTAAGACGGAAATAAATTATGATGTCAAGGGGGAAAAGGAGGGTAGGACGTATTTATAATAGGTGTATAGAACACAAGGGATATAAAGTGAAAGATTTTTACTAATATATATTTTAAGATTGCACACAATATACACCAGAAGATGTAAAATTTATTTGTGGCAATTAAGTGGTCCCAATGCTCAGTGCTTTAAAAAAGAAAAAAATTGGACAACTTCTTCTGGGAAAAACAACATCGCTCCAAAAATAACAATAATGAGAGCAAATACAAAAATAACCAAGTCCTCTGAAGGCATCTCACGTAAGTGTAGACTAGGAAATGCAAGCCCCAAATACCAGGAAATTGATGTTTCTGCATCATATATTTAACAATGACAAGATGTTCCGGCATTTCTTTTCTGCGTTGTGTTTTCCCTTGCCTTATGGCTGAAGTGTTCACTAGAATCCACCAGGTCACATCGAGAGGGGTTCAGTTTAAAGTATGGCTTTAGCTCTCTCCTCCCACCCTCTCCCCCCAGCCCCTCTCTTTTGGGAAACAAAACGAGTAAGCAGGAAACCTACTTTTTATGTGCTATGCAAAATAGACATCTTTAACATAGTCCTGTTACTATGGTAACACTTTGCTTTCTGAATTGGGAGGAAAAAAATGTAGCAACAGCATTTTAAGGTTCTCGAACCTCCAGTGAAGACCTGCAAAAATGAGTTGCAACAGAAATTATTCTTTATTTCCTGAACCTGAAAATGATGTTGGTCCAAAGTGTGTGTGTGTGTGTATGTGTGAATGGGTATGTGCTATACATGTGTACATATATGTATAATATATATCTGCAATATATATTATATATATCTATATCATATTTCTGTGGAAGGTTGCCATGGTGACCAGCCACAGTACATATGTAATTCTTTCCATCACCCCAACCTTCTCCTTTATGTGCATTCATACAAGAACTTCTTGTAAGCCATCTAAAATTACCTTTAGGATGGGGGAGAGGGGCAAGAGGGGAAAAATGGGAAATAGTCTGATTTTAATGAAATCAAATGTGTGTATCATTGGTTGGCTACATTTTGGTTATATGCTAAACTGTGAAAAATCAGATGATGAAGAGTTACCTGCGACCAATTGAAAAATGTTCTGTGCGTCTGTTTTGTGTCTGGTGCAGAATATGACAATCTACCAACTGTCCCTTTATTTGAAGTTGGTTCAGCTTTGGAAAGTTACTGTAAATGCCTTGCTTGTATTATCATCCGTAGTCACCTGACTTTGGAATTTGCACCATAATGTTTAAGTGAAGATGCTGTAAATAGGTTCAGATTTTACTGTATATGGATTTGGGGTGTTACAGTAGCCTTATTCACCTTTTTAATAAAAATACACATGCAAACAAGACAGAAATGGCTTTTCTTACCCAGATTGTGTACATAGAGCAATGTTGGTTTTTTATAAAGTCTAAGCAAGATGTTTTGTATAAAATCTGAATTTTGCAATGTATTTAGCTACAGCTTGTTAAACGGCAGTGTCATTCCCCTTTGCACTGTAATGAGGAAAAAAATGGTTTAAAAGGTTGCCAAATTGCTGCATATTTGTGCCGTAATTATGTACCATGAATATTTATTTAAAATTTCGTTGTCCAATTTGTAAGTAACACAGTATTATGCTTGAGTTATAAATATTTTTTCTTTCTTTGTTTTATTTTAATAGCCTGTCATAGGTTTCAGTCTGCTTTAGTTCCACATTGCAGTTAGCCCCCAGAAAATGAAATCCGTGAAGTCATATTCCACGTCTGTTTCAAATTGAATTTGTTCTTAAAAAAATAAAATATTTTTTTCCTATGGAAAAAGTGCCTTCAAAGTTTTTTTCTTTTCTTCTTTTTTCTTTTCATTTTTTTGGGTTTGTTTGTTTGTTTGTTTGTTTAATTTACCTTCTACCCCATTCATTATGCTAGTTATCTGGGGCCTTCTGCCTGTGGACATTTCTGTGCCCATTTTCCAAACACAGTAGGACGG
This sequence comes from Artibeus jamaicensis, assembly GCF_021234435.1. Lineage (NCBI taxonomy): Eukaryota > Metazoa > Chordata > Mammalia > Chiroptera > Phyllostomidae > Artibeus > Artibeus jamaicensis. The sequence goes on from NW_026521887.1 coordinate 3,108,269, forward strand.
ACGTGCACACAGTGGGAGTGCTGACCCTGCAGATAGCCCGCGGGTTTCCCCAGAAAACGACTGCACTCACACAAGTATCGTTTTATCATGAAGTTTTATAAAGTCCCAATCATCCTGAACAGAAATGGCTCTCGTTTCGCTCGGATTGCACAGTCTGAACAGTAAACCCGCAGAGTGAGCTGTGAGAAGGGAGGGAGGGAAACACACTTTTGTTATCTCGGTGCTTAATCCAGGTTGCTCTAGTTTCCATTCAAACAAAGCGATTTGCTATCAACAGCGTCATTTTTCTTCTCAGAATAATTCCAGAGGAAGGAAAAAGTCAAATGATCTTGGCAAAATTTTAACATTGATAAAAGCATGCTCTGCCTTGTGATACTGGATTGGGGCAAATGAGAGGCCAGCAGTGAATTCAACCACATTTTCAATGCTGGCCTTTTTGGTGACCAGGCACTGAGATGGGAGGGTTTTCCCTTGCTCTTGTGGTATATAGACTGGTCACCAGACTTACCTCCCTCAGGGGAGATCATCACCACCTGCAGGATCTGAGAGTGTGGCACTGGAGCTGCGGCAGAGGCAGCTACTCGGTAGGGAGGGACAAGTACTCAGGTCTCTTATCGACATTATTTCAGGTTGATCGATCCTTACCACCAGCAGGGAGATAGTCCAGGTAGGGAGGATGAGCAAGGCCACTGAAGTGAGGAAGCTATCCAGAAGATTGTCCAGGCCCAGCTGGCTTGCTCCAGCTCATAGTGCTAGTAAGGGTAGAATTTGTGTTTTGAAAGCCCTCCTGAAAGGCTGGATTCTCCTGAAAGGCTGGTTTTAGAAGCAGGGGTCTTGCCGAGTTTACCTAGCACAGTACTTGGATCAAAGAAATATGTGTCAAATGCTCTCCCTCCTAAAACAATAACTCCAGAGGCCCACAACTTTAGTTGATGCTAGAATAATAGTTTCATCTTCAGCATTTTATTCTGCATCTAACTACCCTCCATTGCAAATCCAAGTTTAGAGGCACAATTTATAGCCAAGTCACTAAGTTGAATGTTCCACTCTGTATACTAGATCACTAATGATTGGTTTGGGTAAAAATGAAACAAAAAGAAAAAGAAGTACTGCATTTTCAACATTTACTTTGTGGCCTCGCCTATCATTTAAATGACCAAATACACCATGTCATTGTTTCCACCTTGTTTTTGAAACCACATTTTCCAAATTGAGTAAGCGAAACTCAACAAAAAGAGGACAAAATGGGCCCAGTGTGTTTCTTTTCATCTGGTGAGGAGTCTCACATAGAGATGCTTCTCTCAGAGGTTGTATAATCGGACACTCCTGGTGCTGTCTGAGAGGTGAACCTGCCCTTGCAACAGCACTGCACTGCGTCACTGAGTGCCATCCCGGCCAGCTGGCTGCTCTTCAGAACAGCTCTCACTGTTGTCAGTTCCCTTTATGGTAAAACAGTTGCCCATTCAAACATGGTTGTAAAGATTCACGATGGACATGAGGAAAAAAGTCAATAAAATATCAGTCACTGGACTGTGCAGCTTACTGTCAGTCTTTCACACCAACCCCCTAGAAGAATCAGGAAAAGCTAAAAAGTGAAGTGCAAAGGAGGAAAATTCAATTTGTTCATGAATATAGAAAAAGAATAACTCTACCTATTGGTTGGGAAGCAAATAGGCCTGTTGGTGGCTCAAAAGGAGGGAGAGGTGCTGTGTAGGACAAAGACACTAACCTGGGTGGTCTGCGTCTGTTCTTGTTTTCAGAGGGTTTGCCATTGTGTTTGTGATGTTTATACTCTAGACATACTTGAAGGCAAGTTTTCACTGTTGTAATGGAAAAGATTATTTTCTACCCTTTGTTTAAGTATAGAAACATTGATTTGGGGATAGTAAAATGCTATATTTGTTTGTGATAAAGTATAGCACATCAGGTACATGAAACATTCTTAGTGATTAAACTGTGTGCCAAAAGCTAAAGATACATTCATTCACTGCAAGATTTTTATACTGTGACAAATTGATTAATAGAATCTCCTAAAAACAATTCTTTGTTGAAGTTAATTATATTTTTAAAAAACAGCCACCCTCTCATAAAAAAACCTCCACATATACAACTACAAAGCATTAGTTGATAAAATGTGTTAAATGAAGGGAAGCTGAGACCTGGCTCTCACCTCTATTTCTGCTGCCTGTTGCTCCACGGCCTTTTAGCAAAGCCTTTGATGTTTTGTGCCTCCTCAGATGCACCTGTAAAGTGAGAGGGTGGGATTCTAATAAAGGTCACTTTTAACTTTTTCCAGGATCTGAAGCAGAGCCCTCAGCATTTTCAGCTGGACAAAAGTATCTTAATGCAAGCTTCTATTTATCCTGGCATCCCCCAGGCAAGCCTCTGAAGACCACTGGAGTTGTTTGCAGTGGACCTCCTCGCCTTTGGCTGCATTTGACCATTCGCCTACTGCCTCTCCATCACAAACCCACGTCAGGGCTCAGAGCTGTGCTCTGAGGAATGTGCCATTCCTAGCATCAAAGTTCAGAAAATCCAATAACCTACAACTTATTTAGACTGATTAAACTGAGATTTGTGCTCTTGTGTTCCCAGCCTTTTGTACATAATTAAGTGGCTCTCTTTTCTTAAAAAACCTTCTCAGTTCCCTGCAAGCATGCTGCCATCTTCTATTTAAATATTTCATAAGGGCTCACCATGAGCCAGGAACCATGTGAAGTATTGGTGGTGGTCTCTTCCGCCAGTTAACTTAGTTCAGCTGCACTTTGTCTTCCTTGTAGTCTTAAGTTTAATTTACTTACTTAATAGTTCATTCTTATGCTGGTATGTGGAACACATTCTTATTATTTATACCTCCTTTGTTATTTATATCTCTGGTTCTGTACTTGGTGGCAAAGAACTATGTAACTGAAAAACATCTTTTAGTTGGTAATAGTGCTATTATTTCCCAAGTGCCATACATGCTTAATAATGAGATGAGCGGTTGTGTATGTGTTTTGTTTTTAAAGCTATGGTGACTATCTCTGAAAGCCCCAAAACAGTAGGGGAGTTAAATGTCATCAAAGAAAATTGTGTATAATCAATCAAAGCCAAGAGCTACAAGATTCCTCATTTTTTGTACAAAAAGATATGTCATTTTTGAACAGTGGCTTCCTTAACATAGCATTTAAAAAAACAAAAATGTGGTAGAAAGGTTTAACTCTAGGATCCATCAAGTGAAGAAATGGGGGAAGAAAGAGCTGCGGGAATCGTTCAAGCTCATCTTTATTCCAGTCTGTAAGTATTTGGCCTCTCAGTCCTTTATTAATTGGCTAATCAGCATATTACTCAGATGGGAGAGGTTTCTGTCAACATAAGTGCAAATTTCTTTTTTTTTACATGCGTAAGTTAGCGTAGTTGGGACTCCTGACCACCCTCTGGATGAAGTGTCATTTGACTCAGAGAAAAAGCATGCAGCCCATGGCATCGGGACACCTCCGTCTGGAACGGCTGGTTCCTTCTTAGACCTCAGGCAAACCGCATAGCTGTTCCTCCACCGAGGCCAGCCTTCCCAGCATGGGTTCTGTGACACATTCACGGAAATTTCCCAAGGCTTAACTTGATTACGTGCATCTCATTTTGATGTGTAATTTATGGAACATGGCATATCCAAAAATACTATCTCTGTAGTTTATCAGCCATGAACACGTACAGATGAGTAGAGAGCCATGATGTGGAGGCAGAAACAATGGTTTCAGCTATTCTCAGCTAAAGCTTTTCCATTGCACTGTTCCACAATGCTAACAACCAGCCCACCCAGACAGACTTTTGCTTATCTCCAAGTCTAGAAGCTTCTGTATGCTGAATACACACACACACACACACACACATACACACACTAATTTGTTCACTTAACCGAGGGGCATCTATTTAGTACTTCACATATGCGGAGCAGTGTAGTGTACTAAGCATTGGAGCGATATAAAAAAGAGAATTCCTCCTATTAGGGACTTCCCAGTTCAGTCAGCAATTTAAAAACTTTTGTGAATAACAATTAGGCAACTCAAACACATTTATAAGAAGTAATAATGATCATAAGCACTCTTTTATTTCTGGAGTATCTTTTCTTAAGGTATTTACTAGGATTCCTGTTTACAGCCACCTGTATCTTCTGTAACTGTGGGCTGAATTTTTCCCCTTTTAAATCTTTCATTACATATATGCCAACTGCTGGTTAGATGCTAAATTTAGTATGACTGTTCTTCAGAACATCCTAGGAGTTTGCCTTAAGTGCCTGCCTCTGGCCTTAAAGGGCAAATCAAAATGTTTCCAATTGGTTTCCAGCCCACATTACAATGTGTATGTGTATTTGAAAGACTGTTTCTTGGCTGTAATTGGTAGATTTCTTGTAGCTAGTTCTGAGGAAAGAATTGCAGAGAGCTTTATGTCTGCTAACAGTAGTTAGCACTGAGCTCAAAAACAGCAGGAAAAAAATAAAGTCTGAGAGCCTGGATGTTTGCCAGAGTGACCTGCAAATTACAGGCAGCATAAGCATTTCAGAAGAGCAGACACAGAGCTCCTCCTGCAGAAACCCAGGTCTCTGCCTTCTGACTTCCCTCCGGGTAAAAGGGGAGAGGAATGATAAGGGGCTGCTACCAACTCCCTTAAATATTTCAGATAAAAATAATGACTGTGTTAATCTCACTTTAACTTACATGAATTTATTTCTTCATTTGTTGGCTGACTGTCAGGAAAAGCCTGGAACACACCATTTTCCAGGAGCACGAGTGTCAGAAGTTCAGACTGTATGTAGCAGTCACATACGAGTTTATAAAAAATGTTTCCTGGACGTGGCAGAAGCACTATTCCCCATTCCCAGAGAGGAAGTTATGGCTTATTTTGTCAAACAATGAAAAATACACCTTGGTGGTTCCTTCTCTCGTGCTCCCTTGCTGCACACCGCAGGGACCGGGTCTGGGCTACAGAGAATTGCCAAATGTGGGAACCATCAGGGTTTGTGTGCAACGCAACCAGCAGGACTCATTCACTTTTGTGCAGAGATCATTAAGGACCCAGGGAGAGGCAGCTGTCAAGTGGAATGGCAGCATGTCTCGCCCCCTAAAGAAAGACCTGGGGGGACATACTTTCTTCTTGAGTCACCACCACCTCAAGGACGTGGAAAGAATAAATTAAAGTCATCTGGCTTTTCATCCCCCTGTGCATTGTTTTTAAGAGTCTCATTTATGCTAACTTGAAGAACAGATTCCAGAAGTGTGTTTGAAATATGCTACAGAATGTTTTAAACGGCATTACCGGCCAAGCAGGTACTGTGATTATGACAGTGATTAAGCAGTTTAAATAGTCTGGTTACGCTTAATAAGGTTGCCCTAACCTTTTATAGGCCTGGATAGAAATGCTTTTAGAGAACTCGTTCTACTACAGACCATCATCACCAGTCCTTTCTCTGATGTGTCTTGAATTCATATTTTGATGTCTGTTTTTGAGATTTTAATGTAGCTACTGCTGTACTCCATCCATATCAACCCTGAAGTAAAAAGACAGGAGATCTGGGAAGCCTCCTGTTTTATGGTGGGATGCTTTTTGTCATTTAGTTTCATTTTATTTTCCTTAGCTTTTTACTTTGAAAAATTTCAGGTATACAGAAGAGTTTAAAGATCAGAACAATGAACTCCCAAGTATACACAACGTGGATTCAACAACTAACATTTTGCACATCCGTACATGCTCTGAGTTTGTACATACACACACACACATGCACTTCTTTGGCTGAAGCATTTGAAAGTAGTTGCTTACCTCATCAAACTTTCTGCCCACATTTTAGCATCTAAGAAGAAAGAATTCCCCTTAAATAAGCATAATAACATTATCAATCTTGAGAAAATTAATGATAATGTTATAATGTAATCAACTTGTCTGTTAAATGTATTTTTTTTAGCTTTCAAAATTTTGGATAAAATAGTACTATAGCTACATTAGTGGAAAGTTGTAAATTTTTTTCCTGGCCCCTCCTTGCTCCCTCAAAGTAACCATCATAAATAGAATCTTATTTATTGGCTCAGAAAAATATTGTATGCACATATATGCACATAAATGCACGTTTCTTTTAAAATGATCTTTGTAGAGATTATATGCATCATTCAATGTCATGCTTTTTATATCCAAAGCCAGAAGTTCAGTAAATAATGCATCTTAGAAATCTTTCTTTATTGGTATACTCAGATCTACTTTAAAAAGAAACACATAACATTACACAGTTTATTTAAATCATCACCCACTAGCAAAATTTGATTCTTAAGCTTCTCTACACAATACACCATGGACATGTCATGGTGAGTGGCAGAGAGAGAGGGGCTCCTCAGACAATTTATGTGCTCCTCTAGTTCTCCTAGCCTCACTCACAATTAACTGCAAAGAGCTGGAATGGGAATGATGTGTTTAGTGAAAAAGAAAAGGTACAAGTTTCCCATGCTCGCCTCCTTTCCTGCTCTTGTGACAGAGAGTGTCACAGATTCCAAAGTCTGGTCAGCTTGGGTCCTCGAGTGACTGCGTGGAACAGCCTCCTGCCGGCAGGCCTGTGCTATTATGAGAAATCAAATTGATATATTGAGCCAGAAAATTTGGGGTATTGTTTATTACCAGAGCACATGCACCACCTCTCCTATCTCATATGTGATTAACCTCTTGAGCTACTTTTCCAAGTATGTCCTTAAGAGCAATTCCTAGTGGTGGAATTACTGTACAAAGGTAATGCAGGCTGGAAATTTTTGTAGATACTGCTAGATGGCCTTCCAATTTCCTTTTGTTTATGGTTTAAATCGGTAACTTCTAGGGGAATGAAGGGGGGAAAATAGGACAACTGTAATAGCATAAACAATAAAATATATTAAAAACATTTATAACTTCTGCTCCATTCTATTGCTTCCTTTCTTCCATTTGTTTACATTTTTACTCTGTGATAGGCCATAAAACCTACAAGAAGCAAATGAATGAAAAAAATGTTATACTAGCAGGAGCTTTTGTTTTTTGTCTGTGTTGTATTTAAAGTAGTAACTCTTTAGGCATCAATTGTTAAGATATTATGTACGACTTTGGTGCCCAGTTCTGGGAAGGAATAAGTCACAGGCATAAACATGTACCAGTGTTCATCAGAGTATTCTCTTCCAGTACCGGACCCGGTGTGTCCAGAACTTGTTCTCCTTACCTGGGGACCTGACATCATAATGTAGAGACATATATTTTTGCTGCTAGTAGAAAAGATACTCAAGTATGAGCCACTTAGTCACAGTCAGTTACCTTGCTAATGCAAATCACAGCATGTAACCAGGGTGTAGTAGAAGTTTCATCTGGTAAGATTTAGGCAATAATTCATGAATTTCATATACTTTGTTACTTCTGCTGTTATATTCACGGGGACTGGGATCAGGAAACAGTAACGGGTTGTGTTAATTGTTCTTTATAAACATCAGGAGACATGAGCTTTTTTTAGTTCACCTCATGTTTACTGAATGTCTCCCCAAATGACTCCTCAATTTGCCAAAAATTGAGCTGGAAGCTTTGCAAGGGAACTAGAAAGTGCTAAGATAAAGCTCCTGTTGAAGTAGCAATCACAGCCTTGCACTTCAATCTTAGTTTTCAGAAGGAACATATTCCTTTAGGTAAATACATTCTGTCTTTTAAGAAAAATAAAATTTTAGGAAAATAATGAATTGCTCTAAGAATTATGGATTACTTCTAAGCTAGTTCTGTAAACTTTGATGCCCATTTCAAAACAGAGCTTCCTGCCAGAGAAAAACAAATTCTGTATGGTATGACTTACATGCAGAATCTTTTTTTTTTAAAGTCCAACTCATAGAATCAGAGAGTAGAAAAGTGGTTGTCAGGGGCTGGGGGTAGGAAAATAGGGACAGGTTGGTAAAGGGTTCAAACTTTCAGCTTGAAGTTGAGGAAGTTTTGAGGATCTAATGTACAATGTGATGACTATAGGGGATGACACTGTATCGCATAATTGAAATTTACTGAGAGCAGAACTTAACCACTGTTACCAAGAAAAAAAGATAAACATGTGAAGTGACAAATTTGTTAACTCAACAGGGGGAATTCTTTCATAATGCATACATATATCAAGTCATTATGGTTACATTTTAAATATATTACAATTTTTCACATTTATACTTTGATGAAGCTGGGGAAAAACAGAAAAATAAAGCAAAATAGAGCTCCCTATATCCATAGTCAGATGTTCAGATTCAGTAAAGAGTGGAGTGTGGCCTAAGAATCCTTTTCCCCCAACAAGCATCGAAGATTGCTGACATGTAAATGGCTGATAACAGCTTGATGCTTTCTCTTTCATGGAGGTAGCTCCTTTTTACAGTGCTCAGTCTCTTCAATTAAAGGGTGTAAACTCTCTAACATAATCCAAATGATCAGATAAGTAGAAGGAATGGGGTTGAGGAGGCGTGTGTATACACGGGTTTACCGCCGGACAGTGATTTGGGGCTCCTTAGAGCTGGAGCCGGAACTCAGACCTCTGCCTCCCTAGATCGCACCGCATGCGTGGTTGTTCACTTGGTCTGGGGTAAGGCTGTCCTAATCTTTAAAAGCTACCCTTTGTGGGGTGACACCTACTCTTTAAGCCTCTTCAATGCACATTTGGGCCTCACTATTCCGCATATATTACAGATGTTTCAAATAGAGATTCAGCCAACAGATCAGAGACTTTAAACAGGAGAGGGGCTGGCAAAAGATCAGGCCTTAGGAAAAATGGCCAGGTTGGTTTTGAATGAGTTTATTGCACTTCTGGTTCATTCTTCCTCCCAGCCATCCATTCCACATGTTGCGGGGCCTCCTGCACACGCCCTCTCGGGCTTGCACTCCTCCTGGCCGGCCCTCTTCATCTCTTCACTAAACTGCAAAGTGTGCTTTGGAATGAACCACACCCGCTGCAGTCTCCCTGTTTAATATCTCAATCCCTCCACCCCCAGATTTCAACTGTCTAATCTGATGAACAGTTTTGAAAGGTTAGAAGGTCTGCTCAGGAAACACATGGTTTATTTAACATGGGCCTTCTGAAGACAATGCCCGTTTTTCTTGTTTTTCCTAATAAAACGTCAGCCCATAGCAAGTTGATGTAGAAATGTTTTTTTGGCAACAAAAGCTTCTCTGTCCAGATGTAGAACTGGCTTTGGCTGTAGTTCCCTAAAACAGTAAGGGCCATGAACACTCTCAATTTTTTCTTAGAGGTATTGAAAACCTGGGCGAGGCTTTTAATTATTTCAGCAAACACAATCAATAGCTAATGGTGATAACCAAGGAGAGAGAAAATGGAATCCATTTGTTTTCTTCCAGGCTCTTTCCTTTTCTTTTTGCCAATTTCCACACCCGTGGGGCTTGCACTCTGTGGATCTAAGCGACAGGAGGTTTAATCAGAACATTATAAAAACACATTAGAAAGAGATCATATTGCCAAGAAGAGCAAGCTGGACTGGCCAGTGATATCTCCCTCTGTGTTTGGAATCCAGCGGTATGCAACCCAGGGCAGTGTTGCTCATCACCATGTCTTCCCTGCTTTTTGCACTGTGCAAAGTCTGCAGGTGGTGGCCTTCCTGTTCAATCCAAGTTATTCAGTATTCGGTATGTAGCGGGGCTCTTTCAAAAACACGTTGTTATCATAGTCACAGCTTTCATGAAAGATAGCTGAAAGTGCATGTCCACTGGCAATGAATGGAGGCGGGAATCCAGTTCCTATTGCTTCTTTGCTGTTAGTTCTTGAGGAAGCTACTTAACCTCCTGAAACCTCAGTTTCTTCATCAATGAAAAGAGGCCTATTGACCCCCACCTTGAAGAGCTGTTGTGAGAATTAGTGTAAGTAACATACGTAAATGAGCCTAGAATATAATAGGCACTCAATAATGATTTTGGACAGAGTTTCTGTATTTCAAATAGCTGATCTCAAGACTTGGCTTTGTGATGAATTTTACTCTTGACCACAAGTAACCCCAGGTTGCTGATTTTTAAAAAAGCTATACTTCTTTTAAAGGATATGCAAAGCATTAATATCGAGTTCCAGAATCAGTGGAATGGTGATGGCTCTGTATCTGAACAGACCACAATAGTGTGGTTCTCACAAATTGGTAGAGAATCTGACCATCTTCCTAGTACAACTATCTAATGGGTGTACAAATGGGCTGAATTTGTGTCTTCAGCTCAGATCCACAGGTTGAATGTGTAGTTGCTCAGTTTGTGACAATATTTGAAGATGGGGTCTTTACAGAGTCATCAACTTAGAGTAAGGCCAATTGGATGGGCCCCAAACCAATATGACCATCGTCGTCCTTATAAAAAAAATGGGGATCAGGCCATGGCTGGTGTAGCTCAGTAGATTGAGCGCAGGTTGCGAACCAAAGGGTCGCTGGTTTGATTCCCAGTCAGAGCACATGTCTGGGTTGCAGACTAGGTCCCCAGTGGGGGCCATGTGAGAGGCAACCACACATTAAAATTTCTCTCCCTCTCTCCTTCCCTTCCCTTCTAAAGATAAATAAATAAATAAATTTTTAAAATCACTTCTTTTATTAAAAAAAAGAATTATCTCCCCCAAATTTTTATTAAAAAGAGGGGGTGGGTTAGGACACAGGCACAGAGGAAAGAAGTTGTGAAAACACAAGGGGAAGACAGCCATGTACACATCAAGAAGAGTGACCTGGAAAAGATTCTCCCTACAACCCTCACAAGGAACCACTCATGCCAACACCTTGTCCTCAGACTTTCAGGCTCCAGAATTGTGTGAAAACACACACCTATTGTTTAAGCCTCTCAGTCTCTGGTACTCTGTTACATCAGCTCTAGCAAAGTAATACATCGAATAACTCCTTCAATTAGTTGTTGGTCTGAAAGAAATTCCTAGTGCCTTGTCCCTTGCCTTCCATTACCTATAAAGCCATTTGCTTTAGCCAATATGAGAGGAAAAGGTGCTTCACTGAAAATCTAGACATTATGTGGAGCAGGAGTTGGTCAATGTTTTTTTTGTGAGGGACCAGATGGTAAACATTGTAGGTTTTGTGGGCCATGAGATGTCTGTGTGAATATTCAGTCTTGTGGTGGTGGTGTGAAGGCAGCTGCAGACCATAAGTTAACACAGGTAGGTGCCATGTTCCAGTAAGACTTTACAGGAAGAGGTGGTGGGTTGGAGCTGCAGTTCCCTGGAGCAGAGTGAACTACCAGGCTATCCAGGTCATGCTTGTCTGTGCCTTTGAACTGGTGCGTAACGCCATATGTTATAGATAACTGATGGCAATGCAATGTTTTCTAAAGACACAAATAAATTCTATCCAGAGGTAGGTGTTCAGTGCATTTGCTTGCCCCACAGTGGAAGAAACTGGTTTCCCCTTCATCATCACATACATTTTAACATTCCTGATCTAAAATGGTTCTGTTCTTTTTAAACCGGTTGTTGCATCTAACCAATTGCCTCATTAATGCATTCAGTAAAATCTTTAATGTGTGCTTATTTTGAGATCAGAATGAGAACCATAATTCTCTTCTCTTCCATCTATTTTTGGAAAATTATGCTTTAACCTTAGGTAAAGGGATTACATCATTCAAGCAGATTAAAATGGTGGCCGTATTGCCCTACAAAAATACGGGAAAGTGCAAGTGCGTAAGGCAGTGAATAATAAAGTTCTAATGTAGCAGGGCATTCCTTGGTCCTGAGCTGAAGAGTGCCAACCAAGAACCTGGGCAGCCAAACAGAGTGGCACAGAGCTTGGAGCTGGGGTGTGGAGTTCAACAGATCTTGGCCTTCATTTATTGTTTGTGAACTTGAGAAGTTTTGATAAGCTCTGCAATCAAGTTTTCCCACCATAAAATGGGCATAGGGGCTCTACCTACCACATGAGGTGTGTGGATCAAATGAGACAGTGAATATAAGACATTTGTCACAATGTGCAGCACATGCTGAAAGCGTTATAAATAACATTACATAATTAAATGCTGGCAGTTATTATTAGGAAGGCAAGAATGAGGACACAGAGAGAGTTTGATGGGATAGGCAAAATAGCAAGGGAAAATTTTTGCCCTACCTTTAATTTTACTGGGTGGCAGTGTCACATTTTTTGAGAGGACTCAAAGCTGAAAGTGGAGCTGTACTGAGAGTATAACTTTTTCATGGCTCTCAACCTGACAATAGTCAGGAATTTTCTCGGGAATTTTCTGCCAATGACTCGTACTTGCAAATTTTATGATAAGTAGGCAACAAAAACACACAGTTCCAAAGTTATTCCCACAAAGGGTTGGGCATAAGGACAGGCTTTGCTGCTACTGGACGCTGCCTGCACAGCCAGAGAAGTTTCTGAGGCCAGATTGCAGTATTGGGCTAAAGCAATACAGCCTCAGAGGCCAGAACTTTTGTCTTCTTCGGGGTTGCTTTTCATTTCCTGGTTTACCTCTATGCTAACTATGAATGTGACAATTCTCAAAACAGGTTGTCTGTCAGTTACTTACTTTTTATGCATTTATTTGAAGTAATCCTTATTTTTTAATGGTTCTGTTCAAATTATGTTTTAAAATGAATGCACACATCCAAAAGAAACCCCCTCGAATTTACCTAATATGCATTGAGCTGCAGCTATGCACAAAGGGTACAGGATGGAGATGGCTTAGCTAATCACCAAGAAGCTTTCAAACTTTGGAGAAGGTAGGCAAGGATGCTTCTTATTTCAATTCAAGGGAGGGTGAGGTAAGTCTTCTATTAGGGCTGTTGCTCTCAGGTAACATCCACCAGGAAATTACTCATACAGAGGCTCCTACACAGTGGCTCTCTTGTTTCCAGGTTAGTTCAAGTTACCAGAGATGGAGTGACTGTGCAGATCTGTTCAGGACTGGCTATAAGAGGTACAAGAGCAAGAAGCCTTGTTGCCATAGCTCTCTTGTGACTATCATCATAAGCCACTCATGCTGTGTATGCAGCTCCATTTCTTGGGGCTCTGTGTTTAACTCATGCCATGAAGATAATATGCTACTTTTGCTCTCACCATGAAAAAAACAGACAGATAGCTGTCATTTTGTTCCCAAGGCAAGGAAATATAATACCTTAGCTCTCATCAGGACAAGGAACCAGCTAAGCATTTTCAGGCAGGTCCAGTTAACTCAGTGTGAGCTCAAACCCTCAGTCTTGTCCTTGGCCAAGCACAGGCTGCAGACATTGCTCGTGAAGTTCTTTTGACTGTAACCCAGTTATATGTGATGGTCACCTAGCATAGACACACACACACACACCATACACACATGCACACAACATACAGCTAAAATAGTTTCATTAGACATTTGCCATTGTCATATGTGATGTAATCTGATATTTTGTATACTATTCTGTTCTACTTTCAGGTTTTCTTTAATAAAAGCAATGTAACTCTATTTATTTCACAACTTTTCCCAATGTCCTATAGGTCAAAGTCCACACTTTGAAAATCACTGCTAGAGGAATTTCATGATTCTCAAAAAAAAAATTCAGGGTAATACGGACATTGCATTGCCTGCCCAAGATTTACACATAATAGGAGCTGAAGTGTTTCCTGAAAAATGATCACTGGAAAACCAGAAAGAGACAGGCCTCATCATTTTGATTCAACACCATGTGCCAAGGTGTGAGGGGAAAGCCTGATTGAGCCTCCATTGCCCCCAGCGTAGCCCTCACATGCTCATATTCCATTCCTGGGCCAGAGACTGAGAGGAAGGCAATGTACAGATTAGAAGAGCAATTTTACCTAAATCTTTGTTGCCTGGTGAAAACACAAGACCACACTTCAATGCAGAAAACACCTAAGCATGCTGACCTCCAGCTAGGCACTGTGTTAGGCTCTCTTCTGAAGGCATAGCTTGGCTCTCCGTGGTGACAGTACCACTAGGGCCATCTCATGCAGGAAGCACAAGAGCAATGCCTTGAGAAAGAGTGTCATGTGGTGAGACTTCACTGGACACCACTGGGACTCAGCAACAGCAGGCAGCCATTTCATAGTCAGCTGGAGCAGAGGGAGAAAAAGAATGACTGTAACTCCTAGAAGTCAAAGGAATTATCAACTGCTCCCTGAGAACTCCTACACTCGCTGAGGGAAATTTATTTCCTTTTTTTTTTAATCCTCATCAGAGGACATTTTTGTTTTCATTGTTTTTAGAGAGAGTAACATCCATTGCTTGCCTGTTGCCCACCTAGAGACCAAATCCACAACCTAGGCGTGTACCCTAACTGGGAATTGAACTGATGACCTTTCACTTTGCAGAATGATGCTCAAACTGAGCCACACAGGTCAGGGTGCAGAGGGGAATTTAAAGAAGCTTACAAGGAAAGTGGACATACAAGAGAAATCCTGGGTGATGAGCAGAATAGGGAGCTGTGGGAGCAACTTTGCCCTCAAGGTCCGACTGTGCACCACAGATGAAAGTGAAATTACCAAGACATGATCTGCTTGGGGAAGACAGGTGGCCGACCCCCCAAAGGAGAAGGGCCAAGAGCAACCTTCCTCAAGGGGCTTTTATCAGGTTCATTTGCACAAGAATACAGGTAAGGATCAAACAATAGATAGCATTCAAATAACTATGAGGGATTATTCTCAGTCAGGGTTAGATAGCTAAAGAACCATAAAACTTTAAGGAACAAACTTCTTGCTTGGACCCTTATCATTTAAATGAGAGCATTCTAAACAAAGCAGGTTTCACAGGATTTTACATATTCTTTCTTAGGCCTGATCACCCGGGGAACCCACTTTTCCAGCACAGGGCTGCACCTCCTTCTCCATCATTGGTTTTTAGGCTTCAGTGGATTAGAGCCAGGAAGCACTTCTCCCAGACAGAAATGGGGACTCGGACTATGTCACAATAGCTGGGGGGGGGGGCACGGGCGCAAGGGTACATTGCTCCATTTTTGTTGCAGCCCCCCCCAAATTATTCCATGATGGCCTCCTAAGTGATCGTGTCTGGCTTAGGTTGCTCCTCTCTGTGTGAAAAGTCTTACCTGTCAGGGACATCGACTATGCTTTGGAGGCAGGGGAGTAAGCTGAGGCAGTGTTTGCTACCAGAGACAAGGTTTGTCTCCTGTGGCTCTCATTCTGGAGGTCGATATCCCCCAGCCTTGGCCATGGAAGGTAGTTACAATTCCTGAAACCAGGCAGAGCGGTTCCCAACAGGGAGCCCATTTAACTCTAGATTAGGTTGATCCCAGAATCATGAATTACCTTTCTAATCATCCATGGCTGGGGTTTGAGACCTGGGCCCATGGACAGTTTAGTGGATATTATTCAGGGGTCTGTAAACCCAGACAGAAAACAAACCAAACCAAACCTGTCTGAATCTCTGTTCGCACTACCTCTGATTAGAACTTAGCATTTTATGAAATGTCAGAGAA
Source organism: Artibeus jamaicensis (assembly GCF_021234435.1). Lineage (NCBI taxonomy): Eukaryota > Metazoa > Chordata > Mammalia > Chiroptera > Phyllostomidae > Artibeus > Artibeus jamaicensis. Next base: position 3,123,660 of record NW_026521887.1, read on the forward strand.
AGATAAGTACTGTATCATCTCTCATAAGTGTGGAATCTAAAAAAATACCAACAAGCTTAGATACACAGGACAGATTGGTATTTACCAGAATGTAGGGGCTTGAGGCAGGGGTGAAGAAAATGAATGGAGACCAAAAACAAAAAACAAGAAATTTAGCATTTCCTACCGCTGTGATTGGACACGTAGAACTTTATTCTACCACCTCTCCCTGTTACATCAGGACTTTGGGACAGCTTGGTTAGCCCAGCTACTTGTAGATAAATCAGTTTAGTCAGGGAGCAGGCAGGTAAGAGGAACCATGGTACCCAGTAGTCAGGCCTCTGAAGATGACTCAAAGCAGAGACAGAAGCTCAAGACAAAAGAAATGGAGACAAAGTGGGAAGAGTCCAACAGAGTCTGGAAAACCAGAAGTCAGCATTAAAGAGAAATGCTGAGAAGCCTGGGGGCTAGCAATAGGATGGGGCTGCTCCTTACCTAGTGTTCCCAGGACCTCATGTATAGCAAACTAGCCTCTAGCTAACTCAGCCCTGGTAGGACTTCCCTCCCAGGTGAGACCTACCTGATTCTAGATCTGGCCAGGCCCCACCCTCATCTGCAAAGGCTCACCTCCTCTAGGGGACACACACTTGTCTCAATGAAGAAGCTAGTTGCCCTTTTCTAAGAAGATTGCTTCATAGCTGAGGAGGAATGATTTTTGTACACAAAAGAGGCAGTAAAACAGTTCTCAACCAATTCTTGAGCCAAAGACCCCTCTAGCAATCTGATGGACCCATGGACCCCTTCTAAGAACAGTATTTAAGAAACTGTACTAATATAAAACTCATAGGACACCTAAGAAACTAATTATAGTGAAATGGAGCTATCACTGGAAACCAAATATCTTGAAATATAGCTATCAAAATATTAGAATAATTGTACCAATGCTCTTTATTAGTTTATTAAGTAGCAAGACCTGCATGAAATCTAGAAGTAGTGATGAATGGAAATGATATTTAAAGGTATTTGCTAAAACTGCAATGTGCTGTGAGAATATCTGCATTTCCTGTCAGTGAAAGAATGGTGTGTTTCCCTGCTTCTCATGGAATAACATGGGGCTTACAGGGAGTTTATTAAAAAGGGAGGATTTCATTAAAAAGCAACATTCATGGATGCTGCTGATTCACTGAGTGGAGTCAAACATTCCATTTCTCAAACTGAAAACTACAGGAGGAGATCTGCTGTATGACAATATTAAAAATGGCTTGAACACATTGTTTTGGTTAAGAGTAGGGGCTTTCCAGTCAGACCGGCTCCTGCAGTCCTAACTCATCAACTATCCTGCCACCAGAGGCAGTTTCTTTACCTTCATTAGCCTCAGTTTCCCCTCCTGTCATAACTACACCTTTAGAGAATTGTTATAAGGAGCAGGAGAGGCCATGCTCCAAGGCAATTAGCATGTAGCTGAGCTCATGCTACATACTTAATACATCTTATAATTTACTTTCTATTATTCAGACACTATGCAGGCTCAAATCAGCAAGAATTTAAGGTGTATAGTTTTCTTATAAATTTCTGTATTGGTGTTCTACATAAATAGACTTAATTGAACACTATTCTGTGGTGTTAATAATGTGAACATCAGTAAGGATAAGTGGTCTTTAGGAAACAGGGAGAAAGTTCAAGGAAGAAAATGGGCTGGTGAAGAAGAAGCCTCAGTGCCTATCAGAGAGCAGAGGGGACTGTTTTTGCCCGTGAATCCAGAGAGAATGAAGAAATATTTGGGAGCAGAGTACAACACAGCAAAACAGATGAGGAACTGAGATGATCACTGGCATAACTGAGAATATGAGAAGTTTATTTTTTAATAAAATATTTTCTCTGGAAATAGCAAAAGGGATGCTTGTAAAGATAATTCATTAACCATTTTCTTTTTTATTCACTTTGACATATTCAAAGCAAAAAGTGTTTCTATTTGATTTTCTCAAAACAATTTATAAAATTTTTTAAAAGTTCCGCTCAAACAGTAGGGAATAAACGGAATAGGCACATCCTGCATTGCAGAGCTTACAGTTCCTGATATTCCTAAGACAAAGACATTGCAAACATAAATAGCATTAACATAGGGTGAGACAAAGTGGAATTTTTTGTTTATTTTTGTTGGTGGTGTAATCAATAGGATTTTATTTGGACCTAAAATAACCATCTCTTAAATCTGGAGATTTGGCCTGGAAAGTTCTATTCAAACTGAACTTATATGATGAGGCAATAGATCCAGAATAGCCAACATAATATCGAAAGAAAAGAACAAAGTTTGAGGACTGTCATTATCCAATTTCAGGACTCACTATAAAGCCACAGTAATCAAGATTTGTGGTGCTGGTGAAAGAATAGACAAAATGGTCAATGGAACAGAATAGAGAGCCCAGAAATAGACCCACATAAATATAGTAAACGGCAATGTAATGGAGGGATGACAGTCTTTTCAACAAATGGTGCTGGAACAACTAGACATGCACATCCAATATAATTATTCTAGACCATAGGTGGCAAACACAAGGCCCGAGGGCTAAATCCAGATAAATCTGGCCCAGTACCTTGTTTCTACCCAGTGGCAGCACCGAGCTCCTTGCCCCTAGTTAAGGAGTAGTTACATTTATACAGTCCTAAAATCACACTTGGCCCTTTGAAGGCAACCATGAGGATAATGTGGCCCCAGTGAAAATGAGTTTGACATCCCTGTTCTAGCCCAAATGTTATACCCTTCACAATAACTAACTCAAATGAATCACAGATATAAATGTATAACACAGGACTATAAAATTTCTAGAAGATAAGAAGGAGAAAACCTTGATTATCCAGAGTTTGGCGATGGCATTTTAGATATAAAGCCAAAGGCACAGTTCTCTAAAGAAATAATTGAGAAGTTGAACTTTAACCCAAAGCACTTCAAAACTATGTCCGCACAAAAATCTGCACACAGATGTTTCTAGAAGCTTAGCAATGAGAAAACTTGGACACTACCAAAATGTCCTTCAATAGGTGAATGGAGAAAAAAATGAGGTACGTCAGACAATGGAATATAATTCTGTACTAAAAAAAGCCATTAAACCATGAAAAGACATAGCAGAAACTTAAGTGCATATTGCTAAGTAAAAGAAGCCAATCTGAAAAGACTACATACTGTATGATTCTAACTATATGACATTCTGGAAAAGGTCAAACTATGGAGGGAATAAGAGGATCAGTGGTTATAAGGGATGGAAAGAGAGGGATGCATACATAGAGCACAGCAGATTTCTAGGGCAGTGAAAATGCTCTGCATGATACCGTGATGATGGAAACATGTCATCATACATTTGTCCAAACCTAAAGAATGTACAACACTGACTTCCGGCCAAGATGGAGGCATAGGTAGATACACTGTGCCTTCTCACACAACCAAAAGAAGGATGAAAAACAAATTTAAAAACAAAAAACAACCAGAACTGCCAGAAAATTAAATTGTATGGAAGTCCAAAAACCAAGGAGTTAAAGAAGACATATTCATCCAGACAGCCAGAGATGAGCAGCTGGGGCAGAGAGGACTCACAGCAAGACAGCAGCTGGAAGACAAGGGCAGGTGGCGGCTGGTAAGTGGGTGGTCCCACATCTGCATGTGGATAAACTGGGAGGAACAACTGGGGAAAGAGATAGACCACACAACCCAGGGTTCCAGCACAGGGAAATAAAACCTCAAAACCTCTGACTGAAAAAATCTATGGGGGTTGAGGTAGAAGGAGAAACTCTCAGCTTCACAGGAGAGCTTGTTGGAGAGACCCACAGTGTCCTAGAACATACACAAAACCACCCACACAGGAATCAGCACCAGAAGGGCCCAATTTGCTTGTGGGCAGGAGAGAAAGTGACTGAAAACCAGCAAAGAATTGAACAAGTGTCACTTTTCCCTCTCAGACCCCTTCCCCACCTATAGTGCCACAACATAGGGACCTGGATCGCCCAGCCCTGGAGAATACCTAAGACTACCCCCTTACTACATAACAGGTGTGTCAAGACAAAAAAATATGGCCCAAATGAAAGAACAGATCAAAGATCCAGATAAAATACAACTAGCCAATGAAGAGATAGCAAGCACATCAGATGCACAGTTCAAAACACTGGTAATAAGGATGCTCACAAAAATGATTGAGTGTGGCCACAAAATAGAGGAAAAAGTAAAGGCTATGAAAAGTGAAATAAAGAAAAACGTACATGGAACCAAGAGTGAAGGGAAGAAAACTGGGACTCAAATCAATAGTTTGGAGCAGAAAGAAGAAATAAAACATTCAATGAGAACAGAATGAAGAAACAATAATCTAAAAAATTGAGGAAAGGCTTAGGAACCTCCAGGACAACTTTTAATATTCCGACATCTGAATCATAGGGGTGTCATAAGGAGAAGAGGAATAGCAAGAAATTGAAAACTTATTTGAAAACATAATGAAGGAAAACTTCCCCAATCTGGCAAAGGATATAGACTTTCAAGAAGTTCAGGAAGCTCAGAGAGTCCCAAAGAAGTTGGACCCAAGGAGGAACACACCAAGGCACATCATAACTTCATTCTGCAAGAGTAAAGAGAAGGAGAGAATCTTAAAAGCAGCAAAAGAAAAGGAGACAGTTACCTACAAAGGAGTTCTCGTGAGACTATCACCTGATTTCTCAAAAGAAAACTTGCAGGCAAGAAGGGGCTAGAAAGAAGTATTCAAAGTCATAAAAGGCAAGGACCTACATCTAAGATTACTCTATCCAGCAAAGCTGTCATTTAGAATGGAAGGGCAGATAAATACTTCCCAGATAAGGTCAAGTTAAAGGAGTTCATCATCATCAAGCCCTTATTATATGAAATGTTAAAGGGACTTGCCTAAGAAAAAGAAGAAGATAAAAAATGTGAACAGTAAAATGGCAACAAACTCATAACTATCAACAACCAAACCTAAAAACAAAAAAACAAAAACAAACTAAGCCAACAAGTAGAACAGGAGCAGAATCACGGAAATGGATACCACATGGAGTATTATTAGTGGGAAGGTGAAGGAGGGGAATGGAGGGAAAGGTACAGTGATTAAGAAGCATAAATGGTAGGCAAAATAGACAGGGGGAAGCTAAAAATAGTATCAGAAATGTAGAAGCCAAAGAACTTATAGGTAAGACCTATGGACATGAACTAAGCAGGGGGAGTGCTAGTGGGAGGGGGTGTGCAGAGAAGAGAGGAATAAAGGGGGAGAACTGCAACAACTATAATATCATAATAAATAAAATACAGTTTTTTAAAAGAGGGAATCCTAATGTAAACTATGGACTCTGGGTCATAATGGTGTATCATTGCAGGTTAATTGAACTTAATTAAGGCCCTATTCTGCTGGTGACTGTGTGAGGAGAGGGGGTACATGGGAACTCTCTGTACCTTTCCTTCAAATTTGCTTCCTAAAACTTATTTAAAAATAAATTTTATTTATAAAAAAGCAATATAACTTACCTTTGTTCTGCACATTCTCCTTGAGCTTTTCCTATTTCTGTCAGTGGTTTTAATATTCCAGTAATCATCCAAGCTCAAAACTATTGTAAAAGAGTAGCATAAGGAAGCAAACACCCAACTTCAAAATGTGGGCCCTTCTGCAGCCAGTGATGGGATTGTCATACAAGTCAGTGATATGGACAAACAAACACAGAAACCAGGGAAGGTGGCTCTAGATGACATATGGCATGTGCCACACAACATGTGAATAACAAGCAAATGTATTACTCTCGTTTGGACTCTGATTTGAAAAACCCAAATGTGAAAGGACATTTTTAAGATAATTGGGGAAGTTTTTACGGACGGGGCTTTAGAAGATTCAGGAGACTCTTGTTAATTTTGTGGGGTGTGATAATGGCTTTATAGTCATGTAAGGGAATCAGCGTGCTTGTTGGAGATTTGAAAGTGCAGTGACATGCTGTTTTGGATTTCCTGTAACATACTCTAGCAAAGAAAAAAGTTTATATAAAGAAAATAGGACAAAATCTCAATAATTATTAAATTTGTGGAAGAAATGGAAGTTCATTACACTATTGTATTTTTGAGTATATATAAAAGTTATATAATAAAATGTTTTAAATTCTTTGATTTCTCTTCTTTGTTCAATCATTTCCTATGTTCTATCAAATTTCATGCCCTGAAAACCAGGCAAATTATCCTTACTCTTGCTCTTTTACTCCTGTGCTCCAGTTGTGTTCTTCCTGTCTTGTCTGGGCTACTGGAAGCCCAGGACCAACTGGTGTTCCTCCTCTGCCAGGTCCCTAACTCAGCGAGGCCCAGCTACAATATCCTCACTCTCCTCTTCAAAAGATTAAACACAAAACTAAAACTCAAACAGAAACTGATTTTTCTACATGTTCAGGGTTTCTAAAAGATAAAAGCCATCTGTATTTGTATGTAGAATCTGGTTTTTATTTAAGTGAAATATGTAGTAAACAGTTAGATGGGCATAAGCAGAATGGGAATGATGGGTCAGTTGCAGGGGGTCACCTGGCAACAGACAAGACTACCAGCCTTGCTCAACCACTCCCTTGAGTGTTAACCCCTGAAGATAACATCTAGGCCTCAGGTGTATTTCAGCTCCAGATGCAGAGAAGCAGCAAAACCAGGCAGAGTGACGCCATAGCTGACATCAGAACCAGCTGCAATGACTAATGATCCCCTCTCCTGTCACTGACCGACCAGTGGAGGCCCTGAGGAAACACACTGGGGAAAGCTGATGAATATTCTAAAGGACCTCTCCTGAGACCTCAAATAAAAGCCTCACCATGGAGGACCCAGCGAAGTTTTCTGAATGGAGCACGCCAGAATCTTCTCTCTCTCTGTCTCTCTCTCTCTCCCTCTTCCTCCTTAGCTCCAAAGGCCCTTCTTTTGCTGCAACTTGTTTCCTGAGCCCATTTCTTCTATACCTCACTTCTGCCTCTGTGGCTTTGTAAATAAACGTTCTCTTAAATAATTTGAGTCTTGGCTCTGAATTGTCTTTTAGCTAGAACTCAAGAGGTGAGGTTAACACCTGGTATCATTTTTCCACTTCTAACAAAATATGCTGGCTTTAACCTTAAAAAGCAATATATCTCTTTGAACTTCCTGTCTATCACCTTTGAATTCTTCAGTTTGTTCCCAAAATGAAGAGCTGAATAATCATGCCTGGATCAGTGTCAGAGTCACTACAGGCTAAGCCCTCTTTCAGGGTTTAGGTGGCAGCTTCTTATTCACTCCCAGTTATTGTTGGGAATTCTCCACCCTTTACTGGTGCTGTATCGTTTCAGGAAGGCTGCAAAAGAATCATCTTGAGAGAGGAAGGAGGGTTTTGGAGTCTCTTTGTGTCAAGTTCGAAACGTGAGTTGCTCCACATGTTTTCACTAGGACCAACTTCCATGCTATTATGGTCAGTAACTGTTTCCAAAGTGATTATTTCTCCTCAGTAAAATCGTCTCATGTTGTAGCTATGCCTCAGCCATGATGGGTGCCAAGGGCTAGACTGTTGCTTTCAGGTGGATTTCCAAGAAGGGTCCCAGCCCTTTCATGTGCTATCAAGGGTAAAGCCCTGTGCCCAGATTATATTTCGAGGAGCACCTGTGAATTCTGCCCACACACCTGCAAGGAATTAATGTTTTTGATATGAACTCACGAGGATTACCTGCATCTTCCAATGCATGCCTATAAAAAGTGGCAAAAGTGATCCCGCATCAACTGGGGTTTTCTAGAGAAAGATGAGATTTACCTGTATGAGGCTGTGTCTCCAAGGCAACACATAAACAGAAAATTGAGAAGAATCCTATCAGTACTTGTTAGGGTAACTTTAAAAAAAACAGTCTGTCAACATTTTGTAGTCTAAAATATATTTTGTCTTGGATTCCAAACTATCAAGGTATAGACATGATTATCTCAGGAACGGATATGCGGGGAAGGTAAGAGAACCAGCTTTAAGATCGGGACACAGAATGATGAGTTTCCAACTTCTGCAGAAAAGTCAGGTCTGGACTTGCTCACTTGTGTTCAAGCTACATTCTACCTGTCCCTGGAGGCAGGAGTTTCACTGGCTCTGTCAAAGCCCCCATTCCGCCCGTCTTCCGGTTTCTTTCTCTGATTCGTTTTTGTTGTTTGCCCATGTTAACTGCTGTCTCCTTTTCACAGATCTGGCTGTGTTGCCCCTTCTGAGGTAGCGGATGGGTAGCCTCTGTGCCAACGGACAAGCTGGCCAGCTCCGCAGAGCGAAGTGCTAATTGAAAGGCGCCGTCATCACCCAGGGGTCTCGGTTGCTGCCTCTGGACGGCTGATACTTCTGACAATGTTATCAGTCAGGGCTGCAGGCCAGATTGGAGAACTGGGGGCAGTGCAAACCCCTATCTTCACATTGGCAAGGGGGTCTGGCATTCATTGCAAATCCAGGAGATTGGCACATGCCCGAGGCCACAAAAAATCTGGCATTTTCACTTGTGATCCAGTTCTGCGATAGCTTCCTGGGTCAAGGAAAACACTTTGATTGTAACCTGTATCTTTCTGCTGAATCATTTACTGAGCAGACTGTGTTTGTCTTCTTAGATAATTTAGGGGAAAGTTAAAAGAAGTTCTCTCTGTGTTATTCATAGGCTCCTAACTCTTGTCTGGCCTGTAAAAGAACAGCTTTGAAAGGCCCTAAAAGGGAAAGGTTTAAAGTAGGCCCCCTACCCAAAGAGGGTAGATGCCAGCCAAGCCAAGGGCAGGTCAGGGGGGTCGCTGGAGATAATGGAATTTCGAAAAACATTGTATAGGAGCTGTCAGGCCCAGACACACTGAGAAGGAATGAGCTGTAGCTCCCAACAATTTGATGTCCAGGAGTAATGAAATGATGAGTCTATTTCACACAATGGACCTGTCAAGAAAAATAGTGTCACTTCAGAGGAACCTTGGAAGGCTCTCCTTAGTGGCCCTCAAAGTATCCATTTTCAGGTGCTAAGTGGTAATTAAAGTTAGCAAGTTAGAGTAGCATTCAGTGAAATTAGATCATGTCAAAGACCACAGAAGGGTCAGGATCAGTGTTCACTCCCATGGATGGAACATTCCAGCAGAGTTGGTGTTTACAGTACTGGAGAACGCTTTTAGGTTGAAAAGGGGAATGTGTCCTTTTATTTCATCAAAATGGTCTGTTCTTGTGTGTTGAAAAATTCTCCTTTGAAGGAAGGGTCAGCTTTATTTATCTTTCAAACTCAGAGAAATAGTTCATTGTTGTAAAGTATTATTACCTCACTGTCTTTTTTTCCCCTTAGAGCTCAGTTGCAGAATTTTTTTCTCCAGATGAATTAATATGCTCGTTTTATTTGATAAAGTTACATAACTTACATTAATTCATAGTATCTTTCTTTTTTCTGCCATGGTGTGTATGAAGCTAAATCACTGTTACATGTAAGCACCACTGCAATAGTGAAATTATATCTTACCCACTTTTTTGAGTTTCACTCTATTTTTCTTATTCTAATCATTTCGCTATATCTGTGTGCATTTCTTCTGAATATTTGTTTCAGAAAATAGGCGAACTAAGTGAATCATTAAGTAAAATAATCAAATAGTAATAAACCAATACAAATTAAACTTTGGCGAGAAAGTGGGTTAGGCTAGGTCCTGCCCATGAAGCTCTGCTAAATGGAAGAATGAGTCCCGGGGGCCAGTGGACCAGGATAGGTGTTGATGGGAAGGTTGTTTGTTTTATCTGAGTCAGAGAGATGAAAGCCAGAGGCAGCAGGAGAGCCGAGGTCACAGACTAAGAGAAGGTGGATCATGCATCAAATTGGAATGACAAGGAAAGGCATAAACAGAGATTAGACCAAGAGAGCAGTAGCACAGCAGGTTGGAAAAATGGAATAAGCAGCCAGGTGCAGGCTAAGTGACATTTGACAGTTTGAGAACTAAATCTTCCACAGTTAGGCATCCAGTTGGGTATTTCTTTTATATAAACCAGGACAGATACCATCTGCATAATATCCTTATGCTGTCTGGTCAGAGGATGGGGCTGACTGGAGGGATAAATGAAGGGCTTGAGTGCCTGCGCGTGCCTCCTCCTGTGAGCATACAGACTGGGTGGACCAGGCAGGGCACACTCCATCCACTGGAGCTGCCAGTTAGCTCCAGCTTGCTGGTGCCGTAGAAATAGGATGCTCAGAATTGATAGGAATATAATTTTCATAGGAATGCTTTAAATTATTATTATTACATTTGCCTTGAATGTATGAAACTGTGCAGGCAAAAAACAAATTAATAAATAAAACCTGTCTGTGGACTACACATGGCCCTGGGCCACCGATTTGCATCTCTGAATTACAGAGCTGTGTTTTTGAGTTGGAATAAGCCAAATTTCAGTCTGGTCTCTGCCACTTGCTGGCTATTTGACCTTGGAGAGAGCCACAGGAACCCACAGCCACCTTGGAATCCTCTTTATCTGTATCTGTTTCCTGGTTTTCTATCAGTACCACTAGATGCTTTTCCATGTGTTTATGTCCTATTTGCCAAGTGTATTTTAAAGTGTAGGAGGTCAAGTACTATGGTTTATATTGGCTTGAGTTTCTCTTTCACACAACACTATAACTAACATAGAAGAAAAGCTTAACAAATATACTTTTTTTTTTTTTTTTTTTGCTTAATGGGTGTCTATTTGAACTGCCAAAGAGTATGGAGCAGTTCATTTTAACATCCTTTGTAACTTATCCTCTCCCACTTTAGCACCAAAATTCAGAATTTTGAACAAGTGGTTTCTGTAATTTTTCCTCATTTTTAGTGTTTTATGTTCTAATTAAATAACCCCAACATACGCATGCTGATATTTTTATAGTAATAGCAAATAAAATGCTAAATTGTAAAGTTCCATCTTATTTTTAAATAAAAATAAATGAATATTACCTAATGCACTGTGATATTCAAGGATGATAGAACTGTTATATCTCTCTTAAGATCTGAAAACAAAGTCTTAAAACAAAGAATTTTCATATGGGAAGTTTTTTTAGGTATATAGACAACTTCTTATTTTTCTCCTAATTTAGAATGTTGGATTTCTCCTGCTTTCATCTGTTATGTATGGCGATAAAAGGAATTACAAAAGTTCTAATGTTCTGATAAACTATGTCCTAAATACCGATACAACATAGCATTTCATTGTTGATTTAAACATCAATGTGCACAGCCCTAAAACATTTTTCCTTAGGATGCAAAGTTATTCATTCATTCATTTCATTTCTCTGCAGCTGCTCCCACCACTGCTTCTCTTCATTCTAAAAATGTCTGTAGCAGTTTGGTTAGGCATATTTATGCCGCAGCAATAATCACAACGCCATCTAAGTGGATACCAACAACAAAAGTTTGTCTTTCATTTCTGCTTTGTGTTTTTTGGGGGTTGACTAAAGAATCTCCCTGTTGCCTTTACAGTAAATCCTTCCTTATCATCCTTGTTGATAGGTTCTTCGAACTTTAAGCAAAATGACGTATAGTGAAACCAATTTTACCATGGGTTAATTGGTATAAACAAGAGTTAATTTGCTGTGGGATCTCATCAGTATTAAAATTACATTGAATGAAACAATGATATTTAAGGACCTGCTGCACTCTGGGACCTAAATGGAAGAAGTAAGTGGCCCTTATGTGGAAAATTGCTTGCCAAAAGGAAGACAGAGACATGGCAAGCTATGGGCTGGTTCTTAAAACTTTTGCTCAGAAATGAGTGCTTCTAAATTTCTATTCATATTTCTTTTGCAAAAGCACACAAGGACAGAGAAGCATTACTCTCCCACGGTGAGGTCTACTGCAAGGAGGCCCTGTGGACAGTGTAACCAAATGCAGGTGCAGCTGCTGGCCATTATGAAAGCTGATACTTGAGAGGCAGGTGCTGATGTAAAAGAAAGTAGTTTATTTGCAGATTCTGGCCATCTGGAAGATGGGGAACTCACATCTCTAAATCCATCTCCTGGAAGAGGGGTGACTCAAGTCTCAAAGCCCATTTTCTGGAAGATGGTGGACTCATATCATAAAGCCCATCACCACCTCTCAGTGCAGTCAGAGGTGTTTATAAGGAGGCAGAGGGGAACAGAAGAGATGAAGGGAGGGGGTTGCAAAGTTCTCTACATGCAGACGAGCACAGTGCACTCCAATAAGGCAGGTGATGGTGCGGTGTGCACCATCCTGGTTTAGTCATCCTGGCTTTATATCACCCTGGCTCCAAGCTTAAATGTCAGCAAATCTCTCCAAGCTAGAATGCTGGAAGGCCGGGGTCTGTATCTCTTGAAGTTAGTTCCTAACATTCTTATGCAAACGTACTGTTCATATATAAGCCACATATCAGTCAGAGTCAGCACTTACAGAAACAATGTCAAAAGAATGGTGGGATGCATTATAATTCCTACCATTACAATTTCCCACTATTACAAGAGGGTCACCAGAATTTTTGTCAAACAGTAAAAGAATCAGCTACACTGCCCTTTGTGCTTTGTGAGGCTTCCCTTGGTCTAACCCATCATTCATAAACACACAGGTATAAATGGTCAGGCATCCATAAGGTATGGCCAACTCTCTTTTTGATAAGATTTTCCCCAAAATACCAATGTGTGTTATTAGGAAGACAGAGTGTAGGGTAAGTGGAAGCAGTCTGGCTTCCTCACCCAGGGGTCTGAGTAACTATGGGGAGCAGTGTTCCCACAGTCTTGGAGGGTCCTGATAACCAGTGTTCTCACAGCTGTGAGACTGGGTCTGAGAAACTGTTCCCATAATATGAAGTGGGCTCCAATGTGCATGTTATGTTATGTAACGTTCTGGCATCTTGATGGCTTTGTTCCCCTCTAGTATTTAAAGAGGTAGAAACACCCTTCTGGAGGAGATGATGAGAGACATGCAAGGGGACAGGTGCCACGGTGGGTGCCATGCTGGGGAGTGGAGGCCATGACATGAGACATGCAGATAGACACACAGTTCGGAGATGTGTGGCTTGCCCTCCCGTGAATAAAAACATGCCAGACATCCCAATGGCTCCCTGAATATTTTTTTGTCTGCACAAATACCATGAACCTGCCTGGCCTTGAAGGATGGCAACACAGAGAGTGATCTTAAATCTTTAGAGAGCACATTGGCAATTGTTATTAAAGTTTCAGATATGCTATTATACTTTGAAGTGTATATTCTAGAAAAATTTATGCTCATGTACAAAAGACATGAATAAGGGTATTTACTCCACAACACTGAAAATAGATAAAATGTTGATAATATATTCATATAATGGAGTTAAAATAAATGTACAACAAAATGAGGGAACTAGGTATGGTGCATTCTTACCACAAAGACATATGGGTTCACAATAATTGAAATACATAAGATTAATTCATATCAGTGTGAATCAATGTCAAAATATACTATTGAACCTCAGACAGTAAGATGTAGAATTATATAATACACTAAAATATTATATATATGGGCATTTAAAAAGCAACACTATCTAATCTATGTGTGTATGTATGTTATGTGTGTATGTGTGTAACATGGATGGAAAATACAGACATCAAATTCCTATGCTGTTTGTTTCTGAAGAGGTAGATAATGGGAGTTGAGATGCAAAAGGGAAGATTTAGTTTACATTATCAAATGCTTTCTTACTTTCTTTTTAAAAAATTAAAAAGAAAAATGTTGGCATTTGTTGATTCTGAATGCTGGCTGTACGAGTGCTTGCTTTGTTGTTATCTTCTATACTTTCCTGTAGTTTTTTAAAACATGAAAACCAAGTTACTATATTTGCAGACACTCCATATGTTTTTGTAATAGTATTCCTCTTATGTATTGACTCCACTACCTGAAAATTTTTCAAAGTAGACAGCTATGTGTTTCTCCACGGATTTCAACTTTTCATCTGGGTATCATCAGTGAACTCACTCATATTCATTATCCAGAGTGTATCACCTGCCTTCTCTCACACTGCCTGAAACTTTAGCACTTCAATCCATAACCGGGGCTGGCAAACACTCAGTGTTACCTCATCTTGTCATGCACAGTCATCCGTATTTCATTCTCAAATTGCATAGTGTTTACCCCCAAGCATACAGCTACTCTTAGAGACCAAAGTGAAATACATCAAGAGTTGTCAGATATGTTTATCCATGGCCTAAGTGAAGAAATGATTTCATTCCTTTTATACCCATCACACTTCCAAACATATAAATTATGCCACTCTCCTGAACTCTCCACCAAGTATACAGTGTAGGAAGATCCTGAAATTCAAGCCAAAAAGCACCCCCATGCTTTAGACAAATTTGACTTCTCAATATGTTTTTATAGGTAGCCTATAAGAACTAAGAGGATAAGAACTAAGGCTTACGTGCTACTCAGCACTTTAATAAAAAATCTTCAATTTTTTCTACATTGAGGTTAGTCAACAATACTCTGATACATCTCTGGGCTTTTCTTTCTACTCCTTGGCTGCTCTTTCTTTGGCAGTACAAAATGAGTATGTCACCTGATGATCGGCTTTCCTTAGCCTAACAGATGACTTTTAGCAGCACTCCAACCCCTAAAATCAGCTTCTAAACCTTTGGTTATGACATTGCTATTAAAACTCTTGCAGGTCACTAGTAACTTAAGACACGTAGTATGAAAGCCAGAGGGGAAAAAGATAGAATAAAGATGCTTTCTTCACATATTGGCTAGCTATAGAGGGAACAAAAAATTAGAAATGTGAACTGTTGGCTGCTTCAAAATCATTTTCCTATCTTTACCTTTCCTGTCAACCAGCCAAACTGTCTGCACTAGCCAAACTTTCGCTCACCATAGTCCACATCTTGGACAGTCAAAAATTTCCCATGAATCTCTGAAATTCTAGAAGTAGCACAGCTTTGTCCTCACTCTTCTGGATTATGCCATCAACCCCATGGCGCCAAGTGTCCTGTTCCGTCTCATGACTTTAGTCAAGCTGTCTCTCTAGAACTTTAGATTTTGATATCTGCTGAAAAGATCATTAGACTGTCCCTCACACACCACAAATCCAAGACAGCCCAAAGCTCACTTCATCAACTTCCACCCCAACCAACAAAAGGCAAAGCAAAATGAACAAGACTACCTATGGTTTGGACTTTGCTTCTGAGGGTGACAACTATCATTATGACATTTTTTCCCTTACTAATACCTACATTTAAGCAAGCACACGATCATTTTACTTCCTAAAGGAACGAAGCATGTTTCATTCCTATTACTTTAGGCCCCCATTATCTTTTCTCTTATAAAAAAGTCTCTAACTACCCCCCCCAACTCAATGCCCCCCTACTATCCATAATTTTCTGATTACCATAGTAATTTAATTAAAATTCAAATCTGTTCACTATGAGTTTCCTTCTCAGGGCCCCCACTTGTCCAGGGGTGAAAAGTGTGTGGTTCTTAACATATCATGAAAATCCCTTCATGTTTACCCCATTTTAGATCTCACCTCCTTTACAGAGTTGCCCTAATTTTCAGGCTGGTCATGAATGCCTTATTTGGTTTTTGTTTTTTTTTCCCTTTCCATAAAAACACTCCCTTTTTGTATTTCCTTTCAAGATGAAACTTCTCAAACACTTTTTTTTCTTTCATGTTGCTAAATCTAATGGTTAGTGCCATTTCTCTATTTCAAGTAAATTCTCAGCAACCTTTAATAAGGTGACCCACTCCTTTATTCCTGAAAGTTTTTACCTTTGCTTTCATGCAAGCCCCCTTTCTAAGGTTTTCCTTTCACCTACATCACATTAATTCCCTGTCTGGTTGGTCAGCTCATGATTCTTGCCTGAAACTCTGAATGTGGAGAAGTGTGTCATGATTTAACCATAGTCCCTTTGCTCTATTTATATTCTCTTTCATTAGAGGTTCTTATTCTCTTCCTTGTGTTTACAGAAGGTTATAGATCATTGTGTTGTGACTGGCCAAGACTGTACAGGTTCATGGGATTTGGGTAAATGGGAGAATATTCACAGTCATTGGGATGTCTGACATGCTTTTATTCAAGGGTGGGCAATCCATGCACACTATAAGCTGTATAGTTGCTGCATGTTGCTGCATGTCTCTGCATGTCTCCTGCCCTGCAGTGGGAAGTCCCTAACCCCCTTATATACTAAATACAGACAAAGCTTGCAGGGTGCAGGATACATTGTATAACAGGGTGTGATTCTGCTCAAGTGAGCCCACTTAAGGCTATGGGAACAGTTTGGCAAGCCCATTCTCAAGGCTATGGAAGACTGCTTCCCTGAGTTGCCCAGACATCTGGGTGAGGAAGCTAGACTGCCTCTGTTTACCCTACAATCATCATCTAAGACCTTTCCATGAGCTAGCTAGCTCTGCTGTGTTTGACATTTCTACGAGTGTGCCAGTCTTATGTTTCAACATGGCCACACTATAGTACTCAGTTACTTAACCAAACATTAACATAGGTATTGCTATAAAAGGGTTTTGTAGATGTGGTTAACATCTACAATCATTTAACTTTAAGTAAAGCTGATTGCTTTCATTATGTAAGTGGGTCTTACTTATCAGTTGAAAGTCTTAAGAGCAAGAACAGAGGTTTACAGAAGAGAAAAAAAAATTCTTCCTCAAGATGGTACCATAGGACTTCCAGCAAAGATGGAGGCATAGGTAGATACACTGTGCCCCCTCACACAGCCAAAAGAAGGACAGCAACAAATTTAAAAATCAAAAGCAACCAGAACTGACAGGGAATCAAACTATATAGAAGTCTGACAACCAAAGAATTAAATAATAAATATTTTTCCAGACTAGTAGGAGGGGTAGAGAAGGGCAGTCAGGGAGAAAGGACTCATGGGGAGGCAGCACAGCAGGCGAGGTGGTGGCTGGTGGAGAGGGCCGTCCCACATTTTGCATGTGGATGAACCTGGAGGAACAACTGGGGAGTGAGACAGACCGTGCAACCCAGGGTTCCAATGTAGAAAAATAAAACCTCAAAACCTCTGACTAAAAAAATTTGTGGAAGTTGAGGTGGTAGAAGAAACTCCTAGCTTCACAGGAGAGTTTGTTGGAAAGACCCACAGGTCCTAGTAGGTGTACAAAACCACCTATTTGGGAATCAGTGGCAGAAGGGCCCAATTTGCTTGTGGGTAACAGAAGAAGTAACTGAAAGCCCACAGAGAGCTGAACATGCAACATTGTTACTTCTTGGACTCCTCCCCCACATACAGCACCACAGCGCAGCAACCTGAGTTGCCGGACCCAGATGAATACTAAGACTCCACTCCTTACTACGCCTAACAAGTGAGCTGAGATAAAAAAAAATGGCCCAAATGAAAGAACAGATCAAAGTTCCAGGTAAAATACAACTAAGAGATGAAGAGATAGACAACCTGTCAGATGCATAGTTCAAAACACTGGTAATAAGGATGCTCACAAAAATGATTGAGTGTGGCCACAAAATAGAGGAAAAAGTAAAGGCTATGAAAAGTGAAATAAAGAAAAATGTACATGGAACCAAGAGTGAAGGGAAGAAAACTGGGACTCAAATCAATAGTTTGGAGCAGAAGAAAGAAATAAACATTCGACTAGAACGGAATGAAGAAACAAGAATTCAAAAAATTGAGGAAAGGCTTAGGAACCTCCGGGACAACTTTTAATATTCCAACATCTGAATCATAGGGGTGTCAGAAGGAGAAGAGGAAGAGCAAGAAATCAAAAACTTATTTGAAAACATAATGAAGGAAAACTTCCCCAATCTAGCAAAGGAAATAGACTTCCAGAAAGTCCAGGAATCTCGGAGAGTTCTAAAGAAGTTGGACCCAAGGAGGAACACACCAAGGCACATCATAACTTCATTCTGCAAGAGTAAAGAGAAGGAGAGAATCTTAAAAGCAGCAAGAGAAAAGAAGACAGTAACCTACAAGGGGGTTCTCCTAAAACTATCAGGTGATTTCTCAAAAGAAAGCTTATGGGCAAGAAGTGGCTGGAAAGAAGTATTCAAAATCATGAAAGGCAAGGACCTACATCCAAGATTACTCTATCAAGCAAAGCTATCATTTAGACTGGAAGGGCAGATAAAGTGCTTCTCAGATAAGGTCAAGTTAAAGGAGTTCATCATTACCAAGCCCTTATTATATGAAATGTTAAAGGGACTTATCTAAGAAAAAGAAGAAGATAAAAAATATGAACAGTAAAATGACAACAAACTCACAACTACCAGCAACCAAACCTAAGAAAAACAAAAACAAAAACAAAAATAAACTAAGCCAACAAGTAGAACAGGAACAGAATCGCAGAAATGGAGATCACATGGAAGGTTATCAGTAGGGAAGTGAAGGGGGAAGAATGGGAATGTACAGGGAATAAGTAGCGTAACTAATAGGTAGAAAATAGACAGGGGGAGGATAAGAATAATATAGAAAATGTAGAAGCCAAAGAACTTATAGTACAACCCATGGACATGAACTAAGATGGTGGGTTTGGGGTCGGGGAGCAGGGTGTAGGGCAGAGGGGAACAAAGAGGATAAATGGGACAACTGTAATAGCATAATCAATAAAATATGTATTTTTAAAAAGATGGTACCATAGAAATCCTGCCTGAGTTTCTAGTATGCCAAAGTACAATATTAATTCCTACTGGAGTTTCCAGCCTGTTGACCTTAGATTTCATTCCTTAAAACATTATCCATTTATCTACTCATCTTTTATCTATCTATCTATCTATCTATCTATCTATCATCATCTATCATCTATCTATCTATTCATCTATCTCTTTCTGCTTCTGTTCTTTGGAGAATCCTGATGAATAAATGGCTATCTTACAGCTATCTCAAACTCAACATACCTTAACACTCACAGCATGGTACACTCCTCTTTCCATGTCTCTAGGGAAAATTGCCCCACTGAAGAAGGAATCTTCTTTCTTGCCTTCTCCCCACTCTCTATGCCTGTGTCCTAATTTGCCTGGGACAGTCACTTAAGTTTGCTGATCCAGGGATTTACTTTTAGCATACACCCTCATTCTCAAAAGTGTTAGTATTTGGATAATAAATTACATACTCAATTTCATCAGTATGTTCTTGGATTCTCCCCCTAAATTAAATCCCCAAATCATCTACCTTTCTTCCTCTCCTCTGCTACCACCCTAGTACATGGATGATCCTCTCCTGCTAGGCTCCTGAGGCAGACTCCTCAGGACTCTCTCTTCCTTTATTCTTGCTCCCCAGTAATCCATTCTCCACTCAGTGGTTTGCCACAATGACCTCTGAAAATGCAGAGTGTGCAATTTCACTGCTTACTTTTAAGAATCTTCCAGCAGCCTCCCATTTACTTAGAAAAAAATGTAATCTGAAGTTCTTGCCCTGCAAGGCCTTCCCTGATCTTCATCTGACCACCTCTTGGTTCTCACCTTCTTTCACTCTTCTCTCAATCACTAGGCTCCAGTCACAACATGTTTTTTGATCTGGCCAAGGTCATTCCCAGTTTAGGGCTGTGTTCTTGCTTTGATCTCTGCCTAGAGCACTCTTCCTCTAGACCTTCAATTGGCTGTTTCCATCTTGTCTATTTCAGGGACTACTTCCTTAGAAGAGCTACTGTTCAAGGCACTGTTCGTGGACTCCTCCTCCTCTCCAGTATCTGCTTCTTGTGTCAACTATAGAAATTGGAGAAGCAATCTTCTTGCTCTCCTGGCCTTACCTGCATCTGGGGTTGGCCATGTGATGTTACTGTGATCATGAGGCACAAGTGAAAACTTGGAGGATTTCCCCTGAGAAGCAGATATCAGGCATATTGTTCCTGTTCCTTCCTTTCTGCCTAAAACATTGGCAGCCTGTCACCTATCAGTCAGTTGTACTTAAATGCATATGAATGAATGAAACGAATGAATGAACGAAAGAAATTGGTAGAAGAACATTGTCTCTCACATATTAATTGGCCTTGGCAGAGAAAAACTGGTAAAAACAAAACAAAATAAAACAGAAATTTAAAAAAACTTACTGGTGTTTATGGTTAGCTCCTTCAGAAGCAATAGTTATTTCCTTTTAAAGATAATGATACACTATCTTCTCTCTCTTCCCAAGTCACTTCCCCTGATACCTTATGTATATGGGTCCTATATTCATCTTCAGTATATATGAGACTGCACAAGTCTTGGGCTCCATTTACCACCTAAGTATTCCATAACAGCACCCTATTCCAGAACCTCAAAATGTAACCTGGGCCAGCATTTCCACTCACAGACTTAATTACAGCATACGAAAAACCAGAGAATGTCCTTCTACTGATCTGATTGGATCGTCTTAAACCCTGGGGCCTTCACAGATGGAGGCTTAAACTGCCTCATTAGAGATAATTATAATGCTCTCAATCTTTTAGACTCTCACACCATTTTAAAAACTTGCTAAATTGTGTTTAGAATTTTTTAAAGAAACAGAGAATGTTTCCTCCCTAAAATGTCTTGTTAATTGGGGCTGAAACAGCAACTCACCTTTAGTGCACTCCTGGAAAGCCAGGACTGGGCGTTATGATAATTAGGATCTATGGGTCTCCATGGTTGTTTCATGAAGCAGAAAGAACAGATGACATTTGGAATTTTATATGCTCTTTTCTCTCTGGATTTTCAACATATAAAAATTATGTCCTCTAAAGTTATAAACTATGGATGCCTGTATTTTGAATGAGAAACTATGTTAAGACACTTACCCCAAGCCTATAGGATGAACATACTGAAAGCTATCTTAGCTACTGACATAAACTTGCTTTTGAACCTTGAACTTGGTAAAGCTTTGCTTTGCTTGGATGCTAGTGGCCAGTGAGAATTTCAAAGCTGACCTTAATTATGAGGGCAGATTCAATGATGGTCTTTGTGGCATAATTTATAGAATGCCAGGTATGTACCCTAAACACTTTTTCAACTTCCTGCTGCAAAACCTGTCATTTCACCACAAGGTTTCACATCATTGGACTAAAACATAAATTTCCACAAATTTTAATCTAAAGGAATATCAGATGATTCCCTTTACAATAAGTAGCTAAAGTTAGAGAATTGGAAACTTACACATGAAATACTTGTTGACTTTAATAAAGTCAAGTGGTAGAGATTTGTTTCCTTTTCTTATTTTTTTGGAGCCAACTTGTTCAAGGAGCACTTCTGGAATAAACATTAAGATCTAAATCAACATCAGGGAGTTTTTTGTTTGTTTTCATTGCGATTGTTGCTGCTGCTGCCACTGTCATAATGGTTGTCAGAGTTGTTCAGGAATAGTTTTGAAGCAGTAGGCACTTCCAGGAAGGGACAGCCTATGTCATGGGTTGAATTGTGTCCTCTACAAGGAGATACCTAAGTCCTACCCCCTATACCTGTGGATGCGACCTTATTCAGAAAGAGGGTCTTTGTTGTTAGAAGCATGTCAAAGTGAGGTCATGAGGATGAGCCCTAATCTAGTATGTCTGGTGTCCTTATAGGAAAAGAAAATGCCATGTAAAGGCAGGGACATACTGGCAGAAGGCCATGTGACAATCAAGGCAGAGATTGGTGTAGTGTAGTTGCAAGCCCAGGAACCCAAGGTGGCTGGCAGTGCCTGAGCTAGAAGGAGCAAAGGAGGATTCCAGCCAGAGCCTAGAGGTATCCAGGTTCTGCCAACACCTTGATTTTGGACTTCTGGTCTCCAACATTGTGAGATGAGAAATTTCCATTGTTTTAAACCCACACAGTTATTGGTATTTTGTCAAGGCACACCTAGGAAACTGGCGCATCATGGTTATGACTTAGAATGGCAGCAGAAAAGCAGTGGGCAAAGAATACAGATAGAATGGTGAGAGGGTTGAAGTATTCACTATGATATTCATTTTTGCTTATTTCATAATTTTGCCTATGATTGGCACTGCCTGAAATATTAACTGGGAAACCGAAGACTGGATGTGAATAGATAAGAAATTATTTTATTCCTTCATTCATTTAACAAGCATACTTTCAGTGCCAAGCACATACCAGGCATGTTGTACATCCTTCTTTCTATTTGCTTGACTCTTAGGTGGTGGGTAGAAATAGTGGGAAGGAAGTAAAAGGAGAAAATAGATGAAGAAGGAACTTGTACATCAAGTGTGACTAGGATGGGTTCTTCTACAGATGTCTATCACAGCCCAAGTCCACCAAGAAGAGGAGTTTGGTCAGCAGCAACAACAAATTGGAAAATTGAGTATTTCAAGATATTTGGCTTCAAGAAAGAACACTTTTTGGAAATATTCAGTAGAGAAAGACATAAGGAAAAACAAATTGTCAGTTGTTCTAAGACACTTATTTGCATTTGTCTTTTGTAAAATATGATTATAGATGAAAAAGTCTGAAATATAAAAGTTTTCATTTTTATAATAAATTTATAATAGCCAAAATTTTATTAGACTTTTGAAAAATTTACAGTAATTGATATATGTCATTATAATGGTTGCATGTATAAACATAATGCTTTGATATCTGTATATATTATAAAATGATTGCCACAATAAGTATAGTAAACATCCATCACCACATGCAGTTACTTTTTTGTGTGTGATGAGAACTGAGATCTACTCCTTTAGGAACCTTCAAATATACAATACAGTATTAATTATGGTTACCATTACATCCCCCAGACTCATTTATTTTATGACTGGAGGTTCATACTATTTTACCCCCTTAGATTTTTTTTTTGGAGCAGTTTTAAGTTCACAGCAAAATTGAACAGAAGGTAACAGAAATTCCCCATATAACTCCTGCTGCCACACAAGATAAGCCACCCCATTATCAAAATCTCCAGCTATACGAATACATTTGTTACAATAGACGATCTACATTGACTATCAGAGTCACCCAAAGTCCATAGGGTACACTAGGGTTCACTAACTCTTGGTTTTGTACATTCTATGGCTTTGGACAAACGTATAATGAATGACATGTATCCAATATTATGGTATCTTTTACTGCCCTAAGAATCCTCTATGCACCACCTACTATATTCATTTCTCCTTCCAGCCTAGCCCCTGGCAACCGCTTATCTTTTTACTGTCTCCATAGTTCTGTCTTTTCCAGCATAATGCATTTTAATACTCTGAACAAGGTAGCAAACAAAGTGATGCCAATCCCTAAAGTAAAGTGAAATTCTTGTAACAGTTGATGTTACATCAAACAAAAATATTTTTGTAACCTGTGCTCACAATTTTTTAAGTACAGAGTAACAAATTCATAATACCACACAAGAGATAGATTGTGACTGAATTTAACAAATATATAGGCATATATATAGCTAAAAAGTATTTGTTTCCTGTTCTAATTATTTTAAATGAACTTGTTGAGATACTTATTGATACGCTGATTGTAACAAAAAGCATCAGAATCAGCATAAAAGTCTTATTTTCATACTTTATTGTCAGAAAACTGTCCACATGAATTGCTTCTAGTTTATACTTCTCAAAATATGTACATAGATGTGCCTAGAGTTTATTAATATAAATTATTTGTTATAAATTTACCAAAGCTCAAAAAAAGCTAAATATGATTTTTTTATACTAGTGGATACATTTTACTAAAAATTATTAAAAAATTCCTTAATTGTTATATTTTTATATCTCCTATTAATGTGTTTAATGGAACATTATCAAATTAAAATGTTATTGTAGGGTTTGGCTAAAAAAATAAGTAAAATAATAAACAGCAAAGTATTTAGTCATAAGAATTTTTTCCAGCTTTTCAGCTGATAAAATAAGTAAGCCTGGAAAGTAGATTAAGAAAATAATCAAAAGTATAACAATAACAATACGCATATGAGAAGAATTAAACATTCCTGGACCAGTGCTGACTTTCATTTTAATAACTATCCAGCATGAAAGAAAAATTGTTGAACTGATGAAGGATGTGAACTGGTATTTCATCATTGCAAATTTCTTTCTGTAGTCTGTTGCCACAAACTATTACACGTTGAAAAATAAGGCTGTCATTTTCCAAAGTAAACTAGTACTTCAGCTTAACTTTGTTCAGTCTGCATCAAATGTTGATGCTCTGATGCCTACAGCAAGACTCTTTCATTATTCTTTAATTATCCTTAGATCAGAAATTTTTCCTAAGTAACTTTGAAAAACTGCTAATGACCATTGAAATTATTATACACTACAAAATGCTTTTATACTTGGAAGGAATTTTATAGCCTTGTATTATTTCTTCTTGCAGCCCTCTGGCATTGAGGGAAGCTTCCATCTCTGGGAAGCGGTTGAGAAGACTGAACATGATGGGATTCACTCCTCCGCTCAGGGACTGCAGTGAGGGAAGGTCTGCATCCAGGATTTGGCTCAGTGGTTGCAGCACAGGCAGCCTCTGATTTCAGGGTAAAAGTACATACCATGGATCAGCATCTTGTGAATGTGGAGGATTCCATGCAACCATCTAGGAAAGTCCTTCCTTCGGTAGCAGGTCACAGATCCCTCTCCATCCTCCAATCCCCTCCTACCCACAGGAGGTCCAAATCTTCTTGACAGGACTGAGGACAGGGAGAGAGTTCTGGCCACCAGACAGAAGGTTACTCATGGAAGGATGGTGAAATGGTCGCAGAGAGGATCTCAGAACTCATCAGGAAATAAGAAGTGGCACATAACTCTCCTTGGTTTCACCAGCAATTTTCAACAAGAACCTTCTTGTTCATTTCAGCTTTTCATGCTTACTCACCTCCAAAATCACCATTCTTACACTAACATTTAACAATACAGGTGAGCCAGTCTTCCCTTCTGGCTTTAGAAAGTAGAACATCATACCATGGAGGATTTGGGAGGAGAAAAATGCCTTTCCTCCTGCCCTGTAGTAGAGAAGAGGTTGTGGCTTTTGCCCAGGTTGGTGAGAGACTCTGGGCTGAGTGCACCCCAGGCAGGTGGCCACCATACCAGTATTTTGGGAGAAAGCATCTTTACTTCCCCTTCCTTGTGCTGGCCAGGTGGGTGTGCAATATCTGTTAATGGAACAAATGAGTATCTCACTGTGCGAACACTTTCCTCTGCAGAATTATAAAGACCACATGTAAACCTGCTGACCGGCTTATGTTAACTACTCATGTTGGAAAACTGCTTTAATGTCTTTTTCTAGCATGTTTAGTGAACTTAGCTAACATTACTTCCACTCTCTCAACAGATTTTTATTTGGAGAAGAGCACTTTTCTAGGTCTTGTCTGATATAAAAGAGTTGAAAAAGAAGGATTATACACTTCAAAAACTTATATTCCTGTGAGAAAAAGTACACATGCATAAAAACCATAAGATGATTAATTGAATTATATAATATATAATCTGATATAATAATAATAATCAGAGGGTGCTAACACATATATAAATAAATCAATAACTGACTGACCAAATGCATGTTTGGGCCTTCCCCAGCTCTGCAGCTAGGCATTTGGTAATTGTCTTGTTTGCAGTACATCTCATGAAGAAACGTTTTACAAAGACAAAGAAGGCTAATGTGACTTAGATCAACTGGAAGGCACAAAGAGAGGAATTTTTCTCCTTATCAGATCTTTTCCGAAATTCTTCCTGGTTTGATATTCTGTTTTCCAAAGCCTGAATGAAAATTTGGCTCAACTGCATTCCTGCAGAAAGTATGAGAGATATTTAAATTCAACTGGGTGTCTGGAAGACCCCTCAAACTCAACATGCCCAAAATAACTCAGCATCTCCCAGGGTTATCTCAGTAAAGGATGTAAGTGAACTGTCCATCTCACATGCTAGAAATCTCAGCTTCTCTTCCTCCTACTTCTTATATTCAACTCATCCCCAACTCCTACTGGTTTCAGCTTCCAGAAATCTCACTTACCCATTTCTTCCTCTCCTGCCCTCTGTGATCACCATGATCCAAGCTGTCAACCTTTCTTACCTGGACACCTGCAATGGTTTCCTAACTAGCATCCTTGTGTCAAGTTTGCATTCTTTGTTTCTTCACATGATGGCCAGAGAGTTGTTCAAAATACCTGCAGAGTGTCACTTTCATGCTCAGACCCTTATGAGCTTTCCCATTGCCCTTGAGATGCTCAAGTCATCCTGCAGTCATTCATCTGCCCCTGCCTCCTACTCTGGCCCAATCTCTCTTCCTCATCTTTGCTCTCCACGCACATTGACCTCTGTGTCCCTGTCAAGGCCTCCTCTGTCTTGAAAGCTTTTCTCTCGGAAGGCTCCCAACCCAGTCTACTCGAACCCCATTACCTCGTGAAATCCTTTTATTCTTCATGTTAAGCTGATTGGCACACTCCTGGGGAACACGATCCTCCCAGTCCGAGGCCAGGAATCCCCTCTTGTGCATGTTTTTAAAATCTGTGGCAATTGCAATGGTGTACAAATATGTACATGTAACCATTGATTAATAGCTATTGACCACATCAAATATGAAATCTATGAGTCTAGGATCTACTGTATATTTTGCTTGGCATAATCAGTATAGTGATTGGCACATTATAGGTGTTCTATAAATATTTGCAAATAACACTATAATATGTTGGCAATGGGAGAACATTTCTGTACAAGCTCTACCTAAATTCTAGAAATTATTTAATATAGGTTGGTTTAAAAAGATAAGAAAAAATGCTTTGGAAAATATTTTTCCTTCCTTCCTTCCTTCCTTCCTTCCTTCCTTCCTTCCTTCCTTCCTTCCTTCCTTCCTTCCTTCCTTCCTTCCTTCCTTCCTTCTTTCCTTCCTTCTTTCTGAGTTCACATTAGGAAACAAGTCAATTTCTCGTGCATTAGAATTGGTATTGGGGTTGAAGAGTGGGTTAGAGTTAAACATATTCTCTATTTCTTAAGAAATTACCTAAGTAAACAAGTGCATTAAACCATCTGTGGCCAGCCCTGTTAGGAAAACAGAGATGACTAGAATACTTTGCGAAGGACCCATTATTTATTCTTGGGGAGAAATGTTATTAAAAATGCTTGCAGTGTGAATAGTCTGTAAAAAGGTGGTATGGACTAGGTGATAAGAGAGCATAGCAAGGACAAAAAAAATAGGGAAAATATCCCAAAGAGGGTAAGGGCTGGACATTCTCAAGTACACTCAGGTGTTTATTCACCAGGAGGTCCTGCTGTGTTTTGTAAAGGTACAAAGAATATTCATGTGTTAAGCTTAAAACTAACATATAATTTAGTCTTAAAGCAAATACCATTTTTATTTTAAAAATTCACTCCAACAAAGGCAAATGGTAGCAGGTTCCAAAGATTTAACAACAATTTGTGAGAGAAGAGCTTTAAACATATTTTTTAAGATGGGAAAAGAAAATGATAACAATTTTAGCTGTAAAACCTGGTGATCTAGCCCTAGGGCCCCGGATTCATTCCAGTGCAGAAAGCTCTACTTCAGACAGAGACTGGCTCTGGGCTGATTTCAGGACACTGAAATCCCCTGTTGGCCTGTGGTGTAGAAGGATCTCTCTGGTTTTACTTTCGATTTGCACAGTTACTTTCAAAGCTCATTGGTGGGAACATTCTGCTGGACTGCTTACCAAGGAAGTTGTAAGATCTCATCCGAGAAGGAGGAAACATTGTGGAATAAGACACTTCACAGATACCTTTTATAGCATATGAACAATGTTAAAAAATGCTTGAGCAATCTCACCTATTCCCAAAAGAATGTAAGAATCACACATTAGTTAGAAGTGACATACAATAAGAATGTTTTTTTTTAATTTTTCTGATTTTTGAAAAATACATGTTCATTATAAAAATTAAAACAATGAAGACATTTGTAATTAAAAAGTGGAATTTTTCTCTAATCTCTCCTCCTCAGACATAACCATTGTTAACAGTTACATTTCTTAGATTTAAAAAAGTTCATTTACTAACATACAAATTATAACAACTTTTTGGTCAAAATGAAATCCTTCAGCTGGTCCCCCCTCATGTGACCACCCTTAACTAAATACTGTGGACAACTTTTCATGTCAGTACATAAGTCTAGTTATGTTTTTTAGAAATATTTTCTAGTCTTAGTAGTCAGACTTTAATCTTTGAAAATGTAGTAGATTCATAACTGGAAAAAATGAACACTGTTTCACAGCTCTAATTTTATTCTCCAGGATTTTATTTCTTTAAGTCAATGGTAAGAATTGTTTTTAAAAGGAGAAATCATTTACTCTTCTGTACTGCAGAACCGAAGGATGGGTGGAGATACACTAGTTTATATTTATTTTTGAGGGAAAAGATACTTTTTGTTTAGAAATAATCTTTATAATTCATAGATTTATTTTTCTTAGATAATCTCCTAAACAGATAGATTTATTTTTCTTAGATAATCTCCTAAACAGAGAGTTTGTTGGTCCTAGGGTATTTCATGGAGACCCTTCATTTAGTAATAACTATAAAATTTCCAGGAGACTGTTCTGAGTGGGTGATCCAGGAAGGCCATCCTGTTGGGACTCATCTGGTGGAAGAGAAATTAGCAGCAGTAGGCAGGCCAGGGAGATCCTCTGATACTAGGAAGCAAAACTAAAAAACTTATTCCAATCCTGAAAAATGTCTTTTTTGAGGAAAATTAAAGCTCTGTCAATGCCTATTGCCTGTATCTGCTATCCATTTACGTTAACTTCAATATGTAGTTCTAATATGTAAGAGTTTTTTATGGAAAATAAAAACTAAACTTAAAGACAATAATAATAAATAAGCAAAAGGTAAGATGTAGCAATTTGTATGTTGAACCCAAGTGAGGAGAAATGAGAAGTGATGACCAGAAAGGGGTGGTTGTTGGATCCTGTCTTTAGTGAGTGCTCCCTCAGTGCGACAGACTTTTCCACTCCACTCCACTTTAGCACATACTGTTCCTCTTCCTGACTTCCCTTTCCACCTATTCATCCTTCAGAGTCTAGCTTAGATTTTGCCTCCTTCTGTTAATCTTTTCCAATAGTCCCAGGAAGAATGAATCACTCTCATGTCTGTGTTTCTGCAGTGTTTGCTACAACAAATATTACAGTCTCCTTCTGTAGAGTGTGAGCTTCTCAAAGACAGTGTCTAACTCAAGCACCTCACAGCCACTGTCCAGACAAGCACCTGGGACAGAGTGGATGTGTCATACGTGTTTGCTCAGTGACTGTATGCCTAGTATATAAGACTACATGAGAGAACCATCAGCTTCCTCATCCAAAGAAAAAAGGATAACAATGGTAATAATAACCATCTCCTACTACCTCTTGGGCATGAAATAACTTTACAAAGTACTTTGAATTCCTTGGTATAAATATAAATAAAAGCTGTTATTACAGAACATATTTAAACATGTTTCATCTTTGAAACATGTAATCAAATGGAGCTAATATCTGCCTGTTTCTTTGCTAGATGCTTTCATAGCTACTCAACCTATTGTTTTTAAGATTTATTTCTATAGCTCAGGAACAGTGATCTCTTCTTGGGTACTCTTCATATGTCGGTGTATAGTCCTTGTGATGCCATTTATACTTCTGTGTTTAATTTTGAATAAAAATTCTGTATATTGTCAGGGTTTTTTTTTGAGAAGCTGACCTTAATGTATAACTCTTCTTTTTCTAAGAAAGAGTGCTCAGTAGGCTTCACAGTGCTACTCAGAGTACAGAAAGACAACAGAAAGGTGCTTTAAATCAGGATGAGATAATGTGTTATAGGATTAGTGCTGTAAGTCTGAGATTCAATTTGTGCACGGGCAATTTTTGTGCCATTTAACAATGATAAAACCATTGGTGCTATGTGGTTTAATCTTGAAGGTATGGAACCACTGTCACAAGGGCCTGTTCGACATTTTTCTTTGTGATATTATGTTTTGCTCTTTAGAGCATCAGAAATATCACCGTGTTCTGAAGTGCCTGGGAGGAGCACAGTTGAAAACAAGCTCCAGAAGCAGGTAGGATATTGGAAGCTGTCTGCATAGTGGTTAAGCATGTGGGCTTTGGAGAGAGATGTGAGTATGTCAGGCCTGAATCCCAATTCTAATAATATTCTTAAAATTTGCTGGCTGTTTTTCCTTGGGCAAATTAATTATACTTTTCTCAACTATGAAATGAAGGAAATACTTCCTATCTCACATGGTCATTCTGAACACTAGAGTAAATAATGGGTTCCTGTAGATGCACAGAAAATGTTTCTAGAAATATGAGGGCAATTAAAGGGCAATCCCACTGTCCTCTTTGCTCTTGTAGTATGGCATTTATGTTGCCAGCCACCTATGCAAGAACTTAGGACTATTCCCTATTCTGAGAAGGTCATTATGTAGCCCCCAATAACCCCTGCAATTCTGGATCTTTACGCTCATGTTATTCTCCCCTAAGGTGTGTGTTGGATATAGCGACTCACCTGTAACAAATAGAAGATGACAAAAGTAATTAGATGTCACTTCTGAGAAGGTCCCAAATGTGTGTGGCTCTGTCTTGGGTTTCTTTCATCTAGGGTGTGTCTCACTGTCTTTTGGGTTACACACCAGGGGTATAGTCAACTTCACACACATGAAGCGGCCCACAGGAGTGAGCCTGGGAGCAACATATCCTTCAGTCACTAACACTGTCCATTCATTCCCAGCCAGACTGAGCCACGCCTGGGTTTCGTGGCTGCAGCCTTGAGCCAGCTGAGCCATGCCTGGGTTTCTGACCCACAGAAACTGTGAAATAATAAATGTTTGTTGTTTCAAAATGCTAAATGTTTAGGTAATTTGTTATATAGCAATGGATAACATATATGATGCCAGAGCTGGGTTCATCCTATGGCTGTGTCACTGGCCTCTCTAGCACTTTATGCAGATAGCTGATAAAGAGTATTGTAAAAGGCTGCCTGGGTATTTTTTGGGGGGGATGGAGGTTGGAGACCCTTTATAACATGGCCCATGCTCCTTCTCCTACAGGTACACAGAATGCAGTCATACTGTACTTGTTTCATCCCCTTGCAAGTTTGTGCTGTCTTTGGCACTGTGGAATTCTACCACGCCTCTATAGCAGAACTCCGGCCTCTGCTTTAGAGAACCTCATTTGCTATTCCCTCAGATATGAAGTTGGTGCCCTAGCTCTCATTCTCTTGTCAGGTTACACATATTTTAATTATTGTTCTGATAGCTATTGTTTATGTAGCATGACTGTTTTTTGATCCCAGACATGTGAGTTATTCTGAGAATGGTATTTTTTCAAGACTCATAAGTACGTGGCCAATAAGTGCTCAATAAATGTTTTTACCATGAAAGAAGGAGTGATTGAGCTCTCAGATGGCAGTATGGTTTTCTGCATCTAACCTTTTGTGAAGTGCAAATATATTTTCCTTTATGTTTTTGCTGTATGTGATGGGGGGTTGAACTTGCAATATAAGCAGATCTAAAAGGAAAAGAAAGAACAATTTAGAGTCACTGACTTAGAAACAAGTTTCAGCACAGCAGTTTGGCCCAGAGAAAGTGCTTGGATGGGGAACACATCTTGATCACGCCAACAATGGGGTTCAGGAGTCACTAGAACTACCTCCATCCCATCTGTGAATGAGGATGGAGAAATAATCATTTATGTGTTGTAATTTAACTCATTACTATTTTCTGAGAGTCTTGGCATTTCATTTTGTAGAGTTTGTAAGTCGAAGGACTGGCTATGACATCTGTCTCCATGCTTATAATGTTGGGGCTATCTGTGAGTCTGGATCTAGAGACTCATAGTTTCTAGAACTGGATCAGAGCCAATGGCAGGGTTACTATTAAGACACATCATTATGACTATTGCCACATTCATCTCAGCTATGTTTATTTGTTTATTTAAAAAATCTTTAACAGAACCTTAACAAAAGACTCAATTCTTAGTTCCATGTTATGTCTTAAGCACAACTTAGAAAATAGACTTTTTATAATCTAATTATAGAACTCTGATAAACTAAGGCCAATAACAGTTTCCTTTCTCACTTTCTTATCCAAATGTGTGTTAATAATGAAGTACTGGAAATACTTGAATGAAAGTAACTGCCAGTACTTCAAAAAACCAAACACCAACAGAAGTAATTAGGAGCCTTATTATCTAGAGTTGGGGCCCAAGACACAAAAATACTGAAGTCAATTTTCCAAGGTGGAAAGGTGAGGCTGAGAGATAACTTCTACTACAGAAAGAGACTTGGGAATTTGGCAAATATCTGGATAATTTCTAATAAGATCTGGTTATGAATTTTATACTGGCCAAACCAATGAAAATGTTTTAAAATACTTCATTTTTAGCAACAAAGCCTCTAAGAAAAGCAGTGAACTAATGATGGGCTTCAGTTTGAAGTGGATGAGGGTGAAGGGGGAGAAAGAACTTCAGAAAGTGTGTCTCATTCATCTTTGTCCTGAATAGCAGTAAGCTGTTAATAAATGTTGGTAGAATGCTTGAACACAGGATCCTTAAATCTTGTCCCAGTGAAAATTCCATATTCATTCAACTAATTTATAATTTAGATCACACACTTAACAAATCTACTTCAGAATATCATTTGCAATTTATATCTTATGAAAGTATGACAACAGATTTCATGGTCTTATCCTGTTCCTGTGTGTGTTCCTTGGTTGCTGTAGTAACCGAGTTGCCATGGATTACACTGCAGGAGTTATAAGGGTCACCAAAGACCAAAGCCCTGTCGTTCTTCATTCAAAGGCAATTGTCCCTGAAAAATGTGATTTACTTCAATATTTAATACCTGCACACTGATATTAATCTAGAATGATACTTCAGTTAAAAACCAATAATTAACCTTGTCTTCAACTCTAGGTCACACTTTAATAGCAATTTCATAAAGTGGACATTCCTCTGTCTTTCATTCTTGAAGTCCAGGATAGGTTTTAAATAATATGTCTCTTGGAAAAGTACATGGGTAATTGTTGCAATTTACTTTATGTTATTATCTAAGCCCTTGAGACCTTACAATCTCAGTTCTTCTCTCAAACGTAATTGTACGTGTCTTGGGAGTATGTGAGATGATGTTAATAATCAGGGCACCAGCCCTTTGAAAGGATTCACAACCTACAGTGAAACACTGTCTTAATACCTTTCTTCAAAATTTGTTTTTAGACAAGTACAGGGTATACCCTTTATAAAGAATAATTTTCCTCAAAATCACAGTCTTTAATGTCACAAATTTACCATATGTATCCTGAACAGCAGTTTTAATTTCAAAGTGGGAATTATGCAGCTTATTATGTTATAATAAAACCTCTAAGATTATCAATTAAGACCATCTTTGAAGTACACAAGACTCCATTGTTCTCTTAATACTTATTACTCTTCTTTTTTCCCATGAAGTTGTTTTAACTTGGTGCAGTGTTTTACACACTGTGGTACAGAACATGCTTAGGTAGTTACTTAAATTTGTAAAGCAGGAATGGGAAATGTTG
The DNA here is from genome assembly GCF_021234435.1 of Artibeus jamaicensis. Classification (NCBI taxonomy): domain Eukaryota; kingdom Metazoa; phylum Chordata; class Mammalia; order Chiroptera; family Phyllostomidae; genus Artibeus; species Artibeus jamaicensis. The sequence continues at coordinate 3,156,956 of NW_026521887.1, forward strand.
GCACCCTGGTAAGAAAGATGTAAGATATAACTTTCTTTTAAAAGAAGGACTTAATAACTTTCAAGATTTCAGGTTATATGAAAATGTTACTTTAGGAGGTGATCAGATAATATTTGGGTTTTTTATTACCCCAAACAAAGTTGAAATACATATGTATATTTCACCCATATATGTAAATTCAAGTAGAGTTATTTCTTTTTTAAAATTTTTATTTTATTGATTATGCCATTACAGTTGTTCTATTCCCCCTTCATTCCCCTCCACCATGCACCCTCCCACCCCCACCATTCCCCCCTTTAGTTCATGACCACGTGTCTCAAGTTCTTTAGATTCTATATTTCCCATACTATTCTTGCCCTCCCCCTATCTATTTTCTACCTACCATATATGCTACTTATTTTCTGTACCTTCTCCCCCCTTCTCCTTCTCCCACTCCCCTATTGCTAACCCTCCATGTGATCTTCATTTCTATGGTTCTGCTCCTGATCTAGCTGTCCTCTTAGGTTGCTTTTGTTTTAGGTGTGGTTGTTAATAACTGTGAGTTTGCTGTCCTTTCACTGTTCATCTTTGTTATCTTCTTTTTCTTAGGTAAGTCCCTTTAACATTTCATATAATAAGGGCTTGGTGATGATGAACTCCTTGAATTTGATCTTATCTGAGAAGCACTGTATCTGTCCTTCCATTCTAAATGAAAGTTTTGCTGGATAGAGCAATCTTGGTTGCAGGTCTTTGGATTTCATGACTTAGAATACCTCTTTCCAGCCCCTTCTTGCCTGTAAGGTCTCTTTTGAGAAATCCACTGACAGTCTGATGGGAACTCCTGTGTAGGTGACTGTCCCCTTATTTCTTGCTGCTTCTAGGATTCTCTCCTTCATTTTAATCTTGGCTAATGTAATTATGATGTGCCTTGGTGTGTTTCTTCTTGTGTCCAACTTCTTTGGGACTCTCTGAGCTTCCTGGATTTCCTGGAAGTCTATTGCCTTTGCCAGATTGGGGAAATTCTCCTTTATTATTTGTTCAAGTAAGTTTTCCACTGGTGGCTGTTCCTTTCCCCCTTCTGGTACCCCGATAATTTGGCTGTTGGAGTGTTTAAAGATGTCCTGGAGGTGCCTTAGTCTCTCCTCACTTTTTTGAATTCTTGTTTCTTCATATTTTCCCATTTGGTCATTTTTTCCTTCCTTCTGGTTCACTCCCTTGATTTGAGTCCCAGTTTCCTTTTCATCACTATTGGTTTCCTGTGCATTTCTCTTCATTTCAATTAGTTTAGCCTTCATATGTTCCTCTAATTTGTGACTAAAATCAACCAGTTCTGTGAGCATCTTGATCACCAGTGTTTTGAACTGTGCATCTGAAAGTTTGGCTATTTCCTCGTCGCTTAGAGTTATGGGCTCTGGGGCTTTGAGATCTTCCTGAGGCATTTTTGGTCTGTGCGGCCTGTTAAGTATGAGGAGAGGAACCTTAGGTATATGTGGGGGCAGGGCCAGAGCGGGGAAATGGCGGCCCCCTCTGTAGCCTCCTGCCCCTGGGGTCTGTCTCACTGCCCACTCCCTTGCCGGTCTATCTGCACAGGAATGGGTGACCACAGTCAACCTGCCACCCTGTGCCCTCACTGGGTTGCCAGTTGCTCACTGGGTCCGCCCGTTGCAACCCCACACCTGGGATCTGCAAGCCTGAGTTCCTCTGACTGAGTTCTCCTGTGCAACCCTGCTCTGTCAGCTGCTGGCTTCGCCCCTCTTACTGGTCAGGCTGAAGAATTTGTTGTTCTCAAACTTCCAAAAAGTTCAATTTTCTGTGTTCTGAATGTGTTTTCTATTGCTAATATTTTGTTGTCTCTAAATTTGGTTGTGTGAGAAAGCACAGCATATCCACCTATGCCTCCATCTTGGTGGAAGTCCCAAGTAGAGTTATTTCTACAAACATATTTGGAGTTTTATCACTTTAAAAATAAATTAATTACAAAATGTTTGATTATTTATGATGTAAAATCCAGTTGTAGCTAATAACAAACATTTTTCACAAAAGTTTTAACAAGCTGTGTTTAAATTCTTTCTGTGTTTGTTTTTAAAATGGTAAAAGTGATTTTTCTGCATTTTTTGCTTCTAGTGATCAATAAAATTTTATGTGATGCCACACTCATTATAACTGAATGAATAATATTATTGATATTAGGAAAGGATTCTAATTTACTCAGTTATTAAATACATTGACTATATGACAGAAAATTATTTTCTTAGAGAAAAATCTTATTCTTTTTATGGAATACAGAAACTCCAAGCAAGATATTTGATTTACTTAAGTGTCTAATTATAGTCATAATTGAAAGCATTGAGAGTTTTGCTGCTATTTATCTAACTTGAAACTTGCATCCGTATTTCAACAGCACTGCAGAACACAGATGCATTTGGAAAATAAAGCTCAAATTCATTATAAAAAGATTGTCCCCTCGTACCCTTCCTCCCCCATCCCCTCTCTTCTGAAACAAGCTTTAATGAAGACAAGCAGATTGACCATATTCTGAATAATAGCTTCAAGACATGACTCGTTATTCTAAATTGTCAAAATTGTTTTTACTTTGCACTAGTTTGGTTTTGGAAAAGTAAAATAATTGATAATTTTGAATTATTATATGCTAATACTATTTCCTATACTCTTGAAATACCTACCATATTTTGCCATGTATAATGTGCACCTTTTGCCCAAATTTTTGAGAGAAAAATAAGGATGCACATTATACACAGGAAGTACTAATTCTGTATCTATATAAATGTTTTAATTCTTTTATTTATGCTTATATATTATAAAAGTAACTCTAGAAAGCAATAATGATATCCATATGTAAAATTGTACCCTGGAATATGATAATCAGTTTTATTTCTAAATATAAATAAATAAAAATTGAATTAAAAATATAAAATAAAAGTTTTTTCCTGAAAGTTTGGGCCAAAAACATGGTGCACATTATACACAACAAAATATGATCGCTTTATAGATTTAGCTTTTATGGATGAAGGACAGAAAGGTTGTCATATTTTTTCCTGGACAATGATATATTTATGTTAAACATATATTCATATGGCATGTACATTCTTTAAAACTTAGCTCCAACAAATGTGGTCTTTGCAGGCCTAGCCTTCCTTCTCTTCTGTTCTCCTGCTGGTGTCTCCTCTTGTACGTAAGACACTCCCTTTGATGTCAACGGGAGATCTCGAGCAGCAGAAAGAAGTTATTTAGAGGCATAAAGAGGAATAAGAAAATCAAATTGGAGGTTCATATCTATTAGCTGAGAACAAAATCATAGAGTCCACCAAATATTTATTCATTACATTAACATAGTCACCAGATGTATTTTTAGAATTATTTTAATTATTGACATTACTATTTAATTACTGTCATTTTTGCCCTTTTAGGTAAAAATCAGCCTTTCATAATGGTACAATCTCATTATTAACATATTAGTGAAGAAGAAGAAAAATCAAACATGTTTTTGTACAAAATTAGTAATACCTTAAAAATCTCACTTTTTTATTGGCAATAACTTAATTGTAATACATATCTAAGTTCTTAGATTGGAGTGAACAGTAAGAGACACTTTTAGTGAAATATTACTCTTTAAAAACGTGTAAGCTTTTATCCTTCAACTGCCTGTTTTTTGCTATCTTTTCTTTTTTTTTCTATTAGGCCCCGAGTAGCACTTCCTGAATGACATTTCAATAGAACTTTCCAAATACAGTGTAACAAAGAGATCAAGGCTCACTGGCAAGATAGAGCAGATTTTTTTGAGTGAAATGAATAGTTTTAACTATGTCTTTTCTGTCCACTCCACAGAATCTCCCAGAATCCACCCCCCACACCAACTCCTAAATCAGCAAACATAACACTCAGACCCGTTTCTTCACACCTTCTTGCTGAGACTTAAAATCAGTCAGGCCTCCAAGCAGGTGCATTGTTCCCTGCATTTACTCAGTCTGGGTCTCCAGTGCTCTGCCAGCTCATTGCTGAGAGAGATAAGCAGACCTCCTACTGCTCAATTATGATCTTGTTTTCAGTCATGCCCCCAGGATCTATAGCAATCTCAGCAACAGCTTGAAAAATGGACTGACTTGTTTTAAAAGAAGAGCTAGCTGTTGCTGTGACAGATGACTATGAAACCTCTGGTTATTCAGGCTTTCAGAAAGGGTCAACCCTTAATTTCCAGCTAGCCTTTTCCATACCTTGAAAACATTTAGAAGCAGTTATGTTCCTGTCAATTACATGTCTTTAAACTGTAGGTATAATTGCAAGTAAAAGTCAGTTATCTCAGAGGCACTCCACTTTCACATTGTGAATGAGGCCAGTTGAAAAATCCTAAATCAAGGCATTTCAAACAATAAAGTTTTTTGAATCCATAAAAGGCACTTTTGATGAAAAGTAGCAAGCACTGGAGGTTGCTTAAAATTTTGGCTTTTTAACCTTAAAAAATTGACATGTAAAACCAGCCACTAGAAAAAGCAGTTTTTTAGGAAGCAAAAGATTTGCAGTCTTCAAATTTTTAGTGGAAATAAATATTTCATGAAAACAAACAAACGTTCAGTTAAGATTTCTTGAGCAAAACTCCAAATTCTTTTATTAAATTGTCCCTTCCAAAATTATGATGGCTCTTTTTTAAGTCAATATTTATTAGTGCACACATAATGTTATGATGTTATGAAGTAAAAGCACTACTTACGTCAGAATATTCTTGTAATTCCATCTCTAAGACTTTATTTCAACCACTTCTAAGCAAAACTTTGTTACCTGGAGTAAAACAATCAAATTTTGGGGGTCTCATTTTCTTTTAGCTCAGAAATCCTGTTACTTTAAGCTTGCTTTCAAACGCGTATTTTATAGAAAGACCAAAGAATTTATGTACCACTTGAAACTATTCACAATAGCTTTTACTTGGAGCATAATTTTATGAATTTAATAAATATTATATTAAGTATAATGGCAGGTTTAAGGAACAAACATGAATTGGATAAATATTAATTATAATCGAACCATTATCCTTGAACTCTTGCAATGTCTCATTTCAGTGAGACTCTAGCAATGTCTAATTTCAATAAAACAAGGATATACGGTGTGAAGACAGCAAAATTTCCTTTTGATGGTCATTTACCTCTCCTTTATCACCTTAATAATTTTATTTCTGCTTTACATCTGCTCCTTTGATTCTACACACACAAATACACACAAACACACTGATTCTCCCAGTTCCAATGTCCTGTGGCCTCATGCTATTTTCTTGGATATTAATTGGTTCTTAATTGCAAACAATAGAAGCCAACTCTTTCTAGTTATGTAAAAAGGAATTTAATTAAAGGAATACTGAGTAGATCACAGATATCTTGGGAGGGCTGCAAAATCAGATTCAAGGCCAAACCGTGTGGAATAATGCCACAAACTACAACCACAGAGAGATTCTAATGAGAAACCAGCTTTGCTGCTCTGCTGCGAGAGCCATCATTTTCCCATTGCTCGTCTGCATCAGGAACTCCATTGAATAATGACTGCAAAATCACTGTGGCTTCTACTGCCCTCAAATCTGTTCTGTTACTTCCAGCATCTGCAATGATGAAGATGCACAGACTGTTTCCTTACGTGGCTTGCTTCTTGAAGTCTCCTGTGGGTCTATATGACCAGTGAAAGTCAGATCACATGCTCATATTATCCTGGTACAGGAAACTGAAAAAAATCCAGTTTCTCAGGCTCTACTTTGAGGAGTCAGGATTCTCAATATTGAAAATGTCAATAGCAAGAGTTTTCAGGAAAGAAAGAAATAGTCTCCATAGGTGTTGAAAAGCTTCACAATGATATCTTATTCTTAGTAATCCATCCATCCATCCACTTATTCTTTATTTCAACAAATATTTGCTGTGTGACAGAGAAGGTGTTGGGAGCTCTGGGTGCAAAAACAAAGAAGGTTCAGATGCAACTTTAAAACACTCTGCATCAAATGAGGAAGGGAAATAAGCAGATGTTTGTGACTCAGTGTCATGAGCATAATGGCCTAGAAAAAGTTCAGGCTGAGGGTGGGTGATAGGCCCATGTCTACCACACCAGCCTTCCTGAAGTGAGCATGGGGCTGTGTGACTGTGAACTGAGGGCTGTGGCACCAGGGTGCCTCTTTCCTCTCTTTCTCCCTCTACATGGACACTTGGAGGCCTGTGTTCTGGCTGATGTGAATACAGATTGGAAGATGGCAACTAGGCCCACATTGTGCTCTTTGTATAAGCCACTGAAGGCTTCAGAGTGTGTTTCAGTTGTCATAGCTAGCATTAGTTATACTAAATGAAATATACTAAATGATATCAAGAAAGTTAGAATTATCCATGAGAAGGGGACTTGAGATGTCCTTTCAAACAATTCAATGTAGCTTAAATCAGACAGATGAGTCTGGAGAGGAAATCAGAAGCTATATCTCAGAGGACTTAAGTCTGTTTTGCTAAGAATTATTCTTTTTCCTTGATGCTCTGGGGAAACACTAAAGAATTTTAATACCTTTTCCACCTTTCCACCTGGGAAACAACTTACCAATATCCTCTGCAGAGCTTAGCTAACCTGATACATTAAAATCTGCTTTGGCTAATAAAAAATTGATTTTTTCAGATTTCATGACTTAACTAAATGGTTCAAATATGCAATGTTTTAATATTATACAATTAATCTTGCGTAGGGTAAACAACTTGAGCTGAATCTGTGGTTTTCTCCAAATCATATGTCATGTCTCATTTACAAGTCAGCTGATGCATAATGTGGGCTTTGGAAAGACAAAGGGTATTACAACAGATAAACTTATAGACTTTTTTACAAGTGATACTGAAGAAGCTAGACTAATTCACAGTGGTGTTCACCTGATCTTTAAAGCATTTTATTAAGACCATCTGTTTTCCACATATAACACATAGAGAATGAGTTTTCATAATCGGGAGGAAAGACATTAGGATTGAAGTTATGTTTTGTTATTTAGAAAATAAAGAAATCCTAAACATTCTGAGTGAGTGCTAGGGGAGAAGTTGGAGTTTACTATAAGCAAAACAATAATAATATATAATATTAACATTACTTTAACATGTATATTTTACTAAAAATCAGTATCTTCAAAAAATAAAAAATAAAAGTCAGTATCTTCTTCAGATCATAACTTCTGCCTGAGGTTTAAAATCTCCATTTTATGACATCTTTCTCAAATAAGTTAAAAGTCATTTGTACTAAAGCAAGTTTGATATTATATGACTTTTCTATTTGGCTCTCTTTAGGACTATCAGTAACTCAACTAATGGATTAACTTTGGAACATTCTTTATGTTGACATTCTATACAATAACATCTATATTCTCTTATATATCTGGGAGTATATTAGTATGTCTATCAGTCAACCCCCACTAGGTTATGCTTACTAACAAGCAACCCCAGAATCTCAAGAACAAAAACTTACTTCTTACACACATTGCTTGTTGGCTCAGATAGATGATACATTCCTGGCTCTGCTCTGCGTGTCTTTTTCATTTTGAATCCAAGACAAAGACATGCCCACTTTCTGGGACATACTGTTCATTGGCTAAAGCAACCCAAAGGACCAAGCTGGGGTGACAGTGAAGAAGGAATACACTCCTGTTTAAAGAATGGCAGCAAATAAGTGATAAGCATAAACTATCACAATATATATAGAAGCATTTTTAAATGCAAAAGAAAATAATAGCTTTTCTGCTTTTTCTCTCTTTAATACTAGTTCACTCACTATTAGCCTTCCATTTCTGCTACTAATTCGAGCTATTTAAACCAATCTATGCAGATACACCAAATGCTACTTACCTTGAACACTCAATAAATAATATTAATGAAGGGCTAAGATTGGGTAGAAATCTAAAAGTCTTCTCTGCAAAGACTTTGGAGGGTAGAGATTACCATCAGGAGTGTGTTAGTTTATATCAATGACTAGACAGATGAAGAATAGTGAAAAGGTTAAGAGTGCAGTCTCTGGAGTCAGAATCCTAGGAGGCCAAACTTGGCTTTAGCAATTTCAGTTGAGAGGCTTAAGTCTCAATTTTCTCATCTGCAAAATAGAATTAATGACCGTTCCTCCCTGTAATAAAATAAGTTTATGTAAATGTCTTAGTACCATGCTCAGCAAGTGTTCTTACAACTTTAGTAATTGTTTTCCTGTAGTCACTCATCTAATAAATATTTACTGTCTACTTTGTATTAGATACTGTGCCTGGTGCTGAGGGTACAGGTACGATAGACATCATCTTGGCCTTCAAGGCATTTCTAGTTTAATGAAGAAGAAGAGAAGAATAAGTAGACTAGATTGCTGGATAGATACCTGATGGAGTAAATATAGAAGAAAACTGGGTAAAAGAAAAACACATCTAGGATGAGAAATCAAAATGTTTATAGACTGAAGAGAATACATTAATAGAAGGAGAAATTCAGGATATCATAATATTTCACGCACTCAAAAGAATAGGGTACAGAATTTTAATTTGGGATAATGAAAAGTTCTGGAGATGAATAGTGGTGAACTCTACACTTAAAAATGGTGAAGTGGTAAATATTTTGTTGTGTATATTTACCACATTAAGAAATTTTGTTATCTATCATAAAAAGGGGCAAATGGCTTTTGAAAGGTAGATAGATGTACTCTGAAACAGTTATTAAGTAAAAAGCTAACAGAAATATAAATATTCCTTGAGATGGATGGAATATAATTTGAGGGACTTAATGATTGATGAGTTTTTAGTAAAAAAAGAGGTGAGATTTCTGGGTGATAGTGGAAATGACAATAGTAGAATGCAGGGTTTGAGAAGGCCACAGAAGATTGTGACTTAGGACAGTCAGAATGCAAATTAGTTCCCTGTGAGGAAGTCGGCTGCTGAATTACCCAGATAGTCCAGTTTATGTTAAAAAAAAAACTTGTTTCCAGGATGACATAGTGATACCCTTCTTGGCTTCTGTGTCTTCTTATCCTTACTAGTAATGGGGAGGGGTCTTCTAGTGTGATAGAGTAGGAAGATAGAGTCTAAATGACCATGTAAGGCAAAAATAGCACATGGTCAAGTTTATTCCTCAAGATCCCTTGTGGCAATGTCTTATTGGTGGCATATACTTTGTTTTCAAGCACTATTTCTGAGGTTGAGCAGGAGATGATATCATCTACAAGAATCAAAGGACTGTGTTCAGCCCTGGCTGGTGTAGCTCAGTGGATTGAGCGTTGGCCTGTGAAGCAAAAGGTCACTGGTTCAATTCCCAGTCAGAGCACATGCCTGGGTTGCAGGCCAGATCCCCAGTGGGGGCCACGTGAGAGGCAACCACACATTGATGTTTCTCTCCCACTCTTTCTCCTTCCCTTCCCCTCTCTCTAAAAATAAATAAAATATTTTTTTAAAAAAGGACTGTGTTCAATTAATTATACATATGTATACTCACATACATATAAACATAATGTGTATGAACAGCAGAATCATACTTATTGTGGCTGCAACACTTATGATGTGATAGGCTTATAACAGGAGCTGAGACTGAGTGAGGGAACATCTGCTCCTTCCACCTCTGACCCCATGTGCTCCTTGCACACTCACAATTTAGGCTCATTGAATGGAATGGTCAGAATATAGTTGTATCATTTTGCATTAAATTATATTATTTCACTGAGTTGTTATATTAGATATATGTTAATCATATTCTAGAATGACACAACTCCAGTGTAATGTATCAAAGTTTTGTCATTAGATTCAAGTGATATCAGAAGAAAAAGGTTATTTGTGGAGATAGGTTTTTAGGGAGAAAGGTTTTTTGAGGAGGTAGCTATTATCTTCTGAAAAATCCAAAAACCTCCACCAACTCCCATTCAGTTTGTAGGGTCTACTGAATTCAGTGCCTGCTGTTACCTTCCCTAATGGTGCCTGCTCCATGGCCTTGACAAAGGCACCTAAAGAGATGGCCAACAGGGAGGAAGAGAGAAGGATGGCAACTAGGGAAAAAAGAAATGCCTGGGTGTGTAACCAAGGCTGACTCTGTATGGAGAGAAAGGTGGCCCTATAGAAAACTAAAAAAAAAAGCTGTATCATCTTCTTTATATCATATACTTTCCTCTTTAGTTAGCATAGGACTGCTTTTTTTTCTAATCCTCAAAATGGCCTTTTCATTCATACATTTTTAGACATTTGGGGCATATATGCTGGCTTATTTTTTTTTCCTTTTTTAAAAGTTTCAACAGCCTAGAATTCACAGTGGAAAGAACTCATAGTAAGTTGCCTGGCCTTGGCTTCTGACAAGGTAGGTTTAGAGATGCAAGGATTCTAAGCGCTGGTGAAATTCATTGAAATAGTTAAACGAAAGGTGGTTCCAGGCTGGGTTATTAGAAAAGTGTAACAGTTAAGTGGTCCTAATACCTTATAATTGATTGTAGTTTTCAGTTCCTACAGGGTTTCCACTTATGTTTCATATCCATGGGGAATTAGAGATAGGCTGAGAATCAAAGGTCACACTGAGGCTTCATAGTAATGAAACAGTCAGGGGTTGTAATAGAGAAAAAGAAACCTCTGAGTTTAAGATCTTAAAGATGGAGCTGTTTCAGGTAATGATGAGGTTCAAGGTGTGGTCCTGAATGTGGGTGTTAAAGGTGAGTGTAGATGAAGGTCATTGGAGATCACTGAAGTGTGAGGATATGGGTTTGCAAGGGTCATAAAAATAAATTTGAACTGAGAAATGGATGGAGTAAAGAGGAAATTGGTAGACCAAGTGGGTAAACTTTCAAATCATGTGGGGAGGCCGTGAAAATCAGCAGGCGATAGACACATGGAGGGGGAAGAGCTAACTGAGTGGGGCTGACTTCAAAAGAGACCAGTTGTGGAAGACAGTAGATCAGGGTCAACAGGTGACAGTGGTTGATTTGCCTTATTTTGGAAAACTGGAATGGGGAATTCAGATTTTCATCCAGGTTAGGAAGAAAAAAATAATCAGAGGAAAAGAATTGTATTGTTCCAGAGGTTATTGACAACAGAACAAAAATTCCCTAGGAAAAGATGCTGGGATGATGATAAATGCAAACAACTGCAAACAGTTGGGAGGTGGCAAGAAATTAGGTTTAATGGTTGAAGATATCTGAATATGGATAATTTCCAAGTTGGTTAATAAAGTTCCAACCACTTCATTTAAGAACCCATGTCCTTCCTATTTTTTTCCTTTGACACATTTACTGTTTGGCTTGTTCTCAGCTTAATTCTCCTTACACAGTGGAGAATAAAGTTGTATTAATAGTACCCATATCCTCCAGGTATTTTAGGAGGCTACATCCAGAAGAGAAAGACCAGTGTCCCTTCTGGTTGTCTGTACCAACAAGGAAATGTTTACCTGAAGAAGCCCTTAGATTTCTTCTCAAGTCATCATTGATTACATTGCATTACATGCCTGTTCTTAGACAACAAACTGGTAAGGAGAATGAGGTCACCATCATTAGACTGTAAAGCAGCTTCCCATGAATAGATTATATAGTAAATGAAAAAATGAAGTTCTATTAACAAAGAGATATTGTTGAATAGGCAACCAACAGCATTAAATAAATAAAACTCTGTATGAAAGTATTATTAAAACTGATTACACTTACATTTATTATCCATCGTATAAATATAATTTGTAGGCTACCTCAATTTGACTTATGCTCCCATTACTTCCCTAAAATTCTTTTTGTAAAGTCACTAATGATCTCCTTGTTACTTTAACTTCTGGATCCTTCCCAGAACCTATCTTCCTCGATTAATCCGCATCGATGGATAATTCCTGAGATAATTTTTTTCTCTTGGCTTCTGATTCATCATACCCTTTTGCTTTTCTTCCTCCCTTTCAAGTTACTCTTTGAACTTTTACTTTTTGCTTATTCTATACCAGTGATTCCCGACCAGGGGTGATCTTGGCCCCTAAGGGGATATTTGGCAATTCCTGGAGAAATCTTTGGTTGTCATAACTGAGGGGCTGCTACTAACATATAGTAAGTAGAGGCAGGGATGCTGCTAAACATTACACAATGCACAGGGCAGACCCTACTGCAATTATTTGGCTCAAAATATCAGCCAAGCCAAAGCAGAGAAATCCTGCCTGTTAGGGTGGTTGGTGACATGGGCTGTGAAAGAATTCACAAAGAGAAGAACGTGCAGAGAGTAAAGGGTTATTTTTACTTTCCCAAAGGAGGGAAAAGGCTATGTGTGGAGATAGATATGCACCAGCACCAGCACTGAGGGGTGGGGGCTGTGAGTTTTTACCTGGTAATGGGATGGTTGTAGAGCAGGATGTTTCAGTTAGTCTGCAACTTGTTTTGATGTTATCTTCGGGTGCAGGGTCATGTGGTCATTGTGGTCTGGTGTGTCTTATTTCATGGGTTCCCAGAGCCTCTATGCCTTCAGGGAACTTCCAGTAATTTTCTAGTCCTGAGGATAAAGATTCATAAAACAATTATGGTCAGTCACACTTGGGGTCCAGACAGCTCTGGGAAAGAGGGTCCGAGAAAGTGGCTTTTGTGCTGTTACTGCCTACACTCAGCTTCCTCTAACAGAGCTCTTTGGGGCTTAGTTTTGAGTGTTCTCTTCTCATTCTACCTTTTCTTCTCTCAGATTATCTGATTTTTTCCTGTAGAGTATTAAATATTATTTATGTAACAGCAAATCCTAATTATATATTTTCAGACTAGATCTCTTTTTTTTAGTTGGAAATCTAGGTGTTTAACTATCTACTTGAAAGTTTCCTTCACCTAGAAGATTTGATTCCTCACTATCTCATTAATTGATATCTATTCCATTCATCCTGTAGGACTTAGGGGACACATTTTCTGTTCAGGCAGGTCTTTCTTCATGCTCCAGTCTGATAGGTCTCCTGTAACACTTTACTACCAGCACCTTGAACTTTTACATTCTACTACTCATAGCAATTTTAATTCCCATAAGCTAAGTGACTTTTTACCACACATTTACACATGATTGACATCTGTCATTCAGAATAATCAAAAATGACTCTGTGCCACAAACACTAATCCACAAAGCTTACATACTGGCATGCCAAGGTCCTTTCAAATATAAGTTTGTGGAAATTATGCATTTTCCTGCAGTAGGCCAAAACATATGTAGACTAAATAAATGCATACAACTTTTCTTTGCTTTCTCTTGGCATTGTATCACTTCAGTTTGATAATATAAATTATTTCACATTGATCACAAGAGTGTATCTATCATCTTTCTATCTATCTAAATATATATTAATATATTATATATACTTATATAGTAAAACAAATTATTATTACTAATAAATTCTAGTAATTTAGCATAAAAGATTGTCAATATAGGAAGTCATAGGAGGTGGTTTCTTTCTGGTGGGACATGTAAATATGTATGGCTTTACAGATAGCAATATCTTCACTTGGACTGGAAAAATCAAGGACAAAGAGTTGTACCAGTCTTTCAGTAGCTTCCACTGATCCATTAAACTTAAAATAGGTTAATCTCTAAAGGCAGTCAACTTGCCCGACACAGCAATTACAGTGAAAGATGGCAAGCCCAAGACATCCCTTTAATGGAAACCTACCTCCCAGAATAGCTCCTTGCATAATTTGGGTTCTCATTCTTTGCAGGCTGGCATCTCCAGCTCTGCTGCCAAACAGTTCAATGCTGACTTGTTCTTGCCTGAAAAGGCAGAGAAGAATGAGTTTCCAAACACTGCAAATTGTTTATCTGGAAAGAAGTCAAACTTAGGGTACCATGAAAATATTAAATTGTCTTTTTTTTTGAACAAGAGATATGTGAAACCCAGGACAACAGAATATAGTTAATATGGTACCAAGATGACTGATCTAGGGGCAGTTCATTTGAAGGGACTATACCATTGCTTAGACCACATAGCTCCGATTTACTCAAAGAATCAAAGCCAAAACAAATTATTTTTTAAGTTTGTTTTATGGAATTTTATTCTGAAACAAAATCCAGCAGATTTGATACAGGCATTAGTTGAGTTTATATTTAAGTAGCAGACTTCAAAGGAACTTTTCATAAGCTATGTGGAGAATGAATATAATGTATATTCATTCATTCTTAAAACTAACATTTATTGAGAACTGCTTATAGAGGAAAATGTACAATTTGCTTCCAAAGATTTAAGGAATGGTGCAACTGAAATGGTAATTTAGAAATAATCAGATCCTAGCCTCCTCCCTGAAGAAACTGAAAACTAAAGAGAAGACATTGACTTGTCAGGCAGCCTGTGTTAAATAGTTCCTAAAGTTCACTGTTTTTCTCCTGAAAAATTTCACAACATGCCTAATCAGGTAACAGCGATGTCTTAGTGAATGTGGCTGCTCTTCAGAGCCCTTCAGAGCTGTGTGCATTCTCATGGCACTGTTGGGTGTTAAACCCCTCTGGAGCATGTCTGTTTGTTATTCTGCAAGACACTGAGCAAGACACTGAGCAAGACCCATCGCTTAAGGTTAGTATTCCCTGTGGAGCTGGATTGGAATTCTCTGCTTGCTATAAAAGGGTATGAGGTTGTGGTTAAATGTATTTTTAGTATTTTGAGGCCTTGTGAAAGTTTAAAGTATTCTAAAGTTATGTAGATATGAATATTGCAATTACATAAAATAGGTGATTATAAATAACTTACCTTTAAATAAAATACAATGTCTGGCATTCAAATCTGAGACTAAATAAAATGCTTTATTTTATTCTCAATCTGTGATTCTCTGTTCTCTTCCAATTCTTCATTTATAGGCCAAGTTCTATACTGCTAGCCAATAATTGTATATTTTATATTTAACACATATCATTTTGCCAGAGCTCCTAAATATCACCTATAACTTTTCACAATCTGACTGTTTCTTATCAATTTTTGACCCATAATTGCTTTCTAACACCTCTTGTTGTTTATTTAGAATCTGTCTAGATGAGGCAGCTGTATTGCTGCAAATTCTTTAATCATTCCATTGAATTAATGTAACTACAGGCTCAGTACACCAGAATTTTCATCCAGGAGGCTGTGCAAAATTCCACTGCTTACTTAGTGTCATCTTTTTGAAAGCTATTTAAGAGAGAAAGATTTACAACTTATGAATCTATTGGTATTATTACCATTGGCTGGACATGAAAAATAAAATTACTTGAGTGCTTACTGTGTACCACAAACTGTTCTAAGTCTTTTGCTCATTTGTTCATCACAACAATCCTTTGCTATAAATATTATTATTATCACCATTTTACAAATGAGGAAACTGAGGCAGAAAGCAGTAGAATAACTTGTTCAAGTTCATAGCTAATAAATGGTAGTGTCAGTAGCTAAACATGCTGTTTGACGTGAGAGCCTACTTACACTGTAAACCATTAAAGCTCATGGATGATGTAAAATTTGAGATTAATTTTTTTATCTTCATCAGAGGGCAATTTTTCATTGCTTTTAGAGAGAGAAGAAGGTGGGGGAGAGAGAGAGAGACATTGACATGAGAGAGAAACATCGACTTGATTGCCTTCTTATACGTGCCCTCACCTGGAACCAAACCTATAACCCAGGCATGTGCCCTGACTGGGAAATGAACCCACAACCCCTTGGTCCATGGATGAATCTCCAACTAACTGAGCTACGCTGGTCAAGGCTGCCATGAATTTTTGAATACCATTGCACTTTAATGAAATTTTTACCATTTTCTTAAATAAGCCATTTAAGTTCCACTATACCTAGATAGAATATGTGCTCAGAAAAAAAATCAATTTGGCAGTCTGCTTCTAAACCTCCAGATGCAGTAAGGGTTATTAACAGCAAAACTTTGTGATACTATTCTGGGTATTCTGCTCAGGAAATACCAAGAGCAAATTCCTCATTCATGTGGTCTTAAAACGATAAGCTCTAAGGCATAAACCAGTGACTTAAAATATAGGTTCAATTTTTCTTTCTTAAATCAAGGTTCAAATTTATCAGTATGCAGACCATGGCCTAAATGTTCTCTGTCACTCTCTAGGCATGATTATAACAGCTGACAGGGACAACACCAATGCTTCTTTTCTCATTTTATGAGTGTGAAGCTTCATGGATTACTGTGTGGGAACCAGGCAAGCACAGTTTTCACCTGGGGTGGGGAGGTAAGATTATTCCCACGAGCTGGGAGTGGTTTCCAAAGAACATTTCACCATCAGACTCCTGCTGTCAGTGGCTTGTTTGTGTGAGAATTTCAGTGCCAGGCAGTGACCAAGGCCCTCTGCTTAGCAGTAGAGTTGGGCTTACCTTTTACCAAGTGTTGTGGGGAATAATCCAATATATTTTGAATTTTAAATTAGCTTAGGTTTTGTCATTTTTATTGTTATCATGATAAGCTGCAAAAAGAGAGACTTGAATCATTATTCTTTCAAAAGCTACCACTAATACTTAATATTACCAATCAATGAATAGACTTTTTCCATTATTTCCTTGACTCCATGAGAACAAGATATAGGAGTTTAGGCATCTTCATTTATTCCTTCAAACACAGGTATATTTCTTCAGTTTCATATAGGAAGACTTGAGTGTGCTGACAGGCACAGGGCCTGGTGGTCTCAAAGACTCACACAATTTCCCCAAGGGGTCTGTCACATGCCATGCACCTTGCTGAGGGTTCACATCATTTTTTCATCTTTTAAATAATTTTTGCTATCAGCAAAGCACTGGGCTCTGGGCCTGGGAGGGAACATATAAATGAGAAATGAGACATAATCTGTAGAGCAGAGGATGTGTACACAAAGGAGTCAAGAATTTGCTTGCATCTCAGATTTGGAGAAAGCTGATTCTGAGAGCAGCCAGCCTCCAAATTGCCAGTGCAAAGGAAACTTACATTTATTGGACACCTAACATGTGATGTATTACTTTGCTCAGGCTGCCATAACAAAGTGCCACAGACTGGGTGGCTCAGCCAACAGAAATTTACTGTCTCACAGCCCTGAAGGATGGAATACCAAGACCAAAGTTTCAGCAGGGTTGATTTCCTCTGTAGCTTCTCTCCTTGGCTTGTAGATGGCTTTCTTCCAGCTGTGTCTTTATGTGGTCTCTCTGTGTGTGCGTCCTAATCTTTTCTTATAAGGACACTAGTCAGATTGATTATGGTTCATACATATGACCTAATGTTACCTCAATTATCTTGTTAAAGTCTATTCCAAATATGCATTCTGAGCTGTCAGGGGTTAAGCCCAACAAGAATTTTTTTTCTGATATTTTTCTAGAACTTTTTACTTTAATCAATCTTTTTGTTAGAGTATACTTTACTTATTAGGCTGTTATAGTTGTCCCATTTTTTTCCCCTTTGCCACCCTCTGCCTGGTATCCCCCTTCCCTCCAGCAATCTGCACCCCCTTAGTTCATGTCCATGGGTTGTAAGTGTAAGTTTTTTGGCTTCTCCTTTATCTGTACTATGCTTAACATCCCCCCGTCTATTTTGTTCCTACCAATTATGCTTCATGAGCCCTATATCACTTTCCCCTACCCCTGCTTCCTCCTCCCAGGTGATAACCCTCCAAATGATCCCCATACCTACTATTCTATGCCAGTTCTGGCCCACATAAATTTTGGGGGGATACAATTCAGCCCATAATCTGCACCAATTTTTCTGTATGTATTATTATTACATTAACTCCTTCACTTCCCCCTCAGGAAAAATGATGTTATTGTCATTTGCAGATAAACAAATTGGAGAAGTAGAATAGAAAAGTGCAAAAATCTGGGACTTTCTAATGGAACATGTCTTGCCACATCAGCTATGTGACCTTGGTTATTTTTAACTCTGAGCTTTAGCAGATAAAAGGGGATGAATTTTGGTGAAAAATCAGCCTGCTATAACAAGACAATATTACCTGTCTGCAGTCAGACAAAAGATAAATGTCTCTACTAATCAAGGGATCCTTAACATTTTAAATTCCTGGATGAATGCTTGACCACTTTGTATATCTGAAATGTTTTACTGTACAACTATTGAGTCCCTTTACAATGTATATTGTCAATGAAAAGCCTTTGTGAAATATGGTAACTTAATACAAGGTCCACCGTCCCCATTCACAGCGTCATGAGGTTTCCTCTCCCACATCTGTGTCACGAGATGAAGCCTTCTGGATGTAAATGAAAGCCTGAGATTATAATAAATTAACAATCGGGGGACTGATGACCTCTCCTTTCCAATTGGTGGTACTTCTCTCCTAACTTTCTCTACTCCTTTTTTAAAAAAAATGATTAACTTACTTTTAATTCTGAGTGTGTCAGCTTATCACACTACAAATATCCTATTTCTTATGATTGTGCTGACTAAATGAGATAATGTGGGTATAGAACATTGCATAGGACAGTGTCAATATTTTGAGTATATTAATAAATGGTGGAAGAAGCTGCTGGTGCCCTCAGATATAATCCTTTTTATTCCTATTTTGAATCTTTGATTTCAGAACTGAAAACTTTCAATAGCTGCTCTTGCTAATGTTTTGTTAATATTTGTGAAACAATTAAAGTTTTTAATGCAATAATCTTATTTGCTAATAAATATTACACACAAAAAGATTAATAAGAAGCCTAATTATTACATGAATTTTTAAACTTCTGATTAAAACAAAGTATCATGAAATGGATTACTTCCTATAAAAATGAGCAGCTAACTTTTCTGACATCAGCCTTTAAAAAAGAATTTGTCATATTTATGTGTGAACACTTTTCCTGAAATTAACATTCTTCCACTGTCTGTTAGTGGAAGTGATTACTTCTGAAAATTAAAGTTAAGTGCTAAATGTTCTAAACAGGACCTTCCATGGGTTGATAAAAAAAGTATTTTGTTTCCCTAAAAACTGCAAAATTTTCATGAATATTTTAGTCAGGTTTTTTTTCTTTTCATTGCCATCTACTTTTATGACGGAAGCTGTGAAACATTTCCATTACACTCTTTAGATTTTTATGGAAGCTTGGTAGAAAATATATTTTTCAGTGAACATCAGAAACAAATGTGGAATTATAGCAACTATACTGCGGTTAATATCTGGGCCTTCATTCTGGTCTCATAAGTGGTATAAATTTACTGACAATTCTGAAGACAAATGCATGTGGGGCTAAAAAAATTAATATGCATACTTTTCCTCCCACTGTATATGTTCTTCTAGCTGGGTTAATAATTAAATTGACAGAGATATATAATAGGAAAAAAATCAAATTTTAATACATGGAGAATTAACATGAGCATGAAAATTTTGATGACAGTGAGGCAACATTGGGTACATATGAGATTTTGGACATAGGAGAAAGTCGGAGGGAGGACCGCAGGGTATTAGATTTCAGAAGCGAGGATGGGGGTGGTTTACAAGTAGTTGAGGAAGAGATGTTCATACATGACAGGAAAATTCTTGCTGGGCAACTCAGAAACTAAGGGACACAGAAGCTAACAAGCTAACAATCTAGCTAACAAGCACCTGCCTGAGGCACTCTATTTACTGGCCTTAATTCAAATTAGGCTAAGGCAACATGCAAAGATTCCCTTCCTAAAGTAGGTTTTCTGTCTAAATCTTTTAGGCAGCAATGATTCTTTCTGAGTCTTCTTTCTACATAAATAGCTTGAAATCAATATTCCAAAAATGCAGCTTCAGGATGGCAGAACTTCGATGTATCTTCAATCACACATTTGGTCGTGATTTTATACCTTTTATAAAAATCAAGTTACTTGCTTATTGCAAATGGTAAGATCATCCTAACACCTTTTTTTGGTAACAAATTGGTTTTTGTAAAATATCTGAATCCTCTGGAGTCTTTTGTACTGTTTGGTAGTGCTAACATTTAAACAGGATTCTCCCTTTTAGAATCAGAGCTAAAACACTTTAAAAAGCAGGATGCAAAATATTGCAGTATCTCATTATGGAGTTGTGGTTTACTTTAAAAATGTGTTTATTGATTTTCGAAACAAGTAAAGATAATAATTGAAGGGCTGACCATCCAGAACAGCTGAGATGGGAGGCTGAAGGGGAACTGCTTGCAGGGAAGTGTAGGAGATGAGGGCCAGTTGACCATCTAGACTGGAAAGAAGGTACTGCCCAAGGCGGCATTTTTGTGCCTTCTTGATTTGTTTCACAAATTTTAAAAAAGACTTTAAAAAGTGTCTACCTAACCAGTTTTATTTTAATGCTAATTTTGAATGGGCTAAACAGGACGTTTTGATGTGTAATTCTGTTCACATGCATAATGAATTCAGGCTGGGACTGAGCTTTGAAAAATGAATGTCTTTCACGTGCAGGGTTTGACGACTTTAATGGGGGAGGTGCCTCAGTTCTTAAGCCCCACCAACCAAGAACAGAAGCAAGATACTGGTTTTCTATAAGGATGGGAAAATATGGATCACTGTAAGTAAAATTGCTGAGAGAAAGAAACCTGGGGGCCAAGATCATATATTCTTTGGCAAGAAACAATAAAAAATGGAACATATGATATTTGGTGATTGTCAGAAATTATTCAGATTTTTAATTACTATAAGTAACAGGAATAGCTACTTTTTATTGGGCAACTTGCCTGCCAGGCTCCTCATTTGCATTGTCTAATGTAATTTCCATAACGATTGTGTGAAGTAGGAATTGCCAACCTTGAGGATTTAGAAGGTAAATAACTGGGCCAAGGTTCTTCAGGTTGTTAGGGATACAGCCCAAACTTTAACCCCACAGAAGCTCCTTTCCACACTGTTTCTGTTTTTATTTTACCTTCTCTCTTCCTTTCGTTATGCTTTGGTATACGGCATTATGAATAAATTAATAACCGTCAAAAAACCCAAAAAAGGTATTTTACCCAAATGAAAAATAATTTGATACAGAAGTAGTTTATACCTATTGGATTTCTTAAGTAGCAAGTTTGTTTTTAAAATTTTGACCTAAAAAACATGTCTTTAAAACATAAGGAATGTTCTCACATTATCGAATTCTTTATAGAAACCATAACTAAAATGGTCTTAAAATTGGGGAATCAAAAACGAGACATTGATCTTCTTGCCGAAAAAAAAAAAAGGTGTATTACGCCATTGTTTGAGAAAGTTGTCACTGTGAACATCCTCTGAGTGGTATGAGCCATCTAGATATTTTATATTTAATCAATCGCTTATTACCTGCTTCGTAAGGGCTGAGCTTTTCAGCTGGGTGTAAGTATTAAACAGCAGTTGCCTGCCTCTTTTAGTCCTCATTCTGGACTCAAGTGGTGGTGGTGGTGGGGGGGCGGGGCGGTTTAATGATATTCATCTGTTACCACTTTTGGCTTAACCAGCTAATGACTTTTCATGTTTACGTTTTTATTGTTTATGTTTTATCGGTTCTTCTCGCCTCCTGGAGAATGCCGAGCAGGTCGATGCCGTGGTTCCGCAACAAGCCGTTACCAGTGCCAGCACATTGTGTTTTAACCAATGAAACATCCCTCCCACCTGGTGAGGACAAAACTGCGGAGAACTTCCAGTGCTTTTTAAACCGACAAACACACTTACAGAACAATATCCTTGAAATGCCTCTCAGAAGCATATCATTGTCTTTATGTGGAATAATTAAGTGTAGTAGTCAGTGGGACACAAGATGGAAAATTACTAGAATAAATCGAATACATTTTTTCCTTTGGAAAATAAAACAGACACCTTAGGTGATTAGGGCCCAGTGCCTTGGAGAAGAGACAATTGACTCTGTCAATTTGTTTCCAAAAAAAGATATTTAGTGATGCAGTGCCCTGTGTTGCAATTCAACACAGAGCACTTTGTCAACTGCTTGATGTAAATGACAGATGTTTAATCTTAATGGTGCTGCAGAACACACTTTGTTAAGAAGGCTACAAACCAGATGTTCACAATATTATTTGTTTGAGAGAAAGAGAGGAAAAAAGTCTCTTCACATTGCTGTGGGTAGAAAAAAATCTGTCGGAGTAGCTAACAGATGACAGGGAGGTTGTACATGGAAGCAGGGTTCCAAACTACATTTGTGTTCTAAAACTGTAAGATAACCCACAGCAAGTTAGGGTTGTCTGGAAGTTCAAAAGATCAAGTCCACCGTACTTATGACTTCCACATTATTTTGAGTGAGTGAAATGTGAGTGTTTCTGTGGTCATAACACAGAGACGGTAAGAAGCTCAGCATTTACAGCTGTAAGGGCAGGAGGTGACAGAGAGCAAAGGAATCTCATACCTTTTCATCTTTAACCACACCTGCCTCTCCTGTAGTCCCCTGGGGTAAAACAAACGTCTCTTAATCGGTTTCCCTGACCAGCAGGCAATAAGTAGGGAAGTATAAAGTCACAGCTGTTACTTAAAAATACAAAAAAAAAAACCCCAAACGAAAAACCAATCAAAGTTCTGAAATTCATACACATATGAGTATTTAAATACCAGGTACCTCTGCCTACTTACTTGGCTCTAACTCTATATTATGTCACCACGCAACCTTTTTTTTTCCTCTTCAAAGCAACTTCTCAAGTTCATTTCAACCAGATCTCTCTTGTACGAAAAGTGTGACAGGTACCTCCTAGCCTGGGCCCTTGTTCCATGGGAACCTCCAAGTATTTTTTAATTACCTGATTTAGAAACGAGGGACTACCTTCATGGCCATTGTCCTTTTCTGCTTCCTGTCCATTCATTATTGCATTGTAGCTCAGGCATATGAAGTCCCTTGAAAGCTTTACTTTGCTTTTAATGTAGAACACTGTACCTGTAAAGCAAGACACAGAATCATTTTAATCCTTGCAAATATTTCTTTTAAAAATATATCAGAATAGGCTAGGTTATACTGTGATATCAACCAATCCTGAAATGTCAGTGGCTTAAAACAATTCATGCCTATTCTGAGTGTCAGCATGGACTAACCCTCCAGAACCCAAGCAGATGAAATAGTCACCAGCAGCTGTGCTAGAGAGAAAAAGACAGTTCTGGAGGATTTTGGACTAACGGTTAAATTCTTAGTTTAGAAGTGACCCATTACTTCTGCTTGCAAAGCATTGAACAGAATTAGTCACATAGTTTAACCCAGTACCAGCAATGGGAAGAGAAAAAAGTTCTGCAAACAGAAGGTAATTGCTTTCACAGAAAGAAATCATGCATGGCAAAACCACTGAGCACTCCCACTTCCATTCTAACTTTGAACTAATGTCTGCTGTCTTTCCATGTAATGCTCAGAAATGTAAATATCTGCTCTGGTAAGCATGCATGGTCATTAGTCCTTTATGCTGTTCTGTAATGAACAGTAAAAAAAAAGGCATAGAAATGTTGTTCTTTGTCTTTCACTGCCTGGCTTATTTCGCTTAGCATAATGTTTTCCAGATCCATCCATGCTGTCTCAAAGGGTAGGAGCTCCTTCTTTCTTTCTGTTGCATAGAATCCCATTGTGTGAATGGACCATATTTTTTGATCCATTCATTTACTGATGGGCACTTAGGTTGCTTCCAGCACTTGGCTATTGTAAATTGTGCTGCTATAAACATTGGGGTGCGTAGGTTCTTCTGGATTGGTGTTTCATGGTTCTTAGAACATAATCCTAGCAGTGGAATTGCTGGGTCAAAAGGCAGATCCATTTTTAATTTTCTGAGGAAATTCCATATTGTTTTCCACAGTGGTTGCACCAGTCTGCAATCCCGCCAACAGTGCACTAGGGTTCCCTTTTTTCCATAATCTCTCCAATGGGTGTTGTTTGTTGCTTTGTTTACGATGGCCATTCTGACCTGTGTGAAGTGGTACTTCACTGTGGTTTTAATTTGCATCTCTTTGATAGCTAGCAATACTGAGCATCTTTTCATGTGTCTCTTGATCCTCTGTATGTCCTCCTTGCAGACATGTCTGTTCAAGTCCTTTGCCCATTTTTTAATTGGGTTGCTTGTCTTCTTAGAGTGGAGTAGTGTAAGTTTTTTATATATTTTAGAGATTAAACCCATGTCTTAGGTATCATTGGCAAATATGTTTTCTCATATGGTTGGTTGTCTTTTTATTTGAATACTGGTTTCTTTAGCCGTGCAAAAGCTTTTTATTTTGATGAGATCCCATTTGTTTATCTTTTCCTATATGTCCCTTGCTCTAGGGGACATATCAGTGAAAATACTGCTATGTGGAATGTCTGAGATTTTCCTGCCTATATTCTCCTCTAGGACTTTAATGGTATCACAATTTATACGATCTAACCTTTAACAGGAAACTAATCAACAAAACAAACAAACAAGCAAAATATAAACAAAGACACCAAAAGGGAGAACAGGCTGACAGTGACCAGAGGGGAGAGGGGAGAAATTTCCAGGGGAAAAGGGTGAAGGGTTTTCAGTAACAAGTATAAAGGACACAAAGACAGTAATGGTGGGCAGGGGCAGGGTGGAAATGGGAGGGAGGTGGGAAGGGCTGGGGGGTTGGGCTGGGGTAACGGGAAAGGCAGAAAACTGCACTTGAACAACAATAAAAATAAAATAAAATAAAAAAGAAAAAGAAAAGAAAATGTGGTACATACATATAATGAGATTTTAGTTAGCCTTTAAAAAAAAAGAAGTGTTGTCCTTGTGAATGTTTGTTTAGCTTTATATGCTTTAAAACATCTCAATGGCTATAAGCCGACAGAACTACTTCCCATATCCTATGGGCATTTAAATAAAATGTATGGGAAGAACTCTGAAAATATTTTGTTAAATCTAGCAAAAATTTTCACCTTTTTATGTAGAGTTCATAATTTGTTTCATTATTTCATTTCTTAAAACCAGTATGAAATCCATAAAAAACATCATGAGAAATAATGAGAATTTAAAAAAATAATATACTGTTACATGAAAATTGACTCAGCTCTTCTGCATAATCCCTATTGGGTTAAAATGCAAATTATATTTTCACTTGTGAGAACTTCAGGAAGATTCCTTTTTGTGCAACTGTTGCCAAAAAGTCAGCATGAGTGGGGAGTTTGCTTTGAGTTTCTGTGTGTTGTACTCAGTGCAGCAGAGAACAGCAGGGCAGCCCTGTGGTGACCATCTTGCCTATTATTGTTTCACTATCTATATTTTAGTAAGGACACAGTATAACTGCAACATAACAGAAGCTTTATGTTCCAACATAATGATTAAAGAATATCAATAATGCAGGCTCCAAGGAACAGAACAGACTTAGTGCTATTTCCTTTTCAGTCTGAAGGAAGCCAAAATGAACTATCAATGAAGGTTATAGTCCATCAACCTAGAAATCAATAGAAAAACAAGTCATTGCATAACACAATTCATTCAAATTGTGAGGGTCCCTACGAGTTCTTTAGGAGCAGGAATATATCTTCCTAAATATACTTTGATTTTGGAACATTTTGAGTGTACCAGGCAGCAAAGCTGTACTTTACTGAAGTGCTACCATATCAGAACAGCCACTAAGCTAGGTATTTGGAGTCTATTTTATTAGTACTAGGCAAACCACAAAACAGATAAAACAGTTTTATGGCCTACATCTGGTTGAATAATAAAACATATGGCTGTATAGTCAAGAATGTACAGCTATAAGTTACTGTAAATACTCAACTCATGATAGTGATGGAGATAACAGCACGTGGCATACAGTAAGGCTTATTCTTTTATGAATCATAGAATGAATATTTATGCTTCCCAGACATTTGGGATGGGATTTGCTAATTATAGTAGGGTTTGTATTATTCCTTTGTTCAGTTTACTTTATTTTTAGGTTAATTTACTTTATTTATAGCAGAGCTAAGGTAGCTTCAGGAAGGGACTGACATACACACTTTCATACTTGATTTTATATTTTGTACTTGTCTCGTGATTCTCTATGGCGGGTCTCCACCTAAAGTCTCCTGTTGGCTTTAGAAGAATATTCTAAGGCAAAAAAATTAACTAATTTTTTCATACATTGTAGAGAGTTATGGAGTTGATGAGTAATATATAAAAACTCAAGTTGTTACATTGAGGAAGCTGTGAAACTAAAGATAATAACTGAGAAAAAGTGGAATAGAAAAATCACATCGTCACATCTGGTACATTATTCCTTATGTCACTAGCACAAAGCACAAGTCAATTGCTACCCCCTGGTCATATAGCTATCAGAAAAATGGGAGCTCAAAACAAAATTTATTTTCAGGGCATGGATATTATAAAATAAGGTATTTGTATATTATAAAACTGTACTGTAGTCTAGCATCTTATTCCAAAGAACTACCATTAGCCCGAGCTAAGCACAGGAGGTAAAAAGGTTTAGTGCATACCCACTGTGTTCAACTAGGGTAGAGAAGACCACCATTCGGGCTGTGTGACAGGCACAGTTTTAGATGCTTGGGATGTATCAGTGAGCAAAGCAGAGATCTGTGGCCTTGTGGGTTACATGCTATTGGGAGGAGGTGAGACAGAAAATAAACAATTGATACAGTAGATAAATAAATTATATAGCATATTAGAGTGGGACGTGTCCTATGAAAAAAAGATAAAACAATTTAAAATGGAGTAGTCAGAGAAGTCACCAAGAAAGTGTCACCGAATAATGACTTGAAAGAGTTATTACTCTTTCAAGGGACTCAGCTATGCAGATATCTCAGGGCAGATCATCCCTGCAGGAGGCACAGCCAGTACAAAATCTTTAATGTTAACATATATCTGGCCTGTTTGAGGGATAGCAAGGTTGCTGGTGTCGAGTGAGGAGAGAGAGAGAGAAAAAAAATAGATGGGGTCAAAGTAAGTAGTTCATTATGGTGACTGTGAATGATTTGGATCTGGAAGATATAATGGATACTCAGCTGTTTTATCCTAGTAGTATGTAAGCCATTGGACAAGCTTGAGAAGAAAAGTGACATGAACCAGTTTATGTTTTAAAAGAACCTAACTGTTTTGTCAAGAGAGTCAAGGGTTAAAGCAGGAAGACCAATTGGGTGACAATAGCAATAGTTTAGGCAAGAGAAGATGATGGTTTGGATCAAGGTAACACTGAAAAAGTTGTGAGAAGTGTTAGATTTGGGATGTATTTTGAAGGCACACAAACAAACTGATGGGAGAAAGGGAGAAGTCAAAGATGATCCCAGGTAGGTTTTTTGTTTTCTTTTGATTTTGACTAAGCCACTGGAAGGATAAAGTTGCCATCAACTGAGATGGAAAATCTGACCCTAGAATAGCTTTTAGAGGGGAGATCAGTAGTAGTTCAGTTTTAGTCACATGAAAATTGAGATATTATGGTACACTAGTTGCCTGTGATCTGTGATAGAATAAAAATTCCTATCTAAATGTATATAAGTTTTAAAAGAAGTTGATTAATTAAATAATTGAATAATAGTACTCTAAGATATATAAGTGTCACCATAATTGTGAATGAATGGCTAAAATTTGGGAAATTTAACTCAAATCACAGAGATGGTAGGTGACCTAGCTGATTTTATGTTACTACACAATGAATTATGTTATTATTATATTAAACTCCTGAAAAAACAAATGATGTTCAACTGAACTTTTTCTTTGACTATTGTACAGTGTGAATCTCAGACCAACTCATTCACATACTTGTTAATTCAAAAAAGACCTGAGTGTTTTACTTGAGAACAAAGTAGGTGATTTTCAGATATTTTAGTAGAAGTGTAAAGAACAAGGGACAAAATGATTTCAGTGCATTTTGGAGTTGTTGGTGAAGATCTGCAGAATGGCAATTCTGGATGCCACAAAGTGAGGAAAACATTTCAAAGTAAAATGTGTTCAAAGTGAGGTGATCAAGATGCAAAATGGCTCGGGGACCTTATCACATGAGGAATGATGGAAAGAACAGGGATGCTACATAAGATTAAGAAAAATACCTCTAACTGTTTGAACAAAATAAAATTTAAGGTATGTACTTACAAGAGGGATAAAATTCCTGAGAGATAAAATGGATGGAAGTTGAAAGGAAGCAGAGTAAGTTTCAAAAAAAGCAAACACTTCTCAGTGATTAAGAATATCTAAAAAAGAAATGGCTTGCCTTGTGAGCATATAAACTCTGTCACTGGACAGAATCCAGCAGATGGTTGATAATCACTGTCAGGGATTTGAATTGAATCATTAAATTTTAGAATTAAAAAGAAACTTACAAACTCTACATCAAAATTCTACTGAAAGAGGAACCAGATTAGTGAAACGCTATGGTCTTGTTCAATTCCCAGTTTCTGTTACTATAAAAGTTCTCAAATTCTACCCATGGATTCTCTCTCTTTGAGCTACAAAACACATGACTTGAGCTCGCCATATGCTGAACATTGATTGCTCGTTGGTTGTTTTCTACTCGTCCCATGCTTCTATTCTTAGGCTTCTAAAAAATTGAATTATAAGGTTTTTCAAGGTCAGTTACATTTGTTTTGAGACCTGTTTATGCCAATTTTATTTTCTGTTGGAATGACATGAGTTAATTAACTATAAGGTAAACCAATGACATCTGAATATGAGAAAGGAGTTGTTATTTCTGTGAAATGGAAGTGTTTACTTGGGGAAATCCCCATAGAAGAATAATGAAAGATTGCTGTTGAATTAGATGTGGGGGAAAAAACTTTTAAAAGACTAAAAAAATTCTAGAAGGATTCCGCTTTCATATTGTAGTTCTTAATCTATTTTTAAAGCAAGTGAAATTGAGAATTATATGTGATGTTATGGATTGAATTTTGTCACCCCCCAATTTGTATGGTAAAGTCCCAAGGACCTCTGAATACAATTGCATTTGGAGATCACTTTTAAAAAGTGGCTAATTTAAAAGGAGATATTTAGGATGGGGCCTTAATCTGATATGATCGTTGTCCTCATAAGAAAAGGAAGAGACACCAGAGATGGGTAAACACAGAGAAAAAGAGAAAAGACCAGACAAAGATGCAGTAAGAAAGCTATCTAAAGCCACAGGGGAGGCCACGGAGAGACCAATCCTGATGACGCCTTGATCTTGGGCTTCTAGCCTCCAGAACTATGAGAACATACATTTCTGCTTAAGCTAGTGAGCCTGTGATGTTTTCTTATGGCATCCTTCAACAAATTAATACAGATGGAGTATGGGACAATTTATTTTAAAAAAAAGAAAGACTGTCAATTAAAAGACTCAAACTCAAAAGTCTGGTGAAGAGATAGATATTTTAAGTGTTAAATTATTAAGGTACACGCATCTATTATTGTGATTAGCAGCCTGGCCTACTGTTTTGATTAATACACCAGTTAACAGGTTCTTTTCTTTCAGAGTGGTGGGCATCTACTGTGTTTGATATCTCTCTTTTATTTGTTCCTAAACATTTTATCTGGGACTATTTATTATGGTTCCAGGAAAGAAGTCATGAAGGATGTTAACAACTGGACACTGTTCTGATGTTAAGAAGCTAAGTGATTTGAGCAAGACACACAAATAACTCTCCTTTGAGGCAGTAGGATGATGAGTCATTACTGAGAAACATGAAGTGCTGCAGGAGTCTAGGGAAGGTGGGACTGTTCTAGTAGAGATGATCAAAGAACAAATGAATTCACTTGTAAGGCTGGAGGTAAGATTTTTGACACGTGGAATTAGGCAGGAATGTTATTTTAAATAGAAGGGCTGGTGTGAGGAAAGCCACAAAGTTTTGGAAGGTCACAGGCCATTTTTGGAATGACTACTTGTTCTGTTTGACTTAAAGCATGGTGATCAGTGGATAGTTACATGGCTTACCAGGCCTTCTTTGGTACAGCTGTGCCTATCCGTTCCAGCCTCAATTCCTAATTCCTTACTACTTTTCTCCTTATGCTGTGTCAGTATAGTAATTGTGACTATCATCATTGTGCTTATCACCTCCCTGCCTAGCTAGGCTTAAATTAAAAAAAAATTTAGCTCAGGCATCAGCTCCTTAGGAAAATTGTACTATTGTCTTACCACTTCCATATCACACTACAAAAAACTTAGTGGCTTATGACAACACGGATTCATTCTGAATATTCGATATCTGATGCCATCTGACTGGGCTCAAATAGAGATGCTGATTCAACTGCCTTCCTTTCCAGAGGGTCTAGGTGCAAACTCATCTTTTGCCTTTCCCAGCTTTCAGAGGCTGTGCACACTCCTTGGCCCACAGTCCCCTCCTCCTTTATCACCAGCAATGACAAGTTGAGGCCTTTTCACATTTTATCTACTTCTAACTCACCCTTTCACTTTTAAGGGCCTCAGTGATTATTTTGAGTCCCGCTGCATAATCCAGGATAATCGCCATACTTTAAATTTAGTGGATCAGCAAATTTAATTTAATTTGTAGCCTTAATTTCTCTTTAACCTAATATATCCACAGATTTGGGGAATTAGGTCATGGATGTTAGGACCATTACTCTGTCTACCTCAGAAACCTTCCTCACTTTTCCCATCCATGCCAGGTAGGGCTTTTGCTCTCATAATATCTTATGTATAGTACACCTCAAGCTTTACACTTACCATTGGTTAGTTATAATTTTAAATGCTTTATATTTGATTGTAACTTTATTCATCATATCTTCCATTATCTTTCCAACTTAGCTTGTTGAGATCTCTTAGCTTGTTGAAGGTCATGTCTCATTTATCTTGTAATTGTTTTTGTGGCCTTAGTAAATGGCACATGGTAGTTACACAATAAAGTAGAGGAACTAAGGGAGAGAGAAAGTAAATGCCTTATAAAATTATATGGAATGTATTAAATAATGATGACTTTGTAAAAATGACTAATTTCAAAGTTTTGGAAAGGAGATGGCTGAGTCTAGGGACATATTTATGAGAGAATTCTTTACGCACGCTGGGTAGTGGAAACCTGGCAGTTCTGCACTGAACCTGATAGTTCAGGGAGTAGAGTGAAAAGTAAATTCATGAATATGTCTTCAATAGTTCACTTTTTCACCTTTTCTTTTTTCTCTTGGTGAAAGAGGAATGAGAAAGTAGATAAGGAAATACCCTGATGCTATAAAGAGGCTGAATTCAGCTGGGCTAACAGGGTGTTTCTTGGGTGATAGGGGCAAGCAAAGGTGTGTGACTTCACAAAACAATCCTGAGTCAACATTTAAGCATCAGAAGACCAGCTGCCATCAGAGTGAAGTGATAAGAAGGCAGCATTTGCTTTGTGATCCACCCTCCCATTCTGATCTCTCCTCATGCATTCTCACAATCACTCAGCCCTTCCCTTGACAATGCAAATAACTATGCTTGAGTATTGCTTTCTCAATTAGAAGTTAATCCATTTATAAGTAAATAATCCCCAGGAAGTTGCAAAAAAGACTGAATCACTCCATGAAATAATTTCTAAACTATTCTCAATTCCTTGTTTCTCAGAGGCTCTATGAAATAGGCTCTGCACTTCCCCATCTGAAGCCAGCTGAGAAGTTCACATCGCTAGCTTGTCTGTCTCTGGAGCAGAGCACTTCCCCTTCTCTGAGCAGGATTCATTAGCTGACACTGAGACCCTCAAAATATTTGAATATTTTGAAACTTGGACCCTCACAAAGTTTCAAAAACAATCCTCAGATCTGATTGTTCAAAATGATTGTTTGATTTAATTGTCCTCTATTTGCTCCTACTTTTCTGTATCCTGGGGATTCTTTCTAAATTGTCTCTTTCTCCCCCTTTACGGTGATTGCAGTGTTGTTTAAACTTATATTTCTAATAATAACAATTGTTTTCTGAGCACCTAGTCTATATCCAGTTATTGTACACTCATTGTTTCTACCTCAAAAGTCCTGCACATACATTTTGTTCCACCAGTCTTAAAGAGACGTCCTGGGGGTGGGTGCATAGTTAGTAAGCAACAAAGATAAGATGTCATGTGGATCTGACACCAAAAGTGATCTGACTTTTCTGCTCATTGCTGTCTTTTGAAGAGGAGCATGAAGGATGAGGCAATAAGAGAGGGATGGGGTCAAGGGAGAGAACATGATTCTGATAGGTAAAGAGCAACCAAACAAACTGCTGTTGTTGACTTCTTTGAAATGGTAGCTCAAGTGGTTCTTATTAAGGGCCTGTAATAGGCCTCCTGAAAATGTCTACAAGGATAGTTTAGGTGACATCTGGGATGGATGTTGTTGGCCTTGTCAGATTTTTCCTCCTCTTCCTCCATTTTAGATGATAGGATAAGTTAATATATTTAGAACCAGCCAGCTGGACTCAGTTTAGATAATGCCAAAGTGGTCAGCAGTGCCCAAAGCATGCCAGTGAGGAGTTGGTCTTGGGCACACTTCTCTCCATCAGTCCAGGAGGCTATTGACCATGGGTAGACCTTGACTGCATTGTGTGATGAGTTTCTCTGCAGCTTGTTTGATCTGGTGCTGGTCAACCCTAATTCTCAACAAACACTACTAGAGTATTGTCCTCAATATTTTTCATCATCATGGATAAGGAACTTGACGAGGTGGTAATGATGGAATCTGCTTCTTTGTGGAGGGCTCTTCCAAGGGTACCTGGGTTGCCACCGCAGTCCCAGGGACTTGTGCCACAGAAAAGTAAGTGACTATGGATGTTCATGGCTGTGAACGCCTTTCAGCATCAGCTTCTTAACCTTCAAAGACTGCTTTGGCTTTGATTTTGCAGGGGAGGGGTGTGGGTGTCAGGGGTTTCCTTCTTTGCTTTCAACACCATCTTCATAAAAAAATCTCTCAGCCCCAGATGTTTTATATCTTTTACAATCAGTTGCCCTGAACAGAATAGATAGAAATGAAGTAAATAAAATGTTGACATCACTTTTGAGGATGTTCTGAAGGAGAACAAATTCTTAAGAAAAAATATAAACTTTCAAATGTAGCAACCTGGAAACCCAGCAAGAAAGCAAATTGTTTACAACAGCAGCTCATTAGAATTTGTCTTAGAATTTCCCCTTTCTGCAGATGACTCACCATGTCACTAATTAGGGAAAAAGGATGCAAACTAGATTGATCAGCCTTTATTTCCTGGGAAGATGACAAAAAATGCTTATCAATAAACTTCTACGAAGCTGTGGAAACCAATGAAATGCAGATTTGACAAATTAGTTTTGAGATTAGTGCACAGTGGGAGGACTTTAGGCATTTAGTTTTGCCTCTTGCCCAGATAAAACCCCACTGGGAGTAGTGGCTTGCAGAGGGGAATCAGAAATGCAATGCAATGACGTTATAGAATTCACAGCCTTCGCTTTCAAAGCCACAGTTTGAAAAATAAATTTGTGTGTTAAACATTAAGATGAAGTTTAATACCTACTTGTTAAAAACCTTTGAAGAGAGAAAATGGGATACTTTGTTCTGGAATAGATCACTTGCTTGAATTTGACATTACTTTTATCACATTTCCTTTGAAAGATGTTTCAGACTTAACACTTGACCTCTTTGAGAAGATAAAAGTCCTATATCCTATTGACAAAAATGTGTGTTTGTGTAAATGAAATTCATTCTGTAATCATAAAAATATGGTTCAATGGCTTCAAAATTAAATGATTTAAAACAAATTTCAAAAATGCAAGCTTGATATACTTAACATTTGTAAAAATGTTTGCAAGTACACAATGTAGACATGGTACATATGCAATGTCTTTATGTAATTAGCTGCATTATAATTTCTTTGCCTTCCGAAATAAAAATTTCAGAATAAAACATAAACCATCTTGGATGGGTATTTATGTTCTATGTGTTTGGGGTAAATAAACCAGAGACAAAATTAGTATATTTATATTATTATTATTTTTAAATGAACCCCCCTATAAGGATATATTTTTTAAAAATACTATGGCCTGATGCTTCTCCCAGAGCTTGAGATATAAATTGATCTGCAGTGTGGTACTCAGCCTCAGGATATTTGAAAGCATCCCGGGTGATTCTAAGGAGGTGGCAAAACTGAGAACCAGTGTGTTAGAACTATACATTTGATCTGCAATAATGTAGTACTTCTCAAACTTCAGCGATCATGCATTTAATTACACTTTTACACTATATCATAAAACAGCAGTTCTCAGACTTAGCATGCAACCAGAATCACCTGGAGACTTGTTGGACCCCATCCAAGAGTTTCTGATTCATTAAAGTAGAACCGGGCCCGAGAATCTGCATTTCTAGTTAGTTCCCAGGTGGCACTGATACAGTTGTTCCTGAGACTACACTTTGAGAACCACTTCCTTAAACAGAACTGATCACAGAATCACCTGGAGATTCTTTTAAAAAAACTATCCAAAATGAATTCATGTACCCAGGAGATCCTGATTCAGTAGATGTGAGGCACATTTGTGTTTTTAACCGGCACCTCTGGTTATTCTGATAGGTTCTAGGTTTAGAAAATATTGGAAAAGTGTAACTAAATCCACCTAGTTGACTAAGGTGGATTTAGTTAGTATGATGTTTTAAGCAGTCTAAAATCAAATACCAGATCAGTGATATAATGAACTGAATATTTGTTTGCCTGTAAAGCTCATATGTTGAAATCCTGTAGCAGGGTGCTGCCAAGAGGGGTCTCCAAATAAGGATTTGAATTGGGGTCCAGAAGAGCTTGGAGATGATTGGCTGCACACCCCAGGGCCACCTCCAATGTTGGCAGCTGTGGCCATTTGTGGGAGGAGCCGGAACTGAGGCTGCAGAGGAAGATTGGCTCTGGAATTTAAACACAAGCATGGCAGCCATTTGGTGTCTCTTCTGGGACCACATGGCTTGGTCGAGAGTCAGGACCACACGGCTTTGGAAGTGCTCCCTTTTTTGCCACATGGATGGTGCCAGGAGGCTGTCAGATACAGTACCACACACTGGGCGGAGAGATAAGAAAGGACCGTGCGTGTTTATGGGTATTTTAAAGAACTTTAGTCTGTATAACTTTTAAATAAATAATAACCCCTTTCCATTTATGTCTTTCCTCTGGCGGCAGGCAGAGCGAACCTAGTACGGGGGAGGAGCATCCGGAGAAAAGGGGAGGATTTTCATATTGTTCACTCCCCCGTCTGTTCTGTAACAATCCTACTCGCTCCCCACCGTCATGTGATGGAATTAGGAAATGAGGCCTTTGGCCCGTGACTAGCGTCAGATATCAGGATGAGAGTCGGGGCCCAGACAATAGGATTGCTGCCCTGATGAGAGCCTTGAGAGGGCTTGCTTCCTCTCTGTTCTCTATTGGGACAACACAAGATGTGGGCAGTCTGCAACTCAGAAGAGGTCCTCACCAGAACCCAGTCATGCTGGTACCCTGATCCCAGACTTTTGGCCCCCAGAGTTGTGAGGAATAAGTTTCTGTTGTTTTTAAGTCACACAGTTTCTGGTATTTTTTGCTGAAACAGCCTTAGCTAAGACAAATAATATTCAAAGGAAAGTTGGTATGCGTATTAGCTCTTTAATATCTTTTTGATCAAAGGCATATATTCAAATAAGAACCCCTTAAAGACCTCAGTATTAAGTGAGCAATAACATTGATGGTCAGGTGCACAAGCTCTTTTAATAAAAGAATTCTCTCCTCCCGGTAGGACCTGTGCCCATTTTCCTCATTATCTCCAGTCACTGATGGAGTGCTTGTGCCAAAGTGAGGCCATGTACGAGTTTGTCGCACAGCAGAATGCATGGGCATTTATGTTATGCTGTATTTATAACAGTGTATCTGGCAAAATACTTACATTTTCTTAACAACCAGCATATATTTTAGTTTAACTCATTCTCAGATTTAGAACTAATATTATCCTCATTTTACCAATGAGTAAAATTAGCTAGCATATCAGCCCATGGTGGCTGAGAGTTGGTGTCTCTACTGGTCTATACCTCAAGACCAATGGCTTTTCCTTTGCCTCAAAGTATCCTCTCCCAGTGTTCTATGTTGTTAGGGGAATCTCCTTTTTTGGAATGCTAAGTTACACAGATATACTTCAGAGAATTTAGATTTTAATAAAAACTACCTATCAATGTTTCATACACCATGGTATATTTAGTATACTCATCTATTTGGTTAAAAAATAGTTCATAAATATACAAGGAAAATGTGTAGCTAGCATATGAAATTTAGGATTTTTACTGATATTTACCAATATTTTATCATTATGGTGTTAGTTATACCAATATAATCCCTGAGGCTAATATAGACAGTTAGACTTTTAAAAAGAGATATATTTGAAGGAATTATATTAAGAAATAAAAATGTAGATGTTAATTCAATACAATAAAAACTATGGAAATGTTAAAGTTTGGGGAGCACATTTTTTGAATAAGAAAATATTTTGTTTAGATAACATGGTCCTGAGTAGTACTGAGAGTGTAATAGATGGTCAAATACTTTATGTGTGCAAGGGACAGTTATATACCAAGGAAGATCTGGACTTCCTTGTATTTTCCTGAGGTTTTTTTTTTTTTTTGTGTGTGTATAATTTCCTTTTCATTTCTAAAGATTGTGTCATAAGAAGCTTTATGAAATGGCCATGATTCATTACAAATCTTTTTATAAAAAGGATTTCAATGAAAACAGAATGATTTTTCTTTCTTTAAAGCAGAATTTTCTTTTTTATAACCAAGACAATATATTCCTTTAAAGTGGTATTCTGTGACATTTATAGTGTTGGTGACAAGGTCATAATTTCCATCGTAATGACATGCCTTTTAATGACTCCTAATGCAGAAAGCAGCACAAGTTTTCACGAGCTGTACTATGTATTTCCTATCAAGATCTAGGAGACTCCAAGTACATTTTGACTTAGCAGTTCCAGTGGCCTTTGGTTCACAGGTGTGCCCTAATCGAAGCTTCTTCAAATTATATTTGAGTAGACCAAGATATTCTTAAACCAATAATTCTGGATTTTTCTGCTTTTATTTTGGAGAATGGCTAACTGTAAATAAAGGCTCTCAGCACATTCTCATGAGCTTTTAATGGTCATAGTGAGAATGAATGTGTGGTGATAGGATTAGATTTTGATTTTGGAAGCACTCTTGAATTTTTTTCCAGGTCTATTGAGTAATGTCATCTGCAGAAGTATGGCTACTGCAATGAGGGGAGGAAGATTGTGTGTGTGTGTGTGTGTGTTGGTAGAAAGTAATGTATACAAATAGTAAAGACTGTATAATGTAGACAAAGTTGAAGAGGAAGAAAAACAAATCATTCATTGTCTCGTGATTATGTGAGGGTCTCTATGTGTGTTGCCTCAGCTGTACCCTCTGCAGGTGTCCCATTTTCACCCAGTGGTGCAGTCCGAACATTGTACTCTATGTTGCATAAATATCATTAAAAAACAGTTTTAATATTTTGCAGGTAGCAAAAATAAAGTTTTCATGTGAATTTTAAAAGCCATTTAAATCTATTGCTGAATTTGTGTAGATAGAGCTGTTGAGATATTAATCACCTGTTAAATAGAGGCGTGGTATTTAAAAAGTGTCAGTCTGAAGTGACTAGCACAGTGTATGGAACATTGTAGAGTTCAACCCATATGTATTAAATAACCAAGAAAAATATTGGAACAGAATAATTAATACATACTATTTGTAAAAGTTGTAACATATTAGATATGTTGTAGAGAAGCACCTCCTACAATGGTGAAGGAATGCCTCCCTAGCTCTAAGATTACCAGAGCAATTGAAGTCGGTCCACTGCTTATGTTTTTTTCTGGGGCTGCTGTAATTTAAGTGATTATAGTTCTATATGATCTTTATGACTGCACCACTCCTCTTTCATATAGCTTGGACAGATTTAGATTCCACCGTAAATTTTGCAAAACTGCTCTTGTCTCTCCCACCTGTGATTTTACTTTCATGTTTGTTGGCTTTAAAGAATGAATCATGAGAGGAAAACCATGGTGCCAAGTGTGTGCCTCAATTTATCAGAATTTACATGCTCATTACTTGCTGATGTTGTGTAGCCAGTAATATACAGTGTCAGAAAGTAACCTACATTGGAATAAAATATTGTTTTTTGTCTGTATTTTCTTATGGAGTTGTTAAATGTTTCCAGTTAATCCCATTTGTTAGCCCAATATGGTCTTTCATATTTGTAGAGCACTCATAGCATTATATATTTTTAATAATCATTTTGTGTTTATTTATTTCATTGGATAGCTAAGCCCTTGCAGATATTTCTTTGTGTTTCTTATTGACTTTGTTTTATTTACTGGTAGAATCACCAATTCCTCACCAAAGATGGCAGATGATGTCTGTCATGTGACTACTATGCCTTTTCCTCTCCACTTCAACGGATTTGGTTTGCACAGCTGCCCTACTGCTTTTCTGATGCAATGATGATTAACTTGAAGGCTCACAGCTGCCTTCTTTTGATAGTCTTCTTTTGATGTTCTTCTTCAGGTGGTGGTTACCCTCCTTATTTCTGTTTTGAGAATTTAAGCAAGGCTTGCCACTAAAGCAGCATTGCCTAACATTATTTAGCACCTACAGAAAAATAACCTCATTTTCTTAATTAAATTAGTTACAAATTTCCAGGGAATAACCCAAAGGTCATTATTATCTTTGCAATCCTAAAAACCTATCTATAAGGAAAAACAAGTGTATTATCTTTCAGGGGTGTAAATTAATTTGATTCACACATTGCTCTGGATAGTGGTATAAACAACAAAGGAAAGCAGTATTCTTCGTATTTTGTGAATTTGTATTCTTAATTTTGTATAGAATACCTGAAGTACTTAAAACTTGGTACACAGTGCTGAAATAATAAATTGCTAAAGAGCTATTTTAACCTTTGACTAACTTTATTTACTCACTCTATCTATTAAACATAATTATGTATAAATATCTTACAGGAATCTTATACTTTTCTGAAAGAATTTTTCTTTGAATATACTCTGAAAGAGAAAGATAAACACCATACGATTTTACTCATATGTGAACTCAAACAAATTGGAACTAATAGCAAAATGGAGACAGACTCATGGAGAACAAAATGACAACTAAGTTAGGGGAGGTCAGTGGGTGGAGGGATTGACTAAAAACAAAAAAGGACTCATGGACATAGACAATAGGGTGGTGATTATAGCGGGAAGAGAGGTATAACAGTATTAAATGGTAATGGAAAATATTTAAAAACATTAAAAGAGGGAAAAAAGAAAACTCTGAAATGTAAAATTGCTATTATGCAAGTATTTGCATTTAGCATGATCATATTAATCCCTTGCATAAGGAATGGAATATACATTTAAGTATTCCTTTCTAGATATTTTTTAAAAGCTTCTACTTCAAAGTTACAGTGAAATAAACATTCCTACTTTCTGATAGTTTGCAGTTTGAAATTTACACTTAAAAGTCTGTTCTGGACTTCTGGCCAAGATGGAGGCATAGGTAGAAACAGGGAGAGAGATGAGCAAGTGGCATTGTTCCCTCTCAGGGTCCTATCCCACACATAGTGCCACAAAGCAGCAAAGCAGTTTGTCTAACCATGGTGAATACCTAAGGCTCCACCCCTTACAACATAACAGGTGCTCCAAAAGGGAATCAAAGCAGCAGTACCCAGTACACAGAAGCAAACACAGGGATGCTACCAAATTGGGTAGACAAAGATATAGAGCCAAAATGAAAGGACAGATCAAAACTCCAGAAAAAAATCTAAGCAAAACAGAGACAGCCAACCTATCAGATACAGAGTTCAAAACACTGGTGATAAGGATGCTTAGAGACCTGATTGAGTATGGCAAATGCATAAGGGAAGAAATGAAGGCTACACTAAGTGAAATAAAGAAAAATCCACAGGCAACCAACAGTGAAGGGAAGAAAGCCAGGATTCAAATCAATGATTTGGAAGATAAGCAGTAAATAAACAGCCAACCAGTACAGAATGAAAGAACAAGAATTCAAAAAAATTAGGAGAGACAAAAAAGACTCTGGGACATCTCCAAACATGCCAACATCTGAATCATGGAGATGCCAGAAGAAGAAGAGAAAGAGCAAGGAATTGTAAAGTTATTTGAAAAAAACAATGTAAGAAAACTTCCTTATTTTGGAGAAGGAAATATACATACAAGTCCAGGAAGCACAGAGAGTCCCAAACATGTTGGACCCAAAGAGGGCCACACCAACATGCATTATAATTACAATGCCAAAGGTTAAAGGTAAAGAGAGAATCTTAAAAAGAGGAAGAAAAAAAGCAGATTTACCTAAAAAGAAATTCCCATAAGACTATCAGCTGATTTTTCAAAATAAACTTTGCAAGCAAGAAAGAACTGACAAGAAGTATTCAAAGTGATGAAAAGCAAGGACCTAAAATTCAGATTACTCTGTCAAGCAAAGCTATCATTTAGAATGGAAGGGAAGATAACGTACTTCCCAGACAAGGTACAGCTAAAGGAGTTTATCATCACCAAGCCCTTACTATATGAACTGTTAAAGGGACTTATGTAAGAAAAAGAAGACCAAAACTATAAACATTAAAATGACAACAAACTCACAACTATCAACAACTGAATCTAAAGACGAAAACAAAAACAAAAACAAACTAAGCAGACAACTAGAACAAGAACAGAATCATAGAAGTGGAGATCATATGGAAGATTAGCAATGGGGAGGGGTGAGGGGGAGAGTGGGGGAAAAGGTGCAGGGATTAAGAAGCATAATTGATAGGTACAAAATATATAGGGAGATGTCAAGAATAGTATAGGAAATAGGGGAACCAAAGAACTTATATGCATGACCCCTGGACAATATCTAAGGGGGGATTGGGGTAGGGAAGGGGGGTACCAGTAGGAGGGGGGCAAAGGAGAAATAATTGGGACAACTATAACAACATAATAAAATATACTTAAAAGTAAAATTTTAAATCCATTCTGAAATCCTCTCTAGCAAGAAGTGTGTCTGGGTTCCCTTCAGCTGAGAGCAGAAATGTTCTTCTCTCCCATTCTCACCATAAAATTATGAGCCTCTGCTCATAATTTTCTTCTTTAGTCCATTTGGTACATTATCTTCTAAGGCCAAGCAGGGAACATCATGAATGGAAGTTAATTACTTAGGGCTGGGATGAGAGAAGACCAAAAAGGGACATTTTTTGTGTAGTATCTGACCCCAAAGTTTCACATTATGTGAGGCTGCTTTGCACAATTCTTCATGCCTTTACCTTATATAGCTGAGAATAGTAATTTCTCAGTACTGGATATGGGCACCTAAACATGAAGGAAGTCCACAGGCAGTATTTCAACTTACATTTATCTGTATAATAAAATGGTAAGGAGCCTGAACGTGTTTCTATAGGTTTTGCTTCTATTATTTCTACTTGTAGTACTGTCAAATTTAAGGCATGTTAGGGAGCTCTTGCTAATAACTCCAACAAGTTAAGCCCTGTGATAACCACAGAACTATTTCTTTCTTTTTAAAAACAGATTTAATGTATTTGGAGAGGGAGAAGGGAGGGAGAAAGAGAAACATCAATCGGTTGCCTCTTGCTTGTGCCTCAACCAGGGACCAGGCCTGCAACCCAGGCATGTGCCCTGGTGACCCTTCACCTTGTAGTGCAATGCCTAAACAAGTGAGCCGTGGCAGCCAGGGCTACCACAGAACTATTTCTGCAGTGGGCTTGGGTAATTTTTTCCTAGGGCTCAGAAACTGGTCTCTATGGAGACCAGATCTAGAAATGATTTACCTTAGCATGGTTCATTTGTAGAGTCTGATTTTCCCAACTAAATGCATAATTATTTCATAAATATATCAGTGGAAATGTTCTACATTGCTAAAATCATAATTCTAATTAGCTATAGATATTATAATTATGGGAGTGATTAACCTTATATCCATCAACATTTTTGCTATATAGCAGCATCAAAAGAACTATCAATTCACTAGGAAAAATTATCTCATTAAGCAAGTTGGGTTAAGATAGGTTAAGAAATGTGTCCATGATTTACTCAGAGACAACAGGTATTCATTCTGTGGCTACTACAACTTGAACCTATAATAATTATTCCAGTGCACTTTACCATGACAATTCTAGTTTATTTTGCAAATATTCTATTGAAACAAAAGAGTGTAAAAACATTTATTTGCAGGAAAACTATGGACTAAGAATGATATCATCAGTTTGTTAGAATCACAAAGTAAATTTCTCTGATAGCCCAACTCATATGGAGAGGGAATTTCTGCCCTCAAGTCTATGAATTACATTTCTCAGTGTTAGGGGAAGAACTTGGGTTATAGAAAGCTCAATGGCTTAGATCTCCAAGAGACATGGAAATAATGAAAGAGGAATGATTTGTAATGACTTGGAGTGTAGAAAAGGGGTATAATAATGCAAAGAGAGTGGAGAGGACTTAGAGTTTGTAATGTGACTTTAAAAATCTGTAATTATTTCCCACTATTTCCAACACATTGATTACATTTTGATAGAAATGACAGTTTTAGTTTCTTTTTCTGTCCCTGTCCCCAACTGATTGGCACTCTTACGACCTGGGATTTTACTGGAATTCCTTTGTCATCCAGGAGGCGGAATGGGGACAGAATCTCTCCTGTGGAAATTGCATTTCACCCTGCTCTGGGAAATAATGAGAAGATCCATCTAATTGAGACCATGCAATTACAGGACTGCCCATCTGTTCTGAAATATAGAGCATTTTGCCATGAGGTAGACTCCTCAGGGGAATTAGTTTTCTGATGAATTTGTACCCCAGTTTTTGTTGTGGTTTTTTTTAAACAAATGCAAAAGTAAATCTAAGGTACCATCCACTGAAATACAGCCTAAGAGATCACTGGAATAAATTCAGATCCCCTAGGTTCATTTTGAATAATCAGTTACAAAATTGAGATTTGTGGGCCTGAAAAAGTCCATTTTGTTCATTTCCATAACTTTAGTACAATCCATTTTGTTCATTATCCTGACTAAAAGCCCACTTTACCTGTGAGCTTAGTGGCTGAGCGGGAGCAATATATTTTCCTGAAAGACTCTCTACCTGGCTAGTTTTCCTTTCATGAATTGTATTGATTTATATCTTAATGAAACTTTGACCGTTCTACTAAATGTAACTTTCTCAGAGACAAGATGTTAATCTGTATTTAATGCATGTATCATAAGGTTAAATCTGGCATGAAAGGCAATTGAGATTACCACAGTTTTTGGTTCAGTGCTTTGCAGGAGAGAGCAGCAGCACAAATCTAATTTTACAAGGAAATTGCTGAAAGAATTGATGTAATAGAATGGGTATGAGAGAACAAGATATTTAAAATCTGCATGCTCAGGTGGATAATAAGCACTTAGAAATTATATCTGGCCACTGAGAAAGGCACATTTGCTCAAAAGATACTGCTGTTTTTTGATAGCCATGAGTCAGGTTATTAACTTCGTCTTTTTTCAATTTTATTTTTTACTATTAAGGTGACTTTACTTCAAGCATATTTTGTTTTGAATGATCCAAACAAAATGTATGTGAGCATGCATTAAATTGAATTCTCTCATAGATATGTAATATTTATGATATGTATGGCATACATGTTATTTATATGATATATATGTGTGTATCATAGATACACACACATCCAGAATATTGCTGGAGTGCTGGTGTTGGGAAAAATGGAAATTCAATTATAGTCCAAGAGTGCTTGTATAAAAAAGATGTTCTCTAGTGTTGGCGGAGAGAATGTGAACTGACATGCAATTTAATCACACATATATGTATGTGTTTATTTAAAGAAAAATAAATATAAATATACCATTTGTTATAAAACTAGTTAGAAAAATAGCCCATTGACATTTTTTAATTTTATTTCTGCATTTTAAAATATGTGTTTACAAAGGGAAAGAAAAGCTGAAAGAAATTTCTAAATGATTATTTTTTAAATGCTGCTGAGTTTTGACTCTTGTTGCAAGAGCAGTTGTAAAACTTGGTCTGCTGGTTAAGCACAGTGGGACAGATCTGCAGCTGCTCTGCCTCAGGGGAGCAGGAGACTGTGATTCTCCCACTGTCCTGATGTGCCTGCACAGGGGCCCTTGCAGCAGGGATGGAGATTCTAAATGAGCAGCATAGTGAGCCTCAGCGATTGCAGGGTGACACACAGTGGAGGTGAACCATGAACCCAGGTTCTTCTGAGGGAGCCGGAGAACCTGACAGAGCCCATGGTGAAGGGGATAGTTCTGTGAATTTTTTGAATGAACCAAAAAGCAAGAGAGACAAGTTGATTAGATATTATAGATATTTATTTAAGTATCTACTATTCTCTCTGAGCAGTCTGGGTTTGCAGTGAGCATTTATGTTACATTTATATTTATTATGTCAGAGTGTTATTTGAAAAATGGCATAAATT
Source organism: Artibeus jamaicensis (assembly GCF_021234435.1). Taxonomy (NCBI): domain Eukaryota; kingdom Metazoa; phylum Chordata; class Mammalia; order Chiroptera; family Phyllostomidae; genus Artibeus; species Artibeus jamaicensis. The sequence continues at coordinate 3,201,046 of NW_026521887.1, forward strand.
CTAAAAGAATATTTTTGAGATATGTGTTATTTTACAATATGTTAAATAACACTGGGAAGACCTACAGAACATCAAAATGACAATTTGGGGGTGTCATTTCTCCTCTCTCCATCATCAAAGTTATTGATAGGATACATTTTAATAATGCCATTTCATTTTTGAGAAATATCTTATTTGATTATAAGGAACTTTTATTCTTTTTGTTGGCGACTCTGCCATTTTACACTACAAGAGAGCGAATGTAGTAATTTTATTTTAGTAGATGACTTTCTTTAGGCACTGAGGCTAGAATTCTGCTTGAGGGTTGGCAGTTTCTGGACACAAGGAGTCCTGAATGCAGAGTTGCTGGTTACGGCCTATCCCCAAAGTGAGTCATTTAAAAATGAAAAGTGCCAAGCTGCCCAGGTCTCTCGAAAGAGGAATATAACCACATCATGACTACCTCATGGGATGGATTTTAAAGTTTAACCAGTGCTCAGTGCAGGTGGTTCTGAATAAGTATCGAAAGTTTGGCTTGATTCAGGAACTGGGGTTGACTTGAAAAACAATGGGGATATAGCAATGGCGAGGGAGGTGAAAGGAGTGCCAGATGCAATGCTCGTGTGGGAAAGAACAGAGGTGGACATGACTCAGGGCTGAGGGCTGGCACTGGGCATAAATGTGGCCTTTGACCTATGGTTTGAAGGGCACCAGAAAAAATTGTTTCTCTTCTCCACTTCCCAACCTTTGTGGCAATTAAATTAGATGCTCACTCTGGAGTTAAGGAACCAGGAGGACAAATCTCACAGCTAGGCTCTCTCAATAACAAATACCACTAGTTAACAAACAGCAAAGACCTATACCTATGGAAAGCTGGTTTTAACATGGGGAGGGGAGCTTAGATTGGGGTGTAAGGGGTGGAGTCCTGCTTAAAAAGGCAGGTTCTGTGGGACCTTCCACAGTGTGTAGTGAGGTGGTGGGTGATCACAACCTTAGTGGTGAAATTGATTTCTCTCTTGAAGTATCTTAGAGGAAGAAGAAAGCATGCTGCATGTTTTGGGTTGAATTGTGTCCCATCCAAATACAGAGGTTGAAGTCTTAACCACCAGTACTTCAGAATATGATCTTATTTGGAAATGTAGTCCTTGTAGATGTAATTAGTTAAGATGAGGCCATATTGCAGTACATAGGCCACTAGTCCAATATGACTGGTGTCTTTGCAAAAAGGAGAAATTTGGACACAGAGACATACGCATAAGGAGAATGCCAGCAGAACATCAAGGAAGAAATGGGGGTGAAGCTTCTATAAGGCAAGGAGCACCAAAACTTACCAGGCAACCACCAGAAACTCGGGAGAGGTATGGAACAGATTTCTACCACAGCCTTCAGGAGGAAGCAACCCACTTTCAGACATGGTATGTTGAGCAAGCACTGTTTGAATTTCACATGATCAAAGATGTGTATAAATAAGAAGGTATATTGGATACATGATTTAAAATCTGGGTTGATAAGTCAATTGTTTAGTAGCAATAACTCCCCTACGTGTTTTGAGTAGTTTATTATAGATTTGCTTATTTTTTATTATATTGTATTTTTTATAGTTTATTACTTATTACATCAGAGCATCAAGCTTGGCTTTCAACTGCTCTTACCAGTTAAAATGTACAGCAGCCATTTTTAAAAGATTCATTCAGAACATCCTTTGTCTCCCAGAGAAAACGCACAAATGGATCTCCAGGAAGAACAGGCAGAGCTGGCTGCACGTGTAGTCCAGCCTCCTCACTAATCTCATCACTAGGGCCAGGAACCTAAAAACCTAAAAATCCTAGTGCCTCTTCAGGTCAGTTGAAGCTGTTTTGGCAATAGCATCTTATCTGCTGAACATTAACCTCTTAATGGAAAATATTTTTTCTATAAGACACAGTTATATGACACAGTAAGTAAGAGCTCACTAATATTCATATCCATCTAAATACAAACATGGTTGTCCTTTTTTTCATTTATTTATTTATTTATTTATAGAGGGGGAAAGGAAAGAGAGAGAAACATCAGTGTGTGGTTGCTTCTCACATGGCCCCCACTGGGGGACTTGGCTTGCAAACCCAGGCAGGTGCCCTGACTGGGAATCGAACCAGCAACCCTTTGGTTCACAGGCTGGCACTCAATCCACTGAGCCTCAATTTAAAGATCTTTTCCCCTTTTGTAATGAACAGATAGAAGTGGGAGGAGGAAGAGGAGGAAATCTGACTTTTTTCGGTTTGAAAGTGACAGGGCAAGAAGCATCAGGATCTGGGGGAGTTCAAGCCGTCCCTTTCTGGGGTTTGAAATAAAAGCAAATGTCACAACTCACCAAGACACACAGTCGAATAAAGCCAGAGCCCACCTTCTGCTTGCAGCTGCCTTGCTGAGATGTCCTGCAGGCCAGAGGAATACTGAGGAAAACTGGGTACCAGCTAGTCAACTGTATGGGTTGTGGTTTTGATCTGAGAAGAGACGAAGGTTAAAGGCAAAGGTTAAAACCCCTCTGGTTACCTAAGCATTCCTTAAGTCTAGATTAACATAAAGATGTACTGAAGACAAGAAATGAACCTCCCATATATTCTACAAAGTAAAAGGTGGCAGAGATCTGAATAGTGATATCTGCACAAAGGAAACTGCTAACTTTGTTCTCTCTTGGTGACAATGCCTTTCTATAATGGTAAGCTATTTGTTACAGTTACCAGGTTCATGTTAAAATATCAGCGGGTAAGTATCTGGAGCATTATAGTCACTAGGGTGAATTTCATTAGATAAATGAATGTACTTGTTATGAAATAGTTTGTCTTAATGCATTTGGGGTGCTCTAATGAAATACCATAGACTGGGTGGCTTATAAACAACAGAAATTTATTTCTCATATCTGGAAGCTAGAAGTCCAAGATCAAGGAGCCCACAGATTCTGTGTCTGGTGAGAACTCGCTTCCTGATTCATAGACTATTTTCTGCCTGTGTCCTCATGTGGTGGAAGGGGCAAGGAGGCTTTCTAGGGTCTTTTTCATAATAGCCTAATCCTATTTATGAAGGCTCCACCCTCATTACTTAATCTATCCCAAAAGGCTACACCTCCTAATAAAATCACATTGCAGTTTAGGATTTCAACATAGAAACTTTGAGAGGAGCAAGTGAACACATTCAGTTTATAGCACAGCTAAAAATAAAAGACAAAAATATTTAAATATGCTTGTGCTTATCGTGTTCTCCTCACCTGATTTTGGGGATGATGATAGAAAAGGCATTTTCAGGGTGGAGCCTAAAGCAGTTGCAATCAGAGAAGTGAATGACTTTGGCACTGAGGCGAGGTGGTGCTGTGTATTCTGGAAAAGGGCTTCGGAACAGTAATCTGCTGCTCTGCCTAATGCTGAAAAATAAAACATTAAAAAACAATTCTTTTTCAATGATATATGGGGCAAAAATCCCCAGAACTTTCTTTTCTTATGCAAATATTAGAAAGGATCAAGTAGCAAAATATCTTTATCATCCTACATTTAATTATTTTAATCCTCACCCAAAGATTAAAATAAAAAAAGGATACTTTTTTATTACTGATTTTAGAGAGAAAGGAAGGGAGAAACACCCCTGTGGGAGAGAAACATCAATCAGTTGCCTCCCGTACAGAACCAATCCCACAACGTTTGGCATATGGGACAACGCTTTAATCAACTGAGTCACCTGGCCAGGACTATTACCCTATATGTAATAGCCCTTATTAATTGGCAGTTTGTCAAGTTTTTTTTCTCTCTTTGTTTTTGTGATTCAAATTACTTTCTTCAGTTAATTGCTTATACAAGTTTTCTAATGTTTTGTTTTGAGTTTACCCCTCCTTACCTAGAATGAAGTTTTTCCCAAAATCTGAATTTCCATTCATATCCATCTGAAAAACTGTCTTAGTCAGGACTCCATACACAGCTCTGTCCAATCTTCACCTCCACTCAAGCTAGGGGGAAGTTTCTGAGCCTTGCCTGATTTTCCTTCTTCCTCCTCTGAGAGCTGTTGCTTGAGGATCTGCAATGAGGAATCCACTTGACTAGTCCAAGAGTGGGTTGTTTAGGGGGAAAGAAGCCTCATAGAATTCTGGTGTTGATGCTTTAGTTCTTTGGAACCTGGGATAATGTGTTTGTTCTCTTTGGTCCCTCTGTCCTTCAAACCACACAGAAGCCTTTATAATAGTAGTATAAGATAAGAGTAATACAAGAAAATTCAGTAAGTAGAATTCATGAGCAATTTGGAGAAAAGATATAGGCTGAGAGGAAGGAGAGGTTATTATCTGTATAAATATGGGGGAGGGGGAACTAGGAATGACCAAAGTGACCAATATAGGAATGACTAATATTTGTTGTTGTTTTTATTCCTAGGAATCATTTGAAAGTAGTAAACTAGGACATTTTCTATTCTGAAAGAGGAAATAACAAGAAATATTAACCAGGACTATTCTAGAGAAGCCAGAAGTTTTGTTATTCTAACAGTGCTACTGCTGTGGCCAGTGGAGACTTTGTCTCAGCTATGTGAACCTGTGTTCTCGGAAGTTCTGCTAGCCTTCCATTTTATCCGTCTTCTCTTGGACTCTGCACAATCATGAGTAGGTAGGTAGGTAGGTAGGTAGTCCATGAATACACAGTCAGGAATTAGCCAGGACCCCATCTCCAGCCTGATCCTGGGTCTCTGTCATTTTGGCATTCTAATTGCCTGAACAAACTAGCTCCTTCTCACTGCAGACTTTCATGCACATCTTAATACCTGCCCCTCCACTTACCTAGCCAACTTCTACTCACTCATCAAGCCCCTTAACATATTCTCCATCCCACTAGGGGAAGCCTTCCTCCTCTGTACCCCACAAGTTTTCACCACCACCATCATCCTCACACTAGAGTTCTGTTTTATGCATTCACATCGCCTTGTGCTTATATGCGCATGTTTTATTTTAAACACCACAACTATAATTAATAATTTATGTATGAAGCATACTGGTAAGATAAAATTTTTAAAAATTGTCTATCTCTACAAATCTGGAAGGGAGAAGTAGGTCACTGTGAAGTTGATTTTCCTAATTATGGGAAAACATCATTGGGTTTCCTCCTCTTAGCCATACGGAGGTGACACAAGTAACTCCAGGTTAGGTGAGGGGCAGCCGAATCACTGAATCTCCTTTTCATATTTTTTCTATGTTAACAAGGCCATTCTTCCCTTTGGAACCTCTGATGCTGGAGAAAGGCAGGGATTTTCCTAAGAAGCACAGTCTTTTGGGAGTGAAGGAACTCAGGCCCCTACAACGGTTCCTCCCCATACCATCAAAGTTCAAGACACTGGAAGGAGAGCAGAGCATTCCAATTGAGTTCTCCTGGCAGGAAAGAATCCAGACCCAGTGAGGATGGGACTCACTGAACCTGCCTGATTTTAACGATTTGCAACAGCCATTTTTTCATGAAGCTGGAGCAACACCTGAGGCCATGTAACTGGATCTGGACTGGCATTTTGGAGAACAATTACTGGATGAGAGTGGGAAATGAGACAGGTGTGCTGAATGCTGGAGTATAAAACTCATCACCTGGGAAAGGTGACAATGCTGAATTTGGGATGCCTGTGTGTGTAATTGGAATTGAAAGCTCTGCAATGCAACTATAGCCCCATCCAAGGAAAGTATTTCAATAGATTTGACCAGTTACCTGTGACTACTGATTTTAATATCTGCTCCCCCACTGGAGTTGTGGCCATGCTTACTTGTTAGAGGCACCTCCTAGTCCTAGCACTGCCTACCAGGCTGCCCTTGTTTTTTAAATATTTTATTGATTATGCTATTACAGTTGTCCTATTTTTTCCCCCTTCATTCCCTCCACCATACATACCCTCTCTCACCCATATTCCCCTTTTTAGTTCATGTCCGTGTATCGTTAAGTTCTTTAGCTTCTACATTTCCCATGCTATTCTTGCCTTCCCCCTTCCTATTTTCCACCTAACATCTATGCTACTTATTCTCTGTACCTTTTCCCCTCTTCTCCTCCTCCCACTCCACTGTTGCTAACCCTCCACGTAATCTCCATTTCTGTGGTTCTGTTTCTGTTGTAGTTGTTTTCTTAGTTTGTGTTTGTTTTAGGTTCCATTTTAATAGCTGTGAGTTTGTTTTCATTTTACTGTTGCTATTTTTGATCATCTTCTTTTTGTTAGATAAGTTCCTTTAACATTTCATATAATAAGGGCTTGGTGATGATGAACTCCTTGAATTTGATCTTATCTGAGAAGCACTTTATCTGTCCCTCCATTCTAAATGAAAGTTTTGCTGGATAGAGCAATCTTGGATGTGCGTCCTTGCCTTTCATGAGTTGGAATACTTCTTTCTAGCCCCTTCTTGCCTGCAAGGTCTCTTTTGAGAAATCGTCTGACAGTCTGATGGGAACTCCTTTGTAGGCGACTGTCCCCTTATCTCTTGCTGCTTCTAGAATTCTCTCCTTCATTTTAATCTTGACTAATGTAATTATGATGTGGCTTGGTGTCTTCCTCCTTGGGTCCACCTTCTTTGGGACTCTCTGAGCTTCTTGGGCTTCCTGAAAGTCTATTTCCTTTGCCAGATTGAGGAAGTTCTCCCTTATTATTTGTTCAAATAAGTTTTCCACTTGTTGCCGTTTCTCTTCCCCTTCTGGTACCCCTATAATTCAGATGTTGGAACATTTAAAGATGTCCTGGAGGTTCCTAAGCCTCTCCTCATTTTTTTTGGATTCTTGTTTCTTCATTCTTTTCTGTGTGGTTGTTTCTTTCTTCCTTCTAGTCCACTCCATTGATTTGAGTCCCAGTTTTCTTTCCATCACTATTGTTTCCCTGTGCATTTTTCTTCATTTCACTTAGCATAGCCTTCATTCTTTTCATCTAATTTGTGACCATATTCAACCAATTCTGTGAGCATCCTGATCACCAATGCTTTGAACTGTGTATGTGATAGGTTGGCTATCTCTTTGTCACTTAGTTGTTTGTATTTGCTGTGGAGCTGTAATCTGTTTTTCCATTTGGGCCATTTTTTTTTGTCTTGTTGTGCCTGTGACATATGAGGGGTGGAACCTTAGGTGTTCACCAGGGTGGGGAAACCCAGTTGCTGGGTTGTGATTCTGTATGTGTAGATGAGATCTGAGAGGGAACACTGGTGCTTGCTCCACATTCTGTCAATTTTCAGTCCCTTCCACCACTTCCCCCAAGCAAACTGGGCCTTCTGGTGCTGATTTCCATGTGGGTGGGCTTGTGTATGTTCTAGGACTCTGTGGGTTTCTCCAATGAACTCTCTTGTGAGGTTGAAAGTCTCTCCCAGCACCTCAACCCCCATAGGTATTTTCAATTGGTGTTTTGAGGCTTTATGTCCCTGCACTGGGGACCTGGGTTGAACAGTCTGTCTCGATCCCAAGTTTTGCCTGGTTTATCTGCATGCGAATGTAGGACCACCCAGTTAGCCAGCCACCTTGAGCTGTGCCCTGCTTCCCAATTGTTGCCTTGCTAGGTCTGCCCATTGCCATTCCACACACAGGGTCTGCCAGCTGCCTCCTGCATGCCTGGGGTTTGTCAGCGGCTGCCTTGCATGCTTGGGAAACTCTACCTCCACCCCTTTTATTATATAATTAGTGAAAAAATCCTTAGCATGAATTCACTCTCAGTGGTAAACAGCTGCTGTGCCGTTCTGGCATGATAGAGTTGGTAGAAGATGGGCACAGGTTAATGCTGTTGCCATGATCCTCTTGCCATGCTTCTAGTGAAGCTCCTAGGAAAGAAGAAATGGGTTGAGAAAGGAAACCTGGGGGTGCCAGAAATGGGGTTCACCAAGTTCATGGTTATGTCCACGGTGAGTGGTGTTCCTCCTGCTCCAAATGCTTTATAATGGGCTCACAGTGGAAATGTTCAACAGCAAAATTTCTGTTTAATAAATACATTTTGATAAACAATAACTTGAATTCACCAAAAGTTTTTTTAAAACTTTTATGCAGCTTTGCACAATAAGTTCCATTGGGATTTTCCAGGGGTGGTAGTGAATTTCTTCTCTTTTATTCCCAGGAATATCTGTAAAATCACAAAATTGTCTGGTTCTTTTGACCAGAAAAATTAGATTTCATGAAGTGATGGGGAGCAGGGGGTTACCCATGATGAATCTATAGCAGTTTTGGCATGTACATTTAATTTTTAATACTAGGGATTGATTTTTTTAGCCAGAGTTCATATTGGAAAGGACAGAACTCTGTGCTTATTAATTATCTAAGGTCCATGTTGTACCTGACAGTAGCATTTCATTCTCCAGTTGTATCTTTAGGAAACGATAGCCTTTGTCTGGGTGATAGGTTTAATTTCGTTCTAATAGAACAAGAGGCACACCAGATGTGGGAAAGACCATGAGGATGTATGACCTCTTCCAAGGGGAAACCTCAAATCAAAAAGACATACACACACACAAAACTCGAAGTTGCAGGTGGAGCTGTGAAGACAAGGTGCTGCCCTTATTCTGATTTGCACTGTGTACAGGTAGAGATATTTCTTTGGAGTCTTAGTAATTCCAAGCAATTCTGTTAGACTTCATTTGGTTTCCCAATGACAGGAAAATATTCATGTCTACATCCAAACTCACAAATTGAATCCATAAGATTTTTGAAGCCTGAGAAAAATGCTCCATGACAATAGTCATACCTCCAACTCTAGAAAAGCCGAAAATCTCTTTAACACATTAAAGGCAAATGTTTTGTGTTGTTGGAGGCAAGAGTTTTGGTCCTCTTTACTCCTGTTGGTCTCTGTGACTCACATACAGCATCCCTCAAATTATGGGGAATCTATATTAATATATGAGCAAGGAAGAACCTTGGCACCAAACTGGAGTTCAGGCCTAGAGTACTCTTTTTAGCCTGAGGAGACCAAGAGGAATAAACAGGGAATGACACAATCCCAGTTCTCCCCATGTCTGCCAAAGGAGCAGCAGTTATTTCCCAAATGGGGTGACCATGTGCCAGGCCAGCTTATCCTCGAGGACTCCTTTCTGATCCTAAGTCAGCAATCCCTAAGCTAACCAGTGACTACAAGGTGCCTTGACTTTAGAACTCTGACTCAAGGGTAACTGAACAACATGACCTTAGCTCAAGGATTACAAATGGAGACCCACTGAGAGGGACTGGGGAGTTGAGTAAGATGTGAGAAATACGTAGAAACACAGAAAAGAAACTTGGGTACAAGAACTCCTGGTTTTGTGGCTGTGGGATCACTTTTCTGAAAAAACACTTATTTCTTTTTATTTTTTTAAATTTTATTTATTTACTTTTAGAGATGGAAAGGAAGGGAGAAAGAAGGAGAGAAACATCAATGTGTGGTTGCCTCTTGTGTGTCCCCTAATGGGGACCTGGCCTGTAACCTAGGCATTTGCCCTGGGTGGGAGTTGAACCCCCCCAGAGACCTTTTGATTCACAAGCCAGTGCTCAGTCCACTGAGCCATGCCAGCCAGGGCTCTGCAAACACATTAAAAATATTTCAGTATGTTCTATTGATCTGTGGTTGTATTATCAATATATTTCAAAGTTTAATGTTTGAAATTGATGTCATTACCGAAAATTCTGTGCGTCAAGAATTTTGGCAGAGCTCAGAAACTCTATCCCATGTGTAGTAGGCAGGGTTCATTTATTCCCACATTAGTCTGACTGTTGGAATGAGCTAGAAAGTCCAAACAGCTTTCACTCATGTATCCGCTCCTTGGTATTTGTTTTTCTCCATGTGGCTAACTTGGGCTTCTCACCACTTGTTGGTTTAGGCGTAGTCAGACCATCTAGCATGAAGATTGGCTTCTAAGCAGCAGGACGAAAAAGGGTTAAAGGTTAGGCTTAGAAGTGGCACAACATCACTTCTGTCACATTTCACATTTTGTTGCTTTAAAGCAAGGTGCAAGGCCACTCAAAATCCAAGGAAGAGGAAAAAGGTCCTACCTTTTGGACATGGACTCTCTGAGAGGTAAAGAAATTGATGGTGGCCTTGCTGGGGGACTGGCTACCTGCTATGAACTGAATGTTTGTGCCCCTCTTCCCCCTAAATTTATATGTTAAATTCCTAAACCCCAATGTGATGGTATTTGCAGATGGGGCTTTGGGAGGCAGTCAGGGTACGAGAGTGAGGTCCTTACAGAAAAAGAAGAGAATCAAGATCTCTCTCTGCAATGTGAGGTTACAGCAAGAGAGTGGCAGTCTGCAAACCAGAAAATGAATTCTCCGGGCACTAAATTTGTTAGCACTTCTAGCCTTCGGAACTGAGGAATAAATGTTTGTTGTCTGCGTCACCCAGTCTATGGTATTTTGTCATAGCAGCCCAAATGGGCTAAGACACCACTACCGCGGTGTATATTTTTGCAATAATAAATCTTACCACCCAAGTTATCCCAAACACATTCTTATTCTTTGCAAACTGACAGAGCCTATATAACCCATCGACTTTTTTAGGTGGTAATCCTTTCTTTATGACAAACCTCTATTAATACATACAAGGATTTGGGGAAGGGAGTGAAATCCACAAACATTACTGGCCAGAGAAAGGTCCTTTCCTAATTGGGGATGCTGAGTACAAAGACTTAAAAACCAACATGAACTAGATTTCAAAACAAGGAAGCCTAAAAGTAGAGAAGGAAGCAAAAGGTGAGGGTACTTTGAGAAGAAATTAGACAGATAACTGGTGAAAGGTTTCCAAGAAAGCTGGGAGAATATGACAATGTTTCTCCTGTATGTATTAGGGAAAGCTCCTTCTGAACTTTTGAAGAGATCAAATTCTTTAACAGAGTGGGGAGGTAGGACTGATTTCTTTTGAGGCTGATGGTATAAATGTCATAGACAAAGACAATGCGGGGTGAAGGAGTGAATGTGGGAGGTGAGGGTGGGCAGGGCAGGGGAGAGTAATGGGGAAATCTGGGGATGACTATAACTAAACAACAATAAGAAAATTAAAAAATAAAGTTTCATAGTTTCAACCAGTCACTTAGTCATCCTTGCATGCAACTAAGGCATGAAGTGCCCTCTGTAGCCAGACACAGTTCTTAGCAGAGGGGACTCAGACTGAATACTACAAGACAGAGAAGAACATCTATTTTTATAGAGGCTACCTTCAAAATTCAGAAGGAGGGCACTTTCCTTCTGAGTTGTGGAGCTGGCTCAATCAGTGAAAACGTCACGGGCTTCCTCTGCATTCTCGTTCCCTCCCACTTCTTGCAACCTTCCTAGACAGACGACCCACAGGGCACACAGGGCCTGTACCAGGGACAGAGAAAAACATCTCTGATAACACTCCCCTAGCTCCTTCCCCTTTCACCCTGGAATCAGTTATCACCAGCCAACTCCAGGCTGCTTCCAGCTGAAATGCTTGGAGTTGCTTAGCAGGTAAGTTATTCTGGCTTTCCTGATGGGTTAGCTTTTGGCGCACTTTGTTTTTGTTTGGAAGATCAGATCCCGTCTGGTGGCCATATGTAGCCACCCTGGCTTCCCATAAACTAGCATAATGATAAGGCAGGGCTGGTAATATCATTTTAGTTTTCCATAGACGAGTTAATTTGAATTTGACCTATGTTTTATTCATCATGTTAAGAAGATGGGACCCTTAAGTCAGTTAATCTACTATTGCATTTTTTCTGCCATTCATATATGCAGGGAGAGTCTTTTCTGCTCCTGAATCTTTCAACACCTCCCTCTATCCCTGAGGCCCTAATTTGGGGGTAGGACTTCAGTTCCTCCACCCTTTCCAGCAATCATTTTTTCTCCTTATGCAAACACAGACACTTTTGTCATTCCAAATACAAACACTTTCAAGAAGGCTGGTAACCAGTTCATCTTGTTCTTTTCTATAGCTGATTTTATGTGTAGCAGCAATAACAGGATGAACCCACTATATTTAATGCAGGAATATGGTTCTCTTTCTCATAAAAACAACTCAACTTTTGGCCTTGTAGTTTTACTCACTGGGGAGCATGATTATTTTTTTTATTGCCTTGTAAAATAGCTCGCCTGTCACATTACAGCTTAATTGGAAACACAAAATAAGAAATAATTTAGAGTGGGAATATTCCATTTACACAGGGCGGTGAAGAAAACATGGCCCAGATGAGGTCCCTCTGGTGTCACTCAAGGGTTCTAGAGCAGTAGTGCTTTAAATAATATGTGGTGCCAAGGATGCCTTTGAAGCTTTTCTGAGATTGTTTCTTTCTCTAAGTCCTCAATAAAAACAAATTAATTGGTTTTGTTTTCCTGCAAGCAGATTGAAAATTCCTTGTCATCAAATTTATTCAACAGAAAGAATCTTACTATCTTGGGACTTCCACCATCTTATCTCTAAAATGGGTGATAATAACAGTTTCTACACCACCGGGATACTGAAAGTACTTACATAAGATCATGTACATAAAATGCTTATTATAGACCCTGGCACAGAGCCAAGACTAAATAAATGACAAAAATAAAGAAAGTTCAGTGCTTTATGACAAACAGAGCTTTTGAAACAAGTAGAACCAATGCCCTTTTCTGAAAGGATGAGATTGGTCATTTAAAGGGCCAGGCACTTGGGGAAATGATGCTGACACTGGCCCGCAGTGTCCGTGTCATTATGGATGAAATGAGACATACACATGGACTACTGAGTCCGGTGGAGGAAAAGGGATAGCCTGGCTTTTTCTCTCAAGGGGAGCAAAAGCCTGGCCCTTGCCCTGATCGTCCTTTATTGGGTTTCTACGCAGGTTACATGAAGGTCCTCATTTTCTATGCACAGGTTTGTTTTAGGTGGTTACCTTTTACAGATGACAAAGGAGCCAATGCTGCTAATCACATCACAGAAAAAGGATATTTACAAATGAAAAGGGAAAAGTAGTTGAACCAGTTACACTCATTCTTGGAAGGTTTAGTGTGGATTTTAGGAAGTGACTTTGCAGTAAATGTTTGCTTCAAATCTGGGTGAAGTAGTTTTTAGCAAAAATCAAGACTCAAAGCAGCCTAGGCACAGTGCAGGCCTGATTCCCCATGGGAGAACCTATCTGTGGGCATGGGTCCTGTGCATCTATGAGTGGGAGGTAGGCCCATTACATGCAGAATGGTCTCCTACAGGAAAGGTAGAAATAAACTGGGGTGGGGTGGGACACCATTTGAGATGGTTAACTTGATGTGTCTGCTTGGCTAGGCTGTGGTGCCTAGTTTGCTCAAACATGGGTCTAGAGGTGGCTGTGAAGCTATTTTTGCATGTGATTAACATTTACAATCAATTGAGTTAAAATGAAGCAGGTTATCCTCTTAATCTTAAACTCATCTAATCAGCTGAAGAGTCAACATTGAGGTTTCTCAGAGAAGAAGGAATTTTGCTTTCTTCAGGCAGAAGAATCCTGTTTGACTTCCCAATCACTGGCATGCCCTGTAGACTGGCCAGCAATCCTGATCACATCAGCTGATTGTTTAAAATAACTCTCTCTTTATATATAGACATTTGTCCCCTTGGTTCTGTTTTTCTGGAGAACTCTGAGTAATACACTACTCTCTTGCATTACTTGAACTTATTTTTAACCATATCCCATGTATCATTTTTATAAAAGATATTGGATTTCAGGGTGCAGATGGATGTGAGGCAAACTTGAATGCTTCTTCCTTCAATCCCTGAGCCATGTGGTCATGGAGACGGCCCCACATAGATACACTTTGGGAGTCTCTGGGCGTGTAAAGGTGTGGTATCACCTTGTGGCTTCTGGTCCAGAATTGTTAACTAGACTCCAATTCCCAAAGTTGCAATTGGCTCCCAAATAGTGTCAGTTTTCAAAATAAAAATTCTGTTTAGTTATAATCTGGACCTATTGTATATCATCAGGAAATCATTAAGTTGTTGTAGTGGAATATGTGATTTTGTCTACACAAGCAGTTAATCTTTTGAAGTGTAGGAGTGGTTTGGGAGCACGTCAAGCAGCTATTTATATCTGATTAATGGAGGAAGATGAAATCTAGCCATAACTAACTATGTAACTCTAACTTTTCTGGGCCTTATTCTGTCTTGATAATCAGAAAGTTGGAAGTAAATAATCTTTTAAATTCATTCTCAATTTCCACAGAATGAAATATCCCTCAGGATACTGTACTGCCTGGTCCAGCTGCTATCACATGCTCTTTGCAGCCAAGAGCAACTCTTTTCCCTGTGAGCTTTGACTTACATGGCTAGTTGTGCTGAGTACAGAGGGTGGTTCCAGCCTGGTTGATGCCTCTGCTTGGGCTGAGGAGCAGCAGATGAAGTGGTTTTGCTAGAAATAGTTAGTCTGTCAGAGATGAGGTGAGAAACCAGAAATAGCCCCAAGCCTGGGACTCAGAAACTGCCTCGAAGTTGGACATGGCAAAGCAGAAATTAGAAGGACAGCCATGTGTAAAAGCAACACAGATTTTTATACATCAGATGTCAACATTAGACACAATTTATGGGCTAGACCTTTATCTGATGCAAGCTGCTGACTGATGCTGTTGTGTTGGGATTCTGTGGCAAGACACTTCCAATGAGTGGCTGTTTTGTGCTGGGCACTTCACATGCATTATCTTGTTTAATGTTTACAGCACACCTATGATGTTGCTATTATTTTCCTAATTTTTACAAGAAATGATACTGGGACTCAGATGGTTAAATAACTTTCCCAGGATATTTAAACTGGGAAGTGGTGGAGCTAAGATTCTAACTGTGGTCTTTCTTACTCCCAAATCCATAGACAATCCATTATATCCTTGTGTTTTGAATGACTAAATAAAGAATGAATAACTGAATGCATATTGTGACTGGCTTGTTTAATGGTTTATAGTAATAAATTATCCTATCCTTTGTATAATTTATTTAGAAATAATTTTAAAAACCGTATGTTTAGGGATGGGGAGGTACATTTAACCAATGTGGGTCTTTGGTATTGCAGGCTATCTGAAGGGAGGTAGAATGTACAACAAAGTCTATCCTTTTTAATTTGAGAATTTGGACAAGTAGATCTTGGAGAGCTGACAAAGAGTGGAAAGGTGGAGGTTCTTAGACCTCACTGAGCCACCCATACATACTCTAAATTCTTTCCTTTTTTGTTAGTCTGGAAATTGATGGCAAAAATCTCTCTTCAGTACTGTACTGACATGTTGAATAGATAAGTCCCATCAACTGCATCGTTGACTTTATCTCATAGTTAGTCATGCATGTTTATTTTAAGAATAGTTTCTGAAGAATGAATTCATGACCACAGGGTCTGACTCAGGAGTAAAGAGTACAGACAGTGGCCCAGGTGTTGAAATCAGAGGAGTCACTTATCTGGGCCACTGGGAACAAAAAAAGGCACTCCCTTTCCCCACCTACCCCCACACACAAACACTCAAGCACACACACTCCACTCCTATGGAGAAAGCCTCTTTCTGAGAAATGGAGGTGGGACATTCTGTAATAGAAAGTCATTGTTCACTTACCCATTTTTACTCAAAACAACAGAATTGTGAGGAGTGATTTGGGTACCTTCCATTTCAGCCTTTATGCTAGCATGGATTGTCTGATCAAATTATATTATTTAATCACACAGAGAAAGGCCCCAATAAACTAGCTTCAATGTTGTGTGTAGGGAAGAAGGGCTGGGAGCCTGGAAGGTGGCAAAGATGGCATTGGCCCGATTCAGTTGATGGGCAAAATCAAACCAGAGGATGAACGGATGTTTTGGTTTTTCAAATAGGAAATGTGCACATTCAACACTTTGGATATTTGGGGGGTGGTGCACAATCGGTCAACTATTTAAAAATTTGAACTTATTGCTGATTAGAAGCAGGAAGCCATTAGTAATCTCAGTTTTGAAGAATTTTATTAAAAATAACTTAGACTTTAACAAAGTTATAGAGAAACATTTTCTAAATGAAATATGGATCAGACATAATGTAAAAATGGCAAATGCATATCACTTCTCTCCCTTCTCTTTGGTTTGTCTGTAGTGTGGTGTGGTCAGAGGAAGCCTGGGAAAGTAGTCTTGGATCATGAGTTCCCCCCATGCACTTGCTGTGTCGTCTCAGGCAAGTTGTTTCACTTCTCTGAGCCTTAATGCCCTCATCTATAATATGAGGAGACTGGATTGAATAAGCTTTTCATTTCTTTCCAGGACTAAAATTCTGTGATTCTTTCTGCCCTATCTTGTTTGTTGTTTTTGCTTTTTCTCTGCTCTCATTTCAATCAGGAAAGGGGAAGAGAAAGATAGATAGATAGATAGATAGATAGATAGATAGATAGATAGATAGATAGATAGATGATAGATAGGTAGCAAAAAGGAGACAAATATTTAATAACCACCAACAAAACACCAAACTTTAAAGACTTAGTATTTTATTTAATCCTAATAATAAATGTAGGGAACACATAGTATTTATTGTCACCTTTTTATAGGTGTGGACTCAGAGGTTAAAATTTGTCCAAGTTTATACAATTAGTATGTGGTCAGACTGATCATGCAAAGCAAAGTCTGGGAGGTTTGGAAATGTATGTTTGTTTTCTACATTTATTTTCCCACCATGCTGTGCCATGTCTCAAGATGGGTAGAAAAAGAAGGGGATATAATGAGACTGGGGGGAGGGGAGACCAGATATGAGCAGCTGAAAGGTTGGAGGAGAGGTATATGATATAAATGAATTATATCATATCCAGGGATTGATACCTGGACACAGTGGTTTTAACCTTCTCACCTACTGCCCCAGAGGCCACAACACGTTCCTCATGGCCTCCTCCAGTGATGGTTCTTAACAGGAAGAAGAAAGCACTCTGGGACTAGTGGGATTCACGGGGAGTCTGTGGAGCTTCCTAATGCCCTCTTAGTATCTCTGATATTCTCACTGGAAACAGTTCAGAGACATAGACCGACCAATTGGAATAGTAGGAGAGGAACAAAGACAGGTGTTTATTTCTCTACCCCTCTCTGTAATATGTCCCTGTAACAAGTCCTGATATAAAAAGTGTAAGAACTATTCTAAGAAGGCAAATCTTTATGTTATAAAGTTTTAAATCCACCAAACTAATAAAATGCAAATTGCATTTTCATCATTTCATTCTATGATCTTTTGTGGAAATGTGCACATTCAACACTTTGGATATTTGCAGGGGCGGGTTGCAAAATTGGCCAACTATTTAAAAAATTTGAACCAGATTCTGTCAGTTTAAGTAAATTAGTCCCTTGGCTGGGCATTTCTAGCAGGTCTGTAGAATGTCTGCAGAAAGTGGCATCAGTTGAATCAGGACTTAGCGCTCATCCCTCTGAGTCTATAAGAAGCTGATTTCCCAGGAGGTCAGGGAACAAGTGTTGGAGGTGGAATCTTTTAAATAAGTAGTAAACCTGACCACAAACTCTCGAGGCACCTTCGTTTTGAGCAAGGATGTTAATACCAATGTGTTTCCTCTGTCCCAATTTGGGTCATTATATTTTTAATTATCTCTCAGTAATCATCACAGGTTCAACAAGATACACCATCACCTACTTCCTGTCTTAAAATGGAAAGCATTGGAGTGCAGTGTGGCCCTGCCACTAGGAAAAAAATCTCTGGGTCCTCTCCAAATGTGTCCCTACCCTCTTCTTCATTCCAGAGTGCAATCAATTACATTTTCACCTGACGGTGCTCACTTGACTCCTCAATAAAGAAAGGCAAATGTCAGGGTTTGGTCTCCTTCATGAACCCATATGTGCCTTTTGTTGGTTCTTAAAGGGTGGATGACTGCATCTCTGATCAAGGAATTCCTCCCCTGCTGAAATTCAAGTTTAAGTTGAGACAGTCCCAGAATTTTATTCTAGGGCTGGAAATGAATCACTGCCCGTGGAGTCCCATTCCATGCTTGAGTTCAGGCCTTCCTGCTCTTCATATATCCCTTTGAAATGCAGCTCCCCTGGAAAGGGGAGAACCTCTGCTGTTTGTTCATAGGACCAGTTATGGGCTACTGGCAATAAGGAGAGATAGCTCAAAATGAGGCATTCTGGGAAGGAAAAAGAATGAAGAAGGGAGAGGAAAGACTCCAGGACAAATTTCACCCATATCATCCATTGTGTCCAAAGCCACAGGGCACACCTTCCTGCATGGGAATGTCAGATATATGTCAGTTTAGAGGCCCTTGGGGAGGCCTGTAGTCAAAGAGATGAGCCTCTGAGTCAACCTTTTCTAATTCTTTGGCGATCAGGCCTTCAGCAGTATCAACCAGGGTCTCTCACTCTCGGTACTACTAACATTCTGGGTGGATAATTCTTTGTGTTGGGGGCTGTCCTGGAGATTATAGGATATTTAGTAGCACCCCTGGCTTCCATCCATGAGATGCCATAAGCACTCTCTTTTCCACTGTAACAACCAAAATTGTCTCCAGATATTGCCAAATGTCTTCTGGGAGCAAAACTGCTCTTTTGAGAACCACTGCTCTGGACCTATTCCTTCCTCTCTATACCATGTGGGTGGACTTTTCTTCTTTAAAGGTTTCTGCAAAGCAATGTTAACCATCCAAACCACTTACCGGGGAGACATAAACTACTTGCAGACAAAAGCTATACCAAGACCTTGGTGATTGCAGAGCTCTGAGAGGGACTTTTGGGGTTCCTGGAGCAGCCTCTCTTTTCTTATGGCAGAAAGGATCTGTCAAGAAGGACTCTCGAAGGCAGGATTCAGAGGAGCTGATTTTAGGACCTTGATAATATTCATAAGGTGACTAATGGTCCCAGTTTGCTAGGACTTTCTTTGTGGTTACACTGCAAGTCCTGTGTTTTGGGAAACTGCTGAGCCTAGGATAAACCTAGATGGTTGGTTACCAGATTATTTCTTTGTTAGGCTATTGTTCAAAATGACTTTGGCAGCATGGTGGTCATTTTGTGTTTGAGACACAGATATCCTCCCAATTGCCAGCAAGAGAGGAGAGGGCTTGGAGCCATTTTTCTCACTGGGCTTTAGGAAGCAGCAGACATTGCAAGCTTGTGGCTACAATTGCTCCTATCCTTTGATAAATTACAGAGTTGCTAAAACGTGAGATTAGGTGAGCTACTAAGTAAGAAAGTGGGGTGGGATGGTTCTTGAGCTTCTTGAGCTTTTGCTGAAGCCAATGTCTGTCCATGTTGAGACCTAATATTGTTTCCATGGGTACCCAGGTGTGCCAGCTGCATGTGTGTCAATGTGTGGTCAACATTGGAAATGTGCTTTGCTAGCTGTCAAAGGTGAGGATTCCAGTCTTTGCTGTCATGAGTCTTGTTGAGGCTGTGATTGTAGAGGCCCCTTGGGACTCGTAAGCTGCTGCGAGCCCTTCAGATCTGGGTACCTGCCTGCCGTGTACAACTCAGAATGTTGCCTCTAGAGCCAGGGCTTTACATTCAGTCCCACTGGGAGCATATTTGCCTTTATGGCTTCCCTCCCCAGTTTGTGGTTTTTGTTTGTTTTAAATTTAAGCTTTTCTAAATTCCTTAAGTTTCAAAAGAAGAAGCATACTCATTGCTGAAGGAGAAGCAATTGATTTTTTTCCTCCCTTAAATTATGTAGATGGAGATAATGTCTGCACTTGGTTAGTTTCATGTCTACCAAGATGTCATTACTTATAGAAGAGCCTG
This sequence comes from Artibeus jamaicensis, assembly GCF_021234435.1. NCBI lineage: Eukaryota > Metazoa > Chordata > Mammalia > Chiroptera > Phyllostomidae > Artibeus > Artibeus jamaicensis. Next base: position 3,220,613 of record NW_026521887.1, read on the forward strand.
GGGTTTTCAAGAATAGTAACATGGTAATTTGTCTCTCAAATATTGTTTTACTTATAGCAGCAATAACAGGAAATGTGTACTATTTTTCAGTGTTATAATCTGATTCACCCTTTGATATAAACAGCTTTATCTCATCTCATTGTTTATATCACATTCCTATTCCTCTGGAAAGAACAATATTTTTTCCTCTGAAAAGTAATATATTCTTGTCTAAGAATGGCTTAAATAAGTAACAGATGGTCCTATCTGTGTGTATATCTCCTACCCCTACTCATTCTCAGTATTTGATCAGATATTAAAATCAGCATTTTTTGAAACATTGCATGTGTCTGAACATACAGGTTTGTTTCTAGCTTGGGTTATTCTATTTATGTGATGGTTCTAGAATATAATATAGGCAGTTGAATAAATTTATTTGTGCTCATCAAATGGAATGTGCTTAAACAAATTTCTTTTCTGGTTTGTCACTGGGAATCATCATGAGAAAGAGACTAACTAGCACATTTTGTGTGCCACGTGATCCTGGCCATAAAACGGAGCTCACTGTACCCCCAGACCTCACCATGCAGCTTATTTATAACTTAGTTCTGATGCTAAAATTTGTTCTGCAACCATAACTGAATCTTTCTCATCAACATGAAGTTTCATTAATTAGTTTGGTGCAGGGAGAAGACATAAGATTAGAAGCCAGGAGATTTCCATTGTTGCCTTGCTAGCTCTGTGAGTTAAAGCAAGTCACGGGACCACCTCATGTTTGTTTTTCTCTACACAAAATGCAGATATCTTACCTGCCAACAAAGGTTGTATGATTGTAACATGAAATAACAATTATGAAGATATTTTAAAAAGTCAAAAATGCTTTAAACTAAGGTATCGGTTTTCCAGATAGTGAATTTATATGTTGTAAAATAATAGACTCTTATCTGTAACCCTGTGGCTGACAGGTTAACCCTGTTGTCAAATGACTTTGTTTCAAAGCGATCTTTTCTTTGCAATGAGATCTTTCAGAAAAGAAATACAAATATACGTAAGGTCATTTCTGCATACTTCTGTAAATTGTCACCCTGGAGCAAGGATCAGAGCTAATTTATTTATGTGTTTGTACTCCACAATCCTACAGCCTGGTGGTGCTTAAGTGTATATTGAACAAAAATATAAATATTGCTGTAGACAAGCTATTATGACTTATTTTATAAAAACTTTTAAGTTTTAAAGGTGATACAATTTTGTATTCTCTCTTCATGCATTTCTCACTATTATAATTCTTTATTTTTTCTTACTTAGATAGAAAGGTCAGGTTATGATACCTCATGTTAACATATTTTTGTCTGCTTGTTTTTTTGGTTTGAAAATAACACTTTTTTCATGTCATTACAAAGTTTATACATATTATCTTAGAAAATTTAAAAAATAAAGACATACAAAAATAAATCAATAGCCACCTAGTACCCCACAGGTATCATAGGGATAGATCTCTAATATATATTAGTAGTATGTTACAAAGCAAGTCACTTAATAATGATCTATAATAGCAATTACATAAGGAAAATATATGTATGTGTATATGTATATGGATGTATATATATCTGTATATGTTTATATATATATGGCTAGAAAGGACACGATTAAATGAACAGATTACGTCTGGAGAGAAAGTGAACAGGAGAAATTCAGAGGGGGAAATCTGTGAGGCAGGAATATTTGGAAATTTTATGAAGGAGATTGGATTTGAGCTGAACCTTAAAGGCCAAGTACAATGTTTTTGTGTGTGTGTTTTTATTTTTTAAATTAACTTTATCAGGGTGACATTGGTTTGCAAAACCATACAGATTTCAAGTGTACAACTCAATAAAACATCGCCACACTGCGTTGTACACCCACAGGGAAGACTGGAAATATATTCTTGGTGAAGAGCAGCATGTGAATAAAGGTGCGGCATAAAGCATTACTGTGGAGGTTTTAGGGTGTATGAGAAGTCTTATTGCTCACTGCTTTGTAGAGAAGTGAGAGAAACACTTGGAAAGCTGGGTTGGAAAACACTTGGGAGACTGTGGAGGGATGTGAATGCCAGTCTGAGTCATTTAAAACTTTGAGGCAAGTGAAGTAAAAAGTTAAGATTTCTTGAAGACCAGTCAGGTGGTATTTGGGTGGAATGAATTGAAGGCAGAAGAGGTGAGATGAACTAGAAAACAACTCTGATAATCCAGGCAATGAATGACAGGGACAAAACCAGATGATGTTCTAAAGAACTCATAGGACTTAGTGCCTGATAAGATATGAACATATTATAGAGGTGGTAATAGCTATAAAAGTAAAGATAATGGTTGTAAAGTTTAAAAGCCTAAGTGATGGAGTTGAATAATGATACTGTTGACAGAAGCAGGGAAAACAGATACTGTATCGTATATTTAAAAAAAACTTTATCACATTTTTACTAGAAAAAGTCTAAATGTCAGAAGTTGGTACATGGCTTAGGTTGTCAAGATTTTAGATTGCTGGTTCTTGGAAGTGTGACATAAAATGCTGTAATGTGGTATGTTGCTGCAAATTAGGTTTATTGATTTGGTATTGTCAAGAGATAAAACACCTCAAAAATAGTCAGACTAGTGAAGAAGATACCCTACTGATAGGTGAAGGTTCCACTGTGTGACTTTCTAGTACTGAAATTCACAAAAAGATAGCCTTGTTGATGCTGGTACAAATAATATCAAAAGGAACTTTTTTTCCCCCAAGCCCATTGGATAGGATATATATATATATCCATCCACCACCCCATCCCTGCCCTGCATATTTAAATGCGTGTGATTATTCTTAATGACATATGGGGAAGAACTGATGACTCTCCCATTTTTTGTCAGTGGAGTTTCACAGGTGCACACTGAGATCGTGATTTACTTTTGACTTAGGAAAAGGGGATAGTAACTAGAGGCTGTGATTCGAGGGCTCAGACAACAGGGCAGCATCGGGAAGAGTGAATCAGGGATGACCAAGAAGAGCAATCTGGAAATGTATTCATTGGTTTCCTGGCAAGCTCATGGCTTTCATTGCTCACAGCGCAACATAGTCCTCAGACTAACATGGCTGTCCTTTCACGGCAGGAGTCGTGTTTGAGAAACTGGTTGGAGTTTGTGGTTTTTCATGGTATTTATGTTGCTGTGGCCTCATATTATTCTATCATTTACTGAGCTAGGATTGTGTTGCAAAATATTTTTTACTGATTCAATTAATATATACTCTGAGAAAGATACAAATTTAACATATTTAACTACCAAGTTTAGCTGTAAAATATCTTAATAAAACCATATGTTAGCACAGTTATAATCACAATAAGAAGTACTATACTTTTATGATAAGAACTAATGTATTTGTTGTTTTGTCATCTTTGCTTGAACATACTTACTGGCCCTTTACAATTATGCATGAAAATTATTAAGAGGCAAATTGAGTCCTGGCTGGTGTAGCTCAGTGGATTGAGCGCGGGCCGAGAACCAAAGGATCGCGGTTCGATTCCCAGTCAGGGCACATGCCTGGGTTGCAGGCCAGTTCCCAGCAGGGGACCCACGAGAGGCAACCATACATTGATATTTCTCTCTCTCTCTCCTTCCCTTCCCCTCTAAAGATAAATAAATAAAAATTTAAAAAAAGAGGCAAATTGATTTCCAACCTTTTAGTATTAGAATATTTCTGGCATTATAAGTAGAAGTAGGTGAGGAAGATATCTACATTTTTAAGTGAAATTGCTGTTTTTGATTTTTAAAAAGTTTTTAAAGATTTTATTTATTTATCTTTAAAGAGGGCAAGGGAGGGAGAAAGAGAGGGAGAGAAACATCAATGTGTGCTTGCGTCTCACATGCCCCCCCTACTGGGGACCTGGCCCACAACCCAGGCATGTGCCCTGACTGAGAATCAAACCAGCAACTCTTTGGTTTGCAGGTGGGTGCTCAATCCAGTGAGCCACACGAGCCAGGGCTGACATTGCTATTTGCTTAGTGTTTGTATTATTTTATGAGTTAACAGAAGTATGGGGTTGTTATTAACCAGTTCTGATATTTTATTTATATGCAATGGTCATTTTTGGAAGTTTTACCTGAGAAAAGCTATAATGGAAAGACCACATTACAGACGATGGATAAGAAACAAAAATTGGCCTGAGCCACAAGCTCTCTGAGGTGCTCTGACGGACTGGCTGGGTCTCCTTTTCTCTCAGGCCAAAGAAAGGCAAATCTTCAGCTGCCTCTGGAGAGCTACTCTGACTCAGCTGGTTCCTTTCGAAGACTGTCTTAGCAGAGCTTCTGCCATCCTATTATTTTCCTACGAGCCAAAACTTTTTCTTTGTAGTTATATTTTTGCATCTAACATGAGTTCGTTATCAGTTAATAGCTTGAGGAAATACCCAGGTTCTCTTTTGCTAAAACTGGGTTGTGAACACTATTTCTCCTCATGGAAATGGGTATGGGGTGTGCATGGTTCCGCATGCACCTATGCAGCTATGCATAGTGAGCCACTGCTCTGATAGCATGGATGTGTACCTTGGGCATCTGAGAGTGTTGTCCCCTTTATCAGAAATTGCTGTCCACATTACTTGTTGTTCCTCAGCAGCCTGGAAGAGGCCTGAGGGACTTACACGTGAAGGTGGCCCCTCAGCAGACCACGAGCCTCATGGTTTGGAAGAGTGAAGAAGAGGTCTCTGAGTGACAGTTCTCACACACACTCTCTTCTGAGGCCACAGAGTCCTATGCTCTTAAGGTAAAGACCATAAACCCTTGTTATTTATTCACTGATATTCTACTGACCAGTTCATTTATTTGTCTGGCCAAAGACATTTAAAGTGTCATAAACACTGATACCTCAGAATTCAGACTACTGGCTAACATGCAAAAGACCTTCGTAAATAAAAAGATCTCAAATGTAACAAGCACTAACAGTTACAGAAAAAGGAAAGTATTTTCCCCTCCATGTTTCAAGGTTGTCATCTACCATTCGAAAGATATTAGGGTATTATGCTTCATATGCATTTCAATCTGTTATCACTGTTTATTTCTGGAGAAACATTTAGTCTAAGAGGATTAATAAACATTTTCTTTAATTACCTATTAAATCATTTAAAAGCATACAGAGTTAATATCTAGACTCTGATAGATATTCTTAAAGAATAAACTCAAATTAATCCAATTAATCCAAGATTCAAGCCCAGAGTTATCAGGGCTAATGGAATATGTGTTCAGTATTTATAGTAATTTATCAGTAGGTAGAACCACCATTCAATTCACTAATAGTTCTAGTTTTAAGCTGCAAATTAAATGTGTTCAAATAATTAGGTACTGATAATAATACTGCCTTTTCTTTTATTCATATTTCTTTACTGCTGATTACTAAATTTTCATCCTAAGGATCAAAATAATAATATCGCTCATTTGCAATGCTTCCTTCCTTTAAATAAACAATTTTCTAATATTACCTCAAACAACTTTAATTTCTTTGCTCTTAGCACTCTTTTCCAAATAAACGTGGGGAAGTCTCCTGCTTCCTTAAGCCCTGAGAAGTGACTCTGTAATCCCTTAGAATGTTCTTTTTGGCCATCACCATACTAGCATCTCACTGTTAATCTTTCCTAAGAAAAACAAGTCTTTCCTCTTGAAATCTTGGGACTTTAAAAATAACAACTACAAAGTGTTTTTATGTGGTAAATGCTCATCATAAATTATTTTTTTTCCTGAGCCCTACTGTGTCTCTTCTTAAAGTATGATAGTGGGGGCTGGGGGAGAGTTTGTACTGTGACCCACCCATCCAGGACCCAATCATTTGCACTAAATTAAAACTTCCTGGGGAGATCTTACTAATTTTCTATGAAGTAACTCCTTAGTATGGCTGTTCTTTAAAAAAAAAGTCCTCTCATGGGAAATACACCCCCGCTGTGCTGAAGCAGGAAGAAAAAGCTAAACTCTGTTTAAAATCTGGACCCTTTGACCCGTGAACTTTCAGTCCCTTTCCTGCAGGCTTCTCCAAAAGCCATAATGACCGAGATCCAACTCCCACTGCAATGCATGAACACAAGCAGATGGTGGCTGACTTTCAAGAAGCTGGACTATGATTATGCTATCACAGACAAACAAAGAGAAATTCTACTACGATGGTACATAAGGAAGTTTTGTATGATGGTGGTCAGTGATGGTCAACTATTCTCATTTAAATGATTTAGTTCTTTAAAATAGGATGCCTTTAACAAGGATCTCCTTGCAAAAAAAAAAAGCTCATAGAAAACTAGAGAAGGGCTAATACACAAACACACAAATCCACACATACACATACACACATTACATAGCCATATGTAAACTGAGGTTTTTAAATTTATTTTCATTTATTCTTTCAGAGGCTATGAAATTCTATATTCAGTGATGAAATGGTCTCCAATGAGTAAAAAGATCTACTGAGTGGGCTTTCTAGAGCAGAGGTAAAGATTATACTTGACATAGAATACTAGGGCAACAAGTATGCCTTCCTTTGGAACAAGTTTTTGTTTACTTGGCTCATTGATATTATGTCTAATGGTTACCTCAGTTTAATTGGAAAAATATTCACTCTGTTATCTTGGCCTTATACTGAGCCAGGGTCCAGTCTAGGAGTTCCTGGGAGAAGCTGGAGCCTTTGTGGTACAAATAACATTCAAACTGGCATTCTGAACAACAGCAATAGTAAGCTAATCAATTTAATTTGCTTATTTTGTGATCTAGGTCCTAAAAACAGTTGTACCCACATCAGAGGACAGATGAGCTCATAACTAGATGACACAAACCACTGAAATGGGCACTTGCAGTTGCTCTTGGAACACACAACTGAGTAAAGAAGATATTTTATGTATGATAGCAAACCTTAAAGGCATAAAAAACTGATTAATTTGACTCAATGGAAAATTAAAATTTCATGTCAAAAAACTACCACACACATTATTTATTTTTTTTAAATTATTAATTTTTTTGTTTACACCAAAACATATGGCCCTTCTAATCAGAAAAAAACTATAAAAAAATTAAAAGGTAAAAAGATGAATGCTTATGGCCAAATCTGAATTAACACATTTCAAAGAACTGACTGTCAGAAACTAGCTGACTTGAATGACTGTTCTGCAGGCTGGAAGCCTAAGCTCATGGTGTGGGTCATATCAGTTCTGCTGAGAGTTGTGAGGGAAGAATCTGTTCCAGACCTTTCTCCTTGGTGTGGAGATGGCCATCTTCATGTTGCCATGGCATTCTCCCTGTGTGTATACCTGCTTTCAAGTTTACCCTTTTTACAAAGACATCAGTCACATTAGGTTATGACCCATGCTAATGACCTCATCTTAATGAATAATATCTGCAATAACAATTTCTAAAACAGGTCACATTCTGGGGTACTGGAAGTTGAGACACAATATATAAATTTGGAAGGGGGAATATAATTTGACCCACACACATGGCTCACCCTCAGTTTCCCATGGTAAGTTCACTAAGTAAACTTGAGAAGTTCTGTGCTGAAGAAACTCAGTCACTTTTCCATGTATAGAAGATGCTATTAGGTGCTAAAGCAATAGCTATTCTACCTTTCTTCCTTTGGAAGAAAACCACACTTTGGTTCAAGTGGCTAATATGATTATAAATCCACACTCTGTTTAGCTGGAGGTAACTGAGATGATCTAGTTTTGGCCAATGAAATATATGTGGAAGTTTTTAGTAAAATTATCAGAAAAAAATATTTATAACTTCTGTTATATTAATTAAAGTGGCAGAATCATCTAGCAAGAGCCATTTGTCCTCTACCTTTTTGCTGGGAACATATCCTGATGCCTGAAAGTGGAATAGTCATCTTTACCCCTGAGGACAAGAGCTTCCCTGTGAGGATGAGAAAGGAAAGTGCCTGACTCAGTGGTGAGCAGCTGGGCCAACCTGGGGTGGCCTCTAGACTCGGTGTTATGTGATGGAATAACCTCCCTTTGCTTACAGTCAGGTGGTCAGGTCCTGTGGTAAGTTATTTCCCAGGACCTCAGTATCCGTATTTATAAAATATAGGGAAAAATGTACTGTAATTTCTCATAGGGTTAATGTGAGTATAAACCCCTGATACACATGAAAAGTTAGTAATAATTTTATTTAATTTTTTTCAATTTCAGTGTACATCCAATATTATTTTGTATTAGTTTGTGGTGTCCATCATAGTGGTTAGATAATCATATACTTTAAAAGATAATACAAATATAAGGGATTATATTCCTCATTTTATAGGCCTTTTATAAGTAGAAAATCAATAAATGTATGTGACTTGAGTTAATATTACTCAGCCCAGTTGGAAAAGAGTAAATTTAGTAAAATATGCTAATTTTTCATTTAGACATATTGATGGGCATTTTATCATGTACCAAAAATAATATAGAAAGAGGCCGGTAAGACAGAAAAAGGCTCCTGCCCTCATGAGTATTATAGACCAGAGATGGAGACATGTAAATCAATACATTGAATAATCAAAAAATACATGAAATAATCACTTAATCATGATTATGTGAAATAAATTCTATTTTACAATATCATTTCCTGAAAGACACTATGTGGAGCTGACTGGCATGCACAGGTCCAGTCTCTCCAAAGGGTCCAGAACTCTTTTATGATAATGTCTTAGGGATACTGAGGACCCAGTGAGGAAGTGATCATAGGAAATCTGGGGTGAACCATGAGAATTTATAAATCATGCTTCTCTCCTCAGAAAGGATCCATATTCTCAGAGAAATAAATGCCTTGAAAAGTAACATTTTTTTAAAACTTGGGTTTATTTTCAAATAGTTATAAACATATTTGAAAAGCAGATATACCTAAGCCAACTTTTGTTTCACCTCATGTTCTCCATATTCTATAAACTTCTTTTTAATCTTTTGAGATGTAAGTCCTCGATAAAAACTCTGACATTTCTTCAGCTTGCTGGAAGTTAGTCTTCTTTTCCTTGGGAAGGGCTAGAATTGAAATGTACATAATCAGGGATGATGGGAGTAAAGAATTTAATGAATTACGGAAGTTTTCCATTAAGGAACAGAATTCATTCTTATAAACCATGAATTAATTTTTATGAGTTAGGTCCAAAAAACTTAAGTAAAACAGCTAATATTTCATGCATAATTTTGCCTCTTTAATAGTGCAAATCTCTGGTGTGTAATATTTAGGTAATGATTATCATAAAATAGATATCTTTTGAGGGCAATTATATGTTCTCAATGCTTCTTTATGAGAGAGCTGGGAGGAGGATGTCATTACACTTGACAGTACATTTATCTCACCTAATATTCATGGTATTCTGATAGTAAAGTGGTTATCTTGCTTTATTTAAGTGTATTTCTGGCAACACTGAACATGATTCTATGCCACTAAACCTGTTCAGACATGAAAGGTGGTGTAACTCAGCACCTAAAGCATCAGCTGTTTCTAGGCATGTAGAGTTGGTGCTTTTGTTTATAAAAATGACAGTACATCTTCAGGATAAATTCTCCTGGGGTGAATGTAGGTGGCTGGCTGGGAAGAAGAGAGCACTAAAGGAGATGTGTTGAAAAGGAAGCAAAGATACTTGGGGCTGTGTCTAGGAAGTGACAAATGCATTTGAAGATAAAGGTGAGGATTTGAAGTCTGTTTTTCAAAAGAAATAGGGATGAATTGAGGAAGGCCTCTAGGAGAGGCAGTAAGTTAAACATGACCACAGGTGTTTTTTTTTCTTACTTCTGTTTTTAAGATGGAGGATATAATATGACTTTGCACTACCATAATGTTTTCAGCTTTTCACAGTTATTTTGGAATATTTTATTTGAACCTTCCAGTATTTTGATGAGAAAAGGAAGGGCCATTGTTCTTTATTTATAGGACCAAAAAGCATGTGTGTGATCCAGTTAGTAATACATCATGAAACTGGAACCTAGAAACCCACAAATACCTCCAAAATCCCAAATCTGACATCCAATAGCAGCACTAGTTCTGGTACATCTCACAGACTCTCAGGGATCAACTCTCATCCTGAGCCTTGGGCTTTGTTGTTTCCAACTTAGCTACCCATGTCTCAAAGCCTCAGGGGTCTGTACATAAAAGTTATTGGGTCATCTCATGACTTGGAAATAGTATGGTTTCTGCTAATGAACCTAGTAAGTCAATTATCCAGGTATAAAGAAATGAGGACAGAAGAAGAGAAATGAGTGAATTTGCCTTTTGTTTGTTTTGTCTTTTATTGTTTACAATTTAGAGAAGAAAATATGTAAAATCTAGAAAGATAAATACTTGATTTTTTTTTATTTTCCCCCATAGTTCTGGGACAGTGACATGTAGGAGTACGTCTCTGGTGAGAACCATCTTCTCTTATAACAGTAGAAGCCCTAAGAAAAGAAAGCCCTTCATCCTTCAACATTCATCTTATTCAGCACTTGGATTTGATAGCTGGAGATGCAGCAGCCATCTTGTGATCCTGAAGCAAGTTGTTAGGAAAAGTCAAAGAAGTTAGGGAGACAGTACCCAAGCTGCCGAACCAGGGCCATGGGCCACTGAATTCTGCATGTCTAAACCTGCTTACCGAGGTCACTGTTAATCTGGCATTCCGTTCTTAACTGATACATTGCACAAAGTCATTTCCTAGGCATCTATCATTTTGATAATAAAGTGATGTGCCAGATAAGAAGGAAGAAATACTCAATAAACTGCCTACTTTTCAAAAAAGCAGAGTTAAAATATTTTCATTAGCTCTAAAAAGTTACCCAAACTTCACCTCTTTTTTTCTTCTGTTTTATAGTTAAACAGATTTAATCATTTCACTAGTACTTGCTTCATGACTGCATTGCCATCAATTGGCGGTATTGTGTCTCATTAACATTTGAACCAAAAAAAGTTAATCTGCTCCCAGAGATTAAAGATGGAGTCTTTCTGTCCTACAGTCTCAGATTAAATCATACCTTTCCCTATTCCTTCTGTATGTGTGTGTGTGTATTTATATATATTCTGTAACCTGAGTTCCTCAAAAGTCTCATGAGTGTGGGAATATTAATGAGATCCCATCAATAGAGAAGATTTGGTTTCATGAACTTGTGCCTCCAGAGGTGGCATAATGTCCCAGACCCCTCCCTCCCAAAGTCCCAACTCCCTGTTACTGGGAGCTCCTGGGAACATTTCACAGGGGATCTAGCACAGTCCTTTTGGCCCCTTACAGTTCACCTCCACTTGATCAGAATAATGAAAATGCCTGTGATGTAATGAAGCACTGCCTGCTACATGCTCCCAACCTGCAGGAGCCCCTGACATTGCTGACTGGCACGGGCCTGCCTTGGGTGAAAAGTCCATCTTCTATAAACTGCCTTAGCTGTCTCCAGGTTCCTGATGTGTGCTGTGCTCTCTGGGGTCTGGGAGCCACAATTAGGCTGAATTTCAGGCATAAGTAGGGAGATATCCTTGCCACTTATACTAAAACACCAAATCTAAACTTAGGTTGTAACCTACGTGCCATTAAAAAAAAAAAACAGGTATGCAAGTATCAAACGGGAAATCAGGGAAAAACTTAGAATGATTTTTGAAGCAACGGTATCACATGACTACAACACTGGTGTTCTGCCCCAGGAGCTCACTAACTCTTCCTCCTTCTTTTGAGTACCCTCCTAGGATGTGGGGGCAGCAGGTGGGGCCTCTTCTGTCCTGAGGGTGGGTCCTGAGCAGCTTAGGCCCTACTGGTAAACCATGACCCTTGCATGTGATAGATAATGGCTCAGCCTAAGGTGGAAGTGCAGGACAGGGGACCCCAGGGAAGTCAGTTCCGAGCTCTGGGAGAATTTCCCTTGCCGTCTCAGGAACTTATTTCCTGAGGAAGAAATGGCACCTTTTCCTACAGCATCTTGTGAAGTGTGGTTATTCTACCTGGAACAGGGAAGTGCTGGAGCCAGGTGTATTGGACACACGAAGCTGATTCATTTTCAATACCTCCTCCCCTTTATAAATTTTTTCTGCTATAATCATAATCAGTTATATTCAAGGTTTTCACACAGATGAACAGACTTAAAATATCTCAAGTGTTGTTATTTATGCAATTCCTAAGCTTTCATGGTTTATTTTAAAGCCACTGTATAAAAAAGAGGGAGGAAGATGGTGACGGAGTAGGACGGAACGTATCCAGCTCCCGTACATGTGGGAGAAAAGCCTGGCCGAGCTACTGAGAAACAGTGTAATTAAGTAATATATCCACAGCATTTATGAAATTGGGAGAGCAGTGATTGTGATGGACGTTGAGACTCTGGTCAGCGGCAGTTTAGTGGCGCATAGGGGAGTGGAGTGGGGACAGGAACGGCAGCTGGGCGGCCCCGGTGCGACAGCCGTGAAGCGGGTCTGTGACCGGTGTGGGAGGCGTCCCTCTCAGGGGTGGGGGTACCAAGCGGCCCCAGTAGGCCTCCAGCACAGGTCAGCAGTGTTCTCCGCCCCCGCCCCCCCCCCCCGCCCCCCCAATCTGGGCAGCGCCAGACAGAGGCCTGTGCCACTGAGTTTATACAAAGAACAGAGAGCAACAAAAATGAAGGGCCGTGTTCATCTGCAGACTGTGTGGTTACCAGCCCAGAAGAAGTGAGAGGACGCTGTGGTTGCCAGCCCTGGAGAATTAAGAGATGCATTGTTGCCACCGGTCTGGCTAAAGACTGGGCTGGGCAGAGAGACAGGCTGTCTAGGGAGGCTTTTTTATTATCATTATATCCTTTTTGAAAGTTGACTGAGGTGCCCTCCTGCGACAGCTTGGCTTGCTTACCACCCAGCCTAGCAGCGAGGAAGTATCGCGCCAGAGAGCAAGGGAATCAGGCAGACTGGCGGGAGAGCGGGCGCCCGCATCCCAGTCTAGTAGCCTGGCTGGCGCGCACTGGCAACACAGCCAACAGAGAGGTCCTGCTGCAACCAGAAAAACCAGTTTAGACAATTTAAAACCAACAAGGGAAGTTTTTTGTTTTGTTTTGTGGGGTTTTTTGGCAGTCTCATTTATTTTGAATTTTATTATTGCTTTATCTTTCAATACTTTGATCCTCTTCTTTCCTTTTTCCTGTTTTAGTCCTTCTTCCCTTGTTCCCAAACATCGCTTTTTCCTCCCTTCTCTTGCCTTTTTTTGTGCTGTTTTCTTTTATTTGTTTGTTGCAGCATACTTGTATTATTTTTCTTTCATTATTCTCACCTCTCTTATATTCTAACAGTATCTTTGTATTCCTCCTCCTCCTGTATAGGCTTCTTAGTCTGGGTGGGTTATATTGTATTATCTGACAGGTCTCCTCTGTTCTTTCCTCCACAATTGTATTTCTAATTTTCTATACCTTATGCCTCTTGTTTTCCTTTAGCACACTACCCGAAGCTCTACACTCCCTATTCAGACTGATCTCATAGAGTTGGTCACAGGATTGTTGCTCTAATAATATTGTCAATAATAGCTGTTCTATATAACTGTAAACACTTCACAACTAATCTCCCAGATATTAGCCCACTTTACAAGTTCCTTAATTCTATTACAGGAGTATTTAACTCTATTTGCTCACACAATACACCTATCTACTATTCCTTACTCTCAACTTACCTCAAAATCTGACCATCTGCAACCTCACTGCTTCTAGTCTCAATTCACAAGCCATCCCTCCCCAACAGGAAGCTAATCTTTTATCCATTCTTTCGTAAAAGTGGCAAGTTGGGTTAAAGATTACGGCTGACATTATATATAGCCTAAAGATCATCTATCTCTTCCCTACAGGATGTGATTGCAACTATTATAAAACACTCTTCTGCTGTCATAAACCATTCGACCTCACCCTCCAAATGATTACACATACACAATAAAAGGAGTAGGTGGAAACGAAGAACATCAAGATACCCGCAGGAGCCCGCACCACTGAAATTCACAAGTATTCTACCACAGAAGTTCACACCATAAACCTAGGGAGTCAGAACAGACCAATTTTAGAAGCTGAGGCTAACAAGAAGAGTCTCAAAAACAATGGGAAGACAGAAACAATCCCCAAATGAAAGAAAAGGAGGAGCCCTCAGAAAGAATGTTAGATGAAATAGAGGCAAATCAACTATCAGATATTGAATTCAAAGCACTGGTTATCAGGAAGTTCGAAGAGCTCTCAATGAGCTACCAGAAACTACAGGGGAGCTACAATGAACTCTGCAAAATATATCAACATGAAAAAGGAAATAGAAACTATCAGCAAAGGACAAGAGAAAATGTAGAATACAATTTCTGAATTGAAGAACGCAGTAGAAAGTTTAAAAAATAGAATCAGTGAAGCAGAAGATAGGATCAGTGAGTTGGAGTACAAAGTAGAAATCATCTCTCAGAAAGAGCAAGAAAAAGAAGAGGCTCAGAAAGAATGAAGAGGGATTAAGAGAAATGCAAGACAATATGAAACGTAATAATATCCGAGTAATAGGGATACCAGAAGGAGGAGAAGAAGAACAAGGGACAGAAAACATATTTGAAAGAGTAATGAGAGAAAATTTCCCCAATTTGATAAGAGAAAAAGTCACACAAATCCAGGAATTACACAGAGTCCCAATCAAGAGGAACCCAAAGAGGCCCACTTCAAGACACATCATCATTCAAATGGCAAAATTCCAAGACAAAGAGAAAATCTTAAAGGCAGCAAGGGAGAAAAAAGAAGTAACATACAAGGGAGCCTCAATAAGGTTAGCTACTGACTTCTCAATGGAAACACTCCAAGCAAGAAGAGAATGGCAAGAAATATTCCAAGTAATGAGAACTAGAGGCCTACAACCAAGACTGCTTTACCCAGCAAGGCGCTCAATCAAGATAGAAGGCCAAATAAAGAGCTTACAAGGGAAAATACGTCTAAAAGATTATGCCTCCACCAAACCAGCCTTGCAAGAAATACTAAAAGGACTGCTTTGAGGAAAGGAAGGAAAAGAGGGAGACAGAGAGAAACACAGGTACAAAAATGGCAATGAATAAGCACCTATCAATAATAACCTTAATTGTAAATGGATTAAATGCTCCAATCAAAAGAAATAGAATAGCTGAATGGATAAGAAAGCATGACCCACACATATGCTGCCTACAAGAGACCCACCTCAGGACAAAAGATCACCACAGACTAAAAGTCAAAGGCTCGAAACAAATTTTCCAAGCAAACGGACAAGAAAAAAAGCTGGGGTATCAATTCTCATATCAGACAAAATAGACTTCAAAATAAGGGCCATAAGGAGAGACCCAGAAGGTCACTTCATAATACTCAAGGGAAGAATCCACCAAGAAGACATTAACATTGTAAATATATATGTACCCAACATAGGAGCACCCAAATATATCAAGAAAATCTTAAAGGACTTCAGGAAAGATATTGACAGCAACACAATTATAGTAAGGGATTTTAACACCCCACTAACAAAAATGGACAGACCTTCCAAACAAAATATCAACAAAGATATTGTGGCATTAAACAACACCCTAGATGAAATGGACTTAACTGATATATATAGAGCCCTTCATCCCAAAGAAGCTAAATACACATTCTTTTCAAATGCACATGGAACATTTTCAAAGATAGACCACATAATAGGACACAAAACGAGCCTCAACAAATTCAAGAAAATTGAAATTATACCAAGCATTTTCTCTGACCACAAATGACTGAAATTGGAAACCAACCCAAAAGGAAAAAACCCAAAACACCCAAAATCATGGAGACTGAATGGTATGCTATTAAACAATGAATGGGTCAAGAATGAAATTAGGGAAGAAATCAAAAAGTTCCTGGAAACAAATGAAAACGAACTTATAACAACCCAAAATTTATGGGACACAGTGAAGGCAGTCCTGAGAGGGAAGTTTATAGCAATACAGGCCTACCTAAAGAAGATAGAAACATTTCAAACAAACAACCTAACCCTACGCCTGCAAGAACTCCAGGAACAACAACAAAGACAGCACAGAGCAAGCAGAAGGAAGGAAATAACCAAGATCAGAGCAGAACTAAATGACATAGAGACTAAAAGCACAATTCTAAGGATCAGTGAATCCAGGAGTTGGTTCTTTGAAAAGATAAACAAAATAGACAAGCCTTTAAGTAGGCTCATCACGAAAAGAAGAGAGAGGACATAAATAAACACAACTAGACATGAAAGAGGATTACAACTGATACCACAGAAATAGAAGGGATTATAAGAAATTACTATGAAGAATTGTATGCCAAGAAATTTGAGAACCTAGGGGAAATGGACAAATTTCTAGAAAAATATAATCCTCCAAAACTCAATGAAAAAGAAGCAGACAATCTAAACACACCAATAACAGCAAAATAAATTGAAGCAGTAATCAAAAAACTCCCATCACACAAAGCCCTGGACCAGATGGGTTCACAGGAGAATTCTACAAAGCATTTAAGGAAGAGCTAACCCCTATTCTTCACAGACTATTCTAAAAAATCCAAAAGAATGGAGAACTCCCAAACTCTTTTTATGAAGCCAGCATCATCCTAATTCCAAAACCAGATAGAGACACAACAAAGAAAGAAAACTTCAGGCCAATATCGCTGATGAACATAGATGCTAAAATCCTCAACAAAATATTGGCAAATCGCATCCAACAATATATCAATAAGATCATACATCATGACCAAGTGGGATTTATCCCAGGGATGCAAGGATGGTTCAATATTCACAAATCAGTAAATATAATACATCACATAAACAAAAGCAAAGACAAAAATCACATGATCATATCAATAGATGTCAAAAAAGCTTTTGATAAGGTACAACACCCATTTATGATAAAAACACTCAGCAAGGTGGGAATGGAGGGAGCATTCCTCAATATAATAAAGGCCGTGTATGAAAGATCTACAGCCAACATCATACTCAATGGGCAAAAACTAAAAGTTTTTCCACTAAGATCAAGAACAAGACAAGGATGTCCACTTTCACCACTTCTATTCAATATAGTATTGGAAGTTTTGTCCACAGCAATCAGGCAAGAAAAAGAAATAAAAGGCATCCAAATCGGAAAGGAGGAAACAAAATTGTCACTGTTTGCAGATGACATGATAGTGTACATGGAAAACCCTATAGACTCTACCAAAAAGCTGCTCAAACTAATTAATGAATTTGGCAAAACAGCGGGATACAAAGTCAATATTCAGAATACCAACGATGAAACAGTAGAAGCAGAAATCAAGAAAAAAATCCCATTTGACATAGCAAAAAGAAAAATAAAATACCTAGGAATAAACCTAACCAAGGAGGTAAAAGACTTCTATGCAGAAAACTACACAACACTGAAGAAAGAAATCAAGGAAGATACAAACAAATGGAAACATATACCGTGCTCATGGATTGGAAGAATTAACATCATCAAAATGTCCATACTACCCAAAGCAATATACAGATTCAATGCAATGCCTATTAAAGTACCAATGGCATATTTCACAGACATAGAACAAACACTTCAAAAATTTATATGGAACCATAAATGAGCCCAAATAGCAGCTGCTATTTTGAGGAAGAAGAACAAAGTAGGAGGAATCACAATACCTGATATCAAACTGTATTACAAGGCCACTGTAATCAAAACAGCCTGGTACTGGTATAAAAACAGGCACATAGACCAATGGAACAGAACAGAGAGCCCAGAAATAAACCCAACTATCTACAGTCAATTAATATTTGACAAAGGGGGCAGTAACATAAAATGGAGTAAAGATAGCCTCTTCAGCAAATGGCGTTGGGAGAACTGGACAGCTACGTGCAAAAAAATGAAACTTGAGCACCAACTTACACCATGTACCAAAATTCAAGGTGGATACAAGACTTAAATATAAGCCATGAAACCATTAAAGTCCTAGAGGAGAACACAGGCAGGAAAATCTCAGATATTCCACGCAGCAGCATATTTACTGATATGTCCCCTAGAGCAAGGAATGTAAAGGAAAGAATAAACAAATGGGATCTCATCAAAATAAAAAGCTTCTGCATGGCTAAAGAAAACAGTATTAAATTAGCAACACAACCAAATGTATGGGAAAACATATTTGCCAATGATACCTCAGACAAAGGTTTAATCTCGAAAATATACAAAGAACTTACATGACTCCACTCTAAGAAGACATCTAACCCAATTAAAAAATGGGAAAAGGGCTTGAACAGACACTTCACCAAGGAGTACATACAGAGGATCCAGAGACACATGAAAAGATGCTCAATATCGTTAGCCATCAGAGAGATGCAAATTAAAACCACAATGAGATACCACTTTACACTGGTCAGGATGGCTATCATAAACAAAGCAACAAACAACAAATGTTGGAGAGGTTGTGGGGAAAAGGGGACCTTAGTTCACTGTTGGTGGTATTGCAGGCTGGTGCAACCATTATGGAAAACAGTATAAAATTTTCTCAGAAAAATAAAAATTGACCTGCCTTTTGACCCAGCAATTCCACTGCTAGGATTATATCCTAGGAATCCTAAAAGATCAATTTCAAAGAACCTATGCACCACAATGTTCATAGCAGCACAATTTACAATAGCCAAGAGTTGGAAGCAACTTAGGTGCCTGTCAGTAACTGAATGGATAAAAAAATGGTGGTGCATATACACAATGGAATTCTATGCAGCAGAGAAAAAGAAGGATCTCCTACCCTTTGCAGCAACATGGATGGAACTGGAAAGCATTATGCTGAGTGAAATAGGCCAGGTGTTGAAAGACAAATACCATATGATCTCACCTTTAACAGGAAGCTAAACAATAAAACAAACAAGCAAGCAGAATAAAAAGAAAGACACTGAAATGGAGAACAGGGGGACAGTGACCAGAGGGGAGAGGGAATGGAATTTGAGGGGAAAAAGGGGGAGGGATTTGGAGCAACAAGTATGAAGGACACAGGGATGAGAACTAGGGGGGTTGGAGGTGGGAGGGAGGTGGGGAGCACGGGGCGGGGTGGGCTGGGATGGGAGAAATAGACAGAAAACTGTACTTGAAAAATAAGTAAATAAAAATTAAAAAAAAGCAAAAAAAACCCTTAAACCTCAGGCATTAAAAAATATTGAGTAAATACAGAAATGAGTAATTGACTGAATTAGGGGTGCTTTCAGAATTAGGTCACTGAGCCTCAGCTTGCTCTTCTGTGATACAGAGAGTCACTCCCCCTTCTTTTCTGGTATCATTAAAATGTTCAAAGAAAGTTAGTATATTAAAAAAAATAAATAAATAAAGCCACTGTGTAAATTCTGGAGTACTTAGTATCTCAGGGACTGGGGACACGAGCTATATCTGAAGTAAGCTCAATTCCAAAGTCTTAGGAAGTTACTTTGAAACTCCTGTGTGGTACTGGTTTCAGGTGTAGCAGGGGCCAAATAAATCATGGAGGTCTCTGATACACTGTTTGCAAAAGAATATGGAGTGACATGTGCTAATTTGAAGCATACATGTATTACTAAAACACAGTTGCTACAGTAATTGCTTAGAGCTTGAGGAACAAAAGAATTTTTTCTGGGAGGCATGTTCTCATCACTGACAATGTGTAGCTTTGCCAGCACATGCTGATAACAAAAAGCAGACTGTGAGTTGGTTTTACTATTGTTTTCACATTCTTCACAGACAAGGCCCCCTGTTTCCTGTACTGGCTCTGCCCTTGGCCAGTCACTGCTTCAGGGCCTCCTCCCAGTCCCGAGGTCAAGGACGGGTACACCAGGTTTTCCTAGGATTTGGGTGAGCATCTGAAACAATCAGTCCTATCTTGGGCCTTGTCTATGAGCACACATTCTCTGTCTTGGTTCAGCAACACAAAGTCAAGTGTTTTCAGCCCCAATGGATCTAACTAATGACACCAGGCATGCTGGTGCTTCCACTTGCCCTTTTTCTCTATACACTCTGCACCTGTCTGTCCTGTTGGGTGCACAGAGAGATTATGCTCTAAGCACCAAAACACCAGACTGTCTTTCCCTCTGGCTTCTGGTGGAGTTGACCCAAGAGAGCATTGGGGCGGTTTTGGATGGTGGGAGTGGGAGGGAGGCATGGCATTCACTCTGTTTGCCTCTCCTGTGCCTTGAAGGGTTCTAGCAGAGGCTGCATTTCTCCACTGCCCCAGCTCCTGCCCCCAGTGGCTCCTGACCCCCGCTGCTGTTTTTGCTAAACTCTACTGACTCCCTCCCCCTGTCCCTTTGGGTCTGGGGTAGTGTCCTCCCTGCATTTCATAGTCCCTGGGTATTTCAGCATCCCTGGATATTGCCCCTAACCCCGCCTACACCTTCCAAATAATCCCTTCATTAAATGTGCTTCAGTCAGACCTTTGTCACCTGTTGCTGGAACATTGCCTGATACTAGATCTTTCGTTTCTTATGTGTTTCAATTCTTTCTTTCTTAAAAAAATGATTTTATTTATTTATTTTTAGAGAGAGGGGGAGGGAGGGAGAGTAAGATGGAGAGAAACATCAGTGTGTGGTTGCCTCCTGCACTGTCCCAACTGGTGACCCGGCCCACAACCCAGGCATGTGCCCTGACTGGGAACCAAACTGGCGACCCTGCGGTTCACAGGCCAGCCCTCAGTCCACTGAGCCTCACCAGCCAGGGCCTGTTTTAATTATTTCTTTGTTAGCACATCTTATCTCTAATTGTATTCAAAGATCCTGATTAGAATACTTATAATTTTCTAAGTCTTTGTGCACTTTAACATGATGTCAAATTCCCTGAGAAGTTTAGCTTTTCTCTGCCTTCATTTTAAATTCCCTCTGATAATTTATTATCCAACTCTACTGTAGGTCTTATGTTTAGGTCACTGTTTCTGAAGTGACCCTCTTTTGCAGCCTGCTTCTGAGGTAATTTTATCTTAGACTTCAGGTCTGTACCTCAATTTAGACAGTTCCCTTCTCGAATCTTAAAACCCTGAGGCCACCTTTGTCCATCCCTTTATTTCAGGGCCTCAGGGATAGGACAGCCTATTTCTTCCCTTAGCTGCTTCCTTGCTATTCCAGGTCCTCTCTCCACATCTGCAGTGGAAAAGGAGACACGTCTGCTCAAAGGTCTTTCACACGAGCACACAAGCTTCTGCGCTTGCGCCCGAAGACTGCAGGAGAGCAGACAGGGATGAACAGAAATAATAAACACAGAGGGGGTTAAAGAGACAAGACACCTAGAAACTATTAGTCATAGTTCTTTTGTCTTCTTCCAAATAAAAATAGCTTTGTTTGTCGCTGCTTTGCTTGACTGTGTAACTCGAAGACCTTCCCATGGGAGTACAAGTCTTGGCTGGGAAGGAGACTAGATGGCGAATCAAGCCGTTGAAGCTGTGGCGAGTGGGGCGTGCAAATGACCAGAGCTGGGGCAATCTCAGCCTTTTTGAAACCATCTCCTTTGTCTTACTGCTAGCCGAATCCTCTGGCTCCACAACCCTGTCAATGGGGAAAGTACTTCTCTTCTTGGTCCCTAAATTTTTTTTCTGGGGTTTAGCCCATCTTGGCCTGATTTGGAGTGATAGTCAGAAGTACTGGCTGTTTGAAAGCTGTGTCAGTTTGCTAGGGCAGCCATAACAAAATACCATGGACTGAGTGGCTTAAACAACAGAATGTCTTTTCTGGCAGTTCTGAAGCACCTTAGCTCAGGCTGCTGTAACAGAAGGATTACATGGCGTAAGAACAAACTTGTTTTCTGATAATCTGCAGGCTGGAATTCTGAGATCAGAGTGGCATCATCGTCGGTTTATTGGTTAGGGCTTTCTTCTTGGTTTACAGAGATGATCATTTCTTGCTGTTTTCACATACAGAGGAGAGAAAAATTATCTTTTTTTACTCTTCTCTAGTAAGGACATAATCACAATCAAGGAGGCTCCACCCACTTGACCTATAACCTCTCAAAGTCCCCACCTCCAGATACTATCCCATTGGGGGTTAGAGGCTTCAATGTATAAATTATGGAGAGACCCAAATGTTCAGTCCATAGTAGGGAGGCTGAAAATCTGAGATCAAGGTGCCGGTTGGGTTGTTTTTTTATGAGGCCTCTTAAATTGGCTTGTAGATGTCTGCCTTCTTCCTATGTGCTCACAGACCTTTTCTTTGTGTGCATATTTAGCTCTTGGTGTTATGTGAGATGCAGGCTTAAACCATTACGTTTGCTACCAGAAGACTAGAGGGTCTGAGGATCTGGGTGAGCAGTATGCCCAGGTTCAATAAAAATAACTAATATGAGTTCTACTAGGGGATAAAGATTGTAGTTCCTTGTAGCAAAATCTGTTTGCTGAGATAGATAAGTGTCTGTTACTAGCTTCCCTCTATCACCGTTTTCCCCTGACTCTTGCTAATCTTAAATAACGAGGAAATCCTTCTCTTTTGTCAGTCTCCAGGTCCCCATTTGCCAGGCTTTTTCTAGGTCAGTGTCTACTGCCTTGCTTCGCTCCAATTCTGCCATTACACTTCTTGCTAGGTGGTAGCTACTAGGTACAATTTCACTTACCGGTGGATTTTGTTTTAAAGAGGCCATTTCCCTCACTAGCAGAATGAGTAGTTTCAACAGCAAATTAAAGGGAAATGCAAATAATTTCAATACAATAAGGCAGATAATATGGTCCATGTCAGTGGTTTTCCAGAAAAGCATTTGGCAGTACAGTGTTTTGTTTTTCTTTTTTCTTTTGCAAAAGAAATTTTACTTGGAACTTCAATATAGAAAACAGAAAGTCGGAGCACCTTTGTTGTTTCCTTTTCACGGGTGCTGGGGCTGGAAGGAGCAGCATACAAAGAGACAGGCAGCTCTACTGAGCCCAAGCCCTCCTGAGAGCCACTCGAAGTCCCTGGTGCAAGGTGGTCTATAATGTTCTTGCAGCAGGTTGGCCAGTGCAGGAGATGTTGATGAAGTGTAACAACAGGTCAGCCACTATGGGAAGAATGGCTAACAATTCATCACTGAATAAGATGATGGGGTTAAGAGCAAGGTTGTGTCTACAAAGTAATAAGCTGTCAAAGTAAAACAGATTTAGGAGGGGCAAGAGGAAGAATTTCATTGTGTCAGGGTTATCTTGGTAAAGTATAAGGGGGTTTTAAACTTTTTTTGTCTTTTACAGGTTATAACACAAAGATGTTTCAGTCTCCAAATTTTGCTCTCCTGCTAATAATTAAATAATTTATTGGTGAAAGATAAGAATTAGTAGTGACTCCAATATGAATAATATATATTTAAAAATGGTAAGTTGTTAAAAGGCATATTTGTGGAGTGATATTCATAGACACTTTCAATGACATTTTGCATTATATTAGTGTATTAGAACTGTTTATTTTTAGAGCAGTTTTAGGTTTACAAAGGAAAGTATAGAGTCCCCGTATGGCCTCTCATTCTCCCAGCCCCAACCAGTTTTCCCTGCTATAAATACCAAGCATTGGTGTTACAATTCATGGGTCAGTATTGATTTATTACCACTAATTAAAATACATAGTTTCCATAAAGTTCACTCTTTATAGTGTGCATTCTATAGGTTTTGACAAATGCATGATGACATATATCCACCATTTCAGTCTAATACAGAATAGTTTCAATGCTTTAAAATCCTCTGTATTTCACTTATTTATCCTTCACCCCATACCCTTCACCCTGGGAAACACCCATCTTCTCATTATCTCCAAAGTTTCATTATTTCCAGAGTGGTCTATATTTTGAGTCATACAATATGGACACTTTCAGATTGGTTTCTTTTGTGTAGCAATATGCATTTAAGGTTTCTCTATGTCTTTTCATGGCTTGCTAGCTCATATTTTTTTCTATTGCTGAATAATATTCTATTGTCTAGATGTACCACAGTTTGTTTATCCACTCACTTATTGAGGGACATTTTCGTTGCTTCCATGTTTTGGCAATTATGAATAAAGCTACCATAAACACTCATACGTCCAAGTTTTTGTGGACATAAGTTTTTAAATAATTGAGGAAATATCAGTGAAGCAACATGCTTGCTGGATTACATGGCAAGAATATGTTTATTTTTGTATGAAACTGCCAGACGGTCTTCTGAAGCTTTTTATTTATTTGTTTGACTTTTTGTTTTGTTTTATTAATTATTTACAGCTCTGGTCTCAATCTTTTTGGTAGTCAGGTGGTTGTAACATTAATGAGTTGCCAATTATTTCTCTTGCCTATATTTTGCTTTTTTAAAAGAGAGATCTGAAACAATACATATAATTTCATTATAATTTTAAAAATAAAATCCAATTTAAGATAATAACAATCCAAATACAAGACCTAAACTTTTTCATACATACTAATTTCTTAGACATATTAATAACTGCTAGCTGAACATTTAATTGTTAGCACTGTGTTTCAAGAGTGCTTTCTAGGTTGCTTGTAAGCACCTCCTATTTGTATTTTTTTCCTTTTGTTTTATAAACACAGTTTGGGAAATACAATGATAAGTAAAAGTTTCCAGTTGTTGTGTTTATTACTCTTGTCAAAACTAAGCCTGTTGAGTTCCAATTTGGTGGCTGAAACTGAGTCTAGACTTCAGGACTCCAGTTTTGTATTTCGGCATTTTATCAATTAATTTCACCCACTTTCCAAAAGGGAAGATATCAAGGTATGTATATATTCTGTTGCAATGCCCTTTTCCAGATCAGAGTAAAGTTCCATTACAGTCTGATAAAGCGTTATCGAAAAGAGGAAAACAGAGCAACCAGGAAATTTGAATGATGAGATTACTGCATATCTGAGGACATTTCTCCTGATTAGCTGAGCCTTTGAGAACTCTGTTTTAATGATGGAGGATCACCTCTCCTTGATCAGTGAAAGTGATTTCTGCTCTGCTTCAGAGAAGTACATGCACTGAATGGACCTGCAGGCACCAGGTCTAAGTAATTAATGGTCTGAGATCTCAAAAAAAAAAAAAGGAAAACCCATTCATTTCTGCTGATGTGTTAACTTTTGGAGGTTTTCGGGGACATAACAATTGCTGTTTACTAGGAATAGTTAGCATATCTAGGGGAAAAAATGAGAAATCTATTTTTCAATGGAAAGTCCAGCTATTCAATGCAGAAAAAATAATTTTTAAAAATCTAATTTATCATTACATCTAATGAGCTAATTTAGAGACTGGCCAGGAAATATGCAATAATAGAGTTATGAAATTGGGACTTTTCAATGCCTGAGTTCAAATGACAAAGAAATACAACTGTGAAATCCATGGTGAGCTGGAGAAAACAGTCACAGCACGACATCAGCATCCAGCAAATGGAGCTGGATTAATTCCTTTATGTGTGTATGCATCTTTTGTTTTAAATATTTAGATATTACCTGTGTTTCATATTTCTTGGAATGTAAATGGAAGAGAAGGCAGTAGTGAGGTTCTTAGGTGAGGTGTTCTTGCTAAAGGCTTGGGTCCATGGAAAGAAAGCCATCAGCTATTCTCATTTATTTGCCATGACTAAGCCAGTTTGCCAGTGTTGTGACAGAGTGTGGTGAAAATGGTTTCATGGACATGCTCATAATTCTCTGTAAAAATCCACAATCATTTTCTAAAAAGTGTATTTTGAAGAATGTTGGGGAATGGAATTGCGTAATTGTTGCCTCAGAAAGCTGAGAAGGAAGTCCCCTGGAATCACTGGTTTACAGTGACAGCTTCTTGGTGAAACTTTTGTTTCAGGGAGGCAAATGCTGACACTTTGATCAAGTGTCTCCTGAGAAGCCCTCTTTTATGTACTTTTCAGACAGCCTGTGGGGTGGAGAGTGGAGGTGACCGAGCATTATGTGTTCAAAGTGGGCAGCTCTCGCCTGAGCCCATTAAGTCGGGCTCACACACTCTCACACAAAGGGAAAAGCCTTGCAGGTTCCATCTCCTTTGATATAGATTTTGCCACCATTGTTCCAGGTATTGTCTGAGAGAACTTATTTCCATATGTATAGATCAACGGTATGCTTTTTGCTGCCTGTTAAATTGTCACCTAATGTATTTTTAGAAATACATAAAGAAGACAGAAGATGAAGCAGGAAATTTTACAGTGGTAACATTTGAACATTCTCTGACACTTGAGGAATGTTAATTAAAAGATACCTCATTGCACTTATTTTAATTGCCAAGCAACACTAGATTTTTTTCCCTGACCAAAAATTTAATTTAAGCTAACTGCTTTTGTGTAGAACCTGTTTTCTCCTCCATGACATGTGTGTCTAATGAAGACTTCGGCTCCCTTTAGGTGTGGTCTGTGTAAGGAACGTCCCCTCTCGCGCAATAATACGTAGTGTCAGTATCTTTCTCTGTGCCTACTCACATCCGGGATGCTGAACATGTGGTTGTCAGAGAAACACAAGGAACATATTATTAGATCGTTGATAATTAGGCATTGCTGGTATGTGCTTAATCAGAAAGTTCTTATCACATGCGCTTCTGCTGGCTGCGAATTGGAAACCCAACAAAGGCAGTCCTGATGCGATAACAAAGGGAAGACAAAGGCAGACCAATTCTGCCTTAGGTTTACGTGCAGGCTCTTTTTTTTTTTTTTAATCATGCGATTCTGGCGGTAGGGCGGAATTAAAAAGCCCAGCTCTCCCATGAAGCTTGGAGCCCCTCCTTGATCCGATGGTTTTCCTTGTGTCTGAGTCATTTCACAGCCAGGTGCTGACTAAGGCTGAGGGCTGTGGGAACCTGATTTAATGTGTCTGGCACGGCCTTTTCAGGTAGCGCCCCGATGGCTCCCCCGGGAGCGCTCTGGTTCTCTTCCTTTCACATCAACCCCGCCTCCCCAACGCGAAGGTAAACCCGGCCCTGGACCTTGGCAGTGAGGCCGGGGCTGCAGGGAAAACGAGCAGGCAGCGTCCGTGGCTGTTTTGACAAACTGTTGTGTGTTTTTTCTGTCTGAGTATCTGGCAGCGCAGGTGAAACAATGTGCTGCTGGTATCTTGGCTCACCACCCGCTCTCAGGCTCTGCAGGGAGTGCCGGGCCAGCCCTGCAAATGTTCCGAGCAAAGCTGTGAAAACAAACGCGGCCGATTAGTTGGACAAGCTCACCAGCTTTTGAGTGCTAACTGCCCTGGCTGCCCTTGCTTCTCAGCCCTTTTCCATTCTTTTATTCAGCCGTGCACTTATCAATTAACACCATGGTGACTGTGGTCTTCTTCTTGTGTTATGCTGCATTCAGCAGGATCTCTGCTCTTTGGCCCTGAAATGAACACAGATTGTGAGATTTTTGTCTCTAAACACAATATGTAATCTATTATTTCTTTTTTTAAAGGCAGCTTTCACTATTGTTATTTTTAAAAATAATTCATGTCCACTCTAGAGATATTAGAGAATGTGGATAACAGAAATGATCTTTGAAATACATATATTTTGTGCCTGACTTACAGTTCTTCCACATGCCAGTAAGAGTTGCACATTTTCTATGTTATATTGTTTAAACTAAAGTTCTTCTGAAATTTTCCTGTGGCATAAGAAGCATCGATTTTTTTTCTTTTTACAGTATAGATTAGCATACAATGTCAATACCCTTGAAGTTGCAAATATTTGGGAAGAACTCTTCAAATTGGTTTCACTTTTTTTGTGCCTTCCTCCTGGTTTGATGTGAGAGCCAACCTGGAATAAAGAGAACCTGGGTGTCCGTTTTGAGGTGAAATCAGAGTGAATTAAAAAGAGTGATTACACCTTTCTTTAATCAAAGGCTCCAGAGATCATGTTTCTTTTAAAAAACATACATCAAGGAAAGGGCTTGGAAAATTACTTTCATATTTTCTTGAGCATTTCAGAGCTAAAGCACATTTTAAGAGTTGTCATTTGCTCTTAAGTATCAGACTCTAGTATCAGTCTTTTGTCTGCGCCCGTCCTTCAGTGGATCAGAAAGTATGGAGCTTGTGCCCTTGCTTTGTTGCGAACAAGCAGAAGCTGTCAAATGACTAATGCTCTTGGAATCTCACTGAGGCATTTATTCTGCCTCTGTTGCTATGAGCCCAGTGTTCTCTTTTGTGGCATATAACAATATAGGCAATATATCTAAAGTGTGACCCTGACCAAAAGGGACTTAGTCATAGCATCATGATTTTGCCTGAAATAATAGTGTAAAATGATTAAATATACCAATTAATAGGGCTGCCACGTATACTTGGGCTGTTGTGCAGTGCACAATGCCAAGAGATGCATTTTCATTTTGATCTACAGGAACAACAGCAGTGACTGTGTTTGTAATTAGCCACACGGACTAATTAACTTAAAATAGTGTTAAAACATTAAAAGAAATAACACTCAAATTCCCATAGCAAGTGTTGATTCAAAGATTTCACAATGAATAGGAGAAAATGCTACACCTTTATGAAACTTAAAAAATAAGAGCTTGTTTAAAATTAATTGACATTAACATTACTTCATGTTGAAATCCTTCTTTGCATAATTTAAAAATAATCTATTTTAAAAAGAAAGGCATAATCAGTGGTTCAAAATTTTAGATTTATAAACAGCTTTTGAAAATAAATATTTCCTGTCTGTTTCTAAGAACTTGATTGGCTGAACTCTTCACAGATGCTAGGTCTGGTGCTTTAATTTGGTGAATAATAGAGAAAGAAGTAGAAAATATATTTTTGTTGCAAATTAAATGTGTTTTTGTTGCTTAACCTGAGACATTTAAAAATTAGTGGAAGCCAGAATCAATTAGTAGTGCCAGATTTCTCCCATTTTTTGGCTTTTGTTTTATCTGTTTGTGCCGTTGTAATTAGAAAATCATACAATGGCAGTATTAGTTTTACCTGGCAAGCTCCATTACTTCTGCAACAGTGGCGTTGTGGAAATGAGGTGTTTTTCTCTAGAGAGGGTAAGAATTCTTATAGTCTAAAAACTGTACTACTCTTTTAACCTTTTTCTAACCATAGATTGTTAGAGAATATAGTTCTAAATAATTTTTGAAGAATACTTGAGGTTAAGACTGAGATTAAGACTTGAGATTTCCTGTTTTAGGAAACTACAAAGATCTTGAAATTCAAGTAAGATACAATCCTTTTATTTCTATTTTATATTTGTCAATTTTTAAAGAATTAGCTTTAAAGATATAAAGTTAAATATTTTCAATTTCATAATATTTCTTCAGAAATTGTGCAAATGGCTACAGATGATATTTTAAAGTCATTGCAATTTATCGAATGATTTTTATGTTAGATTTGCTGAGGTGAAGATACAAACTTTAAAAATATATGTGTAAGTTAAAAAGATATCAGCATTAGACTCAAATTTGGATTAAATGCTACCATCTATTATTTCAGTGAGACTGACTTAATGTATCAATTTTAATAAAGTGTTATTCTTTATAGTTCTGATTTCTTTCAGTCTATGCCTTTACAATTTCTGCAATCTAGACCAAAAGTTGTATTGAAACAAAAGAATAAAATCTCCTTTATTTCATTCTTTTAACATGATATGTTCTGTATATCTACTAAGTAATCATATATTGATAACACTAAGTACTGTATAAATGAAAACAACACAACAGTAGAACACACACATGGTTTATGTTAACAAAGTGACTTTGTAATAAAGTTACATAAACAGTAACAACCTACTGTTGAATTAGGCGTAGCTTATTATTATCATTATTAAGAACATGAATATTTATTATGTGTGTAATAAATACATAAAACTTAAGTGTATTCAAAGAAGTGGTATGGAATGGTATACCATTTGTTAAAATAAATCTGAACATTTTCTTTGGTATAATTTCCTTTTAAGAGGCAAAAGGTGTGAGGTTTAATTATATATAACCTTGTATGTGAGGTTTAATTATTTTCCAATAAAAGGGATGAAACACCAACTTTGATAATCTAGATATGAACTCTCCTAGGCCAATTTTTAGGTTATGCTTTCAAATAAATAAAGAATTTGTATCTGAATGTTTTTGATGTTAGTCTTTTAATTACTCTCTTATTTTTATTTCTTAAAGCTACAGTTTAGGTTAAAACAGAAATAGAATGTTTGCAATCTTTTAATAATCTGTTTAATCAAACACAAGACATTTTCAAAGAAGGAATGGGAATTAAGAATCCTGGGACATTTAATATTTTGAATGGTGAGTCCTGTGTGCAGCACCAGCTTGGTGTTTGTACGCAAATGCAAAGCTTGTCTGGGTTTAAGTGACTGATGGGAGGAGATATCATGCATATTTCTATAGAATAGTCATAATCACCTGTTTTTCGTGGCACAAGTAACACAGCTTTGGAATGTATTTCATTTTCAAATACTACTTTTGTGTGTAAAATGTAATCCATTATTTTCAAATATACTTATGTATTTATTAATTTTAGAAAGTAACTTCTTACTCGGGCTAGGACAAAGTGTCTGGTTATCAATTAGGGTAATAATTGATATTGTAATTATTTTTACAATAAGAGCACTGCATTCTATTACATTTTACTTGTTCACAGCATCACCTGAAAGTCAGCTGTATGCAAATTTTATTGCCTTCATGTAGTGCAAATAAGATTTAGAGTGTGTTCAAAGTCATTGTTTTACCTGACAGTAATAACATGTTAATGATTTGGGAACAGTTCAGACCTTTTTGCACTCTAAGTTGACTTCCCCTATGAATTAAATGAAAATAGCAATGGCGTGGCAAAAATGACTAGATTGGTCCACTAAAAGTGTTTCACTGAAAGTACTTTCTTCTTTTAGGTACTAGTAAGGTATTAGGCAAATCATGCAGGAGTTTTTTTTTTGGTTTGGTTTGTTTTGCTTTATTTTTTAATAAAAATAAAATTTGTCAATATAATAGTAAATGTTTTCTCAGATTTTTTTCTTGTAGTCATGGCAGGTATTAATATATTTGTTGCAAATATGAACTTTACAAATGTTTCTCAAGTCAAGGTAAATTGAGATGTGTTCACAAATTTGTTTTAAGTGCTTGATATTCTTTAGTTTATTTTTAAATTTTGAATTTATTTGTTTCTTCAAGGGACAGATATGCACTCACAGTGTCACTTCTAAGTTATCTGGTAATTATTTTATAGGCTCAACAACAACAACAACAAAAGAAATTTCCAAGCAGAATATACCATCAACTTTTGAAAAAATTTGTTTTACAAATATTTTTTTTTTCGAAAAGTAGAGTTCCAGATTTCAGGAAGCAGTGAGCATTTACAGCTGCAGAAAATATTCATGCTGAAATTTCTCATCTTTCTGTGAACATGAACTCAAGAGTAATATGGAGGTCACGACCAGATTCATTGGGCAGTGTTTGGAAAATTGTCTTTGCTGCTCAGGGGGCAGTAGTTCATTAAGGTGGATTAATCTACACTCTTGGCTCTCTTCCTTTGTAGTATTAGAAGATTTTCTCCTCTTATTGGCTCAGTTTTAAAAAATACATTTTAATAAATGGTATTTGAACCTCCCAGTGTCTTTAAGCTTTATCTCCTAAAGTCGCGTTTGAGCTGGTGGCAGGGCAAGGCTGACATAGCCTATTACAACCCCAGGATGTTTTAAAACATCCAGCCTTTTGAAAAATAAAAGAAGCCTTATTTATAGTTATGAAACTGCTTGCTATTTCCTTGTCTCTGAGTGACAAATATTTTATAGGACTTGTCCACTTACAAGTCAAAAGCAGCATTTTTAATTTGAGAAACCCAATAAACTCACAACTGACTACATATTCTCTATGAATCTGTTTCTCTTTATCCAGTGTTAAATTTTTATGGTCTTGGGTAGTAACTTTAAAGACTTATCATGAAATTGAATTTTGGTCTTTCTGATTTGCTTCTGTTGAGAGGGAATGCAAGACATATGCTTTTTAATGTAGATTAAAAAAAAAAAAGAGTCTATGTTCGTCCTAGGTCCTAGAAGTAAGCATGGTCCTCCTACTCCCTGGCTAGATTGGAGTGTGGTCTCAGATTAGGAAAACACCTACGCTCAGTTTTATGGAGCCTGTGATTTCTAACGTGACAGTTTGATGTTTTGATTTTGAGACTGAAAGGAGGCTGGCATTAAAGCTGACTCAGTATAACAGCTCCTCTTTTCCCACTTTCTGAGTTTGTAACAGGCAACTTGTAGACACCTGGGACTCCCTAGCGACCACCCGGCAGAGTTCTGAAGGGGAACCTTAGAGATGCCTCATTGCGGCTCCCTCAGAAGCTTATCTTCCCTCCCTGTCAGGAGAGCAGTATCTGGCTTACACAGTGGGATCGCGGGGCCTCGGGTTTTATTTGCTGGTTCTGTCTTTATTTCTTGTACCTAGATATCAGATGCCTTTAAATTGGGTGGGGGGAGGGCAGGAAAGCTGCAATCTCCTTTGATAAAGGGATTTTGGACTTCAAGCTTTAGTATATACGAGCTAGATAGACATCTGTTAGTGGGAGTTGCCTTGGGGGAAGAGATAATGGGGGAACTCTACATTGAAAGCAAAAGGCCATGTTTGAAGTCAATAAGATAAGTGGAATTTAAGCAGGAAGCTCAGCATCTAAATCAATTTAGTCATATTACTATTTTAAATGTCAGTAAGGGTACCGAGCTGCTGCCTCCCTATGTGTACAGAACAGAGCCTGGCTATATGTCTCATCTCTTAGAGATCAAAGCAGACTCCAATACCAACTTATCATGCAAGCAGATTTATCATCCTCATGGCTCTGTGTTCCTTCTTGTCCTTCATAATTTTCCAACCTTCAAAGCTGTGTTAGATCTAAAATAGCACTGTAAAAATATTAAACCACTACTTCTCTGCCACCTAGAGTAGGCTTTAGTGGCTGAGATTTGGGGACATAATGTGGGCTCTGGAGATACTTGATAGTTTTGTGATCTTGAATAAGATATTTCTGGGAGCCTTCCTTCTCCATAAAGAAGAGATAATGGTAGTACCTACCTCTTAGTGTTGCTTGAGAAGCTTACAAATGTTAATTTATGCAAATCACTTAGACCAACACCTGGAACATTGTCGGTACTTTATTACATAAATTATCTTATTTTGTTCTTTATCCACCATGTGAGGTTTTAGAAGCATTCTTATCTTCTGCCTTAGCCCCCATTTCTTTGAAAGCAAAGCCTGTGGCCAATACATAACCCCAGGGAGCAAGAGTAAAGGATGAGGGAATGAAACAAAGAGGGAGGGAAGGGCAATGCAAGGATGAATTTTGGTGTTGTCCACCAACAGAGTAGACTCCAGGAGACTCAGAGGGATTGCAGGAGACTTTTGAAAAGGCGTAAGAAATGCGTCCAAGCACCGTCTACCTGAAGTGTAAAAAAAGGGACTGTTTACACATCACCGTCCATCCTCCATCAGTCAAGGTTGGTGAATGAATAGTTAACTGTCCACCTATCCCACTTGTACCTGCTTCAGTGAGATCCCACGGGTACGACACACAGAGGTGTGTGAAAGACAGCCTGGTGAAAGCCTGAAATGAGATGCTACCCTGCTGCACCCTCTCAAAGCTGGGAGAAGCTCAGTCCAGCTGTTCTCTTCAGCAGCGGTTGGAGTAAGAGTGGGGTAGAGAATATTTGGAGTCATATATACTTTTCTAATACATCCCCATTTCACAGATAGGGAAACTGAGTCCCAGTCAGAGAGTAACCTAGTTAGTTATTAATTCACAGACCAGACTTTGTGAATCCAAAGTTTGTCTTTTTCTATTCCACCATGCAATCTCTAATCATGGGCAAATCTCCCCCACTATCCTTATAGATGTATTTATTTCTGCTTAAAAGTGTGATTTTTAGCACACTTTCAGATGACTGAGAACAATTTTTATATTGGGAAATAATTCAAAATGCAAAAGTTGTAGCATAACATGAACATCTCCAAACTCTTGGTAATGAATTTTAATGTCTGTAAAAGTGATATTACATATTAACAGACATGAAAGGAAATTCAATAAAATATGGGAATGTTGCCATTGATAAATTTTTAGACTGAAACTATAATTACTAAAAAAGTTTTTTTCCTGTTCCATTTCTTTACTTTTTGCTCTAAATGAGGTATATGTTTTCCTGTGTACTAGGGGGTGTGAATATTTCCCAAGGTAATAATACATGTATAATGCTGTTTTCAAGTGTTGTGAACCAAACCTATTTTCTTTATTATTGAGTCATACTAATATAATTTATGATTTTATTTTAACTATATATGTAGTGCATCTATGATTATGTATGCAATTTTATTAATGTTTAAGAAAGGATATGACTAACAATTGATTAAGCATATTATTTTCCCCCAGAAATTTACAAATGAGAAATTTCTAGAATTATAAATATCAATGTCTGTAACATAAATGAAAATATAAATCTTGATCAAATTCATTCACTTATTAGTTCTAAAAATGTATATGTCAAGCTTTGTGCCGATGCTGAAGACAGAAAGATAAAAAGACATTTCTTGCCCTCCGGAGGTTCACTGAGCCATTCAGAAGCTAAACAATAATTGAGTAGTTATGAGGCTTATCATTTCTTGTTATTGTACTAGTCTTTTCCCTGATCTTTCTACCACTCCATTCCTACATGCCCTTCAACTTCTTCCCCTACCACCAGCTACTGTTACTTCTCTTTATATCACAGTATACCACGGATCTGGTTGAACCTGCTGCCAGAAAGGTATTTTTCCCTCCAAAATTTGTTCATGTTACTTTCTTGCACAGAATTCTTCAATAGCTCCTCACTGGATTCAGGGTAAAAGATGTAGTTTTGTTGCAGGGCAGATGGCTGGCTGCCTGTGCTGTCTCAGGTCTTACCTCTTCTAGCTGTTTTGGCACTGAACCTTTTGTAGCTCTTTGTGCCGTATGTAACCTTTGTACTTTCACATTTCTGCTTCAAAGCGTGCCTTAGATTGTGTGCGTATTTACTGACTTGTGGAATTAAGAATTGCTCTTTCTCACTGATTTTGAGCAACTTGAATTTAATGTGCCTTTGTGTAGTTTTCTTCATGTTTCTTTTGTTTGGAGCTCATGGAATTTCTTCAATATATGAATTTATAGTTTTAATAACATATAACATAACTTTTAAGAAGTTTCTACTTATTTCTTTTGGCTTTACCTGATGTTAACATAGCCATCCCAGTTTTATTTTGATAAGGTTACTGTGCTCTATTTTTTTCCATCCATTTGTTTTAACCTACCTGTGTTTAATATTTAAAGTTGTATTTGTTAAAGTCAGCACGTACTTGGATATTGTTTCTTAAAATATAGTTTGCCAATTATTGTATTTATCTGTCATGTTTAGACAATTTGTATTAAACATAGTTATTATGATTGGGTTTAAATATGCCCTCTTGCTTTTGTTTTGTGTTTGTCTCATCTGCACTTTCTTTTTCTTATCCTCATTTCCTGCCTTCTTTTGGAACAGTTTAGTGGTTTTGGTGATTTTGTTATATCTCTTTTTTGTCTTATTAGTGGTAACTCTTTGTTGTGTTTTTTTTATTAATTTATGATTTATAGTGCAATTTATCAGCAACTTCATGTACAGTGTAAGAACTTTGTCACCATATATTGCCATTTAATGCATCTGATTTTGTGCTATTATAGTTCATTTTAGTTCTACACTCATTATAAACCCCTAAATACATTGTTATTATTTTTGCTTTTAATAGCTTTAAGTACTTTCTCATTTCCATTACAGTAGTCCCTCCTTATTTGAGATTTCACTCTCTACAGTTTCAGTTATCTGTTGTCAACCTTTGTCCAAAAATATTAAATTAAGAATTCTAGAAATAAACGATTGATAAGTTTTAAATTGTGCACCATTCTGAGTGCCATGAAATGCTGGGCTGTCTTGCTTTGTGCTGCTTGGGACATGAATCATCCCTTTGTTCTGTGCCTCCACGTTGTATACACTCCTCACCACTTGGTCACTTAGTAGCCGTCTTAGTTATCAGATTGACTGGAATAACATTGCAGTGTTTCGACTAACCCTTATTTTACTTAATAATGGCCCCAAAGTGCAAGAGTAGTGATCTGGCAACTTTGATATGTTGAAGAGAAACAGTAAAGTGCTTCCTTTAAGTGAAAAGGTGAAAGTTTTCAACTTAATAAGGAAAGAGAAAAAATTATATGCTGAGGTTGTTAAGATCTATGATAAGAATGAACCTTTGTCTATGAAATTATGAAGAAGAGAAAAGGAATTCATGTTAGTTTTGTTTTTCCACAGCAAGTTGCAAAAGTTATGATCACAGTGCATGATAAAGTACTTAGTTAAACTGGAAAAGGCTTTAAATTTGTGGGTGGTAAATCAGAACAGAAAACACGTTCCAATCGATGGTGATAGATTGAGCCAGAAAACTTAGAGCCTAAAGATTTTACCAAGTATTCTCTCAAATGAGTGACACCAAGTCATTTACTGCAAGTAAGGTGTGGTTACACAGATTCAGGAGTAGATTTGGACTGAAAAATATAAAAATTACTGGAGAGGTTGTGTTTGCTAATGAAGAAGCTGCTATCATATTCATAGCAGAATTGAATAAGTTGATTAGAGTTTGGTAGGGTCTTGAAATGTATCATAGATAAGAAGGGTCTACTGTATTTTAAAGATGCTGCTCTATTGTCTTCCAACTGACATTATTTCCAACGATAAATATACTATCATTCTCATCTTTGTTCCTTTGTACACAATGTGTTTCCTTGGCTGTTTTTAAGAATTCCTTTTTCTCTGCCTTTGGGCAGTTTGCTTTTTTTAATTGTATTTTTTTCTATTATCTGTTGTCTCCCTTGTACTCTCTTCTACCTCCCCCACTTTCCCCTCATAATTACCACACTGTCGTTTGTGTCCATGAGTTCTTTATTTTTTTCTTGACCCCCAACCCTGCCTCCCAGAGCTATTAGCGTGCTCTCTATCTATGAGTCTGTCTCTATTTTGCTTGCTGGTTCAGTTTGTTCATTAAATTCCACATATGAGTAAATCATATAGTAATTGTCTTTTTTTGACTGGCCCATGTACATTGCAGAATTATTTACAATTGCAAAGATTTGGAAGCAGCATGAGTGTGCATCCGTAGATGAGGAAATAAAACAACTATGGTATATTTACACAATGAAATACTACTCAGCCATAAAAAAGAAGAAAAGTTTACCCTTTGCAACAGCATGGTTGGATCTGGAGAACATTATGTTTGGGCAATTTGATTTTGACATAACCTTGTTTAGTTTTCATTTATGTTTATTTTGCTAGGGGCTTGTTGAATTTCTTTGATGTATGGGTTTATTATTTTCATCAAATTTGAAGAGTTTTTGGCTATTCTTTTCTGAAGTATTTTTTATTCTTCTCCTCTTCTCTTTATGGGGATTCCAATTACACTTACAATAAGACTTTTGAAAATGTCCTATAGCTCAGTAATCCCCTACCCTGAAGACTATATAGCACCCTTGATATCCCCAGATATTTCTAGCTCTGTTTTCTTAACTCACAGCCATTTCTAGACCCAGTCTGGGTTTTCGTATCTGGTGACTCTACCTGGAAAATTTCCCTGAGAAGTTAGCTGGAGCAATCATAGGACTCACCGCATTATATCTTTAGTCATCATTGTCCTTCATTGTCTAATGTCTAATGTCTTGACCATCATTATTTCATATGTATACTTCTCATTTACTATTTGTTTCAGGTGAGAGGAAAAATTGGTCTCTCTTACTTCTGATTTGAATTTTGATTTTTCCTATACCTATCAAAGTTTTAGGCCATAGTCAGATTTCTAAAATTTTGATAGTTGTAAAGAAAAGCTCAAACCACAGGAGAACTAGTCTAAATTACAATCTTGAAACCAGTTAATAGTTTACATCATTTATTCTTTAGGATATTTTGCATGAACCAAAGAGAATAATGAAATCTATGGCCATAAAATTAAGTAGACATAAGATCAAATTTCAGCCTCAAGATCTCAATTACAGGTTTTTAAATATTGCAATATTCAATGAGGATACATAAAAAGTTTTTGACCAGAGAGTGATTGAATTGAAACTTTGCTGGTGAATATAAAACTAATGCTGAGAGGCAACATAGCATGATCTTTGGGACTATGGCTTTAGACTTAGTCTTCCTGAGTTTGAATCTTTGATCCAGCTTCTAACAGCCACGTGACCTGAACAAAGTTATTTACCTTTTAGGTATCTAAATTCTTTTATGCCTAGAGTAAAGTTGTTGTGAATATTAACTGGGTCCATGTTTATAAAATAGTTAACACAAGTGCCTGGTATACAGCTAACAGATAGAGCTGTGGGTAGGGAGTTTTCAGTAAGACTTCCAAATGAGTTGCTTAAGGGGGCAAGAAAAGCAAGTCTATATCTCAGGAGAGAGAGCTTAGGGTGAGAAATACTGATATCTGAGAAGACTGCATGAAAATGATGACTAGGAGGATGGGGTAAAGAGAGGGGGGCCCAAATATGTGTTGTAGAAGAGTTTGGAAGACATAAAGAAACACAACTTAAAGAAAGAGGAAAATCAGGACAGCACATATTACACAATTCCTGGGAAAAGAGAGTTTTAAGAAGTATGGAGTCTATAGAATTGGGAATAAGAGAAGGCCACTGCATGTGGCTACTGGAGAATTATGGGTGGCCTTCAGGAAAATTATTTCAGGCAAGTATTAAGTATCGAAACTGATTGAAATAAGCATGTCAGGATTATGAAATCACGAATTTGTATAGCCTCTCACTTAAAGGAAGATTTTGTGCTGATTACATAACACTGGGAAAGTAGCTTGAAGAGTGATTTTCGTGACAGCAAAAATTCTCTCTCTGCCTTCCCCTGGTATTACAATTTCTTTAGAATATATTGATGACAAGAAGTCCAACAAAACTATTTCAGACATTAGAGCAGGCTGGCAAGGGAGGTTCTTTTTGGCAGCTGTAGTTCTTCAGCATTCTTTGCATTACCTGACATGTAGGGCCTCTCGGACTGGGCCATCTGTGTTTTTATTTGCAATACTTTTTTGGTTCTTTACTTATGCATGAGATTTGCTCAGTGAGCTTGTTAAGATGAACATTCTGGGACCCTACTTTGGGGGTTCTGTTTCAATAGGTCTAGCATGAGGCCCAGAAATTTGAGCATAAAAATATTTATTTGAATGTTTTTTGATAAGTAATGGTTTTTGAATAAGTAATGGTTCAATGATTCAAAAAATATACAAAGATATAGGCTGAAAAGCTGCTTTCCTGCATGTGTTCCTGAGCCTCTTAATTCCCTATTCCAAAGCATTGATTTTATCATGTTCCTTTATAAATTTCAGGGAACTTGTAAAATGTGTCTGCCTTTTATTGCTTGTGCCTTTAATAAATGGGGGCACTTGAACTTGAATATAATTACAGGGCAGGAGATATAGGTGAAGGAGAGACTGAACAATATATGGAGAGATGAGGTAATTAATGAAGGATTGCACTTACAGATAGCATTTATGGCTACTGTAAATATTAAGTCAAGTCTCTATTCTAGAGCTTTCAAAAATGCAGATGGCAATGGCATAGGCTTGGACAAAGCCTTCAAATACAATATTTTGTCTTCAAATACTGGATACCGTCTATGTCTGCTTCAATGGTAGAAATCTTCAATGCGTGTATAGATACCATGGTCAATTACATCTGTGTTTCTTTTTTTATTATTG
The DNA here is from genome assembly GCF_021234435.1 of Artibeus jamaicensis. Taxonomy (NCBI): domain Eukaryota; kingdom Metazoa; phylum Chordata; class Mammalia; order Chiroptera; family Phyllostomidae; genus Artibeus; species Artibeus jamaicensis. The sequence continues at coordinate 3,260,113 of NW_026521887.1, forward strand.
ATTTTTAATTTTTGAGGTATACCAAATTTTTTGGACTAAAAAAGTGGTTAAAAATTAGCCCTTCAGTTCTCTGAGAATGAGCCCTATGAGCCCTTTCATGTTTTGGGATCTCAGATAACATTGAAGGGATTCAAAAGATATGACCTCAGCACCAAAAACACTAAAAAAGTGAACACAGGCACATGCTGCTGAATTTCCCTTGGTTCTGCCATGTTCTATTTGTTTACCTCACCCTCTGCATTTTAAGTAACTCTGTCATCATTGCGGACATTTAAGTTTCAGATATCATCGAAAGGTAAATGGACTTCTCACTGGTAAGATTTTCCACTTCTTTACATATTTTTGGCAAATGATTGTGGAATATACATTGATAATAAAGAGTGAAGATTCTGAGAAATTTTGTGGAGTTCTGCCTTGGTTTATATAGCTATGTTTCTTCAAGGCATTTTTTATTTTATAAAGTTATTTTTAAAAGAATAGTAATTACGGCAAATTCAACTCAAATTTATCAGTTTGGAGTGAACATTTCTCCAACTTTAATTTTAAGGTCTTATGCAAAAGCTCATAATACAGCTGTCTCAATTAAAAAATATTCCCACTGAGATTGGAATAAATTCACAGTATATGCAGAGCCTTGGTGTAGCATTACAGTTACTTCTTGAAATGAGCTGAGGATACAGTTTCAGACAGAAGAGTATGCTTTAAACTCTCCACAGTGACTGGTAATTGGGGACAAAAAGGAATTTGGTGAGAGATTATGGTAATACTAAATATGAATGGAAAAAATCAATTCAGTTAATTTCCTTTGAAAATATTTCCTTTTGAATTAAATTGAAGACAGTTTGTTCACACTGTGGTTATGAATGTGGTTTTCTTCCCCCCAACTCCAACATTTAGATCCATTTATGTTTCAGAATCTGCAAATGCCCTTTAGGAGGTGGTCAATTTAAGTTAAAAGTAAGTAGAAGACATTATATGAACTTAGTTAAAAGAACATATAAAAATAGAATGATTCTTTTTAGAATTAGAACATGAAAGTAATTTTGTGACTATCTTTGTATTTCTTTTGCCTTTGATATTTCTACTAGAAGTAGATATTATTCAGAAATATGAAAAATTGAAATGGAACTGTGGTGGTTCTTTTCAAAGGATATTCAAAATATCCTAGATTTAGGTTGGATATAAATACAACACTATTATATTCTATTACCTAAAATAGAAAAGTATAAGTATTATAGATTAATTTTCTGTAAAATAATTTTAGAAAACTTTGAAGGAACAACTAGTAGATAAGCTGAAGTAACACTGTCCAATTATATTGAGGAAATAAATGCAAATATGGGGCCACATTTATCTTCTGTTAAAATATGGGAGGCAAATATACATTATAAAAACATCTATAGCTCTAAAATTTAATTATGCAATTATCATTGAGGTTGGTGAAAAGTTTTAAAAAATAAACCAGTAGTGCAATTACTGTATATATTTGGGAGGTAAGAAGAACAATAAACCTGATCAAAATATGAGGTAATAACACCTCTCATCTTACCAATAAAAAATTGCAGACCTCTAATATGAATAATATGCAAATATCAAGATGAAAATATGGAGGTGGCTTTCCACATTTTACCCAGAGCTCAGAAAAGTAATATCAACACCTACAAAGTAGATAGTTGGCAAGGAAAGTAATGATAACGTGTTAAATTTCAGTCCCATAGTAATAATTGAACATGATATGAATAATCTATCTTAAATTATGATCAGTGGTGATATCCAGTATAACAATCATCTCTGTTTTGCATCATTATACAGACATTGTGGTAGGAAAAATATCAGAGTAATGTAAACTAGAAAATTACTTGTAAGGTGAAATAATGATTTTTCTTAAAAGTTTTAATCATTGTTCTTGAGATTTAATTTTGAGAAACCTGAAAAAGTGCTCATGTGAAAAGTAAGTCTGTATGTACTTTTTTCTTTAAAAAAATAGTTTTGCTGCAAATTCTTAGATGCCATTGTATTCAAAAGGCCAAAGTATCACAACTTGAAAGAGATGGCATTTTAGGTCCCTCCAGGACCTTCCATGGAATTGGCTTTCTTGCTTTTGTGGCCTGTTTGATGGAAAAGATAATTCTTTCTGTACTGATGATAAGTCATTCAGGAGATTTATTTCATCCATTAAGAATCAAAAAGGAGAAAGGGGAAGGGAATGCAGGGTAGAATTTTAAAGTTCAACACTAAAAAAAAAATACTGCTTAAATTAACACATTTTAACACCACTCAGGATGCCTTGTCTTCAGACTTATCTCAAAACACAGGAGTTGGGTCCTGGCACAGGGGAGATGGGAAGAGTAAGAATCACCTGATCCTTGCTTGGTCCAGATTGAAAATCTAATGGAACTGGTGCAGGCTCACAGATCTCTCTGCCAGTAGGTAGAATTTAAATCACACCCAGCATTCTCTGTGGTTCTTTCCACTTTGAGGTCCTTGCATGCTGATGAGGGCTCCAGTTTCTAAAGTGGTGCTTTATTTCAAAAATGCTCATTATTTTATCTGAATATGGGAGACAGCTCATAGTTGATTAAATAGAGAACAAAATTGCCATAAAAGAAAATTCACCAATGAACCTAAGAATCTTTTCTGTTTGACTGTTTTAAAAACATAGGCAAGTTGCAAAACTTTACTATAGGATCAAGTATAGGTTTAGATATCAAGATAAAAATGTAAAAAAAAAACCAATTTAATCTCAATATGTTCCTTTGCAATGAGAAAAATTTTATTGTTATAAACACTGGTCTAAAGGATCGATATTAATATTTTTAGATTTCTTTTATAGTAAATAAAAGTGAAAAAGACATTGTTTAGGAAGACATGTTTATGAGTATTGGAAAATTTTATCTTTTAAAACACCTTTCTTTAAAAGAAAAATTAGAAACTTATTAGTTTATCTCTTTATGAAACTGTCACTCATTTCTCACTGATGGTTTTACAGTTTATTTGAAGTGACCTTTGTCATTGTTCAAGCAGGTGCAAAACAAAGTTATTCTGTGCTTTTTGTTTATCTTAAAAATAAAATAGATGCTCTTGAAATAATTTTTTAAAGAAAAGTTTTTAATAGCAATTGGTTATTAACATAAAGATGCTGTCAATCTTACTTTTCTGTTTTTAATGTGCAAGTTCTAAATTTATTTTTTATGTATTTAAAAAATAAGTCTTGCTGGGAGATTAAGAAAATAGTTTTATGTGGTTAAGTAATGACAATTTTATAAATGAGGTCTCTGCTTACTGGAGGAGTTTTCCCATTGTCTTGACTCCAGGAAAAGCTGTTTTTCCCAATATTCAATCCTTCCTCTCAGCTTACTCCTCTTGGAAATGGGCCTTCCAGTGTCTTTTAATGTAAAATAGACACTTTTAAAAGTTCTAAACTACACCATGAGTTTTTTTTTCCTTTTTTTTCTGTTATTTTTTTACTCTGATTAAAGTAAATGAGACTAAAAAAACAACTAAAAGATACCAAACAACTATTAACAGCTCAACTTTTGCACTATTCAAGAAGTCTCCCATTGGTGAATGGATTGGAATGATCCATTTGCATCAGAATGATCTCTTGTTGGTTTTCTTGTATAACTTTAAAATCACAGCATTTCCTTAAGAGAAGCCCAAACAGTGTATGAATTGTAAAATTACTGCAGTTTGTACAACTAACTCTTTACTTCTGTGTGAATTGGTCTCTTAGAATAGCTTCTTAGACTAGGCAAAGAAAGGCTTTTTCCACCACCCCCCACCCGCCCACTGTGTGTGTATGTGTGTGTGTGTGTGTGTGTGTGTGTGTGAGAGAGAGAGAGAGAGAGAGAGAGAGAGAGATTTTATTTTGTTAATAGGGAAGTTAAGGCAGTCTGCCTGCCACACAGTAGCCTTACTAGTGAACTTCCGAACTTCACCAGTGTGAATAGTGAATGCCTGGACCTGCTGTAACCTTCATTAGTAGGAGATGGCAATTTAAAAAATGTTATGAAAGTGGGTATGGACCCTCTAACGCAAGGAATCTTTCTTCTTGATGCAAATTATATCAGGGGAAAATATTGGAGTAATATTGTAGAAATATTGCTTGTAAGTATAATTTATTGCAAAATAAGTGTTAATGCAAATATTTTTGTGTGGGCCAGTAGTTTATTTTTTTAATTGTGCTAAAATAGAAAAAAATATCATATTTATTATTTTAACTATTTGTAACTATATGATTCAGTGGCATTAAATGCATTCATAATGCTGTATAACCATTACCACTATCTTCACCAAAAAATGTTTCATTGACCCAAATAGAAGCTCTACTCATTAAATAATTAAAATCCCCTACCCCACCTCTCATGATCTTTATTGTACTTTTTGTATTTATGAATTTGCCTATTTTAGGTACCTCATGTAATTACAATCATATAATAGTTTTCTGTGTTGGATTTATTTCACTAAACGTTTTAAAGATCTATTTATGTTACAGTATATATCAAAATTTCACTTCCTTTATGGCTGAATAATATTCCATTGTGTGTACATACCACATTATTTTTTATTTATTCATCTGTTAATGAACACTTGGGTTGTTTCTACATATTGGCTATAGTGAACAATGCTGCCGTGAGCATGAGGGTACAGATATCTATTAGAGTACTGCTTTCAATCCTTTGGGATATATACCTGGGAGTGAAATTGCTGGGCCATGTAGTAGTTCTGTGTTTAACCTTTTTCACAGCAGCTGCACCATTTTTGTAGAGTGGGAATGTGGATCCTCAGTCCAGTCAAGTTCTAGAGTGCATTTTGTCATTTCTAAGTGCCGTCATTTTTTTCCTCAAAATAAATATTCATTGTGCCAATGGTAATGGAAATGTTCTGATTGAATCTCTGCTGTTCTGGAAAGTTCATTTAAATTGTTGCCCATATAAAAATGATTTTAATTAGATTATTCTATGGCAAACATTAGAAAGAGAAATACAATGGCCCATACCTTGGCACTTTCCCCAGACAGTTTCTCCTGTTTTCTCGGCCTTTATTTATTTATTTTTGTTTCTCTCCTTTTCTTTTTGTTTTGCTGGAATATTAGTTACTTTCAGTGATTCTGTTACGGAACAGAGGTCCAAGGGGGGGGGCAATATCTGGCCCACCAAGGGACACCAAAAACTGTTACAGAGCAGAAACACCAGGGCCCAGACTCTAGAGGATGGTACACTAATACCAAATGGACCACCTACTGGGCCAGATCCTCCGTGGCCAATTGGAAAGACATCTCTCAATGCCAGAGATTTGTGAAAAAGACAGGAAATGTTTATTTAATGCTATACAGATCTAACATCTTCATTAAAATATCAAAGTCCTTTAGGATATCCACCTATGCACACAGAGCTCCCTTTTCCCCCTGTCCTAACTCTGGGTACTGTAACTCAGGAAAAGAGCACATGTCTGTTTTTCCTGGCTGCTGGTACCGTCTGCTGTGTTGCCGTCCAGGCAGGATCTCCAATTAATCCAAAGTCATGTGGCACCTTCTCACGGTCCACTGGCAAGAATTCTTTGAACCCATTTTTTCAGGCAAAGTCTCTCCTGCTTCCCAGGCCACATGGCCAAAGGGAGCACCCCAAGGCCACGTGGGCCTCTTCTACCAAAGCCGCAGGAATCCGCTCTCCACCAAAAGCCTGTGGCTTTCTTCTTCACCTGGGCTGCAGGGGTCCCCACTCTGGCAAAGCTGTGTGGTTCTCTCCTTCACCTCGCTAAGAGGGGGTCCTCACTCTGCTAAAACTGCGTGGCTCTCCTCAATGGCTGCCGTGTCTGGGTTTAATTAAATCTCCTTGCCAATCCTCTGTACCCTTACTTATGACTCCTCCCACCACCAGTTACACCTGCCAGTATTTCTATATTATATTGCAAGTTTACTGGGCTGCCATCCTGAGTCTGGGCGGGTATGGCCCCATGTCCTGGAGCCAATCTTCTCCAAGCTCCACACAGGCAATGTAACTCGGGGGGCCTGCCCCCCAGTTACAGCTTGGGGGGAAGTGACTTCATCCCCCCTGCTCCAAGCCTGGCCACAGCCACTTAACATATCCAAGTGACCACCAAAAGCTATAGATATGTTAAAAGACAATGCCATGGATTAGCTGCAAGGTTGTGGTTGTACAAAACAGCCCTGCATGTTCCTGCTCCATGTGTCCCTTCCCCCAACTCACACCTGTGAGGGAAGGGGTGAGGACATCTTATATGTCTCTCCAATATTCCTATACACCTTGAGTTCTGGACACCATTCCAAATTCCTTTTTTTGCCCCTCCCCACCCCGCCAGATGCATCCTGTATTAATTCTTCATTTTGTTTGAAATTAAATTTAAACTCTGAGTACAGTATTTATTGCCCTGCTCCAATCCTCTCACCTATATTTTCTATTCTTATTTCTCTTTCTAACCCTCCATGTAGTAAAAGCTGTTGGTAAACATAACTCCTGTTCACACTTATTAACATTTGATCTTACTATAGCTTCTACCTGCAAAGGCATACTTAATTTTTTTATTCACTTTTAAAATCTCAGGTCTCAGGCCAACTTCTTCATCAAATCTTCTGCTATAGCTCTCCTATTTCTTTCTCCCGATTCAGCTTTCTCTGTGAGTTAGGATGCCATGTGGGCTGTGCGACAGGTCCCTAGGCCTGTGGCTTTTGGTGGGAGATGCCTGTGGGGGAACCTTGGAGGAAGGTCAGAGGAAGGATAGAGAAGTCAGAGAATTTCGTTCTTGGCTCCTGCTGTGATGTCACTTCTGGCTGGTTTTGTCCTTTGACTAAAGCTTGATGCTTCTCTGTAGGAGTCTACCTGTCTGGAAGGCTTTTGGGTGAACCTTTGAGAGAGCACTTTCCCTGTGAATTTAGGTGGTAACAGCTCCTGCTTCAGGCTGCTGGGTTGTAATTCCCAACATCCACACCTCTAGCTACAGAGCTCCCTTTGTAAATAAACACTTTCAAAATTCCCTAACTTTTGAGTGCAGGCTGTTTCCTATTGGGAGACTCACTGCCACATCTTCCTTCATCACACTGGACAGAAATTGATCTTTCCTCCAAGTCCTTAGAGTGGGTTGCCTTCTCTTATAGAACTTACAATGTAACATTTTAGTGATTTATGTATATATTTTTAACTCCCATTTTCAGATTATAAATTTTACTTGTTTGCATATTTCTTGGGATCCTTCTCTGAAACAATGATATTAAAATGACTATTATAAAAGGCAGACTACCTTTGATGTATATTGGAGGATATACTTTAAAAGGTCAATCTAATTTAAAAGAAAGAAAAAATTGAAATGTATTAAATTATTATTGAAATAGCTGTAATGACCTTAATTAAACAGAGAATTTGAAAATTAATAATTTCTTCTGTATAAATTCATTAATTTGGAAAGAGCTTGAGGTTGTGCTGTTTTAGGGCTTAACAGTAATTAAATGCATAGCTGAGTATTTCTTTCATGCAATATATTGGGTATGCATAAATTTCAGATGGAATTTTGTGAAGCAACATCTTGGAAACAACTGTTCAATTGGGAATTTGACGTTGCAAACCCATACCACTCCCACTGTATAATTCCTATCAGTACACAGACATGTGGTGATATCAATCAGACAAACAAACAACTCTTTCTTAATATCCCTTTACAGAGGCAGCTCTGTGATATCTACTCACTGCCACCAATCCCCACCTCCAATTTCCCCCTTAATTTAGTCAGTCCAACTCAGTGCTGTCCCCACTCTGTTCCTTAAGACAGCTCTTGTCAGGATCATCAATGAGCATCATGGGAAATTCAGCAGTTAAGTTTCAGTCTTCCTCAATGCATCTGACATAGTTTCACGTCTCAGTTACATCTGATATTGCAGACTAGACTTTCATTCCTAAGATGTGCTCTTCACTTGAGCCCAGGGACACCTCTCTCTCTCTGTTGTCCCCTGACATCATAAACCATATTCACATCCCCTTCCTCTTCATGTAGGCCTCATTTGAAATTGCCTCACAATTACTCTTCCTTTTCTACATTCTCTGTCTATTAGAGTTTATCTTGTTCCATAGCTTAAACCACCAGCTATGTGCTGATGCCTTATATTTCCACCCTGGAGCTTCTCACTGAATGTTAGACTAGTACAGATCCTGGCCTGTTCATCAGTCTCATCTGGAAGTCCAATAGGCAGCTCAAACTGTTTTTCAGGGTTCTCCAGAGAAACAAAAGCAATAGGCTTTAAGGATACAAGAGGAGATTTGTTACAGGAATTGGTTCACATGATTATAGAGGTTGAGAAGTTACAGGACCTGTTACCTGCAAAGTGGAGAACCAGGAACCCTGATGTATAATTCTGTTGGAGTCCAAAAATCTGAGAACCAAGAGAGACAACGATTTAAGTTCCTGTCCAAGTTCAAAGGCTCAAGGATTAGAGGGTGGGGTGAAATGGTGTAAATCTTAGACAGAATCCAAAGTCCCCAGAATCAGGAACATCAGTGTCTGAGAGCAGGAAAAGATGGACAGCATTCCATTATATCAATGTTTTACCTTGTATTTCTCAACTTGTTTTCCCTTGGCAGTCAACGGAAGTCTTTCTCATTGTTTTCACTGTGTGAACTAGTCTACTCTATGGATAAATCACCATTTAATCTGTCTCCTGGAATCATACCCCAAGCCTTGTCTTCCTTTCTCCTGAGTATGCTAGACCAATCACTGCTTCTGGTAGCCTTAAGCATGCACTTCTCAGAACTCCTACAGGGAGTGTAATTACTCAGAATTACTACAGGGAGTGTAATTAAACAAGGGTCCAAGCTGGGCTTTGAAATCTTTGCTGTGTTTGTACCAAGACCAAGTCTCTCCAGGGCTATTCCTCACTAAGAAGTATGTGCAGCAGAATTACTAAAGCAGCCAAGCCTTGTCCACTGCATCCCATTTTGATATCTGCTTCTGAAGACCCAGGTTAACACAGCTTCCCATTTCCACCATAACCCTTCCACTCAGGCTGCCCTCATCTCTCTCCTGGGATTTTGCAGCAGCATTATCCCCATGCTGTTTTATTTCCTTTATCATTGTGCTCTCACCTATTCCTGACGATGGACTTTTCCCTGCAGAGCTCTGAATAATCTGCTCCTTTTCACCATTCAAATTGCTCCTTGAATGTCACCTTCTTAGAAAAGCCTTTCCTGATAACTTGCTTAGCCCACCAGACATTCCATGTCCTCTGACCATGTTTTAATTCCTTCATAAATGATACAACTCTCTGAATTTATATTACTGATTATTTATTTATTTGCTAACAACTCAAGTTTCCTTCCAGGAAGGTAGCTCCATGTTCTGTATTGTATCTCCATCACTTAGAACATTGCCTGGCACTTCATAGATGCTCAATAGTTATTTGTATAATGACTGAGTAGATGTGTTTTAGGGGCTAATAAAAATGACAAATTTGATGTGCCTGGTGTATACTGAGTGAGTTTGGTGAGCATGTGACTATTCTTTATACTGGCCGTGGTCCAAGATGAGAGCTCTGAGACCATGAGGCAACATTTCTATGTCCTGGGGGAGGCAATATTTCACAGAACTACTGAATATTAACTAAATATGCACATTCAAATCTGAGTGACTTGTGAATTTATGTGAAATTTCCTCTGTGTCCTAAAATGTTATTGTAGATTTGATCATGATCCTTCTGGTAGTAACAAATTGGTGGTGTATCCACAATCAGATGTATAAGTAGACACTAATAAATTGGGTTTCTTGGCTGGGGAACAAAGCAGTTATTGCTAGAATAATGTGGGAGACATCAGCGGTGGGGGCCAGTGTATAACGAATAAAATATTTTAATAGAAATTTTCACACTTATCAAAGTTATGTAGATAAAAATAAATCTTTATTTCCAGTGGCCATGATGGTCTTATAAAATACTATATGCAAATACATGCCTGTTACATGATTTCCCCCCTTTAAAAAAAAGAATCACAGTGATCATCATTTCTTTACAAATGTCAGTCCACATCTGCTGCAAAGCTGGGCGGGAACTCTCACTCCCACTGATATCACCTCGAGGTGAATGAACTCACTCTCCCCAGTTCCTGTTCCCTGCTTTTTTTTGTTTTGTTTTTTTGAGCCAGCAGAGTAGAAGCCAGAGAAACGTTTGAGATTAAACAACTAACTGTGGCTTTTAGTTACATTTACCCCCCTGGGATTGAAGTCATTTATATTTGTTAGAAAATTACTGACCAATTATAATATTTTATATTATTACTTCAAAATTCTGAAATTTTATTTAATATTTAGCAATTTTTTACAAGTGAATTATATTTAAATGTTCATTAAAATTTATAAATTTATATTTTTTCCTGAAAAATATTTATCTCTAAAAATATTACCAACTGCTAATTTGTCCCAAAGGTTCCTTTTGGTTTGAGGATGGAGCTTTTCTGGATTTATAATAAGTTTATTAAATTAACTATAACATAATTTATGTTTTTTTCTAATGAATTAAGGCATCCCAATAACAATATAAAGAAAGTAACAATGAATTTGACTCTTTGAAGAATGCTATAATCTAAATGTACTCCCTCCTCATATGATTAAAAAATTCATTTGTTGCCTGTCTTTTAGAAATGGAATGAAATTTAATCCAAAAATAAATAAAAGCAGAAAAAAATAGATCTAGGTATATCAAGTGTTATCTTTGGAGGGCAGAATCTTGAATATTTTAGCATTTCTTACTCTTTAAAAAGTATGAATAGTTTTGTTGTTTTCTTATGTCTCAGAAGCCGTGGTCATTGTATTATCTTGGAACCTAGAATTATGAGCAGGTACATGCTTACTCTGTAATTGAACATATAAAAGAGATATAAAATTATTTTGAAAAATGAACAAGTCAAAATTAAAGAGTTAAGAAGACAGTTGTGCTATGGATGTAGAATGCATTACTTTTTGAACTCTTTCTGTGGTCAATTACCTTATGATGCCTCAGAGTCTAAGATGGCTTTGGCTGGGTTGAGTCAATGAAATATTTATGGATCAAAGAGTCCTGGAGATGCTTCCTATGGGAACATGTATAATAATATAGTATTTATACAGCACCGTCTTTGATGTGCTCAAAGGCTTTTACAGACATTATATACTCCATCTGCACCACCCGTGAAGCAGGTTGGGGGTAAGAATGAATCTTGTTTACAAATGAATAAAAGGAATACAGAGCAGGACTCCACTGAGGTTCACAGTGGGGTAATGACAGAGCAGGAACTCCCTGTCTGTTCAAAGGTGCAAGGAAAGAGATTCATTTCATCATGTCCATAGGGATTTTCCCCTCCAAACATCTGATTTCTCTGGACACTCAATATCTGGTACTTGATGACCTTCTAGTTCTCAAATTCCACCCCCAATCCAGAATCACAGTTTGCATGATTGAGAGGGAGAGGTCAGGGTGTGGAATGAGATAATCCTGGGTTTGAACCCTTCCTTTGCCACTTACTTAGAGTGAAGGATCTGAACAAATAATTTATTTGAGCTTCAGTTTCTTCATTCATGAAATGAAAGTTTCATATCTGTCTTATGTGCTTGTATTGAGGACCAAGTGAGATGATTTGATGGTGAGGCTGTTACTGAAGAGACTGACACAGAGTAGGTCTCAGTTAGGGTAACTTTTAAATAGTGGCAGAGATAGAAAGTGGAATCTTTCCTGCCTATCTTCCTTCATTGAAATAGAATGACCTAACCATCTGCTAAATTTCCAATACAAGCAAATGGGTTGGAAATTCTGTCCTTTCTTATTGTGATGTTAGATGTTCCAAATCAGGTTTCTTTTTTTACCCATGTTATTTGAAGGATGGCTTAATTGAATATGATCATCTTGAATCCAGTGTGGGGCAAGGTAGCAGTGGCAATTTAGAAATAGTTTCCAAGGAATTGGTGGCTGGGATGAGAAACTACCTAGGCCAGGCATTCTGAGCAGCTTCATCTCCCTTGCAGGAATGTGAGAACTAGAAAGTCCTTGAAAACGGGGTGGGAGTAGGTACTTACTATGATAAAGAGATAAGGAGGGACTCTGTATCTAACAAAAACAAATAATAAAAACCTTAGCATATTAATGCTGAAGTTTTTTTCCAGAACCCTCCCAGACAACTTTCATTGTGAGACATATGTTATTTCTCTAGCAATGCACATTTACCCTCAAAGAATGTCAGTGATCTTTCAGTGATATTTATATATTTTATTAATAAGAAAATTAATGTGTATGTTTAAAGGGCAGTCATTATATTTATTTGTGATATAAAATTTATGATTAGAATTCTAAATGATATAATTATCTTAGAATTGTATTAAATAAAGTAACTTTGCATCAAGTAAAGCTTATTAATTTCATTTGGGTTTTCCCATGTTTTTGTATTATGTACTTATGTATTTTTGTATAACATATACATTTTTCTATGAAAAACTTGTCATACCAGTGAAGTTTTGGTTATTTTTTATATCATGTTATTATTAATAGCATTTGATAATACACATTGTAACCATTGACAATCAGCACCAACTAACAGAGGAGATAAGAGAGCAACATTTGAGATTTGTTTCTCAGAGATCATCATATTTCTTTTGGAATGCAGTGATATGCTGAAAACTGATTATCAAAAAATATTGATTTGTAATTTAGCAAAAACAAAAACAAAAAGCCTTGGTTTGTAGTGTTTGCCAATTTCCATTGTGTAACTATTCCCATCACGGCTCCTTTCAGGTTGTCAATGTGACATTACTGAAGGTGGAGAATGGAAGAGAGATACAAACATCAGCTTTCACAAGAACACAGAGCAGCTGCTCACACACTCTGGATAGGCTGCTGTATGAACAACAGCACAAATGGGAGAGCATCGAGGGAGGAGCCAGAAAAATAAAAAACACAGGCAAAAAGCTACAACAAGCCCAGCATTCTGGAGTTGTTGAATATGGGAGCAAGTAGAGTTGTTCTTCTCAACAAAGACACATCACAAGCATTTATAAACATGCTGATACTGCAAAGAGGAAACAAAGTCAACACGCCTCATGGTTTGAAAGCCTCATATCCAGAACAGACTTCCAGCACTGCCAACTGTGGGTTAGTTGTGTGACTTTTTGCTTGGCTTCCTCTTCTTTTCTGTAAGATGGGGGAGCCCACTGTGTCTGCCTCAAATGGTTGTTGAGATGTTAAGTGAGTTCCTACACGTGAAATGTGTAGGAAGTGCTTCACAGAGTGTTATGGCACTGCATTCCCCAAGATCATATGTTGAAGTCCCAACCCCCAGTAGCTCAACATGTAACCATATTTGGAGATAGGGTCTTTAACGAAGTGATCAAGTTAAAATAAGACCATGGGTCCTAATCCAGTTTGACTGGTGTCCTTGTTAGAAGAGAAGACAGCAAGGGCACAGAAGGGTGGATGTATGAATAAACAGCAAAGGGAAGTTGTCTGCAAGCCAAGGAGAGAGGGCACACAAGACACCATACCTGCCAACACATTGATCTTGGACTTTCATCTTCCAGAACTGTGAGAAAATGCATTTCTGTTGTTTAAGCCACCCAGTCTGTGGTGTTTTGTTTATGGCAACTCTAGCAGACCACTGTACCTAGCAAAAGCAAGGGCTTGGTATTATTATTAGTAAATATGTTTTATTTACTTCAAGAATAAAAAGGAGTAAAGAAAGCAAAAGTGAATAGAATAAAACAACGGGAGAGTAGTTTAGGATGTAAATGGGACTCAAAATGTGGTCATTGCAAATTACTTGTTTCCTGAGGAATTCTTTTTTTTTTAAATTTTTTAAATTTATTTTTTAAAATTGATTATGCTGTTACAGTTGTTCTATTCCCCCCTTCATTCCCCTCCACCCTGCCCCCCCATCCCCACCATTACCCCCCTTTAGTTTATGTCCATGTGTCTCAAGTCCTTTAGGCTCTATATTTCCCATGCTATTCTTGCCCCCCCCCCCATCTATTTTCTATCTACTGTCTATGCTACTTATTTTCTGTACCTTCTCCCCCCATCTCCTCCTCCCACTCCCCTGTTGCTAACCCTCCTTGAGATCTTCATTTCTATGTTTCCACTCCTGATCTAGCTGTTCTTTTAGTTTGCTTTCATTTTAGGTGTGGTTGTTAATAACTGTGAGCTTGCTGTTCTTTCACTGTTCATGTTTCTTTAACTTCTTTTTCTTAGATAAGTCCCTTTAACATTTCATATAATAAGGGCTTGGTGATGATGAACTCCTTGAATTTGATCTTATCTGAGAAGCACCTGTCCTTCCATTCTAAATGAAAGTTTTGCTGGATAGAGCAATCTTGGTTGTAGGTCTTTAGATTTCATGACTTGGAATATTTCTTTCCAGCCCCTTCTTGCCTGTAAGGTCTCTTTTGAGAAATCTGCTGACAGTCTGATGGGGACTCCTTTGTAGGTGATTGTCCCCTTAGCTCTTGCTGCTTCTAGGATTCTCTCCTTCATTTTAATTTTGGCTAATGTAATTATGATATGCCTTGGTGTGTTTCTTCTTGAGTCCAACTTTTCTGGTACTCTCTGAGCTTCTTGGATTTCTTGGAAGTCTATTTCCTTTGCCAGATTGGGGAAATTTTCTTTTATTATTTGTTCAAATAGTTTTTCCACTGGTGGTTGTGTCTTTCCCCCTTCTGGTACCCCTATAATTCGGATATTGGAGCGTTTAAAGATGTCCTGGAGATTCCTAAGACTCTCCTCATTTCTTTGAATTCTTGCTCCTTGACTCTTTTCTGTTTGGCCATTATTTGCTTTCTTCTGGTCCACTCCATTGATTTGAGTCCCAGTTTCCTTTTCATCTCTATGGGTTTCCTGTGGAATTCCATTCATTTCCCTTAGTTTAGCCTTCATATGTTTCTCTAATTTGTGGCTATAATCAACCAGATCTGTTAGGAACCTGATGACCAGTGTTTTAAACTGTGCGTCTGAGAGTTTTGCTATTTCTTCGTCGCTTAGATTTATCTCTGGGGCTTTGAGGTCTTCCTGCGACATTTTTGGTCTGTTCTGGCGCCTTAAATGTGAGAGGCGGAGCCTTGGACTCCCTGGTCGCTGGGTTGTGACGCTGTATGTGGGGGCGTGGTCAGAGCGGGGGATGTGGCGGCGCCCTCTACTGCTGCAAGCCACGGGGACCGCCGGCCCGGTCCAAGCGCCCACTCCCTCGCCTGTCCGCTCGCCCACAGATAGGCAACCGCAGTCAACACGCAGCACCGCCTCCCCACTGTCTCCTCAGCAGTTGCTCACCCGGTGGGTTGCTCGGTCGCTCGCTATGTCCAATCCTGCGTTTGGAACCCGTGCGTCTGGATTCGCGCGTCTGGATTCCGCGCCTGGGTCCGTCCGACCGGAGTCCTGTGCAACCAACCCCTCACAAGACGCCGGTTTCGCCCCTTACCGGTCGGGCTGAAGAATTTGTTGTTACCGGACTTCGGAAAAGTTCAATTTTCCGTGTTCTGGTTGTGTTTTCTGATGCTCATATTTAGTTGTCCCTAAACTTGGTTGTGTGAGAAGGCACGGCACATTCGCCTATACCTCCATCTTGGCGGAAGTCCCCTGAGGAATTCTTATGAAAATGTTGTGATGCTGTTATTATTTTTGGGGAATAATTTAATTATCATGTATCAGAGGAAAAAGGAGTGTCCCTTTGCAAAACAAAGTCCTCTTAATGGAAAGGGCATGGTATATTATTGTACTGGTAGTAGTACTGACACAGAGCATGTGTATACATTGAAGAAGTGTGAAAGCCGGTGTGCTTTGTTAAAACAGCAGTGTGTGTACCCAAGGGTGGTTTCCTCATGATGTTTTAAGTATTCAACCCAACCTGTGCATTTGACATCCTGAGAGGCCCCATGGCGAAAATATACCCTCTAACCCTATCTTGTTTTGCAGTGTGTATTCATGATTGATTTTTCTTTTTTTTGCTCCTATTTCCTTATTTCAGCATTAAGTAAACTATCACAGACTGAAAAGACTTCTAACCCCTTAGGGGGTGAATTCCCAGGTCAGAAGGCCATTTCTTCAAAGACAGAGATAAATACTTCTAGTAACTCACAGGGAGAAAAAAAAAGAAAATCAGTCTTTCTCAAGTCTGAATGGGTCTCACTGTGGTTCCCTGAAGCAAGTGCTGACAGTGTCTGTGATGAAGAATAGAATTTCTCCATTTTCTGTGTCCTTCTCTGCAGGACATCCTCCAAGGAAATCTGAAGTGTGAACTCTAAATGCAGACTGCAGAGAAACATACACGTGCAATCAAATCCAGCTATATAAACACGACATGACCCACACATAATATGATATTGGGATCACAGCACTTTGGGTACTTTTTATGGTAGTCATTAAAAAGTGTCCATGAACTCTGACAAATAATGTGAACTTAAGGTGAAACGTTTGTGGGACAACTTTGTTACCTTTAAAAAAATACCCTTCAAAATAGGAAGACAATTATGTAGATAAAGAGCACTAGCTCCAAAGTTGTATAGGTGCTCCAGAGATCTTGAGAAAAATACCTCATTAAAATGTAAACAATAGAAACACATTTCTTTAGAGAAGTGAAATATTCAGTTCAGCTAAGGTTAAGACTTCTCAATATTTAAGGTGCACAAGACTCACTTGGTGGTCTTGTTAAAACATGGCTTCTGATCCAGCAACTCTAGGGTCTGAGAGGACCTAAAGCTGTATTTCCATTAAGAAATGAAGACCACATTCTCAGTGGCAGGGGTCTAGGCTGGTGAGCTTCTTGAGACTCCTTTTTGTCTATCCAGTCTGGTGAGTATCACTGATGACCTGGCCAGGATATGTTTGCAAACTGGGTGGTGGATATATTTTAAAAGCAAAATGCAAAGCTGAGATAAATGCATTTTGTTTTTGCTTTATTCCTTGTGTTTCCTGGTTGGAGGCAAAAAGGAATATTCTATTAGAAATAAGGAGGCACTTTCTAAGAATAACAGCTTTCAAACTATAAATGGTGTGAGGTCATAAATTTTCTGTCACCAGAAGTGTTTAGGCATAGGCTGGGCAAACATTTTGGAGTTTGTTATAATACAGGTCCATGTGACTGGCCTATAGGAGAAGAGAACATTTAATATTTCTTATAATCCTGAAGTAAAGAGTGAAGCAGATGGAGGTTAGTGAGGTAAAGAGGACAACTAGTTAAGACTTTATAACCTTTCTGGCAGTAGTTTAAGTTCTGGCAAGTACCTTCTGTGAGAAAACTCTTTCTCTGAAAAAAAAAAGATGGTAAGTATGCCTGTTTTTTTACAGTGTTTATGTGAGAATTAAATGTAATTTTTTAAAATGAAAGTGGCACATGCTATGGTAGATACAATGAACTGCTGTTTCCAACATAGTGGTGTGCTGGTAAATGTTTAACAACCGGCTCTCATTCCCTCTCCCAAGCCATGATTATAGTGCTTGCTGACTTCCATGGGGAAAATACTCTAAATATCCTCATCATGGCCCATTTCAAGCTAGCAATGGTTTAACAGTCTGGTTGCTACATTCCTGAAAGTTTACCAACTGGTTCTGTGAGTCACTGAAATGAGTCAGCTTCAGATGCCACTGCTTCCACCTTAGCTATAACCCTTTGTGGTACTGATACGTAAAGGAGCATTTCTTGTCACCTACTCATGTCCTATTACATGAAACAGACTCCGAATTTTAATAACCTCAGCCCCGAGTATTGGATGAGTAAGAAAGCACAAGGAAGGAGAAGCACTGGTATTGGAGAAATGCTTACCTACAGGCTGACCTCATACAGGAGAAACTGGCCTAAAGTGGATGAGACAAAGGTCCTAAAGGAAACTCAGAAGCTGAACAGTTTTCTTCCTGAGAAGAAAGGATCGAAAGATATTGTGAAACAGCAGGAAAATTGGGATTGAAGCCAACCAATTAGTGGGCAGGTGTATTAAAACAGATGGCTTTTTTTGAGTGTGTGCTCCTAAAATTTTCAATGTTTAAAATTCTCACATGTTTCTCAGATTAAAATTGCTGTATTCAAATTGCTGAACATATTCAATAGTTCTTTGTTAAATAAATTTTAAATTTTAAACCTTATTCTTCCAAATTAGTTATTAAGCATATGAGCATTTCTATTTGAATTTAATTCTATTACCTGATGTGTTAGTTCTACATAATAATGACAAAAATATGATTAGATCATTAACTTCAATGCATCAGAACAATTTTCAAATGATATGCTATTCATGCATTTGTATTAAGTTATGGCCTGATGCAAGACCAGCAATCAAATACATTTTAATCTTTGCTAAAACAGTGACATTTTCTGGCCACCTTGATATAAAGTGAAATGAATAGTTTCATTATTTTAATTATAAAATCAGACAGTAAGAGTTAATGAGAGTATTGGACAAGTTCACTGTTTAACACAGAAGAAAATTTCTGTAATGAAAAACTGCACTCACCTGGCCTTAACATTTCAGCACCAGTTTTTCTGATTAGTGATTTCATTTTTATGTTAAATAAGCATGTACAATTATCAAGTCCCTCACACTGATTTATTCAGAAGTTGCTTAAGAGCAAATGTTTTGCCTAAATTCTAATCATACACAAATGATAATATAACTGTGAATTATATTTCAATTTTCTCCATTCTGGCATTATTATGAATCAGAACTTTTTGAAGGTAATAGCTGAAATTAAGTAGCTAAAAAAATTAATGACAGGCTGGTGGCATTAATGTCCTAGATATTAATTAAAGCCTTTAAAAAACATATACATAAGTTTGATTGAGTTTCTTCTTCCTTGAAATTCTATGTGCTGGTAAAAAGGTGACATACACAAACAGGGACAGTCCCAAATTAAACCCCATTCTCTAAGGCCTGGGTCATACTTTGTCATTTTAATCTGGACAATAGAATGGCGTTAGGAGTTGAAGTGGCCTTTTTATTGTGCGATGCAACTAGGTTCTTTTAACTTGAGGTTTATAAGAAAAACAAAAGGATTTAGTTGAGAACTGAATTTGTGTTCTGGGATGAACCTTATAGACCTAAAGAAGGGTTTTTAAGAGCTAAATCATGTACACATACTTGAAGAAAATTATACATAATTAATGGCATAATTGCCTCTTGAATCTTGTATTAAGTAAAAACTTGTCCTCTCATTCTATGGGTATCAATGCAACTGTTAGAACTGGCTGATATAGTATCTTGTGGTGCCTTTCTTCTTTTGTCTTCTTGGGTACGTCCTAAGTTTGCATTGTCCACTTTTGGGATATCTCTATGGGTACCTCACTGTCAAGGGAGCACTAAATACACTTGGTATTTGAGAAAATCTTTCCTTCTCTACTATGTGGTTTTGTTTTGTTTTGTTTTGTTTTGCATCTTAGGAGTTTTCCTGGAAGCCATGGTGGTAGTCTCAACTCAAAGGTCGAGAGAGGATAGTAAGAAGCTAGGAAAATTCCTTGGTAAGTGGAATGGGGAAACTGGGACAGAAAGCGGAACACAATGGCTGAGCAATATAAGCCAGGTGCAGCTTGTCACCGGAGCTGGAAGACCCCAAGTGCCTGTTAGGGAGCACAAATGAGAAAACACGGACCTTACCCAAGGTAAACTTCCCTCCCTGGAGAGAGTTTAACCATCTAAGCTAGTTGTTCTAGCTTAGAACATCTAGGCCTCAGTTGTATTTCAGCTCTAGGCCCAGAAAAGCAGCAAAACAAGGTGGGCGATGCCAGAACCAATGGCAATGACTAAAGACCAGTCACTGACCAATCACTGGAGACCATGACCTTAATAGGGCACACCTGAAAAATGGATGAATATTCTTCTAGAACCTCCCTGGAGACCTCCCCCAAGATTCCCATCTGCCTGTAAGAAAGAAATTAAAGCCTCAAGACAAAGCCTGCCTGTGCTTTCCCTCTGGGGAGCAGCCCCAGTCATTCTCTTTCCTCTCTTCTCCTCTTCCCCCATCTTTCTTCACAGGCATGTGTCTCCCAAACACTGAGGCAATGGGTAATTGGCAGCTTGTCTCAGGCTAATCACCTGAACCTATCCCTAAAACCCCCTTTTCTCTGACTTCCCTGTGGGCTAAGGCAGGCCAGTATAAGCTCTTCTGTTGCTTTCTCTATGCTAAGCACTTCCTTGTCCCCAGCTTTAACAAATGTATTCTCATAGTCACCTGCACTTGGGCTCTGAAATCTTTCCTACATGAAGTCTAGAACCCACACACTACAGCTGTCCCTCAGCAGACCCACTCAGGGCCCTGTCTGATAACAGGGTGAATGAGTTCTCTGAAATGCCACCTGCCATGAGGTAGAGACTAGGACTCCTGTCCTTAAATTGGAGTGGGCCTTTGGTATGCTTCCAGGGCAGAGTTCTGTGGCAGTGATGCTGCACAACTTTCAGAATGAGTTTAGCAAAGATCATACAGATTCTGCCACTTTGTTTTAGGACCCTCAGTCTAGGAGGGTCAGGTGCTTCTGAGTCCCTCCTGTGAATAGTACACATAGCTTAAAAGGGAGTAGCGTTCAAGGAGCCCCAGCTGCCCCAGCCCCTAGATGTTAGAGTTTCCCCTTCAGCCATGTGAGTAACGAAAACTTGGAGGTGACTCAAGCCCTGAGTACCTTCTTAATGAGCTGGATGAGAGACTTTGAGTAAGAACTGCCTTGCTGAGCCCAATCATCCTCCAGAGAGAACAAAATAAAAGTTGTCCTTATTTCAACCAACTGATTTTGAGTGGGTTGTCATACTGCAATAGACAACCAGGAAAGTCTGGGTCTTAGGTGAGATGACATGTCCATGTCAGTATTCAACCATGAAGAATCATTGGGAAACCTATGTTTTGACATTGAGTTTACTTACAGCACCAGAGTCTCTGACCCTAGTCATCCACAAGATCCCATACTTGAGGCTGCTTTATTGTATTTGTAGACCTGGAAGGCTGTCTCTCATCATGAACCTGTCAAAAGTCCATTAATAGTTCAACTCAATAACCTGTGTTGGTGTCTAGAGTTTGGGATGATCACGTATTGATGGCATTTTGGACTGGAGGAGGTTTCTGGAATTGAATGTTGCCCCTTGACCCCTGTTAGGCATCAAGGGGACATAAGTTTCAAAATTATAGAAATTTTCAGAGTTCAGACAAATAGTATCCCTGATTAACACTTATTTTCTGGCTTTACACAGATTTCTTCTTTGTGTCAAAGCGAACACTATTTTCTGCCTTGTTTTCAATGATTAAATTTCATCTAAAGATTCAGAAACTCTTTGCTATAACTATAAAACTTAATAAACTTAATTTATATTGCTTTGTTATTATATTCTTATTCCCTGTTGCATAACTATAAAATCATAATGTACAGAATGTGAATCTTGCGCTCTTTTTGAATGCAAAACTTCCCAAGAGAGATTGTGAATATGCTCTGCAAGTTGCCTCTGAGGCTGGGTGTTTAAAGGTCACAAACTATCTCATTTTTAAGCTTCCTGAAGTGCCTTGTGATACGATGTTGGGTCTGGGGTGGGGAGGGAGTGTTGTGAAACTGTTGTGTATAGTTGAGGAGTAGGTAATCTTGTTAGTTTATGGATGATGTGTCAATACAAAACCATCACACGAAACTTAGATGAGGTAGTTCTGTAAATGTAAATAATAAGTATGTAAACAGAATTATAATTGTGTTGTATGTTAGTCTTGCACCTTCTTATGAGGTCTTAATTGGTTAGAACAAAAGGCATATTTCATCACATGTGAGGATGAACTTCTTGCATCTTTCATCTCACGGTGGTTGAAGTGTTTTTGAATATTCATATTATAGTTGTAGCGAGCAAGTTTTTAACTCAGATGCTATGCTTTGCTTGGATATATAATGACCACAATATTTAAGAATTATTTAGTGAGCTTCTCTTTCACTGTAGTAAATAAAAGGCCAGAGTTTAGATCACCAAAGGCATCCTCTACTTTCTAGGATCTAGTGATTTTTTTCTCAAAGAAATGCAGAGGAAAACAACTATCATGTATCATGTATCATGATTCATGTATCAAAACTTCATGTATCAAGAAGATACATGATTCTTGATGTTTCAAATGGGTGTTTCAGAAAATAGCCATGTAAGTCAGGCTATTATCTTGAGAACAACTTTCTGAATTTATTTATTTCTGCATTTGCCCTACTAACAACTGGGTTTGAGGATCTAAGTTGATAGAGTTTTTACTGTTTAGAAAAGTTATGAAGGCTTTTGTGGAAACAAGAAGGGAGGCATGATGCAAAGCAAGGAAAAGAAAAGCCTTTTCCCTGTTGCTAATGTAGGGGAGGGAGAAGGAAGGAGGCAAGTTTAGCAAGCAGATTTAGTATTGATTTCTCTCTTCCTTCAGCCTTGACCTTGGGGATGTGTTCATCAACAAAAAACCTGTCATCTCTAAGAGACTGTGAAGGCCCCCACCCTATTTATTCATTTACTTTTATAACACTAATCATTAATGTCTTTTATAACCATGTTGTGATTGTGAGATTTTAGTGAGTTCTCCAGGTTCAATCTCTTCTCTATATTGGCACTGCAGTTTCTGCCTTATTTGTCTGTAACCTGCCACCCTATCCAAAAAATACTTTAGGTCAAAAAATGGAGAGCAGTATCAACTTTGTAAGCAGTTGTTACAAATCACCAGGCCACAGCAGGACACAGGACTAAACCCAGAACAAGTGATGAGACCTTCATGAGGGACTGTTACAGAGGGAGTTAAGGGAGCTGAGAGGGATATGGAGGTGCCCAGAGATCAGCAATTGTGGGAAGTCTCCCAATCTTTAGAAATGAGAAGGCAAGCTGAGGAAGTGACTAAAGCCCTGGTGAACTGCAGCTGTGGAGGGGGCCCCTCAAGAGAGCTTTGGTTGCAGAGATGCAGGAGCTGCTAGGGAACTCACAGTCTTGAACTTTACCCAGGCACTGGGATTCTGGGAAACAGCCAAGGTTAAGAGACATACCACACTTTGTGTTCTGGGAAAGTTTTCTGTGAGGAATTAACCTTCTCCCTGTGACCTAGATAAGACTAATATGCCTCCTTTGTCTACCTATAACAAGGCTTGACACAGACCCTCCGATTCTCATTCTTGGCCTCATAAATGATTAGCTGAACTGCTTGTCTCCATTGATCATGAGAACAAAATGCTTGCTAGTCAAACTTTGGTTAAATTTCTCTCCTGCCCCAAGATGCCTGAACTTTGGCCCTCCCACAGCCTGAGTCAGTAGATGGCACTCCCAAGAACAGGCTGGCCTCAGAGTAAAACATTCTCTGATCTATGCCCGATTATTCTCCCCTTTCACTCAACTCCCACACACTGGGGTCTTTCCAACCTTGTTTACTCCTCTCTAAAAAAAGAAAATCTATTTGTTGCCTAACTCTGTAGACACGGAGTTTTATCATCATATTGCAATTTTGCCTTCACCATCCCTTATAGCAATTCTTTAAAATAAAATCTCTTCTTATTTTCTGAATTTTTTCTTTTCTTTTTAAATATACTTTATTGATTATGCTATTATAATTGTCCCATTTTCTCAACTCTTTATTCCCCTCTACCTCATACTCCCCCTCCCACCATCATTCCTCTACTTTAGTTCATGTCCATGGGTCATACATATAGTTCTTTGGATTTTCCACTTCCCATGCTATATTTTTAACTTCCCCCCATCTATTTTGTACCTATAATTTATGATTCTTATTCCTTGTACCTTTTCTCCCATTTTCCCCCATTCCTTCCCACTGATAACCCTCCATGTGATCTCCATTTCTGTGAATCTGTTCCTGTTCAAGTTATTTGCTTAGTTCATTTTTGTTTTTATTTTTGTTTAGGTTTGCTTATTGATAGTTGTGAGTTTGTTGTCCTTTTAATGTTCATAGTTTTTATCTTCTTTTTATCAGATAAGTCCCTTTAACATTTCATATAATAAAGGCTTAGTGATGATGAACTCCTTTAACTTGACCTTATCTGGGAAGCACTTATCTGCCCTTCCATTCTAAGTGATAGCTGTGCTGGAGAGAGTAATCTTGGATGTAGGTCCTTGCCTTTCATGACTTGTAATACCTCTTTCCAGCCCCTTCTTGCCTGCAGGATTTCTTTTGAGAAATCAGCTGATAGCCTTATGGGTACTCCTTTGTAGGAAACTGTCTCCTTTTCTCTTGCTGCTTTTAAGATTCTCTTCTTATCTCTCATCTTGGGGAATGTAATTATGATGATCCTTGGTGTATGCTTTTTTGGGTATACAACTTCTTTGGATATCCCAACTTCTTTGGGACTCTCTGAGCTTTCTGGTCTTCCTGGAAGTCTATTTTCTTTGCCAGATTAAGGAAGTTCTCCTTCATTATAAATTTTCAATTTCTTGCTTTTGTTCTTCTCCTTCTGGCACCCCTATGATTCAGATGTTGGAATATTTAAAGTTGTCCTGGAGGTTTCTAAGCCTCTCCTCAATTTTTTGAAATCTTGTTTCTTCATTTTGTTCTGGTTCAATGTTTATTTCTTCCTTCTGGTCCAAACCGTTGATTTGAGTCCTGGTTTCCTTATTTTTGCTCTTGGTTCCTTGTACATTTTCCTTTATTTCACTCTTCAAAGCCTTCACTTTTTCCTCTATTTTATGACCATACTCAACCAATTCTGTGAGCATCCTTATTACCAGTGTTCTGAACTGTGCATCTGATAGGTTGGCTATCTCTTCATGTCTTAGTTGTATTTTTTCTGGAGCTGTGATCTGTTCTTTTATTTGGGACATATATTTTTGCTCAGCACACCTGTTATGAAGTAAGGGGTGAAGTCTTATATATTCACCAGGGTGGGGCAACTCATGTCACTGAGTTGGGGGGAATGGGGGAGTGGTCTGAGAGAGAACAGTGCTGCTTGCTGGGCTCTCAGCCAACTTTCAGTCACTTCCTCCACTACCCACAGGAAAATTGTTTTTCTGGTGCTGATTCCTTGGTGGGTGGTTTTGTGTATGTTCTAGGACACTGTGGGTCTCTCCAGTGAATTCTCATGTGAGGCTTGGAGTTTCTCCTATCTCAACCCCTACAAGTGTTTTCAGTCAGAAGTTTTGAGGTTTTATTTTCTTTCACTGGAAACCTGGGTTGCCCAGTCTGTCTTGCTCCCCAGCTGTTCCCCCTGGTTTATCCACACACAAATGTTTGACCACCCACTCTTCCAGCCACCACCTCACCTGCTTTGGCAGCTGCCATCTTGCCATGAGTCCCCTCCACCCAGGCTGTCCATGTTCACCTCTCCTACCAGTCTGGATGAATGTTTCTTCTTTAACTTCTTGGTTGTTGGACTTGTATAAAGTTTGATTTTCTGGCAATTCTGTTTATTTCTTTCTTTTTAAATTTGTTGTCCTTCTTTTGGTTGTGAGAGGAGGCAAAGTATTTCTACTTAGGCTTCCATCTTGGCAAGAAATCTTATTGTCTGAATTTAAAAAAAATTGATTGATTTTAGAGAGAGAAAGTAAGGTGGGAGATACAGAGAGGGAGGGAGAGAGAGAGAGAGAGAGAATTTGTTATTCCACTTATTTATACATTTATTAGTTGATTCTTATATGTGCCCTGATGGGAGATTCGACCCTAACCTTAGTGTATCAGGACAATGCTCCAACCAAATAAGCTACCCAGGTGGAACTGAATGAATTCTTAAAAGTGAAATTGTTAGCTAAAATATGAACATTAAGTATTTTAATAAATCTTATAATTTTTCCTTCCAAAAAATTAGCAAGTTTTTAATATTCCTATAATGGTGATTGAAGTAAACATAATGTACTAATCATATGGTAATTATAGAATAAGCTGTACTAATAAACTTACAGAAGATTCATGTATTAAATATTTCCTTAAAATTATTTTATAGACATGAGCTGTTGTAGCTCCTGCTTAACCAAGGAATAACCCTGACCAGAAGAAATTGGGCAAGCATTAGTGACTCATATTGGAACCAGCAAAGATGCTACTTTCATGTTCTGTTAGATATCAGCAGTAAAACTGCACATAGAACAATAAAACTACATTATAATGTACACAGGAGATCACATTGAAGCCACCCAAGAGCAGAGCTGAGAAATTGCATGTTGCCAGAAATTCCTAAGTTTTCTTCTTTCCATGGTTCCCCTATATAAACTAGCCAGGACAAGTGAGATGTGAAGATGGTCTTTTAGATAAGAGTCCTTCTTCCAGGTGGCTGACACCTGAATAAAGCCACCTTCCTTTACAACAAAACTTACCTTTCCAGTATTGGCTTGTGAAGTGCTAGGTAGCTGGAACTGCATTTGGTTACAGTTTTTGGCAACCTAGATTGGACAATGCAGACCCTGGTAAGGTCTGGATGGCCCGATCTGGCATTTCAGCTACTAGTGGCCAGCTGATCCACTGGCAGGGGTTTCAGGTATTTACCAGGAGTTTCAGAGAGTTCTTTATCTCAGGGATTCTTTCTGCTTTCCCTCTCAAGGCATTAGCAACATTTGAACACTTAGCTGGTGAAAGGAAACAGGTTACTGGTGGGCTGATGAGCCCAAACTGGATAAAGTCCCTGGTGTCCACAACCAGGAGCCCTCAGCCCCACCATCTGAGTTCTTTAAACTCTCTGGGATCCTACATGAATCAATAGGTGCCTCATGGCAGTAGTCACAACTCAGTGATTAAGAAAAAATCCTAGTGTCCCAATATGGGATTCAGAAATCACTTTGGGTGTTCTGGTTTATGGATTTCAGAATTTTGAGTATTTGTTCTGTTTGAAAGCTCTCATTTGTCTGTTCTGTTTGGGAAGTCTGCAAGAGTTCTTGTCTGTCTGGAGTGAAACTTTGGCTATGGTTGTTCTTTGCTTCCTGTCTTATCTTTTAAGAACTTGACTCACACTTTGTTGTTTTGTTCACACAGGGAATACTCTGACTGTGTCATCTGTGCATTGTGCCATTTAAAACTTGCAAAGATCATTCATATTAATATCCTAGTCCCTCCTTTTAGAGGATTTAATTGGGGAGGACTCATTTGTTTGAGGTTTGTCTTTGTTTTAGGTATTGTTTTGTATCTGTTTTGAAATGGGAAGCTCCATCTCAATCCCATCAAATAATCCATTAGGTTTCATTTTAGCTGACTGGTCAACTTACATCTATATATAAGTCAGTGACTAATTAGAATTGTTCTGTCAAAAATCTGGTAAATGGGATAAGATCTCTTACGTGCAAGCTTTCATGTTGTTACATCATAAGAATTCTATTTAGAAAATAATTAAATTGATGGTTCAATTGAAAGGTCCGGCGGATCTTTCCTGCCTGACCCAGCTCTGCTGCTCGCTCTGCCCCTCTTACCAGTTTGGCTGAAGGGTTCATTGTCAGACTTTTGTGTACTTCAATTTTCTGTGCTTTGGCTGCATTTTTGTTGCTAAAACTTTGTTATTTTTAAACTTGGTTGTGCAAGAAGGTGCAGTGCTTCCACCTACGCCTCCATCTTGGCGGAAGTCCCCAAAACCAATATTCTTTATTATAAGAACTAAAGCTTTGCTAGCCGGTGTTTATGTTTAATACTTTTATTGTTACTTTGGGCAAGAAAATAATTTAATATTGTTTCATACCAATGATATGTAATCATTGGTCTACCTTCCCAGGATTTAAATTTTAAGAGACTTTTTCTTGACTTAAAATTGATTGGGTCATTCCATTGAGTCCCTGGAATGCCATGGGAATTTTCTCTTTCTTCTTATGAAAAAACTTTGAACCAATTAGGCCTATTTGATATGTTTAAAGTACATTGGAAACTTTGTCAAATAAAGAAACAATAACTATGTTGTAATTGTATACACATATTTTTATTATTAAAATAGATGTCCTAGAGATTATATAAAAATTTTGAAGAGTCTACAAAGTCCTGATATACTTTCACTGGTATTTTAAATTGTTATCTTAAGATGTCATTACAAGAAAAGAAATTCCTTTGTCAATAGCATTATAATCAGATCTATAACCATGTCATTTACAAACATGTTACATCTTCAGAAAGATCCATGGGAAGGTCTCTGACTTTTTCTGAATTACCTATTTCTGACAATGAGTTTTCAGATCATATTTTTAACTGGATGAGACTACTAAAACTCTATGGAATAACTGGATTTTAAAACAGTATTGGCAAACAATAAAGATGAACAAAAATTGATTATGCAATAGAATGAACTGAAGATGATTTCAGTTTTTGTAATTTTTATTGAAAATATTGCTAATTTTTAATCTTTTTGCCTTTCAGACAAAAATAAACTTGCTTATGTCCCCTTAAAATAATTTGTTAAATTATACCTTCATAAGCAATATCAAGGCATTTATATTTTTCTCCCTCCCTGATCCCTCTAAGATTTGGATACTCTGAATTAGTAATTATTTTCCATGGCAATATATTTGTTTCCATACATCTAGTGTGAATCTGATTTCTTCATAATATGACACATAAAGCCAGTTTCCAATTGTATTTTATTAACCAAGACTTTGACTGGAATGTCATGTCTGAGAGAGACATGACTAGACTCTGGATGTCACCAAAAAACTTTAAGGAATGAACATTGACTTTGAAGCTGATAAAAGCCCCTTGGAGAAATGGCCCGGTACCTTGCTTATTCATAGGATTCATGACAGTCTTTTTGGGTAAGGACTGAAGGTTGCTTTCCTGGGAGATGGCAAGGAAGAACCTCAAGACATTTGGAGGACCTCAAGAACTTGAGAAACTCACCCAAAGTTTTAGTTATTGCAGGCAAAGCCTGATGGCAACTGAATGTCTTGGCTTCTCCACCCTGTGAGGCTAATTAATGCTCAATCTGGAAATTCCTTATAAGATTCCAGCAAAGAAAGTCTATATAATCATCTGCTGTCCCTGTGGTGTTTATGCAAATAATCAGGCCTAATTAAAACTGAGCTTAACGCCGTAGATGAATTGGTCTTGATTGGAGTTTTTGACAAAAGTGAGGGTAATTTTTGGGGAGATATTGTGTTTTAATAAAGTCCATAATACATAGTTATGGTGATTAAACTCTAGTCTAGTTAATTTTATTAAAAGCTTTATTTTTCACTTATGCATAGGCAAGGTTGGAGCAGGGACAATGGACCAGGTGCAGAAGGTCACCAAGGCAGAAAGCTTAGGTGCCTAGCAACAAGCATTGGAAAGAGAAATAAAATAAAAACAGACACATAGACAGATGCTAAAATGGAAGATGATAAATGAGGAGGCCCAAAGCTTTCTAGACACCTCCCAATGCATCATTATTTCCCCACAGGAGCCCAATATACAACTGACAGTGGGGAACAAATTGATTAACTTTTAATAAACATGGGAACCACAAACTCTGTATCAAATACCAATCTGAAAAAAAAAACAAACAAACAAATCCACAACAGTCTTGGCCATAGGGATAAGGAGACAAATGCAGCAACCAGCCTCTCTCCAGCCTTTAGAATGTCAACTCAGATATCTTAAGTTATCACACATCTTGCTCAGCTTCTTCTAATTCCCTATAAGTCCTATCTCTCTGCTTGGATGGAACTTGTTCTGTAACTACCCACCCCAATAACCTTGTTTCCTGAAAGGTAGCAGCTTCACCTGCAAGCCCCACTGAAACATGAACTCCAACTCCTGATGCTTTTAACCTGTTCAAAGGGACCCAGAGGAAAACTGTTCCTCCTGAGATTTACAAGCAAGTGAGTAAAACGGTTTGGGCAGATGAGACTCCAGGGCAAGCAATCAATGTTCACCCAAATGGCCTACAGTCTCTCCAGAGAAATCCCAGATAATGACTATTTCTTTAGATGTACTATATGACCCTGGTGGATAGTACCTACACATCAGCATGTATTTAGGAATCTCTCCAAGACTTTAATCGCCATAGCCAATAGAAATGCCACCTTACTCTGAACTCTCTAGCAAAAGCTGTCTGAGATAATCAGATTGCCTTAGACTACATGCTGGAAGAACAAGGAAGAGTTTGCATGATCATCAACTCCTCTTGTACTTACATTGACACCTCAGCTCAGGTGGAAGGAGCACCAATAATTAAGGCAACAGGCTACCTGGCTTCAACAAACATTGGACAATTACACTCCTCTCTTTGAGGGAACTGGGGATTGGTTTGCATGTCTATTTTCATGGCTACCACAGGGACTCAGGCCCATATTAGGAATTTTTAATTTAGGTTTAACCATTCTTTTCTTTATAATGCTTTTCTTTATTGTTTCAAAGTCTTTATGGCTTGTTTTTCCAATGCCAGAAAAATTATATCTGTTTAACAGGTGCCTGTAAAAATATATCTGCTTTTAACTCATGAGATTTTGCTTTACAACAGGCTAAAGTTTTTCATTCCCCCAGAAGATTCAGAGGACGTCAATAGCTCAATAAGTATGGAGAAAAGATGGACAGCGGGGAATTGTAACAGCGATTGAAGTAAATATGATATACCAATCAGGTGGTAATTATAAAATAAGCTGTGCTAAAAAACTCAGAAGATTCATGTATTAAAAGTGTCTTTATAGGTATTTCACAGACATTAGCAGTTGCAATTCCTGCTTAACCAAGGAATAAACCTAACCACAAGAAATTGGGCATCAGCAACTCATATCAGAACCAGCAGAAACACTGTCTGCATGTGCTGTTCCCAGACATCAGCAGTAAAACTGTGGATAGAGTGATGAAACTACATGATGACGCATGCAAGAGATAATGATGAGACTGCCCAAGAGCAGAGCGGAGAAACTGCATGTCGTCAGAAATTCTTTAGTTTCCCTCTTCTCACAGTTTCCCTGTGTAAGCTAGTCAGAACACCAGAGATGGGAAGATGGTCCGTGAGACGAGAGTCCCTTATCTTCCATGTTGCTGGAAGCTGAATAAAACCACTTTCCTGTACATCAGCACCTGCCTTTCGAGTATTGGCTTTCAAAGCAGCAGGCAACTGGACCTGCGTTCAGTTATGCTCCCACTAGCAGCATATGACAGAACTTGTTTTCCCATATTCTTGCCAATATTGGGAATTAATCTTTTAACCACTGCCAATCTGATAGTTAAAAATTGTATCTTATTGTTATTTGAATTTAATTATTTGCGAATTTGATTAGGTTTTCAAATGATTAATGGCCCCTTCTGTTATGTCCTCTGTGAAATGACTCTATATTCCTTGTCCACTAAAAAACAGATTAGGCATCCTTTCCCTAGTGACTTAAGAAGAATTCAGAATATTAAGAAAATCAGTTGTTGTGAGATGTGTTGTAAGTATTTTTCTTAGCCTTCCCCTCCACTTTTTAAAGTTTAATTACTTTTGTTTTTTCCTTTTTTTGCATTTATTGGAGTGACACTGGTTAACAAAATTATACAAGTTTCAGGTACACAATTCTACAACACATCATCCGTACACTGTAGTGTATATTCACTGTTCCAACTCTCTATCACCAGTTATCTCCCTATATCCTTCTTCACCTCCTCCACCCTCTTCCCCTAACAATTACTACACATTTGTCCAGGTCTGTGAGGTTTCTCTCTCTTTTTTGTTTTTTAAAAATTTTATTTAGTTATTTTTCAAGTACAGCTTTTTGTCTATTTCTCCCATCCCAGCCTCCCCTGACCCGTGTTCCCCACCTCCCTCCCATTTCCACCCCCCTTAGTTCTCGTCCCTGTGTCCTTCCTATTTGTTCCTCCAAATCCCTCCACCCTCCAACCACCCCATACCCTGCTGTCAGCCTACTTTCTATCTATGAGTCATCTTTTACTTTATAGCATTTGCATTGGGCTCAGAAAACTTCTACCATGCCAAATTATGAAAATATTCAGACCTTTTTAATTATCTTAATATTTTACCTTTAAGCATTTGTTCCATCTGGATTTTATTTTAGTGTTAACAAGTGAAGTAAAAATGCAGATTTATTCATTAAATTTTTCCAAATGACTAGTGAGTTCTGCCAACATTGTGAATAATAAATGTATTTCCTCATGTTCACTTGCAATACCATCTTTATCATATGCTGTATCCACATATGGGGTTGTTTCTAGTCTAGACCATTTTTTCTCATCACTGTTTCTCTGCATCATCACCATTCCATTTTAATTATTTAGAATCCTGCTATTTTCTTCATTCCTTAGTTTTTTCTGATTATTTACAAAATATCTTTCCAAATAATCTTTGAAATAATTTTCTTACTTTCTGAAAAAAATAAAAATATGATTAAAGTCATGCTTAATCCAAATGTTAATTAGTAGAGAATTTGTCTTTGCAATATTGAGTATTCTTATTCATAAACAAATTGTAACTTTTATATATATTACTCAGTAAATTATATCACATTCTTTACATGGTTTCTCTAGCTTCCATATTACATTAGATTGGGGCTCTATTTGCACAGAACATTCAGACATGGCAGCAAAATTAAATTGGACTTAAAGATTTGCTCTGTATAAGGCAGTCCTGAAATGGTTTGGAAGTGTTGAAAATCGTTATGCATGGGTCCACTCTATGGTTTGACATATATTTTGACTTGCATATCAATGGTCCCTAAGTATACTGCATGCTGAATCAAGCAGAACTGCTGGCACAATCCAGTCAAACTGTTAACCATGTATGTCCAGAGACATGAGTTTCTCCCTACCCTTTCTCCTCACTTGGAAAGGGAGGGTCTGGGATGATATCTTTAAGGGAGAGATGCTTCACTTGGCAGATAGTAAGTACATCAGGTCAATCTGACAGATGTGCTAATTCTTCCTAACATAGATGTGAAAGTGGAAAGAAGATTAATATATAGAAAGTGGGGGAGGGGGCATTTTCCCAGAGACTTAAGACATAGTTGTCCTTAAAATGTGTTGTTCTAACTCTGTTTAAATTTTGTGAATCACTAGAATATCAGACACATGTATATTAAAACATATGAGTGCATTTTCATTCCAAATTCAATTATGTTTTGGATTATCCACTGTCTTTCAATATTTCCACAACTGCACTCTACTTCCAGCTCCTTTCACTTCCAATTTCCTACCTATAGTTCCATTTCATACGCAAACAGATTAAAACATGTGCTTTTGCTTAGGAAAAAAATGGTTGGCTTAAAAAAGGGGTGCATGGCTAATTTTTTTCAAGCTGCTCTGAAATTTCTATAGGATCACTCTTGTATATCTGTGCCAACCATTTACCAGTAAGTATATTAACATTACAAAATCCAGTGACACTAAAAAAAGAATTAATTTGAAAATTCATCATAAATTAAATATATTCTGTTCTATCTTCCTTTGGTGTGTGTGTGATGATATAACAGCTCATCTGCTCTTGTTAGGTTATTACATTCCAAGCCAAAATATCTTGTGATGGAGAAGAAAAGCTCAAATAAAATATGATAGTTCACTTGAAGGGGTTTTTATATTTTCTTGAACCACAATTTTAATTTCATGCCAGTATCTTTCTTTGCCAAAATGCATGCTGATTGTGGCGGTAAATTTGGATAACTTATAATTTTTAAAGAAGAGGAAATTCACAAAAACACATTTTACAAATTAAGAATGACTTGGAGTCCACAATATTACAAAAAAACAGAAAGCCCATAAATGCTATTTTTCATATCACTTGGCTATAATTGATTGGTCCTGGAAAGGTTAGCGCCTACTTATTTTATCCCTGTGATATAATACACGGTTCACTGGCTTGCACATAATTTAGTAACTGTCAAATATGAAGGATATTTTTAAAATAAAGAAGAAAAATATAATTAAAAAATTGTGTATGTCATTAATATCAGATAATCTAGACAAATATCTGAAAAGTTTGGCCATGTTTTTCAGATGTTTTCAGTCTTACAGAAATGGGCACTATGTTAAAGAATCTTGTTTTTCTGCATACCAGATAAAGCCAAGAACAGGAAAGGAATATCACAAATTTGTCCCATGTGCATTAGGCATTCAGCTGGTTTATAAAGTCTCTTTTTAAAATGAAACAATCCTAGGATGGGTTAACACTATTAGTCATTTACATCTTAAAATAGCAACTCTTAAAAACAGCTCTTTCTTCTAAAATACTTTACTGAGTTGCAATTACCCTGAGCACAAAGCAATTGGTTCAGAGCTGGGAGAGGAGAGGTGGAGTGACTTGTCAAAAGTTAAGAGTCACTTGGAGTTTCTTGGAGGACAGGCAGATCTATTAACTACAATGTGTTGATTTCTATATAGCCAGAGTGAAAAATAAAGATTCTGAATATTTGGAAAAGTATAAACCTTACATATTGGAACGTGAAGAGTTTTGCTTAGGATACTACACTTTCTGAAAAATTGTATTTTGTGTCCCTTTTGTTTGAAATGGATCAAACATTTGTGTAGTTCAGTGAGTGTTTGGGTTTCCATTTATGTATTTGGCTATTTAGAGTTTCTTATTGTTCAGAAAACACTATGGAAAAAGCACTATGGAAAGAAAGCACATGAACAATCTATTTGATTCCTACTCTGCAGAAAGTTCTGCTATGGTGAAAAACTGAGTTTGAGAGGTTTGCCTAAAGGTTTCAAAAATTCAAGAATTTTCAACTTAGCTCCATCGGCAAACAAAAAGATAATCCCTATCTTTGTGGAACTCACATTCTAGTGTAGGGGGGTTGGGGAAGACAGACTATAAATATAATAAATAAGTTCATCATGGGTTTGAAATATTTTATGGTGTAGTATGTCATTTTTATATCATTTATTTGAAGTTATATTAAGAATTAAGTGTTATTAGAAAAAACAAAGTAAGGGTAACCAGAACATGTGGTAAAGGTTGGACTGTATTATTAAAGAGGAGAGATGGAGGACTCACTGAAAAAGTATAGTTTAAGCTAATACTTGAAGGAGGTAGAAGAACTGGTCGTTCAGATTTTGGGTGGAAATATGATTCCAGGCAGTGGAAACATGAGAGGCATTCTTGGCCATTTTATGAATTACAAGTTGGCTGATCAAGTGCACTGGCATGAGTAGGGGAAGAACTAAAGAGATGCAGTAGAGAAGCAACAGGAGGCTGTACTGGGCTGGGGCTTGTTGGTTATGAAAGAGAATTTGGAGTTTACTCTGAATGAAATGGGAGATCACTGGATAGTTTTAAACAGAGGAGTCCAGTGATACGTTTTATTGGCATCCCTCCACCGATGCATGGAGAACAGGTTGTGAGGAGACAATGGTGGACACAAAGACATGCTGTTGGGGGGCTGCTGCAATAATTCCAATCAGACATTATGGTACCCAAGTATTGCAGCAATGAAGCTAAAGAGATGTGGTCACATTTGGATACATTTTGAAGGTGCAGGCTCTCCCTTTCTGATCCACCATCTGTGGTGGAATCTCCGCCAAGATGCAGATTTTCATGAAAACCCTTACAGGGAGGACAATCATTCTTGAGGTTGAACTCTTGGATACAATAGAAAGTGTAAAGGCCAAGATCCAGGATAAGGAAGGAATTCCTCCTGATCAGCAAAGACTGATCAACTGGAAGATGAACATACTTTGTTCGACTACAACATTCCAAAGGAGTCCACTTTTCATCTTGTGTTGAGACTTCACGATGGTGCTAAGGAAAGGAAGAAGTCTTGCATCAGTCCCAGGAAGAATAAGTGTAAAAGAAAGAAGGTTAGGCTGGCAGTCCTGAAATGCTACAAAGTGGATGAGAATGGCAAATTCAGTCACCTTCAGCCTCCGGTGCCCTTCAGATGAATGTGGTGCTGGAGCTTTTATGACCAGCCACTCTGACAGACATTATTGTGGCGGGTGTTGTTTGACCTATTGTTTCAACAAACCAGAAGACAAGTAATTGCATATGGGTTAATAAAAGAAATGAAGTAAGAAAATAAAAAATAAAAATAAAGGTGAAGCCAACAGAAATTTCATTTTGGATAGGATACAAGGTGTGAGACAACCTGTGAAGTCAAAAACGATTCCAAGGTATTTTCAGGGATGGTGCTGATGTGAACTGAGAGGGAAGGAGCAAAAGAGCAGGTTTAGAGGTCAACATCAGTATCAAACTAGTTTTTTTAAAATCATGAATGTGAGAAATCATTTGGAAAGCATCACATGAGAACAAAAATTAAGAAAAATCTTGCCCTGTTGGACAAACATGCATTTTGATTTGCAATAATAAAGGAAAATGTGCTTTCTTTTGATGTGTCATTGTGGTACAAGATCTTTTTCAATGTGGTTCTTCTCACTGAAACCTATGAGTGACAGGGAGTGGTAGGTTTAAGAAATGTTTATGATTCTTCATTTT
The DNA here is from genome assembly GCF_021234435.1 of Artibeus jamaicensis. Taxonomy (NCBI): domain Eukaryota; kingdom Metazoa; phylum Chordata; class Mammalia; order Chiroptera; family Phyllostomidae; genus Artibeus; species Artibeus jamaicensis. The sequence continues at coordinate 3,296,325 of NW_026521887.1, forward strand.
ATTAATTCCAAGAAAGTACTAAACCACATTGAGTTGACATTTATTCATTTAGTGTTAATAATTTGGGAACTGAAAATTTAAGTCTCATTTTCTCAGCACTATTAATTTATAATCCCCATAAAGTTAGATATTTTTGTGTTATATAATAGCTGATATATTTTTTGAAGCCTATATTGATTTCAGCTTCCAATACCCAGGGCCCTTCTTTTCTGCCTAAGTTTTATAACTCTTGTTGCTACTTTTAAAGTCTTCTTCCATCTTCCATATCCTCCTACTCCATGACTTCTCATGTTCTACACTTCCATTGGGAAGATTATATATACAGCTTTGGTTTTAAGCCAATTGTAATCCTTTGGAAAAGTTAGGTTAAGTTGAACAGAAAGCATTGCACCTAACATATAAAATAAATGACAGGTTATTTGAGGTTTTTATATATATATATATATTATTTTTGCATAATTAAATTGCATTCCAAAATCAGGGAAACAAATGTCTAAGCCATGAGTAAGTTAAATCTCTAATTATAAAAAATATCACACTATTCAGGTCCTCTGCTCATTTTTAAATTGGGTTGTTTATCTTCTTAGAGTAGAGTTGTGTGAATTTTTTATATATTTTGGAGATCAAACCCTTATCTGTGAAATCATTGGCAAATATATTTTCCCATGCAGTTGGTTCCCTTTTCATTTTTCCTAGTAATTTCTTTAGCCATGCAGAAACTTTTCATTTTGATGAAGTCCCATTTGTTTATCCTTTCCTTTACATCCCTTGCTCTAGGGCACATATTGGTGAACATATTGCTGCATAGAATATCTGACATTTTCCTGCCTATATTGTCCTCTGGGACTTTTATGGTATCACAACTTATATTTAAGTCTTTTATTATCCATCTTGAGTTTATTTTTGTGTATGGTGTAAACTGGTGGTTGGGTTTCATTTTATTGCATGTAGCTGTCCAGATGCCCCAGCACCATTTGTTGAAGAGGCTATTTTTACTCCATTTTATGCTTCTGCCCCTTTGTCAAATATTAATTGACCATAGACTCTTAGATTTATTTCCGGACTCTCTTTTCTGTTCCATTGATTTATGTGTCTGTTCTTATGCCAGTACCAGACTGTTTTGATTACCATGGACTTGTAATACAGTTTTATGTCAGGTATGACGATCCCTCCTACTTTGTTATTCTTTCTCAAAATTGCTGCAGCTATTCAGGGCCATTTATGGTTCCATATATATTTCTGAAATGCATGTTCTATATCTGTGAAATATGTCATTGGTATTTTATTAGGGATTGCATTGAATTTATAAATTGCTCTGTATAGTATGAACATTTTGCTGATGCTAATTCTTCTAATCCATGAGCATGGTACATGTTTCCATTTACTTGTGTCTTCATTAATTTCTTCCTTCAGTGTTGTGTAGTTTTCTGAGTACAGGTTTTCTACCTCCTTGGTCAGTTCATACTGGTAAGAATGGCCACCTTAATCAAATCAACAAACAATAAGTGCTGATGAGGTTGTGGAGAAAAGGGAACCCTAGTACATTGCTGGTGGGAATGCAGACTGGTGCTGCCACTGTGGAAAACAGTATGGAATTTTCTCCAAAAAACTAAAAATGGAACTATCTTTTGACCCAGAAATTCCACTGCTGGGATTATACCATAAGAATCCTGAAACACCAATTCAGAAGAAGCTATGCACCCAGTGTTCACAGCAGCACAGTTTATAACAGCCAAGTGCTGGAAGCAGCCTGGGTGCCCATCAGTAAATAAGTGGATCAAAAAACTGTAGTACATTTATGCAATGGAATAGTATGCAGTACAAAGAAAAAAAGGAGTGCCTACTCTCCATGACAGCATGAATAAAACTGGAGAGCATTATGCTAAGTGAAATAAGCCAGGCAGTAAAAGACAAGTACCATATGATCTCACCTATAAGTGGAATCTAATCAACAAAATAATGAGCAAGCAAAATATAACCAGAGACATGAAATAAAGAACAACTGACAGTAACCAGAAGGGAGTGGGGAGGGTGATAACAGAGAAAAAAGGAAAGGGTGGTCAAAGAACATGTGTAAAAGACCCATGGACAAAGCCAAAAGGGGGTAGGATTGAGGATGGGAGATGGAGGTGGGTGGGGCAAGAGAAAGTTGTGTCAGGAAATTGTAGACAACTGTATTTGAATGACAATAAAAATGATAAAAAAATACTACATTATAAAGCTACTTAAGACATGGTACTGGATGGGGTGAAGTTGGTCAGGTATGAAGAGAAGGGTCTGTTAGTTTGTTAGGAGGACTATAATAGAAAATAGCACAGATTATGTGACTGAAACAACAGAGTTCATTTTCTCATTATTCTGGAGGCTAGATGTCTGAGATCAAGATGCCAGACAGTTGGTTTCTTCTAAGGCTTCTCTTCTTGCCTTATAGATGGCCATCTCCCTGTGTTTTCACATGTTGGTGTTTGTCTGTGTTTTAATCTCTTCTTGGAAGGATACCAGTCATATTGGATTAGGGCCATGCATATCACCTCATTTTACATTAATTACCTCTTTAAAGGCTCTATCTCCAAATACAGACATATTCTGACCACTAGTAGTTAGGACTTCAACACATGAATTTTGAGACGGACACAATTCGGTGTACAACAGGGAGAATGGGTTTAAAACATTTTACCTGGAGTGAAAAAGAGTGATCTAAAATGAAAGTCCAAGGCTCCAAGGTGAAGCACTTGGTATTAGGATTGTGAGGACATTTCCCTTTAGTGTCTCAAACCTTCTTACACTGAGATTTGGTAACTAGAAAATCATGTCATTTCAATCCATTTTTGAGGGACTTGGCTGTGTTTAGAGATCAGAAAGCATTTGAAGAAAATTACTTAGTAAGTAAAACTAAGGGGTTGATGATCTTTGTTAGCAGCAGTAACAAAAATTCATAATCAGTGAAAAACTTGTTTTCTGTTGGCAGTTTGGCATTAGTACATAGTAATTCTTTCAACATTCCCATATTCACATTATCATTGTTTCACTTGTCCCACAATTCAAGTAATATTGGGTTTTTAGGGCATAATGATACAATTTAAAGGAAAAGCAACTATTTCCTAAAGTAAAAATATTAACGAGAATGACATTTTACACTTCAGTAAATTTCTTTAATCTCAAGATTAATAAAAGAGTGCTGGTTTTGGCCAGTGGCTTAGCTGGTTGGAATGTTGTCTTTTGCACCAAACAGTTGCAGATTCTCTTCCAGGTCCAGGCACATCCCTAGGTTGCAATTTTGATCTGGTGGGAGTGTGAACATGAGGCAATCAATCAATGTTTCTCTCTCTCACATCAATGTTTCTTTTTTCTCTCTTTTTTCCCTCTAAAATCAATTAACATATCCTTAGGTGGGGTTTTTTTTAAAAAGACTGCTGAATTCTCATACCTACTTTTCATTCATTGGTTGCAACATGTCCTGGCTGAAGTATATGAAGAAAATCCTTCCTCACATGGGTGTGTGATGGGAACAGGATATTTTGGTTAGTCTAGCTTGTTATCACACCAAAACTCAACACATGGTCATTACTTAAAGGTTAATTACAATGTGGATTTTGAAACTGTATAAATGAACTTCCTGAGAAGTTACATTGAAATATGATTGTTTGTCTTGAATTTTGAATAGATTTTTAAAACAAATTTTTAGAATAAAAGTTGTCTTCCATGAAGAAAAAAACTGCTTGAGCGCTCTGCCTTGAGACAACTGATGTACTTGAGCATGCAACGGAAGCTGTTCTCATTTTGCTGCAAAGAATATTGTTAAAAAGCATGTGATCAAAGGTCGACATTATAAAGTTAATGATTTGTATTGCTCCACCAATCACATAAGTGCAAAGGTCGACATTATAAAGTTAATAGTTTGTATTGCTCCACCAATCACATAAGTGAAACTGGTAATTTTCTTTTGTTAAAAGTGCATGATGGTGAAGAATTTCGTATCTATCAGTACAGTTGTGTCCCACTGTTTTGATTCAAGCTAAGGTGACAGCAGTTGTAACAAAAATGTTTTGGGTCCTTAGTACAAATGTCAACACAAGAGAAAAGGGAAATAATATCTTAATATCATTATGAAATGGTTTTGATCTCCTGGGTTCCCTATAAGAATCCACTTCTGATTTACTTAATGCTGATCTACAAAAGTGTTGAAATATATAATATTATTGAATCCTTAAAACAAACTTATGTCTTTTGCTCTTATGATTTCATAGATGAGGAATCTGAGGAGTACTGAGATTGAATGATTTGTCAAAGGTTGCAGTCAGTAATTGGTGCCCCTGGATGAGACACAGCCTGTTTGGCTCTAGAGTATGTGGTTTTAACTACTTACTGTCCTCATCTGCATATTGCTTATCCTCCATTACCTAATATTTAACTATGTTTAATTATAATGATACATTCTCCTTCACAAATATTATTTAGAATGACAACTCTTTTGAAAGAAATTAGCAAGATATATCCACAGGTAGCTTTCAAATTGCATTCAGGTTTTCTAACCACAATTACTAAGTTTTGCTCTTTTAAAACAGTTAACCATACTTATTGTATTAACATATTTATAGAGAGAGCATGTGTTAAACCATTTGCTTTATGGTAAAACTACTTTTTGAATATATTTATAAATAGATCACAAAAACCCATGGAGAAAACTTAAAATTGATGCCATATGATGATTTAGAATTCCTTATTTCACGTGGAATGCTTTTCACAGGGTTGTAAAGTAAAAATAAAGAAAAGAATACTGGTTGAAGGGCCCCATACAAAGCATTCTTTCACCAGTGAATCAGAGAGGTGACAGCCCTTGATACTGCTTCTTAATTATATATTTCTGTCTTTTTAAGGCTTATAGTGTCTTTTTTATTGGCAGTGGATAGTTCCTGAAATCAAAGTGCTCAAGCCAAGATCAGGAGTATTAGAGGTTCTTCCTCCTTAAATCAGTGACTTTGGGAGAAAGGCAGGCAATGGAGGTTTCTGCCACTTCCTTCCACTGGGGAGTTCCAGCGAGACGCCCACTAATCCACCAGCCCTGCAGCCTCATGCACCACCAAAGTGCTATTGTGACTGGACACGCTCAGAGGACTGAATAAGAGGGCTTAGGCTGCCCAGACTCTGGGGAATAATAGCTGCAAATCCTTGTGAGGTTACTCAGCTTTCAGCTTCTTTTAGGAAGCTCACTTGCATGTGGATTGCCATGGAGGAGTCCTGTGCTGAAAAAAAAAAACTTGTCTTTGATATGCACGTTCTCTCTTTAAGTTCCTTACTAAGTCCAGCTGCCTGGCAGCTTTGAGTTTCCCTCCTCAGAGTGAGGTCACCCCCTGGAGCTGCTTTGACACAGGTGTGGGAGGTTAGGGTTAGGGTTAGGGGGGTTATGGTTAGGGTCATGGTTTCTGAGGACTTTCTGAGGGCTCCTCCTCTGTACTTCATTCACCATGCTGTGCCCTCCATCTCTCTAGCTGCTGCTCCTTAGCCTTGACTGCCATGGACATGTGAGGTCTCTGTTCATTGGGTCCACCAGCAGCCATCCACTCTTTGGTTCTTGGCTCACTCTGCTGATTTCAATTATGGTGCTGATGTGTGCTCAGCTTTTGTCCTGTCCTGTGTTTTCACTTGTCCATCCTGTCTTTCTGCTAACCAGACATTGATGTGACACTTAGCAAAATACAACATGGCAACACATCTTGTTAAAAACCCAGAGGGTATAACACCAGTGATTCTCATGTCAGTAATGTTGCTTTTGGAGGGACACAAAACACTTTACCCTTTTCAATTCTCCTGAGATAAGCATTTATCAACATGAATCTGTCCTCAATCTTGTACACCACACACACGTACACACATACCACTTCTTTCATTATCAGTAATTGCAACTCATCACATCTAATAGGATTGTAACTTGTAACCCATGCAATTCCTTATATCTCCCCTTTCACTGTTGAAAGGTAAAAGATAAAATAATGTAAATATAGTGAGAAAGGAAAAAGACCTTTGATCAAAAAGATTTTTATTGACATCAGTCTTCTAAATAAGCAAATGGGTTTTGTATGGCAATAGACAGAGCTTATCTTTGTTGAATCAAGAATTCTTTCAGTCTTTTTTTTTCTCTATGACACAAATTCATTTTTGAATTTATGAGATGTCAGACTTCCTTGAGTGGTGTGAGAAGCAGTTAGAAGGTTTAAAGTAAAAGGTTTCAGGCCATGATTGACACAGCACGGTAAGGGTATGGCTTTCCTGACAAACTGTAAATTTGACAGTGAATTACAGTATACAGGCGATTCCTAGAAAGGCCACGACTAGATAATTTGTGAACATCAGCCTATGTATCAGCTGCAGGAGCTTGTGAATGGCTCCAGTATAGATGTTGAATCATTTTTTCTTTGTGAGATCACCTCCTTCCCTTAACCCAGGAGTGTGTGTGTGTGGCTGTGACAATGAATTATGGCAGCCAATGGAAGGGGAGATTGTGGATTATGCTGATGAAAAGTGCAGCCATCACTCAAACTAGCTTTGACAGAACCTTCCAATCATGATTCTACTTCCTGGCCCTAGTGGATTAAGTTAAAAAAAGGTGCTTGAAGTTTCATTGAGGAGCAAACCACATCTTCATAAATAAACCTTGACAACAAAGGTGCTTGAAAATATATGCTCTTCAAATTTAATAAATGTAAATCATAAGTGAAATGTCTCTGTGTGAACTGCAGTGTCCTACTGACTGCTGGTTTTCTTTTTTTAAAATGAAAACTTATTTCTTTTTATTCCCTTGTTAAATTCAAGCATTTCTTGTTTCACCAGAACTTGAAATAAGACTGGATTTTAGATTAAAGAAATGGGGGGAGGGAATAAACTTTATTAATAATTTTAAACTATAAATATCTGTAAGAACCTATTATTTTAACCATTTATGTGACAATCTAGACAAAGTTCCCTGTCCCCTCCCCACCAGCTATTCAATTGTATCAGTTCTTTCTGTCAGTCTTTTGAAGTTTGGGTTGGAAGCTTTAAAGATGTTTTTTCTATTTTACTATTTTCACTGATGTTCAGTTTTAAATTAATCTTATGTTATAGGTAAAAACATAATTATTTCTTTGTGATTTTCTTTTCATAATTGCTTTCTCTTCCTGGTACCATCTCCACTGGTCTTTCTAATAAGCAAAAGAGAGATATATTATTAAACATTTCCAGAGACATAATGTTCACTCAACGCTCCTTGCTCAGAAGAGACACATAATACTACCTTGCTCCTGACAGTGTATACACCCCCTTATGACACATTCACATGCAATGCTCATGCAACTAATATCTATTTTTTCCAAATAAAAGACAAATTGCTACTCATTTTTACTTGGTTAATTTTAAGAAGTTAATAAAATACCAGAAAATAACTAACATATAAGCGGAAGTTTTGACTGTTAAATAGCCAAAGGTTAGGAAAACATGATAAAACATATAATATATTAGAAAACTTAAACTGCTGATTACTTCCACAAGTTTTGAATAAAGTCATAAAAAAAGAAAAAAGAGAAAGAAATAATATATAATAAAATCTCTCTCTTGGATTTTTATATTAAGAAAATAAATATGGTTTATAAATTTATATGCTCTCTCTGTAGGTATTATGCTTAATATAGAGTGAGTAAGGAATACAAACTAGGAATATTTAAAATGAAACTTTAAATATATCAGGGAACATCATTTGTGAGGTTAGTATTCCTCTGTTATCAATTTTCTCTGAGCATTTATTAAAGAATATCTTTGTTTTAATTTGCTGAGACAAAGCAGCTTAGAGACATTTACAGTGATGAGGAGGGAGCTTCAATTAACCTTCATTGCTGAGATATTTTATGTGCATAAATTACAATGTAACATGATAATTACTTAATGCCTTTTGTGAAGGAATTTTAATAAAGAAATAAATTGATTTCTATATAATAAATATCAAGCTGCTCGTTTTATTTCTCATCAAATTTTTATTATGAAAATGGTTGTAAACTCTAATTTTGAGACCAATGAAAAAAGTTTCTAACTTACATATAATTTTGAAAAAAACTCTATTATTGTAATTTATTTTAAAGTAAATTAATAGCCAAGCTAAAGTTGTAAAAATGATCTATTCTTAAAAGTCATTAGGTGCAATATGCTGTTGAATTTCATTTTATTTCATAGAAAAATTAGACATATAGTTCTAAAGTTTACTCAGCTGTGTCAAATTCTAAATATTATTTCATCAATAGGAAGATATTTTTGGACTGTTTTCACTTAATAAATATGAATTTTTGATCTGCCATTTAATATGATAATCATGAGTTGCTTTTAAAGTAATAGAAAATATGTATTTCTCTCTAAAAGTAACTGATGAGAAAAATAAAGTGAATGATTTCAAGATTACTTTAAAATTTGGAAACCTCTCTAGTTGTGTTGAATTTATAAAAAATATAACATTGATAATAGTTAAAATTACTCTCATGTTTTTTTTCCTTTTCTTCTTGCGCTGAGTGAAGAGCCAATTAAAGTGAGTATTGCTGGTAGTGCTTGCACCATGGCCTCCTCTTGTCTTAGAGCCAGTGTGGAACGAACACTGCTTCAGATCAGAGTCATGAAAGAAAGAGATTTGCTCATCTTTGCTCTCTTGCAATAGATTTGTTTCTATCTCTGCCCCCACAAGCTTCAAGAAAAGTGTGAAGGGAAAGAAATTGTTTATAGCAGATACTTCGGAGCAGGCAAGGGGAGCTGAAAATAGCAGCTGAAAAAAATTGTAACCAGTTTCCCTTAATGAAAGATATTTTTAAATAAAATTTCCTCATCAAATTTTTATCCTACACCTATTAATTAAAGCAGAACTTTTCTTTGTGTTTAATGCTAACAAAGCATAGTGTGCACACATATGCTCACACACATAAATTCTGTATCTAAAATGTGTAATCACTAAAGATAAAACAATTTATTTTAATAATTGTAATGATAATATGTTTTAAAATTAAACTTCTGTTCTCCAAAGCCTGTCATGTACCATATATAGTTAATACATACAATCAAGTATTACAATAACTAAAATACCCAGTAAGACTATTTTTTCCTTCCAGTCTTCATTTTTCAACTTAGTATTATATGAATAGTACCTTAATAGGAGATTCTAAAAATAATGCTTGGAGAAAAATTGTATGTGATTAACATTTTTCCACAATCTCCTCAGATATGTACTACAATTAAGAATTTGCATGGACTGGAAGCAAAAGAACAAGACTACAGTAATGTGATGATTAATAGCAAACTGAGCATTGGTTGTGCTCCTGAAGACATTGTAGAGAAGGCGTCTGCAAAGGGATTGGTGGTAGATTCCTTCTTCCCTGTTCCACTGGGAAACCCGTCAGGCCATGCTCATGGAGCACCTCCTTCTTACTAAATCCACTCATGTTTTTAGGTCTAAGCTTGCTTATATTTACAGAATCATTTAACAGTGCTGATTGGTGCACTCTCTCTCTCTCTCCCACTAAGCACCTTCTATTCTCTCTCTTGGGTACAAAGATTGTGTTTTACTTCTTCCCTCTCTGAGCACTCTCTTCCTGTCACCTTTAAAAATTTGTCTTCCATTGTATATCTCTTGAATGCTGGGAGTTATCCTTTTCTGAGGTTTCTTCCATTCTCTAGCTACACTTTCCTCCTAGACAATTTATTTACTTCAGTGAAAGTCTATATGCAAACAACTCCCAACTCTAACCCTTTAGCCCAGACTTATTTTGTCAGTTCTAGGCTCTCATGTTCTAACCTTAACTAACATCTTCGCTTGGATACATTCTTAAATGTATCATCCTTCATACTTCCTCCTCCTCTCTGCTCCCCTACCCCAACTTTGCCCCCCTCCATTACTGGTTACCACTTCATGCTGGTTCTCTCTCTTCAGCAATTTTTGAATCAGTCATCCATGGCTTTCCATTCTTCTAGATCTGATGTAAGTAATCTATAACCTGAGGGTCAAATCTAGCTCACCACCTGTTTTTATGAATAAAGTTTTTTTTGCAACACAGCCATGTCCATTCGTTATGTATTGTCTATGACTGTTTTTATGCTGCAACTGCCAAGATGAGTTTTGGTGACAAAGAACATATGGTCCACAGAACTTAAAATATTTGCTATCTGGATATTTATAGAAAATGTTTGTTGAACCCTGCCATAGAGGACACACACATAAGTCACCATAGCAATTCATCCTAAATATCCCAACTTATTCCAATAGGGACTTCCTGCTTGCTACTTCAATAGAATTTTCCATAATACAATGAGAGTCATTATATATAATCTTCTCATGTCACTTCTTTTGAGAACTTCAATGGCTCCCTCCTGCCTTCAGGAAAAAAATTGGCTTCTTGACGTGGTCAACAGAACCTTTTACAAGCTATCCTTGTTTCTCTCCTTACCTACTTGCCTCTCAGCTCCCACTGTTACAGATAACTTTCAGGTCTTCATTTGTGGCACGTGATTTCTGACTTCACTTCCTCATGATGTTCCTTATGACTGCAAGTGGCCGCTGGATTAGATGTTAAACTTTGGAGAAGTCCCCTGTGACCACTGGAGTCTGAGACAGGGCTTCTTCTTTGTGTTTGGACAGCACCATCTGTCTCTTCTGTAGGCTTTTTCACTCCAGTGGATAATGCCTGCTTGTTACTTGATGGTGAGTTTTATGTGTCCACTTGGCTAGGCCACAGGCCACAGACTCAGATATTTGGTCGAACAACAGTCTAGATACTGCTATGAGGGTATACTTTAGACAAGGTTAACATTTAAATTCATAGACTTTTATAAAGCAGATTATCCCTCATAAAGTAGGCGAGCTTTATCCAATCAGTTTGAGGCCTCAAGTGAAAGACAGGGATTCCCCAAGGAAGAGGAAATTCTTTGTCCAGACTGTTTTCAAACTCAAACTGCAGTATCAACTTTTCCCTGGGTCTCCAGCCTGTTGGTTGATTCTGCAGATTTTATACTTGCCAGACTACAATTATGTGAGCCAATTCCTTAAATCAACCTCTCTCTCTTTCTCTCCATCTACCTATCTATCCATACTCTATTGGCAATGCTTCTCTGGAGAAAAGCAATACACCTCTCTGTATGTTCAATTCAGGAGGCAAGAAGCATGTCTACCTTGCTCATCATTACTCCACTAGTGGCTAGCAAGGTGCCTGAAATATAGTTAATACATTTGAAATAAGAATAAAAACTAGCGTGTCATCTCATGTGGAACTGTGGTAAAACAGGAAATGCATGGGAGAGAAAAAGGTGGATGCAGTGAGAGAAAAATGGGTCTGCATCTCAGGGTGACTCAAAACAGTTCTCTGCTGAGACAACGGGAGGTTCCTGAATATATTTACAGATTCTTAGTGAGATAAAGTCTCCGCCAATACCATTTTCTCAAGGCACAGTAAGAGTTCTGGTAGCATGCCAGTGAGGAAGCATGAATGAAAATCTATCTAAATTTTAGAATGTCATAAACAAGAGAAATAGACCCATAAGATAGGGGTTTTGCTCAATACACACCAATATCTGATCGGGTGTTGTTGCAAGTGATCAACCTAACACCATGGTAGGAACACTAATCTGTAGGTCATCCGGTCTCAGGAGCACTAGTGAAGCACTGTGACAACTGTGGCAGGATTCCCTGAAACTAATCACCTGAGGAAACTAGAGTAAAATGCCCTGACATGAATGTCTAATTAACTGCTAGTTTATGATGGGAATTACAACGACCACATGGTCTTTAAAAACCCGCTTTCAATTTGTGAACAGTTCTCTCTTTTAATTTTTTAATGTCTCCTCCAATCTGACATAGACAAATGCCCTGAACCACTATTTTCTACTCAGAGATTAGCCAGGGTCTTCCCATGAGTCACATTCCTGGGGGCAGCACACCATAGACATTATTCTTTCAGATTCTTTGGGAATCTGATATATTAATTTAATTCACTTAATAAACACTTATATTTAGTATTTATTATGTACAAGATATTGTTCCAATTACTTTACTGATAATTAATTAATAAATAATATTTACTACTTAACAACACCACAAGGTGAGCACTATTATTATGCACATGTTACAAAAGAGGAAACTGAGGCATGAAAAAGTCAGGTAAGTTGTTCAGGTTCATGCAACAGTAAGTGGGAGAAGCAAGATTTATTATTTATTCCATGATGGGCAGCCAGGATCCTCATTCTAAGTGCCTCTCTATGCCAGCGGTTCTTTGTTCCATCTTGCTCTGAGCCTCACTTTAAGCTAGATTGAGTCAGCTCATTCTTCTAGTCTTTCCCTAGACTTCATAAACCTTAGCTCTATGCCAAGGACCCTCAAGCCAAGTTATCTCATTTCTAGGTTTCCTATTTAGACCTCATCCTGGTTGTCTTCCTAGCTAGCTGGTTACAGTTCTAGATGGGGGGATAATCACACCGAAAGTACTTGGCTATACCAAAGAGGGGTTATTTTTTAAGAAAGATATTGGAAAAATAAACGAGCTTATTTTTGATATGTTGAGTCAAATAATTGAATAAACTTGGATTTATTTAAAAGTGTAAGCATTCGACAAATCAGGTCAAATTAAGTCACAGTTTCAAAGAAGAGAGACACAACCTGAGTGTATTAATAAATGAGTGTTTCCTGCAATAAAAACAGAAGAGATATCTGAACAACCTCAGGGCCAGTCTGTGGAAAACCAAAGCATGATTAGCTGCTGTTCAGGGCCTGGCAGTTGCTCTGACCACTGGAAACAGCTGCTGTGTTCTACCCATCTTGGGCCTTTGATTCTCCAACAACATCCTTTTCCTTGTACCGCCAGCCCATCCTCCACCAACTCCTGCAACCTTTCCAATCTCTGTGCCTCCTGCTTTCTGTTTCCTGATGAATTCCACTTCCCCAGGCTTCAAACTAAATGTTAAATTTGCTTCTATTAGTGGAATGAGGCTCTGAGTCACTCTTTTTTTTTTAATCCTCTCCATATTCTAAATTTTATTAGGAGCATATATTGTAATGTATTATTTTAAAAACCATTGGGACTTGTCAGAAATTGCTCTTTCTAATACATGTTATTTTTCTTGTGTCAGGCTATCTACATGACAGTCTTCAAGTATTTTATTTATTTATTTATTTATTTTTGTTTTTATTATTTATGCTTGATAGTTGTTCCTGCTTTCTCTCCTTCTTCCCGCGTCTACCCATCCCCACTCTCTTCTCTCCCCAAGCCAGTCCTCATAATGTTGTGTGTCCATGGATTGTGCATAAATGTTTTTTGGTTAATCTATCCCCCATCTTTCATCTCATTCTCCCCAAATCTTTTCTGGCAGCTGTCAGTCTATTTTATGTATCTAACCTTCTGGTACTATTTTGTTTGTTAGTTTATTATGTTCATTAGATTCCACATAAATGTGAGATCATGTGGTATTTTCTTTCACTGACTGACTTAATTCAGTCAGCATAATTTTCTCCAGGTCCTTCCAGGATGTGGCAAAAGGTAGGAGTTTCTTATTTTTTACTGCTGTATACTATTGCACTGTATAAATGTACCACAGGTTTTTTACATAGTCATCTACCGATGGGTATTTAATCTGTTTCCAAATCTTGGTTCTACAAAATAGCACTGCTATAACCATAAGGGTACATATATATGTTTTGATGTTTTAGGATCTTTGGAGTATAGTCCCAGAAGTGGAATCTCTGGGTCAAAAGGGAATTCCATTTTTAATTATTTATGAATACCCCATAGAGGATTCCATAGTGGTTGCACCAGAATACATTCCCATCAATAGTGCAGAAGTGTTCCCTTTTCTCCACATCCTTGCCAACGCTTGTTGTTTTGTTGATTTATTGATGGTAGCCATTCTGATAGGTGTAAGATGATATCTCATTGAGGTTTTAATTTGAAGTTCTCTGATGATTAGTGATGTTGAGCATTTTGTGTGTCCACAGCCCTCTGTATGTCCTCTTTGGAGAAGTGTCTATTCAGGTCTTTTGACCATTTCTTAATTGGGTTGTTTGTCTTACTGGTATGGATTTGTATTAATTTTTTGTATATTTTGGAGATTAAACCCTTGTCAGATATATCATTTGCAAAAATGTTCTCTCATATAGTGGGTTCCTTTTTTATCTTGCTTATGGTTTCTTTAGCTGTATAGAAGCTTTTTAATTTGATGTAGTCCCATTTGTTTATTTTCTGCTTTGTTTCCAGTGCCTTAGGAGCTATATTGGCAAAAATATTTCTATTTTGAATATCTGAGATTTTACTACCTGTTCTTTTTCCTAGGATTTTTATGGTTTTGTGACTTACAATTAAGTCACAAATGTAACTTTTATTTATTTTGAGTTTATTTTTGTGTATGGTATATGTTGGTGGTGTAGTTTTATTTTTGTGCATGTACCATTCCAGTTTTTCCAGTACCATTTATTGAAAAGACTGTTTTGCTTCATTTTATGTTTTTGCCACCTTTGTCAAATATCAATTGCTCATACTGGTGTGGCTTTATTCTAGGCCTGTCTATTCTCTTCTATTGATCTATACGTCTGTTCTTGAGCCACTACCAGGCTGTTTTTATTATAGTGGCTTTATAGCATAGTTTGATATTAGAAGTTGTGATACTTCCAGCTCTGCTTTTCTTTTGCTGGATTGTTGAGACTATTCAGGGTCTTTTTTGGTTCAACACAAATTTTTGAAATATTTGTCCTGGTTCTCTGAAGTATGCCATTGGTATTTTAATTGGAATTGTTTTGAGTTTATAGACTGTTTTGGGTAGAATGGCCTTTTTTAATGATGTTAATTCTTCCAATTTATGAACATGGGATATGCTTCCATTTATTTGTATCTTCCTTGATCTCTTTCTTCAATGGCCTATAGTTTTTCTAGTATAGGTATTTTACCTCTTTAGTTGAATTTATTTCTAGGTACTTTAGTCCAAAAATATTTTAAAAATTAATTATAGATTATAAATTGTGTTGTTACATTGTCAACACTTGTCACTGAAAAAAGAGGAATCTGGTTGGGTTCTGGCCAAGATGGAGGCATAGGTAGGAAACCTTCCCTTCCTTGCACAACAAAAAGGAAGATAACAACAAATTTAAAATCAATAAACAACCAGAAGCACCAGAAAATCAGACTGCATGGAACTCCGACATCCAAGAAATTAAAGAAAAAATCAACCAGAACAACCAGACTGTAAGGCAAACTGCGCAGCCCAACTCAGAAAAACTGCAGCCAGGTAGCAGAGGGGTGGGACTGACTGCTGAGCTCTCCAGAGCTGCGTGGGAGGGACTGACTTTAGGGGAAAACTGAGACTCAGAGCTGACTGTGGGCTACACTGGGGTTGCCCATGTGGGACTTAACTGCCAATTTGACTCAAGGGTCTGTTGGAAAGTGCGCTACAGACTAGCAGGCAAGCTGCATTGTTCCCTCTGTGGCCCCTCCCACACAGGCAGCGCAGCAAAGAGAATTGCCCTGCCCAGGTGAATACCTAAGGTCCTGCCCCTTATAA
This sequence comes from Artibeus jamaicensis, assembly GCF_021234435.1. Lineage (NCBI taxonomy): Eukaryota > Metazoa > Chordata > Mammalia > Chiroptera > Phyllostomidae > Artibeus > Artibeus jamaicensis. The sequence goes on from NW_026521887.1 coordinate 3,311,862, forward strand.
CTTGTCAGGTCTGCCAAGATAAAGAAATATGGCTCAGCTCTGGCTAGTGTAGCTCAGTGGATTGATCACAGGCCTGTGAAGCAAAGGGTCATCGTTCGATTCCCAGGCAGGGCACATGCTTGCCTTGAGGACCAGGTCCCCATTGAGGGACACATGAGAGGCAACCACACACTGATGTTTCTCTCCCATTCTTTCTCCTTCCTGTTCCCTCTCTCTAGAAATAAATAAATAAAATATTTTGGAAAAAAAGAAATACGGCCCAAATAAAAGAACACAGCAAAACTTCAGAACTAAGCAATGAGGAGATTGTCAACCTATCTGATGGAGAATTTAAAGCCCTGGTAATCAAAATGCTCACAGAACTGATTGAGCTTGGTTGAAAAATGAAAGAATGAATAAAAGATACCAAAAGTGAAATAAAGCAAAATATTCATGGAACCAACAGTGACAAGAAGGAAACCAGAATTCAAAGCAACAATTTGGAACAAAAGAAAGAAATAAATATCCAACTGGATCAGAACAAAGAAACAGGAATCCAAAAAAATGAAAAGAGGCTGAGGACTCTCTAGGACAACTTGAAACATTCCAATATCCAAATTATAGGGATGCCAGAAGGAGAAGAGGAGCAGCAAGTAATTGAAAACTTATTTGAACAAATAATGAAGGAAAACTTCCCCAGTCTGGTGAAGAAGATAGACTTTCAGGAAGCCCAGAGAATCCCAAAGAAGTTGGACCCAAAGAGGAACCCACCAAGGCACACCATCATTAAGTTACCCAAGATTAAAGACAAGGAGAGAATTCTAAAGGCAGCAAGAGAAAAGGAGACAGTTTTCTACAAAGGATTTCCCATAAAGCTATCAGCTGATTTCTCAAAAGGAAACTTAGAGGCAAGAAGGGGCTGGAAAGAAGTATTTGAAGTCATGAAAGGAAGACCTACATCCAAGATTACTCTATCCAGCAAAGCTATCTTTTAGAATGGAAGGGCAGATAAAGTGCTTCCCAGATAAGGTCAAGTTAAAGGAGTTCATCATCACCAAGACTTTATTACATGAAATGTTAAAGGGACTTATCTAAGAAAAAGATAAAAATATGAACAATAAAATGACAACAAACTCATAACTTAACAAATGAACCTAAAAGAAAAGAAAAACCATGAAAACAAAAACTAAGTAAACAACCAGAACAGGAACAGAATCAGAGAAATGGACATCACACAGAGGGAGTTCGTTGGGGAGGGGGAAGGGAGGAATGGGGGTAAGGTACAGAGAAGAAGCATAATTAGTAGGCATAAAATAGACGGGAAAGATGAAAAATGGTGTGGGAAGCAGAGGACTCAAAGAACTTATATGTATAACCAATGACATGAACTAAGGGGCAGGGAATGCTGGAGGGTTGGGTTGAGGAATGCTGGAGGGTTGGGAGGGCAGGGTGGAGGGGGGATGAAAGGGGAAAAATTGGGAAAACTGTAATTGTGAAATCAATAAAAAGTACTTAAAAAAGAGGAATCTGGTCAGCTTTACACAGTTGAACATTATGTATCTCTTCCATCCCAGGAGTTAACTGGTTTTTTTTGTCCAAGTGCTTATGCCTCTGAGAAGGCAACCTAGAGGAAGGATTGATGGAGGCAAACCCTCAGTGGCAGTGATGGCACTTTGTGCAGGTGGCTGATAAGTTTGCACAGCCCGAGCCCTGGGGACCTGAGATCATTCAGAGGAATTCCACTTTAGTGTTGGCCTCTCTTGCCCCCTCCACAGACCCACAGTTTCCTTAGACATTACAACAAGGGAGTGCTACAGGCAACAAACGTTTTTTAAATTTTGAGATATTGCCCACAGAAACATTTTCTTGCTCTTGACATTGTTTTTTTTTTAACATCGAGTTTGGGATGCATATATAATTAGTTGTGTGCTTGCTCCATCTTACTAAAATAAACATAAAGTTTTTTGGTACATTAAGCCCCTAGTAAACATTTGATGGGTGAATTAATTAATAAGTGAATGTAAGTGGGCATCATGTATGCATGTATTCTCTCTACATTCTTGATGGAAGTGAGAACATCTTACTCCTTTTATGTATAATATGTACAGATGTATGTGTAGTACTTAATCAGATATACAGTGTACCTGTGGTGTTACAATGTCATTGTGAGGTGGTTAGAGGAAAAGGGGATCTAAAAACTCCTCTTAGGTGAGGGCAACAATAAAGTGGTTGAGAAAAATACTGAATCAGATATTGAGATGAATGTACTTCAGTGGATTTTCTTTTTGTTTTTCTATAAAAGCATTCATACCATACGCAGTATTGCTGTGAACTAGGAACTTAATTGCAGTTTCTACCAAGGTGCAGTACCTTATTCTTTTTTGTGAATGTGGAGCAGTGACTTTCATTTCAAGGACAAATTCATCATGAACCTAATATAACTTCGGGGGAGCAGCTTTATTTTTGGGTAAAGGCCTATTAATAATTATACATGGTAACATTACAATTTTTGGAGTGAAATGGATAAAGATGAATGACAGGTGTTGCAATGGCTTCTTTTCCACTTATACATTCCTCTCATCCATCATTTTCCCATTAAGCAAAGTGTTCTGAAGACCACATGTGACTGACTGTTTTATACTGAAACCTACACTTAGGGAGTTAATTAAGAAAATAACCTGTTAATTAATTTCTTGAGTGCTTATCAGTATGAAGGTGACTGTCAAACTCATTTTAAAGAAACATTTTTGTTTCAGCTACTGGTACTTAGTAGACAATTCAGTGATTTCAAAGTGTGTTTTCGGGAGTGGTGAAATATGATAACTCTAGTTCTGCTAGGTTTCTTAAAGGCAAGGAAGTGAATTAGGCAAAAGCAATGCAAAGCAAAAGAAAAAAAAGATAAGTTTTATGATACTAACTTTAATATGTACAGACAGAAAAGAAACTTTCAAAATAGAGACATAATGCCAGTTAAGTAATGTCATAAAAATCTTTTTATAAGGTAAAATTTATTTAGAGTACAGTGTCTGAGGCTTGTATAAATGAATATACATGCAGGTATGGAATATGATGACTTTCCAAATAATGGTAACTTTTCAATAAGTGATCTTGCAATGGTGCATGTATTTCTTGTAATATATACTGACTTGTTATGTTTTCTACTTTTTATTATTATGGTTGGCAGAAAATGCCCCTCAAAGATGTTCAAGTCATTCTCCCTGGAATGTGTGAGTATATAGCATTACCTGGCATATGAAAATTAATTTTGCAGATGGAATTAAGGTTGCTAATCAACTGATCTGGAAATAGAGAGATTATCCTAGATTAGTCTGGATTATCCAGGTGGGTCCAATAAAATGACAGAGGTGCTTCTAACTGAAAGAGGAAATCAGAAGTGAGTCAGGATAATGTAATGTGAAGATTTGACTGGTCATCCTTGCCTCATGGCAGGGTGCCTTGAACCAAGGCATAAGGGCATTTGCCACACACTGGGCCCTTCAGAAATAAAACAGATTTTCCCTTTTGGCCCTTCAGAAAGGAGCATAGTCAGTTCTGCCAACACTGATTTTAGCTGAGACCTGTGTCAGACCTCTAGCTTACAGATATATCTTTTCTCATGCAATCTTTCAAAAAGTGTATGAGTCAAGGATTATGATTTTTATTTTACAAATAAAGAGCTCAAGGCTCAGAGATTTTAAGTTGCTTGCCTAAATACTCAGAGCTAGGGGCAAAGCCACACTTGAACTCAGGTCTGTGTGACGTGTAAAATCTGGCCTCTTTTCTCTGCACTACAATGGCTTCTCAGTCAACCTGGTAGATAAAACACACTGGAAATATTTGATAGACATGTATCTTTCTTTGAGACCAGCAAGCAGGATTATTTGTTTATCTTTATTTATTTATTTTTAAAATTTCTTGTTCATATATACTTAAAGAAAGAGAATGAAAGAATTGCTTAAAATGTAAATATTGAATGAGTGAAAATACAAATAAATTAGTGAACAAATTCTGTTGCTGCTCCAAACAAGAGATATGCTATTCCATGTCTTAAGGAGAACAAAATTATTGCACTCTGTTAACCACCAGTGTTTCTCTGTAAACCTTCTCTGAAGTTTTTTAAGCAGAATTCATTGTTCATTTGTTTATGCTCAGGTAATATATGTTCATACTGCTGTGAGAGCTTTGGCTACACACCTGTGTGTCTTTCCATCTAGAGTCCAAATTCCCTGTGGGGCTAGGGAATATCTTCCTTATTCTTGGATACTAAGTACTTAGTGTGCGTATTATTAAGCATAGTTATAACAGAGTCTCTGAGAGGTACCCTTTGCTTGCATGCATCAGGACCAACTCCAAATAAGACAAGAAAGAGAGTTTAGTAGAAAGATCTTGAGTGGCTCCTGGAATCGAAGGAAGAGCTGAGCAACCAGGTGGTAGGAAGACAAGGACCAGAGAAATTTATTGATATCCTTGCAAGGGCTCTTCGACTTTCTTGATTCAGCCCTCTGATGATTAAATTCCAACTCCTTTCTTGCTCGGTGTTCATAAGCCCGGGAGAATTGGAATAGTCCAGCCTGTGTTGTGAACCACCTCTGGTACCACTGACCCTACTTTGTGGAAGGTAGAAAAGACAGCTTCCCAAAGAAAGTGCTTTGGACTGAAACAAACATGGGCTCAAATCCTAACTCTCTCATTCATTGTTCGTGGGATTTCAAAGCTATTTGAAATTACTGTCTTTGGTGCCAATGAAACTTACAATAGTTTTTTCTTTATAGTATTGCTGCAAAGATTAAATAAAATAATACATACATATGTCTTTGGCACAGTGCCTGACACAAAATATGCAAACACTAACATTTTTTTAAAATGAAAAGTAGTCTCATACATCAAAACTTGAGAATCATGTCCTTGAAGCCAAATTGGGAGAATTTCTCTTCATTCTCTTCACTAAAGTGACTGGCTGTAAGTGATGTTTTTCAGTTTGTATGTATAGCCAGTGTAGCCCAGGGGAGACTGTGAAGAGATTTTCTGCTAGCCCCAGGTGGATTGGAATTTCAGAAGAACACAAAGGCCCGTGGGTGGGCGAAAGATCAGATGGCATGGCTAACCCACAGGTTGGTAAGTCTGTCCACAGATAAAATCAAGCTGACTGTATTTGCTTTTCACCAGTCTCTTTTTAGTCACTCAGATTTTGCTAGGTAAACACTGACCAGTTTCAACCTGCTTAATTTATGAAAATTGATAAGATCACAGGCCATTATTCAATGGCTTCTATAGTATAATTTTCTTTTCCCATATTCATTTGAGTTGTTTGAATACCATGTTATTCTTGTCCTCTTATTCCTTTTCATTTTCTTCTATTGCATTGTTGAAAAACCAAAGTAAAAGCTTTTAGTTAGCTGATCTTATTCTGTGGAGTTGACAGTCTCATAAGGTTAGAATTGTTCTATTACAAAAGCAAACATTTGAAACCACAGATATACACCTAAGAATGTTTGGCTGAGCAGGTGACTTCAAAGATGAGTTACTATATGTACTTCTAGAGTTTTTCAGGATTATGAAATGAATTGGAACCCTTTTTAAAGGAGGTTCTTTAAAATGTTTTTCCCTAGTGATAGAATCAGTATTCCATATCAAATAACTTGATTTCAAATGGGCACAAATACACATACATATATGCAATCACTTGTGTTTTATTTATTCATCCTTTTTGAAGGAATAAACATTTTATGAGTCACAAAAAATCAATTCTCTATGCTCCTGTCTTAATGTTAAAAATAAGCTACAAGAACTTCTGTCTTCATGATGAAAATTTAAGTCTCGTATGGAGGGTTTATGGAAGGAGGCAGAGATATTCAATTCAAGACCTCAACATCGCTAACCATCTTAATTCTGTTGAAGCTTTTATGTCTAGGTGACAAACAGACCAGGTTTTAAAAGTCAAACTTCTTAATTAGAGAAATGTCAGAGTGGGTACTTTCTACAAAGGAAATAAAGTGTTACTATTATTATTTTGCTAAAATATGAAGACATATTTAATGAGCAGCAAAAATGAGATTCATTAGTTCCATTATAAAAGCAAACACTTGAATGACAAAGGCAGGGAGAAGATATTGCTAATGATCTCGCCACAGGCTTTATTTATCTTTACCAATTATTAGGAACACTGTGATATCATGAAGCTTACAATACACATGGCAAAGGTGGTACTTCTGTAGTTAACGTTCAGTTCACAGTACTCCTTCAGCTATGCTTTAGGCAAATATAAAGAGGCCTTTGTTTCTTGACAGCGTTAACTTTTTCCTCTGACAAGTTCAAGTAACAGAAGCAACAGGAGTGTGGCAGCAGAATATTTATGGTTGAGACATTAAAGCAAAGTTAAGACATCCTTAGGTGTGGCAAGGATCTGCTCTGCCTTAGTAAATGAAACAGTGAGTTTGTCTAGAAGTACCAGCTGGGTTTGTCTCTAGAATCAAAAACTGATCTTGCTATAGGTTCAGTTGTGGTAGATTCAGTTGTGGTATTTGAACCCATCACCATAAAAAGGTCATTCAGAATCCATGCAAGTTTCATTCTCTTAATAAAATACATGATGCCTGAGGTTAACAGCTGCTTCGTCACTGGTTGAAAAAGTTGGCACATTGCTATAAATTGTCTATCTCTTACTAAAGTGTTTAAATAGTGCTGGGGAATGTTTAATTGCAAGTAAAGGGGAAAAACCACATTGGGAACATCTTTTTCCAAGAAAATGTCAAAAGCTAATTCGCTTAATTAAAAGTTTGAATTACAGCACCTAATTTTTTAATTGAATGAGAATATTATAATAATTAAAGACAAACAATGTTTCTGAGCAATTTTCACATTAACATTAAACTTAGAAGTTCAATATTTCATAGTAGAGTTGATCTGTTTTTGACAATTTTGCATTTTTGGAATCTATGTCCTATATTTTTTCTTTTAATTGGTAGATTTTATTGCTATTGCTGTGTGTGTAGAACATGACCTGAATTCTATACTCACAGTTTATAGTTGCGTTGTCATCCTTAAAGCAGTTCTTTATGGTGTTGTATAGAACAGCAGTCCCCAACCCTCTTGGCAGCAGTGACTGGTTTTGTGGACACAGTTTTTCTATGGACTGGGGTGGGGGGTAAGACAGGAAGCAGAATCCAGGTGGTAACAGGAGCAGCATCCAAGGACCAGGAGGAGGAAAGTTGGGTATCCCTGGTATAGAATATTTTAGGAAACTCTTAAATTATTATTTAGGAGAGAATATATTGTGGTGATACGGCTATTCCCATTAACAATCTAGGATCTCTGATATTTAAAATCTTTTCTTGGAAGTCATTTAGTTCAGTGATAGACTTTTAAAAGGATGTACATGCCTAAAAATAATTAATGAAATTTCCATAATTTAGAAGGGGAGTTCTACACTGCATGCTACTGTTAGCCGTATAAATATGATGTGGGGGGATGGCTATCTAACACCATAGTCAATATATCATGGCATACCAGTAGCTCTTCTAGTTGACATTTGTAACCTAAATTGGTAAGTGCTTTCCATCTGGTGACTATGACTATACTGCATCATTCTCTTACCTCCTCACCATTGCAAAGTTGTGTAAATTTAACACATTCACAACTGTAAAGGAAAGAGGCTTTTAGAAGAACTCCTGGGTAGAGATGTAATGATGAGAACTAGGAAGAGCACTCCCCAGCAAGTTGCCTGAATCTTGCAGTTTCATTATTTTTCCAACTGTAAATGGGGAAACACCCCTGATTTCATTTCCTGAGTTTTGTAGGTACATGTGCATACTCATGAAAGAAAAATAGTAGATCCACAAAAGGCACACACATTGGGCCCCTAAGTATATCAGTACAGCCAAGTTTCTTCTGTTGGCCTGGATAAGAGGTGGATGAAACCGTAGTCTCTAAGCATGGGTTTCAGCTGTCTGACAACATCCTCATTAAGAGTGACAAGCCAAACTCTTGGGGTCCAACTTCTACACTTGGTGGAGAGGTACACTAAGAGTAGGTCTAAATGAAGCTTTGTAACCAAGAGAGCACAAAGCATAGGGCAGGAAGGAGTTGGTTTCTCAGGGGCTTATAGGGGTAATCTTGTTAAGAAACATAGGAAGATTATTTAAATGCATTTTAAGCAGCAGTTCTCCCCTCTTGATATTTCAAGGGCAGTAATCTGGTCTTTGTTTTATTTGGGGGCTGCCAGCCCAACTAGTGATAGGGTTGGCATGCAGCTGATATTGGCAACGTGCTCATTGTCATCAGATGCCAGCTTAACTGAATGCTGCACAGAAAAGCCAGCATCCTGTGCTTCAAATGCCAGGTCTGATTTGTATGAATCCAGTAGGCAATTTTCTTTGTTTGGAGGGATTATTTTTCCCCTTTCACAATCCACAGTTAATTCGCTGGCTGAACGTAATATCTGGAAATGGTGTGTTCATTACACATTGGTATATACAATACTAGGTACATAGGAGGCAATCAGTAAAAAATGCATTTTCTCAAGATTAACGTTTGTGTGTGTGTGTGTGTGTGCAATATCACCCATGTGGCTTATGGCTGATTTGTTTCCCCCCAAATTGAGTCTGAATGGTTTTAATGCAAGGGTTAATGCTTTTGTTGCTATGCTGTCGAAATAAGAAAAGCTGTTTAAATGCTCAGTTATGACCTGAAGGTGGGTTTTTTTACAATGCATTCTAATTTAGTATCTAACCCCTATGATGCAAGGCGATGAAAATAAACTTGTTCATTGAGAATAAAAATTTCTTTTTCAGATAGGAATGAGAATTAAAAGGCACAGATTTGCCTTTAAACAGTGTGACATGTTTCACTGAGGTTTTGGCTTATGACTGCTTCCTTCCTAAGTAGCTAGTTAGCTGAAAAACCTCAAACTATTCATCTCCTTTTTTTCTTCTTCAGAGAAACCTCAAGCAGCAAAACATACTGACTGTATAAAGCCATTCTCAAAATACGTGGCCATTTTCTTGGTATCGAGGTGGTGATTGTGGAATGTGGATTGCAGTCAGTTATGCTAACATTTCATCTAATCCCTTCAAAATTAAATAAATTAAATGCTAATAAAACTCTTTTATTGAGGTGTCTACAACCCAATGAAGGCCTCAGAGGGATACCTACAGCTGCATTTGGGGTTCCAACAGTGTGCAAGATTATTTTCTCAAGTTTCAAGCTTAAATAAGCTGAAGATTTTGTTGCTTCTGGGTTGAGGTGGGGGGTGGTTTTGTGAGGATTAATGGAACCATTTTGAACACCGTTGCTAATCAGGCTAAAATGGATCACACACTTACAGGAATGTTGGCCATCACAGATACCTCTCTGTGTTTGTGTTTGTAGCATACACAGCCTACTTAGTATCTTTTCTGAACTTATTTAAGTCAGTAGTAATTACTTGTTAAATATCCAGATCCTTGGGGAATCAAGCTATAATCCAAAATAAACTAACTTTGGAAGGTCATGTGTATCTGACTATTATGGACACTTGTGAAAAGTATAGCGAGGTGATTTGAATTTCTATTTGACAATAGCCCACTATGAAGTAACAGCTCCCTAGTGGCTGAGCTTATTTTAAATATAAGCATCAGAGTTACTTTCTAAAGTTTTGATAGAATTTGTTCTTTGAAATATTTGAAACAAAAGTGGTTTAGAGAAAATATAAGCATGCTTAATAAATGATAAAAAGACATTAGAAAAGATTTTGTGTTTATAAATTTGTTTTTTATTATATTTTTCAAATTTGTTTTAATGTTGTTTCATGTAAAAAACTAAGCCCAGTAATAAAATCATCTAGGATGGTTCTTTCTTATAGGTACTTATTTATGTTTTCAGATAGCACTTTCTAGAAAATTCTATTTTCATAGCCAAGAATGGATATACATTTTTAAAAATGAAATCCTTTGCTTGCCAATACTTTTGATCATTCAAGAGAATATGATATGCTGGCTGATCATAGAAAATGTGGAGTATATTTAGTTGCAAAAACTTACTCTGTATTTTAACCATGATGTGTGATTTTGTAAGGAAGTTTGGGCTCAGTTGGTAGGGTAATTATACCCACCCAGCTCTGTTCCACTCTGACTGAGGTTATGTTCCTTACAGAAACCATGTGTTACAGACTCACTTGCCTCTTCATTACAGCAACTGTTACCCTGGTAAATAGGCAAATATGTTATCTTGGTCCATGGTTCTGCATATTTGAAAAACAGTTTTCATTAAAGGATGAAGTAGTTGAATTGTACACAATTTTTAGACTATCAGTAGTTTTACACCAGACTGATTTGACTGTAGCAGAAACTGCTATTCCGCATTCTGGAGTAGAAGGCAAGAAGGGACTGACGTATTCCTATTTAAGCATGATAAGAGCAATACAAATAACTTCTAAAGCAGTTTCCTTATTTGGCAACCTATAAATGATTATTATGCTTTATGTTTTCAGTTGACATTCATGAATAAACTGCACACATTTGTTCAAAACTTTGGGGGTAAGGCAGGGTGGAATTTTTGCTCAGGATAAAACTTATATTTTGATCTGTGGGATGGGAATATATAAAGTCTCTACTTCCGCAACCTACTTTTGTAGACATTCAGGAATTTGATATGAAAAAGTGAAATGAATTTTTGTTCATTGAAGAGACATGGTAACATGCAGCAAAACATATCATAAAACCCTAGGTGGGAGATGCTTCACAACTATGGTATTATAATGACAACCTTGGTCTTTTTGAAAACATAACTTGTGGTACAGAAACATCTCTGGAGAATCTTAAAGAAAACAAAGCTATATGAAAATGTCTTAAATCATACAGTTGTTAGGTTGCTATTATAAGTTCAAGTTATCCATTGGGTGTAGAGTTCTTGATAATATTGTGAATGTCAATGTGTTGTTTCTATATACCAATCAAAAGGCATGCTCAATTTTGAAATTATTATTTTTTTTGTTATTCACAAATATTTTGTACAACATTTAAAATGTTGTTGCCATTGGTGGTGATTTTGTACATTTTCAAGAATAAGATATCTTATATCCTAAATCACATAAAAGCAGTTAAGTAAAATAAAAAAAAATACATTTCATCTTTCCTAGGACTCCATAAGGCAAAACAAATATTGACCATGTTTTCTATTTTTATGTATATTTAAAGAAGAAAATGATGACAAAATCAATCCCTGGAGTTACCACAAATGTAATTTTGATGGCTAGCTTTTTCTAATGGTTTCCAGACACAGCTGACCTTTCAGAGAATGACTTTGGCTGTTTTTCTTAGGAACATTTCTGTTTGGATCTCTGCAACTTTTTCAGTTTGTCCATGTCACCAACAATTGAATGGATTAAATCCTGAGTATACATGCACACAGAGGGTCATAAAAATCTTAGTTTTTTAAAGGTCCATTGAAGGTAATTTTACACCAACCCCCCTCAGCAGGAATTCTTTGCCACCCTCCTAATAAATATTGTGTATAAGAAGAAGATTGTGGTGGAGGAAGGTTGAAAGCAAAGGCAACCTCCAGAGAAGAAATGAGTGAATATCAGCAAAGCATCATGATTAAATAAAAGGTCTCAGAATACAAGCTATGGAGAGTTTAAGGCCCGATATCTGAGACGGCCAATGGGAACTCAAGTTAGGAGCAACAAGAGCAGCCTTGACTTTAGGCATTAGCGGCCAGCAGATAAAATCAGACCAGTTTGCCTTAAGTTCAGCATCTTTGTTCCTGCCTTTCAAACAATGAGACCAATTTCTTTGTTCCTGCCTTTGAAACAATAAGACCAATGTCTTTCTGATATAAAATGCTGGAGCACTTCTCTGATGAACTTACTACCTTAAAGACAGATATTTTAATTTTTAAAAAATGTGACAACCATATTTTTATAGTATTCACTATGAGCCACTTATTATTTTGCCAATTTATTATAGCTTGATGAGAAAGTCTTGTTACAGAAAGTGGCCAACTTATCAAATAGTGTGATATCACACATGATTTATTAGTATATGTTTAAATTTATTATAGTAATTACAGCTTCTTGGATTAAAAAAATCATATATCTTCTCTGTGTGGCCTGAAAATATTTGCTGCTTGAAGTTTTTGAAATATTTCAAAATCTGGAGGAAAAAGAGTCTTGGTTCTTAAGCTTTCAAGTATCCATTGGACAGAGGTCAATCACAAGTACTCAGTGTTGTGTATGTTGCAGGGGATGTGTGGGACTGGGTAAGGTCGCTGTGGCACTGACAGATGTTACTTCCAGCTTAGCTGCCCTTTGTGTCTCTGTGGCAGCAGGATCTCCCAGATAAAAGCAGGGGCACAGTCAACTCTGCAGGGCGTCTTCTCCCCCGCTCCAGCCAGACCCTGATAACGGCTCCCTCACCTCAAGGTAATTCCACTGCCTTCTCTCTGCCTTATGTTTATCATCCTCTCTTTCTAGGCCACTGCCATTTATCTAGTTTTAGCAATTGAAGAAACAGACTTTTCAGGTATATCTCTGAATCTTTCTGTTTGGAGCAACTTTCACAGACTGTTTCTGTGTCCACAGTGGACGACCAGGTCTGTCAATGGCAAATGGTGGAGATGAAAGAGTGAGTCCTACAGGAGACTGCTGAGAGTATTGGTGTGGGTATGAGGGTGAAGAACAAGGGAGGCTGGTCACATATGATCCCAGTATATGTCCATTTACAGGGAAAACACTCTCAAATATGTATGAATTCACATTCACTTATCCAAATAATTGTCATTTTATCTCAGAATAATAATATTTCTACTGATGTGTGGAAATGTATCTAAAAAACTTGAAGTATATCTAGCATTTCTTTTGACAGTATACATTTGCAGATGACTTACTTAGGGTGTGTAACATTCTGTTTGGTGGTACTTTGTAGTGTCAATGCTTCATGCCAGACACTGAAGTTCTCTCCATGTATTAACATTCACAATAGTCTTGTGTTGTCCTCATTTTATAGAGGAGAAGCAGAAGCACATAATCTCGCCTCATTTCACATAGGTTTTAGGTGATGCGCTTGGGATTTGAAGCCCAGAAGCTTGGCTGTAAACTTTATAGCCCTTTACAAATGCCATACTGACTTTCAATAGTTTATCAATGAGTATCTAAGATCCAATGTACTTATTACTACTCAACTACAGTGGAACTAATGGCTTTGTCTACTCAGCATCTATCTTTTTTTGAGAATTCTCTCTCTGTTTTTTTTTGAAGAACTATCATTTTTCTCTCATTAAACCTGTGTGGTTACAGCAATACTTTCATGCTAGTATAACTCAGAGTCCCTATTAATGACCTTCCTCCACTTCCACTGTGGTTGGGAATCTGTCATAGTTGGGTCAAATGATAAACTTCCATGAAATTTTTGGACCTTAGCATGAGAATGAGAATTTATTCTTTCTCCACCAGGCTTAAATGTGAACAGTTACAACTTCAAAGATAGGTTCATGTCAGATTTTCTGCCATGTAGACCAGAGATATGAGATATTCTAACTTGATGTAAGAGAAAAGATTGGGGTCCTCAGCAAAGGAACAGCATCAGACAAGAGAAGAGCCCATACTTGCATTTCATGAACTTATTCTAGTTGTCCTGGATCTAAATTTATTCCTTTTCTGGATTTATGGGATAAATTCTTATATTCTTGAACAAATACTCTATTTTACTAGGTAGTATTGAAATAGTTTTATTTACTTTCAATCAAAAAAGTTCCAGCCAATGGAATAAACATAAAATTGTGGCAGTATTTTTATTCACATATTGAACACACATACAAATAAATACATATGTCTTTAGAGAGTGCCCACTTTTCAGAACCAGGTGCTGTTTGGTGTTGGGTACAGAAAGGTGAACAAGAGAGATAAGGTCCCTGCTCTCATGAAACTTACATTTCTGTCCAGAGATCCCAAACAAATAAAGAGATAAAGAGCACATTTCAGAGGGAGAGTAAATACATCAAACATGGAAATGATAAACCACTAATGTGCAAGGCTAGGATTGGCTATGTGTTCTGGGATGATTCCTCTGAGGAGGAGACTTTGAAGCTGAGGTTAAATGGCCAGAAAGAAGTAACCTTGTAATGCCTGGGTTCTAGCATGTTTCATGTAGAGGAGCAGTGACTGCAAAGTGCTGGAGGAGGAACTAGTTGGCCAGCAGTGAACGGTAAATGAATGAGTTTGCTGCATTCAAGGAACAGAGGAGTTTGAAGAGCCTTGGATGGGGTGGGGGCAGGGATTGTAAAGGTAGGCTGATATTAGTCCCTAGTACCACTCACATCTGCAAAAGAGATAAACAGAGAAGGCCAGTTTTCCCCAGAGAGAAAGACAGATTAAACAAAGAAACGAACCAACCCTCGGAATCCTCCTTAGTGCTGGCTTATGTGATCGGAGAAAGGAGAGAAAAAGGTAAATAATGCACGACACTGAAAAGGTATTTTTTTCTAGATGAAAAAGAAAAATTAAGGACAAAGTGGGGCTACATGGATCATGGGAATACCATCTGGAATGTGCTTTGGGTAAACCAGCACCATTACATTATTTTTTTTTTTCTGTAAAGAGAGTTGTAGAGAGCGGTCACTACCTTGAAACGATGTCCTATTTTTAAACTGAATTGAAGGTGCCTGCCTTCAACCTAACTTTATCTTCAGGACCTAAGTAGGTTGTGATGTGACATAGAGCAGTGAGTCATAAATTTTAGCACACGAGAATCACCTGAAGGATATGCTAAACACAGATCAATTTATGATGCAGTAGGTTTGGGGTGGGAACTGAGAATCTGCATTTGTCAAACGTTGCCAGGTGATGCCGCTGGCTCAGGAACCACACTTGGAAAACCACTGATATAGCTGAAGACTTGATGGGATCCACATCAGAATCAGTTGAAGGGTCTCCTCTGGGTGAAAACATGCTTGATGATGTATTACCTGTTAATAATTAAGCTATTCTAAATGTTGCAACTCCTGATAGATTTAGTAATGCTAGACAGTGTTATAGTCAAGAGGATCTTGAGTGGAACAGGAACTATGGTGAGCTCAAATGCTCTGCTCTCTGGAGAGTAGGTGTATGATGGGTAAGGTGGTAATGGGAATTTCTTTCAGTGCTAGCTCTTTGGGGAAAATAAATCTTAACTTGTAAGATACATGAATTTGACACATTTCAAGGCTTCAATTTTACTAAATCACAACTATATTTTTTATTTTTAGGTTTGGAATTTATATACATGCTAGTCTTAACCTGCTAAACTTGTAAACATATTTTTCTTTTTCTTTCACAATGGCAGCCTTTTAATCACTTTGTTTTTGTAAGAAGCTGTATGGAGTATTTTGCATGAATAATTATAATTATGTAGATTCCACTGCAAATTTTTTCTACTAAGTAAAATTATTTTTACTCTAAGGACTTAAAACATACCTGGCAAGAATACTAAACACTTTCATGTGTCATACTACAATAGTATATAGTTTTAAAATTGCAATTAATTCATAGGTGACAAGAATGCTATTCAGATTGTATATTTCCCATTCCAATAGATTTATATTTAATATGAGTAACTGACATGCACCATGAATACAAAAGCAAGGTTTTTAATGTATAATAATAGATGCATCTTATGGAGAAAAAGCAATAGAAAAAAACAACAGAAGGGGGAAAAAAGGCCAAGAGTATATTTGATATCTCCTGTTCTGATTAAGGTTATAGGATCACTTTTTTATATTTTATATTTTTATTAAGCAATATATGAATATATTCATAATTTACTAAAAGGATATAATAAGTTGCTTGCCTAGTTATTCTACTAAATATTTTACAAAATTCCTGTACATAGTGTTTTGTAAACAGGCTTGAGTTTTGCCATCTTGTGTACATTATTGGATTATAAATTAATTTACTTACTGAATTAAATCATAGATGAAAAATATTAATTATATTAGGGAGATAACTGTTTTCCAGTTGCCTCATTCTAATTGGAGCTCCCATAGTTTTTGTTCTTTCCTGTCCTTTATTTCCATTAAGACATACTGTACACTCAGGGTTACAGATGGGGGATTTCATTCTTGCTCTGTGCCTGAGGCAGTGAGGGATATTGTTTTCAGTCTTTGTTTTATGAGTAGTAATGGAGTGGATTCGATATTCCTGTTCTGCCTGGCCCACATTTCATAATAGATACAGCCCTAGAGCTTGTGATCAGTTGTTGGTCAGCCTTACTTTGCTGGTCCATTTTTCATAATGTGGGCTAAGAAATAAACTTCACATTGTTTCCTTATTCACTAATTAATAAAATCTGGGACATTTTCTCAGTTATTATTTATTATCACACACCCAGGAAGCTTTCCTTAGAGCATAGACAACTTGATAAAAATTGGTTACACTTTGCAATTTTTTTACTGGACACAAACCACCTCCTTATTTCCATATAGAGTGTCTTGTATTCTTATTACTTAGGAGCATTTTCCATTGTTCCTTCAGGCCAGAACCCAGTATCTTTTATTTCACTCCACCTAACTCTAGATATCTCTTGTTTTATGTTCATACAGGGTGAAGAACCTAATTTTGATTTACAAGTTAGGGCTGTGAGAAATCTATTCTGTTAAATTCAATTTTTACCAAAACTTACAATAGTCTGTTCCACTATCTTACTTTCTCAGCACTGGTGAAAGTATCATTTTCTGTTACACTTGGGTAGTTGCTCTTTCTCTTATCTTAGTTTAAAAATAAGTAGAGTGAATGATAGAAAGAAAACAAAGGAAAGCAAATTGATTGTCTTATTACTTCGGCTTATTTAAAAATCTTGTGCTACATTTCCCTTGAAAAGCTTTTCCTCATTGAACTCTAATTTTAATTAGTATCTCTTGCCTAAAACTCCACAATAATACAATATTGATTCTGCTCCTTTGTTTTATTTCTATATGAACTTATCTAATACAGGTTGTAACACAACATTAACAAAACTTTCAAATCAATAAAGCCTTACCTAAATGTAACAGTGCATTTTTCTTAAGAATGCATTAGTTAGGGCAAATAAAATTTTACTTTTAAGATTTAAAATCCCTAACTTAAGCAAAGTGTTAACTAGATAGGATAAGTTGAGGTTTAATTTAAGTTTATTTTTTCATTTATAGATTTAAAAATATTTCCTTCATTCAGTATGAAGTGTTGAATGGATCTAATGCAATTTATTTATATTTTCATATTTAATATAAATCTCCAAGCTGGGGAAAAACGGATTTAATTTATTTCACATCTTAGTTGTATAACAAGCATTTAGTTAAAAAATAATTATCTGAGTATTAAAGATTGATTTAATTCCTTCATATGATTGATCCAAAGTACATGGGTAAAATAAGAGTACTTTTCCCTGAGATGGGGTACTGTAAGTTATGTATTATTCTATGACATTCTTGATATTGAATGAACAAGACTTCTCTAACTTTATGTTATGGTATTCCTTAGTATAGCAAGTAGTATTCTTCATATTCACTAGCAGCTGATTGTAGTTGGAAAAAAACAAGAACAAAATTTTGTTTTTATCAAAAATACATGAGAAAAAAGATACAAAGGGAAAAATACATTTCAAGCTTTTGCTTCTGTATAGGCCTAAACAGTGTACTTTTTAGGCCTATATAGAAAGTAGGCCCTGGCTGGTGTAGCTCAGTGGATTGAGCATGGGCCTGCGAACCCTGGGTCTGGGTTGCAGGCCAGTTCCCACCGGGGGACACAGGAGAAGCAACCGTACATTGATATTTCTATTCCTCTCTCCTTCCCTTCTCCTCTAAAGATAAATGAATAAAACCTTTAAAAAAAAGAAAAAAAGTAGGTATTTTCCCCTAAATAATTCTCATTTGTTGAATTACCCATGGAAAAATAAAGAGAGGAGATATCATCTTTTCTTTCTTTTCTCCTAAGACTGATTGTTTTTTGTTTGTTTCCACAATAAGGCAGCTGAGAAAATACAAAATCCATAACATTTCATTGTAATACATTGTGGCTGGTTGGAGAGATTAAGTCATACAAGGGAGCTGACACCTTGAATGGGTGCCTCCAGCAAAGATATTTATATACCTCTAGATTATTCTTTATGATTGTATAATGGTTGGATTTATTCCTAGTATATTATTATTTAAAAAATCCACATGTACTATTCAATTCTATAGAATCACTTTCTACTAAAATAGAAACCTATTTTTGAATTAGGGAAACATTTGATAAGAATTGACGTCCTAGCCCTGTTCATCCTCTTCTAATAGGTAACAATAAAAATAATTTCATGCAAAGACCAGACTTTCTTAAACTGAATACACAGAAAAATCTCCTATGTCTTTGTGATTTAAAACATATTGATCATGATTAATATGTTATTGTTCCACTTGTTGATGCATTCATTGGTTGATTCTTATATTTACCCTGACTGGGGATCAAACCTGCAACTTTGGCATATTGGGACAATGCTTTAACCAACTGATCTACCTGGCCAGGCCCAGTATGTTATGATATAAAAAGTTAGATAGAAAAAATATACTTCCTGATAAACTAATCAGATGAAAGAAATAATTGACCGCTTATTGTCTCTTTAAATGAAACCAGATTTTGAAAGAGGAAATGTTATGTCAGTTCTTGGGCACACTATTGGAGACAATTGGTGGCAAACTGTGGAATGCAGTGGGTCCAGTGGCATGTAGCATAACACTTCTCTTACATCGCAGAGCAGTTTGAACATGTTATTCCAGTCAAATCATCTCAGTTTTTGGCAACTCCATAGAAGTTTGAATAAGTTTGCTGTGGTTTACTAAACCAAATGAGTTGTTACAGAATGTTAGACTCCTTGATTGTGGACAGATATAGCAAGTCTCATGTACTTGTCTCATTCCTATGAAGGTGTCAAGTTGGAATCATGATACTGCCTATCAGATGTGGAAGTGGTCAAATTATTTCCCTCCCCATCAAATGTAATTTCTGTAAAATCGTGTCAACTGAAGCATTCAGAGAAAGACTGATGGTTTTACCCACTCCCTCCCTGCCATGCTAAATTCTTAGATACATGTTATCTTTGCACTTGGTGCCAACACTGACAAAAACAAATTCATCAGCAAAATTAGCTGATGGAGCACTGTGTGGGTGGTATTTTTTTTTTTTTTTTTACTTTTAAGAAGTGTCTTGAGTTCTGAGACAAATAAATATACATTTTTCCCCGGATCACTTCTTGGCCTCACTTTTTAATTCTCCTCATGTTCGTGTCTTACCCTGTTTAATTGTGGACTTTTCACAGCTCTTGTGGGGTCATCCCACTGTTTTAAGACAAGTAAGAACAGTACGCAGTTTCAAGTCTTTATGATTTTTAATGGACTAGACTGGTAAATAGTCAAATGACTTAGCAAAACAACCAGCAGATAAAATAAGGACTTTTCAGGGAGATTAATGACCATGAGGATTTTTCTTTGGATGGTCCTACCATTGTGCTTCTGGCTTTAGTAAAAACAAATGAAAACCCTGAGATGAAATGGAGAATCAGTGTTGGTGGCTTTATAATAGAGTTGGAAAAATTGTAACACAGTTTTGAGTCTCTACTGACTGTGATGATTGATTTCTTAGTTCATTCATTCATTTAATAAACATACCTATGATGTGCCAGGCATGGGGATACAATGAAAAATGAAACTATGAATCGTTTGCCAGCAACTCATAGCTTGAAAGGAGTGACAGATGTGTAAACACGTGGCCACCACACAATATAACAAGTGAAGATAAAGTACAATGGTGTTTCCAATGGAGATGATCAGCTTTTCTTGGACAGAAGAGAGGCCTTTACAGAGTTGGAGGTTTTTGAAGGACCAGTAGGAGTTTTCAATGCTGATAGAGTAGAAGAGTGTATTTCAAATAGAGAAAAGTCTTTGAAAATGGATAAAAGCAGGAAACAGCTTGATGTGTTCACAGACTTTAAGCAGCTTGATGTGGAGTGTAGTGCTCAGGGGTCAGGGAGCATGCAAAGTGGACAGTGGGAGATGAACCTGGAGAATGAGAGAGAGGGCTGACCATCACAAGCACTGCACACTCGTGGAAGCTGTTGGGGGTGTTGGAACCACTGGAGGGTATTAAAGCACACTGTGACATGGTGCTATTTATGGTTTTGAAAAACCACTCTCAAGCAGCAGGAGGGAGAGTGAACCAGAGGGTCTCGGACTGAAAACAGAAATGTATTTTGGGAGGAAAATAAAATGACCCAAGAGAAGGGTGAAGCCACAGTGCAGCCCTCTGTACAGCTTGCTGTTCTGGTAGCATAACATACTTACTCATAAAGTAGAAACTAGAACCATGACTCATAGGAGGTAGATAGCCTCTAATGTTTGGGAGTGTTAGAGAGGTTAAGAAGCAGCCCTTCCACCTATCTGGAGTGGACATAACCTTGGGCAAAGCAAGAGAGAAAAGACTGTGCTGAATTATAAACACCATTAGGATTGGTTGGTCATGCTTAGCTGTATCACTCACGCGTCAAGTTTTGGACAGAGATGACCTTAGAAGCAAGAACACTGATCTAGAATGCATAAAAATTAATAGATAATTAGAGTAACATGGTGTTAGTAAAATTAATTAGGTTGGTGTATTTGAAAGAACTTTATAAACTGTGAAGCAATATACAAATATTAGGTGTTGCTATTATCCTCTCCAGATCAATTCTTGGCCTCAGATGCTCCTAGAATCTAGATATTAGCCCCAGTCATGGAGAGATAGATTACTTATTCTATTTAATAGCCACAGAATTGAAACTTTAACAAAATTATAAGCTCATAAATGCATCATTGCAAAGCATGTGTCTTAGTAATAAAATGGCATAAATTTTACCTTTGTGTATGAAAAATACCATGCAGGTATTCTTGAATATTTTGGTAAACTTTCATTCAATTAAACCAACTTTTCTGGAACCCCTACTATATCTTGAGTAGAGAGTCCAATAGTAAACAAGACCCAGCCCTTGTCTTTGCTGAGCCTTGCTGTAATGGAGTGCACCACAGATTAGTGGGGATTTCAAGTACTTAATCCAAGAGGGAAAACATGGTGTAGCTTGACTGCAGGGCACCTAGGGAGCACATAGCCAATCTAAAGGGTCAAAGAATAAAGTCATAGCTAAGCCAAGACTCGAGGAGAGGCAGAAGTTAGCCAAGGAAAGTTTTACATTTGGGGCAAGTCCTGGAGCTATGAGAGAATGCTCCTGTGCTGGGAGAGTAGTACTCCAGTGTTACACCATCAGAAGAAGGAGCTGAAGAAGTAAGAGGAGTGACAATACATGCAAAACCTACTCTGTACAATGTAGAACATGGTCTGGAGAAAATCCAGACTTCATTAAAAAAAGGTTACCTAAGAGAGGATAGTGTCCTGTGCAAGTGATGCTGGAAATGAATACATGTGGAATGAATGGAGAGATATTTAGGAGGTAGGGCTGGCAAAACTTGCTGGCTGATGGGATGTAGGGGCCAGGAGTGAGGGAGGGGTCCAGGGAGGTATGCTGGGTTTTGGCTTATGCAGCTGGGTGCAACAATACACAATTGACAAGAATGCATCTGTTAATTTTCTATGAATTTACTGTTTCATATTACATTCAGTTTATATTTTATAGGACATTAAATTTTCTTATGTAGGTGATATAATAAAATAACCTAACTTTTTCTTTAATATGAATAAAGAGTATATACAATATAAATGGAAGCATGGGGTGAGAGAAACAAACCAGTTCCATAGGTGGAGGAAATAACATTGGAGGAAGATCAGGTTTGGCAGAGAGGATGAAAGGTTCAATTGTTTAGTTGGAGGTACTGGGTGAGAAAGAGGACCAGTCTCTGGTAGATAGCATGGAATCTGGGATCAGATAAAATGCTACATATAGGGCCTTATCATGGGGGCAGAGGAGCAGTGGGCGTTCTGGCTCCCCAAACTGAAAGAGGGACTGGTCCTCTATGCCTCACCTGTGGCTCTGACTGTATCAATAACCTGAATCTTAAATGGGAATTTTAAATACACCACAGGACACTGCTTGATGTTAGCAATAGGAAGATCTTGGGCATTTGGGAAGGCCGATGAGGGACCTTCAGTTAGGGCTGAGCTCAAGGGGATGTGTCCATGTTTGGAGGCTCTAAGCTGTAGGAAATAAAAGGGTGTCCAGTCAGGGATGGCTGAATGCCCTCTTTGGACAGTATATGTGTGGCAAGAGGTGGTATTCTTGACAGATGTCAGATTCAGGAAAGACCATGAAAAGTGAACATCAAAGCAGGGTGTTCTGGGCAGAGCCATAACCAATGTGTGTGCCAAGGTCAGGCAAAGAGTTGGGTGGTCAGTCTCTGGAGAGTCATCTAGGTCTCTGTTTCAACCCCTTCCAACCATTTACTTGCTCTCTGCATGCTGGGAATAGAACTCTCAGTTCTACAAATTAGGGTGCCTCCTTCACTTCCTACTTCCCCTTGCACTCTAAACCAACAAATCCCAATATGGGAAGTTAGACAAGGAAGGAAGAGGTTTTTAAGGTAAGAATTTTCTACATAAAGTTTGAATTGAGATCCATTTTAATTCTAGAGTATCAAAATTTAGGATTTAAAAATTCAATTGCTTCAGTTACAACTCATTTTAGTTCATGGCCTCATAGAGACCACCTATGCAGAAGTCAACATCAGGAGCAAGAGGGCCTCTTAATTTCTAGTGTGTGAGCAGATCCAATGGCGAGCGTGCTCTTTTTCTCTTTCTTTCTTTCTCTGAATGTTCGCTCCGCCATGGAAGGCTTGGAAGTGGAACTCCGAAACTGCGTCAGATTCATGGTAATTTCTATAGCAAGAATGAGGTGTTCGGTGTAGATTTAGTGTCATCAGTAACACAAATCTCTCCCCTAGCACCGTGAGCAGAACTAGTTGATGATTTAGTGAATTTATGACCTGGGAGATCATTTATTTCAAATAAAATTAGAAAACCCAAGCACTGCTTTGGGATTTTGGAAAACTTTAGTGTTCAATTCCCAAAGTTGAAATACTTGAAATATAGAAAGTGTCAATTCACACACACACAAAACAATGGATTAATCTGTACCTTTGAATTAGAGCCAGAGTAAATAATACTGAAAACAGAGAAGTCAATCTTGGGAGATATTGCAAACTCAGTTTCTCGCTTCTAGAATACTCACATACCCACCTGGATATATAAAGCAACTCAGACATTTTTAGCATCATCATTTTTTAGCCTGCAATAGTTATGTGTAATAATAATGGATATTACTAATCGAGGGTTTACTCTCCTGTGCTGAGGGCTATGCTTTATGACATTTTGATTTCACCTAGTGTTTACTATAATTTTATCAGGTGACACAATTCTGTATACAGATGAGTTAACAGAGAGGTTATAGAACTTACTCAAGGCCACACAGCTGGTAGCGTAAGAGCTAGGTTGTTTTAAGGTCTGAGTTATTTGAAGAATCAAATGACACCTTCACAGAAATTGACAGAGCTCATCTTTTTTTGAGTGGCATGCTTGGAGGAGAATGTATAGAAACTAGAAAACATCCAGACAGGAGTAACAGGATGCTATTCATCTGGGAATGATGGCGTAAGAGGATAAGTTGAAAATACTAAACTTATTTAAGTCAGTGAAATAACCACTTAAAAATAGCTTTCTTCAAATACCTGGGGAGCTGTTGTACATAAGATTGGACAAAGTCTGTAGAGCCAGAGGTAATAGGTAAAAATTGAAAGAGGCATCTCTGACCCAAAGGAGGTCAGAGATTTCTGAAAACAGCTTGCCCAGAGTTTATTCTTGGGAGAGATTGTTTCTCAAGCATAGATTGCTATATTAAGTAAAAGGTTGGGCTGGATGGTATTTGATACATATTTCAATTCAATAAATTCTGCCAACTTATTGGCATTCATAAATGCCAATTCATAACACTTTGGTACAAATAGATTTACTAGCTCCTTCTCTTTGTGATGGAAGAATACCAGTCAACGTGAAAACATTGAGTTCCTAAAATGCAAAGTCCTGAAGACATTTTGCCTGTTCAACAGGATTTTTGTTTCATTCAGGATTGACTTAATTTACATTTCTCATCATAGAAGATTATGAAAATTCACATAAATAACTTTCTCAGAAATTCTGTTTCTGAATTTGAAGAAAAGTATATCTCCATTTTGTGGAAATATGTTATTTTTAATGGATTTGAGAGTTCCATTAAAATGTTATTTTTAATGGATTTGAGAGTTCTTCTGACTAGATATTTAATGGGTTACAAAGAACCTGGTGGGAGGTTTTCCAGGATGGTAACGAGTGTAATTGAGTTGTGACAGCATATCAGAAAGGACTCAAAATATAGGTAATTCATGGCAGATAAGAAGAACTTTCCCATGAACTCTCAGTGTAAGTAAGGTATATATGAATCAGTAGAGTTGGTACAATGATATACCATCTTTGGATATATGTTAGAAAACTGCATTATAACTGTTTTTAAATGGATGTTATGCTCACACCATTTTTCAAAGACTAAAAGAATGACACTCTGAAAAAATGCTTAAAAAGTTTTGACAAAATGTCAAGTTTAATTAGATGGGAATTGTATTGTATAATTTTGAAGCATGATCTTATTAGATTAAGAAAACCAGCTATGACCTTTGTCTGGAATAACTAGGGCTAGTGGGGACATGTTAACTCTCATGACACTTATTTGCTAATTTCACAAACACTTTTAACTGGTATGATTAAATCCATCAACTCTTGGTGCACATGTAGACACATATTCCTTTTTTCCAGTTTACTCTCTTGGGGTCCTAATGTCTTCCCTGTGCTAAGGTTTCCAGAAGAGTGAATCATTCTTGTTCCCAGATGTCAGTGACTACCATTTCTTTTTTCTAGACAGAGTGTCACTTGAAGGATTGGCCTGCCCCTCCTCCTGGGGTGCTCTTGTCCACACTGCAGAGAGACCATGCTGGTCCAGCTTCTTGCACTGGCCAGGTGATACTCTTTTGTGGCATTCCAAAGATAATCACTCAACACTTAGCATTTTGTTGAATATGAGCCACCAGTATGGGCAAACATGAGCATTTCACCACAGCATTCTCTTTGCCTTTCTTTGCCAATGAGAGGGAATCTTTATTGGGACCATGCAGGTCTACTTTAACAGCTCACAAAAACTTTAATTATAAAAAAGTAGGTGTTGAATGGGCTCATTCCATAAAGAGGTGATCTATCTCACTCTCAGTGATTAGTTTTATCACCAATTCATATAGACTTTGACTAATTATTTAATGAGAGGCCTGCAATGCCCTGTTCTTTCACCTATACTTAAACAATAATACTTACATAAAGTGCAAAATAGGCATACATGTGTGTACTACTTATATGGTAAGGTATCATTCGAGTATACTTATATAAGTAAAAAGATATTCTTTACTATGACTACATATTTCTCTACATAGAACATAGAGGAGATTGACATAAATTTAACTAGCTCCTTCAAAGGGCAAACTACTTATTTTAATCCTAAATATTATAGATGTACAGCCTTGGCTGGTGTGGCTCAGTGGATTGAGTGCCAGCCTGCAAACCAAAATGTTGCAGGTTTGATTCTCAGTCAGGGCACATGCCTGGGTTGCAGGCCAGGTCCCTAGTCAGGGGCACTTGAGAGGCAATCACACACTGATGTTTCTCTTCTTCTTTTTCTCCCTCCCTTTCCCTCTTTCTCCCTCCCTTTCCCTCTTTCTAAAAATAAATAAATAAAATCTTTAAAAAACTATACATGTATGGAGTCAATAATAGTTTTTGAACACTTACTCAGTACTTCTTCTCTGATAGACCCTATAATAAATATTTTACATACATTAAAGCCTTAAATCTATTTGTCATAGGTACTATTGATAACATCCCATTTTGCAGATGAGAAACTATATTTATAAAGGTTAAAAGGCACAGTGAATGTCAGCATCAAGAATTGAAACCAGCCCTGGCTGGTGTGGCTCAGTGGATTGAGTGCCAGCCTGTGAACCAAGGGGTCACTGGTTTGATTTCTAATCAGGGCATGTGCTTGGTCCCCAGTGGGGGCCATGCAACATGCAACCACACAATGATGCTCTCTACCTCTCTTTCTCCCTCCCTTCTCCTATCTCAAAAATAAATAAATAAAATATTTTAAAAAATAATTGAAACCAGGCTGTGAGACTTTATATCTGCACCTTAACCACCATGCAGGATGCCTTAATTATCTTGCTGGTGACTTTTTAATACATGATGGTCTCACACATAGATTTTTTTTTCAGTTTTTAGACTTTATTGTTGTTCAAGTACAGTTGTCTGACTCCACCCCCCACCCCAGCCATCCCCTGATTCCTGCCTACCTCCTCTGAGTCCACCCCTCATTGTTTTTTTCATGTGTCCTTTATAGTTGTTTTTGTAAACCCTTCACCATTTCCCCCCATTATCCCCTCCAACCTCCCCACTGGTTACTGTCTGTTTGATCTTAATTTCAGTGTCTCTGGTTATATTTTGATTGCATGTTTGTTTTATTGATGAGGTTCCACTTATAGGTGAGATCACAAGGTATTTGTCTTTCAACACCTGGCTTATTTAACTTAGCACAATGCTCTCCAGTTCCATCCTTGCTGTCATGAAGGGTAGGAGCTCCTTCTTTCTTCTGTGTAGTATTCCATCGTGTGAATGTGCCATAGTTTTTTGATCCATTCATTTACTGATGGGCACTTAGGTTGCTTCTAGCATTTGGCTATTGTAAATTATGTTGCTATGAACATTGGGGTTCATAGGTTCTTTTGGATTGGTGTTTCATGGTTCTTAGGATATAAACCCAGCAGTGGAATTGCTAGATCAAGAGGCAATTCCATTTTTAATTTTCCGAGGAAATTCCAACTGTTTTCCATAGTGGCTGCACTAGTCTGTAATCCCACCAACAGTACACTAGGGTTCCCTTTGCTCCACAGCTTCTCCAACATTTGTTTGTTGATTGGTTTATGATGGCAATTCTCACTGGTATGAAGTAGTATCTCATTGTGGTTTTAATATGCATCTCTCTGATGGCTAGTGATGTTGAGCATCTTTTCATATGTTTCTGGACCCTTTGTATGTCCTCCTTGGAGAAGTGTCTGTTCAAATCCTTTTCCCATTTTTTAATTGGGTTGTCTTTCTAGAGTGGAGTCCTGTGAGTTCTTTATATATTTTGGAGGTCAAACTCTTGCCTGAGGTATCTTTGGCAAATATGTTTTCCAATACAGTTGGTTCTCTTTTTGATGTGGACACCGGCCCACAGTGTCCCCATCATTATGGATGAAATGAGACATTCACATGGACTACTGGAAGGAGTCCGGAGGAGGAAAAGGGACAGCACGGCTTTTCTCTCAAGGGGAGCAAAAGCCTTGGCCCTTGCTGTGACGGGCCTTTATTGGGTTTCTCAGCACATTACAGGGTGTCCTCATTTACTATGCACAGGTTGCTTTAGGTGGTTACCTTTTACAGAAAACAAAGGAGCCAATGTTGTTAATCACATCACAGAAGAGGTATATTTGCAAATGAAAAAGAAAAAGTGGTTGAATCAGTTACACTCATCCCTGGAAGGTTTAACATGGATTTTAGAAAGTTACTTTGCAGTAAATGTTTGCCACAAGCCAGGGTGATGGAGTTTTTAGCAAAAAGCAAGACTTGAAGTGGCCTAGGCACAGTGCAGGCCTGATTCCTTATGGGAGAACCTATCCATGGGTGTGGGTCCTGTGCATCTGTGAGTGAGAGCTGGGCCCACGCCACACAGAACGATCTCCTACATCTTTTCATTTTTTGCTGTTTTCTTTAGCTGTGCAAAAGCTTTTTATTTTGATGAGATCCCACTTGTTTATTGTTTCCTTTATGTCCCTTTCTTTAGGGGACATATCAGTGAAAATATGCTGCATGGAATATCTGAGATTTTCCTGCCTCTGTTCTCCCGTAAGACTTATGGTGTCACAACTTACATTCAATTTTTTATCCACCCTGTCCTTATTTTGTGTATAGTGTAAGTTGGTGATCAAGTTTCACTTTTTTGCATGTAGCTGTCTAGTTCTCCCAACATCATTAATTGTAGTAGCTATTTTTACTCCATTTTATGCTTCTTCCCGCTGTGTTAAATATTAATTGACCAGAAGGACTTGGGTTTATTTCTGGGTTTTCTATTCTGTTCCATTGGTCTGTGTGTTTGTTCTTATACCCCAGGCTGTTTTGATTACAGTGGCCTTGTAATACAGTTAGATATCAGGAATTGTGATCCTTCCTAGTTTGTTCTTTTTTCACAAAAGTGCTATGTTGCAGACCACTTTGCCTGGTTTTAGGAATTGTATTTCTGCCCCTTGTGGCTAAGAGCGAGTGACAACCTTTGGAATGTGAGCCACAGGAGACAAAGCTTGTCTCTGGTAGCAAACACTGCCTCAGTTTCCTGTCCCTTCCCCCAAAGCTTGGTCAGAAGTCAATGATGAGTAAGACCCCTCGCAGCAGGGGGCTACCTAAGTCAGACTCGATCACTTGGGAGGTCTTCATGAAAGGACTTGGGGGGCTGCAACAAAGAGCAATGGACTCTCAACCCCTGGCTTTGACATAGCCTGAGTCCCTATGTTCTCTGGGAGAAGTGTTTCCTGGCTCTAATCCTCTTAAGCCTGAATATATGCTGGGGAGAGGCGCAGCAACTTGCCTTGCTAGAGCCTGCCCTGGGGAAGAATCTGGCATCACAAAGACTTCCTGATAGATCCCTGGCTGGTGTAGCTCAGTGGATTGAGTGCGAGCCTGTGAACCAGATTGTCGAGGTTCGATTCTCAGTTTAGGGCACATGCTTGGGTTGCAAGCCAGTTCCCAGCGGGGGATGCATGAGAGGCAACCATACACTGATATTTCTCTCCCTTTCTTCTTCCCTTCCCCTCTAAAGATAAATAAATAAATTAAAAAAAAGACTTCCTGATAAACCTGTGAAATCTGCTCTGCTAAGAGTGCTTTCATTCATATGTTAAGGGTTCGAGCAAGAAACCCTTAAACTCTGTTCCTGACAGATTCTGACTCATAGTAAGCCCTCAGATTTCTTTGAAGTGTTATCTACTGTTTGACCCTTGCCGCCCTGTATTCCTGTGTATTACAACCCAATAAAAGGCCATGGAGGAGGGGGCTCGACGTCTTTTTCTCCTTGGAGAAACTAGCCACCGCTGGCCTTTTTCCCCTGAGAAACTGGCCACTGCTCATTTCTCCTCCCCAAGCAGATCACATCATGTCTCAGTCATATTTACTCTCATCTGTGGCACACAGGAGACTTGCAAGGAAAGTCATCCCCACAGTGCTACAGTTATTTGGGGTCATTTATGATTCTTATAAATTTTTGAAGTGTTTGTTCTGTATCTATGAAATATGCCATTGGTACTTTAATAGGTATTGCATTGACTCTATAAATTGCTTTGGGTAATATGGATATTTTGATTATGTTAATTCTTCTAATCCATGAACATGGTATATGCTTCCATTTGCTGTATCTTTCTTAATTTCCTTCTTCAGTGTTGTATAATTCTACATACAGGTCTTTTACCTCCCTGGTTAGGTTTATTCTTAGGTATTTTATTTTTCTTTTAATATATTGAATGGATTTTTTTCTTGATTTCTGCTTCTGCTGTTTCATTGTTGGTATACAAAAATGCATTCGATTTCTGAATATTGACTTTGTATCCCACTGTTTTGCCTAATTCGTTTATTAGGTCGAGCAGTTTTTTGGTAGAGTCTATAGAATTTTCTATCTACACTATCACATCATCTGCAGACAATGACAGTTTTGCCTCCTCCTTTCCAATTTGGATGACTTTTATTTTTTTCTTTGTCTGATCACTGTGGCTAAAACTTCCAATACTTTATTGATAGAAGTGGTGAAAGTGGACAATCTTGTCCTGTTCCTGATCTTAGTGGCAAAGATTTTAGTTTTTGCCCACTGAGTATGATGTTGGCTGTAGGTCTCTCATAGATGGTCTTTATTATGTTGAGGAAGACTCCCTCTATTCCCACTTTGCTGAATGTTTTAATCATAAATGGGTGCTGTATCTTATCAAATGCTTCTTCTGCATCTATTGATATGATCTTGTGATTTTTGTCTTGGCTTTTGTTTATGTGATGTATTATGTTTATTGATTTGTGAATATTGTACCATCCTTTTATCCCTCGAATGAATCCAACTTGGTCATGGTATATGATCTTTTTAATGTATTGCTGGATGTGGTTTGCCAATACTTCATTCAGGATTTCAGCATCTACATTCATCAGCGATATTGGCCTATAATTTTCTTTTTTTGTGTCTTTATCTGGTTTTGGGATTAGGATGATGCTGGCTTCATAAAGGAGTTTGGGAGTCTTCCATTTTCTTGGATTTTTGGGAATAGTCTGTGAAAGATAGGGGTTATCTCTTCCTTAAATATTTTGTAAAATTTTCCCGTGAAACTGTTGGGTCCAGGGCTTTATTGTGCCAGGAGTTTTTTTATTATTGCTTAAATTTTGTCAGCTGTTATTGGTCTGTTCAGACTTTCTGCTTCTTCTTCACCGAGTTTTGGAAATTTTTACTTTTCTAGAAATTTGTCCATTTCCCCTAGGTTTTCAAATTTTTTGGCATATAGTTGTTCATTGTAATTTCTTATAATAATTTGCATTTCTGTGGTATCAGTTATAATCTCCCCTCTTTCATTTATGATTGTGTTTATTTGGGTCCTTTCTTTTTTCTTGATGAATCTGCTTAAATGCTTGTGGATTTTGTTTATCTTTCAAAGAACTAGCTCCTGAATTTATTGATTCTTAGAATTGTGCTTTTAGTCTCTCTGTCATTTAATTCTGCTCTGATCTTGATTATTTCCTTCCTTTTACTTTCTGTGGACTATCTTTGTTGTTATTCCTCCAAGTCTTGTAGATGTAGGGTTAAGTCAGTTTATTCAAAATACTTCTATTTTTTTTTTTAGGTAGGCCTGTATTGATATAAACTTCCCTATCAGGACTGCCTTTGCTGTGTTCCATAAGTGTTTGGACTGTTGTCAGATTATTTTTATTTGTTTCCAGAAACTTTTTGATTTCTTCCTTGATCCCTTTCTTAACTCATTCATTATTTAATAGCATACTATTCAATCTCCATAAAGTTGAATGTTTTTGAGATTTTTTTCCTTGAGGTTGATTTCTAGTTTCAGGCATTGTGGTGAGGAAAAAAGCTTGATATAATTTTAGTTTTCCTGAATTTGTTGAAGCTTGCTTTGTGTCTTATCATGTGGTCTATCTTGGAAAATGTTGTGTGTGAATTTGAAAAGAATATGTATTTTGTGGACGTAATTTAGGATGAAAAATTCTACACATATAAAGTAAGTCCATTTGATCTCGGACATTGTTCAATGCTGTAGTATCTTTGTTGATATTTTGTTTTAGAGGATCTATCCATTTCTGACAGTGGGGCATTAAAATCCCATACTATAATAGTGTTGCTCTCTATGTTATTATTGAAGTCCTCCAAGATTTTCCTTATGTATTTTAGTACCCCTATGTTGGGTACATATATGTTTATAATGTTTATGTCTTCTTGATGCATTCTTCCCTTGAGTATTATGAAGTGGCCTTCTGGATCTCTCTTGATGGCCCTCTTTTGAAGTCTATTTTTGTCTGATATGAGTATTGCTACCCTGGCTTTTCTTTCCTGTCCATTTGCTTGGAATATTTTTTCAACCCCTCACTTTCAGTCTGTGTAAGTGTTTTGTTCTCAGGTGTGTCTCTTGTAGAGAGCATATGTGTGGGTCATGTTTTCTGATCCATTCAGCTACTTTATGTCTTTTGATTGGAGCACTTAATCCATTTACAATTAAGGTTATTATTTTAGGTATTTGTTCATTTTCCCCCTTTGTACTTGGTTTTCTCACTCTTTCGCTCTTTTCCTTTCTGATCTTATAGTAGTCCCTTTAGTAAATCTTGCAGTTCTGGTTTGGTGGACATGTATTTTTTCAACTTTCTTTGTCTGGGAAATTCTTTATTTGGCCTTTCATTTTAATTGAGAGCCTCACTAGGTAGAGTAATCTTGGTTGCATGCCTTTGTTTTTCATTACTTGGAATATCTCTTGCCATTCTCCTAGATTGGAGTGTTTCTGTTGAGAAATCAGCTGCTAGCCTTATCAGAGCCCCTTTGTATGTTACTTCTTGTTTCTTCCTTGCTGCTTTAAGCTTCTCTCTTTGTCTTTAATATTTGGCATTTTAATTATGATACGTCTTGTAGTTGGCCTCTTTGGTTTCAACTTGATTGGGACTCTCTATGCTTCCTGAAGTTGCATGATTTTTTCCCTCTCCAGGTTTGGTAAGTTTTTTGTCCTTATTTTTTCAAACACGGTTTCTATCTCTTGTTCCTTTTCTTCTCCTTCTGGTACTCCTATGATTTAAATGTTGCTGCATTTCAAGTTATCTTGGAGTTCCCTTAAGCTATCTTCATATTTTTTTAGTCTTTTTCCCCCTGCAGCTTCTCTACCTGGGTGTTTCATTCTACTTTGTATTCCAGATCACTAATTCGGTCCTATGATTCATCCAACCTGACTGTAATTTCTTCTAGCGTGGTTTTTATTTTCAAAATTTTATTATTCATTTCTTCATGGTTTTTGTTTATAGTTTCTATTTCCTTTTTC
This sequence comes from Artibeus jamaicensis, assembly GCF_021234435.1. Taxonomy (NCBI): domain Eukaryota; kingdom Metazoa; phylum Chordata; class Mammalia; order Chiroptera; family Phyllostomidae; genus Artibeus; species Artibeus jamaicensis. The sequence continues at coordinate 3,344,499 of NW_026521887.1, forward strand.
ATACTGTTTTAGTTCTTACTCAGTTCTTTGTAGTTGTCTGTGAGTTCCTTGAGCATTTTTATAACCATTACTTTTAATTCTATATATGATAGTTTGCTTACCTCCATTTTATTTAGCTCTTTTAGTGGGGAGTCTTCCATTCCTTTTGATTGTAGGTTCTTTTTTTGTCTCCCCATTTTAGGTGACTTTTTAAAAATTTGTTTCAGCACTTCCTGATTCTTCCTGATGTTTTGCTTTGCTTGCTGTCTATGTAGTGTGAAGTTCTATGGTAGGAATTCAGTTGTGTGGTCTCTTTGATTTCCTTGTCTGGATGCTCTAGGTTTGCCCTTTCTTCTGTTTGTGTGGGCTCTTCTGTTGTTCTTGGGTTTTTACTTTTGGTGGTTCCTATGCTGGTGGGTTCTCTCCTCTAGCAGGTATACTGATGTTTGCAGATCCCACCTATTCTTGTATGTGATCAGTGGCAGGGGGTAGGCAAAATGGATTAAGACATCAGGAGAGTATTTTATGGGATTTAAAGTACTAACAAGTAAAGACAAGATAGGAGATTCTTTGGATAGGTATAGTGTTAACTATAATATTTCACCCAATTAGCCACTTTTTATAAAAGGTGGAAGAGAGATAAAACTCGTATTAGAGGGGAGGAGGATTGTGAGCTGAATCCAGAAAACAGTGCTTGTGCAAGGTTAAATGAAGAGATATAGTGAGAGTAAAGGATAGAAAGTGGGTGTAATATGTGAGAGAATAGAGTTAACCACAACAATAATAAAGCTCAGGAATATAGTGAAGTGAGCTAAGATTAGGAAGGGGTGCTGTGCAGTATTTACAATTGTATGGACCAGCAATTATTTACAATAGTATTGGAACCACAATAATAGGACAACAAATATATGATTTGGATAACAAGAATAGAAAGTACATGAACAAGAGTAGTGTGTTATTGGAAAATGAGTGAAATGATAGAAGTAAAATTAAAATACAATGTTAGAGAATAAGGAAAACCAAACAATGCAATTAAACAGAGAAATAAAATTTAAAAAAACTAAACAAAAGAAGAGAAATTAAAAATACTAATAAAATAAAAGAAGGAAAAATAACAATACAAATAAAAAATAAAATGCCAGTTCAATAGGATAGCAAAGTGAAATTTGTCTGAGTTTCTCAGTTGTTGGGGTTAGCCTTGTGCTCCCTCTTTGGATCTGTCTCTACTTTTCATAGCTCCAGGTCTTATTGTCTCACTTGGGGAAATTAAAAAAAAAAAAGAGGAGAAATGTAAAAATCAGCGTCCTGCTGACTTTAAACCTGCTGAGCAAGTTCTGCTGGTCTTCCTGGATGTCACAAGAAGAGGAGGGCTGGGTTTCACTTTTCTCCCTTCCTAAGATTTTGCCAGGATGGGGGCCAGGTCTTGGCCACTATATTCACAGTTGTCCAGCCCCCAGCCCAGGTCCTCCATGAGCTACCAGGCCCCCACTGTGCATGTGTGTCAGGGAGGCGCATTTAATTCAAGTTTTGTCAACGTTTGTGTGGTGTGCCTGATCTTTGCTCTTTGTGAGCCTACCATGGCTAGAGCCCCCTGCTGTGCAAGTGGTGCCAGCTAGCCTCTTCTCGAGCAGTACAAATCATCTATCTGCTGGGCTAGCAGCCAGAGTCGAGTGTGGGCACAAGGCTCAAATCAGCCTTGGGGCCAGTGGTGCCTCGAGCAGACGAATCAGCTGCAGGGTGAGGGATGCCAGTGAGCCTCCAGACGAGCAGCTCGATTCAGGTGCTGGGTGAGCAGTGTGAGCCAGTCACTTAAGGAACTCTGTGAGAGTTCCTTAAAACGTGGCTGAGAGCAGTTTTGTTTTTGTTGTTTTTGTTTGTTTTGTTTTTGAGTAAAGCCTCTTGTTTAAGCCCACCATTCTTAACAAGTGCCCGGCTTTTCACACAGTCCAACCCGGCACCCCAGTTTCTCTGGTGCCAGCATCCACAGTCCCAGCAGATGTGTACTGCCTCTGTATATCTGCAACTTCTTCTCTATTCCTCTCAGCAACTTCCAGCATCTAGGTCCCTCCTGGTGCCGGGCTGCCCTCCCTGCTCTGGCAGGGTAGGGAGCTGGTGATCTAACTCTCCTCCCCATATCCTGTGGCAGGCACTTGGCCGGGGACACAGCAGCCTTGGTCCCTGCACAGATCCCAGGGACCTTAGTGTTGCAACAAAATCTCCTCACCATCTGTTTTTTTCAATGTCCTCTATAATTTTTGGCCTCCAAACTTCAAACAATTGGGATTCCATTGGCTGTTCACTCTGTTCCTCAGAAGATTGGCTACATTGGCATGTCAAATTCATTTTCACCAGGGGCCACATCAGCCTCGAGGTTGCCTTCAGAGGGCCAAATGTAATTTTTGGACTGTATAAACGTAACTACTCCTTAACAGTTAAGTGAGAGCTTGGCACTGCTGCCGGGTAGAAACGAGGTGCCAAGCAAGATAATACAGGGGGAGGGCTGGATTTGGCCCATGGGCCTTGTGTTTGCCACCCATGGTGTAGGTGTTCCAGCTGGGCACAGAGAGAACTAGGTTGCGTTCCTACCTACCTTGCTGCCATCTTAGACCATCTATTTCTTACTTTTAAGACTTATTTATTTATTTATTTACTTATTTTAGAGAGAATAGGCAAAAGAAGAAGTAAGAGAAGTAGAGAAACATTAATGTGTGGTTGCCTCTCACTTACCCCTTATTGAGGATCTGGCCTGCAACCCAGGCATATGTCCTGACTGGATATCGAACCAGTGACCCTTTGGTTTGCATACTGGCACTCAGTTCACTGAGCCACACCAGCCAGGGTTTCATAGTTTTATTTTTATAAAAGGCCATGCAGTAATTCCTTTTCAGAGTTCTTCTCTCTCTGGAAATGTCTTTCTGTTGATTCCACACATGAAATCATGAGAACTTGGCTATATAAAAATTGGTGTGTCACAACCTCTTTCTCAGAGTCCAGCCATTGTCCTGGACATTTCTTGCCAAGAAATCCAAGGTGACTTTAATATGTGTTTCTTTGCAATTGTATTCCCTCCACCTCTGATTCTGTCCAATGCTTGCAAATATTATTTATTATTTATTTTTGTCATTAACTTTTGGAGGCCAGAATGTATTTAGGTGTAATAACTTTTTTTAACCTGCAATGCAGTGAATGCTTTCAACTTGTTGTTGCAGGTCTTTTTAGCTCAAGGAAAAATTTCTCTTGATTTTCCTTTCTTTTCATTGTTTAAAAACATTCCGGCATACTAATTATCTCTGTGTTATATCTCTGTTCTTGCTTCTGCATGACCATTTTTCTGTGGTTTTCTGTCATCTTTCTCTTCATCTTGGCAGATTTTCACGTTTGCCTTCTATGTCACTACCTTCATTTTCTTTTGTGTGAATTCTGTTCCTCACTGTCTCCTACATGGATTTTTCATCTAATATGTTAATCTGAATTTGCTTGTATTTTATCTTTCCTCTTTCACTTTTTTTTCTCTCTATCTTGTTTTAACCTCAACTTGTTCTCTTTATAGTATCCTCTGTCCTGTACGCTACTGGCGGCCTGTGGTAGACCATTGCAGGATGGTAGTGATGGTGGTGATCATGGCTGATATGGGAGCAGCATTGCCTCATTCCGAAAGCATGTCATGTTGACAAGAGTAAGAGGGTCAGGAAAAAATTAAAAAAATAGAAACACACATACTTCATGTCTAAATTTTAAAGAGTGATAAATCAGACTTAACAAAACATTAAATCAAAGATGTTTTATCCTCCTGTCTTGACTAATACAACTTCATAATGTCAAAACTGAAAACCATGTCCAAAGTTATGGTTTTTATATGACTAAATACTGGAAAAATGTGACAGAATTTGATGATTAGTGCACATCTGGCTATTCCATTGATAGGTGTCTAATGAGCATAAAATGAAGGCATTATAGTTATTACACATCTCATAAATTTTTGCCTTAAATTAATTAAAATTACTAATTGTGTTCATAATAAAGATATTTAGAACTTTTTTGTTCTTTTGAGAGTAATGACCAGAAGAAGTAAAACATGTCATTGTATGCAGAATATTAAAAACTAGGTTGTACTTTGATTAAAATATAAACATTATAACCTAAACCTACACCTAAAAAAAAAACTAAAGGAATAACAAAGCCCAGAGAAAGTAGAAGGAAGGAAATAAGATGAGAGCAGAATTAATGCCAAAAAGAGTAAAAATTCAAAGGATCAATGAATCCAGGAGCTGGCTCCTTGAAAAGGTAAACAAAATTGAAAAAAATCTTTAACCAGTCTCATCAAGCAAGAAAGAGAGAAGACCCAAATAACTAAAATCAGAAATAAAAGATAAGTAACAGCCCACACCACAGAAAAATAAAGGATTGTAATAAATTACTCTGAACAACTATACGCAAAGAAAGTGGACAATCTGGGCAAAATGGATAGATTTCTACAAACATAAAATCTTCAAAAACTGAATTAGGAAGAAGCAGAAAACCTGAAGAGACCAAATAACATCTAGCAAAAATAAAGCAGTAATCGAAAAATTTTCAGCACAAAAAGGCCTTGGACCAGGTGGCTTCATAAGAGAATTTTACCAAAAATTCAAAGAAGAAATTACACCTATCCTTCTTAAACTATTCCAAATAATTCAAGAAAATGGAAGACTCCAAAACTCTTTTTACAAGGCCAGTATTATCCTAATTCCAAAACTAGGTAAAGACTCAACAAAGAATGAATATTATAGGCCAATATTTCTGATGAGCATAGACGCTAAAATACTCAAAAAACTATTAGCAAACCTGATCAAGCCATACATTAAAAAGATTATACACCATGAGCAAGTGGAATTTTTTTCAGGGATGCAAGATGGTACAATATTTGCAAATCAATAAATGTAATACACTGCATAAATAAAATGAAGGACAAAACCACATGATCATATCAATAGATGCTGAAAAAGTATTTGATAAAATCCAACACCAATTTATGATAAAACACTCAGTAAAGTGGGGATAAAGAGGGCATACCTTGACGTAATAAAGGCCATATATGAAAATCCTACTGCTACATCATATTCAATGGGCAAAAACTAAAAGTGTTTCCATTAAGATTAAGAACAAGAGAAGGCTGTCTGCTTTCACTACTCATATTCAATATAATACTGAAAGTTTTAGCCACAGTGATCATACAAGAAGAAGAAATAAAAGACATCCAAGTGGGAAAAGAGGACGTAAAACTGTCATTATTTGCAGATAACGTGATAGTGTACCTAGAAAACCCTATAGACTCCATAAAAAAAACTATTCAACCTAATAAATGAATTCAGCAAAGTAGTGGGATACAAAGTCAATATTCAGATATAAATGGTATTTTGTACATCTATAATGAACTGTCAGAAAAAGAAACTAGAAAAAAATCCCCAGAGGCAACCACACATTGATGTTTCTCTCCCTTTCTTTCTCTCTCCTTTTCCCTGTCTGAAAACAAATAAAATCTTTAAAAAAAAAAAGAAGAATGGACACATAGATCAACAGAACAGAATAGGGGGCCCAGAAATAAACCCATGTCTCTACGGTCAATTAATATTTAACAAAGGGGGCATGAGCATATAATGGAATAAAGATAGTCTCTGTAATAAATGGTATTGGGAGAACTGGACTGGTACATGAAAAAAAAATGAAACTAGACCACCACCTTACACTGTAAACCAAAATAAACTCAAAATGGATAAAAGACTTAAATATGTTACGATACTATAAAAATCCTAGCAGAAAACACACTCAGTAAATTTTCAGATGTCTCACATAACATATTTTTGCTGATATATCTCCTAGTGCAAAGGAAATAAATGAAAAAATAAACAACTGAGACTATATCAAAATGAAAAAGGAACTGGTGGTATGAGAGAACATATTTGTCAATGATACATGTGACAAGGGTTTGATCTCCAAAATATGTAAATAACTCATATGACTCAACACCAGGAAGACAAAAAAACAATTAAAATATGGTCAAAGGCCTTTATGAATAGACACTTCTCCAAGGACGACATACAGATGGCCCATAGACATATGAAAAAGTGCTGAACATTACTAGCTATCAGAGAGGTGCAAATTAAAACCATAATCAGGTACCACTTCACACTGGTCAGAATGTTTATCATTAATAAATCAGCAAACAGCAAATGCTGGCAAGAATTTGGACAAAAGGGAACCCTAGTACATAATTTGTGGGAATGCAGAATTATTTAGACACTCTGAAAAACAGTATGGAGTTTCCTCATACAATTAAATATAGAACTGCCTTTTGACCCAGTGATTCCACTGCTGGGACTATACCCTAGGAATCAAGAAACACAAATTCAAAAGGAATTTTCACTTCAATGTTCATAGCAGCATTATTTACAATAGCCAATAGTTGGAAACAGCCTAAGTGCCCATCAGTAGATGAGTGGATTAAAAAACTGTGGTATATATACACAATGAAATACTGTGCAGAAGAAAAATTGGAATTCCTACCTTTTGCAACACCATGGATGAAACTGAAGACAATTATGCTAAGTGAAATTAGACAGTTGATGAAAAACAAATACCATATGATCTCACTTATAAGAGGAATCTAAGGAACAAATAAACTGATGACCAAAATAGAACCAGAGGTGAGGAATCATGGAATAGACTCACAACAGTAAGAGGCAAGGAAGGAGATAGGGACTTTTTGAAAGAGTGTTAAGGAATTAGTCCAGGAACATATATGAATGACCCATGGACATGCACAATGGTGAGGGGATTGACCGTGAAAGTGGGTCACAACCTGGGTGGAGAGGGGCAAAGGGGAAAAGTTGGGACAACTGTAACAGCATAAACAATAATAAAACAATCAAATGGCTTGAAGTAGTTAAATCCAAAATTTTTATTATTTAGATTTTTAAAAGTTATTATTTCTAAAAATTTGAAATTATCCATTAGGTAAAATATAAAGTATAATCATAAACATAAAATTTTAATACAGTTATTTAAATAAAACTAAACTTTTAAAATTTAATTTTTGAAAAAATTGCATTTAATTTTTCAAAAATCTAGACCTACATACAACAACTCATAAACTGCTTAATCTGGCATGATATTACTCAGCTACTATGTTCAAATGTAGCACATAAAAGATGAACAAGTATATAGGGAACAAGCTGATGGTTGCCAAAGAGAAGAGGGTGGGAAGATGGGATTAAAATGGAAGAGCAAAAAAGGCGAACAGAGAAATGGATGCCTCTTTCCATCAGAACATGACATTTTCTTATAAAAGAAACTACTGCATTTATATGTCATTGAAAAGGAGAAAATCAAAATGTTATTAATTTTTTGTTTGTTTTCTTCTTTACCTAACTGCTCTGCTGCCTACTTCTTCCCTGAACCTTAAAGCTTTGCCCATCTTGGATGAGAACAGAAGTGTACCTCACAAACCACTCCGACGTTCAAATAAAATTCATTTCTGTTTCAAGGACAGAGAAGAAGAACTATAAAGAGTTTCAAGGGAGCCCTGACTGGTGCGGCTCAGTTGGTTGGGCATTGTCCTGCAAACTGAAAGTCCTGTGGGTTGGATTCCTTGTCAGGGTGCATACCTGAGTTGCAGGCCAGGTCCCTGGTAGGGGGCATGCAAGAAGTAACAGATTGCCATTTCTCTCCTATCAATGTTTCTCTTTTTTTCTCCCTCCTTTTCCCTCTCTCTAAAAATAAATAACTAAAATCTATTTCTTAAGAGTTTCTAGGGAGCTGATGTAGTATGACTTATGGGCAAATCCTCAGTAAGGAGCTGCCATGTGTTGATATATGACTTATTTTAGTGAGTGTGTTTATTGATATGCGTGGTCCAGGGCGGGGTCTCAGGGGTCACTCCCAATTCCTTGGCTGACAAAGTAACTGGTCTCTGAGTTAGGCAGCAGACATCTTGCTACATTTGGGGAGGTTTTCTGTATTATGCTATCATTACGGTGCCTGGGGAAGAAGATTGTATCCTAGAGAAGAGACAAACATATGACAGAAACACAAGAAGTAGACCTTGAACATTTATTGTGTTAATTTAGGAGTAGAAATTCTTTAAGGGCACAGTGTTGGCTTTTGCCAGCAAAAATACGAAAACTAATTTGTAACATCTTTATCAAGAATGGCTACAGATCTAATGTCTCAAACGTATTTTTTTGGAATGAAGATTTACAAAAGCCTCTGATTGTCCCATATTTCAATGATTTCTTATTGCCAATTGCAGATCTTCAGGTGCTGCTTTAACTATGAAAAATAGCAGGAAATTACAATGTGGATGTATTAAATAGAGTTTAGAGAACTAAAATAGTCAGCTAACCAAGCCTGTTAAACTCAAATAGGAGCCAGTGTAAGTACTGAGAGAATACCTCTATTTAGAGGACAGTGACTAATCTGAAATAACCACAAGTCTCAATTTGTGTTGGTTTTATGTTTTTTTTTTCAGTTTGCAGTTTCTTACATATGGTATATACTCAAGAAATTGCTTTTGATTCAGTTCTAACTGAACTGTTGTTTTATGGAAATGATGTCATACATTGGCTTTCTTAGGTAGGTGATTATGTTCACTGTGCAGAATGTGGCATTGAGTCACTGACTGTGGCCTGAATCTCCAGTGCAAACAGAAAGCAAGGGTATTGGGATTAATTACTAATCAATAGAGAGATTTTAATAATGTGGATGCATTTTCAAAATGTTAAAAAACTCCAGAACCTAATTTTATAAACCACCCATATTAAAGATCTTTAAAAAAAAGGTACTCGATATTCTGTTTTTGTAGCAACAAAAGGCTCAAAACTTTTTTAAGTGCTCATACTATGTAGTTTTATTCCTCCTTATTTTTTTACCTACTTATACATCTCAGAATTAAAAAAATATACTTGTGATTTCAATAGTGGGAGAAAGAAGACTGAGATAAAGTTGACTAGACTAACATAAAAATCCTTAATTTTGAAATAAGAGAGTAAATTCTACTATTTTCTGTGAGTATTTAACAAAAAAATGGTTTGACAGTCTCAGCAGGCTTCCATAATTCATGAAATGGACTCTGGTTTTCAGAGTCCATGAAATAAACTCTGGTTTGAAATTGACCTGAATTTTATTGTTTTAACTTACATTATGATTTAGGAGTTTTCTAAGATAAATTATTCTCATGTTTAATTTTTTTCTCTTTGAGATGACTACTTCACACAGATTTTTTTTTGTTTTTTTTGGTATCACTTTCTTTTTCAAGGAGTGTACTGTGTAATCATTGAACTCCTCTATAATTACATGGCAAAGACTATGTAAATACGTAATTATGTTCATGCAGATTACTTGATAATTATACTTCCAGTTACCAAGTAATGAACAGAATAATCATCATGCAACTTGCAGCTCTTAGATTTTCAGCTTGGTCTTTGTTTTAAAAAAGGAGAGAACTAGGTAATTACTCTGGGGTTACATGGCACTTACATTGTCAACAGTCATGTATTTACATTGCTGTTACATTGTTATTTTTTACCTCATGAAATAAAGTGGCACTGCCTTTCACAGAGATCCTTTCCTTCTCTTTACAATAGGAATTCTTCCATGTCTCTTGATGGTGAAGAGCAAAGCTGAGCTTCTTTTTTGTATATAGTTTAATACATGGGGTGGCACAGATCTAGAACTGGAAAGGTCTCTGAACTTATCTTTGTCCAGGCGAAAGTAAAAGGGAGGGGGAGAAAGGGAGAGAAAAAAATATATATAGTTTTATCAGTGAGATATGAAGCACATAGTTATTAAATGCCAAATCCAGAAAACTAACTACCTAGTTAACAAAGATTTTTGTTCAGTTGTTCAGCTTGTCCACAGTGCCATTTAACCCCAGTTCCCTTTGTGCATGTCCTCTGTTATTTCAGGAACCAGCTCTAGTTCTTATGTATGGGTACGTCATTCTCAAACTCTTTGTGTACATCCTATGCTCCTTCCTCTAATCCTGTGCACATACCTTTAGGGTAGCATTACTTGGGTTTTATTATAGCTAAGTCTTTACTCAATGTACTGAATAAAAACTGGTTAAGGCTTTTGTGACAGACTGCTTTTCATCTCATCTCCAGATTCTAGCACAGAACATAGGCATAAATAGTTCATGAATAAATTTTAATACATAAATTAATTAAAAGATAAATGCATAGATAGAAAAATGGGTCTATAATACAGTAGTTATATACAACTGTTTAATAAATTTCCAAATCATTATGTTTTGTTACTCTATTGGTCTACCCATGTGGATGCAACAATAAACAACATTTTTGACAATTTTGTACACTTATCTTTAAAATTTTTTTTCATGGCGTGCTTTGTCTCTGACTTTGGGAGTTTGATGAATTTTGAAATAAAAGTACATAGCATTGAATCCATGTATTCATATCACTGATCTGGCATTTACTTAATATGCATTATATCCAATGCACTGTGATCAGCACAGAGAGACTCAAAGATAATAAGGTAGTTTTTCTTTAATAACTAAAGTCACTAGTCATGAAGGAAAGAATAACATTTATTTTAAAATGAATTACAATATAAAGCAGGAAATACTAAGAACTATAATACAAAGTAGCAGAACTGTGAATACTGCTTTCTTTGTGATTCCAAGTAATTATATATTTCAGCAGCTACTTTTATTTTTCCAGAGAAAATAGGTCCATGTCTGCTCAAATAAATGAGCCTTCATTTTGCATGACCCATATGTTGAAAATTTATAATTAATTTTTCAAATTCCAAACATTGCATAACATACTATTGTGTTTCTGTGCTAGCAAGCATTAAGTAAAAATAGTAATTTTGGTTTTTTTTCCTTCAGGGAATGTGAACTTGTTTGAAAAAATTTATAGTTTTGAAGAATAATTTTATGATATGAAAATTTGATGATCATTTGAAATTTGTAGGAACCTTGCTAGAATCTTTTAATTGAAAATTTAAACTCAAATTCATATGGATTCTATAGATGTCAAATCACTTTTATTGTTTATGTAAAAATTATCAAATTGAAAATAAACCAAAGCCAAGAATTTGTGCATGAATCAAAAGATACAAGAAAAAATTCAAACAGACATGAGAATTTGGTATGCAAAGTTTACATTTAAATAATTAGAAGAAAAATAGGCATCTGGAAGAGGCTATAACTATGTCTCTATATCACTTATTCCAGCTATATAAATTAAAGAAGTCCCAGATATTAAATGTTAAACATAATAATATAAAATAGCTGAAAAAAATGAAGAAACTAATACCAAACAGGATGAAAAATTCTATTGTATGTTTGATTATATAAATATTAAATATTCATTTATAGAATAAAAATCATTTCCTCAATCTATAAAAGTCTTATAACTCGCAAAAAAGATAAGTGACATGATGGGTAAAATAAATTAATGATAGTTCACAGAGGGAAAAAACACATGCACACACAAAACCTGTCAAAACTGCAAAACAATGCTTTAAAACTATATATATGTGTGTGTGTAAATATATATATATACACACACACATATATATAGAAAAACAGACTTAATCTGTGCATGGAAGGGTAGCAAAAAGTTTGCAGACATCTTTAATCTTCTCTCTCATTCTCTTTTTTTATATTTATTCCAGATGGGGAAAAAGTAGGGTTACAGTCATGAGTACACAAAACACAGAGTTTATTCTTGCATTATTATCTATTACTTATTGTATCATTTTTGTCATGAACAACTGTAAACCTAGTTTTGACCAACCCTCTATTTATATTAGTTCTGTTTGATAACCTGACCAGTGACTGCCTCTGATCAAAGAGACAGAGACCAGAGAGTTAAGATTAGAGGAACACCTAATTTTCACTTTATTCCTTTTCATGCTCTTTCCTTTTTAAATCCTTACCCAAGAATATGTTTATCGACTTTTTTTAGACAGAGAGGAGAGAGAGAGAGAGGAGGGATAGAGGGAGCAAGAGAGAAAGGAGAGAGATTGATTGGTTTCCTCTGCACACATCCTGACCTGGGGTCAAACTCACAACTTTTTAGTGTACAGGATGATGTTCCAAACAACTAAGCCATCTGGTCAAGATTATGCTTTTCATTTTTTTAAAAAAGAACATGCATGACTTAACTTGTTAATTTTTTAAAAGACAGTTTAATTTTTTTAAATTCTAATGGTTAAGTACAGTTTTCTGTATTTTACTCCCATCCCAGCCCACTCCCCATCCTTCTCCACCTCCCTTCTATTTTCATGCACCCTAGTTTTTGTCCATGTGTCCTTTATATTTGTTACTGTAAATCCTACCCCTTCCCCCTGATTTCCCCTGAAATTCCCTCTCCTCTCCCCTCTGGTCACAGTCTGCCTGTTTTCAATTTCAGTATCTTTGGTTATATTTTGCTTGTTTATTTGTTTTGTTATTTAGGTTCCTCTTAAAGGTGAGATCATATGGTCTTTCACTGCCTGGCTTATTTCACTTAGCATAATGCTTTCCAGTTCCAACCATGCTGTCACAAAGGGTAAGAGCTCCTTCTTTCTTTCTGCTGCATAGAATTCCATTGTGTAAATGTGCCATAGTTTTTTGATTCATTCATTTACTGATGGGCACCTAGGTTGCTTCCAACACTTGGCTATTGTAAATTGTGCTGCTATGAACATTGGGGGCATAGGTTATTTTGGATCAGTGTTTCAGGGTTCTTAGGATATACTCCTAACAGTGGAATTGCTGGGTCAAAAGGCATGTTCATTTTTAGTTTTCTTAGAAAATTCCATACTGTTTTCCATAGTGGGTGTACCAGTCTGTAATCCCACCAACAGTGAACTAGGGTCCCCTTTTTCCCACAACCTCTCCAACATTTGTTTGTTGCTTTGTTTATGATAGCCATTCTGACCAGTGTGAAATGGTATCACACTGTGCTTTTAATTTGCATCTCTCTGATAGCTAGCGATATTGAGCATCTTTTCATGTGTCTCTGGACCCTCTGTGTGTCCTCCTTGGAGAAGTGTCTGTTCAAGTCCTTTGCCCACTTTTTAATTGGGTTGCTTGTCTTCTTAGAGTGGAGTAAGTTCTTTGTATATTTTGGAGATTAAACCCTTGCCTGAGGTGTCACTGGCAAACATGTTTTCCTATGCAGTTAGTTCTCTTTTTATTTTAATACTGTTTTCTTTGGCTGTGCAGAAGTTTTTATTGTTGGGTTTTTTTTTAATGAGATCCCATTTGTTTATTCTTTCCTTCACATCCCTTGCTCTAGGGGACATATCAGTAAATATGTTGCTGCATGAAATATCTGAGATTTTTCTGCCAATGTTTTCCTCTAGAACGTTAATGGTGTTGTGGCTTATATTTAAATCTTTTATCCACCTTGAATTTATTTTTGCATATGGTATAAGCTGGTGCTTGTGTTTCATTTTTTTGCACATAGTTGTCCAGTTCTCCCAACAGCATTTGTTAAAGAGGCTATTTTTACTCCATTTTATGTTACTTCCCCCTTTGTTGAATATTAATTGTCTGTAGAGATTTGGGATTACTTCTGGGCTCTCTGTTCTGTTCCACTGGTCCATGTTCCTGTTTTTATGCCATTAACCAGGCTGTTTTGATTACAGTGGCTTTGTAATACAGTTTGGTATCACATATTGTGATCTCTCCTGCTTTGCTGTTGTTTCTCAAAATTGCAGCAGCTATTTAAGGTTGTTTATGGTTCCATATAAATTTTTGAAGTGTTTGTTCTATATCTATGAAATATGCCATCGATACTTTAATAGGTATTGCATTGAATCTGTAAATTGCTTTGGGTAGTATGGACATTTTGATGATGTTAATTCTCCCAACCCATGAATATGGTATATGTTTCCATTTGTTTGTATCTTCCTTGATTTCTTTCTTCAGTGTTGTGTAGTTTTCTGCATACAAGTCTTTTACCTCCTTGGTTAGGTTTATTCCTAGGTATTTTATTTTTCTTTTTGCTATATCAAATGGGATTTTTTTCTTGATTTCTGCTTCTACTGTTTCATTGTTGGTATTCTGAATATTGACTTTGTATCCCACTGTTTTGCCTAATTCATTTATTAGGTCGAGCAGTTTTTTGGTAGAGTCTATAGGACTTTCCATGTACACTATCATGTCATCTGCAAACAATGACAGTTTTGCTTCCTCCTTTCCAATTTGGATTACTTCTATTTCCTTTCTTTGTCTAATTGCTGTGGCTAAAACTTCCAATACTATATTGAATAGAAGTGGTGAAAGTGGACAACCTTGTCTTGTTCCTGATCTTAGTAGCAAAGCTTTTAGTTTTCCCTACTGAGTATTATGTTGGCTGTAGGTCTCTCATAGATGGCCTTTATTATGTTGAGGAATGCTTCCTCTACTGCCACTTTGCTGAGTGTTTTAATCATAAATGGGTGCTGTATCTTAACAAATGCTTTTTCCACATTTATTGATATAATCATGTGATTTTTTCCTTGCTTTTGTTTATGTGATTTGTGAATCAGCATTACATTTACTAATTTGTGAATATCAAACCATTCTTTCATCCCTGGGATGAATCCCACTTGGTCATGGTTTATGATCTTTTTAATGTATTGTAGGATGTGGTTTGCCAATATTTTGTTGAGGATTTCAGCGCCTATATTCATCAGTGATATTGGCCTGAAGTTTTCTTTCTTTGTTGTGTCTTTATCTGGTTTTGGGATTAGGATGATGCTGGCTTCATAAAAAGAGTTTCAGACTCTTCCATCATTTTGGATTTTTTGAAATAGTCTGTGAAGGATAGGGGTTAGCTCTTCCTTAAATGCTTTGTAGAATTCTCTTGTGAATTCTGGTCCAGGGATTTTGTGTATTGGGAGATTTTTTATTACTGCTTCAATTTCATCTGCTGTCATTGGTCTGTTTAGGCTTTCTGCTTCTTCTTCACTGAGTTTTGGAAGATTATATTTTTCTAGAAATTTGTTCATTTCACCCCGGTTTTAAAATTTTTTGGCATATAGTTGTTCATAGTAATTTCTTATAATCATTTGCATTCTTGTGGTACCAGTTGTAATCTCTCCTCTTTCATTTCTGATTGTGTTTATTTGGGTCCTCATTCTTTTTTTTTTCTTGATTGACAAGAAAGGCTTAAAGGCTTGTCAATTTTGTTTATCTTTTCTAAGAACAAGCTCTTGAATTCATTGATCCTTAGAATTGTACTTTTAGTTTCTCTGTCTATTAATTCTGCTCTGATCTTGGTTATTTCCTTCCTTCTACTTGATCTGGGCTGTCTTTGTTCTTCAAATTCTTGTAGGTGTAGGGTTAGGTTGTTTGTTTGAAATATTTCTATCTTTTTTAGGTAGGTCTGCATTGCTATGAACTTCCCTCTCAGGACTGCCTTTGCTGTGTCCCATAAGTTTTGAGTTGTTGGGAGATCATTTTTGTTTGTTTCCAGAAACCTTTTGATTTTTTCCCTAGTCTCATTCTTGACCCATTTATTGTTTAATAGCATGTTATTCAATCTCTATGAGTTAGAGTGTTTTGGGTTTTTTCCCTTGGGGTTGGTTTCTAGTTTCAGTCCATTGTGGTCAGAGAAAATGCTTGGTATGATTTCAATTTTGTTGAATTTGTTGAGGCTGGTTTTGTGTCCTATCATGTGGTCTATCTTTGAAAACGTTCCATGTGCATTTGGAAAGAATGTGTATTTAGCTTCTTTGGGATGAAGGCCTCTATATATATCAGTTAAGTCCATTTCATCTAGGACATTGTTCAATGCCACAATATCTTTGTTGATATTTTATTTGGAAGATGTGTCCATTTTTGACAGTGGGGTATTAAAATTTTCTACTATAATTGTGTTGCTATCAATATCTTTCTTGAAGTTCTCTATGATTTTCTTTATATATTTGGGTGCTCTTATGTTGGATGCATATATATTTACAATGTTTATGTCTTCTTAGTGGATTCTTCCCTTGAGTATTATGTAGTGACCTCCTGGGTCTCTCTTTATGTCGCTTTTTTGAAGTCTATTTTATCTGATATGAGTATTGGTACCTGGGCTTTTCTTTTTTGTTCATTTACTTGGAAAATTTGTTTCCAGCCCTTCAGTTTCAGTCTGTGTAGGTGTTTTGTCCTGAGATGGGTCTCTTGTAGGCAGCATATGTGTGAGTCATGGTTTCCTATCCATTCAGCTATTCTATGTCTTTTGATTGGAGCATTTAACCCATTTATGTTTTAGGTTATTAATAGGTACTTATTCATTGCCATTTTGTACCTGTGTTCCTCTTTCTTTCTCTTTTTTTTCCTTCCATTTCTTAAAGCAGTCTTTTTAGCATCTCTTGCAGAGCTAGTTTGGTGGAGGTGTATTCTTTTAGAGTTTTTTTGTCTGGAAATCTCCTTATTTGGCCTTCTATCTTGATTGGGAGCCTTGCTGGGTAAAGTAGCTTTGGTTGCAGGCCTCTGGTTCTCATTACTTGTAATATTTCTTGCCATACTCTTCTTGCTTGGAGCGTTTCCACTGAGAAGTCAGCTGCTAACCTTGTCAAGGCTCCCTTATATGTTACTTCCTGGTTCTCCCTTGCTGCCTTTAAGATTTTCTCTTTGTCTTGGAATTTTGCCATTTTAATGATGATGTGTCTTGGAGTAGGCCTCTTTGGGTTCCTCTTGATTGGGACTCTCTGTGTTTCCTGTATTTGTATGACTTTTTCTCTTATCAAATTAGAGAAGTTTTCCATCATTACTTTTTCAAATAGGTTTTCTATCCCTTGCTCTTATTCTCTCTCTGGTATCCCTATTATATGGATATTATTACATTTCATATTGTTTTGCATTTCTCTTAATCCCTCTCCATTCTTTCTGAGCCTCTTTCCCTTTTCTTGCTCTTTCTGAGGGTTTTTTTCTACTTTGTCCTCCAACTTGCTGATCTGATCTTCTGCTTCATCGATCCTGCTTTTGATTCCTTCTACTGTGTTCTTCAGTTCAGAAATTGTATTCATTTCCTCTTGGCCCGTGTCGATAGTTTCTATTTCCTTTTTTTTATTTTTAATTTATTTTTTATTGATTATGCCATTACAGTTGTTCTATTCTCCCCTTCATTCCCCTCCACCCTACCCCCCATCCCCACCATTACCCCCCCTTTAGTTTATGACCATGTGTCTCAAGTTCTTTAGATTCTATATTTCCCATACTATTCCTTTTTCATGTGGATATATTTTGCAGTGAATTCATTGTAGTTTCTGGTAATTCACTATGAGGTCATGAAGGTTCCTGATAACCATTGCTTTCAACTCAGTATCTGATAGTTGTGTGCCTCTATTTTATTTAGCATTCTTTCTAAGGCTTCATCCTTTCGTTTCATTTGGGGATTGTTTGTTTGTCTTCCCATTTTTGTGAGACTCTTCTTATTCATCTCAGCTTTTTAAATTGGTCTGGCTCCCTGGGTATGTGGTGTGAACTTCTGTGGTAGAATACCTGTGAGATTCAGTGGAACGGTCTCTTTGATCTCCTGAGCTGATTGGTCATGGGCTGTCATTTAAGTTGGCTCTGTGTTTGTCTTTGGGTTTTGATTGTTGTTTGGTCTTTCTTTGGTGGGTCCTTCCCACCAGCTGGTTAACTTAGGGTCACTCTGTCCACCACCTCTTGTATTTTGTTGTGCTTTTGAGGGCAGATTGTGTTGAAGCTGGTTCTTCTGTGAGTACAAGGTTTTGAGGATTCTCACTTGCTCTTGTTTAGTTGTTTATACTGGGTAGTTTCTCCACTATTTAGTTGTATTTCCAGATAGGTCCTGGATTGTAGTTTGTGTGGTTTCCATTCTCTCCTTCACCTTCTTGTGTTGTTATCTGTTGGTGGTTTCTTTGTTGTTGGGTTTCTTCTTCCAGTGGGTATCCTGGTGTTCACAACTTCCACCTACTCTTTTTTGTCTTACCCCTCCAAGGGTTGGAGGGGTAAGACAAAATGGCTTGAGACAGCAGAACAGTATTCTATGATATTTACAGTAGCAGCCAGGAGAGAAGAGTTAGGAGATCCTTTGGCTATGTATAGTGTAAACTGTGATCTTCTACCCAACTAGCTACTTTCTAGAAAGTTTGGAAAGAAGATAAGACTCTTGTTGGGGAAGGAAGGATCGTGAGTTGGATCTAGGAAGCAGTGAAGTTGTGGAAGGTCAAATTCTGAGGTAAGGTGAAATAAAAGAATAGTAGATATGTGTAGTGTGTGAGAGTATAGAGTTAACCACAACAATAACAGAGTTCAGGAAACTGTGAAGTGGGCTAAGAACTGGGAGAGGTGTTGTGAAGTATTTACAATTGTATGAAACAGTCATTATTCTAATATTTATTCTGTCTTGCTGTCTGAAGCAGGCCGAGAAGAAACTGGTATGACTTTTCTTCCTTCCTGATCTGCACTCAGCCTCCCATGCACTCTCCACAGAGCTAGCCTGGAACCTCTTCCTGGAGCCTTGGGTGTGGAATCCAGGTCTTCCTCAGAGTGCACTTTCCCAGGGGTTACTGCTGTGGGCTGGGGTGCGGGGGTGCACTGGCTTGGCCAGGGTTCCTTGGTCCCACAGGTTTAGGCGGGCACCCTTCCCAGTGCTATTGGGTTGCACAGGGCCTTCTTCAAAACCTTCCACACAACCTTGGGATCGCTGCCCCTCTGGGTGGGGAGGAGGTCTGAATGACTGCTGCAGAAGAATTCCCCAAACGGTGTCTCTCTTTTTTTACTTTTTATTTTTGAGAAATTCTTCCTACTGAAGCCTGCTGCTCCATATAGAGGCCTGGCCTCTTGTACAGCCCAGTTCTCCAGCCAGACAGGTAACTATCTGGGTCAGGGACAATCACTGTGCAACTCTCAACTCTCCCTAACCAGCTTCCACAGACTCTGTGGGTGCTCACAGCCCCTTTGAGTTTGCCACTTAGTCCTTATTCCCCTCTCTGGGACTTCAAGTAAACAGGTCTCTCTCCGTGCTGCTCAAACCTTGTTTGGCAGGGGAGGGAGCAGTTGACCCGGCTCTCTCCCAAGGACCTTGTGACAGCCCCGGTGGGTGCCTGGCCTGGGGTTGCAGCCGCTCTGGTTTCCATGCTGGTCCTTGGGCCCTTATTGCTCTTAAGGACTCTCCTTACCTTCTGGTTTTTCAGTGTCCACTAAAATTTTTGGTTTTCTATTTTCATATATGCTGGGGTACTGTTGGCTGTTTGCTCTGTTCCTCTGTAGATAGGCTAGGTTTTTCTCCCATGTGTGGAGGGAAGTGGAATCTGCTCCCTCCTACCTTGCTGCCATCTTCTTCCTCTCTAAAGGGCAGTTTAATCTATATGGTGCTAAAATGGAAAAATCTCCAAGATGCATTATAAAATAAAAAAATACAGGACAGTGTATATAGAATTCTTGTGTTTATCAATATATGAATGTTGACACATTGCATGCATGTGTGTGAATGTAACCATGTAACACACTGTGAACATACACACTGACAAGCAAAGACCCTAAGCAAAATTATGTGAGGAAACAGGTAATGAAAAGAAGAACACGTATGCAGTGAGGTAAGTGCTCACTATGTGGAGTTTTATTATCTCCATCAAAAGTCTTGCCATTCTGCAAAAGATCAGTGAACTTATTTTCTTGTGGTGTGTTGCTGTGTGCACACCACAGAGGCTGATAAGAACTCAGAACCTGCCTGATTCAGAGCCACAACTCATTTAGAATATAAGGATAGAGAACACAGATACAGCTTGAGCACTTTCTACAAAAATGATAAGCCTCTTATCTCCATTACTGAGAATTTTAAGTTCTATCTTAAAGTTAAGTCTTCAGTTTGCGTCTGGTTAAAGAAGTAAATGCAGGTCTATAACAGATTCCTGAAAAATCCAGGTTGTAAAATCCAGTAATGAGTAAGGCATTCTCACCCCATAAATCTATACCTACAGACTACAAATGGGTCATGAGGAGAATCCAATTTGTAGAGAACTTGAGGTTCCTCTTAACCTTGACCATTGGTGAGGTACTTTGTTTCAGATCAAAGATTAAGATCAGTATATCATTCCTGCTCTTGCATGACCAGTGGAAATCTTCTATGTGCTTAGGTTCATCCTGAGTAAAGAAAGCAAATCTCACAAATGAGCAACTATTCTCTGCATTTGCTGCCACTGAGTGACCCAAGAGTTCTGTGATGACTTAGAGATTACAAGGTACAGTCCCCACTCTGCTTACTGTTATTTAGCACTATTATCTCTCTTCTTCCTCCCCTGTGGCTGTTGCCTATAGCAGTTCTAAAGTTACTGTTCATGTAGAACGTTCAAATACTGCAGAATGAGAAGAACATCTCATTCCTTTGAAGAGCTAAAGGTAAAAGACACAGAGATCATTAGAGCATCTCCTATACAAATTGCATAAAATGAAATGTATATTTGATAGTTTCATAATATTTTTTTGCTTTGGATTCCCAAACTTTTCTAAAAATGCTGATGTGTAAGGTATAAAATATTTTAGTATGTTATAGAACCATAGTAAAGGTAGAAACATTCTAGAATGTTAACATTAAAATTATTGGCTAGGGCTCTATCATGGGCCACAGTGAGTCTGTTGTCTCCTGTAATTATGTTCAAAGTGTGCATTTGTGATTACATACAACTGTTTGAACAGACAATTGCTAACTTTCATTAACTCTTTTTAAAATATATTTTATTGATTATGCCATTACAGTTGTTCTATTTCCCCCCTTCATTCCCATCCACCCTGCATACCCCTCCCCCACCATTCCCCCTTTAGTTTATGACCACCTGCCTCAAGTTCTTTAGATTCTATATTTCCCATAATATTCTTGGCCTCCCCCTTACCTATTTTCTACCTATTGTCTATGATACTTATTTTCTGTACCTTCTCCCCCTTTCTCCTTCTCCCACTACCCTGTTGCTAACCCTCCATGTGATCTTTATTTCTATGGTTCTGCTCCTGATCTAGCTGTCCTCTTAGTTTGATTTTGTTTTAGGTGTGGTTCTTAATAACTGTGAGTTTGCTGTCCTTTCACTGTTCATCTTTTTTATCTTCTTTTTCTTAGGTAAGTCCCTTTAACATTTCATATAATAAGGGCTTGGTGATGATGAACTCCTTGAACTTGATCTTATCTGAGAAGCACTTTATCTGTCCTTCCATTCTAAATGAAAGCTTTTCTGGATAGAGCAATCTTGGATATAGGTCTTTGGATTTCATGACTTGGAATACTTCTTTCTAGCCCTTTCTTGCCTGTAAGGTCTATTTTGAGAAATCTGCTGACAGTCTGATGGGAAATCCTTTGTAGGTGACTGTCCCCTTAGCTCTTGCTGCTTCTAGGATTCTCTCCTTCATTTTCATCTTGGCTAATATAATGATGATGTGCCTTGGTGTGTTCCTTCTTGGTTCCAACTTCTTTGGGACTCTCTGGGATTCCTGGATTTTCTGGAAGTCTATTTCCTTTGCCAGATTGGGGGAAATTCTCCCTTATTATTTGTTCAAATAAGTTTTCCACTTGTGGCTGTTCCTCTTCCTCTTCTGGTACCCCTATAATTCTGATGTTGGAACATTTATAGATGTTCTGAAGGTTCCTAAGCCTCTCATTGTTTTGAATTCTTGTTTCTTTATCCTTTTCTGTTTGGTCATTTTTTTCCTCTTTCTGATCAACTCCTTTTGATTTGAGTCCCAGTTTCCTTTCCATTACTGTTGGTTTCCTGTGCATTTCCATTCATTTCAATTAGTTTAGCCTTCATATGTTCCTCTAATTTGTGACTAAAATCAACCAGTTCTGTGAGCATCCTGATCACCAGTGTTTTGAACTATGCATCTGGAAGTTTGACTATTTCTTCATTGCTTAGATTTATCAGCTCTGGGGCTCTGAGTTGTTCTTGAGCCATGTTTTGATCTGTTTGTGCCTGTTATGTATGAGGAGCAGAGCCTTAGGTGTTCACCAGGGTGGGGCCCCCCAGGTCGCTGGTTTGTGACGCTGTATGTGGGGGCCGGGTCAGAGAGGAACAATGGTGGTTTCCTCTGCAGCTTCCCGCCACTGGGGCCTGCACAGTCTGTCTCACCGTTCGCTCCTTCACTGGTTTATCTGTGCGCAAATGTGTGACTGTGGTCAGCCCTCAGTGAGTCCACTGCCTTATGCCCTCAGTGGGACCCAGCAGTTCGCCTGCTGTTCCACAACTGGGATCCGCCCAAGGCTGCCAGTGTGCCTGGGTGGTGTACCCGGGTCAGTCTGCTGGATCTTTCCCGCCCAACCCTGCTCTGCTGCTGGCTCTGCCCCTCTTATAGGTTTGGCTAAAGGGTTTGTTGTTGTCAGACTTTCGTATAGTTCAATTTCTGTGCTTTGGCTGCATTTTTGTTGCTAAAACTTTGTTGTTTTTAAACTTGATTGTGCGAAAAGGCACAGTGCTTCTACCTATGCCTCCATCTTGGTGGAAGTCCTCTCATTAACTCTTTAACAGGGATAGTTGCCCCATAAGAGGTTAAGAGGATTCAGCTCCTAAGTACTTTATGCTTCATAATAATTTTTGTTCAAGAAAATTACAGAATAAAGTACTTGACAAAGTCTTCCACACAAATAAATTGTTAATATTTATGTGCAAGTTGCTGTGCATATGTGTGCATTTTTGTTATGTGTATGTTAGTGGTATGAAATCACTAGTTCTTTTTTGTGTACAATTCAATCTGAGGTGGGTATCTTGGAAACCATATAAATACATAAATATATATGTTCACGTATATAAATATATAAAAACATTTATAAATATTTATATACATATAAATATATGGATAATATAATAATATATACAAGTATTCATATATATTTATGCGTAAATATATAAAATATACTTTATATATATGCTTTCCAAGATACCCATCTCAAATTGAGATTTATATTTATATATAAATATATAAATAAATGTAAATATATATATATTCTTATCCATTCAGCTACCCTATTTTTTTTTGTTAGAGCATTTAAGCCATTTACATTTAAGGTGATTATTGATAAATACTTATTTAATGCCATTTTATTTCTTTACTGTTTTCCTTTTTCTTCCTTTTTTTCTTAAAGCATGCCTTTTACATTTGTTGCCATGTTGGTTCGGTGTTAACAAACTCATTTTGTTTTCTCTTGTCTAGGAAGCTCTTTGTTTCTCCTTCAGATTTAAATGAGAGCCTTGCTGGGTAAAGTAGTCTTGGTTGTAGGTCCTTCCTTTCCATTACCTTGAATATTTTATGCCAATTCCTTCTGGTCTGAAATGTTGTTGTGAGAAGTCAGATGACAGTCTAATTGGAGCTCCCTTGTAGATAACTAACTGCTCTTCTCTTGTGGCCTTTAAGATTCTCTCCTTGTCTTTAAGCTTTTTCATTGTAATCATGATATGTCTTGGTGTAGGCCTCTTTGGGTTCTTCTTGTTTGGGACTCTCTGTACTTCCTGGACTTGTATGTCTTTTTCCTTGACCAAATTAGGGGAGTTTTCCATCATTATTTTTTAAATAGGTTCTTGATACCTTGCTCACTCTCTTCTCTTGGGTGCTCCATGATGCAGATATTGTTACTTTCATGTTGTCTCAAATGTTTCTTAAGTTCTCATTAAAATTTTTTTTCTTTTTACTGCTTTGGGTGTTTTTTATTGTCTTCCAAATTGCTGATTTAACCTCTGTTTCATCTAATCAATTGCTTATTACTTCCGGTATATTATTTATTTCAGGTATAACGTTTTTTAATTTGATTGGTGCTTTTTATGGTTTCTATGTCATTTTTCACGCTATAGAGTGTCCTTATAATCATTACTCTAAAGTCTCTATCTGATGAATTGCTTGCCTCTATTGTATTTAATTCTTTTTGTGGAGAATTCTCTTGTTCTTTGATTTTGGGCCTATTTGTTTTTCTTCCCATTTTGGATGCTTCTTTGTATTTGTTTCTATGTTTTAGGTAGAATTGCAAAGACTCAGATGCAGACCTAGACACTGTCTGTGACTGGCCCTGGGCAACCTGTTTAGGGCTATCAGTGATTCGTAGCTTGTGGCTTCCTCTGCTGAGCCTGTTTGTGTGAAGCTAGAACAAGGCTGTGCACCAAGGCTAGATTTTTCCAGTAATGAGCCCAGGGGAGGTGCAACTAATGTCTCAGAAGTCCCAGAGATCAATATACATTCCTTTGTCTCTCATGCATTCCCTGCTGGGAACTGGCCTGCAACCCAGGCATGTACCCTGACTGGGAATCGAACTGCCATCCTTTGGTTTGCAGGCCGGTGCTCAATCCACTAAGCTATACCAGCCAGGACTTTGTTAGTTATTCAGTTACATACAATATGTGTGGTTACTTGCTGTAGGGACTACTAAGTGATATTACTTCCACGGAAGTCAAGCTAGTTCACGTTACTAGATTGAATGCCTATTGAGGCAAAGTGGTGACTTTTTAATGCAACAATTTTAATGTTAGAATAATTCCAAAGGTGAATTAGTCAGATCAGAAAAAGGTTATGTTATGGTAACAATATAACATAACCTTTTTCTGATCTGACCGATTTGCCTTTGGAATTATTCTAACTTAGTGGCTTAAAACAACAGCGATGTTTTTCTCTTTTTTACTACTCATTCTGCACATCCATTCTGTGTCACAAAGAGCTCTGCCCCACATTATTTCTACTCATGGATGTGGGCTGATGAAAACTTCTGGAACTACTTGAAAAGTTGCTCATTACCATGACATTAGAAAGAGAATCAGCAAATTGCACACTAACTCTTAAAGTTTTCTGCCTCAAAGTGACACATGTCACATGTGCTCACATCTATTATCACATTAGTGACATGGCCATCACCTAATTTCAGAAGAATGGAGGTACAGTTAACTTTATTACATGTCCAAATGGGGAACCTGGAATATTACTGAACAGTGGAGTTGCCTTAGCAGAAGTACTATTTTGTTTTATGAATGGGAGAGCTAAGGATCAGAATATGTGTAACATGGGTAAGATCAATAGCTAGAACTTGGGCAACATGCAGCATAATGAAGACAGATGTTACTAATAGGGAATCATTATTTGAAAGTATTATCAAACTTAACATTGATTTGATAATTTTGATATTTATTTGAAGTCATTAAATTGTTCAGCTATTCAGTGGAGCAATTAAGTGACAAGTACTGGAGTTTAATGTAAGGTGCCTCAGGACATGAACATTCAATTCTTTTTTTTCCTCCCAGTTCCCCTACCTAGCTCTGTAGTCTTGTGGACTCACCTAACTTGCCTGAGTCTTAGTTTGTTCTCTCAGGTGAGGTTTGGGTTTGCTGCTCTTCCTTTCTGCACTGACAAGCTGTGTAGTAAGCTGAGTGCTTGACTGCCAATCACCTCTGACTTCTAATTCTCCCTTTTCTGTTTTGATCAATGTACCTGATATCCAGCAAGTAGATTAGTAATTTAAGTTGATTTGCAATTCTAAATGACTTCATAGAATTCTAGTTTTGATATCCTTTTTAAAAATCTCAACCTAAAGTATTCTCAAGTTTTTCTATTCCTCAAAATATTCCTCCTCATGATAATTTTCATAAATGCAATTCAAAATGAAGCTGCTGTGTTTTGAAATTGTTTAGTCATTATTGAAAAATTGTCTTCTGTTCAACAATTCCTGACTATTTTATTATGTGGAAGCACCAAATTTAGTGTGGTAGTGTTGTGAAGATATATAAATCACATTCTACTTGTAAGAGACGTAGTTCACCCTAGAGAAACTAAGAAAAAGTTATAGAGCTATTGATTATTTAGAAAAATAAAGCATTGCTGAAATACAGAACTTTTGGCCAAAATTTTAGAGATTTTATATAGAGTGAAAGTAAATCTGAAATATACTTAGATGTCTATATACGATAAGGTCTGTCCAAAAAGCTTCCAGCCATGTAATGTGAAAAAGAGACCTTATTAAAGAAGATATGACATACAATACAATGTACATAGGACCATGATACTTCAGTCCTCTTCAAAATAGGCACCTCATAACCTTAAACACTTCTCCCAGTTGCCATCAGCTGTCCTGTTGTATTTTCCTGAATGTCATAGATGATCTGAAATCTCTTCCCTTTCAAACATAATTTTAGTTTTGAGAAAAGGCAGAAGTCACAGGGTGCCAAATCTGGGCTTTAGTGGGGCTGAGTCACCTAGGTGATTTGATTTTTCACTTAAAATCTCTGCACAAGATATGATGCTTGAGCAGGCTGTTGTGATGAAGTTGCCAATCACCAGTTGCTCATAGCTGTGGCCTTCTGAATCATCCAAAAAGTTTCCATAGAAAACATTTAAGCTTAATGAAAAATTTGATACAGATTAGTAGCTCTACTAGCTCAGTCATTTTGAATGTGATAACTGCACAGTACACGTGCTCCCTCAATGACATCTACCACACCTACTGAATAGTATGGCAAAGTCATCATTTTTCACACATGTGCATTCTAGTCCACTGTCCTTGGCTGCCAGTTACATCTATGTCATGCAAACTTTTCTCTTTATGTTAACAATGGCTGGACTTTTTCTGGACAGACCTCCCGTGTCTTCAGTTTTCACAGAAAATGTTTTTAAAGCATAGCCGACAAAGATATAGAAGTAAAATAAACCAATGATAACACACTAGAGTAAATATTGTCCTGTAGTTGGATTACATTAAGTAAAAATCCAAGAAGAGTGTAATTCAGAATTATTTTTGGCCTTGCCACACTCCTTTGCACCAAGAGTCTCTATTGACTCAGTAGTGCCCGTTAGTTGGTTTTTCCTATTTTATTTGGAATAAAGAGTGAGTCTCTTCTGTTGTTCCACTTTCCTACATTAAAGTATTCACAGAGGAGACTCAGCCTTAGCCCACATCACTTGGCAAGAAGTCAAGTGACTGAGAGCTCATGGTGGTCTGCCAGAAGGTCCTGATGCATCTCTAATGAATTTTATATTAGAGGCAGAGCCTTCATCGGCAGTAGTACTCAGCCAAGGAAGAGCATAGCATGTCCTAGGAAAATGCAGCACAGAAGAACTCTGCATCTGACAAGCTAACTAAAATGTGGCGGTTCTATGTGTGTGGAAGTTCCTGAAAGCTGACTGGAATTTTAAATTTCAAGACAATATTTGAAGGTACTTGGCAACTTTTTTGCAATTTACATTTTTAATTGGTCATTGCCAAGAAATCGCATAATAAAATGACCCATTTAGACAAACACATGAAGATTAGAATTAAATAAGACTAAATGAGTTAAAGGAGTAAAAGTACTTTCTAAACTTTTAAACAATACCCAGCAGTGTATTATTTCATTATGATTTGATTTACAGTTTTGGTTTCCTATGTCTTTAGACATTTTGTGGGGGTTTTTTGGTTAAATGCAAAATGAACATTTTCCAAGGAAAAAGGCTATTGAGGTATGCACATTCACCAAAACAATAAAATGCATTGTCTGAGCAGAAAATATTTTTTCAGAGTTGAATCATAATTTCTCAGTATTGTTATGAGCACACTTAGGTTCTGCACATGTCTTGTCATCCTGTATCTATTGCTTTGTTTTTGCAGAGAACTCTAATGTTCACTAAGTGATTTAACATTTGTGTTTTGTTTCGTCCAAGCTTCATGATAATATCTTAGAATAGATAGGACAGGTGGTATTGTATCTCCATTTTACAGATGAGTAAACCAAGTCTTAGAGAAGCCGAACAACCTTAGCCGAGTAACAGCAGAACAACCTGATCTTAGCCGAGTAACAGCTAAGATCATGCTGTTACTACCTGACTGGTAGGCTGGTCAGACCCCATTATGCTAAATTCATAGCTAGCATTCTCTTCAGTAAATAACTGCCAGACTGTAAGCCTGGTGAGGGCAAGGACCAGGTGTTCTCAGTCCAGGATCAGGAGACCTGGTGTTCTCCTTTGTATTTCCATGCTTTAGCATTGTGATCACCCAGAGAATACACAGTATACATATTTACTGATTGACTGATTATACTCAGCTTGTCATTAATTCTATAGAATTAAGTGTCTAAAGAAAAGAAGCATCCTCATCACAAACAGAGTGCTTCTGTTTAGGAAAACACAACTTCTCTAAAAAAAGTCCTGGCACTTGCATAGTTTTTAATTCCATCAACTATTTTATCATCTGGTCATTTAGTTGTTAGAGATCTCTTACATATCTAAGACTGGAATTTTTAAAAGTATCTCATCTGTCAATGAAACTCATGAAATCAAGCATGAGGCTCAGTTCACATTTGTCACCTCAAAACCTTTCTGAAAAATAAATCAATATTACTTTTAAATATAGGAAACAGCCTAATGTTATGAAAGAAATTATGAGCATCTTCAAGGAATTTGGATTCATTTTCTGTCTCTTGACCTATCTGTTTCCTAGACCTCTGTCAAGGCTACCTGGCTGGCATAGCCACAGTGTTTGATCATTTAGCAACTATGGCACATGTTGTCTACATTGTAGGCTAAGTTGGAATTGAGACTAGGTGTTACTGAGATAAGTTATCCCTATTTCCCCAGAAAGCAAAGAAAAGGATGGTAGAAGAATCTCAGCCACTGAAAATATAAAAAACTAGACCTCACAGGGACCTAATTACTAAATCTGGAAAGTAAAATGAGGTTGTTATCAGAGAGACCAATAGCTGGGTCTGTTTTGGGAACTAAAATATAAATCAAGGAACGACAGCCTCCTTACTAACTTGAGTTCACTCACTGTGCAGACAGGGAGCTCTTGCAGAGGGGTTATCCGATGCCCGTGAGTGAGTAATGAATGGTCTGCAGGGCTAAGACACAGCAGTGGGGGGCAGGGTGATATTAGGTGGAGGCACATGAAACTAACATCCTGGAAGGCAATAAAGAGGGCTGAAAGAAGAGGACTTTGCCCATATTCCTTTTGATATTTTGTTCCTATCAAAATAAAACTGACCATTTTGTAGCCAAGGCAGTGGGAGAAGGTCCTGAGTTTAGCTCTCTCAGCTCACACATAGGTAGCTGGTTTCCAGCAGGCTTGTGGTCCTTGGGGAAATTGTGGAAAGTAAATGATGCTGGACCAATAGCTTTCTGGGGATGTTGCCATGGTCTTGATGGATGGGCCAGCCAGGCCAGGTATAGAATGAGATTCTAAGGTAGATGAGTATGTCTTTCAACAGTGTGAGCAAGCCTAAGGGGATCTGAACCAGTGGGTACTCCTGCTGGTTCTGATTCAGCCCAGAAAAAATAATCAGGAACTCACATGCTGCAGATGTCCAGCACATGAGAGCAGGTTGAACCATACAGGACATCAATGGCCAGTGAAAATTGAGAGAAAAACATGCATGGCACCTTCTGTGGTGGTCACTGAAAAGCTGCCATTGTTGGGCACAGTAGAGGTGTGACACTTTAAAGAACTGACCTTCCACCTGAAAGGTACTGTAGTAAACTAAGAGGAGATGGGACTGAAAGCAGGTGAGATACCATTAACTAGAAAATTTGTTTTCTGCTCCTCAGTAGAGTAGAAGGGTGCAAGGAAGATGAGATCAATTACAGATAAATGCAAAAACCTCATTTTTGGTGCACATTTGAGTATGTTAAACATATTTGTATCACACTGTATGTGGACTGTTGAAACTGGAGAGTTCGGTGAAGGATTTTGCTTTAAAATGTGAAAAAGATTTACCTTGATTTTATAAGATCTCAGAATCATTAACCCATTTTATAGATTGTATTAATGGATGAAAGAGCAATTGGAGTATGGAGATTTATTTATGTTTCTAAGGTTTCTATAGAAAATAACTATTCAAACATGGTTACCTATGATGAATGTTTGGGAACTAATATGCATACTCTATGTGTTTATATTTATGGTTGAATATTGGTAAGTTTATATATATGTTAAAAGTATTACATAAGAAGGTATAGCTAGTGCAGAACTGAGGGAGTGCTCACCAAGTGCACAGCTTTTCAACCTCGGCACTGTTCCCAGAAGGCCCGCAGTGATTGGAGGTTACATCTATGATCATTTTGTTTTTACCCTCTTTACAGCATTACATGCTGGATGATTAATAAGTGAATGAATTCCAATTAAGTTAATTAACTTGTTCAAAGTTAATGCGCTTGCTCAAAGAATCATAATTCCCAAGACAAAAGAAACTTTATTGATTTGTAATGCCTTCTAAAACACTACCACATGTTAGATAATAAACAAATAAAGGTCCAGTATACTCAAGGAAGAAGCTATGTTTTTAGGTGGTTTTTATTAATATCAATAAAAGCATCACTGTCTTGGAATAATATTTATGGTTTGTGAATGAAATTATATTAATACCAACTTGAATAAATGTAGCATTATTAAGAAAAACACATATTAAAATATGAATAATTCTACTACAAATTAAGCTAATTTTTAGGTCAATGTGTCCTGAGTTAACACAGTTATATGAAGTCATACCATTTTATTGAATTAGAATTTCTCGTCTAAATAGTCAAATACTTTCAACTGGCCACTTTGTTCATATGAGTTAACTTTTATTTTTGTGACTTCTTCAATACAAGTTGGCTTATACATTCTGCCCCAGAGAGATTGTTCTCCATCTGTGGTGAGCTAAATGCTGCCCTCCCTCCCCCACATCAGTGTAGACTTTCTATCAGACAGAAGCCTGGCCAGGCAGGGTCAGCATAAGTGAAAGTGTGGAGATTAGTGAGGGATTTTTAAAAGCACTGGAGAGATGTTATTAATCCTTTGAAAGTGTGAGCCTTTCTGATATAGCAGTCAGGCTCCTGGGGGAAATCGCACAGGATTCTGTATACTTGATAAGAAGAGTGTAAAGTAAAATGCAATGAACTTAATGGTCCAGAAATTATTATTAGAGGAAATTAATCCCACCTTCAGGAGATTTGTGTCACTTAATGTAGCATTTAAAAGAGGTAAAAGTTCCTTTATATCAACTTGCCTTTCATTTTAAGTGTAAATACATACATTTACATTCTGTCATATGAAGGCAACTGATTTGGCTTTGAATTAATAAAGGTTATGTAGTGTTGGAATAGGAGCCCATAGGGCAGTTGTAGGGTGGGATTCTGGGAGGCGTGTGTATTCCAGTTCTTCTTTAGCTCTCTTCTTACCAACAATTTTATACTTGGGGTACAATTTTGATTATTACTTAAGTTCATTTCAATATTGGTCTCTCAGCAGAGAAAATGTTTCATCTGGTATCAACTCCTACATGGCTACTGCAGCACAACACAACACTACACAACACAACATAACACTACACAACACAACTCAAGAAAAACAAATTAGTACAGAGAACCCCCTCTTCTCTCCACTCACTGACATCTCATCTGTTGGGAGAGGGTGATGAGAAGAGAGGATGTACAGTAGTTGAGAGAAGATATCCTTCAGCAAGTCTTCTCCTCGTCAATTCTACTGTTTCTGGGGCCTATCTGTGGCCACTTTCACTTTTATCAAGAGCTAAGAATGGAAATTAATTTGAAGTTATATTTACGCTGGATATGGAGGCCACAAACCTGTTGTGATTTTCCAGTGAGTGCTTATCAGCCATGGTGGATAAGCCCTTCACAAAAAACAACCTTTCTCATTCACAGAGTTATGAAATTTTAGACTTAGGAGAACCTCAATATTATATGGGTGAAGCCCTTCATTGTAAAAAGAAAACAATTGAAAGAGATAAAGAGAGGTAATCAAAGCCACACAGCTATTTAGTGAGAAATCAGTTTTTTGTCATTATTACATTGTTTTTTGTTTGTTTGTTTGTTTTTGGAAACCTACTCTTAAGTATGAATTAGCCTTCTTCAATTGGGTGCTTTAAATTATTTTTAAATGGTAAAGTTACTTAAGGTATTTTTTTTTTTTAATTTTGAAAATTGTCCCTTGGAAGAGACAAATAGAAATTGGGGGAAAATCGTTTATCAGAAGTAAGGTCAGTCATGGGTTCTGAAAATTGTTCTGAAATAGCTGGAAGATCCAATGGCCTGGTGATTTGAAATGCATAACTAATTAATTCTGTAGAGGTCTCTGATGTGAAGGGAGATTAACATAACACCCAATGCTTCTTCATCTCCTTTTTATTTTAGGATAATTGAGACCCAAAAGTCCAGTGTGTGTATATTGGGTCTGTTTATTACACAAATTAGTTAAGTTCTTCTTCATGGAATTTTGTGTATTCTAGGAGTGAAGAACCCTTGTGGAATAGAACCAAATTTCTTACTAAGGAGTCTGAAGAGTATCTTTGTCATAACAAAATTAAGCCAACATATAATTGTCATTTGCTTTATTCTTATGGAAATGAAACATTAGCATGTGTATAATTGATCTGAAGTCCAGACACATCAAAGACATGAATCTATGTATCTATGTGCTTTAAATCTAATTATAAGGAACTACATATGTTCTTACTCAAAACTTATTTTTGCTTTTTAATTTTTTTTAAATGAAAGGAAATGTTTTTTATTCCATGCCCCTCCCCCAAGCTTTTAAAAATCTCTTTCCTTTTTTCCTCAAATGACCGGAGCTGCAGTCAGCAGCCTCTCTAGGGCTCTTGAACTGAACACTATTCTTTTAAAAATCATCAACACAGGATCTGTTGCCAAGTGGAGAAGCCAATTCTCTCTCCATGCTCTAGGAAGTGTTTCCTTTGTCCCAGGTTGGCATGGAAGTGAAGGACGTGGAACTCAATATTGAAATGGCAGTAAAAGTGTAGCTATTGGATACAAGTTTATTTCTGAATTAAAGCAAATACATCTAGAAAGTCTAGTCAAGATATTCAAATACAAGCCATAAAAAACTCCAAATGGGACTGTGTGGGTATCTCTCACTTGAGACCAATAGAAAACTAAATTTACTTGCTTTATTATCAAAAAGCACACATAAATTTGCTATTACATCAATAATTTGACTCAAGCAGAAAACTTAGAAATTAGTAGAAAATTAATTGTAAGTAATATGACAAAAATCATTTATCAAACCAATATTCGTAGCTAGATATTTGGTCCCAATTTCTTATGAAAATTATAGAATGGATAAAAAATTCCTTATTTTAAAAATATCATTATAAAGTTAAATGCATTAAAAAGGGGGCTACAGAGATTTCAATTTGATGTGAACTTTTGAGAATTCTTTCATGTATTTGATACATGTGTGTTGTTTTGTGTTTTATGCATAATATAATGTGTATGTTTCTACTATTGCATATTAGCATTTGGAAAAATAACATGCTATAAAATATGGTAAAATGTTCATATATGTATATAATTCTGTGAAAGGTAAATAGATGCTTGTATTTTCTAGCTACTTTTATTAGGATTTCTAAAAGGAGTGAATTAGTATTTTCTAATGTATAAGGTGACTTTCATTTGAAAAGTCAAGATTCATTACTAGAATTACAGATGTGTTGTAGGTTATATTTACATGACTATCACATAGTACATATTGCTTTCACATGTAGGTGATGGTTGTGTGTGTGCTTATGTATGTCTGTGCATACTTGTGCATGTGTACATGCACATAAATGTGTGGGTGAAAAAAAAGATGTTTCCTTCTGGAACCATATGCCAAAATAATTTTAACAATAGCTAATATAAGAAAAATTTTCATTCTTAAGACTAATTTTAAAAATCTGTCATGGCTCCTCAACTGGATCACATAGTATATAAACATTTAAATTGTTTCAGTAAACTATTTCAAAATTTTTGAATTGCTAAAAATTAAAGTCTACATATCCAGCTGTCTCTTGAAAGTTCTTACATGCAAACTTAAAATGTCTAAAATAGAGCACTTGATTTTCTCCTCAAATCCGCTCCTCCTCTAATATTTCTCATCTCAGGAAATAACACCAAAATTCACCAAATTGTTCTATGCATTTTACATGGGTGGACCACCCCAAAGCTACAATTATCTTCTAGAAGGCAGGTCCCTTGTACCACAGGCTTCCCCCACTAGGTGAGTGTTCTAGAAAACCATCTATACTAGTACATTAGCTGGCATTGTTATGAGAGGCTGTGTTCAGATTCGGTGAGATTTTTTGAAGACCCTTTCAAAATGTTTGCCCATTTCATGATGGGTGACTTATGAGTGCACCTGCCCACACTGCACTGAGTGTTCAGCAGTTTTTGACCCCCAAAAATGTCAGGACCCCTATGCCCTACCCTCCCTATTCACCAGATCCCGCCCCAAGAAACTTCTTTCTTGCTTCCCTGGATGAAGAAGTCCTCAAAGGGAAACTTTTTGCTGATGTGGAAGAAGTAAAACAAAAAATGGCAGAAGTACTAGATAGAAGGCATAAAAATCAACAAGTTCAAAACCTGTTTTGAGGAGTGAAAAAAATGTCTTGGTTGGTGTATTGTATCAAATGGAGAGTACTTTGACAAAATTAAATAGATCATACAAACTTATTATAGTCAATTCCTCTATTATAGTTTCCTATTGAGGACACCTCCTAAAACTGTGAAATTCATTTCTATCACTAAGAGTGTCTTATTTGTGGTAGAAACAATTTTTAAAAGATCAAAAATAAAATGAGTAGAATAATCCAAGCAATCTATAAGTAAGTTGATATAAGCTTGTGTGGCTTATGCAATATAATATATATGAGGGATTAAGAAGAAATCAAATAATATGGCAAACTGAGCCATTTAAACACATGTGGAGAACTGGTTAACAAATTGCATGCATTAGGTAGGCTTATCTATTGGGCATACTCATGACTATTTCTTGCTCCTTTTACTCAATGCATGTTCAATGAGTGCTTACTTTATGGTCTGCTGGGCTAGGTACTGGGATAAAGGTTGGCTCAGGCACAACTTTGCCTTCCTGGATTTCAGAAAAGATCCATTTCATCTCCTGATTGAGCCATTAAAAGTCATTTTGTATTTTCCAGAGCTTATATTTCTTGTTACTTGCAGGATGACCACCTTATGTAGCCAATTACACATCACCATCTGCTAAACTCAGGGCAGCCTCACGGAGGTCAAGTCCCATGTCAATAGCCACATTTTATGAAATTATCTGTGTCTTTGGCAAGATCTTTGAGCCCAAGCTCATGTCCTGAACCAGCTACCAGGTATAGTAGGTTTTCTACTCTTCTCTGCTACTCACCAGGACTTTTGGAATTTGGATTTATTATCTCTCTTAATTCTTACTGCTTGAGCCTTCAAGCCCTGCAGTGGAACAGGATGAGATTTCAACCAGGGGTCAGAAAACTGAGCCTTGAGTTGAGAAGAGACCATGAGACTATAGTCTCAAAACCAGAGCTCTTACATTGATAGGTTTCAGTTTTCCGAACAAAGAATTTAAGGAATTTTAAGAATCTCTAGGCTCCTTTTAGCTTCCATCCCTCTTCTCTTTATAAATAACAACAAATGGAAAATACAACCTTGTGAATCTCATATGGTCTATTTTCCCATATCTCCTTTGTAGGTGTGAATAAGTGTCACTGCCTATAATGAGGAGAGTGTTGCTATTTTCACCAAAATCATCCCCACAGTAGAATGTCCCACCTGAGTTCATCACAGAACCTTGAAGCAAAGAGGAATCTTTGCAACCAACCATTCACCCATTATTTGATAGATGAGGAACTTGAGGTCTGAAGAAATCAATGCAGGAGAACCTAGCTCTCTTGACTACCAAACAATCTATTACACTGCCTTCTAAATTTAAACCAATAGGCTAAGATTTTTTAAAGTAAACACTACGCTATACATCTGAAACTAACACAAAATAGTATTGAATGTAAACTTCAACTGAAGAATTAAAAATTTAAAAATAGTATTGCTCTCTGCTTCATTTCAAGATTACAAAATACATTTTGCCTAATTTTGAAAGCTTAGGGATGTTACATCATTATGAACTCGATGTAATAGTCAATTGCACAGTACTGGTGTCAGAGCTTATATCACGTCACAGTTATATCACTGATCAGCTGTGTGATGTAGAGCATATCATTAAATCTCTCTCATCTTCAGTACCCTTGCCTAAAAAGTGATGGTAATAATCATTGGTAACAAACTCATTGGGAGTTTATGAGATTTAAATGATACAATGTGCATGGAAAATACTCTAGGGTTCTTGACATATAGTAAAGTGTCAGGTCATTGTTGGATATTAATATTAGAATTACTACTATTTTAATTTGGATGTTACTTAGAACTTTTCTGCATCTTGAGGACTTAGCTGAAATCTTTAACACTAGTGTAAACTCAAGAATTTTCTCTTAATTTCTGTTAAATCTCAACTGCATTTTCCCTTCATAAGGTGTTTCTGTTTCCATTCCTCTATTCATGCATGTCATCTTGTTTGTTTTGAACTTATATTTTGGGCATTCATAGTGAGCCAAGCATTTTGCAAAGGTATTCCTTTACTGAAGATTACATTATATTCTGCACAGCTCCTGATTTCTCAGTCCTTCCCCATTTATCTTTTGCTTCTTGCAGGGCCCAAATGCCAACATGTGCCTCATTAATATAATGTAGCTCTTGGATGAGTAATTTATTCACTCTGGGACTGACCATTTTTCTTTTAAAGAATAGATAGACCCTTCTGGCAGAACTTCCTTGATTCCCCTGGAATGTTCGTGAATAAATGTTCCCTGTGTTATTTTCAGCCCCATATATTTTCCTTGAACTACATCAAACTATAATATTATTTTCAGTATATACCTGTACTCTAAAGGAACCCAGATTCCTTCTGTTTCAGGGATTTCCCAGGTTACTTGTAGACATGAGCGCCATCCATGAGGTGTCACGTTCCTCTATCTAACACAATACCTTTAACTTTTGGTATAGTGACAGCCCAAATCCAAGGGCATTAGAATTATGTGTACAGCCTTCTGAGCAGGATCTTCTGGTGTTTCCTACAGAAGAAAATAAGAAATCTCTTCAGTTTCAGCTGAAGAGATTTGGGACAACTCTTTTAGTAGCTGATAACATATTTTTCTTTAATTTCTAATTTTTTAAAATATCATTCTAGCAAGTCAGGATTGACAAATCAATGTTGTGTTAAATATATGTAGTATTACTTGTCTGGCATTGTTGGAAAATGAGGTGTTCCATATAAATGTATATTCAAGATAATAGAAGCTTATCATTTTTAGGTAATTAAATGTTTTTACATTTTAGTAATATTTCATGGAATGCTAAAACATAATATGTTTAAAAATCTTAAAAATATAATTACCAGAGGACTTCCGCCAAGATGGAGACGTAGATGGAGGATCCACCTCGCCTCTGTGCACAACCAAATCTAAGAACAACTATTTTTAACAGCAGTCACAACCAAGCCACACGGAAAATCGACAATACGGAGTCCAAAGGACAACTAGATACTTGGCTGGACCGGTACGAGGAGCGAGGCCAGCAGCGGAGCAGGTTAGCAAGAAAAAATTCCCGGGGCGGTGCGCGGCAGGCAACCGAGGGCACTGATCGCCAGCCAGCTGGCTGCCTGAGCGCACAGGGAAGAGGCGCAGCGATCGGTCGGTCGGTCGCGCGCATTTACGTGGGGAGAAGCCAGTGAGAAGGGAAGCCGGCGCGGGTCAGCAGGCTCGCGCAATTCCGATCGGATAAACCCCAGGCGTGCGGAGTGACTGGAAACGCTGGGCTAGCGGAGGGGACCGCCATTGCTCCCTCTCTGGCCCCGCCCCCACACACAGCGTCACAAACCAGCGACCTGGGTCGCCCCGTCCTGGTAAACAACTAAGGCTTCGCTCCGCTCACTTAACAGCGCGAACAGACCAAAAATGGCTCTAGGACAACTCAGAGCCCCAGAACCGATAGACCTAAGTGATGAAGAAATAGCCAGTCTTTCAGATGCACAGTTCAAAACACTGGTTATAAGGATCCTTACAGAACTGGTTGACTTTAGCCACAAATTAGAGAAACATATGGAAGCTAAATTAATTGAAATGAATGGGGATACAAAAGATTCCAATAGTAATGGAAAGAAAATTGGGACTCAAATCAAGGGAGAGAACCAGAAGGAAGAAAAAAATGATCAAACAGAAAGGAATGAAGAAATAAGAATTCAGAAAAATGAGGAGAAGATTAGGAACCTCCAGGACATCTTTAAACGTTCCAACATCCGAATTATAGGGGTACCAGAAGAGGAAGAGGAACAGCCACAAGTGGAAAACTTATTTGAACAAATAATAAAGGAGAATTTCCCCAAGATGGCAAAGGAAATAGACTTCCGAGAAATCCAGGAAGCTCAGAGAGTCCCAAAGAAGTTGGACTCAAGAAGGAACACACCAAGGCACATCATAATTACATTAGCCAAGATTAAAATGAAGGAGAGAATCTTAGAAGCAGCAAGAGCTAAGGGGACAGTCACCTACAAAGGAGTTCCCATCAGACTGTCAGCTGATTTCTCAAAAGAGACCTTACAGGCAAGAAGGGGCTGGAAAGAGGTATTCCAAGTCATGAAAACCAAAGATCTACAACCAAGATTGCTCTACCCAGCAAAACTTTCATTTAGAATGGAAGGACAGATAAAGTGCTTCTCAGATAAGACCAAATTCAAGGAGTTCATAATCACCAAGCCCTTATTATATGAAATGTTAAAGGGACTTACCTAAGAAAAAGAAGATAAAAAAGATGAACAGTGAAAGGACAGCAAACTCACAGTTATTAAGACCCACACCTAAAACAAAAGCAAACTAAGAGGATAGCTAGATCAGGAGCAGAACCATAGAAATGAAGATCT
Source organism: Artibeus jamaicensis (assembly GCF_021234435.1). Taxonomy (NCBI): domain Eukaryota; kingdom Metazoa; phylum Chordata; class Mammalia; order Chiroptera; family Phyllostomidae; genus Artibeus; species Artibeus jamaicensis. Next base: position 3,383,138 of record NW_026521887.1, read on the forward strand.
CAGGGAGGGTTAGCAATAGGGGAGTGGGAGGAGGGGAAGGGGGGAGAAGGTACAGAAAATAAGTAGCATAGATAGTAGATAGAAAATACATGGGGGGGGAGGAATAGTAGGGGAAATACAGAATCTAAAGAAATTGAGACACATGTTCATGAACTAAAGGGGGAAATGGTGGGGGAGGGGAATGCAGGGTGGAGGGGAAGGGAGGGGGGAATAGAGCAAATGTAATGGCATAATCAATAAAAAATATATATATATATAATTACCATATTTTACCATGTATAATGCACATTTTTGACCAAATTTCTGAGGGAAAAATAAGGATGCACATTATACATGGGTAGTATTAATTGTGCAACTATACAAATATTTTTAATTCTTTTATTTATACTTATGCATTAAAAGTATAACTCCACAAAGCTCTAATGATATCCATATGCAAAATAATTCCTGGGATATGATAATAGGTTTTGTTTCTAAATATAAATAAATTAAAAATTGAATTAAAAATTTAAATGAAAGATTTTTCCCCGAAAGTTTGTGCTAACAATGTGGGCATGTACTATACATGGGAGTGCATTAATTTTGTTTTTAGCATACCAAAATTGGTAATTTATACAAATAGGAAGGTGAAATAACAATGATTAAGAACACAGACTGGAGTTAAATTGTCAGATTTAACTTGCCTGCTTATCAGTGATGGGACGTCCCACACCGAGCTCAGTCGTACCTCCTATTTCACTATTTGCTTTGATTGTGCCCCTCCATGGAAAGCACAGCATAGTGCCAGGAATTTTGAAAGTGCTCAGTATCTACCAACTGTTGCTTGTTTTATCGCTACTATTAACATTTTCATTTTTATAAGTAAAAAAATACAAACAACCTTCTGGGCAGAAATAGGAGCACATAATTTCAGAAAAGAAATGAAAAGTAATAACTTTCTCATCTATTTGGGTTCTGATTTCACTCTATTTCTACTGAACTGGATTATGTTGACTCATGTTAGAATTATTCAGAAATGGTAGTGACTGTTGAGTTTTCAAAAAGTTCTATACATTTGAACTGAATGTGAATCTTGTATCTTGGAGACATTTTTTCAATGGAGCCACTTTTTACACTTGGAAAAGTTGAGCAGGGGAGTAGGTAACCCTCAAAAGTAGGAAGACTCAGGGTTCACTATTGATGAACTTAGCCAATCTAGACTGTAAATCAGCTCTGTGAATTTGGCTCTGAAAAGTGCTTCTTCATGTTTGGAGTAGGTTTCAGAATAAAAAAAATCTATATAGCAAAAGTACAGAATCAATTTATTTATAAACAAAGAAATTTAATAAGTCTTACAAAAGAACATGAGTCTTGGCCAATAAGATTTTTGTACTAATGTTGTCTTCTGTAGGAATCCTTATATGATAGCCTTGACAGTAGTTGTTATATTTTAATTTTGAAGAGATAGGTTTTGATTACTGAAGACATTGAATACATTGCTGTAATGTGCTACTTGAGTATATACTTGAAATTGTAGAAAATTTCTTGAAGAAATGGTTTTGTTTCATTCTTCACTTAAAAGGTCTGTGTGAGTCCCTTGAATGTGGGGTGCCAACATACTTAAAAATGGTTTATTGTTCCTTACTTATTGACATAGTGGAAGGCAAAGAAGAATGGGATATTGATATCATGTTTCATTTTTTGTTGTGTTCTCTAGCACTAAGATTTTTTATCACAATTAGTTCCTCATGAATAGTAAATATTGCATAGATTGGCATTTAGTCAATAACTCTTATTCATGAAAAATGATTTTCCTTAAACACATTTAGGGTTCATTTATAGTAATCACAGCATATTTTCTTTGAAATTTATACATTGGGTCATAAGTAGTCATTAAGTAAATGAAGTATCTCTTCTCCTGTACTATGAGCATTTAATAAAAAAAAAAAAGAATGAGAGTTTTGAGCACTTTTTCCTCATGTGTTTGCCTCACACAGGCCATGATCTGATGCTTATTCTATACATCAGTGTATTCTTCCAATTGTGAAGCAATATGTATGCAAATGTGTCATGGGAAAATAATTGTTTTTTGTCTTAAATGTTATTGATATCATGTGACTTACAACAGAGTCATCTATTTGAGGAAATATGCAGTAGTTCCCTCCCCCTCCTCTCAAAGCATATTTGTCATTAATTTTGTTACTGATTCTTCATGTTTCTTCTCAATTGCATGATTTTTCCTTCTGTTTTGGATAAAAGTGGAAAATTTTAATTTTGGTTTCCTCTGCTAGCAAATTAATCAGTTTCATACAGAAAAGCATTATTTTACATTGGTTCTGTAAAACCTTGGTTGGCTTACATAAGATGCCACTCTGGATTTCTTTTTTTGAAAATAACAAGAAGTTTTAGTGATTTTATGCCTTTGTTTGACATACCTAGTAGTGCAGCAAATACATGATACCACAGAAACTCTAGTTCCTTATTCTTTCTTTTTAGATGCTTTTATAAAATCTCACTTGTATGTCCATGTCCTTACACATCCAAATTTATATTTCATATCCCCACTAAAATCTATCACCTTTTATACTTATGGCATTGTTCTTAATTATAGAATTTATATTTCTACTTCTATTTACTAGTTGTAAACTGTAGTTTTTGGCATTGATAAACTTAATATGTATATCTTCATAGTACCAATTCAATGCAAGTATGAAAAATATAAAATGCTATATACAAATGATATGCAAGTTAGGTAAGATGTGATGCTCCATAATTCCACATTAGTTGATATAATGTAAACAAAAGCATTTTTGTAGTGTGTGTATGTGCACATGTGCATGCATGTGTATAATCTTTAAAAACATACTGATTCTAAGTAACTTCAAAGGATTTTTCAGAGAATCGTTCTTACATTTAGATTGGACAGTGCATGTGTATAAAATAAGCTTTTCCTCTACATCTGCCAAACCACCTGCAGACATTTTTATAGCCTGAGGTGGTCTATGGTCATCATGCCAAAAGCAGCGATCTGTGTGCTGTTTTCTTTCCACTATCAGCTGTCATTTTCAGTTGGGCACTCTCCACCTTGATTTCTTTACTTGTAATCTTCTATCCTTTATCACTCAATAAAAACTCAAGACAGTTAGATATCTGAACTCATAAATTTTATTTCATATAGTAAAAAAGAGTAAGTTGTGAAGTAAAAAGTACAGCACACTTCCATGACACGTCCACCACCTGTGCTTTGTGACCACCATTTTTCATGATACTCAGTAGCCTACTTAACTTAATGGTCACTGTCTAATTTCATCTCAGTTACCTTTGCTGGAAACCTGAATTTCCAAGAATTTGAGCGCTACTCCCTATTAATGAAAGCGTACATATATAACATCCAAGTATTATTCTGATAAACTTATAATTCATTCTCATTTAAATAGGTTTTTACTTGTTAAACAATTGTGTTACTTACTTTTGTTTTAAAAGTATTAGCTCAATTAATTCCCTGAATAAGCCTATGATAGGTACTATTTTTTTTTAAATTTTTATTTATTTATTTATCTTTAGAAGGGAAGGGAGGGAGAGAAGGAGAGAAATATCAATGTATGGTTGCTTCTGGTGCATCCCCAGCTGGGAATTGGCCCCTGCTGGGAATTGGCCTGCAACCCAGGCATGTGCCCTGACGGGGAATCGAACCTTGATCTTTTGGTTCACAGGCCTGTGCTCAGTCCACTGAGCTACACCACCCAAGGCTCAAGGTACTGTTATTATGCCTATTTTACAGATGAGAAAACTGAGATGTTAAATATTAAATATCTTGCCCAAGTTCATACATCTACTAGATAGAGGAGCAATGAGTTAAACCTGGACACACTGGCTACAGAGTACTTGTCTGAATCATTATTTCATACAGTCTTTATTCAGCATACTTTTTGGAATGGTATATATAATATAAAAACACCGTATGATTTCACCTATAAGTGGAATCTAATCAAGAAAACAAACAAGTGAGTAAAATGAAACCAGAGACTAGGAAATAAAGAACAAACTGTCAATGGCCATAAGGGAGGGGGAAGGGGGGTAACCAGGGAAAAGAGTGGGAGGGTCAAGTCAAGGAACATTTATAAAGAACCCGTGGACAAAGACAATGGGCAGGGAGAAGACTGAATGTGGATGGAGGGGGGTAGGTAGGGCAGAGGAGAGTAATGGGGGGAAACGAAGACACCTGTAATTGAACAACAATAAAAAATGAGCAAGAAATGAGAGATATTAAATAAGTGTATCAGTACCAAAATCCATTAAAGTATGGGATATGAATCATATTAAATATTTACATAAGTGACTGGAGGAATTTGGAACTGGAAGGGAGCATTTGAATGGGGGGATTAGAAAAAATTTGTGGAGTTAATGCACTTTGGAAATAAACTCTAAGAGTTGGAATTAATTTTCATAAGCATTTGTATTTAGGGAGCCAGTGTTGAAGGGAGTAACCACTGACTACTAAAAAAAATTACAGAAGCAAAGTCTTGGAGTTTGGAATTATAAACCAAGATTGTGTGGGGCACAGTAAGTGTGTGGTTCAGTTGAAATCATGGTGCCCAGAGTGGTAGCTACAACTGAAAAGAAGGTCATGTGGGACCACAGTCTAAAATTCTAGACTAGGATCTAGGGCTTAACTTTGTAAACATATTTTGAATTAGTTTAGTTTTCTATTGAGAAGAAATAAGTGATGTCTGTGTTCCCAAAAGGAAACCATTCTGTGTTTCTAGGGAGCACGGTAGAAAAGCAGGTTGAATGCTGCTGGAGAGGAAACATAGGGGAGAGTGGAGCCCTTGGCCGGGAAATAGGAGAAGAGATCTGGGTGACGAATCTCGTCTACTGAGGATTTTTCAAAGAAAATCCTGTTCCATGTGAAAGGACCCCTCACTTCCACCCCAGTAATTGCCATGGACCTTTGAAAATTAGGAGGAGCCTGGGACAATGGTATTTCTGAAAGCCCAGGGAATGGCACTCATTTGTGCCTGTGATGGGCAATTTAATGTCTTATGAAAAGGTGTTGATAAAGCTAAGAAACAGTTTAGAACCATAATGGATAATCTTATTTCCTCTATTTTTCATTAATAAAATACTTACTAGCTTATAGGCCATCAGCCAACACATACAAGAATGATTCCTAAACTGACAAACAGGACATCTGTTCTTAGCTGATAATGTGCTCCTGCTGCTATTCCATTCAACCTGCAAAACATCATACCTGCATCTTTGATTCCAGGGCATCACAGTGAATGTCTTTATCTCCAGTATTTGAGCCAGACTTATAATGATTTTAAAAGCCTCATGCTTTAAAACTCATTTAATCATTCAAATTCAGAATTATTAAATTAACAAAATTTTTCTTTTGGTACAAATCCTCCCTGGGAATATATGTTTATATGTGTGTGTGTGTGTGTGTGTGTGTGTGTGTGTGTGTGTGTGTGTAAATTGCAGGGATATTCTAAAAAAGTCATTATGAAAAAAGTGATATAATTTATACAATATATCTTTGTCTATACTAAAATATCACTTTATTATAGACAAAAGATAATTTTGATTTTACCAGCTTATATTTCCCATGAAAATCTAATCAAGTGATCAAGTTCATATAGCTTAATTCTGAAATGATTCCATGAAATGATTATAAGTAAATACATCAAGCATGGTATTACATGCATGAAGCAAGAATTCAGAGGAGAAGTCTGGGCCGGAGATATAAAGTTGTTTGTCCTTGGTCTCTAAAAGAGATTTTGAACCAAGTGAATGAATTAGATCATCCAGAAAGAATGTTCTGCACAATCAGTGGGCAACTCCATCCACAATATGACTTAAGTCATACTGAACAAATTAACATGAAGTGGGGTTAGTTTAAAAATATTTATCTCTAAGGGAATACTGCTGCTTACTGCGAAATTTATAATTTTCACCACAACTAAGTAAAGATCCTTAGCACTGAATAGTTTGCTAAATGTTTAGTAATATTCTGAAAGTGGCTAATATTTACAGTGACCATGAAAAGACTGTATTTATGTTCACATCACTGGCAGATGATCAGAAATTCACTGTTCTCATTTTGGAAAACATATTGCCAATAGAAGTCATAATACAAATGGTGTTTGAATTCTCAGGTCATTTCTAAAATCTTCTATTTCCATATCATGAAACATTTGTACCATTATTTATACTTGTGAAAAAATGAAGCTCAGAGAGGCTAAATAATTTGCCTACAAATGCAATGATATACATGAGAGTACTTTATATACAATAAAGCCCTATACAAAGGTATTATTCGTATTATTACTTTGTACATGGATTAGAGTGTCTCCCTGTAACCACTTGTAAAAATGTCTCACTGATTATTTATATGAAAATGTTCTTTTGTGGTAGACAGCATGTCATCTGCAGACTGTTCAATATAAACAGTGTATTTGTATAGAGCTTTCTATAATAAAGGAAAGAAAAGAATCACTTGTCTAAAGAGCACTTGGACCCTGCTGAGCAGTAAATGAGAAACAAGGTGAGACCTTGCTGTTCTGAGAACAGCATGTGGGAGAAGAAAATGCAGGCATGAGTTAGAAGTGAGGTACAGGAAGATTCTGGAGTAGGATGCATGGAGTTGCTCAGTGTGTTTCAACTCCTTTCTTGCCTCTACAGTCTTCTCCTGTGGACAATCTCAGTGGTAGCATCACTCATTATATATGATGACACTGAACTCTGTATTGTGATGGGAGTGGTTAGCTGTTATTGTTTGAAGATACCTTGGTCTGGATTTCTGAAGACCTGAATTCAAGCTAACAGTTGATGTGTCAATGAGAATGAGTCTTGCTCCTTTTTGAGTCTCTGTTGCATCACTGGTCAAATTAAAAATGCCATTAAGTTGGAATTTGAGTTAGCCACCTAATCAAGAATGTTGGAATGATAAGTCTGCATTCTTCATGAATTAGGGAAAATGGTCTGGGCTTTGTATAAATGTAGACTGGGGCCCAAAAGGGTGTTAACTTAGTATGAGTGTAGAAAAAAGTAAAAATAAAAATAGATATTTCTCAAAGGACAAGGTCAAGAAGAGGTTGGATTCTAACAACTGGGTGGATATATCCAGAGCTAAGAAAACTCTGAGAAAAATTTGTGTGCTGAGAAATTCTTAACCTATCACATGCTTGATTTTTTGCATTTAGTTTGTGGCAAAGCTTGAGTACTAAGAATAGACTTGGGTATTATGTCTGTAGGTCCCTGAAAGGCATTGTAGGATACTCACCAAGTGATTGCAGGAAGTGGAGAAAGCCTGAGATTTAGTCAAACCACTGAGAAATTCTCATCTACAGAGGCATGCTGAAAAATGCATGGGAGGCCAACTTATTTTGTCAGCTAAGTCAGTCTGGAGGCAGTGAGATCTAATGAAAAGCACACCTGAGCACCTAATCCTGGATCCACTGCCAGGACCAAGAGAGACCTTGGTAAAGCCATCCTCTATTACCCTTCAATTTTCTAATCTAAAATGGGAGTAATATCCATTCCTTTTTACCTGTGAACATGTTGTGTAGATTAACATGATGGAGTTTGAAAGGTGCAATTTAAATATAATGTGTTATTAAAGTATTATCATTCTAGTTGCTGGTGATTATCTAGAAAGCTTTAAATCACCTGGTTATTTCCGGGATACAGTTTTCATTGTCGGTTGCTATTTCTTCTTTCAAACATGTAACATTTCTTTGTCACCTAGAATAAACTGTATAGTTTTAAGTTTTGGCGTTGTGAACAAAAGTCTGTGTTTCATTGAGTGCATTCAGAATTGTGGCAGCAAGGTTTTTAGGCGTAGGTTGCTGTAGTAATTTGAAAGAGAGAATGTGGGACATCTTTAGAATGAGTTTTTACCTCATCTGAAAATTTTTATTTTGGGGGATAAAGTAAAATTTTGGCCAAGGCCAATGAAATTGTCATATCATTATTTATCAAGAGATAGAATGAAATATGGAAATGCAAAGACTACTGGCATAGCAATTCAATATGCCTGGCATATGTCTGCATTGATTCTATGCATTAATGTATTTATTTTTCAGCTTTTGAAACTATATGTCATTCCTCAGAGGGTTGTCTTGTTTTTGTTGCTTTATTTACAGATATATCTCATTCAACAACTCTGACCTATTTTTTTTCTTTGCCACAAAAGTATATGTATTTTAGGTGGAAACTATTATAGTCTGGCCCATGTAGAATTCTTTGTAGTTCATGTGAAGTGAATGTAGCTTTTTCTAAACCTCTCTTGCCTTTTGACCCCTATATAATCAATACTGGGTTGTTTTCACTCTAACTTATTGGGCAGTTGAAAGAAATGTGATTGAATGTCTGTTTACTTCCTGAGCCAAGATATACCTAACTTGTTATACAAATCAGTGGTTAATAAAACATGGGCTAGGAGATCAATTCTGTGTAGAAAACCATAGTATAAATTTTCCTGAAAGTTTTAGAAAGTAATTTTAATATTAATTTTTTAGAATAGTCTTAAGATTTCCCTCTAATTTCACTACATTTACATACTTGACAATGAATCAAAAGACCCATTTGCACTTTTATGACTTATATTTCCCCTTCAATATTGATAGCTGCTTTTTCTAAAAATATCACTGTATACTTATTCAACATGCTGGTTATTTTACTTCCCCCTAGAACCTTTGATAAACCTCAAAACTCTAGTCACCTTTTCATTGGTTAGTAACTTGTTATCTTGAGAGCTAATGTATACAACTTAGTAAGTTTGAGAAAGTTCTGTTTAAAAAGTACTACTTCTATGATTCTCCTACTGTGTCCATGTACAAGTACTTATTGACTACAACAACAAATTTATTTAAAAAGCAACCAACCTGAAAACTGATTACTTTTAACTCTTGTAGACTTTTGTGTTTTCATTTTCAACAGTGGTGTGCCTTTTCTTCAGCAGAACTCTCACTTTATTTTACTTATAGAGCACCCAAAGAAAACTTTCCAATATGTTTTCAATTAAAATTATTCTAGTTTCCAGTGCTACAATAAATGAGGAAAAAAGGGGGCATTTCTGAGTACATGTCAAAGCTGCTGTTATTTATACAATGCTGAAACATAATGCCCCATAGAAAGAAAGCAAATGGTGACGGGTTGTGCAATTTCCATTTCCTTCACCACTGAACACTGTGCAATCACTTCCTTTCTTTATTTCTTGGGCATGGCCTTCCTGAAAGAGATGCATATACTCTGTCTCACACAAAACTGTGGACATATTCAATAGGTAGTGTGTTTTCCCCACTCTGCTTGTCACATGAACAATAGGGAACATTGTTATTTCTCTCTGTTGTCTACTATGGCATTCAGGTTCTTACCATGCCACGGACATTTTCAGTTCCTGTGATTAGCAGAAAAGAAGAAAACTATGTGTTCCAGCTATTGTCGAAATATTTAAAATGGCTTATAGAGATTAATTTGAAATGACACTGCAGAGCTCAACAATTCATGATGGCTATTTTCATTTATTTGACAATTTTGCATGCTTTTTGTGTGAAAAGGTTTCCTTGGGAAATGACCCTGGTTTATTGATTGTTATTCTAAATGAAATAAGTGTCAAAGCAAATGATGAGTGGGCCCTAACCAATGTGTAAATTACTGAGCTAGATACATTTTCAGTAAACAATTACTGGCAAATAATCAAGAAATGCAAACTAATAAATGATACAACATTCAATCAGTTAATTCTTTCCCATTATCGCTTTGCAAACTACTTTTCCTTTCCATGTGGAAATACCATATCAATGAGTTAACATTCACTATTTGGTTTAATTGGCATGCTTACTTACCAACTGTTGCTCGTAAATTAGGATTCATGGAACATTTTTAAAAATCTGTCAAACTCTCCATTTTTAGCAAGCAAGAGTTTGTTGAGACAAACCCAAATGCTCAGTTTACTATGTGAGTTGAGATGCAGAAAAGCTGATGTAGTGTCATACCAGCTGCTGTGGGTAGCTATTTATTAGAAAATTGTTAGAGTATGTGTGATTCTAAAAGTGCCTCTTGCCTTTTTAAAATATACTGTTGTTTTTTTAAAAGTACTTTATATCTTCTATGTGAACAGTTTGTCATCTTTATGTATGACAACCTATAAAATAACTAGAAAAACACCATTTCTCTTCCATGTCCTTGAGTCTCACCTCTGCTTTCTCATCTATACTCTCTGTTCAAAATAGTGGCTTCCAAAATGCCACTATTTTTATCATAATATCACTTCAATTGGTAATGTTTCATTGGTTCTTTCTACACAAAATTGTAAGATCTAGATAAAATGTTTAAAAAATGGTCAAACACATTACTGTCTTGTTTTTGTTTTTGTTTTTACTTGATGCCAAATATCCAGATGCCTGGTGTTAGATACACAATTTGAGTGAGTGACCCAATTTTTCATTTCATCTGGACATCAGGATTAGAGAGGGGAAGAGAGACGGAACATAAACCTGTTTTCTTGTTATTCAAGCCAGTTATCTCAACTTTTCCTTGCCCTTCTGTCTGTTCTTTCCCATCTATGATCTTGTTATTAATTTACTGAAATTACTGAACACTCAATCAATTACCAGGCTCCGATCACTCTTAAACCTCTGTAGAATGCATAGCATGATAAAAATTTGTTAAATGTGGGAATCCTCACCTGGTGAAGTGTGTATTTTTAGGATGGGATTATCAAAACATCTAATACTCGGTAACATGATAATATTGCATATTTATGGATGCAAAACAGTGTAATTTAAGCTGAATACATATATACCACATGGAAGAAGTTTGGTTTAAATTGTTTTTTAAATTGCAAATTATAGTTACTATTGGTAAAAGGTAGCTGAGCAGTTATTGAAAGTGAAACCAAATTTTCAGCCCCTGGTAGTTGTAAGGAATTATGGTTATTCAGAAGAAAAAAAAGATGAAGGGCTGGAGTATTTTTAAATTTTTTTCTATCTATAGTATAAAGTATTAAAATTATATAAATTTATTTATTGTACCAGTTGCATGATCCAACACTATAAGGGTCATTTACTGGTCATGGAATTGGATGGAATTATCTGTACTGTTCCCTTACTACTATTATTGCTACTCCATTAAGAGTCCAGAAAGGAGAATATTTTTAGAGTTATTGATGTTAACTGTCAGCTCTGGGAATCTTAGTACATCAGAATACAATGAAATATACATACAGTGCTAGTGAACCAATTCTTAGGTGTCAGGTTTCTAGGTTTCATTTTAACACAGTACTTCACAATGCCCTCTTCCTCCCTTTGTCCTTTCCCCCCTCCTTATTTCCCTCCTACTCCTCTCCCTGCCTTCATTTCTCATCTTTCCCTCTATGACTCCTTTTTTTCCTTTCCATTCATTTATTTCACAAATGAGATAGAACAGAAATGGGCTACTCAGACTCATCACTGAATACCACCTCCATCTCTTCTCTCCACAGCCTATGTTCACAATTTCAAGAGAATAAAAATGTGTTGAGAGTTGTCAATTGGTTATTTATATCAAAAGAGGGAAACTTTGGGAAAACTTTATTCTCTAAGTTAAAAAGATGGTGTTCGTTTTACCTCGCTTAATGCTTAAGTCTGACAAATGTATCTTATCTGCCTGTGGTACTTGTCTTGCACTTTGTAAACATTTTATGGCTTAGTTTTTCCTCTAAGGACATGGCAAGTTATTTTTAGCTGTTACTAGTAATCTATATTGTAATTCCTTTAGATGCAGTAATCTCAGTTGTTTTCTAACCTTTATTATCATAGTGGTAGGAGTGGTTAAACACCATGAAGGGAGTGGAATCTTTCCTGGTGACATCAGCAGTCAGCGAGATGTCACCTCACCTCCTAACCTGGGAGGAGGAAAATGTCCTGGAGGAAATCTAAGGGGACTCTCATCTTTGGAGGCGGGTCTGGTTAAGAAGGCAGAATCCAATCTGATTAAATACTTATGCCATTTGTCCTCTTCATGAGGGACCGCATTTATTTTCTTGGGAAGAGCATAACAAGAAGGAAATATGAAATCTATTCCAGTCTCAGTTTTGTCTCCATAAATCCAGCCATTGGACTTAAAATATTTAGGTATTTTGCACATTATTTTAATTTCTGATAGAGCAAAGTCTATTATGAAATGGCTCACATTAAGACCCTAGAACATCCTTGTGACTTTGTTTCCTTTCCAACAGTCTTATTAAAAAAGCAGCGTTAATTCCTGGAAGATCTGCCTATGATGGTGGTTTTTTCAGTGTTGAAAAAAAAAAACAGAGTCAATATACTTTGTTTGAATTATGTGCTTGTTATATATATCAGGTTGTAAAGAGTGAGCCTACTTAATCATTCTTATTTAAGGAATGAGTATAAAAAGCACATCATAAAGAAGTGAATATATGTTTTTATTTTCCAAATAATTAAATCTTTGGAAATAATCCTTTACTAAAATGGGAGAAATAAATTTCACAAATTGAATATATATTATCTGATGCTATGCAATGTAAAGTCAAATTATTCCTTGAGAAAAATCATGTACTTTGTTAAGACAATGATTTTAATCACTTACATGTGACCATAGCACACGTGTTTGGTTTCATCCCATTTTTCTTACTTTTTCCATTCTAAGCAGCAGAGTTGTTGGCTGGTGAATCATGGTACAAATAGAAGCACACAGAGAAGTTAAGCAAAAAACACCTGAGTGTTAACATAACTCAGAGGCAGCAAACAATCAACTCTACAGTTGACTTTCCTTTGTCTTTCTTCTGACCTCTGTCTACCACATTGTGTGAAGGGGTAAAACATCATCAATAAGACCTAAATGAAAAGCTTTATGAAATAAATGAGTCTAGCCCCTTCCCCTCTCAGGGCACACTCCTTGGCACCCACTGAAGCACTCAGCAGCTGGGCCTCCCCTCCCTCCCTCCTCCTCCTCTCCCTCCACCTCTGGCTGTGGCCGGAGAGGACACATCAGGGGACATAAATAAATAAATAATTCCATTCACCCAGTGGCAGCGAGGCAAATCAGCTGCAGTTAAGAGGGAATGGAGGGCTGTAGGGCCCACCCAGTGCTGGAGACCAGGATGGTGATGGAGTAGGATGGAGCAAATTCCATTTCCCTGTACACATGGGAGAAAATCCTGGCCGATCTATGGAGGAACAGCACAAACAGCCAATAATTCCCCAGCATATATGAAAATAAGAGACCAGAAATCATAACGAATACTGAAAAATCAGATGATAAGGAGACGGCTGAAGGACAGTAGAATTTCAGGGACCTGAGCAAAGACAGGAACAGCAGTGGCCCAATGCCCGGTGCCTGGTGCCTCTACCACAGGCTCTTTGGGAGCCCCGGGCCTGCTGCAGGATCCTTGGGAGAGAGCTGAGTTATCAGCTCCCTCCCTCCCTGTGAAGCAAGGTTGGGCACTGGGAGAGACCTATTGGCTTGAGTTTACAGAGAGGGTGATAAGGGCAAAAGACCGAGATCAACCTCAGACTCTGATCACCAGCTCGTGAGAATTGAAAGATGCAGTGTCGTGCTCTGACTCTGATAATCACCGGTCTGTCCAGGGAATTAGGCCGTGCTGAGAGGTAGGCTTTTTTAAGAAGAAATTTTTTGGAAAGTAAACTGAAAGATTCTCCTGCAACAGCCTCTTGGCCTGCTCCCCAACCCAGCCTGGCAGCGATCCTGAGGTTCGGCAGAGGGCCTGGAGTTTCCCCACAGAACTGGGATGGGACTGTGCCTGAACCCACAGGACCCAGGCAGCCTGGCAGGCACGTGTGTGCACAACCCTGCACCCCAGCCCACAGGGAGGACCCCTGGGGAAAGAATGCTCTGAAGAAGACCTAGATCCCCTTTGTGGGGGGATGGAGAGAGGCACTGGGTTGGCTCTTGGGAGAGGGCTTGCAGAAATACTACACCAATAACCCCTCAGCCTGCTGCAGCCAGAAAAACTGGTTTGGCCAGTTTGAAACCAACAAGAGATTTTTTTTAAGCAATTGTTTATCTTTTTAATTTTATTATTGCTTTATCATTCAATACTTTTTCCTCTCTTTTCTTCTTTCCTGTTTTATTCCTTCTTCCTTTCTTTCCAAACTTATTGCCTTTTCCTCCCTTCTCCTGCCCTTTTTTTCTTTTACCCACAAGTGACACAAACAACTTGGATCTGCAAAAAGACCAGAGTTGGACCCAAAGAGGGGGCTTCCCAACAGTAGAGACAAAGAGACAAATTTCACTTTGCTATAGCAGAGAAGCCACAAGTTGCTACATATTTGTCTTATTATTTTTTTCATTATTCTCACTTCTTTATATTTTATAGTATCTTTGTATTCCTCCTGTTTCTGTATAGGCTTCATTGCCTTGGCTGGTCATATTGTATCATTTGACAGATTTCCCCTGTTCTCTTGTCCACAGTGTATTGCTAATTTTCTATACTTCACGCCACTTGCTTTCATTTAGCACACTACCCAAAGTTCTATACCCCCATTCATGTTATCCAGATCACATAGAGTCTGTCATATGATTGTTGCTCTAATATTATTGTGAATAATAGCTGTTCTATACAACTGTTAATACTTCACAATACATTTTCTGAATCTTAGCCCACTTCAGTTTCCTGAATTCTATTACTGTAGTGGTTAACTCTATTTGCTCACACACTACACCTATTTACTATTCTTTATTCTCACCTTACCTCAGAATATGACTACCCTCAACCTCACTGCTTTCTAGATCCAACTCACAAGCCTTCCATCCCCAATAAGAAATTTATCTTTTGTCCTTCCTTTCTTAAATGTGACAAGTTGAGTTGAAGATTACAATTAACACTATATATAGCCTAAAGATCCTCTATCTCTCCTCTACTGGCTGGGACTCTAAATATCATAAAACACTCTCCTGCTGTCATAAATGATTTTGCCCCCCCCCAACTGAAAACACACAAAAAAGGAGTAGGTGGAAGCAGAGAACACCAGGATACCTGAAAGAGACTGCACCACTGAATTTCACAGGTATTCTACCACAGAAGTTCACACCATAAATCCAGAGAGTCAGAACAGATCAATTTAAGAAGCTGAGGCTAATAAGAAGAGTCTCACAAACAATGGGAAGACAAAGAAACAATCCCCAAATGAAAGGAAAGGAGGAAGCCTCAGAAAGAGTGCTAGATGAAATAGAGGCAAGTCAACTATCAGACACTGAATTCAAAGCACTGGTTATCAAGAAGTTCGAAGAGCTCAAAATGAGCTACCAGAAACTACAGGGGAGCTAAAATGAACTCACTGCCAAATATATCGACATGAAAAAGGAAATAGAAACTATCAAAAAGGACCAAGTAGAAATGAAGAATACAATTTCTGAACTGAAGAACACAGTAGAAGGAATCAAAAGCAGGATCGATGAAGCAGATCAGATCAGTGAGTTGAAGGACAAAGTAGAAAAAAACTCCAAGAAAGCAAGAAAAAGGAAAAGAGTCTCAGAAAGAATAAAGAAGGATTAAGAGAAATGCAAGACAATATGAAATGTAGTAATATCTGAATAATAGGGATACCATAAGGAGAAGAACAAGGGATAGAAAACCTATTTGAAAAAATAATGATGGAAAACTTCCCTAATTTGATGAGAGAAAAAGTCACACAAATTCAGGAATCACAGGGAGTCCCAATCAAGAGGAACCCAGAGGCCCACTTCAAGACACATCATCATTAAAATGGCAAAATTCCAAGATAAAGAGAGAATCTTAAAGGCAGCAAGGGAGAAAAAGGAAGTAACATACAAGAGAGCCCCAATAAGGTTAGCAGCTGACTTCTCAATGGAAACACTCCAAGCCATAAGAAAATGGCAAGAAATATTCCAAGTAATGAGAACCAGAGGCCTACAACCAAGGCTACTTTACCCAGCAAGGCTCTCAATAAAGATAGAAGGCCAAATAAGGAGCTTTCCAGACAAAAGAACTCTAAAAGAATACACCTTCACCAAACTGCTCTGCAAGAGATGCTAAAAGGACTGCTTTAGGAAAGGAAGAAAAAGAAAGAGACAGAGAGGAATACAGGTACAAAAATGGCAATAAATAAGTACCTATCAATAATAACCTTAAATTTAAATGGATTAAATGCTCCAATCAAAAGACATAGAATAGTTGAATGGATAAGAAACCATGACCCACACATATGCTGCCTCCAAGAGACCCACCACAGGACAAAAGATCATCACAGACTAAAAGTGAAAGGCTAGAAACAAAATTTCCAAGCAAACGAACAAGAAAAAAAGCTGGGGTAGCAATTCTCATATCAGACAAAATAGACTTCAAAAAAAGGGCCATAAAGAGAGACCCAGAAGGTCACTTCATAATACTCAAGGGAAGAATCCATCAAGAAGACATTAACATTGTAAATATATATGTACCCAACATAGGAACACACAAATCTGTAAAGAAAATCTTATAAGGCTTCAAGAAATATATTGACAGCAACACAATTATAGTAGGGGATTTGAACACCCCACTGGCAAAAACAAACAGATCTACCAAACAAAATATCAACAAAGATATTGTGACATTGAACAATGCCCTAGATGAAATGGACTTCTCTGATACATATTAAGGCCTTCATCCCAAAGAAGCTAGACACACATTCTTTTTAAATGCACATGAAACATTTTCAAAGACAGACCACATAATAAGACACAAAATGAGCCTCAACAAACTCAACAAAATTGAAGTCACACCAAGCATTTTCTTCGACCACAAGGGACTGAAACTGGAAACCAACCCCAAGGGAAAAGACCCAAAACACCCAAAATCATGGAGATTGAATAGCATGCTATTAAACAATGAATGAATCAAGAATGAAATTAGAGAATAAATCAAAAAGTTTCTGGAAACAAATGAAAATGACCTCACAACAAACCAAAACTTATGGGATACAGCAAAGGCAGTCCTGAGAGGGAAGTTCATAGCAATACAGGCCTACCTAAAGAAGATAGAAACATTTCAAACAAACAACCTAACCCTATGCCTATAAGAACTAGAGGAACAACAACGAAGACAGCCCAGAGCAAGTAGAAGGAAGGAAATAACCAAGATCAGAGCAAAATTAATAGACAGAGAGATTAAAAGCACAATTCTAAGGATCAATGAATCCAGGAGCTGGTTTTTTGAAAAGATAAACAAAATAGACAAGCCTTTAAGTAGGCTCATCAAGAAAAGAAGGGAACAGACACAAATAAACACAATCAGAAATGAAAGAGGCGAGATTACAACTGACACCACAGAAATACAAAGGATTGTAAAAAATTATTATGAAGAACTGTATGCCAAGAAATTTGAAAACCTAGGTGAATGGACAAATTTCTAGAAAAATATAATCTTCCAAAACTCAATGAAGAAGAAGCAGAAAGCCTGAACAGACCAATAATAACAGCAAATGAAATTGAAGCACTAATCAAAAATTTCCCAACACACAAAAGCCCTGGACTGGATGGTTACACAGGAGAATTCTACGAAGCATTTAAGGAAGAGCTAACCCCTATTCTTCACAGACTATTCCAAAAAATCCAAAATCATGGAAGACTCCCAAACTTTTTTTATGACGCCAGCATCATCCTAATTCCAAAACCAGACAAAAGATACAACAAAGCAAGATGAGCAAGGCCAGAAAAAGACACAACAAAGCAAGGCCAATATCACTGATGAACATAGATGCTAAAATCTTCAACAAAATATTGGCAAATTGCATCAAACAAAACATTAAAAAGATCATACAACATGATGAAGTGGGATTCATCCCAGGGATACAAGGATGGTTCAATATTCGTAAATCAGTAAATGTAATACATCACATAAACAAAAGCAAAGACAAAAATCACATGATCATGTCAATAGACGGGGAAAAACTTTTGATAAGGTACAACACCCATTTATGATAAAAACACTCAGCAAACTGGGAATAGAGGGAGCATTCCTCAATATAATAAAGGCCATATATGAAAGGCCTACAGCCAATACCATACTCAGTGGGCAAAAACTAAAAGCTTTGCCACTAAGATCAGGAACAAGACAAGGTTGTCCACTTTTACCACTTCTATTCAATATAGTATTGGAAGTTTTAGCCACAGCAATCAGACAAGAAAAGGAAATAAAAAGCATCCAAATCAGAAAGGAGGAAATAAAACTCACTGCTTGCAGATGACATGATAGTGTACAGGGACAATTCTATAGACTCTACCTAAAAACTGCTCGATCTAATAAATGAATTTGGCCAAACAATGAGATACAAAGTCAATATTCAGAAATCAAAGGCATTTTTGTATACTAACAATGAAACAGCAGAAGCAGAAATCAAGAAAAAATTCCATTCAATATGGCAAAAAAAAATACCTAGGAATAAACCTAACCAAGGAAGTAAAAGACCTGTGTGGAGAAAACTACACAACACTGAAGAAAGAAATCAAAGAACACACAAACAAGTGGAAACATATACCGTGTTCATGGGGTGGAAGAATTAACATAATCGAAATGTCCATACTACTTAAGGCAATTTACAGATTCAATGCAATACCTATTAAAGTATCAATGGCATATTTCACAGACATAGAACAAACACTTCAAAAATTTATATGGAGCCATAAACTACCCCAAATAGCAGCTGCGATTTTGAAAAAGGAGAACAACGTAGGAGGGATCACAATACCTGATACCAAATTGTATTACAAAGCCACTGTAATCAAAACAGCCTGGTACTGGCATAAAAACAGGCACATAGACCAATGGAAGAGAACAGAGAGTCCAGAAATAAACCCAAGTGTCTATGGTCAATTAATATTCAACAAAGGGGGAAGTAACATAAAATGGAGTAAAAATAGCTTCTTCAACAAATGGTGTTGGGAAACTGGACATCTGCTTGCAAAAAAAAATGGAACTGAAGCACCAACTTACACCATACACAAAAATAAATTCAAGGTGGATAAAAGACTTAAATATGAGCCTTGAAACCATTAAAATCCTAGAGGAGAACCTGGGAAGGAAAATCTCAGATATTGCATGCAGCAACAGTTTTACTGATATGTCCCCTAGAGCAAGGGACATAAAGGAAAGAATAAACAAATGGGATCTCATCAAAATTAAATGCTTCTGCAAAGCTAAAGAAAACAGTATAAAAATAAAAAGACAACCAACTGTATGGGAAAACACATTTGCCAATGACACCTCAGACAAATGTTTAATATCCAAAATATACAAAGAACTCACACTACTCCACTCTAAGAAGACAAGCAACGCAATTAAAAAATGGGCAGAGGACTTGAACAGACACTTCTCCAAGGAGGACATACAGAGGGTCCAGAGACACATGAAAAGATGTTCAATATTGCTAGCTATCAGAGAGATGAAAATTAAAACCACAATGAGATACCACTTTACGCCAGTTAGAATGGCCATCACAAATGAAGCAACAAACAAAAAATGTTGGAGAGGTTGTGGGGAAAAGGGGACCCTAGTTCACTGTTGGTGAGATTGCGGACTGGTACAACCATTGTGGAAAACAGTATGGAATTTTCTCAGAAAACTAAAAATTGATTTGCCTTTTCACCCAGCAATTCCACTGCTAGGAGTATATCCCAAAAACCCTGAAAAACCAATCCAAAATAACCTATGCACCCCAATGTACATAGCAGCACAATTTACAATAGCCAAGAGCTGGAAGCAACCTAGGTACCCATCAGTAAATGAAAGCATCTAAAAAGTATGGTACATTTATATATGGAATTCTATGCAGCAGAAAGAATGAAGGAGCTCCTACCCTTTGCAACAGCATGGGTGGAACTGGAAAGCATTATGTTGAGTGAAATAAGCCAGGTGGTGAAAGGCAAATACCATATGATCTCACCTTTAACAGGAACCTAAACAACAAAACAAACAAGCAAGCAAAATATAACCAAAGACA
This sequence comes from Artibeus jamaicensis, assembly GCF_021234435.1. NCBI lineage: Eukaryota > Metazoa > Chordata > Mammalia > Chiroptera > Phyllostomidae > Artibeus > Artibeus jamaicensis. The sequence goes on from NW_026521887.1 coordinate 3,403,081, forward strand.
CTGAAATACAGAACAGGCAGACAGGGACCAGAGGGGAGAGGGGAGGGAATTTCAGGGGAAAAGTGGAAGGATTCACCGGAACAAGTATAAAGGACACATGGACAAAATCTAATAGGGGTGGAAATGGGAAGGAGGTGGGGAGCACTGGGGGGGGGGCTGGGATGGGAGTAAAAGACAGAAAACTGTACTGAACAATAATTAAATTAAAAAAGAGAACAACAACAACAAAAAACCCAAAACAAAGAAACAAGCAAACAAACAAAAAAGAAATAAATTAGTCTGAAGGAGGATTTAAAAGGGCTTTTCAGTAGCAAAATGTGACTGTTTTAATAGCAGAAAATCCTCAGTTTTTCTTGAATTTAAATATTACACAGAAGAAAAGGTACTTTTCTTTGTTTTTAAAAACTGGTGGAGTTTACTTTTTAAAAAAAATTTTATTTATTTATCTTTAGAAGGGAAGGGAAGGAGAGAAGGAGAGAAATATCAATGTATGGTTGCTTCTGGTACATTCCCTGCTGGGAACTGGCCCCTGCTGGGAACTGGCCTGTAATCCAGGCATGTGCCCTAACTAGGAATTGAACCTCCATCTTTTGGTTCACAAGCCCATGCTCAATCCACTGAGCTACAACAGCCAGGGCTGGTGGAGTTTACTTTTAAAGAAAAACTATGAATGCAATTATTAAAAATCCCAGCCTTTAAATTTTATGGAACAGTAAATACATTAATAGTTTGTGAAATTTTTTTTCTTATTCAGAGGAGTCAGTTGATAAGACCTTGAAATATAAATTAAGTGAAACATGAATTAAGAAACATTTTTTGTGATTATTTTTCTTAGTTTTTTTCTGAAGTGCAAGTGGATTTAGGGGTTGGGGTTTATAAGTTAAAAAAAGTATAAATAAAGTCTCCAAACACAGTTTGATATCAATCAGAAGCTTCTGTCCTTCAAGGACATTTGTGTAGGTTTATACCACAAGAAATTATCCATATGGGTCATATGTTTTTTATTATTTTGGTAATGATTTTCTCTAATCAACATTAATTGCCTATATGTATATGGGTTTTATACACACACACACATATATATATATATATATATATATATTTGTATATATTCTAACAACTTTTATACATTAAACATTTTTTACCATTATTACTTCCCATTGAGTTTTAGCAGTACTAAACAGCATGTATCTGGCAGGTGTATCTAGGCACATGCAGTGCATGTAGCAGTACAATTACGTAACATGACTAATTGATATTCATTTCCTTTTGCTGCTGGAGGAAATCCTAACAACTTCCATACTCACCAGGAAGGCCTCAGTTTAGTGCTGATTGTTAATGAATGCTCCCATATACCTGGTTTTATGGTTGGGAAGAAATTGTTTCTCTCAAGGGTCCCATTTCTATAAACCTCCTTTAAACTAATAAGGAGAAATGTATAGGCAAAACTCAAGTTACTCCAAATATTTGGTCTAGAATTTGCTTCTGAAATCCAGTGGATATTAGAAATAAGGATTTTAAGTCCCCTGGGTACAATAGATTACTATTAAATTTGTGAATGTTTTACAAGGATTTAGCTCAGATAAAAATCCTTAATATTCATTTTATATCACAGACAAGTCTGAAAGGCTAGCTAAATTACAGGACAAATTCCTTAATTATTTTTAAATGTGCTTTTAAAGGTTTTTAACCATATTTAATAATGATAAAATCTATCTGGAATAGAGAATTAATAAAGTTCCATTTTGGATTTACTATAAAACTTTATTTTCTATATTTGATTAAAAAGTGCTTCTTTTAGTGGCTTACCAACCTCATCTAGAGAAGTGCTAGAAAGAATATGGCTTTGGCCCCACATGTCCCGGAAACTAATTGTTCTCTTTAAAAGGTAGTTTTGTGGTCTTTGGTTCAAATTAATATCCCATAGGTAGGGGTTTACACTTGGTTTATTTTGGGTTAAATATAACTCTTGAGTTTGAAATAAAAAATGTTTCCTGAGAAAAGCTTGTAAAATATTTTGAGCAGTCTTAATAGTGCTGTTCAAGTGAATCAGAAACATATGGGTTCAGATTTCTCTAAAAACACATGGTTATATGTATTTGGGAAGACAATTTGGGGTTTATTACATCCCAAACTTAAAATATGTAGCTTCAGGAAGGAGTTTCAGGTGCGTAAGAGTGTTCTCTGTAAAGCTGTGTTCACTCATCCCTTACAGAAAACCTCATCAGCAAAGCCTGGTTAATATTTCTATGTTTGGGGAAAAAAGCATGGTGTGAATTTATTTTTCATGCCACAAGTGGTCTTAATGATTGCCACAAAAATTTTTGTTTAACCAATGTTGTGCCCTATCTTTCTGATGGTGAAATATTTTCTAATACCTCGAACTATTTGGTTTTTAAAGGACCTCACCATTGACAAAATGAAATCTGTAATCTGCTCATCAAACCTCACTTTCTTATTCTGTCACGTAAGGAATGAGCTGGGCCTGACCACATGGACCGGCGTTGGGTTCAAAGATGAGAGAGAAGAATGCTTCAGATTCAAAAGATACACTCATTTTACAACCAAAGCAGCAAACAGACAAGGCAGAGACAAAAAAGATCATGGACAAAAATGAGTGTATGCAACCATCTGATGTTATTTTTCCCTTAGTTTTTTAGAAATATAGTCATGATCTGTGATTTCCTTAAGTTTTTGAGGAGTGAAAAATCTCCAGAGCAGAGAAACCAGAACTTGCAGATTTTTATAGATTTACTGTATTTGAGGGGGTCAGGGAAGCAATTAATGGTTCACCTTATTCCTTATTATAAAATTCTTGCTACACCATAGTTCCCTATTTTATATTTTATTTCTTATTCTGTTGGGAACCTACTTAATGGTCTCCATGTATCTGATCCTTCCTTAGCTTTCCAGAGGTGGGGTTAGATTTTTAGAAAATAAAAATAAGGTTCATTTCAGATTTAAACCCTTGATATATTAAGCCCCAAATTATCTCATGATATGTCCACTGAAAGCTTCCTCATAAAAAATCATGACATTCACTTTGATGGACCCAGAAAAACATGTTCCAGGAGCAAATGACATTTTAATTTCTAAACAAGCTGGCAAGATGTGATTCATTGAATTCTGAGTGTGTTTTTAACTGAAGTGCTTCATTTATTTGAAAGATAAAAACACTTGGTTAATTTGGCATGGTAGAAGAATCAAGGTGGTACTACATAGAAGGAATTTTTCAAATACTAGAAAAAATGCTCAAGTGTCAACACTTTGGCCTTTAACTATTAAAAAGTATTTTTGTTTTTCTGAATGCATTTCCTGCTTGTCTAACATCTTTATAGATAAAGGACAATTTGATCTCTTCAACAGTCTCATGGTCAGCATTACAAATGTAGAAAAAACTAAAAATCTATTAAAAGTATACAGTTATCTAATTATTCTGATGACACATATATTAGTGTCCCAACTTTTAGAGGAAGATAGAAAATGAAAGCTCAGAAAGATCAGGTTTTACCTGATTGTACTTTAGCTTAGGCTTGTCTGATTCTAAAACCTATGCTCACTCCTCTAGTCTAGATATTCTCCTTCTCAGTGCTAAGGAATATATATGTGAAATAGGTTATAATAATTCAACCTAAGTTTTCTTTTTGTGGCTTGAAACAAATATCTTCTGCTCACTTTTGAATAAGGTGGCTCATTAAGAAGGAAGAAAATACTTCTTTTCTTATCCAAGGAAAGGAAACTGGAATTTATATTTCTAAAGATTGGGGCCTCCCCGTGAATTCTTCTTGATGGTCGTTAAATGAAATTTGAAAGAGAATATTTTGTTAAAGAGCTTCTTTCTTAAAGATCTCAAAAAGGGAAAGTGGGACAGAGATTAGGGCACTAACAGGAAGTATGAACAATGGTGCTGGCTTGGGAGCCTGTGCTGGTCTTCTTAGGCTCCCATAACAGAAAACCATAGAGAGAGTGACTTAAGCAACAGAAGTATATTTTCTCACAGTTTTGGAGTCTAGAAGTCCCATACCTAGGTACCCGCAGGGCTGGGTTCTGGTGACCCCTCTACTGGCTTACAGATGGCCACATTTTCATTGTTTCTACATGGCCTTAACTCAGCATGCATATGTTCCTGGTGTTTCTTCTCATCTTATAAGGCTGGTAGTCCTTTTGGATTAGGACCCCACCCTTATTACCTCATTTTACCTTACTTTTCTCCTTAAAGCCCCTATCTCCAAATATATTCCCATTGGGGGTTAAGGCTTCAATACAGGATTTGAGAAAAACACAATTACATCCATAACAGAACTGTTTTAGGAAGCTGGGACTCCAAAGAGTGAAAGGTCTGATAGCCTTTCTGTAGCACAGAAAATTCTGGAACCATTATGGCCACCATGCAGGGCAAGGTTCAAATGTCTAGCAGTAGTAGTAGATGAAAAAGGCATAGTCAACTATAAAGTCCAGGCATTACTTGCAATAGCCAGCTGTGAGCTGAATGAATAAATACAACCCTTATAGCATTCTACACTCTGGGTATTTTGTGGGTGGGGTCAGGGAGCTGATCACCCTTTGACTCTCTATGTGCCAAAACATTCAACCACCTTGGACAGATGCCTCCTCTTAGCACCCCAGGCTACACATAATGACAAAAAAATCTCATAATGTTCTAAGTGCTTCACTTAGAACATAATGATTTTGTGTTGGGCCACATTCATAGCCATCCTGAGCTGCATGTGGCCCACAGGCCACAGGTTGGACACCTTTGTGAACTATATGAAACCCTAGACTATATCCTGAGCTGGGGACAAGAAGAGTGGCTTTCCAGAGATTGTACTGCTAGTAGCCGCTTTAACCATGTAGAACATCATCACAAACTTAGAAGTCAGTGAAAATCCAGTATTATATTGGAATATGGTAATGCTTAGAGGGGCTACTGAAGTGTTTAGAATTGATTGCCTCTGAGATACATATTCACAAAAGACATTAATTTTAAAGATCTGATAGAAACTGTCACTGCCTTCTTTCTGCTTTTTATGCTGCCTTGTTCCAAACAAAATTGCTCCCACTAAGTTCAGAGGTAGTTCACATTTTTGGTGGAGTAAGACATGTGGATTTAAGTTCTGAAAAAAAATTTTATTCAGATTCTTTCAATGTTATATTTAATTCTGAATAGCAAAATTTGGTTGAAGGTCCAGTTACTCTCCAACAATTTAGAATTTAGTGAAAACTTTCTCTTTGTAAGTTTTAAAGCATATACATTTAAAATATATTTTACAATAGCTGTGTGGGTTAAGAATGTGTCATATTTGCATATATATTGTTCTACTGTCAATTTGTTTCTGATGCTGGCCAATCATAAGTAAATTTGTGTGCCAAACTGGAGGAGGGCAGTGCAGACTGGGAGGCAGGAGGTAAGTCTAAACTCTCGAGGTGCCGAACCACCTCTACTGAAGTGGAATGAGTTCATATTTTCTTGTATAACATAATATCATTGATTCCAATGCCTGATTTTTCCTTTTTAACAACCTCCAGAGATCTTTTTAGTTAAAGTACATTTATTTTTCTAAAATTATTTCACGAAATTACATAAAAGATTCGGGTAGAGAGAACCTAGAAATGTAAAGATGAATAAAAGTGATATACATATTATTCTTCCAGGGGTAGCTCTCTCAACAGATCACCACATAATTTTCTTGCCAAATTCAATATGTCACTTTCTCTGAAAGACCCACTGACAGTCATTGTTGGCGTGCCAATTTCTACTCAATGATGGTGAGTCTCTCTCATCGGCTTCAGTTGTCCTAGTTTAGCTAGTACCGAGAATCAGTTGTTTGGCTCCACTTCCTCAAGCTTAGTAAAATAAAGCTTGTGCTTGGTATGTGATTAAATGTTGTAATTAAGCAGGACATAAAAAGATAAAAAACAAGTGCAGAAAAGAAAGGTGTTGTTGCTATGAATACTGTATTGAATGCTTTGCAATGACTCAGTAAAAGCCCATCACTAAAAAAATGCTGCCAATTAATCGTAGACATGTCAACTGAAGAAGAAAAGTCACAAAAATCTAGAAAGATTTGCACTCAGATGCATTCACAACTATCTTTGTGATCTTACTTCACTTCAAAGAAATAGAAACCTGGAAATCACAAGTGATGTGTTAAAGTGACTTCTAAGTGAGAAAGATAACATTGAACTCTAACTAGAGGACCCATATTTAAAGAAAGAATCTTGGCACTATGTTTATTCACTGTAAAAATATTCATTTGCATATTTTCAGCTAAAATGTTTGGAACAGGCGTGTGTCATTTTTATCTTATTATTCTTTAATACTTTTTTCTGCTAAGTATAGGTGCCAATCCTATTACCTAGGAGTGCTTTCTTCTTCTGTATAAAACATATGTTAATTAAGCAGGAGGTATGACTTTTGTGTTAGAAGACAGGAGGAAAATTAAAAATGATGTTGCTAATCTGCAGTTATTGGCTAAAATTAAATATAAAGTTGCAAAAAACAATTGCATAATTATAGAAAAATTAAAACTGGCCTCTGATCATTGCAAGTTAATATTTGCCAGGGAAATGGGACAGTGGGTAAAGGAGGAGTATAAGCAAGAAGGTTTAAAGTACGTGGCAGCTTTGGGGAGAAAGGCTCTTTAATCAGTGGGTAGATCATTTGGCTACAGGTGAGATAATATATAGATTATTCGGTAGGAAGTGGGAAGTCATTAAAGATGCCACCAGCAAATTTACAAGAAAGCCGATTTCAATCTAACTTAAGGTGCATATATTTCCAACGAAAGTTGTTTGAGAATGCACATAGGTTTTCTTATGAGATAGTAAATAAAAAAGAGAATCCAGATCAGGAGCTCTTAGCCAATTTTTATTAAAATTGGATCCCTTTTTGGCAAAACCTCCTCAAAATAAAATACTTAGGATTTCAAAGAAAATATTGTATTTAAAATAATTGTAAAAATGATAAAAACACACATTTTTGGCCTAGTAGTCTGTGATTCACTTTGAATCCATGAAGTACAAGCTCTAGCAATGGGTTTAGTTAATGAGCACAGTGAATATTTATGGATAATTTCATTAGTGATTAAGTAGCAGGTACTGCTAGCACTGCTGTGGTTTGCTGCTTACATTCACTGAAGGAAGTGAAAAGGAAGGTAAAATTTTATTTTTTTCTATCCAAATTCATGGACTTTCTGAACTCCATCCTTTAACTGGAAGACATTCTGGTTTATATGATTTTATGGAGTATCATGTAAAGTTTGGAATGACAATGACTAATTAGAAACATTCAAAAGATTCAATAATGTATAGAGTGACTGATAATCATTTTTTTCTCTGACATTTTCAGAGCATTTCAGGAAAGAGGATTTATGAGAGACTTTCTTTTCCTAAATAGTATTGTATGTTTCTAAAATGTTAAAAATTTTACAATAAGCACATACTCCTATTAAAAGAAGAAAAATAATGTGAAAAATAAAAAAATTAAAAATCATGTTTTATAATAGCATGAAAAAAGAAAAGAAAAAAACCAAAACCAAAACCATGATGTGTCTTTCTATCGATAGGGAAATAAGTGGAAGATGACAGTGGCTCCCATCCATGGAATGCTAAAGACTTTAATTAAGATTTCATTTTTATGGCCTTAAAAAAATAATACCTTAACATTTCAGATGTTTATACTTCATTGTATGTGGATTACGTCAATAAAAAAATAAACACAAATAATTAAATCTTGAAGAAAACAAAATCAGAGGAGAGTAACTAGGATGACAGGAGTTCTGGGGATTGATGCCACATATGAAATGACAGGAAGAAATGAAAAAAATTAATTATTAGGGGGGAGAAGAATTATGAGCTATAGGGTAATTTTCAGGAGTTGTTGAAAGGTTGATATGCAAAAGTAGTTGAAAAATTAATGCCAAAAAACCCAACAAACATATTGTAATGCAAGTATGACAATTTATGCTAAGCTGATTTCCTCCCAAAGTAATCAACTGCTTTAGTGGAAGTATTTAGTTGGGCTAGATATTGATGGGAAATAATGTGACATTTTGAAATCCTACTAATGTCAGTATTATTTGCTTAACTATTCAACACCTTAAATAATAAATTAGTATTATTTCAATAGCAATATTTTGACTACATCAAGTGCAGGCTGAAAAGAAAGGTCACAATGCCGAGATTCAAATGTGTCAGATGTAAAACCATCAGGGATTTGGGCAAGAAGAAAAGATGAGACTCCTGATGTGACCCAATGTAGGTGAGTAACTCAAGAAGTCACAAGTCAGTTTCTGACTATAAAAAGGCGCCTGATCATGTTGTCATGATCTATGTTTAATGGAGTTTTACAGGAACTTTTGACACAACTGATTATCCACTATTTACTTATTCAAGGCAGAAACCTACTGGAAAATTGAGGGAAATTATCCATACTTTAACAGTTTTGAACAGATTGCCTTATGATCAAAATTTCTAAAACACACTTTTCTGAAGACATAGTATTATACTCTTGAGTTCTATTATACTAGTTTGTCATGTATTACAAGATTGTTTCTATTTTCAAAATATGAAGTAACATTGTGTAATTGTGGGAGAATTTAATACCTGCACTTGGGTCTGTGATTTGTCAGTAGCTGTGCTATTGGGAAGGATATTGTGAGCCTAGAAGGCTGTTTAATTCTCATGCTATTCTTTTCTCATCAGTCCTGTTTTGTTTCTAAATTTCCAACACTTGTTCTTAATTTGGGTTCCTTGAACAGGGTTACATAGTAAACCAAACATGAACTTTCTTGTGTGTTAGGTTAATGAAAAGAAAGATTTTCAAATAAGACAAAACAAAATTCTGAAACTCAGTGAACAGTACAGGTACTGTTTTTTAAAATTAGTTCTTAAAATTATATGTGAATGTGATTTGCCTGTGGCTGTTAGGGACATTGAAAATAAATTAGTTATGTATATAATTACCATTTCAGGCTAGCAAGGTCATAATAAACAACTAAAATGAAATAAATTATAAACAAATATGAATGTGAAATTATGAGGGAATTTTTAAATTAAATAAATGTTTTCCAAAGACTCTTTTAGACAACAGAATTAAATAAACTGGTTCACTGACACATGTCTTATGTATTCTATTGTATATTATCCTTTAGCAAATGAATGCAATATATAACAACAGATTTTTATAAAGATTTCCTGTTTTTTTACTAATCATTTTAAAGTGGACATACATTTTAATTTGCTTTATATTATTTTAAAAACGAGTTTTCCCAAAATGAACCAATCGAATAACAAAGACCTGCCCATGATGTAAAATGTAATCATTAATATGGTGATCTGTCTCCTAGTGTAATCCTTTGTTTCCAGTTCCCTTATCAGTTGAAAGTCTGGCACACATTGTAAGATAAAATTAATTTTTTCATCATACAGTGTCGTAGCATTAAGATAGAGCCTAAGGTTAATCATATCAGCCAAATATCCAACTTGAGAAATATTTCACTGGAAAGCTCTTCAAATATCAGCAATGACATTTGAAGTAATTGCAAAGCTCAAGCACAAATTTAAATGAAAGTCTACCCCCTTCTGATATGTTTTCTTCACTAGTTGAATATTATAATATGAACAGCATCAAAGTACTATAAGGTGAATTAATAATGTAGTATTTTATTGATTACTTATATATTCATTGAAAAATTGTATTTTAGCCTAGAGATTTAATGCAAAAACCATTTCTAAACATACAATATGCAGTTCTGAAAATTATTCCTTTAAAAAAGTGCTGTTTTAAGGGCAGTAAATTCTGAAGGACCCTTAGGTCTTGTTTGAGCCATATAGTTGCTTCTAAAGTGATAGTCATAACAAAATCCTTCAGACAATGACCCCTAATAAGCCTTTATTAAGGCCATATTGTGATTTCATTATCAATCTGGGATATTAAAAATAGACTATCTCAATATATTAAAGTAAGCTGAACTGGAATGGATGGGAAGAAATTAACTGAAATATGACAGAAGTTCAGGCTTTTCATATTAAACAACTTGATAGGTGTCTAATAGGTGTGAAATTTTACAAAGCCTTGACAAAATAAACTATTTTTATCCTTTTAATATGTTGACAGGTTTCAGTAGGGATTATATAGAATTTTATGCACTGACCAATGAGAATAAGATGTGGATGTAGAAAGGAATACCTGGAGCCAGATATTTAACAACAAAATAGAGAGGAAGAGTGAGAGGAATTGCTTTAAGAATGTCATGGGGAATATGCTGTGTAAACATATATCTGACACCAGTTGCTCTACCTTGCATTCTTATGGAAACCAAAGGCTGGGAAAACATCCTTTGAAATTAGGGTTTGCTGGCTAGCCCTACTCCATTTTTGGTTCTTGATTGGTTTTTGAAGCCAAGTATTGCAATGATAATATGGGAACTATACCTTTATTTTATAAATAATATTTGTTTTATTTTGTATCATTAAAGTAATGTACACTGAGGATACAACAGACTAAAAAATGGAGAAAAACAAAAAGGAAATTCAATGCAATCATAAGTCTATCACAAGGGTTATACATTTCTGTAAGCCATACATATAATTATTTTATATGAAATATTTTTAAAGATATTTAGGTTTTAGTTGTCTGAAAACATGTTGCCTCTCTAGGACAGTAATGAGGGTAGTGAGGAGACTTTAGGAGATGGCATTCTGTTTTCTTGCTGTTGTCTCTGAGGTGATCAGCTATGTGATGAATTACTTAGAAACTCCTTAGGTCAGAATGCTTGAGTATCTGTTAAGATGCTTTCAGGTATGAGTATAACACCTAGTTAAGGGAAGTGAAAACAAAGAGGGTTTCCTTGAGAGGGATGGTGTCAGAGCTCTGGGTTCACTTCTTTTTCAGCCATTTCCACATGGTCTCAAAAATGACGGTTGCTACCACCATCATGAACTCCACACCATATCTAAAGGCAGGAAGACAATGCAGTTTGGAGAGAGAGATGTTTCTTGGGTGAAACAGAAAGCCCCTCTGCTTAGAGGAGGGGGAGAGAAACATCAATTTGTTGCCTCCTGTGTGTGCCCCTGGTGAGAGATCAAACCAACAACCAAGGTATTTGTCCTGATCTCTTTTTAGCTCCTGACAGTCAATATAGGCTATTGACTGTCAGGTCTCTGTCACTTAGCATTATTGGTCACTCATTCCTTAAAACCCATTCCTTCCTCACCTTCTGTGATAACACACCTTCTTCTTTTCTTCTTTTTTTCCTAATCATGTCTTCTGGTTTTTCCTTCTTAGATTTTTTATGCCCATCTTGTATGTGTGGTGTTCAACTCAGTATGGAACCGTACAGCCTTGTGGTTGTAGTGCAGACTAAGTCCAGACCATGTGGGTTTAGTTCCTCACTGTGACATTTACTATATGTGTTGCTGTGGGTGGAATACTGTACTTATCTGGGCCTCAGTTTCTTTAACTATAAAAATATGATAACAATGTTTTTATCTCATATGCCTATTGTGATGATTAAGCAAATTAAAATACTGATGTTTCTTGACTTATGATGGGGTTATATCTTGACAAACCAATTGTAAATTGAAAATATCGTATGACAAAAATGCATTTAATACACCTAACTTACCTAACATCATAGCTTAGCCTAGTCTATCATAAACATGCTCAAAACACAAAATCCAAAAAACACTGACAACACAGTACACTGTAGTGTCGGTTATTTACCCTCATGACTGCATGGCTGACTGCGGCTCCACATATCACTAGCCTGAGAAAACATTACAATTCTAAATTCTAAATACAATTTCTATTAAATTTCTTATAGCTTTGCAACACTGTAAAGTGAAAAAAAATGTAGGTTGAACCATTGTAAGTTGGGAACTAGCTGTACATGAAGTACACAGTGTTCTATAACCTATTAGTTTAAGAACAAAACCAAACCCGGGTTTTCCTTCCTAATTTTCTTTTCTTTGTTTTGAGTCTTTTTAGGTGAGCTTAATTTTATCCAATGGTTTCTTCTATAAACTATATGCTGATGTCAGCTATGCTGATACAGCTTGGTCCGGCCTACACCTCCCTATTGAGCATAGAGTCAAGCTGATGAATGGACATTTCCATTCACCTCAGACCCAATCACCCAAAATGGACTCATTACCTCCCTCACCAGAACATTATTTTTCTCTTTATTTTCTTTTATGAAGAAATGTGTCCAAATTTATAAGCTGGGATCCTGGGAATAATTTTTTATTCTCTCTCTTTCCCTATGTCTAATTAGTCATCAAGTCTAGTCAAATTCACTGACATAATATTTTCATTCCCTGAACTCCTCCCCAAGTTAGAACACTCACTAAGGCATGTCTGAAATACTGGATCAGATCCCCATTAGTCTCCTGGCCTCCCAACATATTTATTTCTCTGCAGTTCACTCTCTACAGAACTGCTGAAAGGATTTGACATGACTAAAGAATTGCTTAGGTTATTTCTCTTTTTAAAGTGATTCATATATTCCTGATACTCTTCAGGATAGAGTCCAAAGCCCTTAGAATCTCATACCTGATCCTTCATAATCTATATCCTCTTACTCCTACAGTTTCATTTTTGACACTTCTTCCCTTGAAATGTACACTTCAACCAAATGGATGTACATATGGAATCAATAGGTTCTAATCCTACTGAATTAACTTCAAGGTGAATTTTTTAGGTAGAGTGATTTCTCAAGTTGATACAGTAAGGCCAGTTATTGCTTCTCTAAATGTTTATGTAGCACAATTGAATTTTATACAGTTAATCTTGCATTTCTTTATTTAATTGATATAATCTCATTGGGAATTTATGTTGTGTGTTAATTTTATGCTTGATATTTGATTTATTAACCAGGTATTTCTATATCAGAGTACTTATATTACTTCATGAAATTAAATTTTCTACTTCAATTTTTTATTTTGTAAGATTATATGTACCTGTCACTTCAATTGAGTCTGCATTTTCTCAATACAGTTTTGGAAATGAAAATTTTACCATTCCAGATATAACCCTTATTAAAGTTTTAATTTTTATTATACTTTTTAAATATTATTTATTATAAATTGGATAAAAACTTATTTCATGTGTCTTTATTTAGGAGACCATAATAAGCCATTATCTCACATATTTCAAGATTGCCCAGAATGATCATATAATTTGCTATGTGGATAATCTATTTCTTTTATATATGTCCTAACCTTTTGTCAGCCACATACTTGTAACCCATGTTTTGGCAGGACACAGAGCAACCAGGGTTAAAATGTCAGCATCAACAGAACAAAATAATATGGTCAGAATAGTGGTTTGAAATGCTACAAATGTGCTTTTTTGGTATTTGCTGTGCCTTGGATGTGCCATGTTCTTACCATCACAAATTTTTCTGTTCCTAGAATGCCTCTGTACTAGTCAGGACTCATTTAATTGTGAGCGAACAAAGCCCAAATCAAATAAACGGAAGAAAATGTACATTTATTTGCTACCATAAGAGCTTCTTTTCTCCCAGTATCTGAGGAGAAAACCTCAAGAAATGTTTCTGACTGGTCTACCTTGGGTCATGTGCTCACTCTGGATGAATCACTATGGCCAGGAAGATGGGGCATTATGATGGGCCTTTCCTGTGTTACGTGCTCATCTCTGTGGCAGAGAGGACAGGATGTGGGAGGAATGGCTAGAGGGGACAGTGGAGCAACTCTCCAAAAAAAAAGATGTTTACTCTAGAAAAAAAGAGGAATGGTATTGGAAATATAGCAAGAATTTGCTACACCTTTTGCTTGTCTCTCCTATTTGGCCCCCAAACCTTTAAAATTTTTTTGTAACTACTAGAAAGTGTACTATAATTCTTTAAAATTTGATTTTAAATTTGGATAGGGACAACCAAATTTTGATTTTGATTTTATCATACTGGATAGGGACATCTTTAAGTTGGAAAATTTCTTGTTCACTTTTCTGTGCCCCTGTTTACTTGATGCAGAGTGATAAATAATAAGTAAATAGTAACGTGATAAATAGCAAGTAATATATAATATTTGTGGAGAGAGTGAAACAACACAGGGAAATTCACTTCAGAAAATTTATATCTGACCCATGAAACCCTACTTTTAATCAACCCATTACACTTTGGAGATATTTTTCAACTCAAACTCACCTGGCCTATTTATATTTCATTTTAAAGATGAGGATGGCAACCATAAAGTTAGTTGAGATAATAGAAAGGAAAATAAAAATGAAAGAAAAGCATTTGGTTCTTTTTGAGCCTTAGAGAAAAGGTAACAAAAACAAAGATGCTGCAATGTAGAGAATAAAATAGAAGTTAGTTTCCTTTGAAATATTATGTACCATGGGGAAACAATCTTTTTGAATGATAGTCTAGTAAAATGTTAACTTTGGGGAATAAATAGGGACAAGTTATCACTAGGGTTGATAAAATGCAATAACTATCAGCCATTTTAGACAGAGATAACATTTTTGAAACCATTTTAAGTCATTGCCACACATAAGATGAAGGCATCTATGGAAATCACGAACAAAGAAATAAACCTGCCACCTCACAAGATTTACAGCACTGCCAGGCAATGAACTCAAAGGTCACTCCTGAATTAAGTTACCTTTGTATGACTTTCTGTTCTGGTGTGAAAATACAGGATGCTGAAATCTATTAAACCACAGCTGACAGCAAGAGGAGTTCATTAATTCAGGAGTGGGAGTAGGTTTGCCTTTCTGCAAAAGCGTTGTGGGAATTCAATGGGCATAGTTTGGTTCTCAGAGCCAAATGGAGCATTAAAATAGAATATGGCTGTGGGAATAAAAACAGAGACTAGACCTTCTGCCTAAAAATAGTCATTGCCTGAACCAGCCATGTGGTAGCCAGGGAGAAATCACATTTGTCACAGTGCTTGAAGGCTTTGTGATAATTACATGGCAACAGGAACTAGCGGACCAGTTCCAATGTACATTGAAGAGAGACCCAGGGTAAATGCAATATAATGGCAGCTGGTGCCATTGCCTCAGACTGCGAATAAGCAACTAGTAGAAGCTGGCATGGCCTTGCTGTGAGGCTGCAGGCTGCAGGTTGCAGAGAGCAGAGGTCATATTTCCTTTGACAAGAGAAATTCATTACTCCTTGAATCCAAAGCTTTGATAACAGTAGAAATATTCTATCTTCTCCCCAAAATAGAATTAGATGATGCTGCCTCCATGATTTAATGTTTTAAGAGATGTATTTATGTAATAGATTACTAAATAAGAGACTCAAGGGTCTCCAAGCTGTCACTCATGAGAAGAAAGATCCAGAATGGGAGGACCCAATACTCCCTTGCTCATAGGCAGACCTCAATCTCCACAGGAGGCCACTGATACCAGACAAAGGCAAAGAGTAGTGCTCATTTGAATATGTACAAGGAGCAGCTTGAGACTGATGACTCAGAAAAAAATAAAAAGAGCCAAAAGCAATAATCAAAACCCCTCTTGTGAATGGTATTTTCTTGAAAGAGGGTGAGGTTTTCAGTTGGAGAAGATCAAAGGAGGTAAATATGGATGCTGGATCAACCCCAAAACAGGAGGACCACATTAGAATGGAGGGTTCATCTGGGGACATTTTTTTGTGCACTTCTAAGTTTCAGTGTACAGTTTTGTTTTGTTTTGATATACAAGGAAAAGTTCAAGTCAGTTGGAACTTTAAGTTCACTATCTATTCAAACTGAGATGAACTTCGGGAACGAATCTTGGATGTACATCATGATATCAGGCAGGGTTTTTGGAGGCAAGAAGGCAGGGGACAGAGAGATAGTAAAGATCTACACCCCAGAAGGGGACTAAGGAGACCAACAAAAGAAAATTATTGTGGTTATTAATATTTTGTAAATTAGTTAAGCTTATATCTAGAATTAACTTTATATATAAATACATACTTTTAACTTAGTAGACTTAGTTATATTGGAGAAAGTGGAAGAAATAAGCAGAATAAAGATAAGCTTTTGATATTTTCTGCATCTGCTGTGCCTCTTCTGGCTGGGTCAATACATTGGGAAGAGCTCCTTCTACTAGTCATGGGCATGGCTGGCATCATCCATGTGCTCTGGACCCCTTTCCCTCCTGCTCTGTGAGAGACTTAACTGAAATCATTTCCATCAACTTCACCACCTCCTGGCTTTCTTTGTGTTCTGCTCAACATTTAGACAAATTTAAGGGTCTCTCAATAGAATTCTCTCCTAGGTTCTATTTTCCTTCTCAACTACTTCTTATTATGTTGCTGGCACTCTTCCTGACAATTGATCTTTGTGTGGGTGTTTAATGGTGGTGGTGGTACATTTTAAAATCTCAGAGATAATCCTCATTTATCTGCTCATTGTAAAGATGTTTACCAAGTAGAAGCATATGCACTCTTCATCTTCCAACATGATATATACCCTATATCCATATATCCATTTGTGGCAATTTTGGTGTTATTTACCAGACATTGTATTGATTTATTTTGGATTTATCAGCCATTTTAACTTTTGCCAATTAAATGGAAGGAAACAGATGTCTCATTTTTTAAATTTGTATTTCTCTGATAGCTGTAAATATCTTTTTATAGATTATTATTTATAGTATTTTTTTCTGTAAGTTGCTTCTTTTTTTAAAAAAGATTTATTTATTTATTTACCTTTAGAGGGAAGGGAAGGAGAGAGGGAGAGAAACATCAATGTATGGTTGCCTTTTGTGCACCCCCTGCTGGGAACTGGCCTGCAGGAGACCAGCCTGCAACCCAGGCATGTGCCCTGACTGGGAATTGAACTGCGATTGTCTGGTTCGCAGGCCTGCGCTCAATCCACTGAGCTACACCAGCCAAGGCTGTAAGTTACTTCTTTATATTGGTTGTGCATTATGTATATTGAGCTATTTTTATACAATGACTCACAGGAGATGCTCTCTATGTATTATGGGTGTGAATTTTTTGTGTTTTTCATATATATGTATTTCCACATATCTTTTGCTGGGTAACAAACTGCCCTCAAACTTAGAGGCTTAAATCAACAATGTATTATTACATTATAAGTTTCTATGAGTTGACTGAGCTCAGCTCTGAGGTTCCCTTGCTTAGTGTCTTTCATATGCTACTTACTTGAAGTAGCAACTGGAACTAGACTTATCTAAATGTTTGACTGGGTAGATCATCCAAGAGAGCTCCCAAATATGATTGCTCCCAAATTGTTTTTTTAAATATTTTACTTATTTATTTTTTTAGAGAGAGGGGAAGGGAAGGAGAAAGAGTAGGAGAGAAACATCAGTGTGTAGTTGCCTCTCATGTGTACCCTACTGGGGACCTGGCCTACAACCCAGGCATGTGCCCTGACTGGAAATAGAACTGGTGACCCTTTGCTTCACAGCCCGTGCTCAATCCACTGAGCTACACCAGCCAGGGCTGGTTGCAGTTTTATCTATCTTTGAAAACTTTGTGGGAGATTCAATTGTAGCTATTGGCTGGCGTGTCTACATGTGGCCTATTCATGTGGTTTGAGATGTTACAGAATGGTAGCTTATTTCTAACTGCATGTGTTTTAAGAGACAGGATACAGACCTGCCAGTGTCTTAAATCCTGGACATAGAAAGCGGCACAACACATCTCCTGCTATAATCTGTTGTTCAAGGTAGCCAGAGGACACACCCAGATTCAAAGGAAGAGACAGAAAAAATGTTTTAAAAATTGTGACCCTGTTTAACTCACCACAGTCCATTCTCTTACTACAAATTACTTTGTTTACATATTTGTCACATGCAAATCTACACTGTCCCTGTCCCCCAGACCCTAACACTTGCTCCACACCTAAAATGTCACTTATACCGTGATAGCATCAAGGTTTAGGGTTTTATCATCTAAATCAGGCCCAGGTGTGGTTGAGACTCTTTGAGTATGAGCCTTCTGGAGACCTTTGAACCCAAGAAACAAGTTATCTACACACACATACATTAGACAGGCATGGAAAAAAACATAAATGACATTTCAATTTAAAAATAAGAAAAATGGGAAACACTTGGCAGTCATTGGTCCATAGCAATTATGAAATCCAATTGGTTACATATTCCTAATTCTTTAAATTGTTATTTTCCTGAGAATGATTATCCACGGTTCGTGGCTTTGGGCCTTGGTTTCTTGTTTCTTCCTCCAAGTCATCTTTCTTTTTCTATAAAATATGCTCTTTACATCTGAATGTTTCCTCTGCCTTCCTTCTGCCCATTATAATTTGGGTAAAGGGTACTCAAAGGCCCTTTCCATTTTGTACTATCTCTTACTCTTTCAGTTCAAGTTGATACATTGCTTTAAAAATTTCATAGCATCTCTGTATATTATAACATGATATAATTAGTATTCAAAAGGCTTTCTATACTCTAAAAGTCTCCTTAAAACTTTGTCATCTTCTGCCCATTGCTAGGTCCCAGAGCTGGTGTCACATATTTTAGAATTTGTTATGGAAACACCCCATATGTAGTACCAAATTATATTCCAGTTAGCTATTCCTGCTTTAAAAAATACCCCCTTCAAATAATGGTTTAAAACAACACGTTATTTTTCTCATAATTCTATAGGTTTCCTAGGCTCAAATGGGTAGTTCTCACTTGGGGTAATTGTGGTCAGTGGCTGGGATTGGAGTTATCTGAAGATTGAACTATGTTGGATATCCAGGATGCATAATTCCCTGGCTGACTGGTAATGTTAGCTGTTGGCTGTGAACTCTTTCTGGGCTGTTGGTTAAGGCACCAATAAGTGGTTTCTCTATGTGACTTAGATTTTTACAGCATACTCACTTGGCAGCTGTCCTAGCATATAGAAAGAAGAAGCTGCCATTTTCTTAGGGTCTTGGCACAAAACCTGGTTTAGAAACACTTGCAGAAAATTCTGTTTTTTAAAGTAGTAACAGAGTCCACCCAGATTCAAATGAAGAACTCATAGAACTTACTTTTCAATGGGAGAAGATGAATTATGGTCATCTTTAATCTGCCATGTACATTAGCATAATACATAATCTCAGGCAGCACTTCTATTCTTTATTTTAATGGTTTCAGGATTTTGTGCTTTGGATGGGACACAATTCATACTCTGAGATTCTAAAGAAAGAGACACCTCTCTCTTTATTACCACATCAAATCTATATTTTACTCTTTACCTCTTTTATCCATTAAAAATGTATTTCTGTGTATGGTTGGAAGTGGAAACCTAACAAGTTTTTCCGAATAAGTAGAAAATTATTTAATACTACAACACACAAGCAATCAGCTTTTAAAATGTTTTGATGTTTACAACTTAAAATTTTTTGCATCTGTGCATTAGTTTCTCATTCATATATTCTGTTCCATTGATTTCTTATTCCTGTACAAGCAATACATTTCTTTAACTTACATTAATATATATTATATTTGATTTTAAATTAATTTCTCTTTAATTAATAGTTTTCATCAAAAGTCATTCTTTCAGATAAATTTTATAATTAGTTACTAAAGCTCATAAAATAATAAAAGTTCTAAAGTCACTATTATTAGATTTACATTGAATTTTATAAATTAATTTATGGAGAAAATTTCTTAGAAAGTTTTTTGCTTGCTTTTGTAATACTCTACTCAGAAATTTCTTCCTCTCTGACCTTAAATTCAGGGAATTTAATTTTAGATGTTTGGAGTACTGTCCTGTAACTGAGAGGTTGAGCATTTGATTTTTGGTCAGGGCACATGCTTATGTTGCAGTTCAGTCCTCAGTAAGGCTGCCTATGATCCCTGGCCTGGACACATGGAAATCCCCAGTACAGCTACATACTGAAGGCACCCCAATCCATGCTTCTGTCTGGTAACAATGTTTCTTTATTTTCCTTCCTCTCTCCCCTTCCTCTCTCTCTAAAATGGCTGTAGGAAAAAACTGTCCTCTGGTGAGGATTAAAAATTATTTAATACTATTTTTCCTTATCTCTCTGTTCACTTTTCTTTTATAAAGTTTTTTAGATACCTAGATGTATCATTTTTCAGTATTTCTCCTAAAAATAATTCATTATATTCTATGTGCTTTGGTAGAATCACTGTGTTTCACATACTTCTGTTTGTTTGATTCATCTGTGTTTTTCTGCTTTTCAGATCATTTAAAAATTACTAATGTTTTTATTTTTATAACACTAATATTTTTATCTTGTAGAGGTCTGTTTAAAGTAATTGCATGTAATTTATCTTTTCAAATATGAGGAATAATAATTGTTCTTATATTGAGGATTTTCTATCAACACTGCTTCCAAAATTATTTGCAACATATGTGATAGATAAGTAGTCCCTATTCTTGATATATTGGGCTGGCCAAAGTTTGTTTGCTTTTTTCATAAGATGGCTCTAGTAGTGTTTAGCTGTCTTTAACTTTGTTTGAAAGAATTCTGTTAGATTGTATTGTGATGGTTGTCATAACAGTGTACATTTAAAAAATTATCAAAATTGGTGAATTTCGGTGTAGCCATTTTAATATTGATGGTAGGAGAAAATACACACACACTTTTGGCATATTATGCCTTATTATTTCAAGAAAGGTAAAAATGCAACTGAAATGCAAAAAATGATTTGTGAAGTATATGGAGAAGGTGCTGTGACTGCAGAAATATGTCAAAAGTGTTTTGCGAAGTTTCATGCTGGAGATTTCTCACCGGATGATGCTCAACAGCCAGGTGGACCAGTTGAAGTTGATAGCCATCAAATCAAGGCATTAATTGAGAACAATCAACCATATGCCACATGGGAGATAGCTAACATACTGAAAATATCTAAATTAATAAAATTATTGGTGAAAATGAAAACTGTGTTTTATGTTTTACTGAAAAAAACTAAACAGACTTTTTTGGCCAACCCAATATAAAATCTTATAGAAATCGATACACAGAAGACAAAACTTCAGAGGCAAAATGGGCAAAGACATGAATAGGTAAACCATTCCTGAAGAAACACAAAAAGCTAATAAGTAAACATATGAAAGATATGAAAGGATACTCATATCAAATGATGAATTTATCAAATTCAAATAATAAAACTTTTTTTAAATATAGGAAGGCAAAATGAGAAATAAGATAATGCCAGATATAGAAAGGGTGTATGTAATAAGGCATGTTTGCACAATTGGTGGCAGTGTTTATTTTAGCATAATTTATCATAGGACTTTTCAACAATATGTATTAGTATTGGAAATATAAATGTCTTTGACTCATTAATTCCACCTCTAGAATTTTATCTTTAGGAAATAATCCGACAACTTCCAGAAGATATATATACAGAGATATGTAATACCACCCTACTGGTTAAATGAAAGAGGGGGAGAGGGAAAAAGAGGGAGGAGCACTTAAAATCCTACTTCAATAATAGAAACTTGGCTAAGTATATTTTAGTCTGTACATTAAAAATCAAAGATGAAATAAAGCAACATATTTTGACCTGGAAATGTGTATATAATATTTTGTAACAGAATCCTGGTGATAATCTCCTTTAAAAATATATATGTGTGTGTATGAATAAAAATATGGATTTCTTTTTGTAAGTATATTTTATTGATTACATTATTACAGTTGTCCCGCTTTTTCTCTTTTATCCACCTCTGCCCAGTACCCCCATTCCCTCCAGCATTCTCCCCATTAATTCATGTTCATGGGTCATACATATAAGTTCTTTGCCTCATCCATTTTCTATACTATTCTTAACCTCCCCTTGTCTTTTTTGTACCTACCAATTATACTTGTTACTCTCTGTACCTTTTCCCCCATTCTCCCACTCCTCCTCCCCACTGATAACCCTCCATGTGATCTCCATTTCTGTGATTCTGTTCCTGTTCTAGTTGTTTGCTTAGTTTAATTTGATTTTTGTTGTTTAGGTTCAGTTGTTGATAGTTGTAAGTTTGTTGTTATTTTACTGTTAGTATTTTTTATCTTCTTTTTTCTTAAATAATTATCTTTAACATTTCATATATAAGGACTTGTTGATTATGAACTCCTTGAACTTGACATTATCTGGGAAGCAATTTATGTGCCCTTCCATTCTAAGTGATAGCTTTGCTGGGTAGAGTAATCTTAAATATAGTTCCTTGTTTTTCATGACTTTGAATACTTCTTTCCAGCCTCTTCTTACATGCAAGGTTTCTTTTGAGAAAGCAGCTGATAGTCTTATGGGAACTCCTTTGTAGTTAACTCTCTTTTTTCTCTTGCTGCTTTCAGGATTCTCTCTCTATCTTTAATCTTGGCTAATTTAATTGTGATGTACCTTGGTGTGTTCCTCTTTGGGTCCAACTTCTTTGAGACTCTCTGAGCATCCTGGACTTGTATGTCTATTTCCTTTGCCATACTGGGGAAGTTTTCTTTCTTTATGTTTTCAATTTTTTCCTCTTCCTCGTCTCCTTCAGGCACTTGTATGATTCAGATGTTGGAATGTTTAAAATTGTCCCAGAGGTTCCTAAGCCTCTCCTCCTTTGTTTATATTCTTCTTTCTTCATTCTCTTCTGGTTAAATGTTCATTTCTTTCTTTTGTTCCAAATCATGGGATTGAGTCCCAGTTTCTTTCCCTTCACTGTTGGTTCCCTGTATATTTTCCTTTATTTCAATTTGTATAGTCTTCACTTCTTCCTTTATTTTGTCGTCATACTTAATCATTTCTGTAAGAATCCTGATTACCAGTGTTTTGAACTCTGCATCAGTTAGGTTGGCTATCTCCTCATCACTTAGTTCTTTTTCTGGAGTTTTTATTTGTTCTTTTATTTAGGTCATGTTTCTTTGTCATGAAGCACCTGTTACATTGTAAGGGGTGAAGTCTCGAGTGTTTTTCAGGGCAGGGCAACCCACTTCATTGAGTTGTGGCACTGTCTAGATGAATGTTTCTTCTTTAATTCCTTGGTTGTTGGACTTCCATACAGTTCAATTTTCTGTCATTTCTGGTTGTTTTTTTTTTAATTGGTTGTTATCCTTCTTTTGGTTGTGTTAGGAGGCAAAGCATATTTACCTATATCTCCAACTTGGCTGGATGCTCATGGATTTCTATAAATCATATTGATTATCGTATTATTTCTGATAGCTGAAATTAAGAAGAAACTTTTATTTCCTTTTTTAATCACTTCTATTTTATCTCACTGTATAAATTTGTCAATAAACTTTTGTTATTGTATAATCAGTAAAATAATATATTTTCATTAAAAACAATACATACTTCAAAAATATTCAGAAAATATACATGAAAGTGTAAAAATGAAATGGAAAATGAACTATAGTTCTACACATTGACATATTCTGTCTTTACAATTTCATACTTGCTTCATTTATTATGATGCATACACATATGCACACATACACATTTACTAGAAAGATGTACACCAAGTAGAACCCTCTAACTTTCTTTTAATGTATGTTTTACTTAGCAGTATTTGCTGTACTTTTTCCATGTCAATAAAGATATATTTGTATCTCTAAAAATATAAACACATTGTTTCATCATCATCCTGGTATTTTATTGTATATCAAACAATGTACACTTCATTGTGTGAGCACTTCTCATCTTCTTTTTTTAAAAATATTTTCTTTATTTATTTTTCGAGAGAGGGGAAGGGAAGAGAAAGAGTGGGAGAGAAACATCAATGTGTGGTTGCCTCTCATGCGTCCCCTGCCGGGAACTGGCCTGCAACCCAGGCATGTGCCCTGACTGGGAATCGAACTGCGATACTCTGGTTCGCAGGCCCGTGCTCAATCCACTGAGCTACGCCAACCAGGGCTCTCATCTTCTTTTTATATTACATTGCGTTTACTTCTGTTAGTCTCCTTGCTTCAATGTGCTTCATCAATCCCTGTCTCCTCCCTATGTCCTGAGTCCAGTGCCTGACACTTAATGGATTCTCCACATTTCCTGTTATGGGAATGAGTGAATGAGCAAATGAATGAGTGACTACTCAATTAATCACAGCTCATTTTCCTGAGCACACTGAGACTCAGTCATTCTGTGCTTTGGAAAAATCATACATTTCTCCGCAGTTAGTTGTCCATCTGGAAGAGGAGAGTAATAAATGCCACATCACAGGAAGTTTTAAAGGATGAAAGAGATAATCTTTATAAAATATTTAACTTCTATAGAAGGAAAATCCCCACCAGGCCCAATGTGTACTATTATCAATGATTCTTACCAAACCCATCAATCACACAGAAGATTCTCTGGCTCACATTTTTTCTCAGCAACTGCATTTTCTAATGTTTTTTTTTCCATTAAAGTATTCCAGGAAGTTAAGATGAATACTATTCTGTGTGAATGTCACACCTTCTTTAAAATCACAGAGTGTTCTACACTAATTAAAAAGGTGATATTTTTTAATCCTTCAAACATCTCACTGAGATTGGTGGGGGGGGACTATTATTACCTTAAGTTTGCAGCTAGGGGAACCAACAGAGACACTCAGCATTAGTGGAAGATGATAATAGATGCAGAACTTGAATTTAAATTTATTGCTTTTTTTTCTTTTAAGCTGATGAGCTCAAAATAAAATCACAACTTAGAATGCAGTAAACTTTTTCAAATATGTGGGAAAAGAAAGCTTTTTTTAAAAAAATGATAATGTTTTAGGAATAAAATACTGACTATGAAGCTGTTCTGACAGTAATTTGCATCATTTAAATTGCCAGATTGCATGCCTTGTATGTGGAGGAAGTTGAAGGGAACTGGCAAGCCCCTTACTTTGGGGTTTTTAGTTTGCAGTGAAATCTCAAAACAAGCATGGTGTTTTTGATTCATATGTGAGACTACGATCATGCATGTTTGAAATGCTGA
Organism: Artibeus jamaicensis; assembly: GCF_021234435.1. NCBI lineage: Eukaryota > Metazoa > Chordata > Mammalia > Chiroptera > Phyllostomidae > Artibeus > Artibeus jamaicensis. Next base: position 3,427,889 of record NW_026521887.1, read on the forward strand.
AATTAAAATATTTCTATTACATTGGCAAAGACTTTTGCCTTAGGTTTTTTAGTGATTGTAACAAATAGTCTGTTAATAGCAGACTAATAAAGTATGACATGTTTCTGTATTAGTTATACAATGGGTCAGACACTCTAGATGTTGGAGGTATTGAGATGAACCAAAAATTTAAGACTCCTACCCTCTTGAAACTACATTGAAGGAAGAGCAATGTGAGCACAAGACAAATAGAATTCCTGTAGTTCTGAGTACATAAGGAAGATATAGCCAAGTGAATTTTGAAGACTGATGAGAAAGGGGTGTGGTAGGGAGTCAAAGAGTACAGTGGTTCTCTGAGCACAGACCTGAATCTTAAAGACAAGAAGCTACCATCAAGGATCTGGGAAGAATATTCCAAGCAGAGGGAACATAAACTATAAGGGCCCTGTTTAACCTTCCCGAAGGGCTTTCCTTTTTCTCATACATCTTTCAACTTTCAATCCCACATGGAATTATTAAATCTTCTCCTTCTTAGTGCTTCTTTGGCACATGTTTTCTCCCTTTTATTTCAGCTCCTCTTCAGTTACTTAATGTGGTAATAGGTTTGACACTACTCCGCACTTGGAGCTCTTCTTGCGCTGGGGCTTGGTACGTGTTGGTTGTGTCCATGGCACCGAGGAGAGAGCAGAGACCCTGACACAAGAGCTGCTCTGTAAAGCTTGCATAAAATACTTGGAACACAGACATATTTTGGCTCAAGCTTTCTACATCCTTGCTGATTCTGAAACCATTATGTGCTGTATAAAATTCTTGGTAAGCAATTAGCTTTCTAGCTGTCTGAATCAAGCATTCCAATGCTTCAATAGCTCTTCTTATCTTGTTTTATTTACTCAGTTTCTGTTTGGCACCAAGTTGAGGACGGGACACAGGCAACACCTTACCAAAACAATGATTTCTTCCTGAAACGTCACTGATTTCTGGAACATGCTCTTGGCACTATGTGGGGACATTTCAATCCTGGGAGGTAGATAAATTATGTTTCTTGCTCTCAGGACATATCCCTTCCTTTCTGGGCCTCAGACACCTGAGGAATATGGGAACTAAACCACAGTTTTCTTTTTTGTGCCAAATGCCAGTTGTGGAACCACAAAGTCAGCCAATTCTGTTGTAGGCTGTTTCCAATTTCTACATTTCCCTTTACCATTCTGGTTTTGTTTGGAGAGAAAAGAAAGTTTCTAAATATTTTGAACCCCAGGGTCCTTTGTGGCATTCTTGGGTCTTCTCTCCTTTCACTGAAACATAAAACAACTCCCAATTGTTTGCTTGTATAACCCTTTCTCTTTTATATACAAACAGTAGGATGGGGTATAACTCAACAAATCAGTCCTTTCCCAGCTTCTGTCACATTCTTTCTGATGTGAAAGGTTTTGAATCACTCACTATAAGAAACATTCATTTGGAAAACAGAGTCAATACAGATGGGTTATCTCAAAGACATAGCATGTGAGAAAAGGTGCTGGCCTCATGTTCAAGTTAGACAAGGTGCAATTAGGTACTCATGCATTCGCCTCCTACGTCCCTAATAAGGTATTACTGGTACATGATAATTAACTCAGGGCTGTGGGGCGCTATGATATGACTCTCACAAATGGGCCCACTTCTTTTGTCTAAGTCATATCCAAACAACTCTTTGATCCCACTTGCAAACCACACCTTTTTTGCTGGATAGTGTGGTGCAATTTCTTCCTGCACCACCACCTGTTGCCCTAGCTCGGGTCCCCTGGCTTTGATCACTAGGCATTGTGGAAACCATCAGCTGTGACAGAGTTTTTGTTAGGCCTCATTGCCTTGGAATGCAAGTTTCAAGGGTTCTGTGACTGGAAATTTGATAATGAGGCAGTACATGTTCCAGGAGGGTAGGCTGGCATGTTGAGATGTTTCAAAGATGCTGTTCCAAGACACAGTGAACTTCTGCCACCCTCATGAAAACATTTCATCGATTAGAGCTGTATTTTGGGGGTTGGTGGGTAGTAACAGAAAAACACTTGGACAATTCATTCTTCTAGGGATTACCAGTAGTGATACATCGTCCGTCTCTCTAGAGGTGGAAGAATCTCCAGAGGATAGTGTGAAGTCATTGTCACCCCCAGATTCATTGCTCCTTGGATGCAGTTGCACTTTGAAATGCAGGCCCTGTGCTAGTCCTCCCCTCAGGGTTCTAGGCTTACTTCCTATAAGCAGTTGGGCAATCTATATAAAAGTGGAGCTTCAAACATTGTAAGGGGCTAGAAATATTTTCACAGGAAGAAAAACAACACAGCTGACCCTTATTTAAATTGAATCGCTAGCAGCATAGAAGGCAAAAGCTTTTTAAAAAATTTTTAAACAGGGCACCTAAACTCTAAGGATCATTTGCCAAAAGCCACATCTGAGTCAAATAAGCAAATCTGTTGTATGTAGCCTGTGCATGTAAAACAGAATCCAAATGCAAGTACACATGCTTTCATGTTATTCAACTATAGCAATCCATATCTTATGTATGTGTATTTTTGATGTCTATTATGTTATGTTGTTTGAAATGATTACAGTGCTTTTATTTAATAAAGTGTTTTCAAGTTTTTAAAGTTTCTGAATGGAGGACAAAAGAAAGCTAAATTCTTATTTGCTGTATTTCAGCTTTTATGTTGGAAGCAGTGCATGTTGAAGTTCTTAGTCTAAACAATTTATAGTTTTCCAGATTAATATCACGTGGGAAAAAGATGAAAATCTTAAAAGCAACATCACATATATGCTCCTGCTACTCACAAGTTAATCAGGCATTTGTGGACTCTGACTGCTGGATACAATGGGAATCTTCTGAAGTGGGGAGAAGGTGAGAATCTTCTGGAGAGTTACTGGAGGCAGGAAGGTTAAACCTATCTCCCAACCTAAAGGCTCAGGAACGCAAATGTGCCACTGCACTAAAGTAAGAAGTGAACACACACTTTCAAGTTGTTTGAGGGGAAAACAAACTGCTGATAGGAACAGTAGGAAGGGCTTGGTTGCTGACAGAGCGGTTCCCCATGAATTTGACTATTATTTCAGGTTTCTATCTTTTCCTCTTTGGTAGGAAGATATTAAAAGTAAGTCTGGCAAAAAGTACAGAAAAACACAGAGTCTCTGAAACTGCAACTAGTACAAATTCCTGGCCAAAAGTTCGAATTGGTTTTCTTCAATGAGCAGTTTGCAGAATTTGCTCTCTTCAATGATTAGAAAACACTGGACTGTTGTAGAATATCTTAGAACCCTAGAAATATACGCACCCTTCAGAGGTGAATTTTGTGTTCTATGTTGTAAGAGCTCCATGTGAACCTTGAGTATTGGGGACTACTGACATATATGAAGCTATCCTTTGCATGTAAAGAAGCCACTTCAAATTTTTTCTAAAAATTGTTGTAGTTTGAATATGTATTTCTGGTTACAGAAATAAATTTACAGGTTATAATATACCAATGTCTTAGCTCAAAAAGCTGTTTATTTCCTATCTTCTACATTATATCTGTCAAGCATTTGTTCATTTCCATGTAAAGTTAACAACTAAGAACAAAAAGGTAAATATTAATTTTGAGTATAAAAAACCACAAAAAGACCCCATAATGAACCCCCTACCCACCCACCACCAAAACATTTAATAGTTTAGACCTTTATTTGAGTGGGTAGGGAAGTGATAACAAAAACAAAAACAAAAACAAAAATTATTTGGAATTTAAATACTTCAGTTTACTAAGGGTTAAAATCAGCATCGTAGTTCTTACTTAATGCAGTATAAAGGAGATATATTTGTTATTTTTCTGTTAGGCCCATATTTATTCAAAGATATTCAGCCTTTACCTTTTTCATTTCCTAACAGGTCTCACTCTTTAGTCTTACTTCTCCAACTCCCCTCCCCTTCTTTCCTATCAAAATCAGCATGCCATTGTTACAAACCAAATCTGATTAGGTGATGCTTTTGAAGGAGAAAATCTTCAGCAGCTCTCCCATAGCCTTCAGGAATATTCAAAATGCTTGACTCTGCAAACCCACTAGACAGCCTCCCAACCAGTTTTTCTTGAAAGTTCTATTCTTCCTCCAAATCAAACCACTAAAGGAAACCTACAGCCTCTCTTGTACCTAAGACCACTTCCTCTTTCTGGAACAACCTTTCTCCAAAACCTTGTAAGAGAGGGGAGGGGAGGTAGATAAAGGGAAAGGAAGGAGAAGGGCCAAGTCAGGGAGCAGGTACAAAGGCCTCATGGACAAAACAAAGGTAGGTGGACAAGACAAGTGTGGGGGAAGATTGAATGTTGGGGGTGGTGGACAGGGCAGGGGAGAGCAATGGGGGAAAATGGGGACAACAGTAATTGAACAACAATTAGAAAAGCCCCGTGGGCAGGCAATCATGATTTTATCCTTTGTGTCACCAGCATTTAGCACTAGGCTGGGACATAGTTGGTGCTCAGGAAGCACTTGCTGAATAAATACATAACATTTACATAGAAATATTTGCATAGAGATGTATATTTCAACTTTTCATCATACATTGACTTTGTTTCTCATTTAAGACAAGAAACAGGGTATTTAGGAAATGCAAAGCCAATTTTGAACCTGCTTGCAAGTCTCATTGGGATCCTGCTATGACCTATCTCTAGTCTCTGCAGAGAGAACACCAGGGGAAGTTTTGGCTTGCTTGGTCTACCTGGGAGAGAATATAATGTTTTTGAAGAATCACGTGCTTCAAATGACCTGACCAGGCTTTCCACAGTTCACATTGGAGTAGAAAGTGCTTGGGCTGTGGAGCCTGAATGTTTGGGGCCAAACCCCGCTTCTGTCCTTTTCTAATGACTTAGTGCCTGAATCCCCTCATTTGTCAGGTGGGACTAATAATGCTACCTAACTCACAGGGTTTGTGTGAAACCCAAATGTGTCTGTCTGCATTAAACAGTCTGGTGCCTGATTCATAGTAAACACTCAGCAAACATCAGATGTTATCATAATTGCTACCATCATTTTGTCAAATAGTAAGTCATTAATTATTATGTCTTTGTGGCATACGCTTGCCTTTGAGAGTATGGACATGACTTTATTCTTGAGTGTCTTCTCTCTGTTTTAGCACAGTACCTTGTGAAGAGTGCTCAGTCACTCTGCCTGCCTGCCTGCTCCTCAGCCTTCACTGTCACTGTTCTAGCATAATTTAGGGCATGTAAACTTTCTTGGTAGTGCCAAGTAAAAGGTAAATGGAAAGAGGCTGATATTAGGCAAGGTGTCTTTCTTTTTGTGTTTTTCAGATTTTCCTTGAGGTCTCTCTTTTTCACTTCATACTTAAACACATATTCTTATTCTGCTTAAGAGTGAATACAGAACTCATCAGCGTTAAGGAAGGGGAAAAGCCAGGTTTGTGTTATTGAGTTTTTTCATCTATATACACATAACAAGCCTGAAGAACTTACAAAATTTGCAGAATAAGATTGACAATAATTTCTTGTAACATTTTCTCAAGGGTGTATTAATGGGACTAAATAGTTCTTTTGAAGGAAATTCCCACATGGGATTTTAGGTGACACTCCCTGTGGAACCATATTGTTTTATACAGAAGGCTAAATAACCCTTCGACACACTTCCCAAGGGGGATCTCTGTGCATTGTAGAATTATTAGTTGCTGCACCCTTGAGTAGGCAAAAAATAAAATAAGACCAAGAATTACTTTTAAAAGCCTGTTTTTAAAGTAACATGACCATACCTGGGGACCTGCTAGCAACCCAAACCTGTACTCTGATTGGGAATAAAGCCTGAAACCTTTTGCTTTGCAGGCCAGTGCTCAACCCACTGAGCCACACCAGCCAGAGCTAAAGAGGCTTGGTTTTGACAAATTTCTATAATAACATTGTGTAAGACAACTGCAGCTTAGAATTTAGAGAAGAAAACTATCTCATTCCAATAAAATAATGCTCTGGAGATTATTAAAAGGGATTTAAAAAATGATCCACTACTAAAACAGCTTTACACAACTATATACCCTTTTGCACTGTAGATGGGAATGCAGATTGGTGCAGCTACTATGGAAAGCAGTACGAAGACACCTCAAAAATTAAAAATAGGTCTGCCTCTTGACCTAGTAATTCCACTTCTGGGAATGTGTCCAAAGGAACCTAAAATCCTAATTTGAAAGAACATAAACATCTTTTTGTTCATTGCAGCATTACTTATAATCACCAAGATATGGAAGCAGTCCAAGTGTCCATCAATAGATGAGTGGTTAAAACAACTATGGGGCATTTACACAGTGGAATACTACTCAGTGGTTAAAAACATTTTTTACCCTCTGCAATGTATGGATGGATCTGGAGAATATTATGCTAAGTGAAATAAGCCAGTCAGAGGAATACACATATATATGATCTCACTCATGTGTGGAATCTAATGAACAAACTGAACCAACAAGGAAAATGGGGACAGACTCATGATGACAGCTTGTGGGGGTGGAAGAAGTTAAGGAGCAGAGGGATTAAGCAAAAAGGCAAAAGGACTCATGGGCATAGACAACACTGTGGTGATTGCTGCAGGGAGAGGAGTATAAGGAAACTACATGATAATAGAAAAAAAATGCAATAAAGATTTAAAACAATTAAAGAATAAATTAAAAGCAGCCCACTACAAATACAAGTCTTGATACAAATACACCTAAATAGTCTCATAAAACTCTAAACTCAGCTGTCTGACATAGTCTAAAACAGAGATAACACTTTTTTTTTACATTTTCCCTTAATGCCTAGATAAAAGTAAGCAAAGTTATTGAACTTAACTGTGCTCAGGAAGTGTTTTTGTTTTGAAATTAAGTAGTAAAACAAGAACGTCACAAACTCTCGATTCATTCTATGTTAACCATAAGCTAAAGCTGGGATGTTAGGAGTAAGACTGCTTAGTCGGAAGGCAGGTAGTTTGGAAGGGACAAGGACTGGATCGAAGAGCCAGTCTAGCCATACATTGTCCCCTGAGTTGCGGGAGCCAATGTGGACTTCACCTACATTAGGTCTGATTGCAAAGAAGATCCAGAAAGAATAGCTGGATTTTTGGTCAGGCATATGGGGTGCTGGGTTCCAAAGGCTGTTGGGTTTAAAGTTGAACTACAACCAGCATTAGCTGATACCAAGAATTAGGAGCCCCATTCATATTGGTTGAGGGATGCAGGGCAAGGCAGTATTTGCTACTGAGTCATTGGAGACATACAATACATTCAGCTACAACCTAGGTGAATTGCTTAGTGTCGAAAAAGAATACAAGGATTAAAAAGAAGCCTTAAGTTCACTAAACTTTCTTCTTTAAGTGTCAAGTTATATTTTCAATAAATATTTATTGAGTGCTTGCCATATGCCAGATACTGTGCTAGGCACTGGCAGTATGGTGATGACCACTATAGACACAGAGTTCATAGTCTTATGGGGGGATAACATTGGGTATATTTGTATTAGTGTATAGTTACAAATTTTGAAAAGTACCTGAAGATAAAATAAGAAGGGATACTAAGAGATTATAAAAGGACAATGTGCACTAGGGAATTTGCTTAGGGGGTAATGATGTTTGAGCTGAAGAATTCCAAGGACAAAAGCTGGCATGAAGGTCGAATGAGGGTCCAAATCATGTAGGGGTCTGCAGGCTACATTGGGTTTATATCCTAAATCGGTGGAAACCATGAAGGTATTTCAAAGAGGATTTTGATATGAGCAGGTTAAGTGGCAACATGGGGAATAGACTACAAAGCACCCAGAGTGCAAGAAAAAAACTTATGGCAACTTGGTTAAGTGTAGTCAGTGGAGATGGTGTGATATGAATGGAAAAGGAGATCTTTTTTGAGGGGTAAAAATTTTAGCACTTGTACATTACATGCTTTTTTAGGAGAGATTGTGAGGCAAAAGGAGATGCTGAGGAGGATGTAGGTGTGGAGCCTGCATATCTGGATGAAGAGCAAGCATGTCAGGAGATGAGGACTGCTGGAAAATTAGGTTTTGGGGAAAGGTTTGGGCCCTGGAGAGGTTTAAGTGTCTTTGAGACATGTGAGGAGTGAGTGGTCTAGTAAGGCTCTGAGGTAAGAGGGTATTGGAGATAAAAGACGTGAGGCTTGTTGGTGTCCAAATGGAAAGAAACATTACAGATGGAGATGATCTTGCCTTAGGAAAGAGTATGCAGTGAGAAAAGCAGAGGACTAGAACCATGTATTGGACCTCAGTATCTAAAGCCTGTGTTGAAAACAGTAAGCTGGCAAAGGAAACTAAGACAGAATTGTCAGAGAAGAAAGAAGTGAGCAGCCAGGTGAAGATTGTAAGTTAACAGACTAAAATCTGAAAAGGGCTAATTCAATTTAGGACAGGGAGTTTACTGGCCAACTCAGTGAAAACATGGTATATGTTAGGACTTTAAAAAACAGCCTAAATTTGATCTCATCCCTCTTAGGTTGAGGTTTCTAACATAACTGGATGAAAAGGGAGAATACCAAAGTAGTGACCCCTGAGTGGTACTGGAGATGGTGGAGGATGATGCAAATGTTGAGTCAAAAGGAAATGATGATTTTGCTAATAGAACTTAAAACACAATGGAGCACCTTAAACAGGTATTTTTTTAGAAGTACAATGGTGTTCATTCTATTGCTTTTAATGAATCCATTGTTCCTGATGCCTTTAATTATGAAGTTAGTAGTAACACATTTATTACTTCCTTGGAAATAAGGAGAAATGCATCATTACAGGCAGATAATTTGAATCACCACCACATTATGATTTATAGCTAAAATATAATGTCACCTATGGATAATAGCTATTTAGACATGTGTGAGAATGGTATAAAAATAGTGAGTAGGAAGTAACACTAGCAAATGCTACCAGATCATAAAAACTTAAGTAGCTTAGATATGATTTAGGTAGACTAATTATTATTTTTTTATTTGAGAAGCTATACAACCTGCTAATTCACCCTACATCACATTATTAATCATGTAGCTAATGGATAAATGCAGACCTAGGGTAAAGTTGGAATTCTAACTTTTTTGCTTATTAACTATGCAATGTTGCACAAACTACTTCCCCTTTCTGTGCCTCTGTTTCTTTGTCTATAAAATGGGAATAATATTGAAAGCTATGCTTCTAAATTTTTGTTAGTTTTTTTTGTTTTTTTAAACATTTTATTTATTTTATTTTTAGAGAGAAGGGAAGGGAAGGAGAAAGAGTGGGAGAGAAACATCAATGTGTGGTTGCCTCTCATGTGTCCCCTACTGGGGACCTGGCCTGCAACCCAGGCATTTTCCCTGACTGGGAATCTAACCAACAACCCTTTGCTTCACAGGCCCGTGCTCAATTCACTGAGCTACACCAGCCAGGGCTTGTTGTTAGTTTTAAATGGGATGATCTATGTATATCATGTAGAACACCTGGCATATGGTTGGCACATCAGAAATTTAGGTATTGTCTTTGTCACTATTATTTTATAATAGAATATTTCCATAAATCTTTGTCAACTGTACTTTATTAGATGGACAGCATTGAGATTACTAGGTCAATCTATAAAATCATCATTTTTTAAATTTTGTAAATTATTTATTTAAGTAAAATGATACCCGAACTAATTTTCAGCCATAACACATTGGTAAAGATATGAAAATACCAACATACTTGTGTGCAGCTTAGTAAATCACTTCTGGATGAGTCTCTCCTCTGCCCTCCTTCATCCTGCCCCTTCCTGGAAACGTGGAGACTTCCCCAGGGTGCAGGAGGATATCCAGGACCTTCTCCACATTTGTGAACTGAATTTGTTATGATTGGCCAGGCCCACAGCAAGTCAGTTATCAATTAACTTGGACTTTGCTAATATGCATTCTGACTAAAAATATCATAATGAATATTGTTCAATAAATGCTTACCAATGTTACTTCCTGCTGTTATCCAAACTCTCTGCTTATGTGCTAAATATAAAAAATGCTTTGCAAATTAGTTCTCATTTTTGTGTTTATTAATGAGCTAAATATTTATTTACATATGCTTATCATCCATTTTAAATTGCTCCTTTGTAAATTTCATGCCAGCGATTTTGTCTGTTTTACCATCAGATGTTTTCATGTTCTTCTCAGTGATATACAGGTATTCTTTACAAATTCAAATTATAAACTCATTTTAAAAAATTTTTATTTTATTGGTTATGCCATTACATTTGTTCTATTCCCCCCTTTCATTCCCCTCCACCCTGCACTCCCCACCCCTACCATTCTCCCCCTTTAGTTTATGACCTTGTGTCTCAAGTTCTTTGGATTCTATATTTCCCCTACTATTCTTGCCGCCCCCCCGTCTATTTTCTACCTACCGTCTATGCTACTTATTTTCTGTACCTTCTCCCCCCTTCTCCTCCCACTCCCCTGTTGCGAACCCTCCATGAGATCTTCATTTCTATGGTTCTGCTCCTGATCTAGCTGTCCTTTTAGCTTGCTTTTGTGCATTTTTTATATATTTACTATAAATGTAGTTTGTTGTTTGCACATCTTTTAATTTCTTTTCTTCTAAAGTTTACTTTGAAGTTTCAAAAGTATTACATTTCTACCATTGCTTTTAAGCTTAAAAAGTTTCCTCCTCTATGTTAGAGGACAGAAAAAAATTAGATTATGCCTTCTAGGCTTTTTTGGTTTTGATTTTATGTCATATACATTAAACTCAATTTACTTATAATAAATCTTGGTGTGTAATGAGAAATAAGAAGATCTATGATCTCAGTTTTAAAACAGCCTCTATCCCCTATTCCAATACCTTTGATGCTTCCTTTATTTTAATGGTTTTGGCTTATATGTTTATTTTAATACTTTCTTTTAGAAAAAGAAAGGTTCTCATGTGTTAATATTTTTTCTTTTAAATATTATTGTGTTGTTAGTTTCTGACCAAGTATGATGCCTCTAGCTTCCTCGTGAAAATCTCTGAAAGCGGCAGCCAGAGCAGCTCTCAGGTGCAGAGACAATTGTTCATACCGACTGGTCTACAGCAGAGCTACTCATTTCTCAAAAACAGGGACAATTTGCCAGGACTTTCTGTTACGGCCCTTTGAATTGGGACCAGAATACTTTCTTAGAGAAAGTGAGGTAAGAAAATTCATTCATCAGCTCTGACTCACAGACATTTGGACAGGACATAGTCTAATCCAGACTACAAATTTGTTGCTTTCATAAAATGAGTTTACAAAAGAAAACAAAGAGCATGACTTTTCAATGGTTCATTTTTATCGAATTCATAGAAGAAAGACCCTTTGAGTGAAAGGGATCCTTGGATCACAAAAGAAATTTAATTACTTCTTCAAGTTCTAATGACAGTACTTTTCTGTAATTTTAAAAATGATTTGGGTGAACTTTCCTTTTTGCTTCACTACCAGAGTGAATCAGGTAGCAGGGAGAGTCCACTGAGGACACAAATATCTCTCTGTTCTACTTTCAACTCCTCAGTAATTCCTAAGGTTATAAAACATATCTAAGGCCGTAGAATGTCTTCACTGGCACAACTGCATGCTGCTGTTGTACCAACCTAAAGTAATGTGTTTTCAATTACTTACTTTCTAATATACTCTACATCGAAAGGTGTACATAATAATCTGTTTTTCTCCTTTGTCTCATAGCAGTGACTCTCCAGCTGAGACCAAGGTGATGGGGGAAACTTCAAAGAAATTTAGAGTAATAGACTGTGCAAATCTGTACGTATAAATAATATGGAGGGGATTTTGTAAATATCATTAGAATGTTATTAATTTAATATGATTAATATTTATCATTTATCAACAATATAACATTAATTTAATATAATGGTTAATTTGCATATAATTGTAATATAGTTTACTGTTACAACATAATATATTGATAAATGATCATTAATTTACAAATAAATGTAATAAAATTTACTAGTATATTTGTGTAATACTATAAGATTATATCTTACAAGGTAGCTTGGTGTATTTTAGTAGAAGATGATCTAGCATTTTTAGCATAGAAAACTTATAATGAGAAGTACATTTTATAGTTTCTTTTGTCAGAGAAGAGTTCGTACAGCATGTATCACTGGCAACTTACTTCCTACCCAGAATACATGAATTTTCAGAAAAAAAGAAGGGAATCGAAATTTAAATTCAAACATTATTTTAGAATTCATGGTAAATTATGTTATGCTGTCAAAGTGTCAGAGATTTTTTTGTACTATGGTTTTTGTTAGCCTATCATTTTTATAGAAACTTTAAGCAAATAGCATTTAGAACTAATACATAAATCTGTCAGTGTTTTCAAAAGTGCTATAGTGTTTCAAAGAGAAAAGCATTGTTCTTTACCTTGCCCAATATAGCAACGAAAGTAGGGCCGGCTGATTTAGTATAAGATTCCGAAGCTGCACTGTCATGTCACTAATGCTTAAAAGCCCTTAATTTACATTTTCAGAAAAAAATTATAGAATTAAATATCTTTGAACCAGCAAGACTGTTCATTACAGGAAGTTATTATTTTGATCAGGCTTTTGGTTTCTGAAGTCTGTTGGCAGCAATACAGAAATAGCTTTCCCTTGTTAATAAAGAACAATCTGCAAAAACAAATTAGAAATGTGTTAAGGACAAAATAAACAGACATTTTATTTTTTAAACTTGGGGCCTCTGAATTTCACAGACTTCTGGAATCTGGGGAGCTCCACCCAACTGCTACACATTTTATTGCTCTGTTACAGGTTTGGCATGAGAAGAATAATTTTCCAACTGTTGGAACAATGTGGATTCACATTTTTCCAGAAGGAAAAAAAAACCTTCTATCTTACATATTAAATTCCAAATAGAGAAACAGTGTCTGTATCACTCTTCCCATTTTATGATGGAATTTGAGAACTAGAGAAAAATTATATATATGAAAATTGTATATCTAAGTGTAGTTGAAACCTACATCTGGTGAAAAGATTTTTAAATCAGTGCAGAAAAGTCAATTCATAGAGCATAGCTCCCATGTTGTAAAATCCCACTTAAAACAGTCACTTGAGGTCAGTCACCTGGGATTTGTTGAAATAACTCCTGTCTAGTTCTCACTCTTACATATTGTACATGCATTGTGGCTGCTAAAGAGAGCTTGGTATAACTCTAGCTGAGCAATAGTTCTTTGAAGTCTTGCTTAGTCTAATAGTTCCTTCCAGGTGATTAGAAATTATTATTAACTTAACCACTATTGCAACCAACACATCTGTTTATGTGGTGTGGGGAGAGGCTAATTTGCTAGCTTTTAAAAAAAGTATAAAATTGCATTTTAAAAATATTTATACAAAAGGATGGTATAAATAATGAGAAACAGAAAGCAATTATTCAATGTTCTCCCTCCACTCTATGACATGGGCAGAAAAAAAAATCCAGGGTTGTTCACAGATTTGAACAAATTTACTCAATTGGAACTGAAGCACAACTTAGGCTCCAGGGATAAAGTCATTCATATTTAGTCCTCCTAAATTAAAGGCATGGTGCTGGAGTGAAATGGAAGCAGTGGAGCACAGGGCTGAGTGACTGGGGAGGTTTATCTGATGAGTGGGTAACATCAGCACTCCAAGATGCATAGAGCATGCAGATATTTGCATTTGTGAGAATTAGAGCCAGTGAAATCAGTGTCTATGCATTTATGATGGTTTTTATCATTTCTTCCTTTTTTTTTTTGCTCAGGCATGAGTAGTGTTGCTCCTCTTTATTACAATCATGTTCACACTCAGATGACATACTTGCTGAAATGTCAGCTTAGAAAACTGTGTTTCCCTGGCTTGTCCTCTCCACTTCCTGATGTCAGAGTTTCTGCTCATCCCAAGCTGTTATATTCCTTTGTTTTCATCTTTCCCTCTCCCTGTTCCCCACACTCCCTAGTGCTGACATTCCCTCTCCTCTGTCTTTCTGTCCCCTTTCTAAAGTCCAGGGGAAGCTTTAGTAAAAGTCTCTGCAGCAGCCACCAAGTCAGATCAGAGACCAAGACTGCACTTCCTGGCTCTCTGACGAAGGTGACGGGTTGCAGGATCCAGTGGTAACTTGAGGTAGGAGAGGTTCAGTGAGACTTCTATCTCTGGAGAGGCAGACACAGCTGGCATCACAGTGTTGCAAACTTAAGTATCTCAAGAGACCATTTGTTTCATTCCTTGGTTTTCAGAAGGTAAGGTATCACTCACTACCCCCAAGAGACAGCTGAGGTCTAAAGAGGTTAAGCGATCTTCTCCAAATCTCACAGCTAAGGAATGTTGGAGGGGTGTGTGTGTGTGTGTATGTGTATCAGAATGTGACAGAGAAACTAGAATGTTGATAGCTTCCTTCTAGAACTGTCTTTACCCTCTCATTTTGAGAAATATTTCAAATACAAGGAAATATAAAGAATAATATAACAATAACCTATTCTCCCCCATATTTAAAACTGTTAAAGCAATATTTGCTGCCTGTGTCTTTTTTCTACCTATGTTCCTTAAAAATCACACAGAAGAGATATGCACTAATGTTCTTGGGGGGAAAAAGAGATTAAAAAACTTACAAACAAATAAAAAAGAAAAAACACTAATTTTCTTAAGAAAGAGATGTAAAAGAAAAAGATAATATGCCATGTAGATAATTTACCTATGCTCCCTGATTAGTCTTGTGTAAAAAAGCATTTACAAATGAAGTTCTATGTAGTCCCTATTTGAATTCTTTCTCACAATTCAACTGCTTGATTCTATAAATAGAAACCAAAACCCAGAAAGTTTAAATGACTTATCCAAGATCTCTCAGGAAGTCTTATTTTTCAAGATAAATTGCAGAAAGGTTGAAGAAATTGCTGCAAAACACTGACATAAAATTAAATGATACTTATGGGGCTCCATCTCACAAGGTTTCCTCATGATTTTATGCACAGCATATGTTATTTCTGACAGTTTTTACCTGCACTGAGGGAAGAACCTGGATTATAGGAGATGCTAATTATTAGTTGAATTAGCAAATAAGTCAAAGGGAGAGTATGTAAAAATCTCTTGGTATATGCATGCATTTGAAATATGTACTCAGAAGATAAAAATATTCTGTCTCACAGAAAACTATATACCTACTCTCTCCCTCCAATCCCTTCCCTCTTTGCCTTCAGGCCCTCAATGTAAATCTTAACTGCAGACTGACCCAAATAAAGTGGGCAGAGAGGGTGTCTATATTAAGTTTGTAAAAACACTGAATAAACAGATTTTATGGAACAGTTTTATTTAAAAAAAAACAGGGGACATGAGATATAACATCATTAAGAATGTATGTGGATAGACTATGTATTTAAATTTTATGATGGATATCATCATTATCATGTACAATATATCACAGGACCAATTATATTAGTTTTATAGAAATTGCTGTAAAGATGTACAAACAATAGCTTTTTAAATAACTATTCAATAGGATGAAAAAAATGAAACAAAAATCAGTCTAAAAGTTAGCTGCACATAATTAAATGAAGTCATTTTGAGAGAAATAAATGATTAACTTTATTGACTAAAATAAACATTTTTCACATGAAATGCCAAGCCTTAACAATTCTATTTGTGGGTTTGAAAATGGATGATTGCTTGTCTTCAGAGGAAACAGAAATAATTATTTCCTTAGATTTAGTAGAATGGGTTTATGGTGAAACCAAGAAATATGTCAGTGAATATGAAATTAATGAGAAATGAATAGACAGATGAAGAGACTCCAAGGAAAAGGTATGTGGTGTGTGGGGTTAGAACCAGACAGTATTCTGGTAAATTGTCCAGTCCTAATGCAACGAGAGAGACAATTTCCTTTCTTCATTCTTGTAATTTCCATGGCCATGATTCACTCGGACGGTTTCAGGGAGCAAGCATTTGCACCAGGATCCTCAATCAAAAGTCAAGCTTTGGTAGAAGAAATGAAGGCTAACTTTCCCATATTTGGAAGTAACAAATTTGACAAGATGGCATAGTACCTCTCTCACAGAGGAGCTGTGAGTTTTTCACTAATCATGGTTATTACTCACCTGAAGGCCAACATTTCCACTGGCCCAGAGTCCCCCTTTACCTTGCTGGAGAATTCTCTTATTATAGAGCATTTATGTGTCCCATTGAAAGCGTTTACCAAACACTTCATAATCGTTATTTACAGCTTTTCATAGCAACCTTGAGATACACTTCAGCTCTGCCCTGCCCTTTAAACTTCCGGAAGCAGCTGCTCTTTACATCCAGTACCAACCTTCCAAAGACTCCTCTTGAAATCTTTTGCTAGGGTACTGTTTAATCTAAATCAAAGTTAAAATTTAGAAATTGTCGTGGTCAGAAAGGGAAATAGGTAATTTAGCTGTCTTTTGTACTTTTAGGATTACAATGATAGCAGATTTGGGAGAGAAGAAAATCCTTTAAAATGAAAGACTGTGTCTTTGACTCTGACAATATTTCTTAGTCCTAAAATAAATAAGAAGATATTAAAAGTAAAGAAAATATACAAATACAAAAGGACTTATTGAAATTTATTTTCCAAGCTATTTGTTGAATACAGTATAGAACAGTATCATGAACTGAACACTTTACATTAAAAAGATTAAAATTACAAACAGATTTACCCAATGTAGTTTATGCATCTTAAATCTAATTATTTTTAGCATTTAAAATGTATACCATATTTGTAGTATGAAATATATTAAAAACAGCATCAGGTAATTATTTGATGTGTAAGAAATTCAATAAAGTAAATGTCTTAGTAATGGTTGAAAATTACGTTTCAGGGCAGATCATGAAAGAAATTTATTAGGTTAATTTAAAATTTTGCTGATTTTAAATTTTCCTGTTAAAGAAAATGATGCTTTGATTCCAGTAAGTATTAGGGGTAGTCAATAGAGCACAATTCTAGGAGAACAGGTACATACATGAGTCATTTTAAGGTAGACTGGACTCAACATTCAAGAACAATCTGTGTGGAATTTATTGTAAATGGCAATGAGTAAGACATCCTAGGAGACTCCTTTTCCATATGCAGTGCTATTTGCTATGCTCTCTGTCCTAATTTGTTTGTTCTCTGATTAAAAGAGAAACCCCATGTGTACTTGCATTGTCAGTGCATATTTTATGAGATGTGTACATTATGGACACGGTAAAATAGTATTTGTTTAAAAAAAGTAGGAAAGAGTATGAGTTTGATACACAAAAACAGGTACTCAAGGAAACATACCAATTATCAAATTGTTCAAATAATTTTATGGAGAATATTTTACTTTATTAGAAAAAGAAAGCAGTCTGAAATTTGCTGGTACTCTTCTTTTTCATAATCTAAAGTGAAAGAAGTATACATAGAATATTAAAATCCCCATGTAAATGATAATAAATGTAGAAGAAAAAATTCTTTTTTTTTCACTGAGTCATTTTACTTCGTAAAATAATTACTATTGATAAAACAGAAAATTTTTCTCATTTTTCCTAATGAAACAACATGGAACATTTTACAATGTGAAGTACATATCAAATTGTTTATTAGTGTTCATGCATGTGATTAAATATTTTCTAAACAATTGTTCCCAGGGTAAACACAATTTCTGTCATTCAGGAGATGTTCCTCCAAAGTATTGTATTTTGTGTTTTTAATTTTAGAAAATACAACAAACTTAAACATACTCTAACGATGGTAATATTATTCTGCCAAGAGATAGCAGCATTCCTATAGAGTATAAGTAGAGTTGACACATTTATGGCATATATTTATAGGCCCCCAGACATAGATAGTGCTTTGCCATCATAACAGTCAGGACTAGGAACGAGCCCAAGAATTTAGCTTCTAGTCTCTTATTCTAACAACACTCTGTCTCCCTCCACAAAAAGCCATCTTACTTGTCAGAGAGAAAGGGGCTTCAGTTCCACTAAATTGCAAGGCTATAATTAACAAAAAAAAAAAGAAAGAAAGAGAAACATAAAAGCAAGGCAACTTTCATTCAAAATGTTTAGGATTCTGGTAGGACATACTGCTTTTCTATGTTTGAGTCCTGCTTAAAGATTTGTGCTTGAGTAGTATGCAGTTTCCCCTAAGTGCATAGAGAGAACTCACACATAACAGTTTTCTTTCTCTCTTTCTCCTCCTCTTGCAGCCCCACTCTTTTCCCATCTGACTCTGTACCATGCTGTAGTGAAAAGGGCTGTGTTCTTTTCAGAGGCTTAGGAAGTTGATCTTGGAAGGGGCGAGTGGTGGAGGCTGCAGGCAGCCCATGCTGTCTGTTGCCCTGGGATTAGGAACTCTCTTTATAATAGGTGGAAATATTCACATTTTGACAATTGGTCATGTTTGTGTTGTCCCATTGCTATTGGACTTGACTTATTTGAGCATGGAAAAGAGTTCCCTAAAATATCTCAAAAATAATTTAAAAAGTCATTTTCCTGATGATAGAAAGATTCAGATTCCTGCATAATCTGCTTCTATATTAAGATCATAATTGAAGAAGGGAAGGTACAGTGCTGCAGTGTTGGGAGAAGGCACTTTGATCTCTTGTTCTTCAGTTTTGTTCATCAAAATCAAATCAATTTCAGAACGGTCTTTGCCCAAGTATGCACAGTTGTAAATACTGTCCCCAGTGCTGTGAAACCCTTGCCAAGTGTGGAGATGACACATTAGCCCCACTGTTTCCTACCAGACACAGTCAGCTTTGGTTTTCACTTCTGTGTATTTTGTTTCTTGCATAGGCTATAAAAGTTGGAGTTACCAAATAGAGTTTTCTGTACTATTTTTCTTATGAAATATATATGTATGAGTAATTTTTCTTTTGTTTGTGTCATTGATGAGTGTTTTTTGTCAGTAGAGGATACCCCAAACCATTTTTTAATAATATACTATATTATTTGCTGTGATGTAGGAGATTAGAATATGCATTTCTAATACATTACTTGGACAATTGTATTATTTTTCACCGGAGTCAGCCAGTGAATCAGTTAGTTCAGCAACAATGACAATAAATCACTCCCATGTCAGGGGCCTTGGGATTCAGTCCTGGGGCCTCTTCTCTCAGTCTCCATTCATTTCCTTCATGACCTCATTCGGTCTCCTGCCCTACTGGCTGTTTATATGCTGAAGATGCCCAAATTTGTATCCCTAGCTTGGAACTCTTTGAATTACAGATTCATATATTCAATGGTGTGTGATATCTTGACCTAAAAATCCAGAAATTTAATCTTCAGCAAATCCAAATTTTGATTGGCTCCCAGTTGTATTCCACTGCAGACTTCTACTTCTTAGTCAATAAATAGCAACTCCAACCTTTCAGGTACTCTGATGAAAAATTTGGAGTCATCTTATCTTTTTTCTTTGTACTCCATATTCAGAAAGTGAGGAGAGAATGTTGACTTCATCCCAACAGCTTTCCAGAATCTCACTGCCCTTCACGTCTCACCTGAATTACTACAATGCCCCTTCACCTTCCTTGCTTCAGTCCCTGTACTCTACCATCTCATTTCAACCCCACAACAAAAAGTGTCCTTTTCAAATACGGATCAGGTTTTGTCACACCTCTGCTCACACACTTGCATTGTTCTTCATTTGAGTCAGAAATAAAGCCAAATGGTTATAGGGTCCAATGAGACCCTCCATAATTAGATTTCCCACAGCCTGCCCCCCGGTTATGTCTCTGAGCTCATCTCCTGCAACCTCTTCTCTTATTACTTTGTCACTAGGTCCTTCCTAAAGTTCTTGGAATGATACCCGTTTTTTCTTGATGCATTTTGCACTAGTTAGTCTCTCTTCTTGAAAATATCTTCATGTCTAGTTTCCACCTTTCCATCATTTTTGTTCAGATTCTCCTCGACATTGAAGTCTATCCTGAAACCCCTCTTTAAAATTCATCCTCAACCCTACATTGACAATTACCTCTCCATTACCTGCCCTACATCCTTTTTTTCTTCACAACTAATATATGATTTACTCATTTGTTATTTTTTGTATATTATCATCTTTTCTTGGCTCTGCACCTCCCTGCTAGATTCACAAGTAGAGATCCTTACCAGTTTTATTCTGATGTATCTCAGGTACCTAGATGTGCTTAGTAAATTTTTCTTGAGTGATGACATCTTACAAGTGTGTACACTTAATGAAATGCAGTAAAAAATAACATATATGCCTTTACAATGCTCAAAAATTAAGGGAGGGAGAAGGGAAACCCAAATGAAAAGTCATAAAGAGCAAAATCCACAGAACTTTTCATTAGACAGAGGACTAAGAGCTGTAAAAGCACAGGGAGGCATCTAGAGTGAATACATTCAAGGAGGATTCCCAGATAGTGTTTAACTCACTGCTTTCATTTTGCAGGTGATGAGCCTTACTTGGGTCAGGCAACAGCTAGTTTAGTGAAAATTTCTTGTAACCTTAATGCAAATGTTAACAGAGTGGGGATGGTTGAGAAACCTGCTGTCTGGTTCTCTCACCCCAGAGCCTTTATAGGGCTGTTCCTTGTGCTTAAATACCCTTTCTTCCTCTTTTTACCTAGCAGACTTGGACTTCTTCAGGGCTTATGGTGTGCACATCACTTCCTGAGGTTCCTTCCCAAGCCTCTCCCACTCTCACGGGAATGGCTTCTTCTGTTCAGTGCTCCTGGAGCTCTTCACTTTCTCATTAGATAAGCTTTTGAAGTCTTTCTTCCTGACCAGTCTGTAAATTCCTCGGGGCAAGGAGTATCTTTGTCCTGTTCCCAGCTAGAATCCTAACACCCAGCAGCTGAGGAATGTGTGTGGGATGAATGACTGTCAGCCACACCCTAATCCAGGCTATGTTAGCAATTATCATTGACAGAGAACCTGGGATTCAACACTGACAGGGCTCTGATTTCCCAGTCAGACTGTCTCCCAGGCCCACTGTACCTAATACCTTTATTCACAAAGGAATGACTGACTCATCAGAAATATTTTGGAGAAGAGCAGGGAATCTAAAAACTAGAGCCCTCTCACTTGATGTAATTACTCATTTGGCACATGTTGAGTGCTTGGTGGGATATGAAACTGCACTAAATCTCTTCCTGCTTATAAAAGCAGAGCCCTGTTGGGGGGAAAGTAGTAAAATTTACTTAAAATACTCAAACAAGTGGCATCAGAGCAATGTATTGGGTTGGCCAACAAGTCCATTTAGTTGTTTCCATAAAATAAAAGACACATTTTTTATTTTCACCAAAAGCTCTATTGACTTAGATATTTTGAGTATGTCAGATATCTCCTGTGTGTTATAACATCAATTGTTCTCAATTAAAACCTTGCTTTGATTGCTATCAACTTAAAGTTGTCTATCCGATAGTGGAGCATTATCCAGTGAGGAGTCTCCAGCATGAAACTTTGCAAACCACTTTTGACACATTTGGTCAGTCACAGCACCTTCTCTATACACTGCACAAGTCTTGTTTTGTTTTTTTTTTTTTTTGCATATCCACCTTTTCTGAAATAATAAATAGTGATATGCCAAAAATGGTGTGTATTTTCTTCCACCTTCAATGTTAAAATGGCCACAGAAAAATTCACCAATTTTGAGGATTTTTTAAATGCATGCTGATATTACAGCTGTTACAATATAATCTAACTAAGTTATTCTGAATAAAGTTAAAGACAGCTAAGCACTACGGTAGCTACCATACAGAAAAAAAAACAAGTGAACTTTTTTGGCCAACAATATATATTAGACCATGACAACTCTGTACTTGGGTAGAAGGTTCAAGGATTCTTTTAAAGAGTAAGTTTGACACATAAGTAAGCTAAGCCATACATCTGGAGCAGAGCTCTACAAACTATGGCCTGTGGGTCTACTCTGGTCCACTGCTTATTTGTATATAATCTGGGAACTAAACATTGTTTTTGTATTTTTATCAATGAAGGGGATAAAAATAATATTTTATGACACATGCATTATCTGAAATTCAAATTTCAGCATCCACGAATAAATTTTATTGGAACACAGACATGCCTATTCATTTGGGTCCAACAGCAAGGTAACTGCAACTATGTTGTTGTAGTTCAAAAGCTGAAAATACTATTTACTCCTTTTCAGAAAAAAAAATTGTTGAGCCCTGAGTTAGAGAAAGTAGCATGTATAAAGCTGTATCTGCAAGTTACCAAGCTTGATTACAGTGTACAGCATGCACATGTGTGTGTGTGATAGAAAGTTGTACAAGTGTGAAAGGTGGCAAGGCATGTCAGAACAGCAAGGTTGAAGAGTGAGAGAGACAGGGTGCTATCTGGAATAGGTTTTACACAGCATGCTAAAGTTCTGTGTCTCTTCTCCAGGCAGTGGAGAGCTAATATAGGCAGTTAAGCAGGAGAGCCACCAGTTCAGACTCCTGTGCTAGTAAATTAACCACTTGGTCATTTCTGTGTGGGGTGGCCTCTGGATAGAGATTGAGAGACTTCAGCACATTTGATAATTAATACTGTCATTGCCATTAAATTATTCCGTTTTTATGCTAAACTGTTACCTTTGGTATTTAACTAATTAATGATGGGAAAGAGATGCAAAGGGAATTAAATATTGAGCTTAATAAAAAGAGGAGCATGAGCATGTTTGCTTGACCAGGAAGTTAGAGCTTCACATCCCAGTGAATCATAGCATTATTGCACCAATGGGGTTAATACTCCTCTCTTTCCCACCTCTGGTAATGGATCATTGTGGGGTGCAGTGGAGATGCTAGACCATAGAGGCCTGACAGGCTAAAGAGGAGTGTGGACCCATCCAAAGTGCATGAAAACTTGGGAAGTTGATTGGTTATTTTGAGAAAGCACCTGGTTCATCCCAAGCCAAACTTCTAGTTACCATCCCAGGAGGACAAAGAACTCACTATCTCTCTTGTTTGTGACCTGTATTCTCAATGTGTACTCATGTGTCCTCTCTCTCCACACTCATGTGGTCCTAGCAGCCACATAGCCTATTGCTGTGTGAACTCTACAAGCAGGATCTGGAAGGGAATTTAAATAGTGCAGCACAGTAATGGCTTAATGGACTAGAACTGGGAATACACACTAAGCTACCTGAATACTGGACTGGATTGTACCTTAATATGAAGCAAAAACTCTGGACACTGGCTCTGATCTTGGCTTTGCTGAAGACAGTCAGACTTTTTCCATGGTGGGATGGATAGAGATCAGAGATAGGACATTGGGAAGTTATTAGGGGAACCCCCTTAATTTTACATCATCAGTAAACTTTACCATGGATACTCACCCTCCCTTGTGGATTTCAGGAAATTCTTTTCCTCATGATACTGCAAGAACTCCACTTCCACCTATAACAGACCAATAGTACTTATTTTTTCCCCTCCGTCTTTTAAAAATTCTTTAGATATTGTTTTCTTAGTCATGAAAATTACTTCACTTGTGTTAGGAGAATATATATGGAGTCTTTTAGAGCTTTCAGGGAAAAGAGGCTGCATTTAAATTACAATACAGTTGTAACTGACAGTCTTTGTTTTTGTTTGCTTATTTCTAGAGACATTTGCTGAGCACTTCCAGCACATTATCATAGGAAAATACTTCTCCATCTTTTCTCAGGAATTTCTTACACTTCAAAGCAGGCTTAGAGAAAGCTAGCAGGAGGAATAGGTCCCTGATGGAAATGTTATGTGCATTCATTTGTGCTCACATCCAGAAATGTTCATATTTTCAAATTTCACTTTGCATTCTCTGGTTATCTTTTGGTGTCCTCTTTGGGGTGTATTAGTATGCATTTCAAAGAGAGCGCACCTCATGAATGCAGCCACAAAACATTTAAAATATTATTTAAAATACCAGCACTGTGGTCTCCTCCAATTCTGTCTTTTTTTTATTGATTATGCTGTTACGGTTGTTCTATTCCCCCTTTCATTCCCCTCCACCTTACCCCCCACCGTCCCCACCATTACCCCCCTTTAGTCTATGACCATGTGTCTCAAGTCCGTTAGATTCTATATTTCCCATGCTATTTTTGCCCCCCCCATTTATTTTCTATCTACTGTCTATGCTACTTATTGTCTATACCTTCTCCCCCCTTCTCCTCCTCCCACTCCCCTGTTGCTAACCCTCCTTGAGATCTTCATTTCTATGTTTCCACTCCTGATCTAGCTGTCCTTTTAGTTTGCTTTTGTTTTAGGTGTGGTTGTTAATAACTCTGAGTTTGTTGTCCTTTCACTGTTCATGTTTTTAACTTCCTTTGCTTAGATAAGTCCCTTTAACATTTCATATAATAAGGGCTTGGTGATGATGAACTCCTTGAATTTGATCTTATCTGAGAAGCACCTTATCTGTCCTTCCATTCTAAATGAAAGTTTTGCTGGATAGAGCAATCTTGGTTGTAGGTCCTTGGTTTTCATGACTTGGAATACCTCTTTCCAGTCCCTCCTTGCCTGTAAGGTCTCTTTTGAGAAATCCGTTGACAGTCTGATTGGGACTCCTTTGTAGGTGACTGTCCTCTTATCTCTTGCTGCTTCTAGGATTCTCTCCTTCATTTTAATTTTGGCTAATGTAATTATGATATGCCTTGGTGTGTTCCTTCTTGGGTCCAACTTCTTTGGGACTCTCTGAGCTTCCTGGATTTCCTGGAAGTCTATTTCCTTTGCCATATTGGGGAAATTCTCCTTTATTATTTGTTCCAATAAGTTTTCCACTTGTGGCTGTTCCTCTTCCCCTTCTCGTACCCCTATAATTCTGATGTTGGAACATTTAAAGATGTTCTGAAGGTTCCTAAGCTTCTCCTCATTTCTCTGAATTCTTGCTTCTTGACTCTTTTCTGATTGGCCATTATTTGCTTCCTTCTGGTCCACTCCATTGATTTGAGTCCCATTTTCCTTTTCACTGCTATTGGTGTCCTGTGCAATTCCATTCATTTCAATTAGTTTCGCCTTCATATATTTGTCTAATTTGTGGGTATAATCAACCAGTTCTGTGAGGATCCTGATCACCAATGTTTTAAACTGTGCGTCTGAGAGTTTTGCTATTTCTTCATCGCTTAGATCTATAGGCTCTGGGGCTCTGAGATCTTCTTGCGCCATTTTTGGTCTGTTCTGGCCCTTTAAGTGTGAGAAGCGGCGCCTTGGACTCCTAGGTCGCTGGTTTGTGACGCTATATGTGGGGGCGTGGTCAAAGAAATGACGACCCCATTGCTGTTTCTCACACCTGGGTGAGGAGCAGCGCCTTAGGTGGTTACCCTGGGCCGGGCCACTCAGAGTCGCTGGGTTATGACGCTGTATGTGGAGGTGGGGTCAGAGCAGGGAAATGGCGGCGCCCTTTACTGCCGCTTGCTGCAGGGACCCGCCGGGCCCGGTCCAACCGCCCACTCCCTCGCCTGTCCACCCGCCCACAAATGCGCTACCACAGTCAACACGCAGCCCCGCTGCCCCGCTGTCTCCCCCGCGGTCGCTCACCTGGTCGCTCGCTCGGTCACTCACTAGGTCCAACCCTGCACCTGGATTCCACGCCTGGATTCCTCGCGTCTGGATTCTGCGCACCTGAGTCCGTCTGGCCGAGTCCTCCTGTCCAACCCCGCTTCACCAGCCGCTGGTTTCGCCCCTTACCAGTCAGGCTGAAGAATTTGTTGTTAACGGACTTCCGAAAAGTTCAATTTTCCATGTTCTGACTATGTTTTCTGTTGCTAATATTTCATTGTCTCTAAACCTGATTGTGTGAGAAGGTATGGCACATCCACCTATGCCTCCATCTTCACGGAAGTCCTCCAATTCTGTCTTTAAAATAACAAAAATCACTTGCAAACTTGTTGTCATGAAGAGCTAGTACAGTAACATTTCTAGAACAGAAAACTGTATGCTACATTTCTTCTAAGAACAGCCTTTTTCTTCAAAATAATTTTGTAAGGTTTGACTGATGTCACTTCAGGGAAGTGTTTGTGTTGATGACAAAAATAAATGTATATAAATATATTTAATGAATAGAAAATGTGGAAGAAAATACAGTTTTCCCTTCACATACAAAGTCCACTGGGTAGAAGAAAATGAAAGGTCAAGTTTTAAAATATTCTTTTTGTTGTTTTGGCTAAAAATTTTCTCTTCAATTTTGAAGAGAAATCTTGTACTAGTTTCAAAAATGAGATTTATTATTGACAAAGCAGTAATTAAAAAACATTAAAACATCTTTAAAAGTTATGTGTATAATACAGTTTTATGAAAATATATATTACATAAGTAATGACATTCTGTTTTGTTTACTCCCATCACATAATAAATTATAAATATAGTTCACATTGATTAATTGATATTTTTTAGAATATATCTTTGAGAGATTCAAAGACCTTATATACCTTGTTACCATTATCTGCAAGATATCACACTTATGATATGTGGCCTCCTATTGTCAATTGCATAGTTATATACATTACCTTAGTTAGTTTTGGCCTGGGTATGAAGGCACAATTTAGTCACCTGGTCTTGACTGATAACAAAACAGTTGGAAGATATAGGAGGGAAAGTGGTAAAAGTTCATGGAATTTTATACTATTTAAAGTTTATATTTGTAGTAATTATCACTGAGAAATAAAAATACAATAATGACCTTGACTGATGTGGCTCAGTTGGCTTGAACATTGTCCTGTGAACCAAAAGGTCACAGGTTCAATTTCCAGTCATGACACATACCTAGGTTGCAGGTCCACATGCTCATGCAAGAGGCAAACAATCGACATTGTACTCTAGCATCGATGTTGCTCTCCCTCCCTCTCTCCCTCCCTTCCCCTCTCTCTAAAATCAGTGAGCATGGCTTTGTGTGAGGATAAAATTTTTTAAGAATAAAAAAATAATAAAAAATGATAAACTGCAGAAGACTAGTATTGGTAAATTAAATACTAAAGACTCTTCAGTTATTAATTAAGAAAGCCTAATTCAAATTGACTTCAGTAAAAAAGGGGATAGAACCATTGGCTCATTTAACTCAGTATTTCAGTACTGGTTAGATGCAGAGGCTCAAAAGATACTAACAAAGTCTTACCCATTTCTCTGCTTCCAACTCTTGATTTCACTTCTGGGGTCATAAGATGGCATCCAGCATCTTCTATATCATGTCACAGCATTTCCCTTTTTATTTTATTCTGTTTTATTTTGTGGGGTGGGGGCGGGGGAAGAACAAGCCTCCTCAGTATTTCCATTACAACTCTCATTGCCAGTACTGCCTTTGGTGAGGGGAAGGCGATGTGCAGATGGCTTAGACTTAATCATATGCTGCACAATAATCTTGAAGCAAGTCAACTAAGGGTAGTAGAGGGGTAGATTTCTAAGAAAAAATCCAGTGTAGTTAGTGGAAGACTGTAGGATATTCAGTAGAGTATGTACTTAGTAAGGGGATTTTTGGCAACCTCACCTTGAGGGTATCAAAGAATGAGGCTGATGAGATCAAGAGAAAGTTAGCACTTGGTGTTTGCCTCCTCCATTCTAAAGAGAGGGGTAGAGCAAGGTTACCTCCAGCCTTCTGCTTACTGAGGGGGAGTTGAAGGGAAACACTGTTGGGTGGAGTTGAAGACAGGAGTTGAGACTATGAGAGGCTGTGGCTACTAGTCTGGAGGAAAGTGAAGAGCTGAGCTTGACACCTGAGCAGTCACACCCAGGGCCCCACACCCAGGAGGACCCACACTTGATGCTGTTGTCACCGTCTTGAATTTTTAATTTTAACAAGAAAGCTTGCATTTTCATTTTGCACTGAGCCCTGCAAATTGTGTCACCAGTCCTTATAAAGGGTCATGGCCCCAATGGAAGCTAGAAGAGCAGAGAGAAACCATAAGAAGAAATCAGCTTGAAGGTCATCATCACAGTGATCCTATCAGGAAGCACTTACTGCCAACCAAAAGAGCTTGGCAGAGTATTACTGATACAGAAGTTTAGGGGTGTCTTAACAGCTAGAGAACAAATTTTGGCTTCATTAAAGGAAGTACAAAAGAAAAAGATCTTCATGTGGGAAAGTGTCTCAAAATAACTCACAAATGCATTCATGACAAAGGTCCTTTGAAGATGCCCAAAGCCCAGAGAACTGATTGGAACCTTTTCTGTCCACTTACCTCTCCTCCCTCCCCAGCAAACTCCAGCTCAGGAAGAACCAAAGGCAACCTGGTAGGAGCAAACGTAGGGCAGGGAAAAAATGAATAAATATCTATTTCTGTAAATCTAGCAATAATTTTACACAGAATATAGCTTTCTTGATCTTGTTTTGGAACAGTAAAATAAGATGTTAAAAAAGCCTTCACAAGTAAGTTTTTGTGAATACCATAAACTAAATTGTATGTTAATGTTAGGAAAAAAGTTATGATGATGTGGTCTCCAAAATGTCCCTCATGGTGATCACTGGGATTTGGTAGCAAAGGAAAACCCACCATGCTAATTGGATCTCATTTGTGGTAGTTTATCCTATCAGGGTCATACCTATGTTGTTAAAGAGAGGAAATTAAAGGTACTAACCAGAAAGTCACTCAAAGTACATTAAGGTCATGACAGAAACTAACAACAAGGAAATTCATAGTTTAAGCCAATCTCCCTTTCACACACTCAAAGGGACTTCTAAGGGGGCTTGTTAGGAAGACACCCCGGTGAGCCCAGGTACTGGAAGTCAACCTTAACTATACATTTCCTTGTTTTCATTAGCTTGGGTTACAAACTGGGCATATTTTGAAAGCCCTTTGTGATAGGTGAACTTCCAAAGTGAATTTCTGTTTTTCTTACAATTCCATGGTAAGAGAACTTCTGTAATCAGTAATCACCCGTTTTATCTCTATTTTATGTAATTTCACAATGAAAGACAAACTTATCCATTATCTCATAATTACCTATCTTGTCCTGTAGAACAATACTTTCTTTGTGTAACAAAACATTCTTCTAAGGATTTAGTAAAACTGGTTGAACAAGTTCCCCTCAATAACAGAAACCAACTCAAACAGTAGCTCTCAGATGGAATCTGAAGCATTCGTTTTCACATATGAGTAGATAAACATTAAATATATGACCAACAAACTTTTTTGTTTTGAACATTCAAAGGCAGTATGAAATTGCTGTCTGAGAATAAAACAAAAATAGTCAGGTACTTAGTGATCAGTTAAGATAGGGAGCCTAGTGCTGGAAACTTTAGGAAAGAACCTAGATGCTGGAGTCTGCAGCATATAACTACACAGTCATCTGACCTGCATTTTCCAGGAGAACTGGAGGTTTACCTGTGACCAATAGGGCTTGAGGCTTTGGCTCTGTTTTACTGAAGGCAAACCAACAGATAAACACAAATAAATAAAATGACTTTCACAAATGAGTGTATGTGTTACCGAACAAGAGGAGGTCCAAGGGAGGGGCAATACAATATTTGGCCCACCTAGGGATGCCCAAAACTGCTGTACAACAGGGGCCCCTCCCAAAAACCAAAATACTAAAATCTACTGGGCCCTTTTGTCCGCCGCCAATTGGAAAGACATCTCTTAATGCCAGAGATTTGTGAAAAGGAAACAAAATGTTTATTTAATGCTATTCAGGCCTAATGCCACCACTAAAATATTAAAGTCCTTTATGTATACACCTACACCCACACAGCGCTCCCTTCTCCCACTGTCCCAACTCCGGGTACCGTAAATCAGGAAAAGAGCACACGTCTGTGTTGCAGGCTGCTGGCACCGTCAGCTGGGTCACTGTGCAGGATCTCGAGTTAATCCAAAGTACTGTGGTACCCTCTCATGGTCCACTGGCAAGAGTCCTTTGTACCCAGTTCCAGTCAAAGTCTCTGTTGCTTTTCAGGCCCCGCGGCCAAAGGGGGCACCCCAAAGCCGTGTGGGCCTCTTCTACCAAAGCTGCAGGAGTCCGCACTCTACCAAAAGCATGTGGCTGTCTTCTTCACCTGGCTGCAGGGATCCCCATTCTGGCAAAGCTGCGTGGTTTTTCCCTTTCACCTGGGAAAGAGGGGGTCCACACTCCGCCAAAACCACATGGCTCCCTCTTTCACCCCACCAACAGGGGGTCCTCACTCTGCTGAAACCGCGTGGCTCTCCCTCCATCTGGCCAAGCGGGGACCCTTCATGTCCTAGAGCCAGTCTTTTCCAAGCTCTCACCTAGGCCATCTCGCTCAGGAGCGCAGCCCCTAGTTACATTCTGAGTCCAAGCCCTTCTCACTCCGGAGAGCAGCCCCTAGTTCCCATCTTCAGTCCCTGCTAGTTCCTTCTCTCTTCTCCCTTCTGCTCCAAACTTGGCCACTGCTATTTAACATATCTATGAAACCAGTTAAAGGTTATAGATATGTTAAATAACCATTCCTCCGGAGGTTAGCTCCAAAACTGTTGCTATGCAAAATAGCTCTCAATGGCCTGGCTCCATTCTTTCTTCCCCCTGTGGTGGTGGGGGGGGTGAGGACATCTTATATGTCTCTCCAATATTCCTATACACTTTGAATTCTGGACACTTTTCTAAATCTTTTTGGGGGGCCCCCCTGTCTGCACCCTGTATCATATGAGTATTATTGAATTCATTTGTTGACTTAAACACTAAAATTACATTTTTTAATGACCCAATGGGTATGCAATTTTATTCTTTTTTCCCTTCACCGAGGTCAGTGAAATTGAGAAAGAAATGTGCCCCATGTTATAATACCCTTCCTTTAAAATGATAGTTTTTACTATTAAATTAAAAAAGTTAGATAAAACATAAAATTTTAAGGTAAAGTTCCTTAGCTTTTTTTAACATAAAAATAACATTTGATCACTATCACTAAATGCTGGTCACCCTTATTCCTGAAGCCTCTTCCAAGTAAACAGTCCCCCCAGGATATCACTTTTCTATAGCAACATGCCCCAAAAAAGAAGCTTCATTTCTAAGCTAAGCATGAAATTCTAGCACCTAAATATTTGCATAGGTAAACATCTTTGAATTCACATTCTACATGCATGCAAAACTCCTTTGTTTATAAATGTTTTTGTATTAGTCTTTAAGTTTTTATTGGACAGATGTGTAAAATCTACAATTTGAAATTTGGTGTTGGGAGATTTAAAAACTGGCAAGAAGGAAAATATTGTTCAATTAGCACTTAAAATTATGCTTAACTCTTAAGATAAAATTACAAAAACAAGTGTCTGTAGACAGAAGAAGTTGTAATTTTAATTTTACCTGTCCTCAGATTCATATTTCAGGTTTGTCAGGGTCATCTGGTTTGCCAGCTGGGGAGTCACTGACTAAGTCACAAGATAAAAGGTGCACCATTCTGGGGGGATATGATGTTATTTTTTCTCTCTCCAGTTGAGGCAGCCTCAACCCAACTTGTCTATGTGATATCAAGTGTAGGACATCATAGTGAATATACATACGGTGAATTAAAATAGCAGTACACAGACACATCTAATTGTATCCAACTCACCCTACACAAATTCAAGTTTTAAATAGTGGAAGAATATAAGAACTTTCTGACAAGGTGTAATTTGGCTGTTACAAATTAAAGGATTGCATTTAAATTCCATATTAATTCAATGCATATGAATTTCACTGCATAAATAATTTATAGAATTTACTTGAATAATTTTTGAAAAGAAACCCTGCTTATCTGTCATTTTAAATATTGAATAAATTGTTTTTCATGATTCCAAAGAGAACAGCTATTATTTTACTTTCCCCACTCCTTTCTCAAATGTTATTGTTTGGTTCTCTGTACCTTAAGCCTCTTAATTTAATGACCCAAGATATAAACTAGCTTTAGTGCTTTTTATCTTACTCATGGGGTTTCTTCAGATAAATTTTGCTAGTATAAGGGAGCAATCAAGCACTCAGTATTCCTGTTGTCACCAATTTATCCATTGGACATCCTTTAATAATTTTTGACCAAAAATGTTATTTCTATCATTCTACAGCATATTGTGCAACACATGGTTTATTCAATTTTTTTATCAAGTGTTTATTGAGCACTTACTTACCATGTGCCAGGTATTTTGCTGGTGCAAGAAACCCAAAGAAAGCTAATACATTCACCCTGAAAGAGCTTATAGTGCACTTACATATGCTAATATGTGTTCTATTTATGTACTATTATACATACTTTTAGTTATAAGAACCTTCATGAAATAGCTTACTATTATTTGTAAAGAAGACTTTTGATTCTATGATTTGCTATTATACCTAATATGGTGGATGTTGTCAGATAAGTCATCAATGCTGACGATGGAGATTCCAGTGTTGCTAATGATAGGGAGGTAGCTCCAAATATAGGTTTTCAGTGTGAGTGAGAAAGATATAACAGTTATTGATTGATGAGTAACAATATACTAGGTAGAGAAAAAGAACTGTGGTTAAAAAGAGATATACAGAAACCCCGAACAATCAGAGTGGTGTCTGAGAGGGACAAAGCTGTATTTTAAGGCAACTGAAACCATTATCAGTCATTAGCAGAGAAAATAAATTGACACCTCATTTTTAACTATATTTTATTGATTATGCTATTACAGTTGTCCCATTCCCACCCTTCATTTCCCTCCACCCTGCACCCCTTCTCCCACCCACATTCCCCGCTTTAGTTCATATCTATGTGTCATAAGTTCTTTAGCTTCTACATTTCCCACACTACTCTTGCCCTCCTCCTATTTTCTCCCCACCACCTATGCTACTTATTCTCTCTGTACCTTCCCCCCCGCCACTCTCCTGTTGCTAACTTTCCATGTGATCTCCATTACTGTGGCTCTGCTCCTGATCTAGCTATCCACTTAGTTTGCTTTTGTTTTAGGTATAGTTGTTAATAACTGTGAATTTGCTGTCTTTTCACTGTTCATATTTTGTATCTTCTTTGTCTTAGGTAAGTCCCTTTAACATTTCATATAGTAAGGGCTTGGTGATGATGAAGTCCTTGAAATTGGCCTTATCTGAGAAGCACTTTATCTGCCCTTCCATTCTAAATGAAAGCTTTGCTGGATAGAACAATCTTGGATGTAGGTCCTTTTCTTTCATGACTTGGAATACTTCTTTCCAGCCCCTTCTTGCCTTTAAGGTCTCCTTTGAGAAATCCGCTGACAGTCTGATGGGGACTCCTTTGTAGGTGGCTGTCCCCTTATCTCTTGCTGCTTCTAGAATTCTCTCCTTCATTTTAATTTTGGCTAATATAATTATGATGTGCCTTGGTGTATTCTTCTTTGGGTCCACCTTCTTTGGGACTCTCTGAGCTTCCTGGACTTCCTGGAAGTCTATTTCCTTTGCCATATTGGGGAAATTCTCCTTTATTATTTATTCAAATAACATTTCAACTTGTTGCTGTTCCTCTTCCCCTTCTGGTACTCCTATAATTCGAATGTTGGAATGTTTAAAGATGTCCTGGAGGTTCCTAAGCCTCTCCTCATTTTTTTGAATTCTTGATTCTTCATTCTTTTCTGTTTGATTGTTTCTTTTTTCCTTCTGGTCCACTCCATTGATTTGAGTCCCAGTTTTCTTTCCATCACTATTGGTTCCCTATGCATTTTTCTTCTTTCACTTAGTGTAGCCTTCATTTTTTCTTCTCATTTGAGACCAAATTCAACCAGTTTTGTGAGCATCCTGATCACCAATGTTCTGAACTGTACATATGATAGATTGCCTATCTCTTGGTTGCTTAAAAGTATTGGCTCTGGGGCTTTGATTTGTTCTTCTGATTGAGCCATTTTTGGTCAGGTTGTGCCTGTTATGTATGACTGGCAGAGCCTTAGATTTTCACCAGGGCGGGGCCACCCAGTTGCTGGGTTGTGAAGCTGTATGTCAGGGTGGGGTCAGAGAGGGAGCAATGGTGCTTGTTCTGCTCTCTCTTGGATTTCAGTTCCTTCTGCCACTTCCCACAAAGAAATTGGGCCCTTCTGATGCTGATTACTGGGTGGGTGGGCTTGTGTACATTCTAGGACCCTGTGGGTTTCTCCAATGAACTCTCCCGTGAGGCACCTTTTCAATCTGTGCTTTAAGCTTTATTTCCCATCGCTGGGTCTCTGAGTTGTGTGCTCTGTCTTGCAGCCCATTTTTGCTTCATTTATCTGCATGTGAATGTGTGACCGAGGTCAACCCCATGCTGCCTGTGCTCCTGGGTCTGGCTGCCACTGCCTTTTCCTGTAACGATCCCTCTTTTCCAGCTGCCGACTCCACCTCTAGTACTGGTCAGGTGGAATGGTTTTCGGACTTCCGTACAGTTCAATTTTCTGTCTGTTCTGATTGTGTTTTTGTTTCTAATTTTTTGTTGTCCTTAATTTTGGTTGTGTGCGAAGGCACAGTATTTCCACCTACTCCTCCATCTTGGCCCTTGGTACCTCATTTTTTAATATTGAAATATATCTTCTAAAACTCAATCAAGTTTCATTATGTTAAAGTTCAGTTACAAGCTTAGGGGGTATCTATTTTTTAGTATCTTTGAACATGAAAGTGTAGAAGGGCATGTTGGGGGATCAGCATGGAGAGGCATGTGAAACCGTTGGTACTATATTCAAAAGAAAGCCTTGTACTCCAGGATATGAGTGTTTATCTCCTTCAGAAAGGAAGGCCATGCCATGGCATAACTCCCCAAAAGGTTGACTTGATATTCCACCTACTTTAACTGGAGCCTATTAGAGTCTTTTAAATCTAGGACCATGGTTTTAGGGGAGATGACAACTGTCTCAAGTATCAATTACCAGTGACCCCCTTTCCTAATTTAGCTTTTTAGGAATAACAGTAATAACCTTCATTTTTATCGAGATATTGTTACAAAATACACTTCCCCTGCCCCTGGGGTCTTTTGTTACTCTAGGTTCTTTATTCCTGCTGCTATATTAAGAACTGTGGCCCTCAATGCCAGAGTTTGGTAAAAAGAAAAGAAATTATTTTATTCAAAGTTATACAGGTTTAGAATAATGGTGGAATTCTGCCATTAAATTTCACTCCCTTTAGAGACACAGGTACACCCACAAACACACAGTCCTGCCCTCCCCCTTTGCCCAGTCAGGCCAGTCTCAGAGCATGCACCAGTCAGAAGTACCACCTTCCAGAAGAAAATGAACAGAAGCCTGCAGCTTGTTTCTCCTGGTTTGTCCCAGTAATCCGAGCTCAGCTGGACAGGTCTCCCTCTGTTCTGAGCACATCATCTGTGTCGCTAGGATCTCTAGTTCTTAATCTAAAACCACATAGCACCTCCTCATCAGCCAGCAGTGAAAGTCCTTTCACCCCTATTGACCTGCATGGTCGTGCATTGTCCTGGATTGTCCTGCATTTCCTTGGCCATATGTGGAGGCCATATGTGGAGGCTCACCTTTTTCTCAGCCTGGATTTTTCTCTGTAACTCCATTTCTGACTCCTCCCACAATTGGTTATACCTGATAACATTCCTGTATTTCCGCCTTTTTTGGCTGCCATAGTGAGTCTGGGCAGGCATGGCCCCCTGGCATGGAGGAAACTGTCACCAAGCTCTTACTCAGCCCTGGGACAGGGGGAACTGCCTCCCAGTTACATCATGGCTCCAAGTCATGCCGATCTCTCTGGCCCAGGCAGACTATGAAGCTAGCCTGCCGTTATTGATATGAAAAATAACTGGCAATCCCTGTGCTGCTGCTTTTCTCAGCCCCCAAGCCAGGCTTGTGGGGGTCTTGGGGCTTCTCAACCTATACTCCTTTCTGAACTCTGTTCCACACCCATTAGAATATTACTATGGTTGATTATTAGAAGTAGAGACTTTACAAACATTATTTGAGCCTTAATAGTATGCATTGTTAGTATAATTATTTTTATTTTGCCAGTTAATATTCTGAGTTATAGAGAAGGCTTCAGTTTTTCTAAGATACCACAGCTTCAAAGTATCAGAATTGGTGTTAAAATCCAGGTGTCTCTGAAATCTGTGTTTTCATTATGATTCCATATTACCGATGACAACATGGACTTTATGCCATAAACTATAAGGCTAGTCATTTTCAGGTATAAAGTTCTCCATTTGTGATGTTTTCTTATATTCTAAGGAAATTCAGTACTAACAATAAACTATTTAAAAGCTTCAGACGATCTCAGCTGTATTGGTAGAAGGACACAGGTCACCTTGATTCATAGGGTGATCATTCTTCATGGTTGCACTTAGCGATTCTGTTTGTTGATGGATATCTCAGAAATTTGGTAGTAAACCAAGGATGGACCAATTTGTTTATTGTGGAATTGTTGATACAAAAGGGCAGATGAGAGAGCACAGGTGAAACTTCTGAACAAAAGCTTTTAGCTCTTTATTTGCTGTTCTAATACATTCATCAAATCTTTGTCCTGAGCATGTGTATTTTTGATAACTTGTGAATGACTGTAAAATGCTTTCAGAGCCAGAGATCAAAGGAACTGTATCAGAACTGATAACACCGTTGCTGCATTTGAAGTTATAAACGCTTATTTTTTATATTGTTGAACTTCCCTGATATTGTAGGGACTTCATTTTATCACAGTTGCTTTTGGAGAACCTTTACTATGAATTGATATATTAGTTATTAAGTTTTTACTGTCACATGAAAATTCCCACTTATTCAAGAGAGGAACTGTACATAAATCAGAAGTGAATAAAATAGTGGCTTTAGTGGATGTAATTTATTAGTAGTATGACTTTAATTTACATGTTCATAATAATGAATATGTGAATTACCCAAGATTTTGCCTGTCAGATATATTGGTCAGTATTTGCTCACCTTAAACAATTTCAATATATTAGACAATAATCCCAATTGAATGAACCCTAGTACTTCTATATTCATACAAAATAAAGCTATACACAAAATAATTTATAATTAAGTTTAAACTCATAGATAGTTTATTATATGGCTTGTGGTGTGATATTTTCCTCTCTGCTCCGTTAAGCTATATTTTAAATTCAATAAAACTCATCTATTTTAAGTACATGCATACAGTTTGATGAATTTTGGTAACTGATACAATCATGTAATCACTACTGTTTCAAATATATAGGACATTTCCATTATCCTGAAGAGTTTCTCATGCTCCCAGCCTCAGGAAACCATTGATATGCTTTCTATCACTTCTGTCTAATTCTTTTGAAATTTCAATAAATGAAATTATATGATATGTAGCCTATACTAATTAGGGTTCCCCGGAAAACAGGAAACAGGAGCATTAGAATTCTATCTATCTATCTATCTATCTATCTATCTATCTATCTATCTATCGATCTATCTATCAACCATCTATGTATCTATGTATCTATCTATCATCATTACCTATGTGGTTTATTTTAAGGAATTAACTCATTTGATTATGGGGATGGGCAAATATAAAATTTGTAAGGGTGTTTGGCAGGCTGAAAGTTTGGCTAAATTAAGAATCAATGTCACAGTTTTGAGCCTGAAATCTAAAAACAGAATTCTTTATCAGGAGACCCCAGTAGTCTTTTCTCTTAGGGCCTTCAAATGTTTGGATGAGGCTCATGACATTATGAAGGGTAATCTGCTTTATTAAAAGACTTGATTTAAATGTTAATAACATCTAAAAAATACATTCATCGCAATATCTAGACTGGTGTTTGAACAAACAATTGGGCATCATAGCCTAGCTAAGTTGATGCACAAAATCAATTATCACATAGTATTTTGTGTTTGATTTTAGTCTTTCAAGCATGTTATGAGATTTATCCATGCTTCCCATGCTATTACATGTATTATAAACAGTTATTCTCTATATTTTATACCACAATTATGTATACATTTACCCACTGATGAATATTTGGGTTCTTTTCAGTTTTGTCTAATATAAAAAATGCTATTATAAAATTCAACAAATAAATGGCTCAATGTGACTTCTTAAAAATATAAAGATTTTATTTATTTATTTATTT
Source organism: Artibeus jamaicensis (assembly GCF_021234435.1). NCBI lineage: Eukaryota > Metazoa > Chordata > Mammalia > Chiroptera > Phyllostomidae > Artibeus > Artibeus jamaicensis. The sequence continues at coordinate 3,465,619 of NW_026521887.1, forward strand.
ATTTATTTATTTTTAGAGAAAAGGAATGGGAGGGAGAAAGAGAAGGACAGAAACATAGATCCATTGAGGATGGATCTATGTGAGAGAGATCCATTGATCAATTGCCCCTTGAATGCACCCTGACCTGGGACCAAACCTGCAACCTGGGCATGTGCTCTGACTGAGATTCAAACCAGTGACCTTTTGCTATGCAGGACAGTGCCCAACCCACTGAGCCACACTGGTCAGGGCCTTTAATGTGACTTCTAAAGTCACATTAAAATGTAATTGATTTTCTCCACAAATTGTTACATTAAAATGGCTAATATTTATTTGTTCTTGAGCATTTACAGAATATTTGCATTTGTTGTCTCATAATTTCTACCATATAGCTATGCTAATAACAAACATGCAAAGTAGTAGTCCTTTTTGTACATGTTTTTATATAAGCTACCTCATTTAATATTAACAATTCCATGATTTAAATATTTTTTGCTCCATTTTATAAAGTGAAAATGGAAAGTCAAAGACGTATAAGAATTTACCTAAGAGGACTACATTAGAAAGTTACAGAGCTGGGATTTGGACCAGGATGTTCTGACTCCAAGGTCAATTAACCCTCTTCTGGTAGTCCTCCAAAATGATCAAATTGTAACAAAACATTGGAAAGAGGCATGGTCAAAGCTCAATCAACCTGAACAATTAACTTCTCTGATTTAAAAAGAACACAAAAGTGTACCAATCATGCCAAATTTTAGGATTGAAAAAAAATCCAGTTTTCTCTAATGTTGATGCTGAAATCTCCATTTTACAAATAAGGAAAGTGAAGTCACTGAGATTAAATATTTTGTTTCAAATGACATAGCTCATAAGTGGGTAAGTTGCAATTAGAATTAATGTGTGTAGAATCCACAGGGAATTCTCTAATCCAGGGAGGGGTCAAACAACCCTTTCTGTACAAAGCCAGGTTATAAATACCTGAGGTTCTGCAAAATTTTAGGCTCTGAGACAAAACTAAGGGTATCATGTAGGTACTTGTGTACTATACTGTCCCTGTCAAAATTACTTGACTTTGCATATAGCACAAAAATAGCCACATATGATACATAAACAAATGGTGTCAGTGTTCTAATAAAACTTCATTTACAAAAACAAGTAAAACAAGTACACTAAAAACTATAGTGTATGGGCCAAATCCTATGGGATTTGCCAATATTCACTCTAAACTATGCTCTACTGGTCCTTTTATTTCAGGGAAGTGTCTCTTTTTTATTTTAATTTATTGGATAGGTAGAAGGTTTCAACTTAATGGTTTACTTAGAAAGTTTGATTAAATGCTACTGAATGAAATTCCATCTTAGTGCCTCTTATTTATGAAAATGCAAGAAAATGGGAAAATTTTCATGTTAGATGATGCCGGTATACTAAAACCTCTACTGTGTGATAGCCTTTGATTTTCTTTTTAAAAAGGGGAAATATGTCAATCTCTGTCATATTTAAATGTCTGTTTTATATTTTTATTCTGTAAACAGTATATCATGCCAATCATATGAATTTTCTATTAACAAATTGCCACAAACACTGACAAAAAAAATTACTGTCTTACAGTTCCAAAGGTCAAAAATCTCACTGTGCTAAAGTCAAGGTATCTGTAGGACTTGTTTTTCCTGGAAGTGCAAGGGGAGAAATGATTTCCTTATCTTTCCAGCTTCATAGGCTGCCCTCTTCCCTATGTTCTTGTGTCCTTCTTATTAGATTTTTTCTGTGGTCACATCTCTGACTTTAGTCTCCTGCCTCTCCCTTAGCAGGACTCTTGTGATTACATTGGGCCCACCTGGGTAATCCAGGATCATCTTCCCATTTGAAGATCCTTATCTATATCTGCAGAGTTCTTATTGCCATGTAAGCTCCCATATTCACAGGTTCTTTAGGGGGCATTATTCTGTCTACCACACCAGTGATGGTAGCAGTTGGGGTGGGAAGAAGACTATTTTAACAAGAGTAAAGTTCTGCCCTGGCTGGTGTTGCTCAGTGGATTGAGTGCCCACCTACATTTGAAAGGGTTACCAGTTAGATTCCCAGTCAGGACACATGCCTGGGTTTGGGGCCAGGTCCCCAGTGGGGGCATATGACAGGCAACCACTCATTGATGTTTCCCTCTTTCTCCTTCACTTCCCCTGTCTAAAAATAAATAAATAAAATCTTTAAAAAAAGACTAGTTTCCTACAGAGGCATATAGCACCCTTCAGTTTGGGAAAGTCTTTTTACTAAGCAGTCCTGTAATTTCTCATAGGAAAAAATGGTATTTCTGAGGCTTCTCCTCCATCCTCCTGCTGAGTTTATATGAAGTGACTGACAGCCACACTGACTTCATTTGCTTTTGAGAATTTATCAATATACTGGCATTCTCCTTGTCTCTTTTAGCCAAGTAATTCTTACAATTCAAAATGTAGCTATTGTTAAGGAAATGATTTTAAGACAATTGAAATGTTGGTGGTATTTAGCACCTACTGAAAGGATTTGTTAATTTTTTTTGCATTATTTCATGGAAATATCTAAAATCTCTCTTTCAAAAGAATTTATATAAAAACACCTTATATTAGTAAGGGTATAGAACCAAACTTTATGAACATTGTTTATTTGCTCCTGTACTTGTTGAGGAACACTGCATTGTTGGTTTATTAATATGAGACCTTTCAGAATTTTGTGAAAAACACCAGGTAAGGATTTTTCTCACCATGAAAAACAACCATTGGATGATGCCAGTCTGCTCAACAACAAAAGACTTTAAAGCAAACAGGATGATATTCTTTGCACAGGGTCATTTAGATGAAGAAAAAGCAAAGTGATGCACTGAACTCTGATTCTCAAGGTTTCCCAGGAAAAATTCTGGTGACTTAGTGGGAAATAACCACCTATACTAGTGTTCTGTTGAGTTCTGAAAGGAGGTATAAGTATTCGTGCTACTGCACTGAGGGAAATCAAAGAGGAGAGCAACAAACCCAGTGTTGTGTATTATAATGTAGAAATTGCTTTCCTGAATCATGCTGGCTGGACTGTTAATGTCGAGGTTGGAACTAGGTCTCACTGTTGGATTAGAAAGCCAGATTGATTTCCCAAATAGGTTACGATAATATCTTGTGGCTTTGTCTCTGGCTGCAAAAAGTGTGAATAATAAAATCCTATTTTTAAAAGCATCAGGCTTCAGATATTGCCATATGCAGTTAATCACTGGCAGTAATACTTAGGCTGATGAGTAATTTTCCTACTTTAAAATTCCTTCATAGAAGGATATCTCCCAACTTAAATACCAGGAAGAAGGATTTAAGTTAGATTTAAGATCTGGCTGATGGTAAGGGTTATTAAGTACTAAAACCAGTTATTGAAGGAGATGTTGAAGTCTTCTCTGGAAGTCTTTAATAATGGTTTAGGTGTTGTCTTGCCTGAAGGAAGAAGATATTTTTCTTGCATTAAATTTGCATATCATGGATTATAGGAGGTCTTTGAGAAAGTCCTTAAGATACTTATTGGGGCAAAGTTGATATATATGGACATTTTTTATGTTCTGTAGCTCTATGTGCCTTCTCTTTGACAGCTGGCCATAATTTAGAAATGAGCCACCACCACAGCTATCTTTTTCAGTCAGAGGAGCTGTAAGAAAAAAGAGTCAATTTTAGACCTTTACAAGAGCTTCTAAGAAGCAAAGATATTCAGAAATTTCTCAAAGATTTATTAATTGTGTTGAAATATGACCTTCCTCACTTGTAGAAAAGGCATAGGCTATAGTCTACCAAAAAGAACATAATCCCAAGTTTTCAATCCATATTGAAATGGATGTGCATGACTATATAGGAATGCCAAGCCAGCATGAAGAAACATGTGGTTATTGAACCTTAAATATATTGGTTTATTAAATATTATTTTGAAGAAGGGAACAGTCCCTTCCAAAGAAAAAGGTGCTGGTTGGTGACTATCTTTATGAAACAGGAAGGGCACTCAGAGTTTGGAGTTTCCTATCTTCTGTTCTTCAGTGCTTATTATTTTGTGGGCCTTCCTTTTGTTTGCTTTAGCCAAATGTTGTGTTTAAGTACCCCACCTGTCAGTGGAGACCATTGGCCTTGTGCATTTCTCATTCTTTATTAGAGCCCACCATTGAAACTAGGTGCTATTTTACATTCTTGTTAATGACTTGAATCAAACTAAAGAAGCCCATTCTTATATTATTGGGTTGCACAAAGCTGAGAGTACCTAACAGTAGATGGCTGCATCAGGAGGCTAAACAGATGCTTAAATAGGTAAAACTATAGATTAGAAACAGAAATATGAAATTTAATATCATTAAGTGTAACATATTGCAATTCAACTTTTAACAATTAGTTACATAATTGTAAAACTGTCATCCCAGCTTATTCTGTGAGGTCAATACCATAGGTATCAGATAAAGAGATGACCCATATTTGATGATAAGGGCGTCCTCTAAAAAGAAACAGAAGAATTTCAGAGTGATTGGCAATTAAGTCACCAACATGTATTTTACACAAAGATTAACTGTAGGTTCCCTAAAACTTCTTTAATGTTCATCTTTTTTTCTCTTTAATAATATAGATTCACATTTACCAAGAAAGTTTCTTAGTCTGCTTGTCCTGTTTTGAAACTGTCGTGAATGAGTATTTTCTTTATAGACACACCATTCTCACATGGAGTTAGCTCTCTTTCAATTTCCTTGGTCATTAAATGATGCAATAACACAATTCAACTTCACAGTCCTACCCTACAATTGCCAATTTGTTTTTCTTAATCCCTTCACATTTATCACCCATTTCCCCCAACCACCTCCTATTTAGCAACCATCCATTAGTTCTCTATATCTATGAGTTTGTTTCTGTTTTGTTCATTTCTTTTAATTTTTTTTTAGATTCTACCTATAAGTAAAATTATATGGTATTTCTTTTTCTTTGTCTGATTTATTTCACTGAGCATAACAACCTCTAGATCCAGCCATGGCAGGGTTCTGGTACCAGCTGAGTCTGCCCTTCAGGGGTGTATTTTGTAGAGGGTTGTGTGATGCTCTGGTGTGGCCTGAAGCTGGCCACTAGGTATGTCAATTCTGCAGAACCTTAGGAGAGTCTCTAGTGCAGTTCCGCTTGTGCTTGGCTTGGGGCCATCTGTTAGGAGCTACAAAGTGATCTGCAGTTAGTTGTCTCCTGTGCTGGGCTTGGAGGCATTTGGGAGAAGCAATTCCATGAACTAAGGCTAGCTGCCACTAAGGCCAAGCTTGAGGCCCTTTGGTGGGCACCACAATGTGCCCTGAGGCCAGCTTGTGCCAGGCTTGTGGCAGCTTAATGGAGGCTATGTTCCAAGGCAATACTGGCCACTGCTTATGGCAGGTTTTGGGTTACCCGATAGTTATAATGCAAATTGAGAACACTTGCCACTTGTGCCATGCTTGGGGCAGCTCAGCAAAAGGTACAGGGTACACCAAGGCCAGCCACTGCTTGTTTGGGGTTTGTGGACTTTCGAGATATTTTAGAAAAGTCTGAAGCAGTAGGAAGGCAAAGTGCTTGTCTGGAGAAGCCACTGGAAGAGGTTCCACCACGTGTGTGAGTTGGTGAGGTGAGGTTTCAGGGAATCACTAGGACAGGGAAAATGGTGTTAGCCAAGTTAATGGAGAGGTCAGATAAGGAACCCAACTGCACCTGCCAGCTGGGCTGAAGAGAAGGGTAAACAAAAAAACATTGATGTCACTAGCATTATTTGTCTCTGGAGAGAACTACCTAAACATCTGTCCCTTTAGCCCTTGCCCTGAAGCCAGTCAATTTAGTTCCTCCTAATATGTCTTAGGTGCTTTTTGAGCTGCTACCTCTGCACGCTGTAGCCCAGAATGAATGAATTTGTGAGCCAGCGAGTCTGTGTGCAATCTCTATAAGACCATCAGTGCCTGGGTCTCTAGTAGCCCCTTGTATTACTCAGGTGCAATTCCCACTGGTCTTCACAGTCAGGTATTATGGGAAACTCCTACTCACAGCACTGGAGCCCTGGGCTGGGGAGATGGGTGTGAGGCTGGGTCCCATGAATTTCACCTCTAAAGCAAAGATATTTAATGCTCCTGATTCTTAATCAACACACTATGGGGGTGTGAACTGCCCATTTCCAATCTCCATGCCTCCTACCAGTCTTGATGTAGCTTCTTCTTTATATTCTTAATTATAGGACTTCAGTTCAGCTAGTTTTCAGGTGGTTCTCAATAATGGTTGTTCTGTAATTTAGTTCTAATTTTGACATGGCTGTGGGAGGAGGCGAGCACAGTATTTATGTACTGTACCATCTTGAACAGAAGCCTATCCTGCACCTATATTAATGCTTGAAAAAAATACTCGGACTGACCAGCTGGAATAACATGTCTCACTTTATGGTGAGGAAGTGGGGCTCTGTGGTATAATCCTTACCAGGTGCAGAGAAGCAAGTACTGAATGAGATAGACTTTCCTTTGAAAAGGTTAAAGTGTTGCTAGGCAGACAAATTAATAAATGTCTAAATACATACCTACATTTTCAGGAAAGACTTAGGGATACACATACCTTCCTGCTTGGGATCATAAGGAAGCTACCCAACTGGTCAGGACAAAAAAGAAAGGGAAGTGTTTTAGGCACAAGGAAGGAAGTATTTAAGGGCCCACATTCACTGGGGCCTGCAGAGCTGCCCATCATTCTATATCCACTATGAACAGAAATGCTAAGCCCTATTAAAGGAAATAACAAAAAAATTTTTCTTTCTTAGAATTCTCACTCCACAAACCAACTCACTTTTTTCAACCAATGACTTTGCCTCCTACTTCTCAGAGAACTAAGGAGCATTCAGAAGAAACTCCATCAACTTTCCACCAATGGACCTTTCACCTCACCTCTATTCCTGACTTCTTCTCTTAGAAAAATTTCCATTATTCTTACAACTCTCCAGTCAAAGCTATGGCTGTTGTTCTTAATGCTGCCATTTCTTCCCACTTCCCCTGACACACACATGCAATCACTCATCAAGTTGTGTCAATTCTAATATTTCCCAATTCAGTGCACTTCCTCCTTCCTAACTACTATGCCTCCTATAATCCTTTGTTGCATGAGTAATATTTCTATTTTTTATTTGTTTTTAGAGAGAGGGTAAGGGAGGGAGAAAGAGGGGGAGAGAAACACTGATATGTGAGAGACACATCAATTGGGTCCCTCTCACATGCCCCCAACTGGGGACCTGGCCTGCAACTCAGACATGTGCCCTGACTGGGAATCCAACCAGCAACCTTTCGGTTTGCAGGCTGGCACTCTATCCATTGAGCTACACTCACCAGGGAATGAGTAACATTTCTCTAACAGGTGTCCAATCATATCCCATCTCTGCCTAAACTCTCAGGAACTTACCCATTACTGTCAGGATAAAACTCAGACTGCAGAGTGGGACAGACACTCTCCTCCCAGGCTTGACCCTTGGCTGCCTTTCATGCCCACTGCTCCTTACACTGCATTTTCAGTATGGTTGTTATTTGTATTAGTTTTCTATTTTTGCAGCGAAAATTACAATAAGCCTAACTGAGTGGCTTAAAACAACAACATAAATTTATTATCTTACAGTTCTGGAGGTCAGAATTCCAACAAAAATCTCACCGGCCTAAAGTTGAGAGGGCTGTCTTTCCATATGGATGTCTGCTCCAGGAGAGAATCTGCTTCCTTGCTTTTTCCAGCTTCCAGAGGCTCCCCACATTCCATGGCTTAAGGTCACTCCCTCCATCTTCAAAGCCAACAGCAGAATGAGCCTTTCTGTCACTTCATTGCTCTGACCTCTTCTTCTGCCTCCTATTTCCACCTGTATGATGCTTATGATTACATTGAACCCACTCAGATAACCCAGAATCTTCCTCTATTAAAGTCAGTTAATTAGTAACCTTAATTCCACCTACAACCATCACTCTCTTTGCCATGTCATCTGACATATTCCCAGGTATTTTACATAACCATTATTCTTATCACACAATTTATATCTAACTTGCAGTCCCCTGAACATTCATGTTTTTGTTCACCTCTGTGTTAATTTGCAGGCTGTGCCCCTTTCTTGTGTATTCATCTGTCTTATATAATCCCTCTTCACTACTCTTAAGGCTCTTTAGAATTCAACTACCAGATGCCTTGTCGATTCCTCTGGTAAGTCCCCCCCTCACACACACCGCCGAACTGCTCTGAGCTATCCAGTTTTGGGTGGGTGGTCCCACCTCTGGGTTCCTATGAACCCTCTGTGCTCACATATCTCATAGTACCTTTAATGGTTGCCTAATACTCCACTGGATATTGCATTATCTGTGAGGAACATTGTCTCATTTATCTCTACATCCAGAGTGACTAGCACAAATCCTCACGTGAGTAAGTCTTTGAGACTTGGGCACAGACATAACCATCCAGATCCAGTCCAGGCAGGAGTAATTAAAGCATGTATTAATTTGGACTCAAGTCTGCCTTAATCAATCAAAGGCTTTTTTGGTTTTCTATGTTTCTAAACCACTTCTCATTTTTTTCATTTACTTTCTTTCTTTTTTTTTTTGCTTTCTACATAAGTACATGTGTACATAGAAGTGATTTCCTTCTTCATATTTTAAGTGATGTATCTTAAAAACAAACCTAACTTCACATATCTTCTGCAGCAATCACCGAAAAACTAAGGCAATTCCTTCATGTCAATATTTATGTCCACGTTTTTTGGGTGGCTTTAATGAGTGATAGATTGTAAGGCTATAGGCCAGAGCTCTTGTATAATATGCTTTGTTTATTTATAAGCACACCAGTAACAGTCTACAAAGGATTACAGTGATTACCATATATTATTTGTATAAACCAATACATGCCTTGATAATTATCACATTTGTGGCAAGTTGCGTTTTTAACAAAGATGGCTATCACTTAAATCTAATTTCCCTGAAACAAGGTTACATTATAACACATCAGAATATTGTGTTAAACATATGATTCCATTTGGAGTAATTTTTCTCTTTTCTACCCAATATTGTAATATTTCATAGAGGTTGTTATTAACAATATTTGAATTAACAGAATTTGAGAAATATAAGTAATTAACATTAATGATGTTAAATTTATATTTCTTAAAATATAACTATTCTGTATTATATTCTTCACAGAATCAAGCTTATAATATAAGGTCATTATAAAAATACATGTCAACAAGTCTAATGCAGTTCAGGAACTAAATGCAATTATTAGTGACAGCTATGTTTAAAGTGAACATGTAATGGTGTGCATATTGAAGAAAATCATGAGTGATAGGTTAAAATAATGTTACATCAGAAAACTTTTCTTAGGGAATAACTTTCTTTTCAGAGATAAAATTAAGAAAACTATTAACAATAAATTAAATTAAGAATATGGATGATGAGAGAGTGAGTGAGCCCTGTTCTACAGAAAAAGTATGCTAAGGACCTTGTAAACTGCTGGGGACTGCTTTTCTGTGGTTGGAAAAAGCCTGCCAGAAAAGGAAACAAGGAAGAGGCAAGTGGAGGAAGAGGTCTAAAGTCATTATTTACACCTCCAGGTATTAGTTTACCCTTTGGTCTTGCTGCTATGTCTGACAATTAATTTCCTTTAATATATTCTGCTTGAGTTTGGTTTTCACTTGCAAGTAAAAGATTTTCCATTAGTGCAGTTTTCACCTATAGTTCCATGTAATTCCCCCTCATAGCACCTGACATGATTTAGTACTAATTACCCAATTGCTTGTTGTATTAGGTTTTTAGACTGCATTGACATATCAATACCTAGGTGCCTTAAAACACCAGAAATGTATTCTCATGGTTAGAGTCTAGAAGTCCTACATAAAGATGTTGGCAGTGCCATGCTGTCTCTGAAGGCTCTAGGGAAGCATCTGTCCCATGCCTTTCTCTTAGCTTCTGGCTTTGCAAGTCATCCTTGGTGTTCCTTGGTTTAGTTTATCACTCCATATTCTGCCCCCGTCTTACTCTTCCTCCATCTTCATATGGCATTCTCCCTGTGTGCCTTCACATCTTCCCCCTCTTGAGTCTGTATTTCCACATGGAGTTCTTCTCTCTGTATCTGTGTCTGATATAAGTTGATGTCCAAATCAGTTGGATCACACTACTGCAGTATGACCTCATTGTAACTTACATCTTAATTATATTTGTGAAGATGCTGTTTCCAAAAGAGGTCACATTCACATTTTCCAAGGGTTAAAATTTGAGTATATTTTTTTGAGCGAAACAATTTAACCCACAGCACTTGTACACATCATTTGCAACTTCGACAGAAACCAAATGCATCATCCTCAGAGTTGTTTTCAAGTGCCAGCTCAGTGCCTAACACATTCAGAGCTCAAAAAGTAATGAATTCTCACTGAAGTGAAAGGGAAGAGAGCATTTCCAAATAGACAGAGGCCAGGAGTATCAAGTGCTCTCAGAATTTCAAATAAAGACAGCAACTATAAAGCATCCATGGGACTAAACATCAGAGGCTTGGTTAGTGGTGTGGTTTGGGCTAAAGTCACATCAGTCGCATGAACAGAACATTAAAGACAAGAGATTGGGAACAATCATTCAAAAGTTTCCCCTGTGAAAGGTAAGGGAAGGATAATGATATTGGGAAGACTGTGGTTGAAGGAAGATCTTTTAATGTTGAAAAGTGAAAGTAAGGTTTATGAAAAAATATCTATGCAAAGAGAGAGGAAAATAGATGGACAACTGGCAAGAAGATGTCACTTTTAAGATTGGACTAGGCTGATGGGGAGCCTTGGTTGTGAGTACCTAAAACATCAAGGATGTGGTTCTGATGGCTTGGTCTCTTGCATGGCTTTTCCCCAGTGACCCTGTTCTGAGGCTTCATCAGGAAACTATCATAAGATGAACTTTTTCCTGAGAGTTTCTATTTTCTTTTCCTTTGGTTGTGAAATGGGGTTAGCGTATACATAGCATTCATCTCTTTTTCATTTTCTTTATCTATCAATCTATCTATCTATCTATCTATCATCTATCTATCTATCTATAATTAACATTTAAAAGACTTTTATTTTACTATTTAAAAATTTTATTATTGTTCAATTACAGTTGTTCCCATTTTTCCTCCATTACTCTCCCCTGCCTGACCCACACCCTTTCTTACATTCAACCCTCCCCTCCTCCCCTTATTGTCTTTGTCCATGGGTCCTTTATAGATGTTCCTTGACTTGGCCCTTCCTTGTTTTCCCCTTTCATCTTCCTCCCTCCTCCCCTCTGGTCACTCTCAGTTTGTTCTTTATTTCCATGTCTCTGGTTCTATTTTGCTTGCTTGTTGGTTTTGTTGATGAGGTTCCACTTATAGGTGAGATCATATAATTTGTCTTTCATTGCCTGGCGTATTTCACTTAGCATAATGCTCTCTATTTCCATCCATACTGTTGTGAAGAGTAGGAGCTTCTTCTTTCTTTCTGCTGCATAATATTCCATTATGTAAATGTACCACAGTTTTTTTATCCACTTGTTTGCTGATGGGCACTTAGGTTGCTTCTAGCACTTGGCTATTTTAAATTGTGCTTCTATGAACATGGGGGTGGATAAATTTTTTGAATTGGTGTTTCAGGATTCTTAGGGTATAATCCCAGCAGTGGAATTGCTGGGTTAAAAGGCAATTTCATTTTTATTTTTTTGAGAAAAAAAGACTTTGTCCTGTGGCTTTTAATGGATGATACTTAACATTTGTCCTAAAATATTTTCCCCACATTTTATCTTTTGTTTTGTCTTAATTTCAAGATAAGCCATTGAAAGAGTTTCCTCTGAGGTTGTTGTCTATTGGACTAGTTTGGAGCCTTGCTTTATGACCCCAGAAACCTTCTAAGGCAAGAGCTGGTATGTTGGTTCATTTGTTCAGCTTGTGGGTGCATTTTTCCTTCATAGCTTTTAATAAAATTTTATATAATCTCATTGTTGGAGGGATCCTTAGTTGTCTGGGTGAAGATCTTGACCTCACACCCAAATTCTTCTAAGCTTTTCTTGATAAGTGGTCAAACACTGCTGGTAATGGGAATCACACATCTGGTGACAGCTCATTCTGTTTTCAGATAGCTCTAATCCCTAGAGAGTCCTTCCTTATATTGAACTAAAACCAACCTCTATATTTTCACAAGGTGGTTTGATTTCTGGGGCAACATTCAGAATTTAATCCTTCTTAAATCTGACAACTCTTAAGTATTTGAAGACAGCTAGCATGTACCTCTCAATCTTTTCTACCCCCAGGCTAAGCAGTCTCAATTTTTCATCATCACCAGTTTTTTTAACTGTTCTTCCAATGTCAAGTTTCCTTCCTTTTACTACCTTGACTGTATTTCTCTTAAAGCACCAAATGTTGCTATGACTTTCTGAAAGTATGGGCACCACAGTTGGAACAAAGCCCTCCAGGTATTGTTTGACCAGAAAAACATAAAGCGGAATATTATCTTCATTTTCTATAATCAGGGAAAATTACTGGCAATCACACTTTTAAGATACCCTTTTTTATATAACCTCCTTTCACCAACCTAGGCTTAGCCTTTGCTATTCTAACCTCAATCTTATCATGATCGATTCCTTCATTCAATATAAATCTATTGAGCATGTTCTTCTAAATATTCTCATGCACATTGGACTTAAAGAATAGAATAAATTTCATCATAAAGGAGAGCAAGGTCTAGTTGAAGTAAAATATAAGAAAATAGTATTGAGAGACATTAGAAGAAATTATTACATTGGAGGAGAAAAACGTATAAAAGTTAGTAGAAATCGAAAGTATTAATTGATGAATGTATTTATTTACCCAGTGAATGCTGAAGTCTGTGGTAGTTGCTCTTCTGAGTACTGAAGGTACAATAGTAAGCAAAAGGATGTGCCTCCTCTCAAGGAGATTACAATTTAATAAAGGGAATCAAAAACCAACAACCAGAGTAAGTCAACATAAATATGAAATAGCCTTCATCCAGAACAAGGGTCTAAAAATATGGCATATTGTTTAAATCTGGTCTGCCACCTGTTTATGCAAACAAATTTACTGGAACAGAGCTACACTCATTTGTTTGTATATTGTCTATGACTACTTCTATGCTATAGTGACAGAGTTGAAAATTTTTATGAAGAAAATATATGGCTCAAAAAATTTTGTTCTCTGGCCCTTTAAAGGAACATTTGCTAACCCTGATTTAGAGAAATAACATAGATAAGGGAGGAGTGGTGAAGTCTGGAGAAGATTGAGGAGAGGGTTCTTCTTTAGAGAGGTTGGTAAGAAGGAGCCAGGCTGATGTGATGTTTTAGCATAGACCTGAAGAATTGTTGGAGCAACCATGTAGACACCTGGGGAAAGAATATTCTAGGCAGAAAGAAAACCAAAACCAATGGCCCTGTGGAGCAATTAGGTATGGCATGTCCCAGACTATGCCTGGATCTAAGCAGAGAGAATGAGAGTAGTAGAAGATGAGGCTGGGGTACACAGGGTGTTGTCAGATCTTGATGATGAGATAGTGGCATTTATTCAGGTGACATGGGAAGCCACGGGCAGGTTGTGAGCACAGTAGCAATATCATTGAAGTTCTATTATAAAAGGCTGTAGGGGCCAAGGCAAGATGAGCAGGGCATAGGAGAAAATGTTGCAATGGTGGGGATGTAGATTAGGGTGCCAACGTTGGAGGTGGAAAGAAGTGACCAGATCTTAGGTATTATCTGAAAGTAGAGTCAACCTGATTTCCTTGTGACTTGAGTGTGGGATGAAGGAGGAAGGATTCAATGATAATTTCATTAACAGAAAACTTTTCATTGGAAATAACTTCAAACTTAACAAAAAGTCGCAAAATTACTTCAAGGAAGACCAGTTACATCCTTTACCTAGACTTGCCTGTTAACATTTTACCCCATTTTTTAAATCATTTGTCCCCTCTTCTCCTTTAGTTATATGCATATATGGGTATGTACATGCATGTAATTTTTGTACTGAACTATTGAGTATTAATGACATTTGCATGGTCAAGAGTTTTGCAATTGAGGAAGTAAATCTGGATTTACAGATGTATTTAAGGTGCTGAGAATTTTGAGATCCCTCAGAAAGTAAGTATATGCAAAGAAGAGGTCTGAGTCCTAAACTTACTGCCAATATAGATACCGGGAAGAAAAGGAAAAATAAGCAAGGGACAATAAAAAAGAGATTGCTGTGAAAATGAGCATAGAAATAATTCATTCCAAAAGCTGTGAAAATACTGATATTTATTTTAGACTGGAATCATCCTAGTATGTTCTTTTGCTGCTGAAAACCATTAACACAGAGGAGAAGATGACGATGCAGAAGTGAGAAAAGAATTCCTAGACTGACATCATTGAATAGGTGAGATCTACACTGTGTGGAAGCCTTGGCCTTCTATGCCCTTCTAGAATACTAGAAACTTCTTGTTACAGGCAGGAAGGCAAGGATATGGGTACAAATGAAGTTGGGTTGTAAATTTGTTTGAAAGTGTGTAGCATTTTTCTCATAGAAATTAAAAGTAGGGAGGGCCAAGATAAAATGCTATATGCTTAGGAGAAAGAAGGTGATACCTAACACTTAGGGGGCAGGAAAAGAGATGAAAAGGAAATGTAGGGGATTTCTGACAGTACTGAGGGCCCCCATGAACTTAGTGACTATAAAATGCAAATTTAGATCAGTCACCATGCTCATGTGTCTGCTCCATGGTCCTTCAGTTATCCTGGTAAAGAATTTCAATTTGGGACTTCCGCCAAGATGGAGGTATAGGTGGATGTGCCGTGCCTCCTCACACAACCAAGTTTAGGGACAACTAAATATTAGCATCAGAAAACACAACCAGAACACGGAAAACTGAACTTTTCGGAAGTCCGCTAACAACAAATTCTTCAGCCCCACCGGTAAGAGGCGAAACCGGCATCGGGTGAGGAGTTGCAAAGGAGGGCTCGGTCGGACCCGGGCGCAGAATCCAGACGCGCGAATCCAGTCGCACGGGTTCCAAACCCAGGATTGGACCTAGTGAGCGACCGAGCAACCCACCGGGTGAGCGACTGCAGAGGAGACAGTGGGGAGGCGGTGCAGCATGTTGACTGTGGTTGCCTAATTGCGCGCGAGTGAGGGAGTGAGCGGTTGGACCGGCCCGTGGCGATAGACGGCGGCCGCGGAGGCAATAGAGGGCGCCGCCATTTCCCCGCTCTGACCACGCCCCCACATACAACGTCACAACCCAGCGACCTGGGAGTCCAAGGCGCTGCTTCTCCTACTTAAAGGGCCAGAACAGACCAAAAATGTCGCAGGGAGAACTCAAAGCCCCAGAGATAAATCTAAGTGACGAAGAAATAGCAAAACTCTCAGACGCACAGTTTAAAACACTGGTCATCAGCTTCCTCACAGATCTGGTGGATTATAGCCACAAATTAGAGAAACATATGAAGGCTAAATTAAGGGAAATGAATGGAATTCCACAGGAAACCCATAGAGATGAAAAAAAAACTGGGACTCAAATCAATGGAGTGGACCAGAAGGAATAAAAAAATGATCAAACAGAAAGGAATGAAGAAATAAGAATTCAGAAAAATGAGGAGAAGCTTAGGAACCTCCAGGACATCTTTAAACACTCCAATATCTGAATTATAGGGGTACCAGAAGGGGGAAAGACACAACCACCAGTGGAAAAACTATTTGAACAAATAATAAAAGAAAATTTCCCCAATCTGGCAAAGGAAATAGACTTCCAAGAAATCCAAGAAGCCCAGAGAGTACCAAAAAAGTTGGACTCAAGAAGAAACACACCAAGGCATATCATAATTACATTAGCCAAAATTAAAATGAAGGAGAGAATCCTGGAAGCAGCAAGAGCTAAGGGGACAATCACCTACAAAGGAGTCCCCATCAGGCTGTCAGCGGATTTCTCAAAAGAGACCTTACAGGCAAGAAGGGGCTGGAAAGAAATATTCCAAGTCATGAAATCTAAAGACCTACAACCAAGATTGCTCTACCCAGCAAAACTTTCATTTAGAACGGAAGGACAGATAAGGTACTTCTCAGATAAGACCAAATTCAAGGAGTTCATCATCACCAAGCCCTTATTATATGAAATGTTAAAGGGACTTATCGAAGAAAAAGAAGTTAAAGAAACATGAACAGTGAAAGGACAACAAACTCACAGTTATTAACAACCACACCTAAAACGAAAGCAAACTAAAAGGACAGCTAGATCAGGAGTGGAAACATAGAAATGAAGATCTCAAGGAGGGTTAGCAACAGGGGAGTGGGAGGGAGGAGACGGGGGGAGAAGGTACAGAAAACAAGTAGCATAGACAGTAGATAGAAAATAGATGGGGGGGCAAGTATAGTATGGGAAATATAGAACCTAAAGGACTTGAGACACATGGACATAAACTAAAGGGGGGTAATGGTGGGGTTGGGGGGGCAGGGTGGAGGGGAATGAAGGGGGGAATAGAACAACTGTAACAGCATAATCAATTCAAAAAAATAAATAAATTTAAAAAATTGCTTAATTACTCAGAATAAAAAAAAAAAAAAGAATTTCAATTTGGATTAGACCAGGGTTGGGGTTGTGCTAATAAGCATAAAAAAGGACAGGGAATCAAAGGTTTATTCAAGGGAGTGACTGTAATGAGGAACCTGTGATCTAAGATGTGGGAGAAGAAAAGTAAGGCCATATCGGGGCTGAGGGAGAGTGAAAAGGTGGTAAAATTAGGGGATTATGGACCATCGCAGAGGTGATTAAAGTTTGAAGTCTGACCATTAGGGGGAGATGGAAAGGTAAGAGGTGTTGTTCAGAGACTGGACTCCTACAATTAGGCTTGTGTTCAGAGGAAAATATCTGGGTCACTAGCACAGGTCACAATGTTTTCAATGCTGCAGTATGATGAATGGTATTGTAGAGGCAAAATATGTTATGGGCACTTATGGGTACAGAATATTATCCAGGAATGATGGGGAAAGGAGCTATGTCAAAGAAAACTTTTTAACGAGGCCCACATCTGAGTCTTGATGATATCCTTGTAGTATGCATCTGACCTTGATGCTTTCATAGATTTTAGTGGTACATCTGAAATATGGAGTTGAAATTATTCTCATATTTTAATTGTTCTCATATTTTATCAAACAGGTTATTTTATTTTCATTTTATAAACAGTTCAAGTGTTAGATTTCCTTGAGAACCTTTATTCAGTTTTCTATGTGCCTTAACTTTCAGATTGTTATGTTTTATAATGCTACATTTTATAATAATATAGCTCTACCTCCAGTGTGTTCATTTTTTAGTCTCGTGCACTTTTTGTGGAGGAATTACAGTATCTAAGGGATTTTTCAGTCTTCATTGATAAGATTCCTACCTTCTTGAATAAAACATATAATTTAGGGAAATTTTTAAGAAGATATTATGATCACAAGTGCTAAAAAGAAATAATTAATTTAATTAAATATATATGTAAATATTAGTCAGACTTGAAACAATTAATGATGTTTGATCACTAGGCACACTCTCAGTGTCAAACCCTCAGTGACCGCTTTAGTCGTCTCTAAGTAGTATTGATAATCTCATATTAGAGAGCTTCATATTGTGTTCCACCAGATCGTGTAGAACTGAACTTTATTTCATAAAACTTTCTGTTGAGCAACTGGAAAAAAAAGTGAGGTAGGCTTGGTTTACTTGGTTAATCCATTTCAGAGAACATAAAAGAATGTTACCATTGATTATAGAGAATAAAGACAAGGGGTAAGATTCAATAAATATACATTTACAACCAATTGCTTTTAGGTTTTAATTTAGTTTGGTTCTTTGCTTGAAGCCAAACTTTGTCCTAAACTAATGGATAGATTCTTCACTTGTGAAACTTTTAATTACTTAGTAGTTCTCTCAGAAGAGAATCAAGCTCATGTTTTTAGCCTCTCATCATAATCCTTGGATAAAGGCAAGCAGGATCCTTTTGAGAGATGAGGCTTTTGAAGGAAAATGCATATGTAATTGGTTGTGTGGTTTGGATGAGGAGAAAAGAGATTTAAAATTGGTGGGCCTCATTTAAGGTTTAAAATGCAAGTTTTAATCAAGCACAGATCTGAAAAAGCATAAGGGTCACTGCCAAAGATTGGTTGTAATATAGCTCAGAGAATGTATTTCAAGTGTGTTATGTTATCTCTAGAGTTCCTTACTTTAGGCAGATTTAATGTATCTTGATGCATGGGAAACCATCAATTGAAAATTGATTAAAAAATACATTCAGCTAAGGTGTTTTCTTTACATAAACATATAAACAACACACTAATATAGCCTGATTCTAATTGTCCATTTTCCCTCTAAAAGAATACATTTATAATGTTCTTTATTAGTTTATATAATGAGTTATTGTCTTTAGGGCAAGAATTGAGTCATCTTTTGCAAACCAATTAAGATACAATCATTGTTTTATTTTGTTTATAAATCTGCAATACTACATGTAAAAGAGGACCCAAACCATAGTTATTTTCACCTAACCATAGTTATTTTCAAAGTATCTTTTCAAGATTTATGTCTTCCAATGGCTGGTAAATAAGGCTTAGAAAATCATCATCTATTCAATAAGCATCATTCAATAAACATGAATTGAGCAGTTATATTTCCACATCATGACACTGGGCTTGATACTAGGGATAACAGGGTTTGAGCCTTGCCTAAGTGATAACTGCAATCTAGAATAGTGGTTCAAAGCTGGGGATCATTGTCCCCAGAGACAATAATCTGCACACCTTTTTAATTGTCAAGACTGGGTTACACATCTAGTGAGTAGAAGTTAGGGATACAGGGTTACAAAGCATAGGACAACCCCCACAACAAGGAATTATCTAGTCCAAAATGCCCAAAGCGCCAGTGTTGAAAAACCCTGGCCTGGAGGGGACCATATAATTAACAGTTACAATTCAATAAAATAGGACTAAAATTGAGCTGTCAATAGTGTGCTCTCATAGCTCAGAAGAGGCATCATTTGATCTTGAGAGTGGTGGATGGAGGTGGGGTTGTATGGAAAGGCTTCCTGAACAAAACATCCTCTTAGCCTAGGATTGAAGGCTGAGTAGGAATATGCTTGATGTTAATAGAGGTAAGTTTTAAAGTGGAGGAAGCTTCAGATGCAAAGTCATAGAAACAAATGATACTGGGTATGACATAGTATAGCTGGAGCTTAGATTCATCTGAAAGTGACATGAATCAAATCTCTGAATCCAGGTGACAGACCAGATGGTAAAGAGGTTGGTGGTAAGTGGTGAAGAGGTTGGACCATACCATCTTCCAGTGGAAAAATGTTAAATTATAAGCAAGGCAGTAACAATTACATTGAGTTTTACGTCAGTCCTCTTGACCATTCTGTGGAATATGTCTTGCAACCATGATCATTAGAATCAATTAATTGTCTAGAGCAGGTGAGAGGTAATGGGGTATATGAGGAATCTTTGAAAACATTTAGGGGGCAAAAATAGCAGATCTTTGTGACGAATTTACTGTAATGATTGAGAAGGAGAAGGGAGTAGAAAACATTCCTAAAGCGTTGGTTTTAGATGCTTAATGTCATTAATGAAACAGAGTCAATGCTTGGGAAAATGGTAAATTCAAATTTGGACTTGGTGTTGCTAACTGTGGGTCATCTGGTCAGGAATAATGATCTAGGAAACAAAAACGGTTGTCCTTGATAGTGCTCAAGGTATTTGTGTAAATTTAGAAGGAAAGTGAGTCAGTGACAGGAATCTTAGAACGCTGAAATCCATAGGTGGGTTCAGGAAGGAAACTAAGGACTGACCAGGGAATCATTAAAGAGTGTTGTGAGTGCTATAGACTGAATGTTTATATTTTCACAATATTCATATGTTGAACTTATTTTCCAGTGGGCTATTGGAGAATGGGCCTTTGGGAGATAATTAAGTCATGAGGGTCCTCATGAATAGGATGAGTGCCCATCTAAAAAAGACCCAGAGAGCTTCTTCACCCTTCTGTCCTTTAAGAACACTGAGAAGATGGCCATCTGAGATCCAGGAATCAGGCTCTCACTAGACTGAATCTGTCAGTGCCTTGGTCTTGGACTTCCAAACTCCTGAACTATAAGAGAGTTCTGTTTAT
The DNA here is from genome assembly GCF_021234435.1 of Artibeus jamaicensis. Lineage (NCBI taxonomy): Eukaryota > Metazoa > Chordata > Mammalia > Chiroptera > Phyllostomidae > Artibeus > Artibeus jamaicensis. The sequence goes on from NW_026521887.1 coordinate 3,485,722, forward strand.
AAGCCACCCAGTCTGTGATATAGCAGCCTGCATGAACTGTAATAGTCAGGGAGTTCAATCAGGGTCATTCTGGGAATGGCACTATCATCAGTGTCAAAGAAAGATAGACATTAACTTGATGAGCCCACTGTGTTGAGCAACAGACAGTGTTAGTTATATCTGAGAGAACCGTTTTAGTAGTAGTAGAACATTTTTGATACATTACGATTAGAAGGGCCTAGGAAGGGTGGAGGACAGCAGACAGTGACAGCAGTGTACTTTTTAAAGAGCCTTGTCTGAAAATTGAAAGAGAGCTAGAGGGGAAATAGTAACACTAGGATTAACATGGGCTTGCTTATCTGCTGAGCACGCAAAACCAGCAGTGTTTTATTACTTCCTTTGACTTTTTATAGTTGTTGATATTGCTATTTTTGAGAGATTATAATTGTTACTAAGACTGTATTGAACCATCAACCTCTGCTAGACATAATACCAAGAGCATGAAAGGATATCGGCTTGATTGAAAACATTCGACATTTTAGTTTCTTTACAACAAAAGGGACATTCTTTTTAGATTAGATGAACCTCAAGTGGGAAAGTAGTTCATGGTTGAGAAAAGCAGCTGAGAGAAGTGTGGGTGCAGTTTGTTTTTTGTAGGAGGAAAGAGAGGTAAGCTCTGAATCACACAGCAGGTGGCAAAATGGAAAGTACTTTAAAACTTTGCTAGTTTTAGCAACAGAATGAACACAATAAAGAGCAGCAGCACAGCCCAGAGAGCAACTTCCTGTTTGGCGTGCTGAAAACTTTTAATTATAAATGTTTAGTTGGCTGTGGGAATGCTGCCTGATAGGTGGTTCTGGAGAGGCATCTTCACCTAAAGTGAGCGAGAAATAGTTGCAGATGGAGTTTTGCAATTATATGCTCATTGTATAGCTGTTAAGGAGAATTCTGTGTGATCTTCTATAATGTACTTCTTTGTCACCTACCCTATAATGCTTATTACGCTCAGTAAATTTTTGTTAATATTCTTCTACTGACTTTTTAGATTCTAGTTAAGTAATGTGATGTTCTCCCTTTCCAGTAACTTTTCATACTTAAGAGCAGTCATACAGCCTAGACAGCCAAAAAAAAGTTTGTTGACATTGAACTGAAATACACCCACTAGAATACAGAATTAAAAAGGGGGAGAAACTATCCAGATATGATAGAAATGAATATACACCTCTGTATTTTTACTCCTATAATTTAACTAAAATCCTATAAAGAAGCATCTATGGACGCTTTCAGAATTATTGTTAAAATCTCCCAGTGAATTAACCTTCATTTATTGGATGTGATTTAAATTCCTCAAAGGAAATAGCTCAGAATTTAGGAGGGGACTTTATTTGAATCCCTAGAGTCAAAGACTAATTCTTGTTTGTTACTTATAATTTCTCCTTCATTGGTTCATCTTTAAATTGAGCAAAGCACATCCTGCTACATAGGGATGATAAAAAATGTAGATTAATATGAACATTGGTGTGCTACTCCTGGAGTGAGAGACTAAAGTTGCTTATTTTGTGAAGTATTTTGTAAAACCTTCAAAGACATTGTTTTTGCCTACTGATGAAGTGGAAGAAAAACTATGGCAATTCATCATCCTCCTTACTTGGAAAATAATTATCTTTAAGAGTTACTTATGGTAACAGACTAAAAGTAAGATTTTAAATATATTGAATATAATGATTTTATTATATCCAGTATCTTTTAAAAATTGAGCCAAATCATTTGAAATTATTTTTATTGGTCAAAAGAATTCAAGTAATAGCAATTTTATCTGGTTAAATCTAACACAGAAGCTACATTCATCTAAAAGTTATTGCATTACAAATTTTAACATATTAACAAATATAGTGGGCTGGTATATATTTTCTTATAAGCCATTGGATCTCAAAATGGATGTAGGTACTTTTCCCACTGCTGTAAAATGCTTGACAGAAATTTTGTTAAATTATTGTGTAACCCCCCATAAATTGGGAAGTGATGGGAGACTTTTTTGAAGTACAGCTAAACTTGGATCTGAATAACATATTTTACAATATACAAGCAAGGCTGCAGGCACTGTTTAGCAGAATTCATTGAAACCCATGGTTCCAGTTTATCTGGAATTTAGACATTTCTTTTAGAGTGATGCCCATTAAAAAATGAAAAAAGACAACTCTCAAAAGCCTTGACTTAGTAGACACTGTTTCCTTTGAGAAATACTATTATCTCTTATTCATTAAATAGAACAAATCAAGTTCCAAATTCCATAGTGAAATTACTGTGCTTTTGTTGTTTTTTATTACAAGAATAAAAGGGCCTGGTCTTTCTTTCTTTTTGCCTTTGAGTGCTGTTTTATAGAGGAAGTCAGGCATTATTTTGTTTATAATTAAAGACTATGTACTAAAGCACAATTTGAATAAGCAACTTTAATTAATCAAGGAAAAAACCCAACAACCTTCTACACTTATATTTTGGTTTCTAAGAATGACTAAAAAGGGTTTTCTTTTTTCCCCTTTGAGGTTAGAAGCAGGTCAGGTCAGTAATTGGAGCTGGCTAGTCATCAGCTGGTTTGACCTGCTAGGCCTGAATTTTCTTTAGTACGGGAAAGTGTAATCAGAAAACCAGATGTATCCCCATCCTGAGACTGGAACATAATGAAAAGCAGGCAGTTCATTTATTTTCTCCAAGCTTTTCAGATCTTCATTCAGCCATTGGGGGCTTGACTTTGCACTGGGCCAAGGAACTACAGTGAGAGGCATTATTTAACTGGAGCAGAGTCCAGAGATGGAGAAATTGAGATTCAAATGCTTGTGTTGTCTCCAATCTTCAAAAGTTGATAGCTATTATGTACTTTTGCCTGAAAACAAGGGACAAGTTAGAGATTTCAAATAGCACTAGGAGCCTGTCCATTACAGGCTTATTCTGATTATAAGAGCTTTCTCCTAATGTTCTATAGAATATGTGTCAGTGATTAGAAGGGGTGAATGGGAGACCATGCTCCTCTGAGTGAGTGGAGGGAGGGTCATGGCCAGTTTGTACATGCATATTCAATGTAATTCTTTTTTTTATAATGCTAACTACCTTATTCTACATTTGGCTCTGTAAATTTATATGTCTTGCTTTCATCCTAAAACTTTCCTTGTGTTTCTCAACTCAGTTTTCTATTAAAATTCATTTGTGTATCCTAGTTTTCATTTAAAAAAGGTCATCTAAAAGTTAATGTTTTTTTAAACCAAGTTTTCATAGACAATCTTGTATATCATGATACTGTTGGAATGTGTTATAAACAGGTTTGAACTGTTTTTTGGACATTAACTGTTCAAAGGTTCTCTAACAAAAATAATGAGAACAATATTTATTGGAAGCATAAATGGAATAAGAAAAGAATTCAATTTACTAAGCCATTAGTCTATAGGAAGACATTTTAAAGACCACAATTAAGGAGGATTCCTCAAAACAAACTGCAGAAGAGACTTTTCTTTAGACTTCTGAAGGGCTTTATCAAGTAGGGTGAAAGGGTCAGTACTGTTCTTTTACTTCCATAACTAATTTTCAAGGAAGTTAGATCAGAAAGTGATCCAAAGAATCAAGATGCTTAAGTATCATACATGTATGAGTCAAACTGGAATTGTGCCTGGGATACTGAAGAGAAATCTGGGATTCTTTAGTTTCTGATTGTAATTCAGTGAAGGTGTTGAAGGAAATAAGTAAAGCCTCGTGGAGTCTATTCTTTTATGTGGCTTGGATATAGTTTAAAGAATGGAGAGAGGAAGATTGAATATAGAGATCCAAATAAGAGATCTGTAAAAATAGTTGCAGAAAACATGTAGTATTCTTTTTGAGTTATCTCAGACACCACAAATACTTATTGAAATACTTAGAACACTGTGGATGAGTTTATTCATACATACAGTAGATATCTGAACAGAAAAAGGTTGAGATGATCTATTTCTCCCTTTTAAACATCTTGTACCAGGAACCATTTCTGAAAATATAGAAGAGGAGAAACTGAGGGGGAGAGTTGAACTGACTTCATTCTTATGGTTTCTCTGCAGCCAAAGTCTGGCTGCTTTTCCTCAGATCCAAGAGAGAAGAGAGAATTCTCTTCGTGGAAGTGTTTAAGACTTTGGTTACAAAATAAAGTGATTTATGCTAGGTTGGATTAGGACAGTATAGAATTTTATCCTATGAAGTTATTTTACTGGAGGGGGTGATGGAAGTTCTTTGGATCAGTGTTCTCTAAGTGGCTTAGACTTTTGGAATGAAAGAGAGGAGACAATAAAAGAAATGTTTCAGATGGATTTTTGGTGATGTCCTTTCTCTTCCCTTACCTGTGCGTAAGTATAGAATGCTGGTGTAACTCCCTCTTTCAACCTGTCCTTTTCTCAGCCTCCTTCCTCTTTCCTTTTCTTTGATTTTTTTTTATCTTAATTTTCACATTCCCCAGTCTTCCAATGCTTAAAACCAGACAGGTGAGAAGTAATGAGTGAAATTTCAGTAGCCATGGCTGGGAATCAATGATCAATTTAAAGACCTAGGTAAGCTGCTTGCATGGTAAAACAGTTTTTTTTCCAGAGAAGTATTTCAGTTTGTGCTTAGACCTACCCTAAGGAATTTAAAAAGAAGACAACTATATCCCAGAAAGAATTTCATTATACTTCTTACTTGGAACACTGATTTGAGTTCTGAGCAAATACCTTTTTTTGGTTTGTCAAAAATATTTTAAGGAAAAGAAGAAAATGTAGGCACAGGGAAACAGCAAAATAGCTCTGAAAAAGCCAGGATACTGAAATGAGCATCCAGAATATAATTCACATTTTCTGTAGATCTTTTCCAGGCTCATTCCCTAGGCTGAATTTTAGATTGAGCCTCAAAAAGCTGGTCATCCCATGAAATTTGTTTGTAACCATCTGGATAACTGTCTGTCTCCTCATGAAGGCTCTCTCCCTCTTCTTCCTCTGCACCTAAGCCCCTAAAACTTCCATTTCTCTGTATCTTTCTCATCATCCTCAGAAAGGTTCCTGTCCTATATACCATTCCCTTAAGGTCCTGTTACCTAAGGTTATCACAAAAATCTGAAGCTCATGCAGGCTAGTACTGTCATGGAAAGTTAGATCCCTGATCCACACTCAACCCAAAGAAAAACTCATAAGAGGGCTTTTCAATATTTTGTGAAATAGGAGTGAAAACTATTCTGTAACTCCTGTGAATTTGTTCTTCAAATTTTATCCTACAGAATGTTAACTTGAACCACCATAATTAATTCACTTTGCTTTTTTAATGTTCATTTCTCCCATTGTGGATATTCTCTACTATTTTCTATCCCACTAACTAAAGTTTTTTTTTCCTTAGAAGCAGATGAAAAATATTAGGTTAATCCACAGTTTTTAATACACATTGATTTGTTAATGTAGGGTTGGAGGTCTCTAAAATAAAATAAAAGGTGGCAGATGTGTACATCAGACAGACAACATGAAAATGACATGCACTTAAGGGAAATGTGACCTACTGAATCATGGTGAAAGTGAAAATATCTAGGCAGGTCTTTCAGGTTTGTCTGCTTAAAAATTTTTCAAAGACCTTAAAACTGAATGTTTTACCTTAACTGTAAAAACATTGTAATTTCAGTTAGCCTGAGCCTGGATAATGATTTCTTTAAGGATCTGAATAATTTTTTTCTTAAGTAATTCTGTATTAGTGTATAGATTTAAACCCAGGAGTATTTTTGCAAAATGATTATTATGAATGTAAAGGATGACTAAGTGAATATAAAGATGGGGGGAAACCCATGATTCAATATTATAGTGAGGTGTGACTGAATTTTCATTTCATGTAGGATTAACCTTTAAAGGATTGTGAAAAATAGACATCTTAATATGTAATACACAGAAAATCTAATCAACAAAGTTATGTACTTTAAGACTTATGATTAACAACTAAAAGAATAAAATTTTCACCAAAGAGCATATTTACTTTGACTATAAAACTCTCCTTTTAGACTTCCATCAAGATGGAGGCCTAGGTGGAAACACTTTGCTTCCTTGCACAACCAAATCTAAAAACAAAGTTTTAACAACAATAAACGCAATCAAATCACAGAAAATCGAACAATACGGAGTCTGAAAACAACGAACTACTCAGCTAAACTGGTGAGGGGGCGAAGCCAGCAGCAGAGTGGGTCAGGCAAAAACGATCCCCCGACCTGGGCGGCGTGCAAGCAGCCAAGTGCGAGGATCCCAGGTGCAGGGTAGCTAAGGGAAGGCAAGGCTAGGCTGGCTGTCTGAGGTAGTGCATTTGCGTGCAGATAAACCAGTGAAGAGACGTGCATTGAGACAGACTGCACAGGCCCCAGCACAGGGCAGCGGGCTTGTACATTTGCGCTCAGATAAACAGGCAGGGGTGAGCAGTGAGGCGGACCAGGTGAGCGGAGAGGACCACCATTTCTCCCTCTCTGACCCCGCCCCTCACATACAGCATCACAAACCAGCCACCTAGGTGGCCCTGCTCTGGTGAACATCTAAGGCACCTCTCCTCATACATATCAGAAACAAACAGATCACAACATGGCTCAAGAACAACTCAGAGCCCCAGAGCCAATAAATCTAAGAGATGAAGAAATAGCCAAACTTTCAGATGCACAATTCAAAACACTGGTGATCAGGATGCTCACAGAACTGGTTGATTTTAGCCACAAATTAGAGGAACATATTAAGGCTAAACTAATTGAAATGAATGGAAATGCACAGGAAACCAATAGTAATAGAAAGGAAACTGGTACTCAAATCAAGGGAGCAGACCAGAAGGAAGGAAAAAATGACCAAACAGAAAAATATGAAGAAACAAGAATCCATAAAAAATGAGGAGAGGCTTAGGAACCTCCAGGACATCTTGAAATGCTCCAACATCCAAATTATAGGGGTACCACAAGGGGAAGAGGAACAGTTATGAGGGGAAAACTTATTTGAACAAATAATAAAAGAGAACTTCCCCATTCTGGCATAGGAAATAGACTTCCAGGAAATCCAGGAAGCTCAGAGAGTCCCAAAGAAGTTGGACCCAAGAAGGAACACACCAAGGCACATCATCATTACATTAGCCAAAATTAAAATGTACGAGAGAATCTTAGAAGCAGCAAGAGCTAAGGGGACAGTCACCTACAAAGAAGTTCCCATCAGACTGTCAGCGGATTCCTCAAAAGAGACCTTACAGGCAAGAAGGGGCTGGAAAGAAGTATTTCAAGTCATGAAAACCAAAGACCTACACCCAAGATTGCTCTATCCAGCAAAGCTTTCATTTAGAATGGAAGGACAGATAAAGTGCCTCTCAGATAAGGTCAAGTTCAAGGAGTTCATCATCACAAGCCCTTATTATATGAAATGTTAAAGGGACTTACCTAAGAAAAAGAAGATAAAAAAGACGAACAGTGAAAGGACAGCAAACTCACAGTTATTAAGAACCACACCTAAAACAAAAGCAAACTAAGAGGACAGCTAGATCAGGAGTGAACCATAGAAATGAAGATCACGTGGAGGGTTAGCAATAGGGGAGTGGGAGGAGGAGAAGGGAGGAGAAGGTACAGAAAATAAGTAGCATAGATAGTAGATAGACAATAGATAAGGTGGAGGGCAAGAATAGTAGGGGAAATATAGAAGCTAAAGAACTTGAGACACGTCTTCGTGAACTAAAGGGGGGATGGTGGAGGGGTGTGCAGGGTGGAGAGGAATGAAGGGGGGAAATAGAACAAATGTAATGGCATAATCAATAAAATAAAAATTAAAAAAAATAAAAAAGAAAGAAAAAAGGTTAACTTTTGATGTAGTTTGAATTCCTGAACATTAAAAGTTTACAATGAAGTTATTGTAAAAAAAAAAAAAAACAGAAAACCAACTCTTCTTTAATGCCTGTTCATAGAAGAGTGAAATAAGCCAGTCACCTTCTAGAACTTATATTACATTTTTGGAAATAGAGGTGGTAGTTGCTATTTCTAATTAGAAATGTAGTCAATTTACTTTCTCATTTTTTTCCATGAATAATACCATGGAATTCTTGTTAGTTAACTTCTGAATCAATATAGATGGCTTTCTTTGGATTGGAAGAAATAGCTTTAATATTGTTAGCATTTCAGTGTAATTACATATGTTCAATAAAGTTATATAACATATAACTATATACATTATAGAATAATTTTAATAAATATACAAATATGCAAGGGGTAGCATGATATGATAAATTATTTGGATATATACAAAATAAATGTGGAAATTTAAAGAAAAAGGGAAATATAAATTTAAAATTAGAAATATAAGGAAGGTATTATTGCATATGAAATAATAGCTTAGGGACTTTGAGGGTACTGAAACTGAGATTCCACTGAGTTTTGTCCATTGAGGTTTTTTCATTAGAAAGGGAATATTAGTATTCACCATTTACTTAGCTGATATCTGAGCCACTTCTGTTAATACCAAATCTGATTCAGGTGGCTTTTAACATCATTATTTTAATCATATTGCAATTGACATTGTTCTCATACTCTTCATCCCTCATCACCTCCTCCTCAGCATTCTGTTTCATAGAAAGCTACAGAGGGAAAAATGCAATGGAGAATTTGGGAACAATTAAGTTGGGAGCCACTCTCCTATTGTTGCTGCTCTCCTAAGCTCTGATCTAGGGACTAGAGAACCCCATGAAACAGCAGGCTGATGACTTCTCTGTTAGCAGTCATGAAACAATAGGTTGACCAGTTCACTTCACCAATGTCACTGTGAAGTGTAGCTTACCAAATAACCAAAGGAAAATTCCTTATAAAAATTATTGAGTGGGTTGTCACATGTCTGCACATTGATTTATTGAAGCACAGATTCATAAAACATTATCTGAATTTACCATAAACCTTCCATCTGTAAGACTTGGGAAGACATTATTTCTAATGTACCTCTTTTTGGCATAAACCTGCTACATGATTTGATATTGAATCCTATTTTAATGTTTCAAGGTGTCAACATTTTTTTCTTTGCTGGACTGGTTGGTATATGGAATTTACAGGTGAGGAGTATACAAATGGATGAGTTGAAAATAAAGAGTTAATATATTATATCTTTGCAATGTAGATAGAATTTGTGTTTTTTAAAACAAAATTTCAAAGCTGATTTATGAAGGTAAATGCTATCCTTCAATCCTTTCCTTTACAATATTTAGAATTTGTTTAATGATTGATGTTATTTAACTCTTCTCCTGGAATTGCTTTTTGAGTCAGTTTATGAACCAAAGAACATAAAACATTTATTTCTTTTTGAGTACAGCACTTTTATTTCAACCAAGTAGCATTACATAGTGTGATTACTCATGCTTATTTACCAAACCTCCCTCTGAATACCCCCTCCAGAAAGAAAACCCACAAAGCATAAAGATTGTTCACCACTGACAATAGTCCAAAGGAAGGCTTAGGAAGTAATTCAGAAGAGGAATTCCAAACATGAAATTTCTTTTGAGCAATGGCAACATTAGGAGAATGATATTGTAAAAAGCCATAAATGTGAATGTCCAAGCAGTCCACAAGCCAGCTAGGCCACTGGAGTTGCGGTGAAGACATTTTTCTCAAAATACTCAGGGAAACTGGAGCAATAGACCAGTGTGGGGAACCACTGCTTTCTAGGCTAGTGTACCGGCAACTGGCATGGCTTACATCAAACCATAGCACAAGGAAGCTGGAGGAGAAATCCCAACATTGGTAGGCATATTTGGGGAAACACCAGCTCCTCTATTGATAGGAATAGGAGACTGGGGTGAAGGGCTTGGGGTGGCAGAAACTGGCTTGAGCTGCTAGCTCAGCCCAAGACTGCATGACTAAGCTTCAGTCCATGCTGACATCCATGGGTATCTCCAGCAGACTATTCTACAGGGCTCCAGTTTTAAAGCCTCCAACTTTGCCTCCCTATTAGTTTTGTCCTAAGTGACCACTTTGAAGGCAACAGCCTGGGTTTATATAATGGTACTAGATTGCGTGGCAAGTCCTGCATCTAACTATACCTAGCTCTGTGATCTTGGGTAATTCAGTTTACCTGCCTGAGCCAAAGTTCCTTAATTTGTAATACCAAGCAGTTCGAGATTGTTTTTTACTACTACAATGTTTTATAGTCTCTGTATGATTAAGTACCTAATGAGCAACAATATAAAGAATCCTTATTTTAGAAACACATGAAAGGGGAAAAACACTCTTTTCACTTTGGTATAGCACTTAATACATCATTTACCTAAATAATAAATATCCGGAACATGTGAGATCAACCTCAGCAAAAAAAATTAGGATGCATTTCCTGTTGTTCATTGCAGTAGCGACGTTAAATATCATACCAGCTTGCTTCCATTCTGTTTTAAAATAAATTCCTACCTCATAGTTCCTTTAGGTTATAAAATAGTTGAAAAATTATTTAACTCATAAAAGCTCACAGTGGGCCAAAATGAATTACAGGCATATCTTACATATGTATATTTTGGTCAGAAATGCTTTCTTTCCAGAGTTTCAATTTTAATAAGTCTTTTATGGAGTTTGCCTAGTATGCGACGACATTCTCCACATGTCATGTAGATTGGTATTTCTTTTTTGAAATATGCCTGGATTGCACACCCTGACATGCTTATAAACTACATGCAGAAATGGCGCTGTAGAAGTAATTATTTCATGCACGGCATCCGCAACTTATTTCCACTGTTTAACCTCACACACATTGTTCTCATTTCCACTCTTCACAAGACATTTGTTCTTTTCACTGTTCTCTACTTTAAGTGGATGAGGTTCATCTGGTTTGTTGATGTTATGAAATATGGAATTCTCATATTAATAGTTCTAAAATCATATGGGAATACTTTACACCATGTCTTTGCCATGATGCAGTATTACCTTGTATCATATAGAATGAGTTAACATGATATTAAATTACTCCTTTTTATGTCATTCACATTTTTTTATTTTTCTGAGGACCTTTGTTTTCCTATTTGTGAAATGTACAATTATGACACTGAAAAAATCTCATGGCACTTATTTGGAGCTTGACTTCTATATAAAATTATGAAGATGTAATTATTTGAGAGAAGGGTTGTTGAGTAGTGTCATCTAAAGATGTAATTATTTTTGTTTGTTTGATCAATGTAGTCAGATAAAACACATCAATGTATTAAAACTATCAGAAAATTCTCTGATCTTTGCAAATAATGTCATCTGACTTTTCCAGAAAATTAATTTTGTGTCTAAGTTAATGTGGGTCAGGGATTTTTTGCTAAGTGAATACAAGCAGAGTATTCTGCTTAAGTTCTTATTTTAACCAACTATGACATAGTGTACTTAAAGATAACAACTTTATAAAGGATGAAATTATAACTGCCCTATTGTGTTTTTTCTCTTTACTTTAAAATCTTAATGTTTAATTTGCATCTCTGATGGCTAGTGATGCTAAGCATCCTTTCATATATGAGTGAGATACCACTTCACACAGGCCAGAATGGCTATCATAAACAGATCAACAAACAATAAGTGAAAAAAGGGAACCCTAGTACATTGTTGGTTGGAATGCAGACTAGTGCAGCCACTGTGGAAAGCACTATGGAATTTCCTTAAAAAACTAAAAATGGAGCTGCCTTTTGACCTGGCAATTCCACTGCTGGGATTATACCCTTAAAATTGAGACACTGATTCAAAAGAACCTATGGACCCCAAAGTTCACTGCAGCACAATTTATAACAACGAAGTGCCAGAAGCCGCTGAAGTGTCCACCAGTAAATGAGTGGATCAAAAAACTATGTTACAGTTACACAATGGAATCCTATACAACAGAAAAAAAAGAAGGATCTCCTACCCTTCTCAACAGCATGGATGGAACTGGAGAACATTATGTTAAGTGGAATAAGCAAGGTGGTAAAAGACAAATTCTATATGATCTCACCAATAAGTGGAACCTAATAAACAAAACAAACAAGCACACAAAATATAACCAGAAACACTGAAATAAAGAACAAATTAATAGTAACTAGAGGGAGGTGGAGGGGGATAACAGGGGAAAGAAGGGGAAGGGTCATCAAGGGACATGCATAAAGGGCCCCTGGACAAAGCCAAGAGGGGCAGGATTGAGGGTGGTACTGGAGAAAGTGGTGGTGGGAAAATGGAGACAACTGGGCTGGAACAACAATAATTTTTTAAAGAAAACCTCAATATTTAGTAAATTATGAAGATGCTAGAGCACTGGTTCTAAAACTTGAGTGTGCACCAAAATCACATGGAAGCTTGTGAAAACAGATTGCTAAATCCTGTCCCAGAGTTTCTGATTCAGTGTATGGGGAGTGGGACCGAGACTTTGCATTTCTAACAAGTTCCCAGGTGATGGTGGTGCTGCTCCTGTAGGCCTTAAGATCTCACTCTGAAAATTACTGGGGTAGACTATGAAAAGAAGAAAGAGGGAAAATACATAATCATAGCTCCATATGAAGGCATTTCCACTTTTAATGTAACTTAAAATAAGATTCAATATTCAAAAATGCCAGAAGCTGAATTCAAATCTTAATCAGAATTTAAAAATATAGAATTAAAAAGACATTAAAAACTATAAGCTCTTTAAAATAGGCTCTCTTTTCATTTCTTTCCCCATAATTATTCACATCAATGGCTGCTGTCCAGAGAATCCTCTGGCACCAGAGATTTTTAGAGGTATAAAGGACAGTTGAGCAAAACACCTTAGTGAGCCCAATTGAGTGAGAGCAAATGAATGACTTCTGAGAAAAGAACATGATCTAGGATTTAACACATGAGGCTTTGAGCCTCAACTCCTGCATTTCAGTGTCAAGAAATTAAAAGACATAGTAGTACACCCCTCCATCATTAAAAAGGAAGGAAATTTGTCCTTTGAGTGTTCAGCTGTGATATCAACACCGAACAGAGCCAAGTATAGATGTACAAAATGACCATCTAAAGAAACGTAAGGGTCATCTGAGTCTGCTGAGCAAAACTAAACCAAATTAAACTCATTCCTCTATTTCTATAGAAAAGTGTTTCTATTGAGCAATTGGAGAGTCTATGATGGATTTGAAAAATCTTACATGCCGTGTTGGTGGTATAATGGTGAGTATAGCTTCCTTCCAAAAAGTCTTATGTGTGTTTATTGAGAGCAATCCTCCAGAGAAGAAAGGTACACTGGCAGAGGAACTTTCAAGTTTCTAGTTCTAATAGTCAGTGTCCCAAGTACAATGCGGATGGGAGTAAGCTTAGCTAAGTATACCCCAGTGTTGTCCTAATGACAAAAGCCATCTCTTCTATGAGTGGACATTTCAGGGTACCTTTGCCTGATGCCATTTACAATACCCAATTCTTCCAACACCTTAGGTGTTAGTCGGAGCTCACAGTGAACATGTGATTGTAGCCTGGCTTCCCCTAGACAGGTGTGTCAATTTCAAAATTAGGGTTTCTACAACAGCATGTTTTCATAGTTAAGGAGTAATTTGGCTTATATAGTGTTGGATGCAACTCTATCAGTTTCTCCGTACAGCAATTCCCCTTGGTATCTCAGTGAAAAGGCTCCTGATTATGCTTGTTTTTTTTTTTTTTTTCCTATAGCTTAACCCTAAGGACAGAATGTGTTGGTCATTCTGAATCTGTATGGCAACTTTATTTCTCTGAAATTATTACATTTGATTTTTTCCTTTATACTTTAGTCTAATGAGCTTGGAAAATGTGCTTCTGCCCCCAAGTAGCTGCTTGTAAAGCCCAGGGCCAAACCTCAGACCATGGTCAATCCTCCAAGCCATTAGTGCCCTACCTTGGGCCTTTGGGATTCAAACCGTTGGCCTAGGTCCTTGGTGGTAATAACCAGATACAACTGCATTGTAACAATTAGCATTTAGTTTCCTACAAATACTAGCTTTTGTTATAGTACAAATAACTTAACTCTCTTGGAAGGCTCAGATAATGGATCTGATGTATGTTCTGACTTGCAACTTAATAAACTTCATAATCTAATGCAGGTTTTGGTTAGACACCTCAAGGGAGAAATGCCCATATTTAAGACACTAAAGATTTCTGCCACTATATGGTCATTATACTTATTGGCCATTTATACTTGATTTCACTGCCATCATTTTCTCATCATCTACCAAAGCATTTATTTTGCCTCTAGCATTTCCTACACCTTCATTTTTTTGTCTTCATCTCTTTTCCCCACTCAGGTCAGCTTCCTAAGGGTCAGATCTATCTGGTAACACAGAGCCCAGCTCTCAGAAGGGTCCTGAACTTTACTTAATGCTTTGTCATTGTCTTGAAATACTTGGTATTGTTTGCAGAATGTATTGCACTGGGCCTCCCAAATGACCACCAGTATGCTGATAACTTCCAATTCTGTATTTTAATTCTAATGGTCACCTTTAAACTCCAAATGAAGTCTATATAACTGTCTAAAGTCCATCACCACCTAGACCATAACATTTCAAAACTGAAAGCATTAACTTCCTATCTCCTGCCTAAGAAAACGTGTCCTAACTCACTGTAAGAGGCCCTCAGTTGTTTAATATTTGAACCAGAAATCTTGAGAGTATTTTCTTCTTTCTTTCTTGCAAGGTATTGAGTCATATTGTCAAATAATTCATCCTCATAACAAACTTTTATTTATAGCCTCTCTTCCCATTTCTTTTGTCTATGCATAACTTTTGCTCCATTTGTGTGTGCTTTTCAGTAGTCTCTTGTTCCTAGTGTTCTCTTCTCCTTTCAAAAAGGCATCTCTGGCAATATCCCTCTCTTGTTTTATAATACATCAAGATAAATTCCCCATCCTTTCCATGGCATATGAACACAGTCAGACTTTGGTACTCTTGGCTTCAGAAGTAGTCAAATCCTGTACTCATTGCATTTTGATGAGAAGAAAATGTTTCAGCCCTCAGCAGTTGCCCAGGACCCATTGCACTTGCTAGAGCTTATATGACTCAATGACAACACCCTGCAAGAGAAAACGCTTCATCACATATTCCTTGCTTGGTACTTACCAGTTTTGGCACTCATCACAAGTTCCAGAACAAATTAATGACAAGAACAAAGGTATCGCTGTATGTATATTTGTGACCATTGCTTTTAATTGTAGCTTACTCCCTTCTCAGGGGTGTCTCAATTCAAACTATATCAAACTAATGGTACATTTTCTAAAATTCCTAAAATTTCCATGTCCCTGCAACTGTTGGCCTTTGCAAATTCTGTTTCTATGTCCTGGGATTTCTATCTCCTTGTCAGCTTCATGGTATCTTATATATTCTTTTTCAAGATGAAGTCTAATTAATATGATTCTCCTTGGGAAAAATGGTAGATGATGTGTCTTGCAGCCTGGGTTCTCATAGCCCCATGTTCATAATTTCATTAGTGCATTTATCTAATTGAACAAAATTTTCTTATTTGTCTTTCTTCCTAGGCAGTGGTATCCTTTAAAGCAGGCAATTAGTGTGATTCACTCAGCTTATCAAGGGCCAACACATTGTAGGTGCTTGAGAAGTGCTTGTACACTGAAAGAAGAACCAGCGATCAAGGCAGTGGTTATTCGTCATTATATTAAACACAGCTTGTACAGTCAGGGAGCCAACTGCAGCTTGAATATTGGCTCTTCCACTTTGTACCTGATCCTGGACTCAGTACAGGCTGAGTCACATTGATATGTGCCTTAGCATTCTCTTCTGTAAAATGGGTACAACAACAATACCAACAACAAGGGTTCATTGTGAAGATTAAATAAAATTGTACAGGTAAAATGCTTAGAATGATGACTGGTACTTAGACAATATTTTATGGCATGCTTACTATCATTTTTATGACTTATAGACATTCACACGAAAAGAGAATGCAATCTCTTAATTCAATAAGTATCTATGAAAATGCTATGTTTAAAACTATGTTAGATATAGTAGAGGACACAAAATAAATTTTATACCTGTTCTTGTTTTCAGAATGTAGTTATTTTTTCCATAATCAAACATATTTGCAATGGCACCATTTGAGAATGGCAATACATTTTATTCATTTATTTCATTATCTATTGCACAAATACACATTGAGTACACACTCTAAGCCAAATACTATTTTGACATTGGGTATAGAGTTGAAATAAGCCTAAGAGAGTCCATGCTGTGGTGGGTGCAAGCTTATATGTTCTAGTAGAGAGATGACATGGTTTTATTAAAATGTACAGTAAGTCCAAAGGAAAAAAGGTGAAAGACATAAGCTGGAAGATTCACACTCATTCTAGACCTGGAGGCATCTGTCTGTTGTGGGCAAAGAGTCCTTCTAGGAGGCTGCTTGCTCCATAGGGGTAGATACAATGTCTCACACCATTCTGTGGTAACAGCCACAATGCCTAGATTGTGCTAGTACTCCAAGGATAATGAAGAATTTAAAAATATTTAAAGTGAGCAAGATGAACAAAAGCTCATAAATAGTCACGGGCTTGAATGTTTCAGTGATAACATGGCTATAGTATCTGAAGTTCCACAAAACGGGAAGGAACTATGTCTCTTTTCCTCGTCGAATCCCCAGTATCTAAAACCAAATCTACAACTTAACAGCCATTTGATTATAAAATATGTTGATTAAATAAATGGAAGAAGGATCTTTAAAAGTTAGCCTAAAAAACTGGAAATGTCTCCTTAGAATAGTCAGTGCTATTAAAATATCTGAATGGTGGAGGGACAGAACAGATGCAGAGTTTTAATTAGATTAACTCTGAGGATGTGTAAAAGATGGTTTAACAAGTACAGACCAGTGGCAGAAAGACCAATGATATGGAAGGTATTAAATCCATTCTAGTATGAGGAGAGGGCTTGGATTGGGGTAGATGCAGGGGAATGATGGGGAAAGTGTGGGTAGGATTATACAGGGTCTGGCACAAATAATGTCCACTTTTTATTACAAAATCATAAGATGTAATTCTGTAACATAACAATATCACATGAAAGCACACCATATGACATTTTAGGTGAAATATTCAAATTAAAACTATAAATTATCACACCCATATTATTAGCATACCGCCCACACTCAAGCAGGCGTTACTTCTTCCGGACATTGTATTTCGAAAGTGCAAATTTCTGTGGTCTGATTAGGAAAGACTGACCAAGAAAAACAAGTTTAAAATGGCAGAAAGGTGGAAGACAAGCAAAGTCAACAAGACCTGGGCTGAGACAAAGGCTGTAGGAGTGTTGTGCTGAAAGGTAGAAAGAAGATTCCTGCCACTGATAACACCCACACTTTGTTGTTCTGTTGAAGGTGATGAGTTGGAGTTAAGACACATACCTGGCCTGGTGTGCCTGGGTGTCTGTAGTGGTTGTTTAAGCTTGTTCCCTTGCCTTTTGGTTAAGGTCACTGCTCTGATTGGGTGTACCCATGTCCTACATGAAGAGAATATTTTAAATGTTATCTCTGCCAGTACTCCAGTCTTACCTTTTCCTTGGCTACTTGCTCAAGGTGCACGTATCATTTTCTCCATTCTGATGTGTACTATGATTTGCTGTGAACAGAAAGTAATAAAATGTCTGTATTAATACATACCAAATACACCTACCCTGTTTAGTACTGACATGTGCTGGATGAGAAACTTTCTCAGATTTGGAGTACTATAGTTGGAAAGTAAAAGGAGAAAAGAATTGGTACATTGAAGATACACTACTGTAAAGTCAATGGAATAAAGAGTTGCTTGAAAGAACAAAGACATAAACATAAAAAGCATGAAGTTTTTATCTGTTTCAGTAGGAGAAGGATCAGAGTCTGGCTGCAACAGAGAATGAAAATGAATATGGGTGGTTGTTTTATCCATTCATGTTGTGAACTGGGTGTGTCCCCATCCCCACCAAATTTCATGTTAAAGCCCTAAACCCCAATGCGGAAGTTACTTATATATCAGACTTTTGTAATTAGTATTATATGACATCATGTGGGCGAGACCAACTTGATGGGGTTAGTAGCCTTATAAGAAAAAGAGAAAGCAAGGGGAAAGTCCATGTAAGGACACAGGGAGAAGGTGGCCATCTGTAAGTCAGGAAGATTTTCCCACCAAAACACAATCATGAGGGCACCTTAATTCAGGACAATAAGAAAGTAAATTTTTAAAAATATATTTTATTGATTATGCTATTATAGTTGTCCCATTTTTATCTCCCCTTTATTCCTCTCTGCCCTGTACCCCCCTTCGACTATCACTCCCCCACCTTAGTTTATGTCCACGGGTCATACATATGAGTTCTTTGGCTTCTGCATTTCCTATACTATTGTTGACCACCCCCTGTCTATTTTGTACCTATAATTTATGCTTCTTATTCCCTCTACCTTTTCCCCCATTCTCCTCCCACTCCCTCCCCACTGAGAACCTTCCAAGTGATCTCTGTTTCTGTGAATCTGTTCCTGTTCTACCTGTCTACTTAGTTGATTTTTGTTTTTCTTTTTTTAGGTTCTGATGTTGATAGTTGTGAGTTTGTTGTCACTTTACTGTTCGTGTTTTTGATCTTTCTCTTTTTCTTAGATAAGTCCCTTTAACTTCATATATAAGGGCTTGGTGATGATGAACTCCTTTCACTTGACCTTATCTGGGAAGCACTTTACCTGCCCTTCCATTCTAAATGATAGTTTTGCTGGATAGACTAGTTTTGGGTGTAGGGCTTTGCCTTTCATGACTTCAAATATTTTTTTAAATCTTTAATAAATTTATTAACATGCATAATACAAACTTACTCATGTAGAATGAAATCATATACTTACAAAACTATCATAATTTTGAGAAAAAATTTGCAATTTATAGAAAAATTCTACCATCCAGTCAGATATTTTGAGAAATGATTTTTTTTTCTTCCAGGGGAAAAGTGACCTAACTCAAGACATAATTTACAGAAACAATTAAAACGTTCATCAGACTTCATCCTCTCGTTTATATTCCATAGATCTTAAATGTATGCAATTTTCCTTTTTTATTAAACACTAGTAAACTGTTTCCATTCCTCTTTTACTGTGCTGAGCCAGCGACATGGACAGTGCAGTAACTCAAAACCCCACTTTGGGAAGAAGTTATGCTTTTATGGTTGCCGTCTTGAAATGCTTAGTAAGTTTATCCATAAATCTGTGTCCTGCATGTGAACTTAAATGAGACAATGACACATATGCCTTAGGCTTGGACCTTTCTGCTCACATGGGGAAAGCAGGGACTGTCTCCCTGCTTTCCTGTCTCTGGTTGTCAGCTGCCTACCTTCTGACCCCTGGTCAATCCCTCTCCCCATCAGTACCCTCAAGTCTGCCACTTTCTGCCACAGGCAGAATCTGGGCATGTTGTAGGAAAGGCTGGGGTGGGCTCCCTGGCACAGCTCAGGGAAGAGCAGAAGTCTGGCAGCATCATGTCATATTAGGCAGGAGAGGTGGGAGCCTTGTGACCACATTTGATCCAGCTCCCAAGTGTGTAAATTATTATATATAATTTTTAATTAAAAATTAGCATTAGTAGTAGTAGTATTTTCTTTAAAATTAAAAAATAATAATTTATTTAATTGTTGTTCAAGTACAGTTTTCTGTATTTTACTCCCATCCCAGCCACCCCATCCCTCCCCACCTTCCTCCCACTTTCACCCCCCTTAGTTGTTGTCTATGTGTCCTTTATACTTGTTCCTGTAAATCCTTCCCCTTTGCCCCTGAAATTCCCTTCCCTTTCCCCTCTGGTCACTGTCGACCTGTTCTCTATTTCAGTGTCTTTGGTTATATTTTGCTTATTTGTTTGCTTTGTTGTTTAGCTTCCTGTTAAAGGTGAGACCATATGGTATTTGTCTTTCACTGCCTGGCTTATTTCACTCAGCATAATGCTCTCCAGTTCCATTCATGCTGTTGCAAAGGCTAGAAGCTCCTGCTTTCTTTCTGCTGCATAGAATTTCATTGCATAAATGTGCCATTGTTTTTTGATCCATTCATTTACTGATGGGCACCTAGGTTGCTTCCCACACTTAGCTATTGTAAATTGTGCTGCTATGAACATTGGGTGCATAGGTTATTTTGGATTGGTATTTCAGGGTTCTTAGGATATACTCCCAACAGTGGAATTGCTGGGTCAAAAGACATATTCTTTTTTTTTTCTGAGAAAATTTCATACTGCTTTCCATAATGGTTGTACCAGTCTGCAATCCCACCAATGAATTAGAGTCCCCTTTTCTCCACAACCTCTTCAACACTTGTTGTTTGTTGCTTTGTTTATGATGGCCATTCTGAGTGATATGAAGTGGTATCTCATTGTGGTTTTAATTTACATCTCTCTGATAATTATCAATATTGAGCATCTTTTCATGTGTCTCTGGATCCTCTGTATGTCCTTCTTGGAGAAGGGTCTGTTCAAGTCCTTTGCCTACTTTTTAATTGGGTTGCTTGTCTTTTTAGATTGTAGTGAGCTCTTTGTATATTTTGGAGATTAAACCCTTGTCTGAGGTGTCATTGGCAAACATGTTTTCCCATGTAGTTGGTTCTCTTTTTTATTTTAATACTGTTTTCTTTAGCTTTGCAGAAGCTTTTTATTTTGATGAGATCCCATTTGTTTATTCTTTCCTTTATGTCCCTTGTTCTAGGAGACATATCAATAAAAATGTTGCTGTGTGAAATATCTGAGATTTTTCTGCCTATGTTCTCCTCTAGGACTTTAATGGTGTCACAGCTTATATTTAAGTCTTTTATCCACCTTGAATTTATTTTTGTGTATGGTGTAAGTTGGTGGTTGTGTCTCATTTTTGTTCATATAACCATTCAGCTTCCCAACACCACTTGTAGAAGAGGCTATTTTTACTCCATTTTATGCTGCTGTCCCCTTTGTTGAATACTAATTGACTGTGGAGATTTGGGATTACTTCTGGGCTCTTTGTTCTGTTCCACTGGTCCATGTGCCTGTTTTTTATGCCAGTGCCAGGCTGTTTTGATTACAGTAGCCTTGTAATACAGTTTGATATCAGGTATTGTGATCCCTCCTACTTTGTTCTTCTTTCTCAAAATTGCGGCTGCTATTTGGGGTTGTTTATGGTTCCATATACATTTTTGAAGTGTTTCTTCTATGTCTGTGAAATATGCCATTGGTACTTTAATAGGTATTGCATTGAATCTGTAAATTGCTTTGGGTAGTATGGACATTTTGATGATGTTAATTCTTCTGACCCATGAACATGGTATATGTTTCCACTTGTTTGTGTCTTCCCTGATTTCTTTCTTCACTGTTGTGCAGTTTTCTGCATACACATCTTTTACCTCCTCGGTTAGGCTTATTCCTAAGTATTTTATTTTTCTTTTTACTATATCAAATGGAATTTTTTCTTGATTTCTGCTTCTGCTGTTTCATTGTTGGTATACAAAAATGCATTTGATTTCTGAATATTGACTTTGTATCTCACTGTTTTGTCAAATTAATTTATTAGTTTGAGCAGTTTTTGGGTAGAGTCTATAGGATTTTCCATGTACACTATCATGTCATCTGCAAGCAGTGATAGTTTTGTTTCCTCCTTTCCTATTTGGAAGCCTTTTATTTCCTTTTCTTGTCTGACCACTGTGGCTAAAACTTCCAATACTATATTGAATAGAAGTGATGAAAGTGGACAACCTTGTCTTGTTCCTGATCTTAGTGGCAAAGCTTTTAGTTTTTGCCCATTGAGTATGATGTTGTCAGTAGGTCTCTCATATATGACCTTTATTATATTGAGGAATGCTCCCTCTATTCCCAGTTTGCTGAGTGTTTTTATCATAAATGGGTGTTGTACCTTATCAAAGCTTTTCCGCATCTATTAATATGATCATGTGATTTTTGTCTTTGCTTTTGTTTATGTGATGTATTACATTTACTGATTTGCGAATATGGAACCATCCTTGCATCCCTGGGATGAATCCCACTTCATCATGGTGTATGATCTTTTTAATGTATTTCTGGATGCTGTTTGCCAATATTTTTTTGAGGAATTTAGGATCTGTGTTCATCAGTGATATTGCCCTGAAGTTTTCCTTCTTTGTTATGTCTTTATCTGGTTTGGGGATTAGGATGATGCTGGCTTCATAAAGAGAGTTTGGGAGTCTTTCATATTCTTGAATTGTTTGAAATATTCTGTGAAGAATAGGGGTTAGCTCATCTTTGAATGCCTCATTAAATTCTCCTGTGAAATCATCTGGTCCAGGGCTTTTGTGTGACAAGAGTTTTTTTTTTTTTTTTTTAATTACTGCTTCAATTTCATCTGCTGTTACTGGTCTGTTCAGGCTTTCTGCTTCTTCTTCATTGAGTTTTGGAAGATTATATTTTTCTAGAAATTTGTCCATTTCACCAAGTTTTCAAATTTTGGGGCATAGTAATTTCTAACAATTCTTTGTATTTCTGTGGTGTCAGTTGTAATCTCTTCTCTTTCATTTCTGATTGTGTTTATTTGGGTCCTCTCTTCTTTTCTTGATCAGCCTGCTTAAAGGCTTGTGTATTTTGTTTCTCTTTTCAAAAAACCAGCTCCTAGGTTCATTGATCCTTAGAATTGTGCTTTTTGTTTCTATGTCATTTAATTCTGCTCTGATCTTGGTTATGTTCTTCTTTCTACTTGCTCTGGGCTGTCTTTGTTGTTGTTCCTTGAGTTCTTGTAGGCATAAGGTTAGGTTGTTTGTTTAAAATATTTCTTTTTTTTTTTTTTAGGTAGGCCTCTATTGCTATAAACTTTCCTCTCAGGACTGCCTTCGCTGTGTCCCATAAGTTTTGGGTTGTTGTGAGTTCATTTTCATTTGTTCCCAGAATTTTTTTATTTCTTCCCTAATTTCATTCTTGACCCATTCATTGTTTAATAGCATGCTATTCAATCTCCATGATTTTGGGTGTTTTGAGTCTTTTCCCTTGGGGTTGGTTTCCAGTTTCAGTCCCTCGTGGTCAGAGAAAATGCTTGGTATGATTTCAATTTTCTTGAATTTGTTGAGGCTCGTTTTGTGTCCTATCATGTAGTCTACCTTTGAAAATGTTCCATGTGCATTTGGAAAGAATGTGTATTTAGCTTTTTTGGGATGAACTGCTCTATATATATCAGTTAAGTCCATTTCATCTAGGGTGCTGTTCAGTGCCACAATATCTGTATTGATATTTTGTTCAGAAGATCTGTCATTACTTCAAATACTTCTTTCCAGCCCCTTCTAGCCTGTAAGGTTCCTTTTGAGAAACCAGTTGATAGTTTTATGGCAACTCCTTTGTAGGTAACTGTCTTATTTCCTCTCGATGCTTTTAATGTTCTCTCCTCTTTAAACTTGAGTAATGTAATTATGATGTGCCTTGGTGTGTGCTTCCTTGGATCCATCTTTTTTGGGACTCTCTGAGGTTCCTGGAGTTCCTGGAAGTATATTTCCTTTACCAAATTTGGGAAGTTCTCCTTCATTGTGTTTTCAAATAATTTTTCAATTTCTTACACTTGTTCTCCTTCTGGCACCCCTTTGATTAAGATGTTGGAATGTTTAAAGTTATCCCTGAGGTCCCTGAGCCTCTCTTTTTCTTTGAATTATTGTTTCTTCATTTTGTTCTGATTGAATGTTTATTTCTTCCTTCTGGTCCAAACTGTTCATTTGAGTCCCAGTTTCCTTCCCTTCATTGTTGGTTCCCTGTGCATTTTCCTTTACTTCACTTTTAATAGCCTTCACTTTTTCTTCTGTTTTGCCACTATACTTACCCATTTCTGTGAGCATCCTCATTACCAGTGTTTTGAACTCTGCATCTAATAGGATGGCTCTCTCTTCATTGTTTAGTTGTATTTTACCTGGAGCTTTGATCTGTTCTTTCACTTGGGCCATATATTTTTTTCTCAACACAGCTGTTATGTAATAAGGGGTGGTGCCTTAATATTCACCAGTGTGGGGCAACCCATGTCCCTGTGTTTTGGTGCTGTATGTGGGGGAGGGGTCTGAGAGGGAACAATGCTGCTTGCTCAGATCTTGGCTAGATTTCAGTTAATTCCCCTGTTACCCACAAACAAATAAGGCCCATCTGGTGCTGATTCCCATGTGGGTGGTTTTGTGTACATTCCCGGAACCTGTGGGTCTCTCCAGAGAACTCTCCTGGGAGACTGGGAGTTTTTCCTGCCACCTCAAACCCCCCCCCCCCAAGTGTTTTCAGTCAGAGGCTTTGATGCTTTATTTCTCTACACTGGTACCCTGGGTTGCATGGTCTGCCTTGCTCCCCAATTGTTTCTCTCTGTTTATCCACATGCAAATGTGGGACTGCTCGCTCTGTCAGCTGTTGCCTGCTGCCTCATCCCGTCTGCCAGCCGCTGCCTTGCTGCGAGTTCTCTCCACTGTGGTTGCCCATCTCTGCCCCTCCTACTGGTCTGGATGAATGTTTCTTTTTTAACTACTTCATTGTTAGACTTCCATACAGTTTAATTTTCTGGCAATTCTGTCATTTTTTATTTTTAAACTTGTTGTTGTCCTTCTTTCGGCTGTGTGAGGAGGCAAAGTGTATCTACCTATACCTCCATCTTGGCTAAAAGTCCCTAAAAGGAAATTTCTGTTAAATCCACTCAGTCTGCGAGTATGAAGTATTTTGTTAATAGAAGCTTGAATGGACTGAAACACCATGTCATCATTAATACTAATCTGCCAAATGAAAATCATATTTTAAAGTAGATAATGGTAGAGTGCCTAGTATGTGTATATATTTTGCATCTTCTTGAGAGTACTTGGAAATTTTCTACTAAATTATCCCAAATGGCAGAGGAGGTTGTATATACATTTATTCATTCAACAAAAATTAGGTACCTCTTTGATGGAGGTGACATGCTAGGCCCTGGGGCAAAATAAACAATTTCTGCCCTCATCAAACTTACAGTTGAGTTGGACCTAGGTCATAGCCCAAAGGAGTATGTTTCTTCAAAGTATGAGTATCATTTCTTAAATTCTCATAAATATAAAGTACATCTGTGTTTTCTTTTAAAATAAACATTACATATACCTAAAGAAAAAAAAACTTTACCTTCTATAAATCAATTTTAGGGCCACTTCTTACATGGCCAATAGACATTTCAACCTCATTGTTTGATTCCCCATCCCACCTTTCTAGACCTGTATCAGTGGAGTTTGAGGAAGGCAAAGGTGTTGGAAGTAGGGGCCATACTTAGATCAATTTCTACCATCTATGTGGAGAGTCACTGAGCCCAGAGGGCAGATCCAGCTGAGTCTGGGGCCCCCATGTCCTGCTTGGTACATGGACATCTTCTTTAGGTGTCTTCCACCTAGAACCATCCCTAAAGGTCTGGCCCTTGGCTACGGCCAATTTCAGAGCTCTCTGTCAAGCATCCAGGCCCCATAGAACTTTCTCCTGCCAACCTGTGTCTGGTTAGCCTGGTGAATCTCTTTTTAATCTTGAGAAAACCTTTCTTTAAGCATGGTTGCATGAATATTTTGTCTACGTTGGGTATTAGGTAAAATATTGGGCATGTTTGTTTATTTGTTTTGTTTTTCGCTAGAATGTGACTTTGTGTAGTCCTTTAGAAAATAAGTTCAGCCCTCTCTGCTGACTTAAATGATGGGAAGAAAAGAAACCTGATATGCAGGGAGGAAATAATATAAGTTAATGTCTTATTTAAAAGCAAAAAAAAATCCTAACAAATGTTTTGCTCCTCAAATCTTCCAGGAAGCTGTATCATGAATATTTTGTTATTTGGATATCTCTGATGAATAAATAACTCAATTTTTCTCATTCGGATATTGTGGAACACCTTTTATGTACAGGGGACTGTCCTAGACATGGTGAATACTTTGGGAGGAAATCCAACCCACAGGGTTTATATTCTAGAGTTGAGGAGCAATAACTGTGGGAAGATAGGGTGGTTGAGGTGGCCTTTGTCCTAGTGTAATCATTTAGTCACTTAAGAAACTTTAAATCTTTCCCAAGTTTAAGCAGAAACCATGGCACAGTGTACTTTTCTGATATTTTAGCCAGTTAAGATTTTGAGTAGTATAAGGATTAGTCGCCCGACATCAGTCATAAAATTAAACTTCAGGAAAGGTCAGACTACAGACCAATTTTAAAAAGACCTTCTCTTTCTGCTTTTCTTCCTCCTCCTTTTCCTCCTCCCTTTTTCTTCCCCTCCCCCTCCTCCTCCTTCTTCTTTGTTACTTATTAGAAAACTGTGAAATAATAGCTAGAAGATATTTCTCTGAGTCCAAGGAATTGTATTTCTGTTCTTTCTTCCATCTTTTTGAAGAGGCCACCTCCTCCAGTTCCCATTTAGCAGTGTTTGTCAAGTAGTTATTGTTATGCACCAAACACAGCTGTAAATAAAACAACCAGGGAAATCCAAAAGGCACGGAATATAAACACAAAATATTCTCCCAGTACCCTACATGTAGATTTGCTAGGCCACCAGGGGGAAACAAACTTTAAAGTTAGATCATCTGCCTAGAAACCCAGAGAAACAAAATTCTCTCTCTCCCGAAATGGAGTAATAAAAATCCAGGCCATTTTAAAACAGCAGGAGGAGGGTGGGGAGAGAACAGGACTTCTAACTTAGTGTGACAGGCGGTTGGTCAGGGCAACAGCAAAGGAATCCCCACCCCTGGGTGTGTGTGGTTCACAAACAAAGGGGCTGCCCTATCCTCTCCAAGGGGGGAAGTCTGGCTTTTATCTTCTACAAGTTCCCTAGGCACTAGGAAGGCCAAACAAAAGAGGGGTTTTCTTCTGTGCTTATCCTGTCTCTCTATAAAGAGCACTTTCTTCAAATCTCTTTCCCTTCTTGCACTTTTCCTGCCCCCTCCCCAGCCTCATACTGCTCCATGATAATCCCCCACTCCCCAGATAGCCAGGTGTGTCACTGCAGCACATCCCTAAGCACATCCCTGGGGACATCCTCAGCTTCTCGATTATAGTCACTTGCATTTTTTATAAGTCAGTCTCTAAGCTTTAGGGAGGAATTTACCTGACCCGGGACACGGGGTGGGGTATGTAGAACATGGGACTCATTTACTCTAATAGGTTCCTATTTTTATTTTTTCATAGAAAGCAGCATGCCATTTAGAAGGAGGAGCATTGAGACAGGGTTAAATGAAAGCACAGAAATAAGATCATTAGAAATTGCAGTTTGAACGATGTTGAACTCCTGGGCAAGCATGGAGATTCCTACCCTTTGTCACCATGGCCAAGTTATCCTTCTCAAGTGCCCAGTTTGCTTTCCATAGCTTCAAGTGCATTGCCCTGTTTGAAAGACATCATCAATTAAACAAAAAAATTGAACTTTTATTCCTTAATCATAACATGTCCCCAGTTCCTGATTTTATCTTAGGGCAAGGCTATGGGCAAACAATGGGCACTGAACTCTCACCTCAGGCTTCCCAGGCTCCCTGCCCCCTCTCCCCTTTGCTGTCTGGCTGCTCTTTACACATGCAGAGCATGTTTCCTTGTCACTGACGGCTGGAATGCAAAATGATGAAAATTAATGCTATTATTAAAGGATTTTTCAATTAAATGTGCAGTTTAGAGCCAGATGCTGCTTTCTTAAAGGAAGAGAAGTTTAAGTAAAAAAGTCTGACAGATATTCGTTCCATCTAGCGTGGCAGAATTTATAGTAGATTACAGTCTTTGATTTCTGCGGGCTTGGGTTGTCAGGTCCACTTGCAAATGGGCTGTGGGAAAGAGTTGCACTTTTGTAATTTGAAAACATATGGGACATATGGTAAATATTACACCCATAACTGTTACGATGTTTTGCTTCCTTTAAATCTCTTTCTTCTTTGCCTCCAGTGGGTTATTTTCAAGAACCCCATTACCTTTCTACCTCTATTTTCCCATGGAGTACAATTTGCTTTATTCTGATGTCTTAAAGTCCCACTGAAAAATCTAAAAATTAAGTGTTTCTGAGCTAATGTTCATCATGTTTCTATCTTTGTGTGAAAAAATAGACTGTTTTATTTTTTTGGTATTTTATTCAGTTCTTGAAGGGGTGTATAGGGGGCTAAATGACAATGGAAAAATACAATAAAAAAGTTTAAAAAATGAATGAGATAAAATATCATATACTTAACACACAGGTATTTGCCCATATTAACTTAGAGGAGATATAGGCTGCTTTAAAAGTGAGTTTGAATGCTGTGTTTTTTGAGGCCCTTCCCCTAACTCATATCTTTAAGGGCATCAATTGACCAAGTAGTGGCCTGTGTTTGTGCCAGGCTAAAAATGGGCAACATACAAGTCTCAGGATCTAAGAAACTGTATTATGCCTACAGTTAATAATACACTATTATACATTGAGGGGGTAGGGCAAAGAAGCAAGAAAAAGGACTCATTGACATGGACGACATTTTGGTAATTGCAGGGACGGGGGAAAGATTGTGGCTGGAGGTGGAAGTGGATATAAGGGGGATAAATAGTAATGAAAAAATACAATAAAAATATGTTAAGAGGGAAGATCTTAGATTAAGTATTCTTACCATGAAGGGAAAAAGCACAAAAACAAACAAACAAAAAAACTGACAAAAATCACAGAAGAATAACACAAAGGAATTTTTGAAGGTGAGGTATAGGTGTGTTTAGTACTTTGATTGTGGCGAGGTTGTCATGTGTGCATGCACATGTCCAAACTCATTAAGATGTATACATTAAATGTACAGAATTCTTTATCAACTGTATTTTAATAAAGCTCAAAGGTAAACGTGTAATAATCAGATAAAGTTTATACCATAGAGTGAAAAGATCTGTGGGAATCCAAAGGAATGAGACATTATGTTTGATTAGAATGATCAAGAAACACTTTGTTTTGGGAGCTGCATTTGGAGCTGTTAAGGAGATTGTGAGAGGCAAACATGGATAATTTGAGGTTCCTCTTGGGAAAGGCTCCTGGATGACTGTGTGTAGGGTGCTATGTAACATCTCCATTGTAAGGTTGACCACTGGAATTCAACGTTAAAATGTTCAAGAGTGAACCAAGATGAGCTGGCAATCTCCTTTAATATAAACACATCAGTACATAAGTCACCAATAAATAATAAAGGGTCATAGCTTGGCTATTTCTCTAAATTGTCTAGCTGATTTTCTTGATCAGCTTTGAGAACCACTGGAACTAAAGTTCATTGCAATTAAGAGAATTATTCTTACCTTCTTATTATAAGGCCAAGGATATCCACTAATATGGCTCTTCAGGCCATGACTATTTCTCACTGATATTACTCTAGTAGTGGGCTAACTTGCCTGCTCATCTCATGGAACCCGTTTTCTACATTGAAGTCAGGGAGATTTTTCTAAAATGACAAATTGACTGCTACAACTTCTTGGTTAAAATACTTCAAAGGCTCCCATTACCTCCAGAAAAATGCCTAAGCTCTTTAAAACAAGATGTTCATGATCAGATTCTTGCCCATTTTTTCCATTGCATCCCTTCCCATCACCCTTTCTACATGGATATAGTTCCATTGAACTCTCTACTTTCTTTGAATTTCATCCTTCTCCCAAGTCTGACCTTCCAGGTGGACGCACTCCGACTCCTGCATGACTCACCTACTTTGATTCTTCCTCAGAGACTCCTAGACACCACTTCCTATAAGAACACTTTCCTAACATTGCAATCTAGCCCAGGAGTTGGCCTTTGATGATATTAAAACAATTATTGTGCTTTTAAAATAATTGTTTGTTTATTACCTACTAGGCAATAAGCTTTGTGAAAATAGTAATTAACTTGTCTTTTGAAACTTGGTGTTCCTAGGACCAAGTACTATGTCAACAAAAGTAATGTTAAAAGAATGAATGAATAAAGAAAATTGAAAACATATTTCTCTTGAGGTTCCACAATGGCAAAGACTGAGGAATAAATTTTACAAACAATTTAAAAAGAGAGATTTTAGCAGGATTTTCAGGCTTTTGCTAGGCAGAGTATAATAACTAATTTCTAAATAAAACTTTATAATTTTCTAATGAGATTATAACTAACCATATTACAGAATATTATTTTTAAATGGTTTTTATTTTGTTATGATTCTTTTTAAGTATATCTCTAATATTCAAAAGCTAACCTAAGGTCAAATGCTTTAAGTATCATTCTTAATATTTGTCCTAAAATAATTTTTGCCTACATTTAGTAGTCATTAAACTAATGTAAATATTAATATTAACTAATTAGAACTAATAGCTGATATGCACTAACTATCCACAAATAGTTCAGAAAGTGTGTTAGAAACTGAAGTCAATAATAGTAAAAAAATGTTAAATATGTTATGAAAGAAAATTTTCTTACTGAATTTTCTAGATTTCTAGTAAAATATGCTGCTTCTGATATTTCAGGGTATCTCTAAGCTATGTTAACTGCTTTTTTATAGTAAGGTTATCAGCTTTAAGTGACTTTATGAATTTAGTTTGCATTTACAGTTCTAATAACTGTAAATGTCCCCCTTGCTCAAGGATTCTTCACTGAAGTTCAATGACCTCTCAGTTGTCTTATCAATGGGTTTAAAGGGAAAGGGAGGTATCTATGAACCTTCCAAAGTTATATACAAATCTTTCTATTTACTTTTGTGCTTCCCCTGGGGAAGAAGGTCTTTAAGTTTTGTGAGCTTTTCATGGGTCTCTGAGTTGTCTCAGGAACCGGGATGACTGAGTCCTGAAGTTTGTCTGATTTAGCATAAAACATTTGACCACAAAATAAATATATATGACCAGGAAATAAGTATAGTAAAGGTGACTAAGTCTGCAAATAGAAGTACAAAAATTACAGGTTTTATTGCTTTAAATGGCTATGGGAGCAATAAGAACAGGTGATTCTGGGTTGATACAGTAGACGTAAATATTTAGCCAGGTTCTTGATCAAATTCTTAAGTATCTCATCTCATGAAAAGCCCTTTGGTGGTGCTGAGAGTGATAAAAGCAGAAGACTATAGATTTATGTAGACTTCAGGTCAATGTGCCATGGGGTCATTAAACATTCATGAAGAAAAGATTGTTTCCAACTAGGAAAAGCTGGTTCAAGCTGGTTTTCCAATAGATAAACTGAGGGAGAATGACAAAGGGAGAAAATCATGGCAGACAAAGGAAATGGGTTGATATAGGATGAAAGGAGAAGACCAAGAGTCTATTTTGGATCAGGGAGTGGAGCATTATGGCAAATATAGGTGGGTCTGGGGAGTGGAGTATAATGGAGAACACTACTTGAAAGATAGGTAGAGGCCAAATAAATATTTGAATGCTGGGTTGGGCATTTGTACTTTACTCCATACTTGGTAGGGAGTCATTGAAACTTTGTCAGTTTTGTGTAACATGATCACATTCTTGTTTAGGAAAATGCTTGTTAAAAACAGTATGTAGGATAGATTGGAGGAGGAAAATAATGAAGAGGTCTATAATACAGAAGACCATGTTGAAATAATTCAGATGGTACAGGATAAAGAGGTTTATTTATGAGAGTATGTAAATGGAGTAGAGAGAGAGAAGGGATGTCATT
Source organism: Artibeus jamaicensis (assembly GCF_021234435.1). NCBI lineage: Eukaryota > Metazoa > Chordata > Mammalia > Chiroptera > Phyllostomidae > Artibeus > Artibeus jamaicensis. Next base: position 3,517,156 of record NW_026521887.1, read on the forward strand.
CCACAGAGGAATTTGTCAGAATTTTATGTATGATTGGATGTAGTTGTGAAATACAGGGATACATCAAAGATGATTGTCAGGTTTTAACTTCAATTTCCTGGGATGTTAATGATGCCATTAGCTAAAGAGGAAAATAGGTTTAAACACATTTTTGGGGGGAGGGGAGGCAGCTGTATTCTATTTTGAGCATGTTTTAAAGATGCATTTGGAAAAGTCTAGTCCACAGCTGGAAATGTGAGTGTAAAAAGATGCAGACTTGAGAAATGGACAGTGAAGTCATTTGTAAAGTTGAGTTATATGACAAATTTTTAATAAAAGAAGTCTGACAAAAGAAGAGGGTCAGGACAGAGGATGTTAAATAGCATGGAGGTTCCCCTGGGAGGAGTGGAGTGGTGGCCAGTGTGTTGTGTGACTGGGAAGGCATTAGCTTTGGGAGAAGTTATGAAATAATCAATGAAGCAAGGTACTAGAACTAGAGCAATTGCCAAGCACTCTGAAAGGAACAGATGTAAAATAGACAAATACTATAAAAAGTAAAAGATTGTGAGCTACGAAACTGGAGGGACTTCAAAAGGCAGGGACAAACAGACTCTTTATATGGCTCCGAACCTCTAGAGCAAGAAACTTTTGGCTGAACTTGACAATAGAGAACGATAGCTTGTTCACATTTTGCAAGTATTACTGTATCAAAATTTGCTCTGTGAAAAGAGAAATCAAGAGAACCCAAACATGTACTCCTTTAGCATTTATGTTTTGATGACTGGGACACAAAGCATCCTACAGATTTATAAAGAAGTTGTTTTAAATGTAAAGTATGTATTCAGGCTCAAGGTAAAACTCAGTCATGATTTTTATTAGTAAACCATAAATCAAAGTCTACACTCAAACACCACCTGTTAGAAAAATGAAACTTCTCTGGGAACATTGCATTGGTTCCATAAACAAATTTTATTGAATTTTATATAGCAGTCCACCAGATTGTATTTGGGTGTTACTGTTGGGATCTATCCTAAGACTAAAAGGAAGGTACTCTGGTAGCATTTATTTTCTGTCTACACTAAAATCTACACTAAGAAAAGTGTAGAAATAGAATAAAATTTGTAAGTTGTACAATTTAATTTATTCTGAAAAATATATTGAGCTCTTATAAATGAAACACTGTGCTAAGAAGAGCAGTGAGGCCTACAAAAATGTAACTAATGACACTGCAGTGAGAACTACTATTTTTTTTAGATCTGTGAGGCATGGTCTTAAACGTTTCATCCTTTTAATAACTTAATATTGTATAACTATATTTCATATGAGAAACTAAATCTCCGGAAATCACGTAATTTCTTCAAGGTCACACAAAACTGTTCAGGGGTAGAAAAGGGATTTCTGTGCTTGGAGCCTTTCTGTACTAGCTCACAAAAAATTGCTTTTTAAGTTCCCAGAAAATGTGAAACTGATTGGTAAACATAGTCATTATGAAATTTTAAAGTTCAAATTTTAAACTTATAATTATATACATTTTAAAATATAAGATACTCAAAATTCATCACTTTCTAATTTATTATATTTCACTTTCATCTCTGCTTCTTAAGTTATGTCTACTTTATCTGTATAATGAAATTACTGTTTGCACTTATCTCTTCCAGCTTTGCATTCAGTAATATCATGTTGGCTGCTTGAGCTTGGTCATCATGGGAGTAATCTCACCACATAAATTGCCAAACACTACAAATTGGGGCTCTTTTTCCACTCTGCAGAGGTAGTTGTTAAACAATGACCAGTACACCACTGGGTTCGCACATGGTCTGCTGACTACCAAGTCTATGCTTGTCTAGTGAGGGGAGTTAAGAATATGCATGTTCTTACATATTATGTAAGAACCAGCCCTGGCTGGTGTAGCTCAGTGGATTGAGTACAGGCCTGTGAACTTTCAAAGGGTTACTGGTTTGATTCCCAGTCAGAGCACATGCCTGGGTTGCAGGCCAGATCTGAAATAGGGAGCACATGAGAGGCAACCACGTATTGATGTTTCTCTCCCTTTCTTTCTCCCTCCCTTCCCTTCTCTCTAAAAATAAATGAATAAAATTAAAAAAATATGTATGTAGGTAACCCCACTCTCCTGGCCTTGTGAATGTAGTAGTGTGCATAAAGTAAGATATAAAACTTTATGAAACATCACTATAGGCAGGGATATACACAAAAAGGACAAATTCAGAGAAAGTTTGATGGAATGACCATTTGTTTTGGCCTTCAAAGAGAAGTTAAATTCAGGTTTGTGAAGCCGTATGGGAAGGATTAGCATAGTAGCAAAAATGTGAGTAACAGAAGGGTGATGATATACCTGAAATGTGTAAGGGAGAGGGCAAGTCATTTAGTTAGAAAATCATGGGGCATATAAGAGGAGGAGTGGAGGAAGGGTTGGTTCGGCCTCTGTAGTATAAGAAAGGTCCTGTGACAAGGTAAGGATGTTCAATTTTCCATCAGGCACTTGAAAGATTTGATCAGGATATAAGAAAATCAGAGCTTTGTGTGAGAACAGTGTAGAGGAGACTGAAAAAGTAGGGTTGACAGTAATGGGACAATTTTGGTGTTTTAAAAGACATTTAAGGAGGTTCCAAAGTCATTGTTGAAATCAGGAGGCAATGGGGGACTTTCTTAAGAGGATTTGGTGACTGAGATGTGAACAATAAGAATGTGGTTGAAGATGTCTCCAGAATTAGAGTCTGTGAGAAAAAAACCAGATCCTATAAAACCTTGCATAGAAATGTTTCCTAACACAGCTCAACAAATGATTGTAGAAGTAGGAGCTGTTCATTATAGCTGTCCCAAGAATGTTATAGCTGCTAATTATTCCATTGAAGAAAATGACAATTTATTAGGCACCTTCAGAATATTTGGCTCTAAACTGAACAATTTCAAACTTGGGGGACTGGTTAGGAATTGACAACAAATACTTACCCGGTTTGATATTTGGCTTAATTTGGTATAATTTTCTTATTGGATCAATATAACTTCTTCTTATTGTCTCATATTTACTTTGTTTTATGAGTATTTGTACGTAGTATTTACTGAAAGTCATCCTGAGAAAATGTCCATTCCAATTTTAGTGATATGACAGAAAAATGGGCTCATTTGTACTGATTTTCATTCATTTCATGTCAGATCATGTACCTAAAAGTATGCCCAGTTATACACTTAATAAAATTAAATTTTGTGTTAATTTTTCCTCTTCTTGAGCTTAAATGTTTGAAATCATAGAACCTGATTTTGTCACAATTCTGCAACTTTCTTGTTTTGATATATCATACAGATAATAGTTTCAGTTCTTTGAATCATGGCATAACTCATTCCAACATGGAAAGTGGTCAAAATGTCTACTTCTCAATATTTTCAAAGTATCAAAAGTTATTTTATCTACCAAAAGTTTTCTTTATATTTTAATGTGCTATTTAAAAATGTTTGGAACTGGAAAGCATTATGCTAAGTGAAATAAGCCAGGTGGTGAAAGACAAATATCCTGTGATTTGAACTTTAATAGGAACCTAAACAATAAAATAAATAAACAAACAAGCAAAATATAAAAAAAAGACAATGAAATAGAGAACAGGTTGACAGTGGCCAGAGGGGAGAGGGGAGGGAATTTCAGGGGAAAGGGGGAAGGGTTTACAGAAACAAGTATAAAGGACACATGGACAAAACTAGGGGGAGTAGAAATGGGAGGGAGGTGGAGAGGACCAGGGGGGTGGGAGTAAAAGACAGAAAACTGTACTTGAACAACAATTAAAATAAAATTTTAAAATAAATGAAAATAAAAATGTTTGATTTGCCCTGGTTGATGTGGCTCAGGGGACTGAGTACCAGCCTGCAAACTGAAGGGTCCCTAGTTCAAATCACAGTCAGGTCACATGCCTGGGTTGTAGACCAGATCTCCAGTTTGGGGCATGAGAGGCAATTGATCAATGTTTCTCTGCACATTGATGTTTATTCCTTCCTTTAAAAAAAAGGTCTAATTTCATTGCAAGAGCACAATTTTATTGAAGTGTATTTTTGAATTTTGATAATATCAAAAAAACTGTGAGATATATTGAGATAGATTGTCAACATATTCAGCAAACATTTTTAAACCTGCATTTTGAAATGTTCTTTTTAGGTTTCTCTGAGCTGTATAGCACTTGCTTTATCATGAGCCATGGCACCTGTACCTTAACATTGCTTCTTTGTTTCTGTTTTAAATCTGAATTGGAAAGGGTCACACTGTCCCTTCCACCTGTCTTCTGGGGAGCTCTTTTGCACATACTGCAAGGAAGAAGAATGCTGCAAATGGACATCAGCTCTCGTATTTAAATGTCTGCTGTCTTGGAAGAGCACAGGCAGCCAACCTCCACCTAGCCACACCCCTCTGTAGAAGCCTGGGGAGCACATGGCATTTTGACACAAGCTGGGATTAATTTAGGATCAAAGTTGTCGCTCCATCTGCCTCTTTGCAATGATTTAGTATGGTTTATAGGGCTTTGTTGGTTCATTGTTATAAATTTGGTTCAAAATTTTATCCCTATTTGGAAGCATTTTGGTTTTAATGTGAGTGCCACACTTAGGACACTGTATCTCTGGAATCGAATCTATTATTTTCCTGTCCTATAAAGTCAGAAGAGACTTCCTGTCTCTCTGTGCCCTTTATAACAAAGACACTTCTAGGGAGACACAACGTGGCTTTCCTGGTTGCATCTGCTCTACAGACTTTAATTGATGCCCCTTCTGCCTGCTAGAGTAATACATGTTGTTTTGCTTACTGTGGTTAAATTATTTTTCAAATTTGGGTGATTCAGCTGCTTTAAGATTTGAAATCCCTTTACAGGATAGATCTTCTCTTCCTTTTCTGAAATTTTGTTTTTTGAAATAGGGCTGATATCTTTGCTATTTTTCTTATTGTTAAGCTGTGTTTTAACTGCTAATATATTTTCTTGAGGCAAGCAATTGCCAAGCAACTGAAAGCATAAAGGGAAATTTGTACTATGCAAATGAGGGACTTAATGCATTAATTAGATGGATTGGAACATTGTATTTCCATGTGTTTTATGCCTTAATTCTTAAACTGAGACTTGGAACCGCTGGGAGGGGAGGGCTCTGATGGAGTTCCAAGAGAATTTTGGAAACCAGAGTGTTGGAGTTCTGAAAAGCTGTGGTCACGGTAGGAGCCAAATGAAGTAGAAAAGAGTGATGGATTCTCTTGAAACTGTGCTGTTATGTTATAATGAGACAGTAGCTCAGAGTTCTAAGTGGTATTTGATAGATGTAGTCTCTAATAAGTAAAAACTGTACTTATTTTTATTTTCCATAGTGGCATAGGATGAACCAGTAAACAATTTTCTTCCTTTATCAGAGGGGAACCCCAAATCAAAAGAATTTAATCAGAGCTGGCATCCTGAAGCTGGCACTATTCCTTCTGTCTCGCAAAGACAGCCACCACTGACAGCTCTCAAAGTGTCTATTGAAACACAGCCAAGCGTCCGTCAGGGTACGAAGGAACTTATGCTTAGTCTAATAATGGTGGAGGGAAGTTGGGTGGGGGAGTGCTTTTTTAACCCAAACTCATGTTAGGAAAACATCTTCCATTTTATTCATTTTTCACTCATTTTATATTTACTCTATAGGTTTGTTGATCACCTACTACATATTATATATACACTGGGGTTGAAGGTAAATTATTCTGCTACATAGAGACACAGCCCTCATCTTCTGAGGTTTAGTCCAATGCTAACCAATATCACTGCTGAATGCATAGTGACTACAAAAGGTACTCCCAAGAAGGAATGTAGTTCTATGAAAATATATTTCCAAGGAACCTGGCAGAGGTGGGAAGTGTGGGAATCAAGAAAGGATTATCTGAGAAACTGTCATAATGGGACATAGAGGGAGGTTTTGTTCGGGTAGTACTGGTGAGTTCATGGCAGACAAATCAGAAAATAATTTTTGAAAAACTGACTGGAAATGAATGATGTGGAGTTGAGAGCAAGGGACAGGTGGTTAGGCTGGAAATGTGTGAGGGCAAGACAATCAGCACGCTGTATATCATGTCAATGATCTACATCCAGAGAGCAGAGAAGGCACACATGTTCTATGTGAGAGGCAACATTAGAAATTAAAAGATGTGCCTTTCAGGAAATGTAATATTTTTTCAGAAGGTATGCTAATGTTCATAGATATGTTATCTCCATATAATCTCTTGGTTAAACTGGTTACTAGTTGGAATTGGACTTTTGTCACATGACCGTCTATGTACTTGGTCACCAAGGCTAGGGTCCGCAAAGTCATCTTTTACTCCTCATTCTTCTCTCGCATTCGCCATCAGTCACTTAGTTGAACAAGACCACCTAATAAATATATTACAGATTCTCTTCCCTTTCTTAGTACCACACTTCCTATTTGGTTTTATCACCTTTGATGAACACTGATTTCAATCTATTCTCTTCTTTTTGGCAAGACTTGGTTTTTTAAAAATATATAGCTATCAATTTAATGCAGTCATCCTGACACTGATAATATGATAAGACCCATTTGATTCAGCTGTTTTGGCATAGGGACAGATTGAATACCAAATAATCTTCCTTCCTTCCTTCCCTCCTTCCTTCCTTCCTTCCTCCCTCCTCCCTCCCTCCCTCCCTCCCTCCCTCCCTCCTCCCTCCCTCCCTTCCTTCCTTCCTTCCTTCCTTCCTTCCTTCCTTCCTTCCTTCCTTCCTTCCTTCCTTTCTTCCTTCCTTCCTTTCTTCTTTCCTTCCTTCCTTCCTTCCTTCCTTCCTTCCTTCCTTCCTTCCTTCCTTCCCTCTCTCCCTCCCTCTTTTTTATTATCAAGGATAACATTCAGCAGACATCCTGATATCACCCTGAGCTCTATCTGTCCTTAATTCTTATGACATCCTTGACTATTCCATACCATCCCCTCCCACCCTATACTTCATCCTAAATCTTGGCCCAACACTTGCTTCATCCCAGGAAACATATCTTATTTATTCCATTTTATCCATGAAACTTATCATTGTTCCATAGACAGTGCTTTCTTTTAACCTACAGATTAAATTTCAAACCTTTAAATGCAGCTTTAAGGATTTCTATCACCTGCTGCCATCACTGATTCCCAGATCTCTCTTCTCATCATTGATACCCTTATATCCTAACTTATACATATCAGCCCATTCTGCTGGACCTTTTCTCATCTTGTCTCCTTTGAATAGAAAGTCCTCTTCATGCATCATCACCTGGTGAAATCCTCCTTTTTCTTTTATGAGTCATTCAAATACAATGGCTTCTGATGCTAGAAGGCAGAACTATTTATTTCCAGAAATATTATCTCTTTCCTTAAGCCCCTTCTTTTATCTGCCTGTGTCATGGCTAGTATATGTGCATCTCTCTCCCCTTCACTAGACAATGAGCATGTAGGAAGCAGGGACCATGGTTCTCCATCTTTGGGTATTCCCGGTGTACTATATTGTAGACCTTTTCTTTGAAAGTATTACAACAATTATAAGAATTTTAGCAAAATAATAAAGTTTATATGTAGAGAGAGAGACTTCCTATATTATGGTCAAGTCAATTTTGTACACCTTATCATAATATGTCTCTGAGAAAAATGCTATCCCCACCCCCATAAAATACCACATGGGGCTACTATACTATGCTAAGAAAATGTTTTATTGTTTTTGTTAATTTGAAGTCTGGTGGAGTTTCTCCTTTTTAATTTGTTAATTTTTCTTTTTGCTTTTCTATTGTTTCTACAATTTTCCCATGCTATGGGGTGTTGTAAAAAGAAAATAATCTATGAAAATATCAAATTCTTATGATGCTATGATGTTCCATTTATATTTGCAAAGAATTTTTCTCAAGAAAAAATTTATTATTGACATGTAAATTATGTCATTCTTTAAAAATACATAATTAAATGTGTTGTCTGAGAATGCTTAATTCCATGTTATGTTTTTGGTTTAGAAAAAAATTAGTATTTAGATGAAATAATGTTACTCAAATGATTTTTAATACTGTTTAGGAAATTCATTATTAAAAATGAAAATAGTTTGACCACTTTGGTTAATTATAACTATTTTCAGTATAAATATTCACATTAGGCATCACTTATATGACCTTATTTATTTATTTATTTTTATGTAGTCACAAAGTATGATTCAAATGAAATTCTGAAGTACAATTTTGGCATTATATAAGACAGTATTATAGAAATGCTGAAATTTTAGCTGTAAATGACCTAAGATGTCATTTACATTTATATCCCTGGCAATAATCTTGATGACCTAGTAACCAACTGATGTCACAGTTTGGACAAAGGCCTCCTGCTCTTTGAAATCACCCTACCATGTAACACACATTGCTCCCTTCATTAAACTGTTCATGTGATCAAGAATGTGGCTCATTCATTTTATATTTAAATCAGTGAAAAATCCACTTGCTTCAAATAAATAAAGTTGAAAAGATCTTAGGCTCTTCTTGGAAATAACTAGATTTGGGGAACCAAAAAAGCAGAATTGAGAATTGAGAACTCAGAAATTTGATATCGGGAATCTTTGTTTGTTCGTTTTGGTGCAAGACCAATGAACTTATATGACACTAATATATTTTGTATTGCAAGCTCAATAATGAACACAGTACATTGTTATTCTAAATCTGCTGCTACTTGGTTTAAAACATGTCAGAAATGATCTGCTCAGAGGGTGAATGAATGAATTATTAGATAAATAAACTATTGTTTAGTTTTAGGTTAAAAAGAAATACAGCATGTTTTGACATTTTCATTGGATTATGTCATTGTCATGTTGACAGAATTTGAAGGTCAGGTTTGTGGGTTTTGGTGCAGATAAAGGAATGCAGAATAGGAACACATGTTTACATCACCTTTTTACCATTTTATTCACCTGAGCTAATATGCTCTTCAAAATAGTGAAAAATTTAGCTCATTATTATATTCCTTATTAGCTATGATGGATCTATTGGTTTACTGATTACAAATAAAAATAATTTGTAGCATTTTGTTGCTTGATGGTCCCCCTTGTATCTTATCTTATTTTACAAAATTTTAAACCCTTAAAATCTAACTTAATCAACATAAAAATCAACATAAAAGTATATTCTTTAGAATAATTCTTTAGAATTACTTGAGAAAAGTAAGTGGGAGTTATATAAATTCTATTTTCATCAGAATTAATGCACATACCTGATTAGATCATATGAAAGTAAGTTTCTTTATGAATTGAAGCATTTTTTCCTCAGAAATAAAAGCAAAGAGTTACCCAGTATGTTTAGGTGTTTGTTACAAATGCAGTTTTTAGATCCCAGCCAGTCCAAAGCATGATAATCTTGGGGTTAGGGTTTGAGAATCTACATTCAAATTAAATGCCCCAAGAAACAATTACACACGTTAAGGTTAGGAAAGCACTAGTTTAATAGTAACTTACCAATTCAGAACTAGATATTAAAATAGTCCCAGTAAGGAGTACTCCAAGTTGAAGGTGAAGGAATCCAAATGTCTGCTGAATTAATAGCTTTTATCAAGCTTTATTTTTTTTTTAAAGTGACTCTTGATTATTACTGGAAGTCCTCCAAAATACCTTCATGGAGAAGCTCACGGATAGTTTGGCAGGTGTGGTCCCCATGTGGTAGCCAATCTATCCTCCCCCTGTTCCTTCTCTTACTTGCCCATTTTAGTGCCTACCTCACCCCTAAGAGGGGCCTCACTGCCACCCTCCATCATGGCAATTCTAATGTTCAGTGTAAGGGACAGGTGTGTACTAGGCTCACCATTTTCAGTGTGGTGATTTCTGGTCAAAGGCCCCAGTGGGGTTTCCTCAGTATCCCTGAGCCAAACTTACGGTCTTGGTAATGCTAGCTCTGTGGGTTCAAAGTTCCACTGTCACACTGAGCAACCACATCAGCATGTGACCTCATCCTGACAACTGCAGAGGACTTGAACCTAGGCTGCAGAGCTGAGCATGGTGCAGAAATTATCCTAGACTTTTTTTTGCGTGGAGCTGAGCGTGTATCAGTCCCTTTAAAAGAAGTGAGAAACAGGCAATTTTGGTAGCTTGAAGTTAAGGGTAAGTCTTTCAATCATGAAGGTCAAGTAGGTGTCTGGTACCTTCTAACATAATATATTTAAAAAGTAGTATGAGTTTTTTGGGAATAATATTACTAAACATTATTAGTCAAAAGATAATATATATCTGCTTCAATGAAGAGAACTTGAGTGTGTGAATTGAGAACAATTTGGAAGTGGAAGTTGCCAAAGGTCCTTCATATAAAATCAGGGATGTGCTCTTAAGTATTTACCAACTGGCCCTTCACCCACCCAAACAAAACAAGCCCTGAATTATTATAGCATTTGCCAATTTCTATTGTATAAATATTCCTACCATGGTCCATTTAACAAACATTTAAAAACGCCTCTCTAATGTGAAAACCATTGACATAGCTTCCATTAACTTGCAAAATTTCTAAATAATAATCTCCCCTTGCTAGCTGGAAGAGGCATACCAGTGCATTTGGAGAACAGAAAATACTGAAGAGATGGAGGTGAATGTCCAATAACAAACAATGTTCCAGGCACAGGGGAAATTGGCTTTTTTCTAACGGCAGCATGGGATCAAAGTTGGAACTTCCCCAGGAAACCTGTTTTCAGCAGTGGTCTCAGTGGGGCAGGACTGCCTCCTGGAGGATCTCTCTTCGAGAGAAATTTGTGGGGATTTTTTTTGTCCTCACAATGAACTGGAAGCCATAATAATGACTGGATAGAGGGCAAGTATGTTAGATATCTTACAAAAATTAGGCCCCTACTATATAACAAAAGTTTATCCTGAGCTTTGCACAAATTTCTAATGTCTTAACAGATTATTTTTTTCAAGTTTAAAAATGCTTAAAATGATCTGAGCCTAGAACTTAACTCTGTTTTATGTTTTGTATTTTTAATATGGCATTATTATAAATAGTGGATCTTCTAGAAATGCAAGTATTGGGCAAATAGAGGTATGTTTGCATTTGTTGGTTCAAAACTTTACCAAGAGTCATTTACCATCCATATCAGGAGTAACACTCATAGGATTTGAGTCTAAGGTACTACACCTGTGTCTGTCAGGATTTGTAACTATTGTAGCCACTAGGTTGCTAAGTAGAGTGTAGACATCATAAAAAATTTTAAGAGTAGTATATATGTAAGTATGGTGTATTATTAATTTATTCTAGGATGGGTAAAGAGGTATTACATAGTCATTGTAGAATTTATATTAGGAATATTACTGAACATTTTCAAAATTATCCTAAGCTAGTAGTCATCCTGAAATCAACTCAAAGTCCAAGTGGATCTGTGGCAGCCCAGCAGATATAGTAGAAAATTGTGTTGTCTGTTCCAAGCTAAAAGTGAAGAAGGTAACTAGAGTTTCAGTTACTGTCTAAGATATGAAATTTCTTGAATATGATGTGACACAGAAACTTAGTAAAAACATATATTTTGTGTTAGTTGAAGCAGCCATGATCACTACCCACCATAGAGATACATTAAGACAAAAGGTGAGAATAAAATAGATGTGTGCACGTAAACATATGAACATTTTGTAATATTACCATAACATTAAGAAAAGTATCAAACTCAATATGGTCATGCAGAGTTATAAAACTCATGCCAGTATATGTGTGCATATGTAAGTCTGTGAACTCTTTGAGACAAGGGCCTGAGAGTATTTTATTTGTATCTCTGGGGGTAAATAAGATGCCAGGCATGGAGTAGGAACTCATTAAAATTTTCGTACATTCAGTGTGTTTAAATTGACTAATGCTAGAATTGCTAAATGCAGTATTTGATGCAATAGAGGGTCTAACTGGCTGGTGCTGTCCTGAGTGATGGATACAGCTCACTGCAGGGCAGTGCTTCTCAAGCTTTCATGTCATGTATATATTGGCATATACAGAATATAAACCAGTAGGTCTGAGGTGGGCCCAGAGCCTTTATATTTTTACCAATTTCCCAGATGATCCCCTCATGCTAGTCTTGGACCCACTTTGATTACTGAGGCTTGGGGTTTCCTGCTGAGCATCTTCATGGCTCTGCATTTACAAGTCAGGACTAAGAATTGCAGGAGGAGAAAATTATGATAAATAAGGAATTTCTATTTTTATGTTTTATTATGTAACACTTCATATTTATGTGGCTACACTCTATTGACTATGTTGCTGATGAATGGGTGGTTTTCACTTTTTTCTTGCTATCATAAATAACTCTAAATATTTGTGTATCTGTTTCCTCATATATACCAGGAAGGATCCCCCCAAAATGAACTTTATTTATTAAAAATAGCGTATCTAGCCCTGGCTAGTGTAGCTCAGTGGATTGGGCGTGGGCCTGCAAACCACACAATTGTGGTTCGATTCCCAGTCAGGGCACATGCCTGGGTTGCAGGCCAGTTCCCAGCAGGGGACGCAGGAGAGGCAACCACACATGGATATTTTTCTCCTTCTCTTCTTCCCTTCCTCTCTAAAGATAAATAAATAAAATCTTTAAAAAATGAAGACGTATTTAAAAATAACCAAAAGTAGTGTATTTATTCTTACATGTTTAAGTTTCAGCCACCTTCAAAGCACTCTACATTTGATGCAATACACCTACTGAGACATTTTTCCACTGCTCAAAACAGTTTTTGAACTTGTTGATTCTGATGCCTTTTAGTGTTTCTGTCATTTTTTGTTTCACCCCTTCCACATTGGCAAAACATTTTCCTTGGAGGACTTTTTCATCCAGGGAAACAAAAACATCACTTGGGGAGAAATCTGGTGAATAGGGAGGGTGGCACATTGGGGTTATACCATGTTTTGATCAAAAACTGCACACTCAGTGTGGTGTGGGCGGGTGCACTCACAAATCACCCACCATGAAATGGGCAAACACATTGAAAGAGTCTTCAAAAAAATTTGCTGGAGCCAAACCCAGCCTCTCACAAAAAGTGCCAGCCGGTGCACTGATACAGATAGCCCCTAGAACACTCACCTAGTGTGGGAAGCCTGTACTACAAGGGGCCCACCCTCCGAAATTCCAGTTTTGCGGGGGTCCCCCTTGTATTGTGAGAATTCCCCTCCTTTGCCTCTGCCCCATTTCCCCATCCACCCAAAATTGCTGGTTTCTAGGATAAGTATTAAGCACTACCACACATTGTGGTCTAAAGCGGTTGCACTAAATTTTACTTCCATCAACATTGCCCCAGTGTTTCCACTGGTTCATGCACTCCCATTGATATCATTAAACTTTATAATTTTTACAATCTAAGGAGGTATAAAATAGTATTTTGTCTTAATTTACGTTACAATTATTACTCATGAGGTAGAGAATTTTTTTACATGTGTTTTGGGCCATTCACATGGATGGGTATTCATATCCATTGCTATAGGATTTATATTAGATGGTCATTTTCTTAGTGCTATCTTAGACTCTCTTATACATTAAAGAAATTAATACATTTTATAGTTATATGTGTTGCAAATCATCTCACAGTTTATTTTATGCCTTCTATATTCTTTCTGGTAACTTCTAATGTACAAAGAAATCTTAACTTAATTGGGGACCAGTTTTAAAGGGAATGCTTCAAAATGTTTATTATTAGGAACTATATTTGGTCTAGATTTTGCATAGGTGCCTTTAACTGGTTAAGGAATCTCAATTACTTGTAAGATTTTTATATTAAGAATGGATACTATTTTATCAAATATATTTTTCTGCATCTATTGATATGTTTATGTGGTTTTTCACTTTGACCTTTTAATGAATGGCACCATTTAGGAAGCTAACACTCAAAATGACAGGAAGCTAACACTCAAAATCCCAAACTCCTTGATGGCATGTAGGTTGCAGATTATATAGGGCAAAATTACAAGACACCATGGGTTAGTGAGTTTGTGGTGGTGCTGGGAGCTAATTGATACGAGGTAAGTTAAGGGTAATGAATGATTTCTTCAGGTCTTAAGGACTGCTCTGAGATCTGTTCCTGGGTCCCTCCATCTAGATTCAGGGGAAGGTGGCCAGGGGGTCATTCTGTAGGAAGGTGTAGCCAGGGGGCCCCCAAAAGAAAAATTTATAATGGGGTCCAGAACTCAGGGTGTCCAGGAAATATTAAAAATATGATATGTCCTCACCCCCACAAGTCTGAGCTGGGGGGAAGGAATACATGGAGCAGGGCCATTGAGTTGTTTTGTATAGCAACAGTTTTGCAGATAACCTCTAGAATGGTCACTTAACATATCTATAACCTTTAACTGGTTTCATAGATATGTTAAATAGCTGTGGCCATGCTTTGAGCCAGGGAGAAACTTCCACCCAAGATGTAACCGGGAGGCAACTCCCCAGTTCCCGTTACAGCACCTGTGTGAGAGCTTGGAGATGATTGGCTCCATGCCATGGGGCCACACCTGCCCAGACTCACTATGGCAGCCCAGTAAAGCTAAAAGGATATGGGAGTTCTGACAAGTGTAGCTGATTGTGGGAGAACTCAGAAATGAGACTGCGGAGGAAGATTGGCACAAGGATTTAAACTCAGACGCGGCAGCTATTGAAGAGAGAACCACACACTTTTGGCCAGAATGGGGACTCCCACAGCCATGTGAGAGAGAATCACTATGTAGTTTTAGCAGAGAACCACCATGCGGCTTTCTATTTCTTTTCCTGAGGTATGGTGCCTTGGACTGGACAAAGGGGGAAAGAAGGACTGTCTTTATGGGTGTTTTAAGGGACTTTGGGATTTTGATGAAGACATTAAGTCATTATTCTTAAGTCTGTATAACTTGAATAAATAATTCCTTTCCTTTTCACCAATCTCTAACATGGAGATCTATAATTCTCTGGTGAAGGGAAAGGTGAACCTAGTATGGGGGACCACAGGAGAAGGGGGGTCAACTTGGTAATACTGTGGGACCCCCTTCCCTGGTGGCCAATCTGGGAAAACCATGGGACACCACATGTGCAGTAGCTTTACAACCACTGGTCACAGTAAAAGCCTGCCAAACCTAGCCAGGACGGATCTGCCCTATAAGATTAGAGTCCCTCCAGCCCATGAGGCCAGTCTCTGCTTGGAGTTGGCCTGCTCCCATATTCTCGACTATAAACTCTGGGTGTTTGGTTCAATTCTTTGTCCCGATCACCAAGAACCTGGTTACGTGTGCCCACCTGTGACAGTTCCACCTTAGGGCTCAGGAATTGAAACATAATTTAAGTCAAGATGTTATTTTTAGCCGGAGGGGTCCAGACCCTGAGAACATTAGTCAGATGTGGACTACTGTCTTGGGGGCTGCTGATTATTCAAGGAAAGAGAGAGAGAGAGGAGATATCTGGAGCTAGGACTTAAAACTAAACTTAATCAAAGTCATAGGGATCCTTGGTTTCATATGGGTATTAATGCCTGCTTTATTTCACCATTTTCACCAGAAGATTGTCTGTTTTGTAAGTGTTCTTGGAAAGCCAGTTTGTGGTTTTGTTAATGCTTTATATTGCATTTTTGTTTCTATTTTATTAATTTCTGAAATATTTCCTTTAAAATTTTTGTTTGGGCCGATTTTGTTATGCTATTGCTAACAAGGTATGGATCCCATCATTTCTGTTGTAAAAATTTAAAGATATAATAATCTTTGCAATTCTATTTTTGTTCAACCCCACAAGTGTTAAAATATATTTTTATTACTGGTTTCAAGTGTGGGGGCAGCTTTGCCTGCAAAGTCCCCCTGTCTGCCACGAATGAAAGTGAAACTACCAAGACATGATCTGCTTGAGGAGGAGAGGTGGCCCATCTCTCAGAGGAGAAAGGCCAAGGAGCCCCTTCCTCAAGGGGCTTTTATTGGGTTCATTTGCACAAGAATACAGGTAAGGATCAAACAATAGATAGCATTCAAAGAACTATGAGGGCTTATTCTCAGTCAGGGTCAGATAGCTAAAGAGCCATAAAACTTTGAGGAACAAACTTCTTGCTTGGACCCTTTTCATTTAAATGAGAGCATTCTAAACAAAGCAGGTTTCACAGGATTTTACATATTCTTTCTTAGGCCTGCTCACCCCAGAACCCGCTCTAGCTGGCAAGGGGCTGCACTGCCTTCCCCATCATAGGTTTTAGGCTTAAAGGGATTAGAGCAAGGAAGCACTTCTCCCAGATGAAAATGGGGACTTGGGCTATGTCAGAATAGCCAAGGGGCAAGGGTCCATCACTCCCTCTTTGTTGCAGCCCCTCAAGTCCTTCCATTATGGCCTCCCAAGTGATAGTGTCTGGCTTAGGTTGCCCCCCTCTGAGGGGTCATATCTGTCATAGACTAACTGACCATGCATTGGGGGCAGGGGATAAAGCAGAGACAAGCTTTGTCTCCTTAGTGGCTAACATTCCAGAGGTTGTTCACTCAGCCTTAGCCATGGGAGGCAGGTACAACTCTTGTAACCAGGCAGAGCGGTTCCCAATATTCAAGTATTTTTATTTCCATTATGTTCTTTTTATCAATTACTTAGAATTGTCTTAGATTTCCCAAACATACAGAGATTTTTAACTTACCTTTTGGCTACTGTTATTTATTATCTTATTTTTCTTTGTGATATAAATCCTTTGAAATTGATACTTTTTATGAATTAATATGTGGCAATTAGAATAAAATTTCATTTGTGCTTGAGAGAAATGAGTATTCTGTCTGCAAGATTCTAGGGAAGTTCATTCCATCAAGATTTTTACTCTCTGCATATTTTCTGTGTCTTTATAATATTTTTGTCCTCTTGACCTATCAACAATTGAGATTTCCTGCTCTTATGAACTTGCTCACATCTTCCCAGAGTTCTATCAGTTTTTCCCATGTATAGTTTTATTAAGGTGGTTATAGGCACGGTGTCTTTACTGGACTTTGAAGGCATGGGGCATAATGTATCACCTCCATATCCCCTGGGGTGGCAGCTGCTCAATGAACACACAAATGAATGTATGTTGTGGGAAGGCCAAATGGATTTATTAATCTGACTTTTTGTACCAAGTGGAATACCACAGTCACAAGAGATAATCTGAGACTATACAGGAATGGGTTATGTCTGACAGAGCTTTCCATTAGCTATCACTTCACAATGGGCCAATGATCTTGTAACATTAGTGAAGGACCTTCCATCAAATCATGTTTACTATCATCATGGGTTAAGGTTTCAGATGAAAGCAGTGGGAGTTCCAGAATTTGGAGTCATGCCTGTTATTTAAGTGAAAGGCATTTCACACATTTGCTTTTATCAGTTTATTCATGCTGGTAGGTGCTCTTAGAGGGAATTCACAGCTCATGAAAGGCTCTGAATGAAAAGATCCAGTGAACAGTCTTCTGTTTATCTATAGAATGTGCCTTAGGATGGATATCAGCAGTCCCACAAATGTCTACTCTGTGTTTAAACATATAAAAGGAGGAAGAGTAACCACAATTTTTTGTTGTGTACGTGTGTGTGTAGCTAGAGTTTATTAGGTGAAAGAAGAATTTGAATTCATACATAGGTTGAAGGTACATATTTAATCCTTGGGCTCATTTTTATAGGGGAAGCTAACTACTTTTTAAATCATTTGAAATGTATTTAAAATTTTCAGATATACTTACAATTTTAACTCTGATCCAGTTTAAAATCATTGCAATTCTGAACATAGTTTTGTTCAAAAGTTTCAAATCAATAATATTACAGCTAAAGAAATGTAAATGTGACCCTACATTTATCATCCCCTTTTTAGCATGTGTTTGAATAACCTTACAAAATATTCAACATAACAATGCAGTGTTTCAGAATTCCTTTAATTTTATACTCTCACTGTTCAGTAGTCACTACTTTATTGATTTGTCATTAGATGCCTTCTTTCAGCACCATGAGTCTCAGCAAAGCTCTCCTTTATTCTCCAACAGTTACTTTAAATAGTAAACGGTTACTCAAAATAGGTTTTAGATTTATGCAAATTCTTTTGTGAGAAGCAAGAATAGTAAATAGAGCTGAGAACCATTTCTCTGTTGTTGTCCACACACACCCTGAAATAAATAACCACCAGAACCTCTAGAATTTTCCTATTTTTTTTAAAGTTTTTATCATGTGCTCCAAAAAGAGTGATCACTGCCCATGTATTTGTGGAAAATGTTTTATAGTCTATTCTAATCTTACTTTTTGCCAGGAGACTCAGGGCTCCCATGGAATCTGAATTTCTTTTGATGCAACATGTACTATTTTGGTTGCTACATTGGGTTGTGAGGGTTTATTGATAATAAATGATGGTAAGTAATCATAATAACTGACAGTTTCTTGACTTTAACATCTTTTAAATTTCTTAAATTTTTGTTTAAAAAGTAGAATAGACTTAGAAAGTCTACCATGTTACAGGGAAATAGGATCAATACATATTTTAGTGGCTTGACTTTATTTTGGGGTAGTAATAAAATATTTTGAAATAACTCAAATACTTTAAATTAGAGTATTATACATAATAACTTTAAAATAATATATTATCCAAAATACTGTAGAATTATAAGAAAAAATCATTTTCTGAGATATTTTATGTTAATTTGCAGTTAATTACACAATAAATTTGTATAATAAGACTATCCTAATTATTTATATCTCATTTTCTTGGTAATGCCAAGTGCTTTTTCTATGTGTTATCCATTACAAGCAAAATTTTAAGAAGATTTTGAAGGTATTTCATATAAAATTATAAAATTAAACAACATTAATACAGAATACACATTATTTCATTTAATCTTCTTTTAATCTGTTTAAAGATTATGCTTTTATTTTATGAATAGTACAGATAGAAATGTACAATCTAGACAAAACTACATATATTTAAAGTAACAAAGAGTTTATTTTATTGTTTTAATTTATGAGCTTCATTCTTTCTTAAGCTCTAATTTTCTTCCACTTCTCATCTATAGGGATAATTGTCTTTTTAATTCCATTCCTTCATTCACTTGAATTAAAAGTATTGCTGGTTCTTTGGTTTTATCTTATTTCTGATGTTTGCTATTGCAGCTGGGCTGTGGAACTTGAACTCCCAGGGCAGTAATTGTCTGACTTTTAATCTTTCTGTTCCTTCCTACCCCATGTTGACATCTCACCCTTTCTCCATATGTAAGACCACCTTTGCATTTACACCATCATCACACTTTTCCCTTCAATCTTTGATCTCTCAATTTCCTCTCTTAATTGCTTTCAGAAGTCTCTTGCCACTAACCATTTTTGATTAAGTGTTTCTGAGTCTCTTCCCACACGCTGTATTTAGAATCTGTCCTGTATTTTACTTCTTAGATTATGAACAGATTTCTTAAGTTGTGAGAATGTCAACTTTATGCCTGTTGTCATAAACATCAAGCTTCAAGTTATTTTTCAACTTTCACCTTAATTTTTCTTTTCTTTCTTTATAGAGGTATAATTGGCATGTAGCATATTAGTTTCAGATGTACAACATAATGATTTTATATTTGTATATATTGCAAAATGATCACCACAATAAGTCTAGTTAACATCTGTCACCATACATAGTTATAATTTTTTTCTTGTGATGAGAACATCTTAATATTTTTAATATATGTATTTTGAGTTGTTTAAAATTTTTTTCTACTCTTAAAAATACACATTTTCTTTAATATATAAGTACTCTTTCAATTAAAGAGTGCCATAACATGGCACAAATTTAACCATATTTTCCAATATTTAAACTTTCCAAAACTTCCTATCTCATTTTGTTAATATTAAGATATTATATTATCTCTCTACAAACAGAGTCATAGAATCATTCCCATTTCCTCCTCCTTGCTTTTTCATGGATGTTTGGGGTTGGATTGGGATGGGCAAAGCAGAGAATTGTAAATGCCCTGCGGGCAGGGACCATAGCTGTCCTGATGAAGATATGAACAGAGGCAGCACAATATCTAGTGTACAGGAAGCATTCAATGATTAAATTAATAATTAGAACTATAATGATCATATAAAGCCAGCAGCCCTTCCTTATCTTTAACATACAGTATCTGACTTCATATTTAATAATGGAAAAACATGTAGATTTGACTAATAAGATTTGAACAAGAAAGCCAGAGTAAATAAAACCAACAAGAAAAAAGATTATATCCAACGGAGGGGCAGAAATTTGGATTCTCACTTATTACAAATATAAAAATGAAAAAAGTAGACTCAATGCTTTATTCAAGGTCACACAATCAGGAGCAAAACAGGATCTAATGTACATTACAATAATAATGTAATTTATTGATAAACTAATTTTTTCTACTTATTCTGTATTTTCCCACTGTGACACACTTCCTACAAATCCTCTTTTCCCATTTTCTCCAAGACCTGGTTCATTTTAGATTCCTTTTAAAGAAGGTTTTGTACTTGACAGATTTTCATAGACCCCAAAGCAAACACTGCTTAAATATGACAATTCTTCCTATTTTTTGTAACCGCTTATATTTATTAAAGTGAAGATTTTAGGAACAAATACTTTCGAGGACCAGTAGAGAAGTGATGCTCCCCTTCACACTAGGTGGGAGGTCTCTCCCTGATGTGTGTGACTCAGTTGGTTGGGTGGTGTCCTGCAAAGGAAAAGGTCACTGTTTTGATTTCTGGTCAGGGCACTTGCCTGGGTTGTGGGTTGCAGGTTGTGGGTTCTCTCTCACATCGATGCTTATCTCCCTCACTTCCTCCATCCCTTCCTCACTCTCTAAAAATAGGGAAATAAAATCTTAAAAAGGCTGGGGTCTCCTACGCATGGTGTAGGGGCACAGGGTTCCCATGTAAGGTGAAGGATTAATGAATCAAACATGTGAAACTTTGGACAGTCCCCCAGGGTTTTCGAGGACTTCCAGTGCTTCAGCCATGGTTTTGACATAGCAGAGCTGTGAGATCTAAATGGCCAGGCAGAGTGAGACCATTTGTGATGAAGGAATAACAACAGTGGGTAGGTAACCCTTTTCGAAACTGGTCTCCAGATCTTTGATCATACATCTAGGATATAAGCAAATAAGCAAGAAAGACTTGATCCTGAAAAAAAAACTAAAATTAACTTTCTTGCCAGTGAGTTCAGATGTGTGGGGGCATTAGAGTTATGTGTAAATATATTAAAGAAAGAAAAAGAGATTTTTCTTGTAAGAGGATAATTTACTGATAAATTAGTTTGTACATTCTTTCTGTATTTTCTCTGTGGCACACCTTCTGTATAAGGATTCAAGTACAAAAATACTCAGGTCTATGTTTTCTCCTCATGAAATATTTAAGTTGTGGTTATGCCAAATATGTTCCCTATTTTGTTTTATGTATGAAATACAGTGTATTCTTTCAAAATTCCTTAGGACCAAAAAGACAAACTATCAAGACATCAACCAGTTCTAAAGCAGAAAAAGGAATAAATCAATAAATCAAATTGTATATGGGGTTACCATAAGAACATGGATTTATTGGTATTTGCCAGTAATGTTCTATAACAAATAATTTAAATATGTTCAGTCAAGATTACCATATTTTATAACTTTTATTGCTTTTATTAGTCCTTAAAAGAAGCACTACTTATTTTTTCTCTCTATTTGGCTTATAACAATTCACATATGATTCCTGGACTAGGTAAACTCTCTCATTTTCTTTGCAGATGTAATTATTTGCAAAGACTTATTCATGGGCAAGTAAGTAAGGCCTTTATTCTAAAGCAGGGGTGTCAAACTCATTTTCATCAGTGGCCATATCAGCCTTGCAGTTGCTGTCAAAGGGCCAAATGTAATTTTAGGACTGTGTAAATGTAACTACTCCTTAACTAGGGGCAAGAAGCTCAGCACTGCCAGGTAGAAACAAGGTGGAGGGCCGTATTCATCCTGCAGGCTTTGTTTTTACCACCTGTGTCCTAAGGTACAAGGTCCAAAATGGTTTTTGACCTCAGGAACAATCTAACATAGGTCAGAGAACAACAGCTTATGTTCACTCAGAATTCCCTCCAGGTGAAAAGTTTCTAATTTAGTCACACCCTGGAAATAAAACAACTGGCCACAGCATTGGAGGAAAAAAAGATGTTATTAAGAAGCTTTTAGGCTTACTTATATACAAACCACCACAATTAAATAGAACCAGATAGCAGAGTTATACTTATAAATTACTTGATTTATGATTCCCGTGCACTGACTGGTCTCACTCCTGCTTTCTCATAGGTGGATATAGACCTAAATCAGTGAGGATTGTATTTCTTTGCAACTTTTGGTCTCCATTATATAAAGTGCTTATAAATTTATATGCTGGGAGGGTGACTTTTCCCTCAAGTCCCCCAGTCCTCCACAGATGAAAGTAAACACTACCAAGACATGATCTGCTTGGGGAGGAGAGGTGGCCAGTTTCTCAGAGGAAATAAAGGCCTCGATGTGGTCAGTTTCTCAAGAAAAAGGTCTCAAGCCCCTTCCTTCAGGGGCTTTCATTGGGTTGTAATACACAGGAATACAGGGTGGCAAGTATTAAACAGTACATAACATTTCAAAGAAATCTGAGGGCTTAGTCTGAGTCAGTGTCTGTCAGGAAGAAGGTTTTGCAGAAACTTTAGGGTTTCCTGCTTGGACCCTTAACATATGAATGGAAGCACTCTTAGAAAAGTAGGTTTCACAGAATTTTTTAGGGATTCTTTTTTTATAATATGCAATGTTTATTTATTTATTTTATTTTTAAAATATGTTTTATTGATTATGCCATTACAGTTGTTCTAGTCCCGCCTTCATTCCCCTCCACACTGCACACCCCTCCCCCACCATTCCCCCCCTTTGGTTTATGACCACGTGTCTGTGTCTCAAGTTCTTTAGATTCTATATTTCCCCTACTATTCTTGCCTTCTCCCCATCTATTTTCTACCTACCATCTATGCTACTTATTTTCTATACCTTCCCCTCCCCCTTCTCACACTCCCCTGTTGCTAACCCTCCACGTGATCTTCATTTCTATGGTTCACTACTGATCTAGCTGTCCTCTTAGTTTGATTTTGTTTTAGGTGTGGTTCTTAATAACTGTGAGTTTGCTATCTTTTCACTGTTCATCTTTTTTATCTTCTTTTTCTTAGATAAGTCTCTTTAACATTTCATATAATAAGGGCTTGGTGATAATGAACTTCTTGAACTTGATCTTATGTGATAGGCACTTTATCTGTCCTTCCATTCTAAATGAAAGCTTTGCTGGATAGAGCAATCTTGGGTGTAGGTCTTTGGATTTCATGACTTGGAATACTTCTTTCTAGCCCCTTCTTGCTTGTAAGGTCTCTTTTGAGAAATCTGCTGACAGTCTGATGGGAACTCCTTTGTAGATAACTGTCCCCTTATCTTTTGCTGCTTCTAGGATTCTCTCCTTCATTTTAATCTTGGCTAATGTAATGATGATGTGCCTTGGTGTGTTCCTTCTTGGGTCCAACTTTTTTGGGACTCTCTGAGCTTCCTGGATTTCCTGGAAGTCAATTTCCTTTGCCAGATAGGAGAAGTTCTTCTTTATTATTTGTTCAAATAAGTTTTCCACTTGCTCTTTCTCTTCCCCTTCTGGTACCCCTGTAATCCAGTTGTTGGAGCGTTTAAAGATGTCCTGGAGGTTCCTAAGCCTCTCCTCATTTTTTTGAACTCATGTTTCTTCATCCTTTTCTGTTTGATTGTTTCTTTTTTCCTTCTGGTCCACTCCCTTGATTTGAGTCCCAGTTTCCTTCCCATCACTATTGGTTTCCTGTACATATCCCTTCATTTCCATTAGTTTAGCATGCATTTGTTCCTCTAATTTGTGACTAAAATCAACCAGTTCTGTGAGCATCCTGATCACCAGTGTTTTGAACCGTGCATCTGAAAGTTTGGCTATTTCTTTGTCGCTTAGAGTTATGGGCTCTGGGGCTTTCAGTTCCTCTTGAGCCATGTTTTGGTCTGTCTGTACCTGTTACGTATGAGGAGCAGAGCCTTAGATCTTCACCAGGGTGGAGCCACCCAGGTCACTGGGTTGTGATGCTGTGTATGGGGGTGGGGTCAGAGAGGGGCCACCCTGGTCGCTAGTTTGTGACGCTGTATGTGGGGGCGGGTTCAGAGAAGGACAATAGCAGTCTGCTCTGCTGCTTCCTGCTGTGGGGCCTGCACGGTCTGTCTCACCGCTCCCTCCTTCAGTGGTTTATTTGCACATGAATGTGTGACCTCGGTCAGCTCTCAGTGGGTCTGCCCCCACTGCTACTCCACACCTGGGATTTGCCTACGGCTGCCTTCACACCTGGGTCACGTGCCTGGGTCGGTCTTGTGGATCTTTCCTGCCTGACCCAGC
Organism: Artibeus jamaicensis; assembly: GCF_021234435.1. Classification (NCBI taxonomy): domain Eukaryota; kingdom Metazoa; phylum Chordata; class Mammalia; order Chiroptera; family Phyllostomidae; genus Artibeus; species Artibeus jamaicensis. Next base: position 3,541,451 of record NW_026521887.1, read on the forward strand.
TCCGCTGCTGGCTCTGCCCCTCTTACCAGTCTGGCTGAAGGGTTCCTTGTTGTTGGACTTCCGTATAATTCAATTTTCTGTGGTTTGGCTGTGTTTTTGTTGCTAAAATTTTGTTGTTTTTAAACTTGATTGTACGAGAAGACACAATGTTTCCACCTACACCTCCATCTTGGTGAAAGTGCTGATTTTTAGGAATTCTTTCTTATGCCAGATTTCCCTGAATATGATCTAGCAAGGCAAGGAGCTGGACCCCTCCCAATTTAGGCTTAAGTGGATTAGAGTCGGGAAGTGCTTCTCCCAGAGGACCTGGGGACTCTGGCTATGTCACATAGCCAGGGGGGCACAGGTCTATTGCTCGTTCTTTGTTGCAGCTGCCTGAGTCCTTCCATGATGGCCTCCCAAGTGATTGAGTCTGCCTTAGTTTGCCCCTCTCTGTAAGGAGACTTACTCGTCTCTGACTTCCGATCAAGCTTTGGGGATAGGGAGAGGAAACTGAGGCAGTGCTTGCTACCATAGACAAGGTTTTGTCTCCTGTGGCTCACATTCCAGAGGTTGCTCACTCATCCTTAGCCATGGGGGGGTGGGTAGTTACAATTACTGAAACCAGGCAGAGTGGTCCACAACAATACGCCATTTCCACTGCTGCTTATTTGCTAGAAAAAGTAGAAAATTCTCGTGATTCTCACTCACCCCCAGGACCACATGCATCTACCTGATAGCTCTTGTTACCCAGATGATGTTTGCAGTCAGATGTAGAACAGACTCAGTACTTTAAGAAGTTTTTCAGGGTTCATGCCATAGGGAAGAAAATCAAGTTATTTCTTGTCTTATTTAACATGTTCCACTGAAGTCACTGAATATGAATTAGTAATTGAATATTAAAAATATTATACTTATTTTTCCTCCATGTAGTTGGGTTATGTTACATTATACTTAACTATTTTTCCCTAAGAGTGAAGATGTTTGTATGATGATTGAATACATTTATTCGAAATAAAAATATTTGCTGGGAGCTATCAAATTAGTTAACCTTGTAAATATCTTCATATATATACAATTTCTAACCTCAAAATAGCAACATTCTAAAACTTTTCAAGGAAGTCCTTTAGATAATTTCCTCTAGAAGTTACATATATGGTGGTTGTGCTTGTAGGCCATCCCTTGATTCTGAAGATCTTGGAGTGTTCCTGAATTAATAACATTGACTTAATATCAACACCAGGTAGTATCACCAGCTGACACAGGCGTCCAAGAGAAGATGGTCTGGAGTTCCAGTGTGAAGCCCCCAGAACACCTGTTCAGGTGCACCTGTGATAACGGATTGAAGGGCTCCTCCTCTCACCTTCTCTGAGTAGTGATAGACCAGGTGACTACAATTCCAGGAATCACTTATACTAGTTTCAAAGCAGGGGCTTCAGCAGGATGGACATGCGGATGTAGGTGAGGCTCCCTAAAGACCTTAGGACAAAGAAGTGGGGGGGAGAAAGTCCTAATTTGTGCATTTGCAGACCCTCAAAAAGAAAACCCCAAAGCCAAACAGTTAATTTACTGGTTTTTTCAACCAGCTTTTTAATGACTTTCTTTTTCTTTTCTTCCCCCTTTTCTCTCTTCTCTCTTTTTTTCTCTCTCCCTTCCAGTAATGCCAAGGTAATGTGCTTTATTTATTTTTTTAAAAAATATTTATTTATTTTTAGAGAGGTCAAGGGAGAGAGAGAAAGAGAGAAATAAAAATGTGTGGTTGCCTTTTGCCTGCCCCCTACTTACTGGGGACATGGCCCAGAACCAAGGCATGTGCCCTGACTGTGAATCAGACCAGAGACCCTTTGGTTGACAGGCTGGCACTCAATCCACTAAGCCACACCTGCCATGGCACGTGTTGTATTTTTGATGAATAATAAGTGCAGCTACTGATGCTGGCTTACTGTGCAGATTCATGCCAAGATAGGACACTATTTAGAGTGAATCCTCTTCCATTTCTGTTCTCAATGCCAACATATGGGACATGTGGAATTTACTTTTTTTCAGTACTTAGAGAATTAGTTTCTGTAATCAAACCCATGTAGATTAAGACCTTACATATTTAATACAGTACATTACCCCTGTACAAATGGAAAAAAAATATGTCAAACATTTCTAGACCAGTATGGATGTTAATTTATGTATAATGCCAACCCAACATGGTACAACTGAGATATTTTTCCAAAGTTGACAGCACAGCTAAAGTTTCCAAAAATTCAAATATATACATATATATATATACATATATATATATATATAATGTTTATATAAAAGGACCAATACCAGTATGTTATTCATCAATAGAAGCAACAGCTTTTCCAGGTTCTGCAGTCATTTGGACAAAATTATAGACATCCAGCATACTCCATTAAAAAACACATCCCCAGAAAACAGCAAAGTTCTGTTATTGTTGCAGTACTTGGCATTTTTTTTATTAGCTTCTCCATCATCATCTGAAAAGAAAATATTCTGGAATAACATCATTAGAAACAGCTCCAATCAAGCACCGTTCCTGTGAAATTTCTAAAGGTTATATTTTGCTTTTGTTCTCTATTTGTTCTCAGAATCCTATGAAGCACTCATATGTGGCAAAAGTATTCCTTTCCAAGCATTTCTTTCTCTCCTTGTGAGTGATAACAGTGTACCGATGTGTTGGGAAACAATTCTCCATAGGTTTCTTGTTGGTCTGCATAATTTTTGGGGAGAGACACTGATTGCCCATTGTTCTAGTCTATCCTTTCAAGGGTGTTCATATGGAGAGCAGTCTTGGAAGACAGAGCTGAAACAAAAGGCAGGCATGCCTGCTGCCCAGTGTGGTAAAAATGTCTCCCCCAGCACACTTAGTACCTGTTATAAAAGATCCAGGTTCCCTGAGCTCAGAGCCCTTCTCCTACTATAACAATCCACTCTCTGGACAAGTGTCATCTGGCCCTCTTCATACTTCCTGTGGTATTGGGGCTTGGGAAACTAGCACAAATACCAATTTTCTGGCTACAGTGATTGTTGTAAATAACAGACCCAGAAATTCTGTATTTTTTACTGGTATCCATGAAACTGTCACAGAAGAGGGCTAGAGAAACTGGGTAAAAGGTCATACCCTTCCCTAATTCTTGATGCTATATTTCCTAAGGGAATTGTGCTAAGTTGTTAAAATGGGGGTGAGGTGTGGGGACAGATGAAAGAGTAGGAAGATGGAGGTCTTCTGTCTTCACCACATGTCCAGTTACTGCAGACCTTGTGCTGGAACAATATGGAGTACTGTGAGAAATGGGGACAAAGATGGAGAGGGGAGAGACAGATGGTTCTAGGGAGTGTAGCCAAAGAGGAGGCTGGGAAGGATATATGTTAAGAGCAATGGAAATTGAAAGTGGATGCAGAAACAATAGAAGGGTGGGTCAGCAACCTAACCCTAATGTCGAGGGATAGACAATATGCTGTCTAACCTAATGGCTAGACCACATGCTGTCTCTTTTCTAGCAAAATCTTTTATTTGTAAGACATACTTACATACTGTTGATCGATTGTCTTCAACAACATATCATGTGTAGAACATGAAAAAGTGATACCATTTAGAGGAGGAAGAGTGTTTGGGAAATGACTTAATTAAAGTATTTTAAAAACATGTTAGGTCTGTGCTTTGTGGCACCTTGATTATAAGTTTTTAAGTAAGATTTTTTCCCCCTGAAACTGTTAGTTGTACCCAGTGGCAAAGCAAGCCCTTGGTCAGGGTCCATGTTTAGGCAACAATGAATTCATGGGAGCCTACTCTGGCACATTTTCTCAAGTTCGGAAACATTAGTTATTTTTTTCCATATCTGACAATCCATTTATTGTTCCCCCTGGCTCTGTAAGCCAGGGAGAAGGATTTTCTTTTTGTTTATATCCAGGGAGGAAATTCTAAACTTTTCCTTTCTTCTTTACTACACATAAATATATTTCTCGAGTCTAATATTTGTGTAAAGAAAGCAAAGGAAGCTGATTCGGAAATAGACATAATCCAGGTATTTAAAAATATTCAGACCCCCATTCCCCTGCCCACACTTTACAAAGAAAAAATGTCACAGGCTTTTTACTAGGTGCCTAAATTAATAATAAAATATTTGAAAAAAATAGCAACAGCACCATTCATGGATGGCTAACATTTTCATAGTTTGAGGGCAAATACTCTGCTTTTTATTCTTTTTTCACTTCAGATTCATTTTATTCCTTTTTCTTACTTTGTTTTTCAATTCTCTTAAGTCCTGAGTTTTTGCCTCCATAACAGTCTTTGAGCGTGATGATAAACAGAAGCCTATTTAATTCTGTGGTTTTGCATTAGGGTGGCAGAACCTGAAGAATCCTGTCACCTCTGTCAGCATGGAATTTTTGTTTCCAATTATAATGATTCTCTAAATAATTTAAAAGAACAATAATTAGATCTGCGTTTATTTTTTACTTGCTGTGTGTGGTCTTCTTATCCTGTAGTCTCCTAATTTAATCAAGTTAAGTTATTTCTAAGCTCCTAATTTGTACTTTTTCTGTACTGAAATGCTGACATTTTATTGACTTAATTCTGCAACTTTTGCCTTCACAGACTTATCTATCTTAGACTTTGTTGTTTTTTTTTCGGGGGGCAGGGGCTGGTTCTGTCATTTTCTTTGCCCAGCTGTTTTTGTCTTTAGACCACCTACCTAGATTTAGGTTTCAGATTTTTCAGTTCCGTAACATAGTCTAGGAAACTGAAATGAACACTTAATTAATAGGGCACTTAGATATTAAGTTTACCTCATTATTTGATCAATTCAAATATACTTACATGAACCTAAGGATGACCTCCTATACACTCCAAGCAGCATTCAATATTTGATTATTTGACATCTGTCAGCAGGAGTCAGTATGAGAAGACTTTCTGAGCCCATCAGCTGGTAGGGTCCAATTTCCAAAAAGGTGTATTTCAAGAATGTGTGGCACTGGACCATAATGGAACCATAAGTGAAACTGTACAGTTTCACTGTGTGGATACAGTTATCTATGATCCTACATAGGTTGAAGCAAATCAGTTTAGGCTTTCAAATTGTTTTATTCAGACTTGCTTGCTGGTAGATATGGAAACAGTAATGTATTATTTCTTTGTATCTGTCAAATAGGGATTGTAATATCCATTTTGCTCAATGGGTGACTATCAAAAATACAAATAAAAATAATGTTAACAAAGCTTCCAGATAGAGTTTGTATATTTTAATGAAATTCATTAAAGCAATATTTTAATAAGTTTACTGATATTACATTTCATATTGTTTTTAGTATAAAATTCAGTAGTTGTCAGTACATTTACAAATGTGTACAATCATCACCACAATCTAATTTTAGACCATTTTTATCACCCCAGCCCAGAAAGAAACTTCATACCTATTAGCAATCACTCTCCATTCCCCTATCCCAGCTAATCTCTATGTCTGTGGATTTGCTTATTTTGGATATTTTATTTTTTATTATTTTATTTATTTTTTAACTGTTGAATATTATATTTTCATTTTTTAATTTTATTTGGTTATTTTTCAAGTACAATTTGTCTATAATGGAATTATATAATACATGGTCTTTTGTGACTAATTTATTTTACTTAGTATGATACTTTAAAAATTCATCTATACTGAATATATTTATTGCTGTGTGGTAAAGCATTACTATGGATATACCCCAATTTGTTTATCAGTTCACTTTCTGAAAGAAATTTGTATTGGTACCAGTTTTTGACTATTAAAAATAAAGCTACCATGAACATTAAAGTACACTTCTTATATGAACAAATGTATCTATTTATTATAAGTAAATACTAAGGAGTTAAATGGCTAAGTTATATGGTTGGTGGACATTCACCTATTTAAGAAATGGCAATCCCATCATATTCACAGATCTTACTTGCTCTTAGGGAGAGAAGATTACACAGGATATATACACCACAGAACAAGAATCTGAGAGAGCATCTTAGAGTTCTAACACAGTTATGATTTACTATCTTTTCAATATTTTAGTGAATTCTATTTGCAAATTTTTTAAATTTTTATTTATTTATTGTTTTTATGCTTTAAATAACTTACAATTTTACTTTTATTTTTAAAAATAAATTACAATTTTATTATTTTTAATAAATTTTATTGATTATGCTATCACAGTTGTCCCATTTTTTCCTCACCTTTATTCCCCTCCACCCTATACCCCCCACTGCCCCACCATCATTCCCCCACTTTAGTTCATGTTCATAGATCATACATAAAAGTTCTTCGGCTTCCCCATTTCCTATAATATTCTTAAACTTCCCCTGTCTATTTTGTATATACCATTTATGCTTCTTATTTCCTGTACCTTTCCCCCATTCTCCCCTCTACTCCTCCCCACTGATAACTCTCCATGTAATCTCTATTTATGTGAATCTGTTTCTGTTCTAGTTGTTTGCTTAGCTCATTTTTGTTTTTGTTTTTTTAGGTTCAGTTGTTGATAGCTGTGAATTTGTTGCCATTTTACTGTTCACATTTTGATATTCCTCTTTTTCTTAGATAAGTCCCTTTAATATTTCATATAATAAGGACTTGGTGATGATGAACTCCTTTACTTGATCTTATCTGGGAAGCACTTTATCTGTCCTTCCATTCTAAATGATAACTTTGATGGATAAAGTAATCTTGAATATAGATCCTTGCCTTTCATGACTTCAAATACTTCTTTCCAACCCGTTCAAGCCTGCAAGATTTCTTTTGAGAAATCAGCTGATAGTCTTATGGGAACACCTTTGGAGGTAACTCCTTTCCTCTTGCTGCTTTTAAGATTCTCTCTTTATCTTTAATCTTGGGTAACTTAATGATGATGTGCCTTGGTGTGTTCCTCTTTGTGTCCAACTTCTTTGGGACTCTCTGGGCTTCCTGGACTTCCTGGAAGTCTATTTCCTTTGCCAGATTAGGAAAGTTCTTCATTATGTTTTCAAATAAGTTTTCCATTTCTTGCTCTTTGTCTTCTCCTTATGGCACCCCTATGATTTAGATGTTGGAATGTTTCAAGTTGTGCCTATATTCCTGAGACTCTCCTCATTTTTCTTTTCTTTTTCTTTTTTTGAACTCTTGTTTCTTCATTGTGTTCTGGTTGAATGTGTATTTCTTCCTTCCACTCCAAACCATTGATTTGAGTCCCAGTTTCCTTCCTTTCACTCTTGGTTCCCTGTACATTTTCCTTTATTTCACTTTTCATAGCCTTCACTTTTTCCTCTATTTTTTGTGAGCGTACTCAAACATTTCTCTGAGCATCCTGATTACCAGTGTTTTGAATTATGCATCTAATTAAGTTGACTATCTCTTCATTGCTTAGCTGTATATTTTTTCTGGATCTGTTATTTCATTTGGGCCATTTTTTTTTTGTCTAGGTACACCTGTTACATAGCAAGGGGTGGAGACTTATGGCAATCCACATCCCTATGTTGTGGTGCTGTATGTGGGGGGGGGTCTGAGAAGGAACAATGTCTCTTGCTCAGCTCCCTGCCAGCTTTTAGTCATTTCCTCCACTTCCCACAATCAAATCAGGCCCTTCTGGTACTCATTCCTGTGTGGGTGGTTTTTGTACATTCTAGGACCCTGTGGGTCTCTCCAACTAACTCTTCTGTGAGGCTGGCAGTTTCTCCTGCAGACTCAACCCCCCAGTTTTTTTTTCAGTCAGTGGTTTTGAGGCTTTATTTCCTCTCACTGGGACCCTGGGTTGCCAGGTCTGTCTAGCTCCCCAGTTTTTCCTCCCAGTTTATCTGCATGCAAATGTGGAATTGCCCACTCTCAGCCACCTCCTCACTTGGTCCTCCAGCCACTGCCTTGTTGTGAGTCCTCTCTATCCCAGCTGCCCATCTCCATCCCTCTTACCCACCTGGATGAATGTTACTTCTTTAATTTCTTGGTAGTTGGACTTCCATACAATTTGAATTTCTGCCAGGTCTAGTTATTTTTGTCTTTAAATTTGTTGTTGTCCTTCTTTTGGTTGTTCAAGGAGTCATCTACCCACACCTCCACCTTAGCCTGAAGTCCTATTTACTCATTGTTTTTCAAGTACAGTTATCTTCATTTCTCTCCCTCCACTCCTTTCTGCCCTACCCATTCCCACCTCCCACCCTCAAACCTACTGCTATTGGCTTTGTCCATGTGTCCTTTATACATGTTTCTTGACAACCCTTCCTCTGTTTTTCCCCATTGTCCTCCTCTCCCATCCCCTCTGGTTAGGTTGGTCTATTCTGTATTTCAATGTTTCTCTTTATATTTTACTTGCTTGTTTGTTTTGTTGATCAGCTTTCACTTATAGGTGAAATCACATGGTATCTGTCTTTCAACACCAACCAAAATTTTGTTTAAAATTTAGGTATGTATATTTATGAGCTTTATTGTTCTATAGTTTTTTGTAATATATTTATCTTTTTTATTAAGGTAATTCTGGACTCATAATTATCTTGGAAATGCTAATTCTTTTAATTTCCTGGGACATTTTCCATAAAAGTAGAAAAAATTATATCTTAAACATTTGCTGGAATGCACTATCTAGATCTGGAGTTTTCCTGTGTCATAGAAGATTCTTCAGTTTCTGTGTGTGTGTGCTCATGTGTGTTGGGGGTAGTGGGACAGAGAGGGGGGAGAGAAAGAAAGAGAGAGAGGCAGAGAGAAAGAAAGAAGGGAGGGGGTGAATGTATATACACCTATGCATGCTTTGATAGCTTGTGACTTTCAAGAAATTTGGTCATTTTATCTAATTTGTTGCATGTACTGGCACAAATCTGTACATAATAATCTCTTAAAATATTAACAGATATAGAAGCTGTAGTGATATCCTTTTTCTCCATACTGTTATTGGTATTTTGTGTCTTTTTTCTTATTAAGTTTGACTAATGGTATGTTAACTTTATTAATATTTCTCAAAGGAATTGCTTATAGTTTTATTGATTTATTTGGTTAGCTTTCTGTTTCTAGTTTATTAATTTTCACTTTGATCTTTATTTCTAATTTTTAGTTTGAATTCTAATTTTTGCTTCACTCTTCTAGTTTTTTAAGATAAAAGCCTAGGCTCTTGATTTGAGATTATCCTTTTTTAATAAAGATGTTTTTTATTATCAATTTTTGTCTAAGTTAATCTGTAGGATCTCACAGATTCTGATATTTTTTATTCTAATTTCAGTTCAGAGTATTTTCTCCTTTTGCTTTTGATATCTTCTTTAATTATGAGTTATTTAAAAGTGTATTACTTTTCAAATATTTAAAGGTAGTGCAAACATCTTCCTATTATTGATTTTTTAGTTACATTATGCTTAGAGAAAATATATTCTTATGAAAAATCATTTTATTGGCATTGGAACATATATTGTAGTCCAGAATGTGATTTATCTTAGTAAATGTTTTGTGTACATTTAGAAAGAATATTTATACTGATGTTCTTGGGGGGATGTTCTATAAATGTCAATTAGATCAAATTGAATAATATTAAGTAGATGCCCAATATCTTTAATGTGTACTTGTTCTGTTATTAATACATTATTAAAGTTTCTCACTGTAATCTGGAATTTGTCAATTTGTCATTGCATTTCCAGGAATTTTTCTTTATGTATTTTTAAATTCTGTTATTGCATGCATGGATATTGAGGATTTCATTATGATATACCTTGGTGTTATTTTCTTTATGTTTCTTTTTTAAGTGTTAGTTGAAATTCTTAGTCATGTTGGTTAATAGCTTTTATAAAATTTAGAACAATTATAACTATTACTTATTCAAACATTTTTATTTCTCACTTCTTCTAATCTTTTCTTCTTTAAGGACTTCAAATACATGCATATAAGGCCACTTGAAATTTTTCTATAGCTCACTGGTTCTCTTTCTGTATTAGATTCTCTATATCTATTTCACTTTGGGTAGTCTATAATACTGTATATTTAAGGTAACAAATCTTTTCATTGGCAATATCCAATCAGTTATTAATTTTATCTTTTAAAAAAACAGCTCAAGTATTGTCATTTTATTCTCTCAAAGTTTGAGTTGAATCATTTAAAAATATTTTTCTTGTCTCTATTTCACTTTTAAATGTGTAGAATATATTTATTTATAATAACTTTTTACTAGCTGTATTTATTTATTTTTTAATTTTTAAAATATATTTTATTGATTATGCTATTACAGTTATCCCATTTCTCCCCTTCATTCCCCTCCACCCTGCACCCCCTCTCCCACTCACATTTCTCCCCCTTTAGTTCATGTCTATGTGTCTTAAGTTCTTTCGCTTTTACATTTCTCATACTATTCTTGCCCTCCTCCTACTTTCTACCTACCATCTATGCTACTTATTCTCTGTACCTTTTCTCCCTCTCTGCTCCTCCCACTCCCCTGTTGCTATCCCTCCATGAGATCTTCATTTCTGTGGTTCTGTTTCTGTTCCAGTTATTTGCTTAGTTTTTGTTTTAGGTGTGGTTGTTAATAATTGTGAGTTTGCTGTCATTTTTACTAAACATGTTTTTGTCTTCTTTTTATTAGATAAATCCCTTTAATATTTCATAAAATAAGGGCTTGGTAATGATGAACTCCTTGAACTTTACCTTATCTGAGAAGCACTTTATCTGCCCTTCCATTCTAAATGAAAGCTTTGCCGGATAGAGCAATTTTGGATGTAGGTCCTTTTCTTTCATGACTTGGAATACTTCTTTCCAGCTGACAGTCTGATGGGAACTCCTTTGTAGGTAACTGTCTCCTTATCTCTTACTGCTTCTAAGATTCTCTCCTTTATTTTTATCTTGGGTAATATAATTATGATGTGCCTTGGTGTGTTCCTCCTTGGGTCCACCTTCTTTGGGACTCTCTGAGCTTCCTGGACTTCCTGAAAGTCAATTTCCTTTGCCAGATTGGGGAAGTACTCCTTTATTATTTGTTTAAATAGCTTTTCCTCTTGTTGCTCTTCCTCTTCCCCTTCTGGTACCCCTATAATTTGGATGTTGGAACATTTAAAAATGTCTTGGAGGTTTCTAAGCCTTTCCTCATTTTTTTTTGAATTCCCATTTCTTCATCCTTTTCTGTTTGGTTGTTTCTTTCTTCCTTCTGGTCCACTCCATTGATTTGAGTCCCAATTTTCTTTCCATCACTATTGGTTCCCTGTGCATTTTCCTTCATTTCACTTAGTGTAGCCTTCATTTTTTCATCTAATTTGTGACCAAATTCAACCAATTCTGTGAGCATCTTGATCATCAGATGCACAGTTCAAAAAAGCTTTGAACTGTGCATCTGATAGGTTGGCTATCTCTTGGTCACTTAGTTGTATTATTTCTGGAGCTTTGATCTGTTCTGTTTCAGCCATTTTTTTTTTGTCTTGTCATGCCACTTACATACTGAAGGGTGAAATCTTAGGTGTTCATCAGGGCAGGGCAACCCAGTTGCAGGGTTGTAACACTATACGTGGGGGTGGGGTCTGAGAGAAAACAATGGTGTTGGCTCCCTTGGGATTTCAGTCCCTTCTGTCACTTCCCCCAAGCAAACCAGATCCTTTTGGTGCTGGTTCCCTGGGTGAGTGGACTTGTGTGTGTTCTAGGACTCTGTGGGTCTCTCCAACAAACTCTTCTGTGAGGATGGGAGTCTCTCCCTGAGCCTCAACCCCCTCAGGTGGTTTCAATTGCTGTTTTGAGGCTTCATTTCCCAGCACTGGACCCTGGGTTGCATGGTCAACCTTACTCCCCAGTTATCTGCGCACAAATGTAGGACAGCTGCTGCTCAGCCGCCTTACATGCAGTGCCTTGCTTCACAGTTGCCACCTTGCTGGGTTTGCCTGTTGCCACCCCATGCCCAGGGTCTGCCCTTTGCTGTCTTGCACTCCCGGGGTGCCTGGCACGCCTGGTGTCACTGCTTCTTATGCTTTGACCTCTGTCCTCTCGGCAGCTGCCCTACAGGTCTGGGTGAATGTGTCTATTTCAGCTCCTTGGCTGTCCAACTTCCATATGGTTCAGTTTTCTGTCAACTCTGGTTTTTATTTTGTTTCTCAATTTTTGTTGTCCTTATTTTGGTTGTGCAAGGAGGCACAGTGTATCTACCTATGCCTCCATCTTGGCTGGAATCATATTCATAGTAACTTATATAATACCTATTTTACTCATCTTCTCTGCTAGTCCTAACACTAATATCAATTCTGAAACATTTTGATTGATTTTATGTCCTCATTATGGTTCATTTTTTTCTTCTTTCTTTGCTGTTAAGATAATTTGGCTTGCACTCCAGACATTAAACAATCTATCTTACCAGTTGATGGGTACCATTTTGAAGATTTGTTAGGCAGGTCCAGAGAAAAATGTTTCATTAAGGTTAATTACTTCTTATTCCTGAGACAATGCCCTTTTGTGTATTTTACTCAATGGCTGTATATTTTGAGTTTTACCTGTCTGACAGGTGGGAACAAACATTATTTCTGGCCCTATGTCTATACTGGACACTGTTATTAATAATGATTTCTGGTGGTTCTTTATTCACTTCCAGGTAGTTCCCTTAACCATACGTGGTAATCAAGCCAATCAGCTAAAACAATTGGAAAAATAACTTACTTTATTTTTCCCTGCCTCTGAGGGATTACTATTCTCTATGAACTGATATGAATGTTCCCTGTCTTGATTATTGTTCAAGAATATTTGTTTGTTTTAGATGAGAGGGTAAATCGCATTTGTGTTACTTCATTCCTTTTTTAAAAGCTTAATTTTCAATCCAAGTTCATACAAAACAGAGGGGAAAAGATTATATTCACTCACTCTTTCTTGTGACCTGAGTAGCTGCTCTTTTAAAGTTTCATTTTCTATAGGTGTTTAGGGTTTTTATGTTTCTTTCAGATTGATCTCTTCTGTACTATAGGCAATCTATTGATAGACTCTCCTTCTCTCAAGAGCATGATAAAATTACATCGTTGTGAATAGAAAAGAAGCAGGGGAGTTTATTAAAAACAGTTTTCATATATTTTTTTACATGACCATGTAGGTTAGAATAAAAATATTCAGATATAAAAACAGTTAAGAACTCAAATCAGTATACTTAAATTTTCCTCCTTAAATGATTCACTTCATAGAGAAAAATATTTTATTTCAACAGCCTTTTCAAGTTATAATTTAACTCAAACAATAAATTTAAATTTAATTTAACTGATATGTACAATAATTACTTTTTTGCATAACATAACCTAGTGAAATATTTTTGAGACAAATTACTAGGGAATCAGCAAAGCTATTTTTAAATGACAGTAGAGATTAGAACTCTCCAAGAAATGGAGCAAAACTAAGAATTCAGCGATGACATAAAAATAACAAAAATGTTATAGAAAATTACTTGGAGATGAATGGAGAATGCCAGTACTCACAGGAACGTTGCATAATTTGTCACTGTTAAGAGAATAGAGGAACTAAAGCCACTTAAAACTGCACTTACATAACTCAGATGGATAAATAAATAAGAGAGTTGTTCTGTGTAAACATGTAGGCATAATTGATCCTACTGACCATTATCCAATCTAATATTTCAATAAATATTGAAAAATATTTATCTAAATGTTAAGTCCATTTTTCTATGTCACTCATAATGATTTTATCAGGAATTATATATCCAAATTTCTCATTGTTATCTTTAGTCTCAATGTATTTTATATTTTTAATCTGAATTTAATATTCTTCTAATTTAGAAGATGCCACTCAAATTTTATCATAAATAGCAACATTGAAAACAATAATTTATAATTCATTTAGGTTATCAATGACCATAACTTTGAGACTAATGATTATTAGCTATTCACCATATACCAAACGTTATGTATAAATAACAACTGTGTAGGGCTAAATATAAATCACCCAATTTGGTCACTAACTGATATGTAAATCACAACACTATGAAGACATATATAAGACAAGTTCATGATCCCCCAGAATTTCTATTTTGGCTTAAGAAGCAAGAAAAAGTTACCTGAGCATGTATGACAGATGCAGATAATAATATGTGGACCATAAAGCATGATGCCAGTAATACATCTAGGAGGTTTAAGGGTTCAGAGACTCAGAAATCACCTTGGAGTAATGAAAAGGGGTGCAGGGAGCCTAAGAAAGAAGAGATGATCTGGTGGTCTTTGAAGGACAGCAAACAACCTGAGGAAGTCATTCCAGATACTGAAAGAGTAAGGGCTAGGGGAGAGCAATGGAGCACAAAGTTGGATTTGTGTTTGAAAAGTAAGCAAGGGATTAAGTTTACCTGATATGAAAAAATTAGGAAAATAGTGAGATGATAAGAGGCACAACTTGCAGGCAAGGGGACCAGGATGTGGAGGTCCTCAAGTATACAATGCCGGGTTTGAACTTCAAGTTCTATCCATGATAAATTATGACAAAGTACAAGTTGCCTAATTCTTAATGCTTTAGCAATTTCTACTGACCGCTCTTCTACTTCTAGTCATAAAGGAAAAATGAAGCAAGAAAAGAATAGAAAAGTATCTCTAGATTAGAAGTTGAGATCTTTAGATGCTAATACTGTGAAGAGGAGGTCTATATAAAATGACATCAGTCCTTTCAACAGGATGGCTGCCAGACAGGTCAGCCATGGTCAGAGCAAGTGCAGTAGAGTCTGGTTCAAGAAGCAAACTATCTGAGTCATGCCAGACTTGTTCAAGATATCAGTTACCTTAACAGGCACATCTGTTGAGGTAGAGTACCTCAGGATAAGTCTACCAGGTATTTCTTGATGACTTATCAAGGTTCTCAAGGCATTTATCAAGAGACTCAGAAGGGTAGAGTACACAACCCTCAACGGTATAAGAAGTGGGGATCTTGGAACACTGCAGAGACAGTTGAGCTCCACACACTGAGGTGCTTCTCACATTGTACTAATCTTTGGACTGCTGTGCCACTAGAGACTCTGCCCCACTGGACCGAGAACTTTGTTTGCTCTGCTGCTGACCTGGCTCTGTGAGATTCTACCTTGCAAGATGCTGATGGCTCCCCTGCCTGCCATGCTATCTTTTAGACCTGTACACTAAGACTCTGGGACTTGGGTTTGGGTTTGTTATCTCCCAATTCTGTTGTGTGATATTATTACTGATTGTTTCTGAGTAATTATTGTTGTTATTAGGTTGTATGAATTTTGATTGAATCTGCTTTAATAAAAGCTGAGTGTGTAGCATAGTCACCTGTGTTGGTTCTCTGTTATCAGTACTGAGGTTACTGGTAGGATAGTGGTTGTATAGGTGGCTTAGGATATTTGGTTCTTAAGGCCCAGATCAGATGACCTAAGGGGAATTGAAGGCTGGTTTATGGGAAAGACTACATTGCAAAATGCACACTCGTGAAAAGCACCACACCTTTAAGATAGTTATTTAACATTGCCAGTGTATAGGTTACCCTGAGGGTTATTTAAGAAGTTTTTTCCCCCTTACTTTTGTTTTCCATCTATCTTCATGTCCAACTTTGGACATGAGTTGGACATGTGGAGGTGGCGTAAAGGAGAGTGTCCATGACCCTGAAGCATGACTGGCTTGGGCACACAAATGGGCCTCAAATATAAGTGAAGTTCGCAGTCTTAACAATTTTAAGGAAGGAGAGATTTTAATTAAGGGAATGAGAGAGTTACTGTGACTAGAAAAATAGATTTATATTACCTGAAAGTGACAGGAAATACTGTGATACCTGCTGGACATTCTAGTTTAAAGGAGGGGAAAGGACAGACAAAGTGGGTCTTCAAGGCACAGGTGCCAGGAGCAATAAAATTGTCTCTATTATATGAGATCTAGTCTTTTGCAATACTGCTTTTATCTCTTAAAAATACTGATTATCTCAATCATGGGTCCACAAACTCCTTCTGTAAAGGACCAAATAGGAAATATATTAGGCTTTGTTGGCCAAGACCAAAATCAAGAATATGATATAGGTACTTCTATAATACAAAAGTACATATTTTTGTAGAATTTTTAATGATGAAATTAAAAATACAATAATTGAGTACAATATCTTGTAATACAGACTTAGGAGAAGAACAAAAAATTAAGGAGGATTTTATTTTTCTTAATTAGAGTTATTGTTCCCTCATATTAATACTGATATTCATCTGTATAAATGATTCTTAGTTTGTAGGCCATAAAGAGAAACAAGCAGAGAGCCAGATTTGACCCAAGAGCCATAGTTAACCTAGTTTGCTCAAACTGGTTAAATTTTGCTATTTTTTATAACATTTTCAAGGATGAAGTAAGTATAATGTGAAGGTATTGCTGGTATAAAATGAATTAAACCCTGGCTGGTATGGCTCAGTGGATTGAGCGCTGGTCCGAGAACCAAAGGGCTGCTGGTTCAATTCCCAGTCAGGACACATTCTTAGGTTGTTGGCCAAATTTCCGTGTTTCTCTCTCTCTTTCTCCCTCCCTACTCCTCTCTAAAAAAAGTATATAAATACAATCTTTTAAAAAATAAAGTGAATTACATTTGATGAGGGCAAGTTGGGATAATAAGATAACACACCCTCACAAGTAAAGAGCAAAGGAGGTCTTTCCCCACCTTTAGTATGATTCTATGATGATCAAGAATCAGAATAACTAGAAGAATCTCTTGAAACTAAGTTAAAAATTTTATTTCATCCTCAGCAATCACATGTTAACATATTTTAATCTTTAAGCATTAAAAATATGTATTGGTTTTTTGAAGTAGAGAGAAATCAGTTTGTTGTTTCACTTATTTCTGCATTCATTGGTTGATTCTTGTATATGCCCTAATCAGGGATTGAACCATCACCCTTGGCAGATTAGGATGATGCTCTCAAATGAGTACTTGGATAGGGCTGATTTGCATTTTAAATATACCCTTTCATGATTTCTAAAGCCCAAGAAAGGCCAAATACTAGTCAGTCCCATTGATGTATTCTTTGTACATACATAATATGAAAATAGTTGTTTAAATGCTACAGTTATTAACAAGACAAATGCTACTGACTTCAGGTTACACATTTTGCGTGTGGGTATATGTGAGTGTGCATGTTGGGAAAGACAAAGAAACAGAAAGGTAAAGAAAGAAGAGGGTATAGGGGAAAAAAAGCATAAATAACAACTGCATAAAAAATGGGATGAGGAACACTGGGGCAGGAAACAGCTTGAAAACTTCAGACCATGATATACCATATTTAAAAATCATGCTTAAAATATTTCCTAGATCCAATGGTCATGTACTGGTCAGGACCTTTAGACATTTCTGTATCTCCCATTTATTAGATTTATCAATATACACAAAGTGAGGATATCAATATGGGAAGAACATTAGTGCATTTATTATGAGTAATTGCACATTGAATTGGCCAGAATTATAGATTATTAACCATCCAAAATCATCAAGGCTTATAAAACAGTCACCATTACATCTATTCATATTGATACTTTTGATTGCAGGTAGCTTACAAGTTTGTATTGTGCTTATATCATCTGTTCATCTTTTTTCTAAGTTTTTTTTAGTGGTGTTAGTTTATAGCTCTGTTTAAAAATAAAAGCTCTAAGTGAATGAAGCCTATAAAACTGTCAGTAGGAAATCATTCTTGGTGAGGAAACACTATTTGAAACTAAAATCTCCTACTCAGTATAGTCAGGATCAGAAAAAGAAAGTGCTGTTATGTATAGTCACTTTACTTCTGTGAGTGTTTAACTATTATATCTGAAGTCACCCTGTTATAATCCTTAAATCTTCAGCAAATATTTATTGGGCACTTGCTGAGTCTGTAATCACACTAGATGCTGTGAGATTTCCATTTGGAGAAGTAACTCTCCATTCCACAATATTTCAGTCTTGACAACATTTACTATTGTTTTTAGGTGATGAATGAATCAATTGAATATATGTACAAAATTATATTTTCATAAACATATCAACTAGGAAAGTAATTATGTTCATTTTTCTTAAAAGATGGGAATTCCTTTAGTTTCACCTATATTTCATTTAACTTAATGAATTGATCTTTCCAGCTGCACTCATCTGTTTATTTTAGTGTCATGTAGCACATTTAAAACTCCTCATTTGTTTTCTTTTATCAATGCCTCATATTTGTTCTCTGGTGGGCTAGTTTTGATTTTTTTAACTTTGAACCGTAGATAACTTTAAAGAAAAACTAAATAAATAAAGGATATATATTATAGATTTTGAGCATTTTTAGGAAGCTAAAATGTCAATGAGTTCAACTTACTAACCAATAAAGAAATTTTCTGCACCAGACCCTGGATTAAACACACTGAATTACAAGAAGCGTATAAGAAAAATATTCTATTTCATGAATTTCTTTTTATTAGAAAGGTAGGTAGAACAGAGAGAAGGACTGTATGATTTAGAGTTAAATCAGTTGATTCTTCAAAATCTGGCATAAGGTTAGAATTTTAGGTTGTACACTTGATGTAGGTATTTCAATATCACTGCAACTGCACATATGTATATCTCTACTCATTTGTGTGCTTTAACTGATAAAGTCATTTAAGCACTATGATCACTGTTATCCCTTTGAAGTTAAAAAGAAATAAATAATTAATAAAAACACTAATCATTCAGCACTGTGTACCCAAATTTTACTGCATTATAGAATCACATCCACAAAATAATGAATATCAATTAAATGAGAATGTCCGAGGATGGGGGTTAGACACCAGTAATTTTTTTCCAATGGACTTGTTAGAATAGTTTTAGGTTCACAGCAAAATTGAACAGATGTTTCCCATAGTACCCTTGCCCCAACACAGGCACAGCCTCGTTCCCTTCCAGAGTGGTACATTTGTCATAATGGAGTAGCCTACAATGATACATTGATATCCCCCAGAGTCCCCAGGTAGTTTGTGCAACAAGTGGTATATCACTGATCCAGAAGTGGACTATAAATAGAGCTAGTGGTAAACTGGTTTGTACCTACATAGTTTCACTTGGCATTTACAGCTCAAGTTCATGCTGCTTGATTAGGAGTCTGATTAAGATGTCAGTGGCCACATCATACTGTTAGGCATTTTGAATATCACATGAAAATATCAGTATGAAATCCACCTTGACAAAGAATATCCAGGACCATGATCTTATTATGAAAACACCCTCTTTATACTGACTTTTGCCTATTTTGGATGTGGCTGGACTCTGAGTGGGTTCAGGCATTCTTCTTTAACCAGCAGTGTACATGAAGAATTTAATATCCAGGACCGACTTTGTCACTATTATTTTAAATTATTTTTGAAATTCTTCAGTCTAAAAGTAAAGGTAAAAAAGAAATAAAGTAGGATATTAAGCCAGTGGATGAGGATTCCATCACTTTCATCATTACCAGTGAGATGCCCACCAATCTTGCTAGAATTGAAGACTAGAAGATATCTTCCTCACTGTGCCTCAATGAACAGATTTATTAGTCCGTTGTGTGTTCAGGCTGCTACAACACAATACCACAGATTGGGTGGCTTGTTCACAACGGAAATTTATTTCTCACAGTTCTGGAGGACTTAAGTTCAAGATCAAGCTGCTGGTAGATTCACTGTCCCGGTGAGAGCTGCTTCTTGGTTCTCAGATAGCCTTGTCTTCTCACATGTTAGAAGCAGGAAGAAAAGAACTCTCAGGGGTCCCTTTAACAAAAGCACTAATCCCACTCAAGAGATCCCTAACATCATAACCAATCACGCCTGAAAGGCCCAACCTCCTAATCTATCACGTAAGGGGTTAGGAATGCAACATATGAATGGAGGAGGGGTACAGATGTTGACTTCAGAACAATAGGTAGGATCAGAGAATCACTGAGAATCCTGAGTTATCCATGACCCACAGAACATTAATCATTAACCACAGTCATTTAATTCTGGAAGATGGCATCTCAAAGATGGCAAATATTTTCCTCATTAAAAAATCTATTTACCATTCTTTGTTTTTTGTGTTGTCCTACAAAAATCCATTTTTAAGTAAGGTGGAATATAAGTGTACAAACAATATCTTTAGTAGATTGGGAATTGTTATTCTGAACATTTAAGCTTTATTTAATGAGAGCTGTGGAAAATGCACTCTCTGTGTAGACAATTAAGGGCCTGTTAGGTTTTGGCTGACAATATGGCTACCATCTTATGCCTCAGAGTTTTTACTTATAAAATTGGAAATAATAATTTTATCCTCACTTGTTTGTCCAGCAGCTTAAATGAAAGAAGATATAAAAAATGCTGCTGAGTTGAAGAAATCTTTAAATTTTTTTTACTTTAATAAATATTCTGTGCTTTTTAAAATTTGCAACTTTCTGATAGCTAGCGATACTAAGCATCTTTTCATGTGTCTCTGGATTCTCTGTATGTCCTCCTTGGAGAAGTGTCTATTCCAGTCCTTTGCCCATTTTTTAATTGGGTTGCTTGTCTTAGAGTGGAGTCATGTGAGTTCTTTATACATTTTGGAGATTAAATTCTTGTTTGAGGCATCATTGGCAATATATTTTCCCATGTGGTTGGTTCTTTTTTTTATTCCAATACTGTTTTCTTTAGCCATGAAGAAGCTTTTTATTTTGATGAAATCCCATTTGTTTATTCTTTCCTTTATGTCCCTTGCTTTAGGGGACATATCAGTGAAAATGTTGCTGCGTGAAATATCTGAGATTTTCCTGCCTATGTTCTCCTCTAGGACTTTAGTGGCACCATGACTTATATTTAAATCTTTTATCCACCTTGACTTTATTTTTGTGTATGGTGTAAGTTTGTGCTTACAGTGAAGATACCACTTCACACCATTGAGAATGGCCATCATAAGCAAAGCAACAAACAACAAATGTTGGAGAGGTTATGGGGAAAAGGGGATCCTAGTTCACTGTTGGTGGGATTGCAGACTGGTACAACCACTATGGAAAACAGTATGGAATTTTCTCAGTAAACTAAAAATGGAACTGCTTTTGACCCAGCAATTCCACTACTAGGATTATATCCTAAGAGCCCTGAAACACCAATCCAAAAGAACCTATGCACCCCAATGTTCATAGCAGCACAATTTATAATAGTCAAGCGTTGGAAGCAACCTAAGTGCCATTCAGTAAATGAATGGATCCAAAAACTGTGGTACATTTACACAATGAAATTCTATGCAGCAGAAAGAAAAAGGAGCTCCTACCCTTTGCAACAGCATGGATGGAACTAGAACGCATCATGCTAAGCAAGTATAAGCCAGACTGTGAAAGACAAATACCATATGGTCTCACCTTTAACAGGAACCTAATCAACAGAACAAATGGACAAGCAGAATATAACCAACGACACTGAAGTAGAGATTGGGCTGTAGTGATCAGAGGGGAAAAGGGAGGGAATTTCAGGGGAAAAGGGGAAGGGTTTGCAGGAACAAGTATGGGGGGACACATGGACAGAAACAAGAAGGGATGGAAATGGGAGGGAGGTGAGGATGGCTCAGGGGTGGACTGGGCTGGGAGTAAAAGGCAGAAAACTGTACTTGAACAACAATTAAAATAAAAAAAAACAAATACTCTGTGCTAGACTATTTTCTAACTATTTTTATGTGTTCATACATTAAGTACTTGTAACAACCTTATGGGGTAGGCATTATTATCAGGGTCTCTAATTTGTAAGAGAAGAAACTGAAGCACAAGCAAACTAAGGGTCTTGCTCAAGGTTACACACTTTTGTGGAGGAGGTAGGATTTGAGCTTTGTTTGTAGAGCTCAAGGTTGGTGTTTCGTTTTGTTTTGTTTTTTATTTGTGTTATTTCTTTTTTATTTTTCCTCCCTTCCCTTCCCTTCCCTTCCCTTCCCTTCCCTTCCTTTCCCTTCCCTTCCCTTCCTTCCTTTCCTTCCTTCCCTTCCCTTCCTTCCCTTCCCTTCCCTTCCCTTCCCTTCCTTCCCTTCCTTCCTTCCTTCCCTTCCCTTCCTTCCCTTCCCTTCCTTCCTTCCCTTCCCTTCCTTCCCTTCCCTTCCCTTCCTTCCTTCCCTTCCTTCTCTTCTCTTTTTCTTCTCTTCTTCTCTTTCTTCCTCTTCTCTCTTCTCTCTCTCTTCTTTCTCCTCTTCCTTTCCTTCTTTCTTTCTTTCTTTCCTTTCTTTCTTTCTTTTCTTTTCATTTTGCCACTGTGCTCTCCTATGTTACCTCCCAAACAGGGAAAAAATCGTAAAGGTGATCTGTGAGGAATGGGTGAGAATGTTCTTCTATGTTTTGTTCTTAGTATGTCTACAAGGCTCATTTCTAAATTGATAAAAGAATCATTATTCTAGAGCTGGTTGTCCCACAGCTGTTGGCAATTCAGCTTTCATATAACCCTCCAGAAGTGTCAGAAAGCAGCTGTTGGAAGCTGCTGAGTGAGCAGAGAACACCTCATTGCGTAAAATAGGGTATCAGCAGGGCGACAAAGTCTTATGCTGTGTAGTAGGCTGAGGCTGACAAGGGAGATTGCAAGAAAATCTCCACTCATTTGGAATATCTTTTCATGGGAAGGGTTTGAAAGTAATAACTGATTACAAAATATGGAAGAGTGTAAAGACATCTTGGTGTTTATAGAAATCACACTCAGAAGCACATGTGCTCTCTTCAAATGGGGATTTAATTCAAAGCTGGTGATTAATGGATATCTTAGACTCTGTGTAACAGTCATGTAAACTCTATATAGGGTGAACAAAACAGTCATTTATTTGAAGATACATTTTTTCCTCAAACTTTCCAATGTTCTTTAAACATGTTGTTTATATAAAATTTATTTATAGCAGATTTGCACCCTCACTCAATAATCACCGAGGAGAGATATATGTAAACAGGAAATATCTCCCTTTAATTCTAGCTAACACCTTTGTTATTTATACCAGCACATATAAGTCTCTCTTTATGACATAACATCTGTGGCTGGAAGAATGGTTTTGTTGGCAGAAATGAGTAATATATTTTGAACTAAGCAAAAGAAAAGATTAATCATGGATGAGAAAAACAATCTTGTTCTATACATTAAATATAATTGAGACCAAACTTACACACTTGCATACAAATCAACCCAGTGATTTAAAGCTATTTCTAAATCACTCATAGATGGCAACCTAAGATGAGTTTGGGCTGCATGTCCACTAATGCAGATGATCTTACAAGCTTTTAGAGGCTGAATGGTTTATCCCATTCCTAATGATGGCATCCCTGTTTGTGAGAGGTTTGTAGTTATGGCATTTCATATTGGTCCTTATCCATTCTGTTCTTAAAATTGTCAACATTTGCTATGAAGTTACAGTTCAATTCTTATTTTAAAACAAACATCTTCCAAGTGAGTTTACTCACTTTTCTGAATAAATTCAGTTTCCTAATAGAACATGTATATTTTCTTAGCTGTATTTTTGGTAAAACAAAGCAAACTGACTTAAATGTGGTTTTGAATGGAAACCCAAGATTATGCAAAAACATATTGTTTTGGGGATTATGTTTATTTAAAAAAATGTAAATCTAATATGTGTGAACTGTAGAAAATTTCAAAAATATGTATAAGCCAAGAAAGAAAAATAAAACTTGTTATAATCTACTTCTTGGAGACTTCCCCTGATTTCAACAATCCAGAATGGGGGTGGTGGATTTGAGAGGAATGAAAACTGTAGAAATTACTTGGAGTGAATTTTATTATAGTTCATTTATAAGCTCAAGGTACAGCTTTTGTGTAGAAACAAAATATAAATACCTAAAAGAAAGCACATGTTTTCCAACTCACCATTTTATATATAATTCATATTTTATACTTTTCACTGCTGCAAATTTTTTTCTTGAGATTTACAAATTCCAATGATTATAAGAGCATCTGTGATTCCAAAAGATGAGGTTAACTCACTTGAACAATATAGCAGCTTAGAGTGATTTCAATAATACCAGCAAAGCATATTGGGAAGAATTCTGTTACTTATCTTTGCCTTCTCTTTCAGTGGTTCTGTTTTGAAATGAAAACAGTGAGTTTATTAATGGTGATATGTAATCTAGGGATATGCTAAGGGGGAGGTGGTAAAAGAAAAAATGAAACATATTTGTTTTCAGATCTCCATCATTAGAGAAACATTAAAGTAGATTTTAAAGAATGATGAAAGGTAATTACTCTTGATTCCATATTAGCATGGATATATATGTCCTTCAGGCAAAAATAGCAATAATGTTTCAAATCTCCATTTGAAGATACATTTCTTTTCATTTTGGAAAACAAAGTTGTGTGTTTGGCCTCTTGTGAATTAAAGGCATAAAGTGGTTTTCAGAGCAGAAGGACACCCAGTCCTTCACTGAGTGCTCTTTTCTGTCTTCTACTGACACTTGTTTATATGCCAGTCGCTTTACATTTGTCCTCACATCTTGGGCTTCTTTATGGTCTTCAAAAACTCCATGTGTTCTGCTCTTTCTCTAAAAGTAGGTGCTCCACAAGATTCAGTTCTTAGGCTTTTGTTTCTGCCATCTACATTTCCTCCTTTGTATGTCTCATGCAGTGTGGGACTACAATGATATCAACAAATTGATAGTTTCCATATATACATCTCTAGTTTTTCTCTATTTCCTGTGCATCCATTCTTTATTACTTGTGAGCTGACTGTTTCCTAAAAGATGTATTGAGATCACCTCAAATGCATCATGTATTAGCAGTTTTTCCCCTCTAAAACCTGTTTTCATCTTCAGATGACACTATTTGGATTGCCAAAAGTTCAAACCTTTGGGGGAAGATTAGAACTATTCTCAGCTTTATACTGGTAAATGATAATCTGAAAATAATCAGTTTTTTAACAAAAACAATTTCTGATATGTAGCATATGCTGATTATGGTGGAGTAAATATTCTTACCAGGCAGGTTTAAACTACCAAAGAGCACCATTGACTATGGAGTTTTGAAGAACTGTGCACAATTGGTTCTGGTGAGCTGGTACAGGCCAGCTACAACACACAAACGGCTGTTCTGAAATTAATTCTGGTCAACCAAGAATAACTAATGTAGGCAATCAATAAATGTTAGTTGAAAAGATAAATAAATGACTCAATAAGAACATGAAATATTCAATGTAAGTTTTGTTTCCATCCAGAAAACATAGTCATACACAAAACATACATAGTCAGATATTTATTGGGTGGAAGTGAGAGAGTGAGCTTTAATTTCAGCAGTGTAGTTCAAAAAGTATATCATGAACCTTGTGTAGAAGTTGGAGAAATATAGACTAGATAAACAAACAGTCATGTGGATGAATAGCTGATCAAGTCAATATTTAAAAGTGTTAATTGAGGGAGCTCGATCAGTCTGGCTGGAAGTTTCTAGTAGTGTACCACCAGGTTCAGTCTTTGATCATCTCAGAATCTATGGTATAATTATAATTTTTTTCATTACCCAAGCATGGAGGAGGAATTATTACAGAGTATGGCAAAGTTAGTGTGAAAAGAAAATATTGACAAGTTAAAATAATGAATCACTATATCAACAAGAAAAAAGAGATGCAGCAGCAGTGTTAGGCTCAGCATTAAGTTAAAAAAATCATTTACAAAAATATGTGTGTGACTAAGCTTAATGATATTTGCTGAAAGAAAGATGTGCAGGCTTTAGTTGGTTGCAAACTCCATTCAAAGCAATAGAAGATATGATTGCTGAACCTGCTAAAACCTTCTTAGGTAATTTTAATAGAAATGCAGCATAGAGCAATGTATAGCAACTCAGCAACTGGCCTGCCTAGTAGGTTTGGAGAGTGTGCCTATAAATTATAGAGTCCAGGGAGGTTCTACATCTTGTCATGCCCACTATATTGCAGTCTAGGAGATCATCTCTTCTTCTATAATTGGTCTTACAAACTCCTGTGCTTTTAGTAAATTTGTCTACATTGTTTCATTTGCCTACAATATCTCATTCTCTCCAATTAAAATCCTCTATGTTTTAACTGTTTCTCCTTTTTTGAAATATCGAAATTAGAAATATTCAAGTATTCTACCCTACTTCCTTAAAGGTGCTTATATTCTTATTTAACATGTTTTTCAGCCTTGACTTATAGTTAATTGTCTTTTATATAAACAATTATTGATTGCTAACTTTTGCCAGGCACTGTACTATGCTCTATCACATATTTAATTTGTGCCTTAGTAGTTAGCCCTTTGAGGAAAGATATCCTATCTCATCTCCATTGGACTATTAGTGACTATCAGTACTTGGGAAAGCGAATTGACTTGAATGAACATGAAATAAAATAGATAAAAATTTAATTCAAAGTCATAATGGAATCACCACTAAGAACCAAGCTTCTCTCAGCTTTTTGGGCTCTTTTATCGTTATGGTTTACCTGGTATGGATTATAGTCTTGAGAAACATGCTTTTACTCATTTGCACATGGGCCAGACACTTTGTTAGACTGTGGAGAGTCAAAATGTTTTATTCAAAACTTTTTACACAAGAAATTCGTTTTTAAGTTGTCAGACCTTGACAAAATGCCGATTGTTTCCTGTGAGTTTTTCTCAAAATAAAACAGTCCATTTTAAATTACATATTTCTAGTTCAGTGTTTCTTCAGGGTTTGTAAGGAGTACAAAAAATACCCCAAACAATCCATAATTGTGTTTATGGTGGCTACTATGATAAAGCCAATTGAGAATCCTTAGTCTTGCTGGGACTTTTGCCTCTACTTATCTAGCTATGTCAAATAACATTGAAGCTTGGGTGAAGAAAGCATCTTATCAAGGACTTCTTGGGCTCTAATTCCAGGTACTCAAGTAAATCAGAAAATCAGAAAAACCCAAGAGAGACTTTCAAGATAATTTGTCCACTAGCTTTAAGCCCAGTACCAACAAAGATATTACGATGTGCTGGGTGCATATATCCTTTCTCACTCTGTTCTATTGAAGTGAACATGTACAATAAAATAAGGAGGGAAATATTTGCTTAATGAATATCTTGAATTTATTTACTTTTTGTTAACAATGTGGTCTCCAGAGTAGAGATTTTTAAATGGTGATTTTAATAGTATTTCATTCACATAGTACTGACATGCTTAGTTGGGTACTGATGACTTCTAATTTTGAGCTTTAGATTAAATATTTTAACATGACTTTGTCAACAATAGGGAGCACCTTATTAAATATAAATACTACACAGCAGAACTTGAATTAATAAAAATGCCCAGGTTTCTATTAGCCTGATGCCATCAGTTTTTTTTTTGACTCTGGAATCCAACATGTCTTTATCCCCATTATCTTTGTAATATTCACTGTGCTGCTGCTAGAAAGATGTCAGATGGAATTTCTGCCAATTTAATATTTGAGATGTTGAGTCACAAAGCAGTTCAATGACTTGTCTCAGGTTGTGACCCAAATCAGCAGGAAGCAGGGACTATAACTTTAAAGTCGGTGCTAACCCTTTACAAGAAACTATAATTTCTATTACTTTGTAGTGTTATGTTCACTGTAAAATATAACTAGAGAAATGTTTTTCTCTTGTGCAGCCTCCATCCTCTTGCTGATGGCAGCTGTAACTCTTGGTGCTTATCTCAGAACAAAATTTAGCTCACGTTATTTATAGAATTTGTCTTTGAAGAGTATCTCCCATCCTCCACAGCTTACTTATGTACTTTGACTAATAATATTTGAAATGGGGGAGGTAAAGTTATGCTGGGAAGAATGAGGAAGATTGAGGGACTGTACCATTCTTAGTGTACAAAAAAGCAAGCTGAAATGAGGAAAAAGAAGAATGGAACTTTGATTGTTAATAGATGCTTAAAGACTCTGAGATCACTGTTAAGTAGAATTTTGGTTTGCACGTGCAACATCTTTTTAAAAATTCACTCAAATGAACTGTGTGAGTGTGTGTAGATGTATGTCTGTGTGTGTGTGCATACAAGATGTATGTGTGTATTGGTTTACGTGAGCATCTCTGTGGCTTTTCTGGGTGTTTGGACTATGTTAACATATCAAGCTACTCTATCACTTTCTTATATAAACCAAACCAGAAATATAAACATATTCACCTTCAGTTTATTTTTTCACATAGAGGTGAAACATAAAAAAGTAATGAAACTAAGTTAATTTGAAGGGTATAATGATGGTTTTAGGCAACATAAAACTCGTAATCCCTCTTTCATAAGAAGCAGACAATAGAACATTTGGGAAATCTACTTCTCTTCAACTGAAATAAAGAATCTGTGAGTTGCTACTAAGAACCAATCTTACATCACTTGAAATGAAGAATACATTCTAGCAGGGTGAAAAGTACAAATTTTGTGAATATAATGAGAAAAATCAGTCTTGGCAAATGCACATATAGACCATATGACTTTCATTTTTGTGGGACCAATGGTAGCATTATTTATACATAGTTTTGTACATTTTTGTGATGAAGGCCAACCTATATAATATTATTAATTAGTAAATCCTTCACTTTAAAAAACAAGTGGTATTCTTGATTTCTGCTTTTTGGATTGAGGTTGCTCAAATTTATTCCTCCATGCTTGCTTTTTATGGTATAAAATATTACTTTGGGATCATGTGTATGTGTGTTGTGTCACTACATTTATGATTTAAATACATAATTGCTCAGCCGCCATCCTTATTTATTCTCCACCATCACACTGAAGGGGCATGCAATGCGCCATAATGTTTGACTCCCTTCAACATAAACAATGACTCCTAGTCTTCGAGTTTGTTAGTAATTGAATGCAGGCTGGTTTGTTGTAATGGCAACTCTAATTGTGTACTTTCTTCATAAATGACAATCTTTGTGGCGAGTATAAATAGTTTTCAGTATAATACAATCACAGGATTCCATAATAAAGTGCTAATTGTAACTTGGCTTTAAATATTACATTTTGTATTCAAATTGGCCTGCAGGGAGTTATTATTCGGTGTACCACTGGTAAGAACACTAACATCAGTTTGTAATTTGTTTGAAGTGGCACACCATTATTACTAATATATTAGGTGTACTTTGTAGAAAAATATTGCTTCCTTGTTGATGAGAAAAATATTTTGTTGTTGTACTTTGAAGAAATAAAAAGAGACTAGTCAGACTGACAACTAAGCATTTCATCCAGATATAAGAGAATGGAAACCTGTAGCATATTATATAACTAAAATCTATTCACGCCAAATTATGTGTTTCATATTCTCATAGCAAATGCTGTTTCTATTTTTGAAAAAATATTCTGATACTATTATTTTTCTTTGTATATGTAATTAATCTGAAAAACACAAATAGTGAAATGGCTTTCTTATTGGTTTGTGGACAGCGAAGCTGAAATTTGTTTGAACTGGAGTGATTTCATCTAGAGTTGCCTGGATAAGTGATTTGAAGTAATGTATATATGCATGAGCTATTAGGCTGGTAACGTGACAACTGAATACTTACTATTACTGTACTTGATTTAGTAACAAGTAATAATAGTGCAATAGTGCATGGGGAGTAGCATAGATGGAACAGTAGTGATTCTCATCAGTCTCTATGTTCTACTTATGCTTTTGAAAATTTAAGTTAAAGAGATCATTTTATTCCTTGATGATTATTATACATCATGACTATGAGAAGGCAAGCAAGAAAAACTAATAATTGACTAAAATAGTTCAGCACATTTCCTAAAAAGAGCCTGAGGGGCCAGAGGGTAGTTTTCTTTTCCCAACCTAGTGGATGAGAGTGAATTGGGTCACGACTGCTGGGCATCAAAGCAGAAACCCAATTCTTGTCTTGACTGAACTTAAAAACACACCACTGCCAGTATGTCCACTTTACTGAAATTAAATTTCTGCTGGACATTTGGCAGGGTTTATGTCTTAAGTCATTAACAGGTTCAGATATTAAGTAAATAATGAAATAGTTTACAAAAACAAACAAACAAAAACTAGCCCAGGAGAAATGAACTCATTAAAATCAGCTTCACTGGGTTTTTTAATTTTATTTTTATGTAAAATATTATACTTATTCACTACTGTTTGAGTCATTGATTCATAGAGTCCATGATAACAGTGTTATGATACTACTATTATTTCTAAAAAATACTTTCAAATAACTGTAAAACAATAACATAAAATGTTGCTCTTCCTAAATAAGCTTATCTTTTACTGCACTAAAATGAATCTGTGTCTACAGACCCAAATGACCAGGAGGGCAGGCCTGGCCTTATGTATGTCACAAGCTCATTTAGGAGAAGCATAGGGTGTGAGATGCGCTTAGCGAACAGGCAGGAGGCAAGGGAGTTCAGGAGGGTAATTGATTTGAAGAATAAATCAGCAAGTTCACACTGGGGCTGGGAAACAAAGCCTCCCTCTGCATTTTAATAGATAAGCAATCATTAATTTTACCCCAAGTTACAATGCGCTTGTAATGTTTCAACAGCTGTTGATTAATTGTTGAACAGCAATAATGGGAGGATGAGAGGATCTTGTTGATGGAAAGTTCATGAGGGTCAGCAAATTTACGTGGAATGCAGCTGTCCCTTCTAACCTCCAGTGAAACTGTCAGAACTTTGCCTTGAACTTGCTCTTTTGGGTTATAGGATGCATTTTTTATCTTTTCCTCTCTTTTTTAATACATTAGGCTGACTTATCATAACCTATTCATGTTTTTATGTGAATACACATTGCAATTTGAATGTTTCAAGAGGGTTCAAAGAGTAGAGAATGGTGGTGAATCTATTTATGTTTCTTATGCAAGAAGTTTGAGGTTATGAAGATATTGCTCTTGCTGCTATTGGACATCACATTTCAACAGGGTGCATGGTTATGCTACTTACAAA
This sequence comes from Artibeus jamaicensis, assembly GCF_021234435.1. Lineage (NCBI taxonomy): Eukaryota > Metazoa > Chordata > Mammalia > Chiroptera > Phyllostomidae > Artibeus > Artibeus jamaicensis. Next base: position 3,572,151 of record NW_026521887.1, read on the forward strand.
GTTGACATTTTTTAGCCTTAGTTCCCATTTTTTACCCTCTTTGAGCCTTAGTTCCACAATTTTAAAAATATGAACAACAATTTTTATTTCGCCATAATGTTGGAGTAATTGAAAAAGTAAATATATGTGATCTCTGAGTATAGATATTGGCCCATTGAAGATGTGCAATACATATTTCTTTACTCTTCCCTTCTATATGAATATAAGATTAAAGAGATTGATTTCAACTGTTGAGAAACAAAAGTTAAACAGCAGGTACCTCTTACTCCTCAGTTGTATTATTTCCTTATCTGCACACCATTTTGATCTTAAGGCAAATTGAACTAAATGTAAAGAATTGTATGATAGAGTCCAGAAGTATCTGTGTCACTAAAGTTTTACAAGAATTTGTGTACATAGATGTTTAGGACATAGAAATTATTTTTATGCAATAAGATTAAGCTTGTAACTAACATTTCTAGATTATAACAGGATACATAAGAAAAATCATACCTGATCAGAATATTAAAAAAATATTATCATAGCTAAGTCAACAACAGTGTTGGGTAGAATTACCTTTTAGGACTATTTTAAAAAGATAACAGCAAAGCTGAAAAGTAACATGTAGGCAGATGGGTAAATTTGAACTTTAAGTCACTGGGACAAAAGAGAATAGTTTTTCATAATTATAACTACAACTGTGTAGGTGAGAAAGAGCTGCCATATCCCCTTTGTCACAGTGATTTCTAGACCACATCATTACAGAAGATCTAGTCTCTCTCTGTCTATCAGCTTAGATTGTAGGATGGTGGAAAAAATACCTGGGCAAGGAGTCATATGTGATTGCTGCTATAGCAGCTAAATCACAATGTAAAAATTTCCTGTTTACCTGAAATTTATATATACCCACTTTTTTAATTGTTGAAATTGAGTCAGTTGTTAGGGTATTATACCAGTAAATAAAGCAGTTATGTTTTAAACTGGAAAGATGCAAATGGAGGTTCTCAGTTTGTCCATAATGTGGTAGAAAGGAAGGCAACCAATATCCAACTCTCCTGTCTTAGAAGACATTGCATGTCAGCACCTACTAAGGCAGGCCAGCTGCTTTGAAGCAGAGGGTCTGTCTTTAAAAAAAAACAAACATTTCTAAACACTAGTTAATCTAGTGTCTAGATTAACTATCCAGAGAGAGATGACTAAATGCAACATGTTTTCAATAAAAAAATACATCTCTAACTTCAAGAATATCCTCCTCATTAGCATCTAACCAGAATCTCATAGATTAGTCTGGATTTCTTTTATGTATGTCTTTAAAAAATTAAAATTTAGGCATAAAGGATTCCTAACCTATGCTCCTGTAATAATTTGATTATGCCACCAGGATAGCATTGAACACATTTTACCTTGAATGAGATCATCACAAGAAAGCACTGTGTAGACTCTTAAGTATAATATTAAAATACCTAGCATTAATTTATGATATTGCTTATATACCTGCCATATTTCTTACTGGATTTTAAATTGCTTAAATGGAAAGGTTTGTGATTTTCTTCTTGAAGATAATAGGCACTCAGTAAAGACACTGAATGGATGCTTAACTCTCATATGTATGTATAATGCATATGAATGACCACCCCATGGAGGGAAGGAGACCATGGAAAAGTCCTGGAACCCTTATTGGTCAGCACTTAGAATTTTCATTCTGACTTTTCTATTCTTTGCCCTTTTTTCAAAGCCCTAAGGGACCCTTCATGCCCTAGTACTGCTTACTTTGGAGCCCATTCCTCTCCCTTCATTGCAGAATAAAGTTGGGCAGCCACTACCTTGATCATATCTAGTCAACAAAATATTTCTGCTCACAACTTTAGCTTTATTTGTCTCTAATCAATTTTATCCAGTCCCTTTGGGGCAGGAAGAGTCTTGTATTTGTATCTTTTCTTTTATTGGGTATCTTGTATACCTTGATTGGTTTCTTAGGCTACCTCTCTGCTAGGTTAAATGCTGACAATCAAGTAGGGAGTTCAAAAGGCTCCAGTCTCCACTGGTAAAGAAAACAACTATGGCCTCTACCTTTACATTACTGAGTGGGTAGCCAAATGTGAATATGTAGTTTCATATACAAGTATGAAAACATAAGTTATCATAAATTTTACAAGTGATTTCAAAAACAAAAGGAAAATGATAGCATATAGGTAAGCTAGCTTACTTTGGGAAGTCAGAGATGGGCTCACTGAGAAATGGCATTTAAATGGAGACATACGTCTTCAGTTGGAGTGAGCTGGAAAGCAGGAGAGAGTGGTATGACATCCCAGGTAGAAAGCACAATGTTAAAAAGGTCCTGGATAAGGAAAGAGTTTAACCTCTTTAATAACTGCAGACCAGAAACCACAGTGAGGGAGGATAACATATGATAAATTTACAGGACCAACTTGGTGTCAGTTCTGTAGGTCTTAACCCCACTCAAGACATTTTGTATGGAATACTACATGGGAAGTCATAGATTGGTTTTGCTTCTGAGATCAACATATTCCAAAACACATTTAAAAATATTAGTAAATTTCTGTGAGAAGAATAGATTAGAAGCAGTTAAGTGGAGAAGTTTCCATTACAGTGAAGAGGTTATAATAGTTGCAGAAAAAAAGTGGAATGAGAGAAGAGATGAAAAGAGACTGGCAAAACTGAGTTATGGTCTTCAGTTGGGATGAACAGTGCTGCGTGTTAGGGTGGGTGTACTTTAGAAGGGAAAGGAAGTATGAAGGTGGCCATTTGGTTTCCTAGTATGAGCAATGAGATGTAAACAATCATGTTAAACAGTGAAACATACAAATACAAAAGCTATGGATCCAAAGACTGATTTCAGATATGCTAAGTTTGAGATAACTTTTAAGTACCTTAAATAAGATACCAGATAAGGTAAAAATGATTCTGAGCTGGAGAGAGAAGTGTGAGAGTTTGATGCATGTTGCTGACACTTATAGACATGGTACAGGACAAGGCTATCACTTACGTTGAGTGTCCAATATTCAAATCCCTGCCGATATTTGGATAATTCACTATATGGGTCTTAGGGTGGGAAAAATGCCTCTCCCAAAGGAACCAATAATAGATACATTTCCAGCCCCCACTGCCATCACAGTTTTGGGCTCTGCCAACCAGATTCACCCATTTCAGATTATATTAAGGAGCTAGAGGCCCAAGAGGGAAGCATCTAGGTACTCTTGCTACTAATTGCAGTAGTCAGCGTAAGATGGATTTGTGAGCGCAGAAGTGATGGTGGTGCTGGTGGGGGTTGCAGTAAAATTTGAGCCCTCTTGTGACAGGGACAGTAGAGAATTGATGCTGATATTCTAATAAACCAGAGCTATTTCATGGAAAAGAATGGGGTATTACTACTGTTAGTTTAGCTTCAAGTCTGCTTCTCCGGCCTTTCCAACAATCTACTGAACATTTCTAAGTTCTTTGAACTTATTTTTTTTTTTGCTTAATCAATTAGATAGAGTGTGCTTTTGCTATTTGATACTAAGAACCTCATCTAACATATTGTATGTAGGGCTGGGTGAGACTTCTTCAAGAGAGATAATAAAATGTGGGCAGAAAAGGAGGCCCAGGGCTTGGCCCTAAGGATCTCTACCTTGTAAGTGGAGAATTGGTGCCAAAGGAAACTGAGAACTCAGAGAAAAGTAGAGGGCTTTGAGAGTATGTTGAAAGCAGAAGCCAAGACAACAGATAATTTCAAAGACTGTAAAATAGTGATGTCAAAACCTGCCAAATAAGCTAGAAACATTAACTTTGAGAAATGTCTACTGAATTAAATAATTTTACAGAAAAATCTGAAATGTCTACTGAATTAATAATTTTACAGAAAAATATGATAATCGGAGCCTCAGTAGATCATGGAGCAGGAGCCAACTGACTGTAAATGGGAGAAGGGGGATAAAAAAGTGGGGTACCCAAGAAGGCAAGAGAGGATACAGGCTCTGGGAAATGCATGGAAGGGTCTTGTGGATAGGGGGACAGTTCTCAGTGGGGGCATGCTCTTTCAGCATTTCAGTTTTTCAGCATTTTAACACTCCAATGAACATTCTCATGCATATATATCCTTAAGAAACCCTCTAATTTTTGAGTTAAAGTTTGTTAATATTAAAAATTTGTTTCAATATTAAGGTTGATGTTTAAGAAGATTGTGTAAATTTATACTTTCATGTACATAAGTGTCTTTCCCCTCACACATTTAATAATCCTAGTCAGTATTCTTAAACTATATCTATTAGGAAAAATATGTTACATCATTTTGCTATTTTAACTTACTTAATATTGAGGCTAAACTCTAAAAAATCTATTTACTTTCCATTTTCATTTCTCTTTGTATAATGAATGGCTTTAAAAAATGTTTCCTAAACTTTGTCTTCTTTGGAATTCCTTTTTTCTTCACACTGGTTTAAGAGCACTTTTTTAAAAGTATTTTAAATTAATTATACTATCAGAGTTTTCCCAATTTCCCCCCCGCCTTATCCTCCCTCCATCCCCCCAACCCTCCAGAATTACCGCCCCTTAGTTCTTGTCCATGGGTTGTACATATAAGTTCTTCGAGTCGTCTGTTTTCTATACCATTTTTATTTCTCCCCATCTATTTTATGACTACCAATTATGCTTCTTCTTCACTGTACCTTTTACCCTTATTTCTCCCTTCTCCCTCCCCACTTAACTCCCTCCAAGTGATTTCCATTTCTCTGATTCTGTTCCTGTTCTGGTTGTTTGCTTAGTGTTTGTTTTCATGTTTCTCTTTTCTTTTAGGTTCATTTGTTGATAGTTGTGAGTTTGTTGTCATCTTATTGTTCATATTTTTATCTCCTTTTTCTTACATAAGTCCCTTTAATGTTTCATATAGTAAGGGCTGGGCGATGGTGAACCCCTTGAACTTGACCTTATCAGGGAACACTTTATCTTCCCTTCTCTTCTAAATGAAAACTTTGCTGGATAGAGTAATCTTCGATGTAGTTCCTTGCCTTTCATGACTTCAAATACTTCTTTCCATCCCCTTCTTGCCTGTAAGGTTTCTTTTGAGAAATCAGTTGATAGCCTTATGGGAACTCCTTTGTAGGTAACTATCTTCTTTTCTCTTGCCACTTTCAGGATTTTCTTTTTGTCTTTAATCTTGGGTAACTTGATGATGTGCCTTGGTGTGTTCCTCTTTGGGTCCAACTTCTTTAGGACTCTCTGCACTTCCTGGACTTCCTGGAAGTCAATTTCCTTTGCCAGATTGGGAAAGTTCTCCTTCATTACTTGTTCAAATCAGTTTTCAACTTCTTGCTGTGGTTCTCCTTTTGGCACCTCTATAATTTGGACATTGGAATGTCTCAAGTTGTCCCAGATAATCCTCAGCTTCTCTTCATTTTTTTGGATTCTTATTTCTTTGTTCTGATCCAGTTGGATGTTAATTTCTTCCTTTTCCCCCAAATCATTGCTTTGAATCCTGATTTCCTTCTCGTCACTGTTGGTTCCCTGAATATTTTGCTTTATTTCATTTTGGGTATCTTTCATTTGCTCTTTCATGTTTTGACCAAGCTCATTCAGTTCTGTGAGCATTTTGATTAACAGGGCTTTAAATTCTCTATCAGATAGGTTGGCAATCTCTTCATAGCTTAGTTCTGAGGTTTTTGCTGTGTTCTTTCATTTGGGATTTCATATTTCTTTGTCTTGGTGCACCTGATAGGTTGTAAGGGGGCAGGCCCTTAGGTTTTCACCCAGGCAGGGCAACCCTTTTTGCTGCACTGCCTGTGTGGGAGGTTCCAGAGAGGGAAGAATGCAGCTAGCCTTCTCGTCTGTAGTGCACTTTCCAACAGACTTTAGAGTCAGAGGGGAAGTATCTCTCTCTGCAGCAATACTAGCCTTAGCCCACAGTCAGCTCTGAGTCTCAGTGTTCCCCTTAAGTCAACCCTTCTCAAGCAGCTCCACCAAGCTCGGCAGTCAGCCACTTTGCCCTGGTCTTTCTGAGTTGGCCCCTGGGTTCCGCCTTACTGGTCTGGTTGATTCTTTCTTTAATTCCTTGGTGGTCAGAGTTCCCTGCAGTTTGGTTTTCTGGCAATTTTGGTTGTTTATTAATTTTAGATTGGTTGTTATCCTCCTTTTGGTTGTTTGAGAAATCGAAGGGTTTTTACCTATGCTTCCATCTTGGTCAGAACTCCAATAGTTCTTTGTATAAAATACAATTGCATTTTTTCTGGCTTATTTATCAATTATCCTTGATTGTACTAATTTTTTGGTACAGAATTTTAAAAGTTATGTTTTTAACTCTATCAATATTTTATTGATGGTTCAGTGTGTTTATTTTTGTGTCCATATTAGTGCATGCCAGCATTTAAATTAAAATACTTTGCTTCTGTACTCTTTATGCCAGTAGTTTATAACTGAGCCTTTACTCAAACATATCTTCAAATGCAACTGGTTTTCTCTCACCACATCCTGTGTGTTGATAATGACTAGAAGAAAAAAATGTAAGAAAAAGTTGGAAGCTTGCTATGATCAGCACCAAAAGAGTTCCTCTAATAACCAGAGGGTAGGGTGGGACAGGAATTTTAGATTTTTAGAAGGTTGACTATACTAAGTGTTAATGAGGGTATGAAGCATTATCTGCCTATTGACCAACTGTTGATAAATAAACCAGAATTTTCTATTTTAAATATATTTACTTGGTGATGATATTTAGTCTGGCACTGCTATTGGTATAGAATGTTTTAACAGAGGACTAGGGAATTCTTAGGTTAATGACATGTCTTAAAAGTACTTTAACATTGATTTGGGATATGGAGCTCTGGCTCTGGAAAACATGTTTGATATTGTCACTACTCTTAATTCCTAGATTATTATCTAAATGTGTGGGTGAAAACTAGTGAAAGAGCATTATATGTCTGTGCTGTACCTGCATGCTGATTGTGGTTTATAAGATATTTGGGTAAGTCATAGCTGTTGGAGAAGCCTTGATGACATGTTTCATGGTTGGCTGACAAATGTTTTCATCAATAAGAAGCATTTAATGAGACAGTCATTGTTATAGGCACTTTACATAAATTATCTCATTTAATCACCATTTCTCTGATATGAAAACTGAGACTGGAAAAGTGGGGTATCTTGGTTTAAACATCTAGCTAAATAAATGTCATAATGAAGCTTCTAAACAATTGTTTTTCCTGATGCCTGAGTCTACATTCTTCAGCACTATTAAAAGAAATCTGAAATGGAGGCATCTTTGAAACTATAGCTATCTTAGGTGAATCTGGGAGCCATGATCAAAAAAGTGAAATGTACTGAGTTATCCCTATCCACTAGGGATTTGCAGCAGCTATAGTACAAAATAAATGCTAGTCTTGGGGGGGGGGTCAAGATGGCGGTGGACTAGGACAGAGCAGATACCAGTTCCTAGTACAAAAGAGACAGAAACCTATCCGATTGGAGGAGGTGAGGCCAGCAAGCCAGCAGTTGCCAAGCATATATGAAAATAAGAGACCAGAAACCTCATCGGTCACGGAAGAACCAGACGGTAGGGAGACAGCAGCGGTACAGTAGTCTCTGGGACGGAGCAGGGAGAAACAGCCGGTGCAGGGTAGGGGAACCAGCGCCTAGTGGAGAGAGCCCAATGGCTCCTGGGACAGCCTTCAGCGCCCAGAGGGCTCCCTCCCTGGGATTTTTCTGCCAGGCAGGCCGAGTAGCCCAGGCAAAGAGGTGTGGAAGAAATTTCAGCCTGCGCGCAATTTGAGGAACTAGTCGCTCCACACGCAGTGTGTCTGGGCGGGTGCCTAAGAGCACCTAGGCCAACATTCAGTGCCCGGAAAGCTCCCTCCCTAGGATTTTTGGGCTGGGGACCTGCCAACTGGCCCAACCAGAGGGAAGCAGAGGAGATTTCACCCTGCACACAGTTCTGGGTCCAGCACCCGGCGTGGTGCTGCTACATCCCTAGGTTTTTTTTTGCCAGAGGTTGGCCAGGAGACCCAGACAAACACAGGAGCAGAAGGGATACACACCACGCAGCGTGCCATGAGGACCACACAGAGTTTCTAGGTCGGCGCCCAGTCCTCAGATCAACTCCCGGCTTCCAGTCTACCCCCCTCAGACTATCTGGAAGCCCAGGACATTGAGGGGTCCTGGGAAAAGAGCTGAGACCCTCAACCCCCTCCCTTTCTGGCCAAGCAAGGTGGGGGGCCAGGAGAGACTTGTTTGATAGAGTTTACAGAGAGGGTGCGGAGGACAAAGGACCCCAACCAAAGACTCTGGTTGCCGGCCCAGGAGAACTCAGAGGTGCAGCCTGGGGCTCTGAATCCAGTAGACACGGCAGCCTGGTCTGCTTCACACCCAGCTTGGCAGCAAACCCAGGATTTGGCAGAGGGTCTGGGGCTTCCCAACTGAATGGGGACAGGCCTGTGCTCAATCCCGAGGGAACCAGGCAACTAGGCCAGTGCAGATGTCTGCAAACACAGCAAACCAGCCCATGGCGGTAACCCCTGGGAGGGGAGCCCTGTGAGGAAGTCCTAGTTCCCCATTGTAGGGAGCTGGGGAGAGGAGCCAAGTGTCTGGATCCTGAGAGGGGCTGGCTAAAAAAAATCACAACAATCGACCCTCAGCCAACTGCAACCAGAAAAACCGGTTCGGCTAGTTTGAAGCCAACAACTGACATTTCCTTTTCTGAGGTTGTTTTTGAGAGATTATTTTTGTTTGTGCGTTTTTTGTTTTTTGTTTTTTTACTTTATTTTATTTTTATTCTTTCTTTCTTTTTTTTACCTTTCTGACTTCTCCATTCCTTTTCTTTATCCTTTTGCTTTTTTAAAGTAATCTGTTATTTCTTTTAAACTTTATTACTGTTTCATCTTTCCATACTTTTGTCCTCTTTTCCTGGATTTTCTGTTTTATTTCTTTTTCTTTTCTTTCTAAACTTATTGCTCTTTCTTCTATTCCCCTACCATTTTTTTCTTTCTTCCTTTTATTTCTTTCCTTATCATTTCTTTCTTTTACCCACAAGAGTCACAATCAACTTGAAAATATGAAAAGACCAGAGCTGGACCCATAGAAGAGGCCTCCCAATAGTAGAGTCAGAGAGACAAATTGCACATTGTTGTAGGAGAGAAGCCACAAGTTGCTGCATATTTGAGTAGGTGGAAGCAGAGAACAACAGGATAACCAAAAGAGGCTGCACCATTGAAATTCACAGGCATTCCACCACAAAAGTTCATACCATAAACCCAGGGTGTCAAAACAGATTAATCTAAGAAGCTGAGGCTAACAAGAAGAGTCTCACAAACAATGGGAAGACAAAGAAACAATCCCCAAATGAAAGGAAAGGAGGAATCCTCAGAAAGAATGTTAGATGAAATAGAGGCAAGTCAACTATCAGATACTGAATTCAAAGCACTGGTGATCAGGAAGTTCAAAGAGCTCACAATCAGCTACCAGAAACTACAAGGAAGCTACAATGATCTCCCTGTGAACTATATCAACATGAAAAAGGAAATGGAAATTATTAGCAAGGGCCAAGAGGAAATGAAGAATACAATTTCTGAATTAAAAAACACAGTGGAAAGTATTAAAAATAGGGTGGATGAAACAGAAGATCGGATTAGTGAATTGGAGGACAAAGTAGAAAGCATCTCACAGAAAGAACAGGAAAGGGAAAAGAGGCTCAGAAAGAATGAAGAGAGATTAAGAGAAATGCAAGATAATATGAAACATAATAATATCCAAATAATAGGAATACCAGAAGGAGAAGAAGAAGAACAAGGGGTAGAAAACATATTTGAAAGAGTAATGAGAGAAAATTTCCCTAATTTCATAAAAGAAAAAGTCACACAAATCCAGGAATCACACAGAGTCCCATTCAAGAGGAACCCAAAGAGGCCCACTTCAAGACACATCATCATTAAAATGGCAAACTTCCAAGACAAAGAGAGAATCTTAAAGGCAGCAAGGGAGAAAAAAGAAATAACATACAAGGGCGTCCCAATAAGGTTAGCCACTGACTTCTCAATGGAAACACTCCAAGCAAGAAGAGATTGGCAAGAAATATTCCAAGTAATGAGAAACAGAGGCCTACAACCAAGGCTACTTTACCCAGCAAGGCTCTCAATCAAGATAGAAGGCCAAATAAAGGGCTTCCAAGACAAAAGAAGTCTAAAAGAATTTGCTGCCACCAAGCCAGCTCTACAAGAAATACTAAAAGGTCTGCTTTAAGGAAAGGAAGGAAAAGAGACAGACAGAGAGGAACAGAGGTACAAAAATGGCAATGAATAAGTACCTATCAATAATAACCTTAAATGTAAATGGATTAAATGCTCCAATCAAAAGACACAGAATAGCGTCATGGATAAGAAAGTATGACCCACACATATGCTGCCTACAAGAGACCCACCTCAGGACAAAAGACCATCACAGACTAAAAGTGAAAGGATGGAAACAAAATTTCCAAGCAAATGGACAAGAAAAAAAAGCTGGGGTAGCAATTCTCATATCAGACAAAATAGACTTCAGAAAAAAAAAGCCATAAAGAGTGACCCAGAAGGTCACTTCATAATACTCAAGGGAAGAATCCACCAAGAAGACATTAACATCATAAATATATATGTACCCAACATAGGAGCACCAAAATATATAAGGAAAATCTTAGAGGAATTCAAGAAAGATATAGACAGCAACACAATTATAGTGGGGGATTTTAACACCCACTATAAAAATGGACAGATCTTCCAAATAAAATATCAACAAAGACATTGCGGCATTAAACAACACCCTTGATGAAATGGACCTAACTGATATATACAGAGCTCTTCACCCCAAAGAAGCTAAATACACATTCTTTTCAAATGCACATGGAACAGTCTCAAAGATAGACCACATGATAGGGCACAAAACAAGCCTCAACAAATTCAAGAATATTGAAATCATACCAAGCATTTTCTCTGACCATAAGGGACTCAAATTGGAAACCAACCCCAAAGGAAAAACCCAAAACACCCAAAATCATGGAGCCTGAACGGTATGCTATTAAACAATGAATGGGTCAAGAATGAAATTAGGGAAGAAATCAAAGAGTTTCTGGAAACAAATGAAAATGATCTCACAACAACCCAAAACTTATGGGATACAGCCAAGGCAGTCCTGAGAGGGAAGTTTATAGCAATACAGGCCTACCTAAAAAAAAACAGAAACATTTCAAACAAAAGATCTTACTTTATGCCTGCAAGAACTCGAGGAACAACAACAAAAACAGCCCAAAGCAAGTAGAAGGAAGGAAATAACTAAGATCAGAGCAGAACTAAATGACATAGAGACTAAAAGTACAATTCTAAAGATCAATGAATCCAGGAGTTGGTTCTTTGAAAAAATAAACAAAATAGACAAGCCTTTAAGTAGGCTCATCAAGAAAAGAAGGGAATGGACACAAATAAACACAATCAGAAATGAAAGAGGAGAAATTACAACTGATACCACAGAAATAGAAAGGATTGTAAGAAATTACTATGAAGAACTGTATGCCAAGAAATTTGAGAACCTAGGGGAAATGGACACATTTCTAGAAAAATATAATCTCCCAAAACTCAATGAAAAAGAAGTAGAACACCTGAATAGACCAATAACAGCAAAAGAAATTGAAGCAGTAATCAAAAAACTCCCATCACACAAAAGCCCCGGACCAGATGGATTCACAGGAGAATTCTACAAAGCATTTAAGGAAGAGCTAACCCCCATTCTTCACAGACTATTCCAAAAAATCCAAAAGGATGGAAAACTCCCAAACTCCTTTTATGAAGCCAGCATCATCCTAATTCCAAAACCAGATAGAGATACAACAAAGAAAGAAAACTTCAGGCCAATATCGCTGATGAACATAGACACTAAAATCCTCAACAAAATATTGGCAAATCCCATCCAACAATATATCCAAAAGATTATACACCATGACCAAGTAGGATTCATCCCAGGGATGCAAGGATGGTTCAACATTGGCAAAACAGTAAATGCAATTCATCACATAAACAAAAGCAAAGACAAAAACCACATGATCATATCAATAGACGCAGAAAAAGCTTTCGATAAGGTACAACACCCATTTATGATAAAAACACTCAGCAAAATGGGAATAGAGGGAACATTCCTCAATATAATAAAGGCCATTTATGAGAGACCTATAGCCAATATCATACTCAATGGACAAAAACTAAAAGCTTTTCCACTAAGATCAGGAACAAGACAAGGGTGTCCACTTTCACCACTTCTATTCAATATACTATTGGAAGTTTTGGCCACAGCGATCAGGCAGGAAAAGGAAATAAAAGGCACCCAAATAGGAAAGGAGGAAACAAAACTGTCACTGTTTGCAGATGACATGATAGTGTACATGGAAAATACTATAGACTCTACCCAAAAACTGCTCAAACTCATTAATGAATTTGGCAAAACAGCAGGATACAAAGTCAATATCCAGAAATCAAAGGCATTTTTGTATACAAACAATGAATCAGCAGAAGCAGAAATCAAGGAAAAAATCCCATTCGATATAGCAAAAAGAAAAATAAAATATCTGGGAATAAACCTAACCAAAGAGGTAAAAGACCTGTATGCAGAAAACTACACAGCACTGAAGAAAGAAATCAGGGAAGACACAAACAAATGGAAACATATACCGTGTTCATGGATTGGAAGAATTAACATCATCAAAATGTCCATACTACCCAAAGCAATATACAGATTCAATGCAATACCTATTAAAGTACCAATAGCGTATTTCACAGACATAGAACAAACACTTCAAAAATTTATATGGAATTATAAACGAGCCCGAATAACAACTGCTGTGTTGAGAAAGAAGAACAAAGTAGGAGGGATCACAATACCTGATATCAAACTGTATTACAAAGCCACTGTAATCAAAACAGCCTGGTACTGGCATAAAAACAGGCACATAGACCAATGGAACAGAACAGAGAGCCCAGAAATCAACCCAACCCTCTACAGTCAATTAATATTCGACAAAGGGGGCAGTAACATCAAATGGAGTAAAGATAGCCTCTTCAGCAAATGGTGTTGGGAGAACTGGACAGCAACGTGCAAAAAAATGAAACTTGAGCACCAACTTACACCATACACCAAAATAAATTCAAGGTGGATAAAAGACTCAAATATAAGCCATGACACCATTAAAGTCCTAGAGGAGAACATTGGCAAGAAAATCTCAGATATTCCACGCAGCAACATTTTTACTGATATGTCCCCTAGAGCAAGGAATATAAAGGAAAGAATAAACAAATGGGATCTCATCAAAATAAAAAGCTTCTGCATGGCTAAAGAAAACAGTATTAAATTAAAAATACAACCAACTGTATGGGAAAACATATTTGCCAATGATACCTCAGACAAAGGTTTAATCTCCAAAATATACAAAGAACTTACACGACTCCACTCTAGGAAGACATCGAACCCAATTAAAAAATGGGAAAAGGACTTGAACAGACACTTCCCCAAGGAGGACATACAGAAGATCCAGAGACACATGAAGAGATGCTCAATATTGTTAGCTATCAGAGAGATGCAAATTAAAACCACAATGAGATACCACTTTACACCAGTCAGGATGGCTATAATAGACAAAGCAAAAAACAACAAATGTTGGATAGGGTGTGGGGAAAAGGGGACCTTAGTTCACTGTTGGTGGGATTGCAGACTGGTACAACCATTATGGAAAACAGTATGGAATTTTCTCAGAAAAATAAAAATTGACCTGCCTTTTGACCCAGCAATTCCACTGCTAGGATTATACCCCAAGAATCCTAAAACATCAATTTCAAAGAACCTATGCAGCACAATGTTCATAGTAGCACAATTTACAATAGCCAAGAGTTGGAAGCAACCTAGGTGCCCGTCAGTAAATGAATGGATCCAAAAATTGTGGTACATATACACAATGGAATTCTACGCAGCAGAGAGAAAGAAGGAGCTACTACCTTTTGCAACAACATGGATGGAACTGGAAAGCATTATGCTGAGTGAAATAGGCCAGGCATTGAAGGACAAATACCATATGATTTCACCTTTGACAGGAAGCTAAAGAATAAAACAAACAAGCAAACAGAATAAAAACAAAGACACTGAAATAGAGAACAAGTGGGCAGCGACCAGAGGGGAGAGGAAAGGGAACTTAAGGGGAAAAATGGGGAGGGATTTTGAGGAACAAGTATGAAAGACACAGAGATGAGGACTGGGGGGGGTGGAATGGGAGGGAGGGGGGAGACCAGGCGGGGGAGTGGGGTGGGATGGGAGAAATAGATAAAAAAAATGTACTTGAAAAGTAACTAAATAAAAAAATTAATTAATTAATTAAAAAAAATGCTAGTCTTGGTATGAGAAAATTCACCATAAATTTGACAATCTTTTTCTGACTGTTAGAAAAATTTTGGCTACATAATAGAAAATATTTCTTTAAAACATAGCACTTGAGAAAATGTGACATGCCATGAAAAACTGGCAAATAACAGCTACCAAGATTATCCAAAATGAGGTAAGAATAGCTGATGTTGACATGCAGAGCCCAGGAAAGTTTATAATATATGCAAACTAAACCACTACATGGTAACTCAGGGAATTGAATCTAAATTTATATTTTTCTGGGTGAGCCCACTTTTTTTTGGTGAAAATAATCTCTCTCTCTTACCTCAAGAGAGTAGGAAGAAAAAATAAATGACCCAAGAGTAATCAAGCCACATAGAAAGACAAGTGTTAATTTTTCAGTGCTTATTTCATTACTTCCCTGGAAGTATATTGACTTGACTATATGTTGTTTGAGGGACTGTTTAATTTAGCCATCTCAATAAAAATTGCGTGGGAGATGACATCACCATTTCCTCATCTTACAATAAAACACTTAAAAAATTTATGTTTATGGTCATTGCTGCAGAATACACTTATTTGTTTAATGTTCAGAGCTGTCTTATCAATGGCCACTTTACTTTGATATGCATAAAAGTAAATAAACTATCCATTTATGAAATTACTTTTACTACCTTTTCTATTCTTTATATTTCTAAACTTTGCAATAACACATAGACATTGTGTATACTTTCAATCCCAAATCGTTACATATTATAGAAGATAGATAACTATGTTTAAGTAGGAATTGAAGGAAATTTCCAGGTATTCTGGTATCTATTATTTTCTTAGCAGTAAATCCAACAATTGAACATCAAGCGTACATTAAATTTATTTATTTTTCATGGGAGAATTTAAAATTTTGACAATGTTAATGTTCAGATTCAGTTTTTACAAAAAAAATCTCCACATAAGCACTTATTGCTTTATATCATTTTATATGCATATCTATATGCATTTCTATAATAAAAAGACTAGAAAAGACAAGCTACATAATAAATACAAAATATGAGCTATAGGTGCATGAATTTAAAAATGTAAATATATTAAAGCTGCTTTTAATATGTTGAAAACAAATTGAACACTTCAGAAAACATCAAATGGGAGAATTTGCATTTGTCAGTTTTCATGAGAGATTTTCAACTCAGTACTTACAGTTTAGATAAAGCCTGTGCTTAAATAGACCTAGTCACTTGCAAAAATGGAGGAAATAAATGCAGTCCCTCGAGGGGAATAAATGACGCTATGTCTACAAACCACTGTATTAACTGGTATCACAGTAGAGATAATCCACTAAAGAGTAAAAAGACAATTTGATGTATTTCTCCTAGAGATAAGGTCTCAGGTGTGAATTATATTTGCTAGGGTCTGGTAAAAAGCAACACTCCCTGCCCATTTTCTAATAATAAAAAAAGACTTGAGTATCCACAGTTGTCAATTTATTTCTTTAACTCTGACTTCTATTATTAAATCCATTTTTAGTTCATTTTCATGAATGTATTTGATCTGGATTTGATTAGGAAGATGAATGATAGCAAAAGAATGCCTTGTTATATTTTCTTTTATCTAGAATTCCAATTTCCTTAAAGGGCAAAGAAATCTATCTACTTTACTTTTTTTCTGACTATTAATTTCTCTTTTCCTTTGTTAATAATAGCAAGTACAGTCTCTGCTATTATCCCAACTCTTTCCAGATGAAACCTGGAATCTAGAATTTTTCCTGGAACCTCAAAACCTAATATTAAAAAGAAAATTGTGATAATACAGAATAATTTTTTTCTTATGACCTAATTCAAAATGGCGTAAGAAGAATCTAGAAAAGAGGCTGTTTTCATTTATGCTGGCTCTCTCATGACCCACTTTCCCTCCTAGTTGTGACTTGCAAACTGGTGAGAGCTGAGGTAACTCGTGTCAATTTTTTAAAAGACTTTATTCTTCTAAGAATATCTTTAGGCCTACAACAAAATTGAAATAAAGGTAGGTTTTTTATTATTTTTCATTATTTCCTTTGCTCATTGTTTAATCCCCAAAATTAGACAACCAACAGTTGAAAGATTCATCTGAGACTGTATCTGGGAAATTGTATCACAGACACTAACTGGAAATGTGATTTGGGATAGTCAAAGTGCTTCTATCCCATGGAGAGAGAAAGAAGGGAAAAAACTACTTATTGATTCTTTGATCTGCCTGAGTTTGAAGTTCGAATGGAACAACAAGTACATTTATAAATCAATTCAGTGTGTTTTCTGTGGGATGCACAAAGCATTTCATGTCTAGCACACTAGACACATTGATCCAGGAATTTATCTGTCTAAAAAAAATCTTACCCAAATATTTCAAATGAAAACTTCCAAGACATTAGAATGTCATATGAATAATCAATGTCAATGCTGCTTTCCAAGAAATCCTCTTTTATTTAATGTTTGATCCCCATTTCACTCTTTTCTCCCCATCTGGCAGTTGTCACTTAGGCAGATGGCCACCAGCTGGGAGGGCAGCCTGTATATCTTCCCCCAGGATCAATGGGGTTCAGTAGACCTGATGCAAAAGTGAGCCACGTCGCTCCATCAGGCAGTCAGCAAGCTCAGATACTGACTTGTCAACTTGTCACCACCTGAAAGCTTCCAGAGAGCCCTCCCATATGAATCTGACATCTTATGTTGTATTTTTATGATGCCATAGGATCCTGTATTGGCTTCATATAAAAGAATGTAGCTAATATACCTATGTAATCCAACTCTCCTCATTAAGAGGGCACATGAAAGCAGTAAGAAAAGGTACTTTAACAAAAAAAAAGGAGGGAGATAGAGGGGGAAAAATAATATTGAGTCTTTAAAGTAATGTGTCCTGACTAAAGTCTGGGAATAGTCTGATATTCAGTGGATAGGCTTATTCTATTATAATAAATACGTCCAGATTCTTATCACCACTTTGTCCCAAAATTATTTAAATAAAAATTTTCAGTAATATTAGTCAATGATATGTTAACGTGTTGTATGTAATATATATCTATTATGCTGTTGGGCTTCTGAAAGAAATTTCTGCCTTTTTCAAAGATTGTCTTGTTACTTTAGGTTCCTCCTATCCAAATCAAATGTGAAAATTATTCTTCATTAATTTCATTATTGCAGCTGCTCTTTGAGAAGCCTGTTGCTGTGTTCATTTTAGTCCCTGGTCTTCTGGGTCAGCCAGAAGAGATGTGGTTCTTTAAAAGATACTCTGTTCTTTTTATAAACACCTGCCAGTTTTTCTTTCTTTTTTAGTATAGATGCATGTTTATGGGTGAACAGAGAGTGGGAGAAGACAGAAGATGGAATGAATTTAAAATACAAAATTGGTCAATGTTAGTACATTTGTGTGTATATAACTATACACATCTGCAATAGGCAGAGCACACACAGCTGTCGTGCTCATATTTTTCTAAACCCAGGTCAAACCATGTATGTATATTTCTCCCACTTATTCTTATGCAGTGATCATGTTATTATATCTCAAATAACTACATTTTTAATGGTTATATACCTTTGAGTTTATGGCTAGACCATACTTATTTAAATGTCCTGTTAGTGTTAGATATCTGTTTCTGATTTTTTTTAAGTTATAAATAACATCAAGACCATAGTTAGCTGCTATATGTTGAGCATATGTTTGAAATTTTAATTCCTGGAAGTAGAATTTATTAGCCCAAAGATGCATACAATTTTAAAACTTTAAACTTTTTATCCTGTCAAACTTCTCAAAGGAGCAAATTGAACAACAATGAATAAGAGTGCTTGAGAATATTCTATTTCTGGTTGCTCTCTGGGATATTGGCCTGTCTTCCCTTTGTTTATTTCTAGACCTTGGCCCTGCCACAGCCAAAGCTTCAAAAAGCTTTAAAAAGATTGGTCTCAGAGCATCCTTGGGAATTTTTTTTTTATTTTGGCACTCTTGGGTCACAATAATTCAAGGTCAGCTTATCACATGAACACTCTCTGAGAATCTTACTGCTTTCTGTTGTTTGCACACACACTGAGGCCAGAATTTGATAAGAATATTTTCACAGATGGTAGAATGCTCATCATAAAACAAATTCAGTTTTTCACTATTTTTTGTCATGGTTGATGAGGCTGATCTAAGATATATGCTGAACTTTCTCAACCACAATTTCCTTGTCAGTGTAACCAGGATGAATATTTCATAGTGGTATTTGTGTTGCCTTCCTGACACATGGTGCAATGTAATTTTAGATTTATTCAAGTTAATATATAAGTAAAGTCTGCCATGAATATTGTATGTTTCATGACCAATGAACATCTGTTTTTATTTCCCATCTTGCCTCTCAGTACCCAACATAATGCCTGCTGTTCAATCACTGCCACTTGAATGAATGAATGAATGAATGAGTGAATGAATTAATCAATGACTTCTGGCCTTGTTGTAAGACCTGGATGATGTGAATGTGTTTGAAAGCACTTTAAATGATTGAGAACACTAGAAAGTACATGTGACTGCTTTCACTCAAAGGCAGTGGTCCTCAAATACTTGGTTTATTTGCATAAGTTTAACCCTGAGTTTCATGACAATGTCAATGCCTGACCCACTTCCAGAGATTCTCATTGTGGTGCAGGTGAGCCCTCATGGGAAGTTCGGAATCTCCTGTTTTAAGGTCTTCTAGTTTAAAATTGATGCTCTTATACCATTGCTGTGTATTGTATTTCGTGTGGCAGTTCCCATGAAAAACTGTAATATTTTGAGATAAACTGAGACATGCAAGATGAGAGCAACTAAACACACTTACAAACGAAGAAAGTGAGGCTTATGATAAGCATTTTGTACAAGATCCTATAGAAATTAGAGTCTGAACCAGGACATGTGTCTAATTCTCCCAGTTTCCAAAGCCCACATTCTTCTTACTGCAATAGGTTATTTCACCCTTTTTATTGTTTAGAAGTAACTAGTTAACAAATATCAGAAAGCCTTAAAAATGTCAGTCATCTGATTATTGGATTAAAATGTAAAATATAGATTTTTGACAAGTGAGTTAATTTGTGAAGCTATTGCACAAATATTGAGTGCCTGTGGCTTCCAGGTCTTACAGATATTCCCTAAAGCTTATTGGAGCACAAGTTTAAAGCTTAATACATAGGCACAAGTATTAATCTTCTGGTTTGTTATAAAAAATGTCTTTCTGTCCCAATATTCTGCATTTTGGTATTTTTAAAATATTTTATTAATTTAATTTTTGAGAGAGGAGGAGGGAGTGGGGAAGAGAGGTAGAGAAACAGCAATGTGTGGTTGCTTCTTATGAGCCCCCTAGCAGGGACCTGGCCCACAACCCAGGCATGTGCCCTGACCAGGGTCCAAGCCAACAACACTTCAGTTTACAGGTTGGTGCTCAATCCACTGAGCCGCACCAGCCAGAGCTATGTTTTGTTTCTTCTTGTTCTATTTTTGAATATTGTCTATGTTTCAAAGGCTTTAATTATAAGATTCATTTATTGTTTTTATTGAAAAATTATTCATTGATCATCAACTATTTGTCATATCATGCTGTAGAAAATGCCTACTGTTTCCCATGACTTCAAGCTCTTGAGTCACCAAGTATGTCTCCTTGGTCAAAAAAGGTTCCCATTAATCCAGGCATGAAATACAAGAGCATAAATAGATGTGGAGGGTTGGTAGAAGGGAAAGGTATTGATAATGTTAGTTTTAGAGCTATTGAAGTTGAAGTTTTCATGGGACTACGGGTAGATATTTCCAGCAGTAATTGGGTACATGTGGTTTAATAATAGAAAAGATATTTTCAGCAGTAATTGGGTACATGTGGCTTAAAATTTCTAATCTATTAATAATAGAATAGAAATCTTTATCTGCAGATAAAGATTTAGCAGTCACTTGTATTTAGGGGAGTACAGGTGAGATTTCTCAATGAAGCCTATTGATGGCCTAAGAAAAAAAGAGAAACCTAGGACACAGCTCTAGGAAATTATTCACCTCTAAAGACCAAGCAGAGAAAAGGAGGCAAAGAGGACTGAGGAGAAGTGGTCTCAAGGGAAAGACCCAGTACTCTATGGAATGATGTCCAGAAATCACAAGAAAAAAGGGTTCCAAGAAAGCAGATGTTAAGAGATAAATAGAAGTCAGGATAAAGAGAAGGTGAGCACAGACTCTTCGTTCAGGATGTT
This sequence comes from Artibeus jamaicensis, assembly GCF_021234435.1. NCBI lineage: Eukaryota > Metazoa > Chordata > Mammalia > Chiroptera > Phyllostomidae > Artibeus > Artibeus jamaicensis. The sequence continues at coordinate 3,592,700 of NW_026521887.1, forward strand.
TGACTGTGAAAGAGATTAGTGAAATAGGTGATGCATAGACTCATAGGGTAGGGTGATATGTGAGGTTAGTCAAAAGCCCATATGGCTCATTCTGAAAAAATGGTCATTTGTTATTTGTGTATGTTATTGTTTCAGAAGCAAAGCCACCAGAAAGCAATAACTTGGGATTTCCACTTTCAGATCTTTTGATGGTATTAGCTACAAAACTGGAAGAGTTTTCCAGATGTCCAAAAAGCATATATCTTAGCCTGCTTATATCCTGTGGTACATCTGTCTAAACACTTGATGCAATCTTGTTTTATTGTGAAGATGAATTGTTCAAGACATTATTTAATATACACATAAGTTTAACCACAATGGAAATGATAGCTTAGCATAAATGTAAACTATGGAACAATCTTGTTTACCAGCTTTTTAGATGCAATTGACATAGAAATCAAGAAGTCTTTACATTTTTTTATATAAGGTAGGCAGCATGTCTCCTGCCTAATACTATTGGTGAAAACTGCATTACAAACATTTGCATACACACTTAGAGAATCTAAAATTATTTTAGCCAGTATCTTTCCAGTGGCCTAAAGCTTAAGGCTTGTGACTTCCACACTAGTGATCGCTTACTTTGAAATGGGAAAGATTATCATATTCTGTTGATATTTATTATTTGTAGACATACTTTTATGATTTAAATAAAAATGCATAAGTATAATGTTGAATAATTACTTGATATTAAATATAAAAGTGATCTACATAATTTTGTGCAATAACAAAAGAATAAATGAATGGCATTCTCATACTTTGAAAGGATAAAACAAATTGTGCATTGTTTTCAGATCTGTCTTGTTAGATAAAAAGTGACAATATCCCTAAGATACTGCCTCTCTTAGATTGTTGGATACTCAAAATGCACAGGAGAATATTATTGTATTGCTTATTAGAGAGAAGCTTTTTCTTATAACTATTATTTGTTGGGCTGTGTTAGATTAGGTTAATGTGTAGATGTCACCAAGATGTCAAACTTGAGCCCTACATGAGCACCATCAATGAACAACATTAAGTTTTCTACCCCACCCATAGTTAATAAACTTTGATTGAAGTTTAATTAAACATTGACATAGTTTCATGTGATTTAATTTGTGATTTTACAAAGTTTAGGACTGTTACCCTTAAAGAATTTTGGCTTTTTTTTACTGTATTTGGGAACACATGATTCTATTTTTATTTTTTTACTTATCTGTTTTGCTTAGATATTAATTTTTATTATTGGCTTATAGTTTTATTAGTAAGTGTTTGATGTGCAGATTTATTTGTTATTGCCATCTGTTTCTGTGAAAGCTATTTAAGTGCTAGGCAGTTGCCTGAATGATGTTCAGTCTACATGGGGAATAATATTGGAAATTAGAATTCCACAAAGACAAATGTTCTATATGAGATGAAGATCAGATACAAATTGGCTTCTTACCATTTCATTGTGATCCCACTACAAGTGTGCCATCTGTATTCATAAATTCTGAGTTACTAAATTATCTTTCCAGCCAAGCTAGGATATTACCAAATTAAGATTATAGTTCAGCTAAATTTATTTAGAAACACAAATTAATGACTTTATCTTCTCTAGATTATTTTAACAATCTTAACCTACATATACAAAATTATAGCAAAATGAAATTTAAACAGACATTTCAATGGGTTCAATTCCTAAGAGTTCAAGTGGTTTGAAAACTAGGTTTTTTTTTCCTTAATCAGAGCGGGTCAATTGAACAGAGCACACTGGAAGAAATGAATTTTTCAATTCAGTCTCATTATGCCTTTTTCAGCTATTCCCAGATTCTGCATTTGGTCTAGCATATTCTTGGAAGAGTATGACAAAACACAATAATTTTACCTATCCTCCTATTTATTTTGAAATAAAAACTATCAAAGAATTACATAATTTCAAATATTTCCAAAATGTTTTTCTATATTACTACAAAAAAAGCAAAATCAATAAGAAATGTAAAACATTAAATGTGTCATACTAGTTTATAAGTACATAATAACAAGCAATGAACAGTTAGCTCTGGAATGCATCTATGTGTTTTGCTTTTCTTGATAAAGGCTCAATTTAGAAGTTTATATAGATGATGTACAACAGCAAAGTTCATTGGTCACAAGAGTTTCACATTAGCTACCCCAATTTATAACTGTGGTAGTTTGTCAACTCTTTTCGATTCAATTTTACTAACCCTAAACTCCTTATGACATTTTGGTGTGTGAGGGTTTTGGTAATATTGAGTGAGTGCCTCCTATTAAGTACTTTTTTTAAAAAATTAGAGATAATTGTTGAAAAGTCTCTCTTATCCATTTATTTTAAGCTACTTGCCTGCAAATTCTAAGTCATCTCAGTACCTTCTTTGTTGTTATTTTTAAAATTATTTATTTTATTCAATTAAAATTAAAATTAAAATGAGTAGCTATTGCTTATATAATATAAAATGTTATTAAAAATTAATCAAACAAAACTCCTTTAATTTCTCTAAACTTTTTTTATTTAGCAATGTATCACAGACTTCTTTTTAGGTCAGTATATATTAATCTAACTTATACTTTTTAATATTCAAATTTTTTATCTAATTCCCTAATGATGAATATCAGATATTTTCCCAGATTTGTTGTAGTTGTTATAGTTGTCATTTTTCTACTATAAAAATACTACAGTAAACATACTTATACATATATCTTTTATTATGCTCATCTCTATAGTGTAGCTTTCAAAAGGGCAACCATCCTTTCAAAGACAATACATACTTTTCATTTAAAAAGATATTTATAGAATATTTTTCAAGGAAGATGTAGTACTTCACTCATTTTCAAAAATAGGTGAGAAGGCCAGTTTTCCTTCATTCTTGCCAGAACTGGGTGTTATTTTTTGTCTAAACTTTGGTAATCTTGTACTTAGAACAGAGTTGTAATTTCACATACATAAGCTTAATACTTTTTAAATTCACTTTAGTGTTTTGAAGTATTTTCCTTTCTGTCTTTTATTTAACATCAATTTTATTTATTCATGTATAGAAATTCATAACTATGACCTAGGTTCAAAATTTAGGTCACACTGTGTTAGTATTTATTTACACGTTTGATTATGAACATCTTAATATTTTTTTCTGTTTCTCAACCCTATGTCATTAATACCTCTGTTACTCTTGTCTTTACTACCATAATTTCTAATAGCAGTCTGTCTATTGATAGGACATTTTTGCCATTGTTATTATGGCAAAATAACAATGTCATAGAAAAAATGTCATAGAAAACATTTTTCTTTTATTGAAAAAAATGTCAGAGGGTTAAGTCTGCTTTTAAGATTATTATGAATTCCTAAAGGTTGATATATTCTGACTTTTTCTACTACGATGCTATTGTATGGTTTTGCAATTTCCCCAAACTCCAACAGTTTTTGTTGAAAAAGAAGAAAAAAATAAAAACACAAGTCTTCACCATTACTTTTGAATGATTGTGTCATTTGTGGCTTCTATATATGCCAGAAATATTAATCAAAGTATAGAAAATTTAATACTAAAGTTTAGTATTAAATGAATTTAGTATTAAAATACTAGTATTTAAGATACTATTTTTACTCCATTTTATGCTCCTATCCACTTTGTCAAATATTAATTGACCATAGAGACATTGGTTTATTTCCAGGCTCTCTATTCTGTTCCATTGATCCATGTGTCTGTTCTTATCCCAGTACAAGGCTGTTTTGATTACAGTGACTTTGTAACATAATATGATATCAGGTATTGTGATCCCTCCTTCTTTGTTCTTCTTTCTCAAAATTCCTGAGCTATTTTGGGGTTATTTATGGTTCCATACAAGTTTTTGAAATATGTGTTCTCTCCCTGTAAAATATGTCTTTGGTATTTTGATAGGGATTGTGTTGAATTTATAGATTGCTTTGGGTAGTATGGACATTTTAATGAGGTTAACTCTTTCAATCCATGAACATAGTATGTGCTTCCATTTATTTGAGTCTTTCTTCAGCATTGTGTAGATTTTTTAGTACAGGTCCTTCATTAGTACCTCCTTCATTAAGTTTATTCTTAGGTACTCTATTTTTCTTGTTGCTATAGTGAATAGCATCTTCAATAATGGTGCTAGAATATCTGGACAGGTACCTGCAAAATGAAACTAGACCACCAATTACACCATACAACAAAATACTCTCAAAGTGAATAAAAGATTTAAATATAAATTGTGACACCATAAAAGTCCTAGAGGAAAACATAGGGAGTAAAATGTCAGATATCCCACACAACAATATCTTTGCTGATAAATCTCTTAAGGCAAGGGACATAAAGGAAACAATTAACACATAAGGCTACATCAAGTTAAAAAGCTTCTGTATGGCTAAAGAAAACATCAGCAAAATGAAAAGGAAACCAATTGTATCAGAAAGCATATTTGCCAATGATATATCAGACAAGGGTTTGATCTCCAAAATATGTAAAGAACTAAATGACTCCACACCAAGAAGACAAAGAATCCAATTAAAAAAATAGGCAAAGGACCTGAACAGATACTACTCCAAGGAGGACACACAGAAGGACCAGAGACATATGAAAGGATTCTCAGCATCACTAGCGGAGAGCAGTAGGAGAAAATTGGGACAATTGTAATTGAACAATAAAAAGTAAAATATTAATATTTAAAAGTGTATGACTAAACTAATATATGCCTGATATTTACATAAGTTGTAAAAATATATTATTTTTTAAAAACTAATTCTTACAATAACCCTATAATAGTAGCATGATGGTCCCTGACTTTAATTTTACTGACACAAAGACTGAGGTTTCTGAATAGGTTTTAAATGATTTACTTAAGGACATACAGCTAGTAAATATGTGAATGAAGATTGCACTAGAACTTTCTGACTCTAAGTCAAATAATCTCTGAAACTTGGTCTCAGAATCCTAAGTGCAAACAAGATCCTTTAAATATTTTAATGCAAGTGAGATTTAATTAAACAAGCAATATATATACCTATTGATTATTTGCTGTATTTATTGCAGTTTTAGTTAAATTTGTTTTTGATTAATATAATGAAAAATAAATTAATTCTAAATAAATTCAAGTTTTCTTGGAAAGAAAATTAAAAACCTTTAAATCATACAGTTCATAAAATAAAAAAATCCTTAACATTAAAATGTTAAAAATTATTCCTTTAATATTGATCAAAGTTTAATTTTGAAATAAATATCACTTTAAGATCAACCCTGGGAGACATAATTCCTTGTGGAATAAGCCAAACACAGAAGGACAAATACTCCACTGTACCACTTATGTGTGGAATATAAGATAGTCAAATGCGTAAAAGCAGAGAATGGAATGATGTTTATTAGGGGCTGGGGAGTAGTGGAAATGGGGAGGTATTAGTCAAAGGCTACAAAGTTTTATTTCTGCAAGAGGAGTAAGTCCTGGAAAAATATTGTATAGCATACTGCCTGTATTTGACAACTTATTGTATACTTGAAAATTTGTTATGAAGGTAGATCTTAAGTGTGATAATAATAGTATTGGGCAGGAAGAAATTTTTCTATATGATACATATGTTTATGACATAGATTATGGGAGAAAATGGGAAATATCTATGAGTTTATTATTTACCTTTGTTATATTATATCTGCCCCATAATATAATACTTCTCCATGTGCAATTACCCAGGTCCTTAGCTCAATATTTAATTGTTGTTTCTATTTGAATAAAAGCAGTAACAGTAATTCCTGAGGGTTTTATTGTTGTTGTTGCTTTCTTTGAGTCTATTTTTTCTAGTCTGTAGTTTGGCTTTGGCTTTGAAAAAGCATTAATTCCATTTTTTGCTGTTGATACTAACACCAACTTATTAAAGGGTTACACACCAGTTCCATTTTGTTCATTTTAAATTCTAATATTTGTGAAATTATTTGTTGTTTACTTTTAACTTGCAGTAATTTGTATCCTTTCTTTTTTTCATTTTCTCTTATTGCTTTCATTTTCAAATAATTTCATCAGCTCATTTGTTGTTGTTGTTGTTATTGTCAAAGGGATATATTTTATTATACTTGTTGCCAAAGAAAGATGGGCAACAGAAATTTTGTATTTAGCATTACTAAAGAAATTTGATATAAATTTTTGAGACCAAAATACCAAGTAAAGAATTTCTATTTTAGTCTAATAAAAGATGACTAAAAATATCATGCTATGGGCAAAATCATAACTCAAGGTACACATGCACTGGCACTAAAAAAAGCACAAAATATGTCCCAGTATGGAAACCAAATCAAAATAATGAAATACTCATTATTGATATTTAGTCTACATGATACAAGTATGTGGGTAAGTTAATTAAAAATCATGGACTTACAGTTTCTGTGTAGAATTGATAACCCACTTAACCTTGGCTTTCTCAAAAACACTCAAGATAATAGCTGCACATTTTTAAGATAACCCTTGAAATTCATTGCTAAGAGTGCATATCAGTTAATGACCATTCATTAGTGTAACTGTTTATTTTTTTAGTTATGTCTGTCTTTTACTGACTTATATTTCAGACCTAGGAGGGGGGAAATTAATAATAATTAAAACAATATTAATTTTGGAGAAAGAAAGTCAATGTTAATTACTAAACTCCAAATAATTATGTATTCTACTAAGAGTGTTGGTGAAAATATTTGTCTCATCTTCCTAAATCCTTCATTTTCTTGAAAATATAGAACTAATAAGTATAAATAAGGAATATGATTTTAAATTAATAAGTATAGATGCACTTCTAAACCAATAAGTATAGATGCTGAAAAGGAGAAACTATAATAGTTTCAGGCCAATCACTCAGTGACTATAAACTAAATAAAAGCCATCTGATTTGGTCATTATAATTTACAGGTGACAGTTTTATTAAGCCAAAGCAGGGTGTTTATTTTCCATGTAACATTTCATATTTCTAGAACTTTCACAACCTACAATAGATTGTTTTTGAGATTTTTACTTTTGTAAGTGATGTCACTTGGACCATATTGGACAGTGACTTTCATAACAAAAGTCTTATCTGAAGTTTTTATTTTATTTTTAAAGACTTTTAAATTTATGTTTAGAGAGGAGAAAGAGAGGAATAGAAACAGCAACGTGTGGTTGCCCCTCCCATACCCCCTCTACTGTGGACCTGGCCTGAAACTCAGGCATGTGCCCTGACTGAGAATTGAACTGGTGACCTTTTGACATGCAGGCTGGCATTCAATCCACTGAGCCACACCAGCCAAGGCAAGATTTTATTTTTCAAAAACACATTTGTGTACACTTTTTACCTCACTCCTAGTCATTGCCTGAATCTTGCACAACACTTATTTTTTATTTCCATTTCTTCTAGAAAAACAGTAAGATAGTTTCTACATGAACACCACTTACTTTCAGCATTTGAAATAGCATCGATTAGCTGAGCCAGGATAAACTCATAGCCAGAAGCAACACTTGAACTTAGAGAGGAAAATCTACTAAGCCCAGTTAATCAGCCACATGCAGTAACTGAGAATACTTGAAAATGTATTGAACTGGAGTCCTATAAAATGTCATTGCACTGTCAGTCATAGTCCAGACATATTAAATTGTTCCCGTCAATCGCAAAACATGAAGATCAGATTGTGTCAGTTTCAGGCTGTGACATTACACTACTGAAAGAATCCCAAGGTTTATATAGAGATACTAGGTTACAGAAGAGATTCCATATCATATTTTTGGATGGCATATTTTTGATAATTTGCTAAAAAATGAAGAAGCTGTGTATTTTAGGTGTTGGTGAGCTGTTGTGTGTTAATATATGTATAAATACAAATGTGTGTGTCTACATACACACACACATTCTCTTTTCCATTTAGAAAGTTACTTGAAGAAAAGAAAAAGAAGTGACTAGAATATACATGCACACACACATGAAGTAATTTATTATGTTACCGAAGGCAAGCCATTGCCTGAGTATTATTTCTCTCTCTGATGTGTAATCTACTGCTTATTGCTTAGTAACTTACTAACTAAAGGTCTGAACTGAGTGTGCAAAAGCCAATGGATATCTCTTCATAAAGAAGATGGATGCTTTCTCATGAATGTGAGGTTATTGAAGCTTACAGAGAAAACCCACAATTTACTTTTTCCTCGTTTCAACCCAACCCGTATTACACAATATGCCAGTTCTTTATGCAAATCAATGCAGAGTTTGCAAAAATTAAAACCTTTAAAAATTTTGGACTGTCTAGGATATAGAAAATGTTTATAATTCACCCTACTGTAATACAGAATATGTTATGTGTTATAAATAAAGGTGCACACATATATGAGGGAGGGCCCCAAAATGGAATTTATTTATAAAATTGTGTATTTATTATTACATGTTTAAACTTCAGTCGCCTTCAAAGTTCTCTCCATTTGATGTAATATACCTATTGAGACATTTTTTCCACTGCTCAAAACAGCTTTCAACTCATAAATGTTCATGCTTTTAACTGTTTTTTTGTTTCACCTCTTCCACATGGGCAAAATGTTTCCCTTTGAGGACTTTTTCATCCAGAGAAACAAAAAAAAATATTGCTTGGGGAGAGATCAGGTGAATAGGGAGGGTAGGGCATGGGAGTCACGTCATTTTTTTTTTGTCAAAAATGCTGACCACTCAGTGCCATATGGGCAGTGAGTAATTACCCATTATGGAATGGGCAAATGCATTGAAAGCGTCTTTAGAAAAATTCACTTATGCCAAAAGCGACCTCTCACAACAATGGCAGCTGGTGCACTGATACAGATGGGTTTCTAGAATACTCACCTAGAGAGGAAAGCCTGTACTACAAGGAAATACACCCTTCAGAAAATAACTCCTTTTTAGTGTGTGGGGGTCCTCCCTTGTTTATGGTCTATGAAGCAGGGAAATTAAACTATTTTGGGAGAATAGGTTACAAAAGCCACCACTCAAGCAATGACATATGAACTGGATCCATCTGGTGGAAAAGGACGTAAGAATAGTTCAGACAAGGGACAGTAAAGGGTAGAGGTTTAGATTGCAGAGGGATTTGAACCCAAGGTTAGAGAGACTTCAGGAAAGGGTTGAAGGCAGTGTAGTAGGCAATATAGTTGAGAACAGGGATTGGTCCTTGGAGATACAGGCTCAAGATTTTGACTCTGATCCAAATGAAGGTAACAATCTTAAAAGATTTTGAGCAAGAGGATAACAATTGCAATCAACTGGGGCTCGACCACCTACCTAGAACAAATGAGTTGGGGGGACAAGAGGCGCGAAGAATGGCAGCAAGACAAAAGATTCTGATCAAGCTGCAAACTTTATTTTTCTGAACTGGGTATATATATAGGGGGGGAGGGAGAGGAAGGAGATTAGGTTGCTTGCTATTGGCTAGCTTGAGACAAAGAAGGGCCCGCTTATTGATTACTTGGGTGCAACTGGTACTCGTGGACACCTCATGTGCCTGTAGCCGATTGGCTTGGGGAGCGCGTGCACACCTCATGTGCCTGTAGCCGATTGGCTTTGTGGAGCGCACAGGTTCCTGTAATCAATGCAATGTTTTTAGCTAGAAGCCAGGTGTAAGGTTCCCAACAAACAATTAGAGTCAAGGCTACGCAATAGCAAAACTAATCTCATTTCAATAGAAAGACAGGAAGAGGACGTGGATGGGGTCAGAGCCTTGATGAGACCAGTGGTTAGCTGTTTGTATGAAAAGCAGTTACTGAGCACCAATTTGTTCTGAGGGCTGGGCAGGATCAATAATATTGAGAACTGTATTAGTTTCTTACAGCTGCCATAATAAAGTACAAACTGGGTAGCTGAAAATAACAAAAAGTTATCTTCTCACAGTTCTGAAGTATTGGGGAGAGCCTTTGCCTTCTAAAAATCCTCTGGGGGAGGATCATTCCTTGTATCTTCCAGCTCTGATAGTCCTAGGCTTCCCTTGGCTTAAGGCAGCACTACTCCAATTTCCACCTTTGTTTTTCACATAGTTGTTTTTTCCTGTGTTTCTGTCTCACTTTCTCATCTTGCAGGAGCCCCAGTTATATTGGATTAAAGCCTACCCTAGTGGCCTTATTGTAACTTGATCACATTTGCAATGACCTATTTTCAAACAAGTTGCATTCACAGGTATGAGAGATCAGGATTTTAACGTATCACCTTGGGGGATACAATTCAACGCCGAGTGGGAAGCCATTAGGGAAGGTGAAGCCTAATGGGAAATGGATGGTGAAGCCTAATGGGAAAGGCAATACCAGGGCAGAATTTATCTATAATATACAGGTAGAGGAAAGAGGAGTCATAAAATAATCCTAGGCTGGGTGGGGAAGAAAATATAAAACCCATAGAGTCAGACATTTGGGATTGGTAGAAGAGGAAAATTAGGTGATTGCAACAATGTGACTCTAATATCAGTGAAGTTTTGATTGTGTTTGTGAACTGACCCGAGCTTGAAAGGTTAATTCAGAGATGGATCTGACAGGGGATTGGCCAAACTTCTAGTCAGGCCAGGAAATAGAGTCCTCCATTGTAGTTGGGATTGGCGTTAGACACATAGACAGATGTGGTAAGTGGGAACCAAGGACATAAAATGGGTGAGAGATTGGGGCTTTGAAATAATACTAGACATAGCTCTAGGCATGAGACTGCATAAAGCTGTTACGCTGCTGGATTCCTGCATTCCCATATGCTGTGCCTCATCATGGAAGGACAGTGGGCTCTGTGAAATGTTTTATGAATGCTATTCACTTCAATAACAAAAATATTTGTACATGAATTATACAAATAGACTTGTATAATTTACATAATAATATTCAGATTATTTGCCTTTGCTACTGTATAGACTATGGATTAGTGATTAAGATTTAAACTGGTAACAGAGCACCAAATAGATCAAAATTAACTTATACACCTATGTACACCACACGTTTATATAGATTTTGAAGTAATTACCATGTAAAAATATACATCATTTCGAAAATACTCTCACAATCAGTTGGGTATGTAGCTCTTTAATTAAAGAGAGGTCGAGACTATGAAAGAACAGATGAGTCTCTGGGACATTGAGTATAAGAGGAGAAAGCTTGAGGCAGATACTTGAGGAAATTTGCCTTTAAAGAATACATCATAATTATGAAGAAAAGTTAGGCAAGGAGCCCAAGAAAGAATGAGTAGGGCTGTAGATAAAAAAACAAAACAAAACAAATCCTCTACTCTAAGTAGAGGAAAAATAACTTCCAGGAATGAATGGACAGGAATACCAAGTTTTGTAGAGAGGTGAGATGCATGAAGATTGGGAAGTCTATTTTGGATTGAGGAGGAGGAAAATTCTCATGACCTTCAAGAGAGAATTTGCTGTAAACATGAGAAAGAGTCTCAGAGTATGAGTATCTTATGTGGGTGAGTGACAGCAAAGAGTAGACTGGGTTGGCAGACAGCATGTAAGTGGTGGCTTGTAGGAAAAGAGATTTTGATTTCTCATGCCTGCCCTTTTTTGCCAGGCATGAGAGTTAGCTGGACTGACGTGACAATGTGGGCTAAGAATAAAAAAGAGGGAAAGTCTGAGGCTGAGACCAGGTAAGGGAGCCTGTTTAACACTATGAATAACATTAACTTATTTGGGCTTTAACACTCAGAATTTAGTAGGCAGTTAACAATATTGACCATAATGAAAATTAATAAATATATATGTTTATTGATATGCATTTTCTCTTTCATTTTTATGAGGCACATATTTGTTTTAAAATATTATGTACAGGGTGGGGCAAAAGTAGGTTTATAGTTGTGAGTAACCAAAACTGAGTTTATTTTTATTATTTAAAATTTATTGTATTATTTTCCATACAAAAAACTGTAAGCTTACTTTTGTCCCACTCTGTATTTCTCAATAACTACTAATTGAAGTAAATTTCTTTTTGAAGTATTTTCAGTCTGTTTCCAGTGCCAATCTAGTTATTAAATTTTCTTAAGAAACAGTAAAGTTGATTTCACATGATAATATGCAAAATATGGGAGTAGTCTTCAGGAAATAAGTTGTTTTCTTGGGAGCAGAGCTGGTGTAGATTATTTTGGAATACCAAAGTCCAGTCCTTAACTATACTTATAAATGTAGTAAAAATATTTAGTAGGCTATTAAAAAGTATGAAATACAGTATGAGTGCTTTGGATGGGCAAAAAAATGTTTATGATATTTTTTGCTAGATATGAGATGATGCATTATAATTTCTTTACAATGACTATTGAAATCAGTATTATTTCCTTGTTTTAAAAAAGCTCAAAGATTTATATGATCTGAAGAGAGACCAGAGTATGTATTTCCTTGTTTTTAGACATGACTTCAAAAAATATATATATATATATATATATATACATATATACATATATATGCTGTATGCAATACTTCCCTAGGACATGCATGATGGCATTTATGTGTATTTATATCACTATGTTTGCCTATGTTTTGTATTTATACACAATTCTAACATATTATTTCCTATATCTAGTCGTACAATGACACATTTGTTCCATCATGATTTTTTTTTAAATTTGGAGGCCATATTATTGCTTGTGAGGTAAACAGACATTTTAATTTTAAATGTTTTGTTTCTTTTTGATTGCTAATATCTATTTGCACTTACTTTACACATTTATTAGGCCTTCGATCCAGGCTGAACGATTCATTACAGAAGAGTTAGAGCCATTATTTCCAAACAACTTTCTTGGAATTGTTCCTTGAACATTTCAATGTTATTAAAGAACAAACATCAAGTTTGTAGTAACTAGTAATAGTGTCACATGTGGGCATAGGTAACCAGGTTCTTGGCGATTGAGGACAAAGAATTGAACTGAACATACAGAATTTACAGCATAAAGAAAAAGAGAAGATTTATTAAGCAATAGTATACTCCACAGAACATGGGAGTGGGCCAACTCTGATCAGAGATTGCTCTCATGGGCTGGAGGGATTTTATTCTTATAGGGCAGAAGCTTCCTGGCTAGTTTTTGGCGAACTTCTATTGTGCATGTACAAGTAGTTGCATTTCAAACCTACTGTGCATGTGGTCTCCCATTTTTTTCTGGATTGGCCGCCAGGGAAGGGGTTCCACAATGTTACCTAGTTGACACCCCCTTCTCCTGGGGTCCCCCTGTACTAGGTTTGCCTTTCCCTTCACCAGAGAATTATAGCTCTCCATGTTAGAGACTGGTGAAAAGGAAAGGAATTATTTATTCAAGTTATATAGACTTAAGAGTAATGACTTAATGTCTTCATCAAAATCCCAAAGTCCCTTAAAACACCCATAAACACAATCCTACTTTCCCCCTTTGCTGGGTCCAAGATACGGTATCTCAGGAAAAGAAATAGAAAGCCACATGGTGATTCTCTGCCAAAGCCTCCGGGTGGTTCTCTGCTAAAACTACATAGTGATTCTCCCTCACATGGCTGCAAGAGTCCATATTCTGGCCAAAAGTGTATAGTTCTTTCTTCAATGGCTGCCACATCTGAGTTTAAATCCCTGTGCCAGTCTTCCTCTGCAGTCCCATTTCTGACTCCTCCCACAATTGGCTACACCTGTCAGGACTCCCCTATCCTTTTAGCTTTACTGGGCTGCCATAGTGAGTCTAGGCAGGTGTGGCCCCAAGGCATGGAGCCAATCATCTCCAAGCTCTCACACAGGCACTGTAATGGGGGCTGGGGGGTTGCATTGAAGGGAGAAGCCCTAGGAGACCTTTGCTCACCCAAGACCCCAGGTGCCATAGGAGGACCATAAGGCCATCTGGAAAAAGCAAATAGCCGGATAGTCACTAGGACTGGGGCTAGCACCCCTGCAGACAGAACCAATTTTCACATTTAGCCTTTGTACTCTGCTTCTGCCCTGTAGATAGAACTAATTACCGCATTCTGCTTCTGTATCCCGCTTTGCCACGTAGACAGGAAGACCCCTAGGCTATATAAACCCCCAAGAATCCTTTGTTTGGGGCTCAAACTTTGGAGACTGACTCTTATGGGCTCTTGCATGTTAATAAACCTCGTACTCCAGAATATCTCAGTGTCTGGTTGCTTCATTTTCCTATAACAGCCTCCCAGTTAGTTACATCTTGGGTGGAAGTCACTCCCATCCCCCTGGCTCAAAACATGGCCACAGCTATTTAACATATCTATGAAACCAGTTAAAGGTTATAGATATGTTAAATGACTATTCTAGAAGTTGTCTGTGAAACTATTGCTATGCAAAACAACTCAATGGCCCTGCTCCATGCGTCCCATCACCCAGCTCAGACTAGTGGGGGTGAGGACATCTCAAATTTTTACTATTTCCTGGACACACTGAGTTCTGGACCCCATTACAAATCCTTCTTTTGGGGGCCCCCTGGCTGCACCCTCCTACAATAGTAACTCATATCTGCATGGAACTTTATAGTTTATGAAAATGAACATTTCCTCAAAGGAGTTTTCTACTTGAACTTTAAAATATCTATGTAAAAAAAATTTGAAATAAGCACAGCAATAGTTTTTGTGGACCTTATTTTAGCAATAAGGAGACATGGTCTCCAGGACGTTCAGGATTACAATTAATGTCCCACCTGATATGGACACTGGCCTGCAGTGTCCATGTCATTATGAATGAAATGAGACATTCACATAGACTACCAAGTCTGGTGGAGGAAAAGGGACAGCATAGATTTTTCTCTCAAGGGGAGCAAAAGCCTCAGCCCTTGCTGTGACTGGTCTTTATTGGGTTTCTCTGCACATTACAAGATGGTCGTCATTTACTATGCACAGGTTTGCTTTAGGTGATTACCTTTTACAGAAAACAAAGGGGCCAGTGATGCTAATCACATCACAGAAGAGGGATATTTGCAAATGAAAAGGGCAAAAGTGGTCTAACCGGTTACACTGGTCCTAGGAAGGTTTAGCATGGTTTCTAGGAAGTTACTTTGAAGTAAATGTTTGCCACAAATCCAGGTGAGGAAGTTTTTAGCAAAAAGCAAGACTCAGAGCAGCCTAGGTATATAGCAGGCCTGATCCTCCATGGAGAACCTATCTGTGGGTGTGGGTCCTGTGTATCTTCCAGTGGGAGCTGGGCCCACACCATGCAGAACGGTGTCCTACATCACCCAAATTCTTGCTACTTATCTTTTCCACTTGGTAAGCCTATTTGTTGCCTTCTGCCAGTATATGAGCTGTTTGTTTCATGGGATAAATTTCTTTTTTGCCTAAAAAGTAAGGTATTTTCTTTGGTACATGATAAATATTATTATTGCTATAATTGTAATTGTTATTTCAATAGTGCCTCTATTGTATAATTGTTCACATCTTGATTTTGCTACTTTTTAGTGGCTAATCCCCTTAGCTCCTTGGAATTTTCATTAAAATATATTGAAAACTGGGTCGCTTAATACAACTGAACTGTATTTTCTCAGAGTTCTGGATGCTAGAAGTCTGAAAATAAGGTGTTAGCAGGGCCAGAATTTTACTGAAGCTTTAAGTGGAGGATCCTTTCTTGCTTCTTTTTTTGTCTGGTGGTTGCTATCAATTTTTGTGTTCCCTGGCTTATAGATGAATCACTTCAACATATGATTCCCTCTGTGTGTCATATTGTCTTTCCTCTTTTCCATTTTCTGTTTCTAAATTTATCTCTTTTTGTAAGAGAGGTAAAAGCCATTATTTTTCAAACACCAGTCATTGGATTAGGGCCTTCCCTACTGTCATACAACCTCAACTTTGTTTTGTTAGATTTTTTTAAACTGAGGTATAACTGATGTATAACACCTCAGTTAGTTTCAGGAATACAACATAATATTTTGATATGTATATATATTCTGTAATAAAATTTACAAAAAGATTAAGATTAAAATTAAGATTAATGTCCATCATCTTAATTTAAGACTTCATCTTAAATTGATTATATCAGATAAGACCCTTTTCCCAAAAAAGGTCACATTCTGAGGTTGTGGATAAACATAAATTTTTGGTGGATACTATTTAACCTAGTATATTAAATTGCATTACATTATTTTAATTTTAATTTTTTAGTTTAATCATTATTATATATTTTTTCATTACCATTTGGTCTCCTTGTTACCGAACAAGAGGTCCAAGGGAGGGGCAATACAATATTTGGCCCACCTAGGGATGCCCAAAACTGCTACAGAACAACAGGGGCCCCTCCCAAAAACAAAATACTAATATCTACTGGGCTCTTCTGTCCGCCACCAATTGGAAAGACATCTCTCAATGCCAGAGATTCGTGAAAAGGAAACAAAATGTTTATTTAATGCTATTCAGGCCTAATGCCTCCACTAAAATATCAAAGTCCTTTAGGGTATACACCTACACCCACACAGGGCTCCCTTCTCCCACTGTCCCAACTCCGGGTACCGTAAATCAGGAAAAGAGCACACGTCTGTGTGTGTTTCAGGCCGCTGGCACCGTCAGCTGTGTCACTGTGTAGGCAGGATCTCTCGTTAATCCAATCATGTGGTACCCTTTCATGGTCCACTGGCAAGAGTTCTTTGTACCCAGTTCCAGTCCAAGTCTCTTGCTTTCCAGGCCACTCGGCCAAAGGGGGCACCCCAAAGTCACGCAGGCCTCTTCTACCGAAGCTGCAGGGGTTCCCACTCCACCAAAAGCATGTGGCTTTCTTCTTCACCTGGCTGCAGGGATCTCCATTCTGGCAAAGCTGCGTGGTTTTCCCTTTCACCTGGGCAGTTATCCCCTCACGTCCTGGAGCCCATCTTTTCCAAGCCCTCAAACAGGTGCTCTCCCTCAGGGGCACAGCCCCTAGTTTCCTCTTGGGTACCAGCTACTCCTTTCTCCCTGGTTCCAAACTTGGCCACAGCTATTTAACATATCTATGAAACCAGTTAAAGGTTATAGATATGTTAAGTAATCATTCCAGAGGTTAGCTGCAAAACTGTTGCTATGCAAAACAGCTCTCAATGGCCCTGGCTCCATTTGTGTCTTCCCCCTGGGGGGGTGGTGAGGACATCTTACATGACTCTCCAATATTCCTGTACACTTTGAATTCTGGACACCATTCCAAATCTTTTTTTGAGGGCCCCCCTGCTTGGCTGCACCCTGTATTACCCTTATATACCCCTCCCAGCAATCAGCACACTTTTTTCCATGAGTCCTTTTTCCTTTTTGCTCAATACCTCTTCCCCCAAAGTCCCCTCTACCTGTCATCTGTTCTCTATGAATGAATCTGTCTGTTTTGCTTTTTAGTTCAGTTTATTCATTAGATTTCACCTACGAGTGAAATCATATGGTATTTGTCTTTCTCTGCCTGGCTTATTTCACTTGGCATAATGTCCTCCAGATCCATCCATACCGTTGCAAAGGGTCAAATTTTCTTCTTTTTTATAGCTCAATAGAATTTCATTGTGTAAATGTCCCATAGTTGTTTTATCCACTCATTATTGATGGACACTTGGGCTGCTTCCGTATTTTGGCAATTGTAACATTATTTTGGTATTTCAGTAATTGAGATATCGTCAAGAGTCTGTCCATAGATGGGCTTATGGGATCCAATAATGAATAACAATATACTAAGGTAACAATATACTAGCATAATCAGAATTATTATTAATAAATCAACCATTATTTGATCATCTTTGAAAAAGGATAGTGCAATCCTTCTTTCACTTTGTCACTTGTAATAAAGTTCTGAAGTATATTTAGAAATTTTGAGTTAGAATTATCGCTGATCCTCAATTATCTGCTTAGTAGATGCTTCTCACCTCATGCTCTTCCCAGCCATTCCTGCCACAGTTCCCATTCCCACTGCCCACACACACCAGTTATACCTGGTCCTTTCTCCAAATAACTGTGTCAGCCTCAGGCACATTCCACTCTCTGCACTGGGGTTGTGGGGAGTGAACATGAGTTAGATTATACACTTCCCTTTATTCACTATTTCCTAGCTTGTTTAATTGTCTACAATGTTCAGACCTTCTAGATAGATTATTCCACAGTGATCCTCCTCTCTATTTAGGGAAAATTCAATTCTTGTCACCAGGGATGAAGAAACCAAGAACCTGAGGACCCATTTCCTAGTATTCCACTTCTTGAATTTTGGCAGGATTAACAGCAGGATTAATGATAGGGTTTCAGCAACCAGTCCAAGGAAAGCTAAGCACTCTACCATCTTTACTCTCCTTGATGGCTGATGTATAAAATAAGGACATTTTTATTGCCAAGTAGAAAAACTTTTGATTAATCTCTCTCGCTCTCTCTTTCACATACACACACACACACACACACACACCCCTAATGACTGATGATAATTCTCAGAGGCAATTTATCCTAGTATACATTTTTATGAAGGCAAAATTATCATCATCAACCCTTTTGTTCAAAGAAAATAGAGTTTATAATATCATGGAGACCTAAAAGAAAGCTCTTTTTTTATTTTACCTTTGTTTTTCAGACTGTTCCTTTGGGCCAATTTAAAAAAATGAGTCCATTTGCTAACCTGATCACTCTATTATGTTGGTCTGCTTTGCCCAGATTGCATTCCTTGCTGAGTTGTTCTCATACCATTCTCTATAAGAAAAAAACAATAGAAAGTTTAATGGCCATTCTAGCATACAATCATCTATGGTTTGAGGGTGGAGATAGTTGAGTTTTCTTCACGTTCTATAGCCATTTATCTTGGACTATGGTATTGGATGACCAGAGTCTGAGCTGGTTGCCTTTCTAAAGTAAGTAAACCCATTTACACTGTAGTGAAAGCTGCCTCTAGTTCATGGCCATTTTGTGGTAGGTCAGTGGCATCATTTTTATAAATGCATGAATAATGTAATCTATTTTGAGAACATCAGAATAAATGGCCATCTACAGCGGGCTCCATTCATTGAGTTCTGGAAGTTAATGATGCCTTATTGAAGGAACACTGCATGAAGCTCTTGACATATGCCTGGTGGTGTTACATAATTTCATAGTCCACAAACCATGATGATTCAATTTTCTCAGAGGTGCATTCATCTGTTTATGCCTGGTATTGATTCCTTTCCACTGTGTACTAATTTGGAGGTTATATTATTGTTTACGTGAGCCAGAAAAATGACCAAGAGGGAAAAGATAATACAAGGTGGGTGATTAAAACTATCTTCCAAATAAATTTGCAATTAAATGTATTCTTTGAAAATCTAGGTACAGGTTTGCTTTTTAAAATAGAATTTACATATGTATCTTTACTCAGTGGATTCATTCATTCACAGGCACATAACAGATGTTGGTAAGCATCCACCCTTTATCAGGCACTGTGCCAGGCACTGTGCTGTACACAGAGGTAAATTATTAAAAGTCTTGCCACCAAAGACTTTAGAGTGTAGTTGAGTAGATAAGTCATGCAGCCTCCCATATCATAAAGCTCCTTGTAAAAGTCAATATACAGATATTGGAATTAATCAGAACATTACAATTCAGTTTAGGGTAACTAGGATCCATAATAAAGGCAGAGAAAATGCTATGAGGGTTCAGAGAAAAGAGAAAAACACACTCCTGAATGATTTGCCTAAATTGGCATAGGTAGATTTGTTCTTGCCCCCTCCCCAGAGTTTTATCATGTTTTCCATTTCTTCTGAAACTACACATTATTAAAAGGCTAAATACTGAATAACTTGGTTTATATAACATCTGGAAAAGGCAAAGATACAGTAAGCATCAATTTTTACAGCTGAGGTTAGGCAAGGGGTAGACTACAAAAGGAACCAAGGGAACTTTTCTGGGGTGATTGACTGTACTATATCCCAGTTGCAGTGATAGTTGTACTACAATGTGCTTGTTAAAATTCTTACAACTGCATACTTAAAAAAGGATTAGTTTTGCTGGATGTTAATTTTACCTAAATAAACCTGAGTTTCACTTCAAATCTTTGCTTTCATTTAATTAAAAAACATAGACAATTTTTTCTTCTCTTTTCCCACCAACTTCCTTAGTTTTGCATTTTGGACCTTCTAACTAAAATTCAAAAATTATTATTAGGCATGAAAAAGAGACTTTTCTCACTCCTAAAAGTCATAGAGGCAAGGAATTATGATGACCTAAGCATGTTATATATAGGTAATTCAGATTTGTAAACTGAAATGGAGATGGCTAAAATAATAACCACTCACCTCAAATAGCACTAACCTAGTTATTTAAGTATCACAGGGTAAAAGTAGAATCTACAAAGATACATTTTATTGCATTAGTGAGCTGACCTAAGCCAATTCTACCACTCAACACTGAAATTGACTTTCTGGTAAGGGCTACATATATTGTACTGTCTGGCATTTTAGAATGATTAAGACAATAAAAAATTAGCTGTTTTTTTTCAGCCATAAAAATAAGGGAGTTTTCATGCATGGTTAACTCATAGCTAAAGGATTACAACCATATTTTTCAAGATTAGTGGTATCGAGATCTGTAATTTATAGTGGGCATTTGCTGTTTAGAAAAAAAAGTTCAGTGCTTTGTTTCTTTGCAGAAAACTGGTCAAATAAAAAGAAAGACAGTACTTCTCAGTTCTTTTGATGTGATCTGGGTGTATACTTGGAGATAGAAGGATTTTCAACACTAAATTTTAGTGCTCTGTTCCGTACTACAGATTTTGTATTTTAAAAAGGCCGGGGAAATCGTTTTCTCTTTTTGAAGGAGACTTTTCTAACTCCTAAAAGACATCATAGAGCTGTTGAATGAACCCTGGGTTAGAATTCCAAAAACATATATTCACAACCTAGCTCTGCCGTGAGACTGGCTGTTTGACACTGAGGAGGAGGTAAGGAAAGTATTATTGCCTCAGCTTGGTTTTTCTTTGACTGATCTGTAAATAAGCAGGAAGTTGGACTACATGACCTTTGAGGGTGTCTTCTAAGTTGAAATATGTTTTTCAATGTTGTTCTATATATTATTATACTGTGATTTTTCATGAAAACAGTTTTCCTCTTTAAATTCTATACTTTTGACTATTCATACTTTTTCTACTAGGATGACTTGTGTTTATTACTAATACTTTCCTAGGCACTAAATTTAGTGTCATTTCCTGACCTTCCATGACTCTTCCCAACCTTGAAAACTGCCATGTGTTACAATTAACAGAAGCCTAATATACTAGCAAGTACCCAGGCTTTCCAAAGCTTGCATTCAGCTCTACTCAAATAGTGTGCTTCAGCCCCTTGGCATGCTAGCTTTTAGAATTAACTGAGATTTCAGAATTTAGAACACAAGGCTTTAAAGAATAAAAACACTTTCTAAATTAACAGTAAATTGTGTATATTTTTATATATTTTTCTGAATGAGGTGGTCATTTAGTTTTGAAAGCTTCAGCTCTCAGAATGCCTTGTAAGAAAGAACAATTGGTTTATTGGTGAGATTATGGGGAATACTAAAGAGCTAGAAAAAATAGAAAATTCAGAGCTAGGACTATGAAATCATTAAAAAATAAATAATTACAATTTTGGAACTATCAGATTTGAGCAAATATGAGATTATTTCCCATTCAATTTCAGTTCAGACTGAATTATTTTATGTGGCAGTGTTTGACCGTCTGCATCAATAGTGGGTGTGATGTAGTAAGAATGCTTTGTGTTATTGGATTCTGCTCTGGAAAAACACAAGTATAGAGAAGACTTCCCTAAAGTTTTTTTCCACTCCACTGCAGTTCACCTAAATTATTCTAGATATTTTTTACTTCCCAACTCTGAAATTCTCAGGGAACAATTCTACACTGTGCTTGTTACAAAAACAATTTCCCCCCTTTCAAAGTTCCTAATAAATTGAATACCTCCTGCTTCTGTTTAATCCTATTTCTTCTTGCTAAGTCTTGAGTGGGCGTACAGAAGGGAAGGAAAGGATCACCATTCTTTCAGAAGTGATCCCCCACACTGTAAAGCAATCTTGGGAAAATGAATACTTATGTGGCAACTTGCAAACTTTGAGCTTAGAGGCAGAACAATTCAAAGGAAAAGAGAAAACTGCCTAGAGCAAGGGATATAAAAGAAAGAATAAACAAATGGGACTATATCAATTTAAAAAGCTTCTGTATGGCTAAAGAAAACATCAGCAAAATGAAAAGGGAACCAACTGTACGGGAAAATATATCTGCCAATGACATCTCAGACAAGGGTTTGATCTCCAAAATATATAAAAAACTCACACAACTCCACATAAGGAAGACAAACAGTCCAATTGACAAATGGGCAAAGAACCTGAACAGATACTTCTCTAAAGAGAACATACAGAGAGCCCAGAGACATATGAAAAGATGCTCAGCATCACTATCCCTCAGAGAGATGCAAATTAAAACCACAATGAGATACCACTTCACACTGGTCAGAATGGTCATCATAAATGAATGAAACAAGTGCTGGCAAGGTTGTAGAGAAAAGGGAACCCTAGTGCACTGTTAGTGGAAATGCAGACTGGCGCTGCCATTGTGGAAAATAGTATGGAATATTCTAAAAAAAACTGAAAATGAAACTGAAATGAATCCAGCAATTCCATTGCTGGGAGTATACCCTAGGAACCATGAAACACCAATTCAAAAGAACCTGTGCTCCCCAATATTCATAGCAGTGTTCTTTACAACAGCTAAGTGCTGAAAATAGCCTAAGTGCCCGTCAGTAAATGAGTGGATCAAAAAACTGTGGTACATTTAGACAATGGAATACTATGCAGCAGAAAGAAAGAAGGAGTTCCTACCTTTCAGGACAGCATGGATGGAACTGGAGAGCATTATGCTAAGTGAAATAAGCCAGGTGGTAAAAGACAAATACCATATGATCTTACCTTAAGTGGACCCTAACCAACAAAACAAACAAGTGAGAAAAATAGAACCAAAGACATGGAAATAAATAATAGACTCATAGTGACCAGAAAGGAGTGGAGAAGGGGACAATGAGGGAAAGAAGGGGAAGGGTTAAGTCAAGGAACTTGTATAAAAGACATATGGACAATGACAATGGGGGGAAGGATAGGATGTTGGGGGTGGGAAGGGCAGGGGAGAGTAATGGGAGAAAAATGGTGACAACTGTAATTGAACAACAATAAAAACATTTAAAAGAGAGAGAAGAATAGAAAATATAGAAGCCAGTTTCAGAATTAATTATTGCATTGTCAGTTAACAGTTTAGGAAAGCAATACAAGTTTTGGGAGTCTGACTAAGGGATATGCACCTACTAAATTGTTCATAAGATACATGGAAAATATGAAATAGAACATGGTCAATAGGGAAAATTGGCAGGATAATATTCTGGAACAAACAGAGTGTTGGGAGGAAATTCAGGAAGTCAGAGAATTTAATGTTTCAGAACCATAAATGCAATAAGGTGGTTGATATAGCTTTAAAAAAAGAAGAAATCTGTAGTAGAAATAGGCAAGGCCAGGAGTTTGAGTACTACACATGGACTTGCTGAACAAAATTCAAATTATACTACATTTCTTTCATCTTGAAGGAATTTGGCTATGGCTGTGATGAATGTCACATTTTCTTTACTAAAATCATAAAATGAAACCACACAAAGCAAAAGGCTCTGGCATAATTATTATGTGCATCATTAATCTGTCCATAATTAGAATCCCCTTATTCCCCATGTCATAAGCTGGTTATGTATTACACAGTGTGTAATGGCTGAGCATCAGTGGAAAAACTGGCAGGACTACAAAGCTTTTCTTATCTTTTCTTTTTACTGTAGCCAACTATTCATTTACAAGGTGGTTCTAGATCTATGGTGCAACCCTCTTGGTACAACTCTTGTTATATAAATAATCTTTTCCACATTTTCCATTTATCCTCTACTCATTTTAATGAGTGTTTACTTAATGTCTAATATGTTTTGGGCTCTCCTTTAGCCAAAGATAATTCCTAAATGCCATTGATTGATATTTTCAAACTCAGTTCTTTTATACATTTCTTAAAATGTCCTAACATGAAGCACCTTGAATCTTTATGATATAAAACATTTATTCACATGTCAATTCATTGTTAATTTAGTGATTTGGTAAATATTTACTGAATATGTACTCAATGCCAGGCACTGCTGTGGTAGGAGAAACCCAACAAGGAGCTGAAGAGCAATGTTTCTGGCACTTGTGGTGGTGCTTGTGCTCATATCAACGATTGAGGCTTGAACCTGGGACAAGATTTAAAGTGTTGGTTTGATATGCCAACATCTGTCCACAAGGTATCCAACCATGTAATATGAAAAATACAGACATGTATCGAAGAAGATGCAAGAAACAAGGAACACTGCTCATGCACACTCAATGGCATCTACCACCCCCACTGACTAGTACAGGGAAGTTATCATTATTCACACATGTGCATTCCTGTCCACACACCTTGGCTACCAGGTTACACTGGTGTCACACAAATCATTCTCATTATATTAACAATGTCTGTATTTTTTTCAGAAAGACCTTGTATGCATATGAATGAAAAAGAAAAAGAGAATGTAGTTGAATAAATATAGTGGCAATTTTGAGTTTCTTTAGCCCACACACTTGTAATTTAATTACTTGTCTCAATGAAACCGTGCCCAGGCCAAATTCACTATATTCTGTGGAATAGCTCAGACTCTTAGAGTAGAATAGTTGTTTTAAAAATATGCCAGAGTAAGTCATATTGACTAGAAATAGGTTTATGTTTCTTAGTCTCTGTATGGAAAGACGCTAAGCCATCTGATGGTTCATTCCATGTCTCTTTCCAAGATAGAGTTGCCTGCTATCAAGATATTTAATATTAGATATCCAATATTGTAATCTAAATACAGCAACATTTCATGCCTTCTAGCACAGAAATAGAAGAATATTAAGGTTCTGAGGGTAAAAGTGTCCAGAGCTTATCATGCGAGCACTGTAGTGAACTGTAGACCATACTTAATAAGTGACATGATCACAGGGTTGATCATCAGATATGTTTTCAAACCTCTCCCCTCATTAATAGTACATTTCTAGATAGCCTCAGTTTCTGTACTGGGAACAAGAATAATTATACCTAATTTTCAAGGTTCTTGTGAGAGATAAATGAGAATAACTTTGTGAAGCAACTAATCAAGGCTGTTTACCTTTCATCATTGAGCTATAATGAATTTACAAACATATAACAAAAAGGTTATTTGCATTGTTAAGGGGAGAATTGCTTACCTTGATATAGAATGAACCAAAACCTCTTTTTCCTTTTTGGGGGTATGGGAAGTAGGCATAAGTTTAAATGTTTGCACTTAAATTTACTGGAAAGTATAGGGAAAAGTCCGTTTTGTTAAAATGGAAGTTCTCTGAGAATGGGTGAGACCATAATTTACTGACTTCCTCATACAAATAATACATTGCTGTGCAACTCTAAGGCTTAAAGTGAATAGAATTTTTAATTTTTAGTATCCTCATAATGAAGAATATTGCTATATTTTATTTTTGAGTGTGTAAGATTAACCTCTAACCTAGGAGATTTTATACTAGTTAACTGATGCAGAGCATGTATTTGTGTCTGAGTCAGTGCATAAAGATACATAAATTACTTTCATTTTGTCTTAACACAGAATGAAAAGGGCCACACAGAGAGGATTAAAATGAAGGATGAAAAAAAATCCTTCAACATCCTGGCTGCTCCTTCTCTCGCCAGTTAGATCCATTTCTCTTTAAACATTTGGAAAAGGATAGAAGTTGTCATCACTCATCTATTGTTGGGAAATAGCCTCACATTAGCATCTAGGTGAGTTTGAAGAAAACAGTCTTCCTTTAGAAATAAACTATAATATTGCATCTGCCTGGGTATATATAGGCTTCTTAAAACTTTATTAAAAAATGAACACTTTACTGGACCAGCAACGCCAATGTCTGGTGCACATTCAGCATCTTATTCTTAGCTGACCACACTGTAAATAAGATAGAAGATGCAGCTCATGTAAGTGCCCAGTAAAAAGCTTATTTATTTTTTTAATGGGCAAAGAAGAATGCCAAGGAAATTTTTACATCTTGCCATGATGTTTAATGTGTCAAAATTTCAATTTGGATATTTTTACTTGCATTTCTTGAGGCAACAAAATAAATATACATGTTTCATTTACAAACAATGGCTTATTAGCTATTTATAGTCTTCATTTCCCAATCCAGGCACCAGAATTTTGTGATTAAAGTACCATTAAAGAACTCTCTGCTTCTTTTTTTTGTTGTTGTTAATATATGTGGGCCACTTGTAAGATACTACCCAGTTGTTCATGCCCAAAAAAGAAAAAAAAACAGTTACACTGCCACAATGGGAAATTAACAATGCAGGAAATAATCAGGCTTGGTTATAGATAATGCATTTAATGCTTAAAATAGCAGTTTGCCATCTATGTTTCATATCACACCAGATGGTTGGAAGAGCACAGGACATTTTTTTGTTTTGTTTTTTAAATATTATATGGGTACATACAAAAATCTGTTAACAGCATTGCACCAAAGAAAAAAATCTATAATTTATAATAAGTGAATGTCATATTGTCTTAATTTATATCGAGTGCAAAGCTAGTTTTATGTACTCAGCAAGTAAAATATTCTGTTCCATGAAATAGCAAAATTATGATATTAAGCTTTTCTAGAATATTAGGTAGAGACCATCTTTTGCATTCAGGGCCCAGCTTTAACAGGTTAGCTGAGCCTTCTGGGGTAAATTTCAGCTTTGGTTAAATTATTATTTCATAAGAAACATCATTATCATTCCAGTGAGAGAGTAAGACACAGTATCTGAAGGTAGAAATCATTGTTTACTTGTCATATTAAGACTATGCCCATGAAAGATTTAAATGTCCTGCTTTTTTGTAGACTGATAAGAACATTAATTAAGTTTTTTAACCTTCAATGTGTTAAAATAACTTCTGAGTGAAAATACAAGATTCACAAAATATAGCATTTCTTTTTAGGCTTTCTACATCAAACTGTGGGTAATATAGAACTACTTGTAGGGTAACACTGGAAACCCAAATTCATCTCATGGCCAAAAAAGTGATTTTTGCAGGACTTTTGGCAATACTTGGAGGCATTTTCTTTTGTTGCGGCTGAAGGGGTAGAGATGCTACTTGGCATCTAACAAATAGAGGTCAGAGATGCTGCTAAACATCCTATAATGACCAGGATCATCTCTCTCAAAAAAGGATAATTGGCTGGTCCCTGTGATGATTAGTTGTATGTGTCAAAATGTCTAGGTTATAGAACCAAATTATTTAATCAAATACTACTTCTAGGTGTTGCTATGAAGGTATTTTGTAGATGTGGTTAACATTTATAATCACTTGACTTTAAGTAAAGCAGAGACACTCCATCATATGGGTGGACAGCATCCAATCAGCTAAAGGCTGCAAGAGTAAGAACTGAGGTTTCCTAGAGTGGAAAACTAGTGGGATTGTTGATATATACATACAAATGAGGGTGTGAACTGCATGGGTCCACTTATACATAGATTTCATGAGTGGTTCAAACCCACATTTTTTAAGGACCAACTACGAAGGGGGACCCAAAAACCCAGAATTTATTTATTTAAAAACTATGTATTTATTCTTATATGTTTAAACCTTGGTCATCTTCAAAGTGATCTCCATTTGATGCAATACACCTATCCAGACCTTTTTTTCTGCTGCTCAAAACAGTTTTGAAACTCGTTGATTTTGAGTGCTTCTGCCATTTCTTGTTTCACCTCTTCCACATCAGTAAAACATTTCCCTGTGAAAACTTTTTTTTTTTTATCCAGGGAAACAGCAGCTACAAAAAAGTCACTTAGGTAGAGATCAGCTGAATAGGGAAGGCGGGTCATGGGAGTTATGCCATTTTTGGTGAAACACTGCTGAACACTCAGTGCCCAGTGTGGGCAAATGTGTTAATAAATTACCCACCTTGAAATGGGCAAACCATTGAAAGTATCTTCCAAAAAAAATTCACCAAAGCTGAATACAGCTTCTCACAACAACACCAGCTGGTACACTGATAAAAATGGGTTCCTAGAACACTCATCTAGTGGGGGAAGCCTGTACTTCAAGGAGCTTACCCTTCAGAAGATAAAAAGTTTTGGGGGGGGTCTTCCCTCTTATATAGGTCCTGTTGGTTCTTTTACTCTGGTGGACTCTGGTATGACTGAATGTAACATTTCAAAATTTCTATTTTGAAACTAATTTCCCAGGCTAATAGTATTTGATGGTAGGGACTTTGGGAGCTTTGGGAGGTAATTAGGTCATAAGGGTGGAATCCTTATGAATGAGATTAATGACCTTATAAGAAGAGATGGAGAAAGATGATCCCTCTCTTCTATGTGAGGACACAGCATGAAAGAGGCTGACCATGGAAGCCAGAAAGTGATCCCTCACCAAAAATGAACTGCCAACACATTGACCTTGGACTTCCAGTATCCAGGACTATGAGAAATTAGAGTTTGTCATACTAGCCAATGGTAATTGGTTATAGCAGCCCAAACTAAGACACTCTTTGATGGATACAGTCCCAAAAGCTAACAGTGCCAGGATCAAGAAATGCATGTCTAGGGACACATGTATACCTTCAGACTGTAAGAAGATTGTATAGAGCCTCAGAGAGCTTTTGTATTCCTGCAGCAGGCCACATACCCTAGGGTTTCCCAGAACCTTCTGTGAACTAACTGCACAGGGACCATCTTCTTCCTACTTCTTGCTATGGTTTTCTAAGCTCTGTTTATAGATCTAGGAACCTCATGGAATCTGGTTGTCTGTGTTTGAGGTCCTTGACTCTCAGTGAGGATACAGATATCGCTCCTCGCCACACTGAGGATGTTATCTCTTCTTTAGAAATAATAACTCAGCAAGCAGAAGGAGCTAAAATCAAAGCCCTCCCACCACTTTTATCTTCTTTTAATATTATGATTTCTATTCTTAAAACCTCTGTGCCACTGGTATAAAGGGTCCTCTGAAACAGACTAATGTGGCTTCTACATTTTGCTGTATGATTCATTTTAGAATAAAGAAACATAGCTCTTAATCCTTAAAGTTTGCATCATCCAGTGATTTTTGTAAAGAACAATCAGTTCTATACACACACAATTTACCACAATATTTGGAAATATGAGGGCATTATAAACTTTAAATTGATAGCTTAGGATGCTACATTAAAAAGATTAGAAACTAGTGAGATAATATTTATACCTTTGGGATTTTCCTTGAGTCGTGACTAAAAAGAGGAACCATCCCTGCTCAAATGAGAGGAAATGAATGCTGTTTTGTTTACTTTCTTCCAAGTTCTCCCACTGTCTAGGAGGAATCTGAAAGTGGGGAGGATGGGAACAAGAGGATCAAACATTTGTAATGTTTCTTTCATGGCAATCCATGATCTGCTCTGTCTTTATGCCAGAGGCACAGTCCTGACAGCTGCCTGTCCTGGTGGACACGAGCCTCTATGGATCAAAGCCTGGCTGTCAAAGGGCCTTCTTGTGGGTTAAAGGCGATTGGCCTTCTCTAGCTCAGTGACCCACTTGGAAACAGAAATGTAGTTTTCCTTCAGGCTACCCCCAGCTGCCAAAATGAGTAGAAAGCATTGAACTGGCTAGCGATGAGTGTGGCCTGGGACCTGGGACCAGGATCTTGCCGGAACCTGCCTTGTGTGGTGGGACAAGGGCTCAGCCAGTAAGGCTCCTGGATGGGGAAGTGCAGGCCCTCTCCTCTGTGGCTTGTTGACTCGCTTTCCAAAGGCATCGCATCCTCCACAAAAAACATTTCTTTCATGCTTTTCCCCGTCCCTGGGTGTCATCCAATTATCACTCCCACACACTCTTTGCAGCTGTACTTCATGGATAATGAACATTTTTGTCTTATTGTTATATGAGATCTACAAACATGAAAACCACCTGGTAATTTATCAAGAATTTTGAATAAAAATATGCAGTGAGGATCCAGAGTAACTTTGGAGGTGACAGGTGCCAGCAATGGGGCTTCAGTTCCTTAGGTGTGAACTGTGTGAGCTTAGCCACAGCTTCAGGGGGGCAGGGTGTTTTGTGAGAGAATAAAAATAAAATATTCAATTAATTTTGTTTTCCAATTCTGTTCCAAAAGGACTTCCTGCAAGTAGCAGGTAGGTGAAAATTATGCACTGTGCTTTGAGCCAATAAGTCGACAGGGGAAAGGGCTGGTGCAGGAGCAGGAAGTAGATTGTATAATTCTAGGTGACTAACCCTCCAGTGTACCCAAGGCTGAGGCATTTTCCAGGACCTTATGCTCGAAATGAGACAGTGTCTGGTTAACCAGAACAACTAGTCACCCTATAACCATTTCCACTATTTGCAGAAGGGAAAGTTTATATCCCAGTTTAGATTAGATCAAAGGCAGTTTCTAAACAAGGTAGTTTTATGATGAGAAGATTTTTGCAGAATGCCTCCTGGAGATCCTTGGGATATCACTAATAACTTTTAAAAAGCTCAATCACTGAAACAATCACAGCTTGCTTGTAAGTTCAGAATTTCTGTATCACATAGCTGAATATTTTCATAGGCCTTAGAAAAATTCTGATGAAAAGCTGCACACGTCCAGTTCTGAGAGAGAAAGAAAAATAATTTGCAAGAGCTGTAAGCATGTGTTAATTGGTAGTGATGTTTGTATTTGGTTCCCATTCCTCGAGTCTGTAGAAAAAACAACAGGCAAGCACAAATCAACAAGTGCAGTCAGAGGAGGAAAGTGGTCAGAACATACTGTTTTGCTTTGAAAGGATAAATCATCAATTCATGGGAAAGGAGCAGAGGGTCAGCGGGAGGGTAATCTAGTTAAAGGTGAAATAATATTAGCCTGACTGCCCAGCTATGCATCCTTTTTGGAAACAGAACAGCTGTACCAAGGCCCAAGCAGGAGATTAATAAGGCAGAAATCACAATAGCATGTATGCATTGCTTTACAGTTTGCAAAATCCTTTCACCTTAATTTTCATTGGTCCTCACAAAATATCCTGAGAGTAGATAGTGTAAAAATAGTAACTTGTTCATGGAAATGAGGACACCACTATGCACGGCTAAATAACCTGTATAAGATCACTCAGTCAATTAAATAAGAGAACAAGAACTGCTCCTTTGGTCTTCCAGGATCTACTACACAAAGGAGTTCTTCGGACTTTTTAAAGTTTGCCGAGCGAATACAAAACCACGGGAAATTTATAGGATTTGAACCTTGATATATATCTCTATCTTCTCAAGTTAAAGAGTAAGAATAAGGAAAGGGACAGTTTCACATCGGAGAAAGAACCATAGCTTAAAATGGAAGTCAGGCTTTGCCAATACTCAGTTGGTGACCTGGAACAATGATTCAATCTCTGTAAACATCAATTTCCTTGTTTGAAAAATATGCATAATTATAACTTCTGGAAAGTTGTGAAGATTAAGATAAAGTGGGTGAAATGCCAAATTTGACATGTAAAGTGTGGTTAACTATTACTATTCTTACCATGATGACTAATGATAATATGACAAACAAACATAAGTGTGGACAAGTTAGTTGAAAATGACTGCCATGGTAACAGGAGAAACCCTGGGTATCCGGCTGGAGATTCTGGCTTTCTTGGGCACTTGTTTCATTAACACACAGCATTCCCATCCAGCCTAAACAATTTCCTCTAAGAGGGAAGAATACAAGTTCCTTGTGTGGCCTCTAATTACCTAATAAGGAAACATCAGAGTCTTTGAAAATGAAATGTCAAACCAGCAGGACCAATAGGTGAATGTGACAAATAACAATGACACTAATACTCGTGAAAGTCATTGTGACATTCAGATGAGCCCTGTAATGAAAATGGTTCTGTCTGTCAGACTAGACACAGAGTTAGAAGTCAGCCACAGGAAAAAAATTAAATTCAGTCACTCGTCAGCTATGGAAAACATTACCTATTTTATTCTCTATTGTATTTGAATATAGGTAGCAATGACCACATTGGTTCCTTCATAGGCTCTATTTTAATGAATTAGCACTGAAGATCTCTTTGTATGCTTTTAATTTCATCCAGCTCTGACACTAATGAACAATCAGGATTACTTTTAAGTAAGAAGTAATCAGATATATTTATTTGCCTTATCTCTCCTGTTTCCTTAAAATCCTGGAAACAGAATGTGACTTAGAAAGTTAACTGGCCAGTCTCATTCACTGAAGAAAGATGGTTGATTTCTCCAAATTTCTAATGGGCTTTATGATTTGTATGGTGCATATTTAAAGCAAATCTCAAGAAGATTCATTGTATAGTATTTTGTATTATAAGATTTGTTTACATAATGAATACTTTCAAGCCTTCTCCTACCCAATGAAAAAGAAAATACAGTGTTAATTGGTTAGGTATGAAAATCTTCTCACAATGTATGTGGATACCAATTCATCATGTTGTATATTTTAAATATCTTACCATTTTACTTGTCAATTAGACCTCAATAAAGCTGGAACAAAAATAATTTAGAAAAACATCCAAATACAAGACATTAGTAACATTTAAAATGTAAAGTGTAAAGACTCATATTTTCATTTTTAACCCTAATTTCATTTCTCCTTTTATTTCTTTGTAAAATGCTTTACCCTCCTGGCCAGATGACTTTTGCTATTTTTGTAAACTTAGAGGCATGTGCTTCAGAAACTCTTCTCTGACTATGGCTTTGTCCTTGCAATCTTAACATTTGGTTTGTATTTCTCCTCCTTTTCTCCCTCCCCCTCCTTCCCCTCTTCCTCCTCCTACTTCTCTTTCACTGGACTTTCTACTCCATCTCCTTTAAATTTTAGTGTCTCCATACTCTTTTTGACATGTTTTCCAAGTGACTTATAGGCTGTCACATCTGATATACATAGACTCTCTATATTGTAATTGTTAAAAGGCAGGTGCTGGAGTCAAGGAGATCTAGTAGAAATCTAGGCTCTCAGCAGTCAGTGACCTTTGGCAAGTGACCCAGTTGATATAACCTTTAGTGTGGTAGATTATATCAATGGCCATTCTCTACCCCACTTTCTACACACATGTGGCAAGGTAGATAACCTTGCCATGACTGCCCATTCTAACTCTAGGCCAGGCCAGGAGACTTTCTTTGACCAATGGGATTCTAGCGGAAACTTGGGAAAGTGCCTGTATGTTTCTACTTGCAATCTTGCCGTCTGCCACAAAGAGGACATGCTTGAGACACTACAGTGAATGCTGGGACATGTGAACCCTATCTAAGTTGCTCTAGATGTTGCTGAGGCCATCCCAAAACAGCTGTCAAACATCCTACCCCAAACATAGGGTCCGAGATTACCTGTATTTGGCCATATGCTCTTGAACAGGTGTAGCTGAGGTGTGTGGAACTCAAGCCAATTTAGCA
The DNA here is from genome assembly GCF_021234435.1 of Artibeus jamaicensis. Taxonomy (NCBI): domain Eukaryota; kingdom Metazoa; phylum Chordata; class Mammalia; order Chiroptera; family Phyllostomidae; genus Artibeus; species Artibeus jamaicensis. The sequence goes on from NW_026521887.1 coordinate 3,626,003, forward strand.
TAACCCTTGACTGTTCCTATTTACCCCTTCCAAATTCTTAGGATTAGAACACAAATTGTAAACATAAAATTATTTTCATTGATTGTACTTGAATCCTTTTTTTCAGTGATAGAAAACCTCTGGTAGGCAGGTTCTTGTCAATTTTTAAAATATTTTATTTATTTATTTTAGAAAGGGGAAGGGAGGGAGAGAAACATCAGTGCATGGTTGTCTCTCATGTGCCCCTTGCTGGGGACCTGGACTGCAACCCAGGCATGTGCCCTGACTGGTAATCGAACCAATGACACCTTGGTTCACAGACCAGCGCTCAATTCACTAAGCCATGAAAGCCAGGGCCTCTCTTTTCAATTTTAAGAATCAGGGCCAGAGTTCAAACACTAGAATCCATTTATAGAGACACTGCTACACATGGGATCAGCAATTATGAAGTCCACACATTTTCTTCCCAAGGACTGAAATATACTAATCTCAAAACAATATCTATTGAAAAAGAAATATTTAAATAAGTATGTGATTTAACACATTTGCTTTTTTGGTGCGTCCTAAAAACTCTTTTTAGTCATGAAATAGATGTAAGAGAGGGGTGAAAGGTCAAGAAGTGGTGGAAAAAGCCAAGTGGAGTGATACCTTAAAGAGACACCCTAAATGGGGAAGAATAATAGCTGTTGGCAAAGCACAAAATAAAGGAAGAAACAAACTTTCTGGTCCTTCTCAATAGAGGGTTATTTTTTATAGTATCTATGGACAGAAATTAGTTAAAATTCACACGGAAATTTTATTTTCATATTGATAACTCCAATATAGAAAGAGAGTAAAATGATTTCCTGAATGTCTTGTTGACCAAGCCAGGGAAATATATAAAGCAGTTTATAATTTTTAAAATATAACACTGAGAAATGGCAACAAACTGAGAATTTGATTTATTTGGACTATCTCTCCTCTTGATGTCAGATACTCAGGCCTTATAAAATAAATAGATTTTCTGGTTGGTGGCATGTGAAACATTGACTTCTTTCTTTCCTAATCAATAACTAAAATAGACTTTTTGGTTTACATTCATTGATTCACTCAGTCAGTCAGTCTTTTAGCAAGACCGTTTTCATTAACTTCCATCATTGTTAGGCGCTATTCAGGAATACAAAGTTTTGTAAAACAGAGTGCATTTTCTCTCTAAACTTGTTGTGCAGTAGTTGTGTTCAAGCATGCAAAATGTAAGCACAGCAAAGTATCACAGGGATGAAGTAGGTGTCCAAAGAAGGAAAAGGTTCATTATGTGAGGGCAGGTCTTTCTTTGCACAGTTGTGACAAAAGAACAGATGCTGCAGGTAGATATAGTTGGGCAAAGGCTTTCTTGGCAGAAGGACCAGTGTGAGCAAAGGTATGGGAGACATAGGAAAGAAACCTGGTGTAATAGCTGAAACTGGAAACTCACCAACATGTCATAAGATTATGGTTGAAGAAAGGACTATTGCAATAAATCAGAGCTTCCAGAACACAGAGGGTTTTATATGCCTCACATATGAGTTTGCATCTGTCCTGTAGGCTATGGGACTGGTTCTAAGTTCGTTTCAGCATGATCAGACTGGTGTTTGGAAAGGTGACTTTTGTAGTGGGAAGAGAATGGGTAGGAGGGGTATGAGTCAGAAAGCCAGGTGAGAGACCAATTACTTAAGAGAAGAATGGTGATGAACTGACCTTATATAGTAGGCACATACAGTCATTTTATTACCCACTTAAGAACATCTAAATCATATACAGTTGTTCTAGGTAGTATTGTATTTATGAAGAATATGACCAAATCTCTGCCATCAATAAGGTTACAATCTAGTGGGCAGCATGCTATTAACAACACAAATAGGACATCAGGGCATGATGTGAGAGTGCCATAGAGAAATAGTATGGAGAGTTAAAGGCATTGGAAGGAGAAAGAGAACATATTTGGTTGGGTCAATGATAAAATGGTTTGTGAGCAATGTAGGATTTCAGATTGACCTTGAAATAAGAGTGAGTTTTTCTTTCTTTTTCTCTTTTTTAAAAGAAAAATTGTGGAGGAGGACTCACCAACTGAGGTAATACTATAAGTAAAAGGCATTGGGCCATATGCACAGATCATTTTTTGATGAGCAATAAGCAACCATGTTGGTATTTGTGGAGGAGATGTGTGAAATAAGGCTGGAAAGGGAGGTGGTGCCATATGGTGGAAGCCCTGAAATTCAAGGGCGAGCAATTTATATTTAATTAGGTCTATGACAGTGAAGTGCTGAAGGTTCTAATAAAAGAAGGAACACAGTACAAACTACCATTAAGAAAGCCTTGGAGGATGAATTAAGATCATAAGAAGGTTATTGGAATTAGTGTGAGTGGATGGAGGCCAGAACCAGGAAGAAAAATTGAAAATGAAAAGAGAGACTCTGGGTTTAAAGTCTATACAATGTGTCTTACTGATGGTTGGATGTGGAAGACTAGGAGTAGGAGCTGAAGTGCAAATGAATGGTATAGAGGTTTCAAGCTTAAATGACTGAAAAAAAATTTAGCCTCAGTAATAGAAATTAGGAAATGAGGAAGAGAGGTTTTGGAGAAGATTATTAATTTAAATTTGGTCAAATGGGCTGGTGGGATATTCACTTAAAATTCAATGATTTTCTGTTTTAAATATTTATTTATTTTTTAGAGGGTGGGGGGAAAGGAGGGAGAAAGGGAGGGAGAGAAACATCAATGTGTGGTTATATCTCCTGACTCCCTCACTGAGGATCTGGCCTGCAACCCAGGCATGTGTCCTAGACTGGGAATGGAACCACTGATCCCTTGCTTTGACTTCCGTCCCTCAGTCCACTGAGGCCCAGCAACCAGGGCAAAATTCAATGATTTTCAAGTGGGAAGATATTAGACATACTTATGCATATCTACACATAGGATATTTTGGAATGCCTGGGAACATTTTGGTTGTCTCAATCAGGGGCAGGGAATGCTACAGGCATCTACTGGGTATATATCCTGTAATACACAAGTGACTCACCACCACAAAGAATTATCTGGTCCAGAAGGTCATTAGAGCTGAGGCTGGGAAAGTCTGAGCTAAATGGTTTTAGGAAAAAAAGAAAAATGACATTCAAGAATGTATAGATTTTTAAAAATCACTTATTCAAAACAGATTAAACTATAAATATTTTTAACATAGACCAAGGAGTTATCTTCTAGAATAATAATTTTCAACTGGTGTGATGCAAGAATTTTTAAAACAAACAATGCCTGACTATTTAGTCAGGGGCACTGACCTCTTTTCACTTAGGTTGTCAAATAAGTAAATGACAATAGCCAATACAACAATAACCATCTGGTGCGAATAAATACAATTTATACCTATTTTTGTCAGATCAGCTGAAAATACATTTTGGTATGCTGCAGAATTTTAGTAATTAATTTATTTGTGCCATAGGATGAAAAAGGTTCAAAATTGCTGATCTAGAAACAGTAATTGAATCCAGAGAGAAAAGTTTGAGTTTAGAGGGAATTCTACACTTGGAAACTCCACCTTAAGAGATAGAAGGTAAACAAAGTAACCCACAAAGCAGACAGAGAGGGGCACATCAAAGAAATCTGACAGTGGTGGGATTCTGTGGTGCTGCAGGAGGTGGTGCCAAGTGTCAGGAGAGCCAGCAGGATGGAGTAGAAAGAACACACATGGATCAGCAGAGCTAGTTCCACTGCAACTACCTGGATAAGTTAATGAATCTCACTGCCTGGTGAGCTTTCCCAACTAAAAACAGAAAAGGCAGTACCCACCTTGTAGGATTATGAAGATTGGAGCTTGTTTACACAAGGTTTTTGGTATATCACCTGCCACATAGTATATTCTCAATAAATTATAACTTCAAAGAAGGAAAATAAAAAAGTAGCTGATGAGAAGATTGCAATAATATTGAAGAAACTAGATGATTACAATAGCACTAGGGAAGTTGAAATATTTATGGTCAACAGAAAGTTCAGATATTCACTAAACTAAGAGGTCTTATGCTGAATGAAGTCTAATCAGCCCTCATAGATATGTTTGAAAGTAAAGATTTCTGGCCCATAGAATCTCCAGAATTTTGAATTTTTAGGTGCTTGCACACATAATTTTGAAGCTCAAACAGAATAAATAGGATAAACCATTTTGTCAGATGTTAGGGTGAACATGTCAAAGCCTAATTCAGAATATATACCCAGAGTTGGAATAAGAAAGATACGAATGCAAATAAACAGTTATAATCTATAATGACACTTATTATAATTCTAGGTGCAAAAGGAGAAGGAAGACTGGGAGAAGGACTGCCTCCTGGGAATTCTCACACAACTGGTGATAGAAGTCTTGAAGGGTGAATAATAGTTCAGTATTATCTTGGAGGCAAGATGGCGGAGGAGTAAATAGAAGCCACACTAACCTCCTCCCAGGATCACCTGGAATTATAACTAACCTGTGGAAAAACCATCCAGAACAAACAAGTGAATAATAGTGAGAAAGGAACCTTATAACCTCGAACAGATAGAAGAATCACCTTCAGCATAACCTGTCTGATAAGGAGTGTGGTGGAGACTCAAGAGGGCTGGCTGGGCACTCACAAATGATGCCAGAGGAATAGTTAAGCAACTGGTTGGATCCCCCTGAGAAGTGTGGGGTATAAACCCTAAGTTGGGACACCCAGCTTAGGGCACCAGAGCCAAAAAAGCACACAAATAACAACCAACAGCTAAAGGCCATAGGATTGCTCTCCGCCAGAGACCAACAACTGGCTGGAGATGCAAAGAGCCATTTAAATGGCTAATGCACAAGTTTTGATTTGAAGCCACTTACCTGGGGCTCTAGTGAAAATGGGGAAGAGTGGGCTGGAGATGTCTGAAGAGAGACTGGGGATGGAAGCTTTGGGGAGAAAATTGAGAGACTAGTCCTGAAATCCTGGTGCTGAGTAATCTCCCATATGACAGCAGCCATCCTGCTCTGGCAGAACATTCCCCTCCAAGCAGTAGCACCTTGAGGGGCAACAATAGCTCCAACCCCAAGAGTGATTCTGCCCCACACTATGGGGTGTAAGCCTGACTGCTGAGTGTAGAATGGCAACTGAAGTAGATAGTCATAGACAGTAGATCACTGGAAGTCTCAGAGCAAGCTGCCTAAGGTGAGATGGGGTCAACATCTGACATCACCAGAGATGGATCCAGAAAGGAAAGACAGTGGTAATTATAGAGGCTACCAAGACAAAATCCACTGTGGTCTTCCCCATGACTAGTGATATATTTTTTTCTTGCATAGCTTTGTAATATTCATTTCTTGTCCATCAAGTTTATGCATATTAAGTTACTGGATTTTACACTATAGTTTACTTCTCTCTAACCTGTTTGCACTCTTATTAATACTGGTTCATTTGCTATTGGTAGTGGGATTGCAGGGTGCAGAGAGATATTATTGAGGATGTTGGTTTGTACCCTCAGTTTTGTGGTTTTGTTCTAGCAGCACCTGCACAACAGCATATAAGATGTGATGATGGGTGGAGTGAACCTCAGTTAACCAGCTGGAGGGAAGGACCCACAAAAGAACAACCCAAACAAGATCAAATCTCAATTATATCCAGAGAGCCAACAGAATGGCATGAAGGGCATCCTAAAAGCATCAAGTTTAGGAGCAAGAAGACTGTGCCACTGAATCTCACAGATCTCCTACCATAGAAGTTTACACTCTTACCGAACAAGAGGTCTAAGGGAGGGGCAATACAATATTTGACCCACCTAGCGATGCCCAAAACTGCTATACAACAGAGGCCCCACCCAAGGACAAAATACTAATATCTACTGGGCTCTGCTGTCTGCTGCCAATTGGAAAGACATCTCTCAATGCCAGAGATTCGTGAAAAGGAAACAAAATGTTTATTTAATGCTATTCAGGCCTAACGCCTCCACTAAAATATCAAAGTCTTTTAGGGTATACACCTACACCCACACAGCTCTCCCTTCTCCCACTGTCCCAACTCTAGGTACCGTAATCAGGAAAAGAGCACGTCTGTGTTGCAGGCCACTGGCACCGTCAGCTGTGTCACTGTGTAGGCAGGATCTCTCGTTAATCCAATCATGTTGTACCCTTTCATGGTCCACTGGCAAGAGTTCTTTTTACCCAGTTCCAGTCAAAGTCTCTCTTGCTTTCCAGGCCACGTGGCCAAAGGGGACATCCCAAAGCCACGTGGGCCTCTTCTACCAAAGCTGCAGGGGTTTGCGCTCCACCAAAATCATGTGACTTTCTTCTTCACCTGGCTGCTGGGATCTCCATTCTGGCAAAGCTGTGTGGTTTTCCCTTTCACCTGGGCAGCTATCCCCTCATGTCCTGGAGCCCATCTTTTCCAAGCTCTCACACCGGCACTCTCACTAGGGGCGCAGCCCCTAGTTTCATCCTGAGTCCCTGCCACTTCCTTCTCCCTGGCTCAAAACTTGGCCACAGCTATTTAACATATCTAAGAAACCAGTTAAAGGTTATAGATATGTTAAATAATCATTCCAGAGGTTAGCTGCAAAACTATTGCTATGCAAAACAGCTCTCAATGGCCCTGGTCTATTTGTCTCTTACCCCTGGGGCAGGGGCGGTGAGGACATCTTATATGTCTCTGCAATATTTCTATACACTTTGAATTCTGGACACCATTCCAAATCTTTTTTTTGGCCCTCCCCTTGGCTGCACCCTATAACAACACCACAAACTCAGAGAGTCAAAATAGATGAATTTAAGAAGAAGAGGCAAACAAGAAGAGTCTCACAAATAATGGGAAGACAAAGAAACAACCCTCCAAACAAAAGGAAAGGAGGAATCCTCAGAAAGAATGCTAAATGATATAGAGTCAAGTCAACTATCAGATATTGAGCTCAAATAATGATTATAAGGAAGCTCAATGAGCTCACTGAGAATTGTCAAAAACTACAGGAAAACTATGATAAACTCACTGCAAACTATGTCAGCATAAAAAAAGGACATCGAAACTATCAACATGTCAAGGGGAAATAAAGAATACAATTTCTAAACTGAAAAACATGGTAGAGAGATTCAAAACAGGTTCAGTGAAACAGTAGATCAAATCAGTGAGCTAGAGAACAAAGTAGAAAAAACTCTCAGAGAACAAAAAAAGATAAAAAAGACTCAAAAATAATAAAGTCATGTTAAGGGAGCCACAGGACAACATGAAACACAATAATATCCATATAATAGGGTTACCAGAAGAAGAGCAAAGGATAGAAAACCTGTTTGAAATAGTGATGATGAAAAACTTTCCTAATTTGGTGAGAGAAAAAGTCACACATATCCAAGAAACAGACAGGGTTCCAATCAAGAGGAACCCAAAGAGGCCCGGTCCAATACACATCATAATTAAAATGGTAAAATTCAAAGTCAAAGAGAGAATCTTAAATGCAGCAAGAGAGAAACAGGAAATAAAATACAAAGGAGCCCTGATAAGACTAGCAGCTGACTTCTCAATGGAAACACTACAAACCAGGAGGGAATGGCAAGAAATAGTCCAAGTAATGAAAAGCAAAGGGCCACAACCAAGACTCCTCTACCAAACAAGACTCTATTAATGGAAGGTGAAATAAGGAGCTCCCCAGACAAAAGGAGGCTAAAAGAATACACCTTCTATTAACCAGCACTGCTAGATATACTAAAGGAAATGCATTAAGAAGAGGGGAAAAAACAGTGAGAGAGAGAGGAGCACAGGTACAAGGGGAACAAAATGGAAATGAATAAGCACCTATTAATAATAACCTTAAATGTAAATGTATTAAATGCTCCTATCAAAAGACATAGGGTACTTGAATGTATAAGAAAAGATGATCCACACATATGCTGTCTACAGGAGGCCCATCTTAGAAGAAAAGACCTACACAGATTGAAAGTGAAGGTTTGGAAAAAAAATATTTCAAGCAAATGGACAGGAAAAAAGCCAGTGTAGCAGTACTTATATCAGACAAAATGGACTTCAAAACAAAGGTCATAAGAAGAGACACTGAATGACACTTCATAATACTCAAGGAAAAAAATTCATCAAGAAGACATAAACAATATAAACATATATGAACCCAACATAGGATCACCCAAATATATAAGGAAAATCTTGGAAGACTTCAAGAAAGACTAGACAGCAACACGCTTAGGGGATTTTAACAGCCCACTGTCAAAAATGGACAGATCTTCCAAACAAAATATCAACAAAGATATAATGGCATCGAACAATGCCCTAGATCAAATGGACTTAACTGATATATATAGAACCTTCATCCCAAAGAAGCAAAGTTCACATTCTTTTCAAATGCACATGGAACATTTTCAAAGATAGACCACATGAAAGGACACAAAACAAGATTCAACAAATTCAATAAAATTATAATCATATCAAGCATTTTCTCAGACCACAAGGGCCTGAAACTAGAAACCAACCTCCAAGAAAAAACTTGAAAATACTTGAATTCATGAAGATTGAATAGCATGTTATTAAACAATAAATGGGTTAAGAATAAGATCAAGGAAGAAATAAAAAAGTTTCTGGAAACAAATAAAAATGAACTCACAATAGTCCAAAACTTATGGGACATAGCAAAGGCAGTCCAGAGAGGGAAGTTCATAGTGATACAGGTGTACCTAAAAAAGATAGAAACATTTCAAATAAACAACCTAACCCTACATCTACAAGAACTGGAAGAAAAATAACAGACAAACCCAAGAAAGAATAGAAGAAAGTAAATAATCAATATCAGAAATGAATTAAATGACATAGTGACTAAAAGAAGAATTCTTAGGATCAATAAATCCAGGAGCTGATTCTCTGAAAAAAAATAAGCCTTTAAGCATATTCATCAGAATAAAGGAGAGAGGATCCAAATAAACAAGAAATCAGAAATGAAAGAGAAGAGATTAAAACTGATACCATAGAAATACAAAGAGTTGTAAGAAAGTACTACCGACAATTATGCCAAGAAATCTGAGAACCTGTGTAAAATGGAAAAATTCCTAGAACAATATAATTGTTCTAGGTTTTTCCATAATTGTTCATAAGTTTTATAATTGTTCATAAGTTTTGTAACTGAATGAAGAAAGAGCAGAAAGCCTGAACAAACCAGTAACACCTGGTGAAATCAAAGCAGTAATTAAAAAAACTTATGGCATGCAAAAGGTCTGAATTAGACGTGTTCACAGGAGAATTTTAAAAAAACATTTAAAGAAGAGCTAACCCCTATTCCTCAGACTATTCCAAAAGAGTCCAAGAAGAGAAAAACTTCTCAATTCTTTTTATGAAGCCAGCAGCATCCTAATCCCAAAACCAGATAAACACACAACAAAGAAAAAAACAGAGGTCGATATTACTGATTGACATAGATGCTAAAATTCTCAACACAATATTAGCAAACCACATCCAGAAGTATATTATAAAGATCATACATACACCATGATTAAGTGGGATTGATCCCAGGGATGCAAAGATAGAACAATATTTGCAAGTCAATAAATGTAATATATTATGTAAATAAAAGAAAAGACAAAAATCACATGACCATATCAATAGATGCAGAAAAAGTATTTGATAAGGTACAGCATCTATTAATGATAAAAACACTTAGCAAATTTGGAGTAGAGGTAGCATACCTCAACAAAATAAAGACCATAAATGAAAAACTTACAGCCAGCATCATACTCAATGAGCAAAAACTAAAAGCTTTCCCACTAAGATCAGGAACAAGACAATGATGTTTGCTTTCACCACTTCTATTCAACATATTATTGGTGTCCTGGCCACAGCGATCAGACAAGAAAAAGAAATAAAAGGCATCCAGACTGGAAAGAAGGGAGCAAAACTGTCATTGTTTGTAGGTAACATGATAGTGTACATAAAAAACCCTATAGACTCCACCAAAAAAACACTCAACCTAATAAACAAATTTAGTAAAACAGCAGGATACAAAGTCAATATTCGGAAATTTAATGTATTTTTGTACACCAAAAATAAAATAGCAGAAGCAAGAATCAGTAAAAACATGCATTTTCTATTGCATCAAAAAAAAAATAAGATACCTAGGAATAAACCTATCCAAGGAGATAAAAGACCAGTACTCAGAAAACTATACAATGCTAAAGAAATTAAGGGAGACACAAATAAATGGAAGCATATATTGTGTTCATGGAATGGAAGAATTAACATCATCAAAATGTACTCACTATTTAAAGCATTTTATAGATTCAACACAATCTCTATTAAAATACCAATGACATATTTCACAGATATAAAATAAACATTTAAAAAATTTATATGAAACCAAAATGACCCCAAATAGCCTCAACAATTTTGAGAAAGAAGAACAAAGTAAGAGGGATCACAATACCTGAAATTAAATTATTTTACAAGGCCACACTAATCAAAACAGTCTGCTACTGGCATAAGAACAGACACATAGACCAATGGAACCAAATAGAGAGCCCAGAAATAACCCCAAGTCTCTCTGGTCAATTAATATTTAACACAGGGGGAAGAAGCATAAAATGGAGTAAAAATAGCCTTTTCAAAAAATGGTGTTGGGAGATCTGGAGAGCTACAATCAAAGGAATGAAAGTCAATCACCAATTTACACCATATATAAAAATAAACTCAAGGCGGATAAAAGACTTAAATGTAAGCCATGACACAATTAAAGTTCTAGAGGAGAATATAGGCAGGAAAATCACAGATATTCCATGCAGCAATATTTTCACCAATGTATCCCTATAGCAAGGGTCAAAGGAAAGAATAAACAAATGAGACTTCATCAAAATATAAAGCTTCTGCACAGCTAAAGAACATATCATCAAAATGAAAAGGGAACCAACTATATGGGAAAATTTATTTGCAAATGACACATCAGACAAGGGTTCGATCTCCAAAATACATAAAGAACTCACTGGCCCTGGCTGGTGTAGCTCAGTGGATTGAGCGCGGGCCTGTGAAGCAAAGGGTTGCCAGTTCAATTCCCAGTCAGTGCACATGCCTGGGTTGTGGGCCAGGTCCCCAGTGGGGGCCACGTAAGAGGCAACCACACATTGATGTTTCTCTCCCACTCTTTCTCCTTCCCTTCCCCTCTCTCTAAAATAAATAAATAAAATGTTCAAAAAAAAAAAAAAAGAACTCACTGGATTCCATTCCAGGAAGAAAAACAATTCAATTAAAAAATGGGCAAATAACCTGAACAGACACTTTTCCACAGAGGACTTACAGAGGGCCTAGAGACATATGAAAGGATGCTTAGCATCACTAACCATCAGATAAATACAAATTAAAACCACATCGAGATACTACTTCACACCAGTCAGAATGGCTATCATAACCAAATCAACAAACATCAAGTGCTGGCATGGTTGTGGAGAAAAGGTTATTCTAGTAAATTTTTGGTGGGAATGCAGACTGGTGCAGTCACCTTGGAAAACAGTGTGGAATTTCCTGAAAATATTAAAAATGGAACTGCCTTTTGACCCAGAAATTTCACTACTGGGTTTACACCCTAAGAATCCTGAAATACTAATTCAAAAGCACCTATGGGCCTCTATATTCACAGCAGCACAATTTACAATAGCCAAATGTTAGAAGCATCCTAACTACCCATCAGTAAATGAGTGGATCAAAAAACTGTGGTACATTTACACAATGAAATATGATGCAGCATAAAGAAAGAATGAGCTCTTACCCTTAGTGACTGCATGGATGGATCTAGAGAGTATTATGCTGAGTGAAATAAGCCAGGCAGTGAAAGACAAATACCAGATGATCTCACTTCTAAGTGGAACCTAATCAACAAAACAGACGCAAGCAAAATAGAATCAGAGACATTGAAATAAAGAACAAACTGACAGTAGCTACAGGGGAAGTGGGAGGGGCTAATAGGGGGAAAAAGAGGAAGGGTCATCAAGGAACATGTATGAAGGACACATGGACAAAGCCTAAGGTGGTAGGATTAAGGGTGGGAGGTGGGGATTGCTGGGGTGGTGGTTGTGGTGGGCAGTAAAGGGAGACAATTGTATTTGAACAGCAATAAAAAAATGAGAAGAAAAAATGTTAATAAAATTGAAAAAAGAATTCAGTATTAAGAGAGAACAGAACACACTCAGGAGAAGGAACAGTATTTGTGAAGTTGTAAAGAACCATGGTGAGGGTCAGTTTCAATGAATCAGCAGAAATGATATGAAGCGAGTTGGTAAAATGGAAGTAGAAATGTTCTAAAAATTAGAAACAGCATGACAGAGAAGCTTAAGTACTAATAGGTTGGTGGCAGTGGTTGGACTAGAGGAAAACAGGATTAATGAGAATTTTCATGTTAATCATTTACAGTATCTAATATTTTAACTAATTACTGAAAAAGTAAGCCATGTACAGTGTTAAAAATTAAAACTTCATGAAAGAGTAGATTATTATTGTAAAACTTCCCTAGTTTGCCTCACTCGAGGCAACTCTTAACAGTTTCCAGTGTTTCATTACAGAAAATTTCCATGAATTTACAGTCATTGCTCTCTAAAACCCATCTATGTGTTCATTTATCCCTCCATCCATCAGTCCTATTTGTTCTTTTCCTCTGAGAAGCCTAATACACTATCTCTTTATTGCCTGTTATCTGTCTAATCTTAAAAAATACTAATGGGTTTATAGTATACTCATGGCTTTATATAGTATTTTTTTGGCTTTATACTCCTACTTTACTTTCAAGTATATGAGCATGCTTCATACAAATATAAAATGAGCTAAGATGTCTTTTAGCTCATTTAGGTGGATTAAACACTTGAGCTGCATTGAGCATCCTTATCCATACTCTTTGTGCATGTGTAGGAATACATCCATGGCATACCTTTCTAATAGCCCAATTGCTAGTGGAATAGGTACAAGCATATTACATTTTGGTAGGAATTGCTAAATTCTTCTGCAAAATGTTTACAGCAATTTACAAAACTGGTATCAGTTGTATAAGAGGGTTTGTTTTTCTACATTCTTGCCACCATTTATCATTGTCAGGTAAAAAAGTAGAAACTCATTGCTTTTGAAATTGATATTTCTTAAAATATATGTGGAAATTAGAATTTGACATCACTGGTTTATTCTGTCTGAGTTAATGTAAACATGTTCATTTAGTAAACTTTCAGTGTGTTGATGATACAATAAAATCCAATGTTAAATCAAATTTGAATAGAATGCAACATAAAATTGGTGTCCAGTCCTGGGGTCCTTGACCTCCAGGGCTGCTGGGTCTGCAGGTTCCATTAGTCATTTGATTAACCTCAGAGTAATGTAACTGCATTTGATGTGATGCAGTTATGGAACTAAGAGAATCATAGCAGGGATTTTTTTTGTTTAAAATTAGGCATCAAATTAAGTGTAAATTTTTATTAAATGATCAATAAAATTTTAATAATGTTATTGTTTTTAAGCAAAACAACTTTTACTACTATAGAATTACATATAGGAGTGAATCCAATAACAAAATTGAAAGTTGTTAAGATAAAATTATTTATAAAAGAAATTCTAAAGCCTCTCTGATAGCCATAAACAATGGCTTAAGCATATAGAGAGATAGCTCATATTTATGCAGGTTAGATAGACCCAGTGTTTTGAAGATATCAAATTTTTTAAATTGAATTATATATTCAACATAATTTAATACAAATTCAAATAGGTTTTTGGTAAAAATTAATAAGTTAAATCTAAAATTTACATTAAAATGCAAAAGGCTAAAAATAGCTAAGACATTCAAGAAAAGAACTAAGTGGGAGACTCAATCTAACAAATTTCATGAATTATAAAACTATAGTAATAAAGAACATAGTGTTTATGAACAGAAATATATGAACAGGGATGTATAAACAGGTCAATGAAAAAAACATGTGCACATACATAGCAATGATGCTGCAGAAGTAGATGGCTAAATTTTCAACAAATAATTATGAGAAAATTAGGTATTTTTATAAAGAGAAGTGAAATGGACACATCTGACAACATAGCCAAGATCAATTCTAGCTGTATGAAAAGTGTAAATGTAATAAAACCATAAAACTCTCAGAATCTTATATAGTAGATTATCTTCACGTTCTCAAGGCAGGAGATTAATTTCATAATCTTCTTCATCATTAAAAAACAGGTTGATAAAAAGTGGCTACATCAAAATTAAGATCTTTTATCAAAAGAAACAATAAAAGAATGGAAAGAGGAACTATGTAGTGAGCGATAATTATATATTAATATCCATATCCAAATCCGCATCCATATTTATATATCCAACAAAGGATATTGTATTGAATTTGCAGATCATACCAACAAATCAATGAGAAAATTATAATAATAAAAGAGGGGGTGAAAATATAAATGAGAAACTCATAATAGAGGAAATCTCATTGGTCATTATAAATGCAAACATTGAAAGTTTTTTTAAACAGGGAAGTGCACACTAAGACTACAATGAAATATGAAGAGAGAATCCCAAAATATAGAATTATCTTATGGAGGGTGGGCCCAATACAGCATAGGCTTCGTCCGATAGGTGAGTGTTCTAGCAACCCATCTGTATCAGTGTACCAGCTAGTATTGTTGGGAGAGGCTGTGTTCAGCCTCGGTGTATATTTTGGAAGACTTTTTCAACATATTTGCTCATTTCATGATGGCTGATTTACAAGCTCACCTGCTGACACCACACTGAGTGTTCAGCAGCTTTGAAACAAAAATGGCATGATGCCCATGCACTACCCCCCTGTTCACCCAGTCTCTCCCAGAGCAAATTTTTGTTTGTTTGTTTGTTTGTTCTCTGGATGAAAAAAGTCTTCAAAGGCAAATATTTTGCTGATGTGGAAGAGGTGAAACAAAAAATGGCAGAAGCACTAAAAGGCATCAAAGTCAGCAAGTTCAAAAGCTGTTTTGAGCAGTCTTGATAGATGTATTACATCAAATGGAGAGCACTTTGAAGGTCACTAAAGTTTAAGCATGTAAAAATAAAGACACAATTTTTATAAATAAATTCCATATTTGGGGGACCTCATATACATTCACAAAAATGGGTAAAATGAAAAGAAAAGTATAAATTGTTGACAAGATCTAAATTATAAGAAATTATTATCTATAATTCTTTAGACTTATAGATAGTAATCCCACCCTTCTCTTCAGGGAATACATTCCAAGACCAGCAGCAGATGCCTGCAACCGTGAATAGTAGCAAATTCTTTATACACTGTGTTTTCTTATTACATGCATATGTACCATATGGTATAATTTATAAATTAGGAACAGTAAGAAGTTAACAATAACTAATAAAGGCAACAATTATAATAATATAGTCTAATGTTATGTGAATGACTTCTTTGATCATTATTAAGTAAAATATGTGTTACTTGAACACAAGTGCTATGATACCACAATATTCGATTTGATAACCGAGATGGCTATTAAGTGACTAATGGGCTGGGCCAGGAGTGTATATAGCACAGATTGTTGCACAAAGGGATGATTCATGCTCATGGTAGAACAGAAAGGGAGAGTGAGAGGTTTTGTCATGCTACTCATTGCAATTTAAACTTATAAATTGCTTATTTCTGTAGTTTTCTATCTGATATTTCCAAGCCTTGGTTGGCACAGGTAACTGAAACTGTAAAAAGTGAAACCGTGGATAAGAAAGGGCTACTCTATTTACTAGACAGAGGAGTGTGTATTGGTTTCCTAATGCTGACGTAATTATCTATCACAGATGTATTTGCTAAAAACAATGCAATTTACTAGGTTACTTTTTTGGAAGCCAGAAGTTTAAAGTCAATTTCACTGAACTCAAGTTAAGGTGTCAGTGGGGATGGCCCCTCTGGAGACTCTATAATTTAGCTTAATAATTTTATTTCCACTAATAAAAATAATACTTAGGATCCAAGGGAGTAACTGAAGAAATCAGGTCCATTATTGAAAGCCTATTAGTCAAAGTATAGGGTGCAATTTTGATATAGTTACATAGGAATGCAAATGAGAGGTTTTGTGATTTGTAGGTTACAAGAATACAACAGTCTCTACCCTTATTTCCCTTTCAGAGGAAATATGCAAGATAACTCAAGGAGGAGGCTGTTCCTGTGGGTGCCCAGGTAAAACCAGTTTTTCATTTGGTTTAACAAGAAAGTGCTAATTGCTTAAATGGTCTCGCTAAGCATCATAGGTAGTTGAAATATGGCATAATTTTGCTGTGATTTCAGCAATAACTGTATTATAAGTTACAGTAAAAGTCACATGGAGAGGATATAAAGGAAGCCACAATTCATGAGCATCCGAAGAAAGCCAGCATCAGTTATTTCAATGCATGTAATTGGTGGGGTGCATCCTGAGAATGTGTGATATTCCATAAATGAAGAGGTGTCATTAAAAAGACAGAGATTAGCTTTTCAGAGTGTGGCCTAGATGAGTTAAGTGGCTGGGTTCCTGGTGGTTGGCCAGGCAACACAATCATAAATTGCCATGTGAGGGTTCCAAATGTTGTTGGCTGGAGAAGATGATGCTGCCTGAACCCTTGACATTGCCACTTAATTACACTGTTAAGCTGACTGATTTTCCTTAGGCAGTCAACCTCAGAGTGACAGGCATGGAGCTTGTAAAATGGTCACCCCCAAACCCGCGGCTGCTCATCCATTTTGAGATTAGACACTTGCTGACAGTGGGCATTCTGACTATTTCTTTTTCTTGGATAAAGAAGGTATGTGATTGCTGAAGTGGTAGAGTAAATAGGCACATGACACACCTACAGAAATGATGTGACTCAACTACTAAGTCTAAAGTAGAGTAAAGCAAAATAAATAGACAAGCGGGGAAATAAAAAACATACTGTTTACATTGGAACTAGTTTAGGGGTTAATGCTCTTACTTTCAAATTGTTTGCAGAAAAGTTGGGAACCTTTGGTTCAAATATTCTGAAATTTTTATTCAGGTGAAAATGGTGCTCTATATCATTATCAGGAATGTATTTATTTTGGCTCTGTAGTCTCTTAAGTCAGAGCCAAAGAATTTAGAATGAGGGAACCACTTCATAAGAGAAAGAATTCAGAAAATCACCTATTTCGAAATCTACCTGAGACCTGGTGACAAATTATAATAAGATTCCAGCAAGCCAATTTTTTAAAAAAGCACTAAAAATACATTCAGCTTTTTTTGGGCCAAGATTAATATATTGCTGACAAGATAATATATTGTTGAACTTATTTACTTGTATTTTTTTAAACTATAAGATGCACCTATGTTTTAGAGGAGGAAAATAGAAAAAATTGAAGCAAAAAATGTGTTAAAATATTTAATAACATAATATTTCACTAATGTAAATTTAAATAGAACTCAACAGCACCATTAACAACCATTATGCCTCCTGAATTTGGAGGGGCATCTTATAGTCCAAAAATATGGTAATAACTGATTTGTATTAGAAGCCTCATTTCTTTAAGGTCCTGCCACAGGTATTTGAAATATTCAAAGTTTTAGAGGATAGTAAAAAATAAACCTAAAGAAATTTCAATAACAATTACCTGATGAGGTTGTAGAAACACAACAAAACTCAAATTCTGCAAATTGGGGAATTGTCATCATCCACAGATTAA
This sequence comes from Artibeus jamaicensis, assembly GCF_021234435.1. Taxonomy (NCBI): domain Eukaryota; kingdom Metazoa; phylum Chordata; class Mammalia; order Chiroptera; family Phyllostomidae; genus Artibeus; species Artibeus jamaicensis. The sequence goes on from NW_026521887.1 coordinate 3,643,620, forward strand.
AAGTGAATTGGCAAGTATAACTCACTTGTTAAAAGAGGATAATATTCCAGTGCTTGGTATGAATAAAACATGTAGGATGCATGTAGACAGAGCCAAAATATTTGAGTGTCAGGATGTTATTGATAACGGAAGACTGGCTATTTTATTAAATCTCTTATCTTTGGCACTAGGAACTCTTGCTCTTTCCCTTCAATTTCCATATTAGAACTATTTACATTTTTTCTTCAACTGAAGACTCAAAACTAATCTATGCTTATCATTAAAAAGTCTTCAGTATTGAATTTAATGTTTACTCTGGATTTTTGAGACTATCAATCATTGTGTGTTTGTGAATGTCATATCCTATAAATAAGTAGGTTTGGAGAGAGGGAATGATTCTTAACCTCCAATTTGATATGTGAGTAGTGTTTTTTTTTCCTTTCTCCCTTTCTTCCTTCTTTTCTTTCTTCCTTAATGAATCCTGGACTAATAACTATTCCTGGTGTGGCAATTTATATTGGTCTTTAGATTTCTACCTATCTTGACATTTATCCTATGCAGCAAGTATAATCTAGTGAATCAGAAATAGGTAAACTTCTGTATATTGTGACTTGAGGGGCTAATAGACAGCCGTCCCTGCTCCTGGAACTAGGCCAGTCTTCCATAAGAAACTTGACCTCTTACTGAGCATATTCTTTTTTTTAAGATTTCATTTATTTATTTTTAAAGAGAGAGGAATCGAGGGAGAAAGAGAGGAAGAGAAATGTCAGTGTATGGTTGCTTCTTGCATGCCCCCTACCAGGCGTGGAGGTGCCTGGCCCACAACCTGGGCATGTGCCCTGACTGGGAATCAAACCAGCAACTCTTTGGTTCTCAGGCCTGTGCTCAATCCACGGAGATACACCAGCCAGGGCTTATTGAGTATACTATTACATATGTCCATTTGGTGACTCAAAGTATATGCATTTCTATGTAAACACCAGTCTTCCTATTTGATTACTTCATTTGTGAATTGGCCAATGAAAAATAACTGCCCCACCAGCATTTACTCAAGTAGAAGAAGTTATACTGCTAGCTGCAAGAGTTACAGAGTAGTGTCTTTTAGATATGGGTGAGTTCCACAAGCTCACCCTAGACTTTCTCTCTTCTGGCTCTCTGTGACAGCCCTCAGTTCAGCATTCAACTGAACATCTAGTGGTGGAAATATCTGTTCTCCCGGTGAAAGGATATGCAATTTCCTTGGCCGTTCTTACTCAATTTTTTTGTTCAAAGGTGGAGATAGTTTGTGTTTCTGCAGAAATGGCACTGCAAACCACACAGCTCATACATGGCAGAGTCCAGACTGTACCTCTGCAGGGCTTGACTTCAGAGCCCACGCTTCCTTTACTGTCCAACTCTGCCTTCCATTACTCCTCTGACGCTTTAAGAGGCTTTTTGGTTTTCAATATAATTTTTTATTGTGGAATTCTTGGTTCAAAAGAAATCTCAGATGAAATTTCAATGCCTAAATAAATAAAATTAGCATTTTACTTTTTATCTTGAATACCTGAGGCTTAGTCCTCTAGGCATCTCTAATTTCCCTCCATATTGGGAGGTTCCTGTATTGGTACTTTCTAAGATTGGTTGTGTACCAGGTGTGATGTACACCTCTAGAGTGTGCCACTGACACTGTGGAAATGAGATCTACTATCTCAAAAGGGTTCTAAGCAGCCCACTGATTACACAGGAGAAGAACTATGTTATTCTTCTGAGTTAGTTCCAAAACCATGCTTGTTCTGCAAGTGTCAGAACTGCTGACAAATGTGTCTTCTTGAGCTTTTATCATAAATACATTGTCTATAGCTCATCCTTCAGCAAGGTTTAGCAAGAGGGAGACAGGTGCTAAGAGTTCAAGGGTATAAGAAGTGGGAGAGATAACTGGTGGAGGGAATGGTGTAGAGCAGTGGGTCTCTCTGATGTCAGAGAAAAGAGAGCAACCAGTAAAGCATCCCAAATGAGTTTTCATCCCCTTTATACATTTCCCCAGGCAAACCTGTTTTTGTGTTTGGGCTGGATGAGGGGCATCTTGCCATTGTTTTGCCTCTTATAATCACAATTGCAGAACCAGTTCCAAGACCAAAGAGTGAGCAGAGAAACTCTAGCTCCCAAAGACACAAGCACAGTTGTGAAAGAATTATAAATACATTTAAAAATTTTAATAATAGTATGATTATGCTATTTTCATGAAGTTAAAATGTAGTGATGTCTTAAAATATTTTTCTTCTCCTTCATACCTCTCCAATGAAAAATAAATTCATGAAAAATTTGTTTTTCCATCACTTTTCTTTTCACTTACAATTATTGGCCTTTTAAAAATTTTTTGGTTTACAAGATGTAAAAACTGTTGTCTAATAGCTCTAATAACTTTTAGACCATTTTATATAACAGACTGTATCAGGATGATATCTTGGTCAGTAATCTTTGGTGTGTATAATTGCCATTAAAGTTAGCAAAATGCTCAGTTCCCATCATATCATTCTTGCCACACATATGTGAGTTGTATGGAGTGGAATAAGTTTTGTGATCTTTATTTTTTTAGTTGCTGATGTGTATTCACATAATATTAGTCCATTAACCAAATGATATATAGCTTATTTACATGCTTGATTCTTATTTTTTAAAGTAATTTAAAGCTAATCTGAATACCTAGAATTCACTCCAGATTTTCTCCAAACCTTTGAGGATTTAATAGTGCAATTCGTATTTTATGCCAGCCCACCCAAGGTGTTAGCAGAGATGGAATCTCTGATAGTATAGTGTTTCAAGATCTCTTATATTACCCTTTTCTATTAGGCTCTATAAATATTTCAATGAATGTCCAAATAGAATACCAGTTGAGTAAAAACCATTGGTTTCAACTAATGTGATATTATTTCTTATTAAATAATATTTAATGTTAGAAGTGTCTGATAAATGCAGTTAATACTTCAAATACTTTTTATATGAGAGCCAAGCAAAAACAATTAATGATTTTAATAAAAGCTTAAAATACTATCTGTTTTATCATTTTGGTATAGGATGTGTCACTGACCTATCTATATGCAAACTCTTCTATAAGCCAATTGTATTTTGCTGCTGAATTATATAGCTTGAAAAACAATAGAGTGGGAATGAAATATTTTAAAATATGTGAAATAGGTTTAACGTTCTTATTGAATTGGAAGCCATAATACTTTTACAAAGATTTGCTTTTATATGGTATTAATCAATTACTATAAAGGCAGAATGGTTAATAAAATCTTCTAATTTATACTGCCAGAATGGAGAACTTGAACTATGCAAAATGCCAGTCATATTTTTGTTGGACTAGGATTTAAGATGACCAGAGGATTAACTGTACATACTATTTAGAAAGGCACTAATCCACATCCTCTAATTTGTGATGATCAGGAACTCTACTTTTCCAAGATTCCCTTTCCAGATATTTCATTGTCACCCTGCAGGATGACACTGTCCTCTGTTGATTCAAGTTCCCCTGGTGTAAATTACACATTTAATCATGTCTTAGTTAATTTTACCCTAAAGTGAATTAACTTAACCACCCTCTTATTCTTTTGAGTCACAGAATGATAAACGGATGGGAGAAAAGACTCCACTTAGGGGACCCTAAGTGGATAAACACTAGCATGAGACCTCCAGATAATCTGGGAAAGGAATGAAGATGAAGACATCATAGAATGACACTTGGCTTCAAGAACTAAATGGAAATTTTGAAAGAATTCTTCTGCCTTAATATTTTCTTCTAGAACTGCCCCTGAAACTGTTCTGCATATTCTCAAAACATTGGAGCATCTTGTGGTACCTACAAACAAAAGCATTTGGTATGTCATATGTCAATTTTTATACTTTAAAATCTGATATTTGAAGAAATTTTTTTAATTTCTTACCACAACAAAAACAAAAACTTACAGCACACAGAGAGAAACAGGAGGAAGCAACTGTAAAGCTTCCTGTAAAACAAAGAAATTTGTTTTTGTTAACATAGAAGCAAGAAAAATAAGGAGCAAAATATAATCTTACTATATTTTTACACTACCTAATTTAGTTCTTATAATTAATTTTTCCCTTTGAAAGAGCAGAATGTAATTAAGTATTTCTCAAATCTTTCTTTTTTTCCAGAGATTTATGGCTGTGAAGATTTTACCTATCTTCTGATTTAGTGTCTGGATATCCCCCTGCGGGAAAAAAAAAACAAAAAAACAAAACTCCTTGACAAGCCCAGGCAGTCCTGGTCCCTGGAGGTCTTCCAATAATAAGTCAAGCAAATGTAGGGAGGAAGCCAGTAAGTCTTGGAAGCATTCTTCTTGTCTTTCTGTCCTTTTTCACATACTTGGAGTTATTCTGATAAAACCACATTGTCTCATGAACTTGGTTTGCTAAGCTGCTGAAATTAAGGCAAAGATAATTGACGAGAGATGAAAGGACCTGGATGGTGGCTGGGAATATTGGGGGTGGGAGCAGACTAGAGCAGCAAGCTGTTGGATTACGTAAACAGAGACAGCCAACCTTCAACACGATTGTGGGGCTGCTCTTTCAGGTGCATAAACTACGTGGGAGTAAATTTCAGGTTGCTTTCAGATTGCAGAAACAACACTTTCATGTTCCTGCTGTTTCCTTTCATCAGTTTCTACTGCCAGATTCTAGTGGTATAAAAGGGCATGAAAGTGCCCATGTTACTGTGTTCTGGGATTACATCCTATAGGATGAGAGCCCAGCCAGCATTTGTCCAGGCAGTTTGTATTCTCACAAAAATCCAGCTGTGCTGTGGAGTAACTGCTCTTAAATTAGGAAGGCTTCTGGTAAGCTGAATCTTCCAGGAACACTGAAGCAGATTGGGCATATGCTGAACAGCTTTGCAAAAAGTCACTGCCTGTTGATCCAAGTGAGTTGCTGATCCCCGTGACTTCAGGATTCTACACAATTAATGAGACTCTCACTGGTGTCTCCTGCCTTTTTGCATTCTTCCAAAGATCTCCTCTGCCCTGGTGACGCCAGTCTCAGGCCTGCTAGAATTATCCCTGACTTCGGGTCTTTGCTCATATGTGAAATTTATTCGTCCTATCAAGGGTTTTATTTATTTTACTATTACGTTATTTCCTAGGCTTGACGTACTCATTTACTTTACAGTAAGCTGTGAAACTTCATTATTTTAATCAACACATTAAACCTGGATAGACATCTATATTTTATGAATCTCCAATTAGAAGTGAATTCCTAAAATTTTTCTCTAAACCACCTAAAGTGTTGGTAGCCCACTAAATCTAACATAATGGGGTCTCTGTGCACATAGAGAATTGAGCACAATGATTTCAACATTACTTTGAATTTTCCGTGAAGTCCTGACTTCCTTTAGTGGAGAACAAATTGATGCCTTGGTGTTAATACATGCAAAGTTCACATAACAGTGTCTGTCACTTGGTAAACACCCAGTCAGTGTTAGCTATTATTTTTTCCTCACTTTTTTTTTGCAATTTGACAGTCAAGACAGCTGGAAATCTCTAGATCTTTTAAGTTACCAAACATGAAGTGGGCAGGCAAAATGACTATCAGCCTTGCTTCTCCATCTTTCTTCCAGGACCACTACCAAGTTTCCCTCTTATGTCTGTGAATGCACATGCTCCAGGGGAAAAGAGAGAAGCACACTTCTTTCCATTTTGGGGAGATCTTCCTGACTATTTCCAGTTGAGAACAGTGGATAGCCCCAGCCCATGAGCATCTGATCTTCCCTGTGCTGGAATTCATGAAACTACCTGTGCCTGTCCTCAGAGACACAGAGCACTTCCTTATCCTTAGGGATGACTCTCAGGGAAGATCAGATGGGGATTCTGGTTTACTGGTCCACTGCTAGAAGAATAAACTTAAAAATAAAATACAGGATACACAAAAATATCTGTGGGGAAACATTTGCATGTAAATCATGGCTTATTTTCAAGACACTCATGTGAAACATCTGATGTACATGATTTGTTGAAGACTTTTTAATAGCAACAGATGTGGTCATTGGCTAAAACACCAGTCTGTCAAATGTGATTGATCAGGAAAATAGAGATCCATTTTACTATATTTCCTCTTGTGACACTTCAAATCTATTCTCTCCTCTAGGGCACAGGAAAGAAGATTTCAACCATCCATCCAAAGCAGACTTATTCAGGGTTCTACCATAACCTCCCCAAACTGGATAAAATAACTATTACTGGGAAAATTCTGTCTTCTTGCATGAAAATCAAGCAAAATCCTGCTTGACTTTCATTAGAAGCACACACAACACAACACGTCGCCATTGTACTCAGTCTACATTGCCTCTTTGAGGTTGTATGAATAAGCTTATCCATTTCATTTACTCTGATTCTTTTGAAAGGCTGATAACCTCTTTAGAAAAACACAAAACCAAAAAAACCCTAGGATTATGGAAAGTTATTTCATTTAAAATATAACATTCGTAACTTTGAAAAGGAGAGAACTACAGTAGGCATTTTTTTACTATCCCCACAAGGAGTCATACTTATAGTATTTGTTTATTGCCAAGCTTCTTCTTCTTCTTTTTTAAGGAGTTAAAGAAACACTCATCCATCCAAGTTTCTTAATCACATCTTTCTGTTTGATAGGGATGATGGTAAGTTTCTTTGTTACTAAAAATCCAAGTGGTGTCCTGCTGGCAAGCATAACCCTCTTCAGCATTTTTTATTGTGCTATGTGTATAGTTGGAATGAACAAATAATGAAAAAGTTGCTTTTTAGTGCTAAGGAGCATACTCCATGGACGGGACAGAAAAAGTCCTTGTTCTAGCACCACTCACTTTGCCCAAGGTTTATACCCAGACCAGTGGAAGTTGATGCTGGTGCTGCTCCCCAGCATCACTTATAGAATGTTTTAGCTGCAATAGATGTGTAAATAAATATTGTTAATGGTTAGCTTGGACTTTTTGCTGTGGACGAAGAGGTTTCTCTCTGTTTGCCTGTCTCTCTTAGCGCTCTGCTCCACTTTCACTGTCTTGTATCTTCTGTCACGGTCACATTCTCATGTAAAACCCACATGGTATTCATTTGGCATGGAGACCTTCTCTGCGCTCAAGGTAGAGAGAAAGGGCTCCTTAATTTATCTAAATCCTGGTCCTCCCAAATGTTCTTAGGTTTGTGTCTCAACCTATTTATATAAATATATATTTATCTATGTCTTAATACTAATTGACTATAATCTTTGAGTGTGTTTGTCTTAGTTTATTAGAGTAACTGTAGACTGGGTGCCTTATAAACAACAGAAATTTATTTTTCACAGTTCTGAAAAGTAGAAATTCAACATTAAGGCACTGGCAAATTCAGTGTTTGGTAATAGACTTCCTGGTTTATAGACTGTGCCTTTTACTGTGTCCTCACCTGGCAGAATCAGCAAGGGAACTCCCTAGGTCTCCTTTATGACTATTAGTCCCATCATGAGGGCTTCACACTCATGACCTAAGTACCTACTGAAGGCCACACCTCCAAACACCATCACCTTGGTAATGAGGTTTCAATGTAAATTTTTAGTTTATAGCAGTTCTATTTGCCCAGTATAGTGGTTAAAACCAGGAATGTTTATCCTGCTATCTTCATCATCCACTAGCTATATGATTCTAGGCAAGTAATTGAACCTCTTTTTGCCTCAATTGCCAAGGCTGTGAAATGGAATTTTAGTGCCTATTTTACGTGTATGTTATAATGTTTAAATGAGATTCATCAAAAGCATTTTGCATTTTACCTGGCACATAGCAAATACTTAGTGTATAATAGCCAGAGAAATTATTTTTATTTAACCTTAGTTATTAAATCCCCTAAATCTTCTTTTCTATTGAGCAGGCACTGTGATGCAAACATAATAATAATATGTTGTGATTTCTTTATTTTGAAAAAATATAAGTAATACTCCCATTATGGATAGAAGGTGGAGTTATATGCCAGTCTAAATTTAAGAAGTTGTGCATTTAGCTCTAGGCGGAATCTCCTCTATCTGGGTACTGCTTTCATTCAGGTGTCACGGTCAGAAAAGAGAAGGGTCAGCAGCATGGTGGACCAGGAGCGTCTCTATCCAATTTGCTATAGTGGAAAAGAACTGAGTTTGAGGACCTGGCTTTACTCTGTGGTCTTAGTAAAAGTAACTTCTCAGTTTTGCATATCTAAAAAATAGGTACTTTTTAATTAGCCAATTTCCCAGGGTTGTTTTGATGATCAAATGCATTGATCTAGTTGAGTGATCTACAGAGAATATACATATGGAAGTTATGTTGTTCTTTCTGTTTCTGGTTAAGACCCATGGAGTGGTTGCAGGATTCCAGAAGGTGAAAAAAAGTGTTTTCCCTCTTCCAATCCAGTGAGTTATAAGCCTAAATTTCCATGTGCTAAGAAAAGTCAAGATACATTCAGGTTTATGCTACTTTTTTTTTAACTTGGAACATAAATCTTACTTAGTGAAAATTGCTGTTCCATTTAAGAAATTTATTTGTACATATATTTATGTAAAATACCTACATGCATAAAACAAAAACTTTGATGTCTTTCTCAGAATTTCAGAAAATTCTCACAAATTGTATGTTATGAATAAGACATATTCTCAGTTCTAATTTCTTTTTACTTTCTGTTCTTAATGGAAATTTTCTCTGTTCACTTAGCAAGTTTGATGAGTCCACTTCCTGTATCAAATGTCAGGAATATGACCTCCTGCCTTTGTTAAGCACACCCAGAGTGTCTGAATAAGAGACAGACCCCAGTTGCTTGCTGTAATCCCTCTTGGTTTTGTGAGCTCCTTTAGAGAACGGCCAGCACTGTACTTGGCTCTTTATAGGCAGTTAGTAAAGGTATGTTGGCTGAACTGAGTCACTAAGTTCATACAAGACATGATACTACCAGCTAAGCAGGGTGTGTCAGTGAGACCACCATGCAGATGAACAGTGATAGCAAAGTTCAATGCCAGGCAAAGGCCATTCTATTGCAGTGAGGATACATTCACTTCAGAGTTGATGCTTCATTCTAGAACTACTCTGGCTCTCCTCTTAGCCACATGACCATCCACTTTTCAACTGAGGCTTACTCATAAACACTAAATTCCTGAGAAGATTAATTAAAAACAAGATTAGAAAAATCTAACAATTGACAATCTGCTAACACACTTTTCAGCTTCCTGCCTCATTTCTCCTTGCTCTCCTGTATCTCTTTTCGATTCTAGGAATATAGAACCAAAAGATACTTTCAAGGCAGACTTAACTAGCATTCCAGAAATTGGTAATGGAATGAGTGTTCATGTTGACACCTGTAAAAATCACACTTGAATGTTTCCACATTTATATTTTATAAAGTAAAGCTTTTTAGCTGGAGGGAGAGAGTCAGAGCTGATCTGTCCTGAGGCATTGATATGGCTACTTTCATGGAACAAAAAACTTTCTTGGTCTGATTTTCAGTCTAAAGCCAGCAGTGAAACACTACATGAACATTTATTTTGGTTGTGGACATTGTGGACTAAATAATTCCATGGCGATCGGTGTTGCAAAATCACTCTTGCCATTTTGGATGTTTTGCTTTTGGAAATATCAAACATCTGCCCAGGGCAAATAGCTAAATAGCTGCAATTTTCTAGTTCAGGCCTATTTTTGGCTTTCAGTGCCGGAGGCATTTGAACACCCATGTTGGAGGCTATATTCTTGTGGAGACTTGGGAACCTAGGAGAGCCAAGCTGTTTTAGATCAATTGCTCCCTGTGCTTAAAGGGCTAGTAAAAACAGGTTATAATGTTTACATGACTTTTTATGGGTCAGAGTTTATTACAGTTCTATTCTATGACCTACAGCAGAGGAGCATTTTACAAGATTTTGCTGCATTTGACAGTTCTGTTTCAGTGCATCTGGTAAGGGGAAGTTGTTTTTTTATTCCTTTCATTCTGTCTTTGGCTCCCTGTTTTATTTTTTCCCCTTAAAAAGGAGTAAGCTTGTAAGTCTCCTTAATTTTGAGCAATCTTTCTCTTCCTTTGGAAGGCCAGCAATTAAGTTAGACATAAGGATCTATGGATAGTTTGGAGAAATCTTAAAATTCCAAAAGATTTTTGTTTTTTTTAAGGTTTCTATACATAATACTCATAAACAGAAGGGATTTTTATGAATAAGCAGCTGAATTTGCATAAACATTTGTGATTTTTGTTCTTGTCTGCACTAGTCAGCAGAGTCGGGTGGCCCAGAGCCCAGACTTCAGAGGTGGTACCCACACCTACATTTGTATCACTTACTCCTCTGTTTGGGTGTTCATTCCTCAGACAAATTTCCTAAACTTTCTGAGTTTAGGATTAATAATACTGACTCACAACATTGTTAAAAATGTTAAAGTGAAATTATGCATGAATTATGCATATAGAATGGTTGTTTCCTTCATTATTTCATTAATCAACTATTATTGAACATCTACTATGTGTTGAACATAATATAGGACTTTAAATAATGGAGGTAAATGGGAGTCATAGTTCTCACTCTCAAATTCTAATGAGGGAGAGGCAGACAATACACAAATAACCATATGTTAGCCAAAGTTAAGTGCTATGCAAGGGAAAATGGGGAGTGTGGCAAAGACTGATGGTTTGTGATAGATTTCAGATAGTCTGGTCAAGAAAACCTGTATGACATTTGAACAGAAGCCTAAATTTAGTGATTAATTAAGCCTTGAAGCTGTTTGGAGAAGAAATGAAGGGACAAGAAAGGCAGGGACAGCAGAAGGAGTGGGTGTTGGAGAGCAGATCCAGGAAGAGAAGTGGTATCCAGAGCCAGATAAGATAGGGCCTTATAGGCCTTTGTGAAGACCTGATATTTAGGTTAAGAGAAATAAGAGACCCATTGAAGGGACTAAGCAAAAGCCAGATGTAAAGTGGTTGACATGTTAATATAATCCTTTTGCCCTGACTGGTGTGGCTCTGTTGGTTGGTCATTATCACACAAAGTAAAAGGTGGCTCATTCTATCTCCAGGCCAAAAGAGAAGCAGGAAAAAATAACAAAACCTGTCTGTATAGCTGGGTGCAATCCAAACATTAACAGCCTAATTCTCTGGAGGTAAATATTTTGTTTAAAAAATGGTTTTTATCTTGTTTTTATTTTAAATAGCTTAATTTCCAATCTTGAGATATTAATTTTATTTCTGTCTTCATCTTTTTCCTGTCATCAGCTTTGTTTTAAAAGTTCAAAATGATAAAACATCCCCTTGAATATGGCTCTTAGCTTCATGTTTCAGAAGACTTTGATACTGGTATATTTTTTTCATCGGTGTTATGATTTTTAAAATCAAAAAGCATGTTCAGGTTTGGTTATAATGGGGTGGCTTGGAAACCACCTGGTAAATCACATGGAGAGGTACACTTCACTCATGAAGGCTTGTAAGCTGGACCAGAGTATTTGGCTCCTGAAGAAACCCAGTCTTAATCATAGGTCAAATCTCATCATCTTTAGTTTATCAAGAACTGTGCCTGTTCCCTGAGGGTGGTTTATGCTCTGTGTGCGGATCAAATGCATCTGTGGAGTGTTTTAAAAACAGAGAGGTCAGAGCACCATCACAAGCCTAAACTTATCCTACTGATAATCTTGCTTCTTAACCAGGTCAAAGGACCTTATAGTACTGTCAGCAAAGTATGAAATGTCCACTGCATTTTTATGGGGAGAAAGAGAACATTTTAATGATAAGGGCACTTTGGAGTATTTTTATATATGACTATTTAGCCATTCTTATAACCTAAGTGCCTAAAATAATGATTTTCATCTTATGAATCATATACAAAGACAGTCTTCAGAGCTGTCCTTACTTGTAGGCAAAGTTAAGAGCTGTCCATGGCGAGCTGTGACAGGAAAGGGACCTAGAATGCAATCTTCTCTGCTGATTGTGCCTGAAATTCCACCCCAAGAGATGAGTGTTTTACACATCTGATCTCTATAAAAACACAAGCAGTGCTGGGAGGGATTATTAATCATTAATATAATGTTATGAGTTTATCAGATTCCTCCTTTTGGTGTTGAGGAAGGGAGAATGCAAAGAGAACATAACCTTTAGTGTTAAAGGTGGCAGAGAAATGCAGAATGGCAATAGAAATTAGAGCTGTGCCACAATATGGTCTGAACAGAGGCTTCACTACCAGGCCAATGAAAGTTTCAAGTTCAAAACCTAACTTGCCCTATACCTGTGCCCAGAAACCTAGCAGTAGCAGCTAGAAGTGTGATAAAACCAAAATCTTTGTTCTATAGTTTCCATTTGTGCAGAGGTAATTAAAATCTTTATATGATTGACTTCAGAGAAGCAATCAGGGAGCTGGGTTGATACTTCCAAGTTACTCTAATTCAACTATTTGAAATAGCAGGCCACCACATCTGTTTAAAAAAAAAAAAATATATATATATATATATATATTCTCCTGAATTTTTATGAGTTAGACTCATCACATCTCTACTTTGGCTTAAAAAAATAGTAAAAGCTAGAATATATAACTGGTTTCCATCCCCAAGAGTGGGTACACATATCATATTATGTGATCCTTGGAAAATGTCCCTTCCTCTGCAAAATCTAGCCACACTTGGATGTTTTCTTATGCTCAAATTGACTCCTTTTGCCAACTGTTGGACTCACTCTCACAGTACAGGTGGCCAAATCAAAATTAGGAATGAACACATGGCACAGAATTTTTTCTTACCTTATCTTATGTAGGATGAATATTAAAAGATAGCATTGTATATTTATTTTACATATAGGCCACACGCATATACCGAGCAATATAGTATTTGTTTGCATATATAGGATATGCTTAAACCTTCCACTGGGATTTTATGTTGAATATTAGTTTTGCTTGGAACTTTTGGCCAATGGCCCATTTTGGGAGAAATTCTCAGACCCACATAATTCAAAGTTGGCTGTCACATCTGCAGTTGTTCAGATAAAAACGAATGATCTGAGATTCCCAGTGCAACTGTAATGGAACAATGGAATAGAAATAAAGAAGGCTACTTTACAAATAAATTATTTTCTCTGTCTTTATATCCTATTCATGTTAGAATCTAATGCTTGCGAACTCCTCAATAAATGAGTAAACAAAACAGACTGTGTTAGGGGAAATTGACCAGGTTGGTGTGTGGCACAGAAATAACACCATCTAATAATTACTGAAGAAGATAGGGGGGATCTTGCTTGCATGAGAATTAAGGAAACAATGTCTTGATAGCTTTGGAAGTATTTAGCGGAAGTGAACTAGATGTACATTGCTCTAGAGATGCAGAATTGGAGACAGAGTACGACCAGTTTTAAAAGGATGGCATTTACAATTGTTTGAATTGTATAAGTAACATAAAGGTCTGCTCTAAATGTTGTTAGTTTTTAACTATTAAAATATGCCAGAAGAGGGTGAATGATTACACCTTTGGATTTTGGGAAGCACAATCTCTACCCTGAGAGAAGGATTGGTAATGAATGTTAGAATCTACTTCAATTCTACTATGACATGATTTATTTGAATATATATATATATATATATATATATATATATATATATTAAGTACCTAATTTCCTTCCCATATGGCTAAGTCTTTCTATTCAATATATTTTCATCTTTCACACAATGCTCTTAATCACAGTGGTTGTGATGTTTTGGTATCATTTGATATACGCCCATTAAATAATGATTTCTATTTTCCTATTTGGCTTATGGAATCAATCTCATAATTTTAAGGTTATGCTTTATAAAGTGCTTAATATTCTGGTATAAAAAGTACAAGTGAAATCTCAGGCAAAACAGAGTCCTTTGAGTTTTATGTGAATATATCAGTAGGTTTTCTATTTGTCACAGTTGTACTGGATCAATTAAGGCCCTGCAGGAGTTTTTCTCTCAATTGACTGAGTATTTCTAACAATAAGACAAACACTGAAGAATCAATTTCCTTGATGAAAAACAGTATTTAATTTATAAGTCTTTGTTAGAGCTAAAACATGATACACTGTAATGATATGTAAAATACAGCCTTTATAAATTCAATAAACAATTTCTTTTAGTTTCTAAATAGAAACTAATAGAAAAATAGAAATTAATAAGGTACTATTTTTCAAGAAGTTTAGTTCTGGTGGAAGGAAGATGAAATTGATATAGAAATGACTATGGCACAAGATGGAAAATGTTAAGTGACAGAATAGTTCCATTACATTGCTATTTCATTTCAGAAGTAAGAGCCACTCAGGGTTGGAAGGTTAATGGAAAAGATAGCACTTGAGCAGGGCCTGAGGGTGTAGAGAATCTGAGTATCTACAGATGACAAAGACACATGTTTCAGTAGCTGCAACAGCAGAGCCAATGAGTGGATGCTAGAGAGCAGAATGAAGTGACATCATAGGAAATAATCTACAAAATTAGATTATGGAATAGTAGTAAACTTGTAGTGAACTTGGGCTATCATTGCTATTAGCACATGGATCACTAGGGGATACTTCTGAACAGATAAGTGGACAGTTTTATATTTTGAAGGTGAACTGCAAATGATAGGTAGGATTGATTAGAATAGGAAAGAAATGGAGTTTGTGAGACCGTCTATGAAAATACTCTCATAATTGAGTTAAGAGATAACATGAGCTAGAGGACTGAAACAAACTGGTATGGAATCAAGAAGCAGATGAGCATAAAACAAACTGTAGAATGAGAACTAAAGTAGACTGGAGGTTGAACCTGGGCTAAGACGAAGATATGACAAGAATATGAGGGAAAAGCAAGCCTGGAGAGGAAAGTGGTGAGCTCTGCTTTGAGCTTATGGAATGAAAAGTCTGGGTTGGACAGGCAGGCCAGTAGATAGTTGGAAAGATATGACCAAATTTTGGAGGGGTCCATGCATCAGTACAAACAAGTTTGGGAGTAATATACAAAGAAGTCTCAGTTTATAAAAAAGATGATATAACTAAAGGAGGGAGTACATAATGTGTGTGTATATCTATATCTATATCTATATCTATATCTATCTCACCTACATCTATCTATCTATCTATCCAATCTATCTATATAATTTAAGCTTTTCAAAATATAAACACATGCCATTTTTAAGTGTATTTATTTCCTTAAAAGAATGAGATGGAAAAAAAAGAATGAGATGGGCCTAGTGATTAAAACACATGGTTTTGGGGGGGCATTATTACTATAAGAGCAAGCTGGTTCTTAGGGAAAAAAACTATCCTATATTAACCCTCATTTTTTTGTTTTTGTGATTTTAAAGATTTTTACTTATTTATTTTTAGAGAGGGGGGAAGGAGGGAGAAAGAGAGGGAGAGAAACATAGTGTGTGAGTGAAACAGCAATCAGTTGCCTCTCTCACACCCTGAAGTGGGAGCTTGGCCTGGAACCCAGACACGTGCCCTAACTGGGAATCAAAGTGGCAGCCTTTTGGTTCACAGGCCAGTGCTCAATTTACTGAGCCACACCAGCTCCTTAGTCTTTATTTCATGTTTATTTTAGTAATGAAATGAATATTAAGCAATATCTTTAACAGAAATATTTATTTTAATTTTATTCTGATAAACACACTATTTTGCAGCTAAAAACTGATTTTTTTAAGCACTTGTGAAAATTTAATGAATTCCCCTCGGTGTGGCTTCAAGCTACCAGCCCACAGGCCCTACCAACATCCTTCATCTCTTCAGCTCTTCTGCTGAAGAATTTGGCCTTCACAATGCCAGGCTGATTTGGGAGCTTTCCCTTCCCCAGAACTTTGTAGTAGCCTGATCGCACCGCTTCAGTGATCGGAGCAGCTCCAGTATGGTTTTTGGCAGCATTTACCCGTGTCTGTTCACTGACTGAGGTCCAGAGTTTATCAAGGTTGACAGCAGGGCAGAAGCTCTGGTTACTTTTTAAGTAGTAATGCTTCATACAACTTTCCCAAACTAACCCTGGTAATACTTATCAAGGACGATCCTGTGATGATGCAAGCCACCAACTTCCCATCAGCCTCCTGGGTGCTTCCTGTGCGTGCCAATGTGTCTGTGGCCATGGCTCGTGTGGCTCTTAATTGTACAGGTCTTTCTCAGTCTGGTGGCCAAGATGAAAGAACTCAAAACTGATAATTTTTAAATAAACCACAAAGACAAATACCATCTGATCTCACCTATAAGTGAAATCAAAAAAAGAAACAAGCAAGCAAAATATAACCAGAGACATTAAAATAAAGAAGAAACTGGCAGTGAGCAGAAGGCAGGTGGTAGGAGACAATGGGGGAAAAGGTAGAAGGATTTTCAAGAACATGCATAAAGGACATATGGACAATGCCAAAGGGGGTAGATCAAGGGTAGGAGGTTGGGATGGCTGGGGTGGGGTGGACTGGTGGGGAGGAAATGGAGACGACTGTATTTGAACAATGGTAAAAAATGAATAAATAAACCACAATATACAATAATATTTTATTGGGATTCCAGATGTCTGCCTTCTTAACTTCAGTTAAGTAATGACTATCTTTTCAGTCTCGTCCCAGAACAATTCGCATGAAAGGAAATGCTGATTTGTGGTTGGCCTCTACAATTGGAAAGGACCAGAAATTCATTGGTCCTTCTAACAATGATAACAACCATTTGCTACATTTAATTTTTATTAGATCTTTAGTTATTATTTTTTCTCACTCTGTTCTCTGTGATACAACGTACTGGAAAGCAGGAAGATAAGTATTCCTTTAATCTATGTGGCACATGTGCCCTAAACAATGATGTTGCAGGATTGTGAATTCTTGAACAATGGATCTCAAATACTGTGTAATGTGGGAAAAAGTGAATTGCTCTATCCTTTTTGGACAACTGCACATTTTCAACACTTTTTTCTGCACAGTATCACCTCAGAGGGCTACTCTAATTAGTCAAAGAATCTTTCCTGCTGGGTGTGACATTTTCGCAGACATGATGTCACCTTCCAAAATTTCTTGGCTCACTAAAGGAAATATGAAACATGTTGACGTTATGTTGAAGATTAATTGGGTTCTAATTTTTAATTTTGGAAATCTTCTTGGCCCTTTTGAGTGACAGCTGAGATCAAACTCATGAATATATTGGAATAAATTACCTAAGGGGATAACTGTCCTCAGGGAATTTATAATCTTAATAGATATGACATACAAGCATGAGATGACTAGTCAATTACATATGGCAGACAGTGTAAGCTTTGTGTTGGGTTTCACTGGAAGAAGAGATTAAGCTAAATTTAGATAAAACTAAACTATTTCATTCTAGTACCATAGATTCTATGTCATTGTTACTAAATTTTTCATACTATCTCAAGTTTTTGAAAGGCTTTGAAAAAGTACATAGCTTTGTGATTTGTTACTTTTTAAAATGTTAAGGATTATTTTTTTACCTTAGTCCAAGGTAGGATGGTAGGACTTAAACTTTTTAAAATACATAATTAACTATGGGTTGTTTCATTAAATACTAATGCACATATTTTGAAATGTAACTGCATAACTTTAATTTAATTTCATTTTGTTTCTTCTTTAACATCTAAGTTCACAGAATGTATATAAATCATTTCTGTTTGGAACTTAAAGGCAATGCTATCTTTGTATTACTTTGGAACTTCATACTTACTACAGTAGAATAAATATAGTGTCATGTGTTTGCTTCCTAATAAACAATATAGAGCATGTTTTATTTTTTTTCTCCCATAAACTGCTTTTTATTCTGGAAAAGTGAGTAGATAGAAGTGAATCTTTTTTTTAAATATATTTTATTAATTATGCCATTACAGTTGTTCTATTTCCCCCCTCATTCCCCTCCACCCTGCACACCCCCTCCCCCACCATTCCCCCCTTTAGTTTATGACCACATGTCTCAAGTTCTTTAGATTCTATATTTCCCATACTATTCTTGCCCTCCCCTTGTCTATTTTCTACCTACCATCTATACTACTTATTTTCTTTTTTTTAATATTAAATTTTATTTAGTTACTTTTCAAGTACATTTTTTTAATCTATTTCTCCCATCCCACCCCACACCCCCGCCTGGTCTCTCCCCTCCCTCCCATTCCCCCCCACCCCAGTCCTCATCTCTGTGTCTTTCATACTTGTTCCTCAAAATCCCTCCCCCTTTTTCCCCTTAAGTTCCTTTCCCTCTCCCCTCTGGTCGCTGCCCACTTGTTCTCTATTTCAGTGTCTTTGTTTTTATTCTGTTTGCTTGTTTGTTTTATTGTTTAGCTTCCTGTCAGAGGTGAGATCATATGGTATTTGTCCTTCAATGCCTGGCCAGCATGTTTTAATAAAATGTTTCGCTCATGTTTACTGCAAACCATAATTACCTGATAATATAGAGAGTAGTTTGTCTCAACCTCATTAAAACAGTAACTTGTGAGCTGGAGTATATTTACTCTTAGTATTAACTAAGTATTAGATATTATTATATCTAATAATATGAGAACAAACAATTACTGAAACAAAAGGCAGGGTGATGTTGAGAAGAGGTGTAGCATCTTGAGGAAATCAACAAGAGAGCAGAGTCTAGGGTTTAAAAATTCTAAAGAAGATCATACCTGGAAATTCAATTCGGTGACAAAGAAATCTCACTAGTTACAAGGACTGGAATCTCTACACCAGATACTAAAATCAAGGCCACAGACAGACAACCACAGTCTGGAAGAAGGTACATAATTGGGTTCAAGGTAGAAGCCTATGTGTTAGGCTCTGACATTTGGTGTGAAATGGCTAAGTGCAGAGTAGACACCGTGTAGCACATAAGCTCTGGGCTCTTTCCTAAGCTCCCAGAACCTGGCATGGGCTTGAATCCAGAATAGGGATCATGGGAATCCTCCAAATGTCAAAGGGCTACAAATACCAGTATCCAGGAAGACTTTAAAATCAACTAGATCAGAGATAGAAAACCTATCTCTGAAAAGGTCAGAAAGTGAACAATTGCACAGAGCAAGCAGGCTAAGTAAAGAGGAACTGAACCTCTTTTTCTATGAGCAAGAAAAATGCCTACTTTTGAAATCAATACATAGGCACTTAAATGGTTCTGTCGGACACTGAGTTGTGGATGAAGCCCAGAGGCCAGGGGAATCAAGTTATGTAGGACTCTGTGACACATGGTTAGCAATTTGAATTTCATCCTAAGCTCGACAGAAAGCCTTTGAGGTTTACACAGGTGGTGGCACAATCTAGTTTGTAGTTTGAAAGAATGACTGTGGCTTCCAGGTAGAGAATAAAAGGGAAGGAGTCCAGAATGAAATTGTCTACCAGGGATAACCAACCTTTTGGCTTCTCTGAGCCACACTAGGAGAAGAAGAGTTGTCTTGAGCCACACATTAAATAAATTATGACATGTAATCACAAAAAAATCTCATAATGTTTTAAGTAAATTTACAATCTTGTGTTGGGCTGCATTCATAGTTATCCTGGGCAGCACCCTGTAGAAATTCAGAGAACATGACCATGACCACCCAAGGTGACACAAGATGATAGTCGAATAGGTGGTAGCCTTGCATGGGAAAAGAGGAGATGCCAGATCCAGATGTATTTTGGAGGTAGTATCAACAGGATTTTCTGAAACAGAATGTAGAGGTTCAGGGAGAGAAAGAAGTCCAACAGGACTTCTGCTTCCTGGCTTAAGTGACTGGACAAGTGCTGAAAACATATTTCATTTACACATTTTGAAATTCGATTATTATTTTAGATTATCTGCATGTATCTTATCAAACACTCTCTTTGTTACTATATTCCTGTGCAAACCTAAGTAACCATTATTCAACTAATACTGCCATCTCTTCTTACCACTCAACATAATGTTGCCTCTGTGAGAGCCTGGGTGTATCTTTAAATAACTCTTGTTGGGGAATGTGTAGATGTCTTCACCCAGCATCCCAAGTTTTGGTTAAATATTTTCATATGTTTTATACAAAGTATACTTTATTTAATAGTGAGGAAAGATGGTGTATGACTTGAAAGTGTTAAAAAACATTTGGGTCTTTGGAAAGTCCAGGTGGCTGTGTGTGGAGAGCAGTGTTAAGAGACAGCCATGCTGATATCTGAGTGTATGCCTATGTCCAAAAACAAATTTGGAATGTCTTAAAGAAAAGTTAAGAGTTGGCAATGAAGAAATCTGACTCCTGAATATAAACTGTGTAAAAAGTATGGTGATGGAAGCAGGCCTGGACTGAAATACTAATCTGTCAGGGCACAGACGAAGACTCCATTGCTGCCATACCAGTTCAGACTCTGAAACAGGAGCAAACCAGCTCTCAGTTCCAGCTCTGACATTTAATAGCCATGTGGCCTTAGGGAAATGGCTCATCTTTCTGAAACTCAATTTCATGTTCATAAAAGATGAATAATAATACCTATTTTGTGGGATTGCTATGATATTTAGAACTACTCAGCTCGAAGTGCTTAACACATTTACTTTTCTAAAAGTAATTTTTATTAAGACTTTAAAGAGATTATTTGTTCATGTATTATTTTTTCACTGGCCTATTTGAGGATTCCATAGCAACTACTATGGACTAGGCTAGTTGCCGAGCATGCAGGATAAATGAAAACATCACTGTCTTGGCCCACCTAGTATGATATAAGAAAGTCTGAACTTAGTATGTACTATGTGCTATTAAAACTTAAATAAAAATTAAAACATTACTTGAGAAGGTCCACCCAAAATTGAAAGTTTATTTGAGCCTTATTCATACCAGAGAAAGTTGGAAAAAGGAATTGTAAAGGAGGGCAGAATATAAAAAAAATAAAGTTATGAAATTGCATCATCTGTCTGGGAGATGACAAGTAGTTTCATGTGGGTACAATGTATGAAAAGATGTGGCAATTAATAAAACCTGAAAGAGAGTGAGAGACATGGGTTTGATATGATAAATAAACTTAAATAAGCATCATTAAGTTTTTTAACTAATTTCAAACACTCTGCATGCACATGTGAACCTTTACACACACAATCTTGGCATGTGCCATTTTAAATACCTGGGAAATATTTTAATTTTCCCTTTACTCTGGTACATGACACTTTTTAAACAGCTTTAAAGAGGTAGACTTGAAATACAGTAAACAGCACATGTTTGTTTAAAGTGTACAATGTGGTAAACCTATGGAAACATCATCTTAATAGATACAGAGAATCTGGCTCCCCAGTCCCATTTGTAATGATGCCCTCCAATCCCTTTACATCCTCCTCCTGGTAAGTCACCGATCTGCTTTTTGTTGGTATAGATTAGTTTGTGTTTCTAAAGTTTTATATTAATGGACAGATACACTATATACACTTTATTGTGGACTTCTTTCACTCAGCATAAATACATTAATATTATTCAGGTTGCTACATTTATTAATTGTCATTTCTATGTTAGTGCTGAGTAATGTTCCATGGGGTACATGTACCATAACTATTAGTCCATTTCCTTGCTAACAGACATTTTAACTTCTTTCCAGTTTGGAGGAAAACCACTACTTCCATTCACTTCCACTAACTAGATCTCAGTCACATGGTCACTCTATGTCTCAGAAAGAAAGGGATCATATCTTCAAGCTGAGTTCTCCCAAAATAGGATGAAGAGGATTTGGTGGACAGTTATTATGTTGTCAACCATAGGGAACCAAGTTTAGCTTCACCCATTTAATAAGTTAATTATGTTAATCTCCTCAGAAGGTATGACTACTTCCCCATTAGCAAATGGACTTGAGAAGAGCATCTGAAACCATTTTGCACAACACACTGGGAAGTACCTTTCTACATTGGGAGTCTATAAACATTCCCACCTCAGAGGAATTCCTACCAGAAACCTAAGGCAAATTCACAATTTGAAAGTCATTTTATATTGTTTTCTTTCAAGCCTTGTACCATTTTCATGATGTATTGAGTAAATCTGACTGAATTGATCATGTAAATCTTTTAATTTATTATCTACCAGCAAGATTGTGAAGGACAATGTTCTCACACACACAGAATGTGAGTGTGACCTAGGAGGTCCCCCTCTGTGTTACATTATATACATTATTTAAACATAAGAGTCATATCAACTTAAAAATAAAAAATATTCCTGAAGGCCTTTTTGAGAATTGAAACTTCAAAATAATGATCAAAACTTAAAACTTTCTTTTGGAAATGTAATGCCAAATATATATAACCCAATAGAGTAAAATAGTTTATTTATTAAAATTAGCATATCTCAGTGATGATACAGCATATCTCAATGATGATACAGCAAAATCATCATCAAAAGAAATATTATATTAAAATTTATTATTTTTAGTTTTTATAAGTTAAATATCAATTCTTGTTCTCTTCTACCTTCCTATCCTCCATAATAATGGCTAGCATTCAGAGATGTGGCATTAATACCATTTAATTTTATAGTAAAAAAAAGTGGGGAGGTGTTTGAATGGTAGGCTCAGAAACAGAACTGAATAATGTAAATCAAAACAATAAAAACTCTTTTATAATGCCTAAGTAGTTCCAAATTCTTCTTAAGAAATTGAGATATTAATTTTTGCCTAGTTCATTTTGTACAATTCAATAAAGTACTTCAAGTAAATGGATAAAATTAAAAATCATTTCTAGGATTCCTTTTAGTGGAATAAGAGCAATGATAAGTCTTTTCCATTAAGTTCCAAGGGTGCAGTGAATATATTAACTTGCTACTGCCACCACAGGGATCAGCACGAGGCCGTACCAACGAGAATGGAGTTGTTTATCCAACCCATCCTAATTGGCCTCCTTAGGCTGTTGCCAGCAGAACTGGCTTTCTGATTCTAATAAATAATGAAGATCCTTTGTATCTCCTGCCAGTATCTTAATAGTAGCCCAGCCTGGTCCTGGCCAGAACAAGCAAGTAGTATGATTTAATAATTGTTGAGCATCTTTATATAACACTATCCTGAAACTGACTCTGTAATCACAACTTATTCCTAATCACTCAGTGCAACAAATATTAACATGTGAAAAATTATATAGAAATGTCCATATGTGAATTTATAAAGCTACTCAAGGCTTCATATTTAATATATTTTATCTGGTGAATGGAGACAAATAAGTGTGCCTAGATAGTATGAATAGTGTCCCCAAGTGTAGATTTTGATTTTTGGTATAAGTGTGTAAGAGTAGTTGTAAAAGCTACCTCTGTGTTCTTCCTCCCAGTATCCCGCACACTTCATATATAGGGAGGCATCTCTGAAGATTTGGTCTGTGGCCCAAACTCCTTACCATGCTGTGGCATTAAGGAAAACTTGGGGAATTGGAGGGATGCTCTTTAAAATTAAATATCCAACCACTTACAGTCTATTTTATCAATGCCTTTATTCTTTGGCTTTTATATATTTGATAATCTGTTCATAATTTTTTACGATATAGTAGAGACCTAGACACATAAAATCTTTAGCTTCCTTCTTTACTTCGAATGACTTTTCACTTCTTTCTCCTTTAGCAAACTATTTCCATACTAAAATCTAGATTTTGCCATCATCTGGAACTGTTGGAAACCTTGGACTTTCTAAACATGGTTCTTGTCTTTCAACTTGTTCATTTACCACCTTCTCTAAACTTATTCTTCAAAATTTCCAAATTGTTGACCCACCTGACTTCTCCCAGTTGACATTCTCTGCCTGATTCCTTTATAAGTCCCATATCCCCTTGATGCTTAGCAAATAATTTCGATCACATACTGATTAGAACATTCAATTTGCTCATCCCATTTATATTATCTAACATTTAAAAATAAATATTAATATAATAAAATTTAGGAGGAACAGGCAGAGGAGTGAATGGAAGTCACACTAGCCTCCTCCCAGGACCAATATGTAATTACAATGCAATTGTGGAGAAATCACCTGGAACAAACAACTGAACAATAGTGAGAGAGAAGACATAACCTCAGTGAGATAGAAGAATGAGCTTCAGCACAACCCGTCTGGTAAGGAGTGTGGTAGAGACTCAAGAGGGCTGGTGGGCACCCACAGGCAGCAGTGCCTGAGGGATAATTAAGCAGCCAGTTGGGTTCCCCTGAGAAGTGTGAAGTCTAAACTCTCAGCTAAGATTCCCAGCCTAGACCTCCAGAGCCCAAAAGGTGCACAGATAACAATCAGCAGCCAAAAGCAGCAGGGGGGTAGAGACTGATAGCAGGAGACACAAAAGCCATTTAAAGGGTCAAGGCATAAATTTTGATTTGCAGCTGCTTACCCTAGGGTCTAGCAAAGGAGGAGGCAGAGTGGGCTGGTGAAGCCTGAGGAGAAGACAGAGGATGGAAGTACTGGGAAGAGTAGCTCTGAGATCCCAGTTCTGAGTCATCCCCTATAAAGCAGCAGCCATCCTGCTCAGACCATTCCCCTCTGAGCAGGAGCAGCTTGAGGTGAAATAATAGCCCCCACCTCAGGATGGTTTGGCCCCATCCTACCTGACTTAAACTTGACTTTGGAGTGCAGAGTGACCAGATTAACAACTAAAGGAGATAGCGAGAGACAGTAGATTGCTGGAAGTCTCAAATAGGCTGCCTAAGGTAAGACGGGGTTAACGTCTTATATCACCAGAGGGGGGTCCAGGCCTAAATATATGAGGCTACTGAGACCAAATCCACTGTGGTCTTCTCCATTATTTATGATATTTTTTTCCTGCATAGCTTTTTAACATTCATTTCTTGTATAGCAAGTTTGTACATATTGTCACTAGAGTTTATACTATAGTATATTTCAATTCACATATTTTACTTCTCCCTTCTCTTATCTCATTTTACCTTCTTTTCCCCTCACATCATTTTCATTTCAAATTTTGCATTCTCTCTAGCTACAAGTTATTTACATTCCACACTCTTACTATTTCTCCCTTGTCCAGATCATACAAAACCAATTTTCTTGACAAGGGTCATCTCACATTGTTTCTACCCACTCTTAAAACACTTGTGTTCTCTCTCCACCTTAGCAATCTTTGCTCATTCCCTGTGGGTAGAGTAGTTGCTGTTGCATTTTTTTCAATTTTATCTCTAGAGTTTCACTAATTCTGTATTTCAAATATCAGATTTTACTGGTTCCCCCTTTTACTCTATTTTTGTCTAAAATTCTAATTTTGCCCTGTCTTAGAGTGTTTTTCTTTTTTGTATATCTTCTATTTCTCTTTCATCCTCTCCTTTAATTTTTCTTTACTCTCTTTTTGTTTTCTTACTTCTTCCTTACATCTCAAATTTTAATTTTTCCCTGTCTTAGCCTGGTTTTCATTCCTCATTCTTACTATTCTCTCTCCCTCGATCATTTCAAAATCACTTCTCATTCCTCTAGATGTCTCTTAAGCTGTTCTTTGTCTTTTCCCTCTTATTCCCATACCACCTATATTAATTTTAGCTCATTTGTTGTTGATAGTCCTGCGGTGAATCTTTCTCTCCAATTTGGTTCCTATACTTTTATTAATTATTTACTATATTTCCTTCTTTTTTCTTTCTTTCTCTCACTTTATTTTATTTTGTTATTTTAATTTCTTCTTAAACCTAACACTATAAGCTTCCCTTCTCATATTCTATTTCCACATTCTTCATCCCCCTTTTACTCATAATATGAATTTTACTTTTTTATCTTCCAATTGCTCCAACTTCAAACTCTTATTAGTGCTCCACCCTCCACACTCTCAAAATCATTTTTCTTTCAGTAGGTCATCTCATATCTGCTCTCCTTTCTTATAATAGTCTTAATCTCTTTATACACCTATTAATACTGGTTCATTTACTGTTGATAGTGGGATTGTGGGGAGGGGAGTTATTTTTGCAGGGGTGGGTTTGTATCCTGGGCTTTGTGCTTTTGCTCTGGCAGCACCTACACAACAGCATACAAGATGTGGTGGGCAGAGTGGCCCTCCATCAACCAGCTGGAAGGAAGGACCTACCAAAGAACAAACCAACATCATTCAAAACCCAATTACAGCCAGAGAGCCAACATAAGTGGCATAAAGGACAGCACAACAGCATCAAGTTCAGATGGTTAAGGAGACTGCATCACTCAATCTCACGGGGCCCCCTATTTCAGGAGTTCACACCACAAAGTCAGGAAGTCAAAAATATTAATTTAAGAAGCAGAAACAAATAAGAAGTGTCTCACAAATAGTGGGAAGACAAAGAAACAATCCCTGATTGAAAGGAAAGGAGAGATCCCCAGAAAGAGTGCTAAATGAAATAGAGGCAAGTCAACTATCAGATATTGAGTTCAAAACAATGGTTATA
Organism: Artibeus jamaicensis; assembly: GCF_021234435.1. NCBI lineage: Eukaryota > Metazoa > Chordata > Mammalia > Chiroptera > Phyllostomidae > Artibeus > Artibeus jamaicensis. The sequence continues at coordinate 3,669,807 of NW_026521887.1, forward strand.
AAGAAACTCAGTGAGCTCAGTGCAAATAACAAAACACTACAGGGAAACTACAAGGAGCTTATGGAAAACTATATCATCATAAAAAAGAACATTGAAACAATCAACAAGAGCCAAGAGAAAATGATGAATACAAAAACTGAAGGACACAATAGAACCAAAAACAGGCTAAATAAAGCAGAGGATAGAATCAGTGAGCTGGAGGATGAGGTAGGAAAAAAAAAAACTCCGAGAAACAGAAAGAAAAGGAAAAAAACTCAGAAAGAATGAAGAGGTGTTAAGAGAATTGCAGGACAACATGAAACATAGTAATATCCATATAATAGTTATACGAGAAGGAGAAGAAAAGCAAGGGATAGAAAACCTGTTTGAAAGAGTAATGATGGAAAACTTTCCTAATTTGTTGAGAGAAAAAGTCACACAAATACAGGAAACACAGAGAGTCCCAAACAAGATGAACCCAAACAGGCCAAGTCCAAGATACATCATAATTAAAATGGCAAAATTCAAAGACAAAGAGAGAATCTTAAAGGTACCAATGGAGAAACAGAAAGTAACATACAAGGGAGCCCTGGAAAGGGTAGCAGCTGACTTTTCAGAAACATTAAAACCAGAAGGGAATGACAAGAAATATTCCAAGTAATGAAAAGCAAAGGCCTGCAACCAAGACTACTCTACTCAGCAAGGCTCTCAATTAAAATGGAAGGTAAAGTAAGGAGCTTCATGGACAAAAGAAGGCTAAAAGAATGCACTTCCACCAAACCAACACTGCAAGAGATGCTAAAGGGTCTGCTTTAAGAAGAGGAAGAAAAAGAGTGTGAGAGATAGAAACAAAGGTACAAAGGAATTAAAATGGCAATGAATAAGCACCTATCAATAATAAACTTAAATGTCAATGGATTAAATGCTCCAATCAAAAGAAAAAAGGTAGCCAAATGGATAAGAAAACATCACTCACACGTTTGCTGCCTACATGAGTTATACCTCAGAACAAAAGAGCTACACATCTGAAAGTGAAGGGTTGGAAAAAATATTCCATTCAAACAGATAGGAAAAAAAAAGCCATATAACAATACATAGACAAAATAGACTTCAAAACAAAGACCACAAAAAGGCACTAAGGAACACTTCAAAATACTCAAGAGAAAAATCTATCAAGAAGACATAAATATTATAAACATATATGCACTCAACATAGGAGCACCCAAATATATAAGGAACATCTTTGAGGACTTCAAGAAACGTAAACAGCAACACAATTGTAGTAGGGGATTGTGACACCAGGCCTGTCAATAACTAATAGAACTTCAAACAAAATATCAAAAAGGATATTGAGGAACTCAATGACACATTAAATCAAATGGACTTAACTGATATATATATATATATATATATATATATATATATATATAGATAGAGAGAGAGAGAGAGAGAGAGAGAGAGAGAGCTTTTATACCAAAGAAGTGAAATACACATTATTTTCAAATGCACATGGAACATTTTTAAAGATAGACCACATGATAGGACACGAAACAAGCCTCAACAAATTCAATAAAATTGAAATCATATGAAGCATTTTCTTGACCACAAAGGGCTTAAAACTTGAAACCAACCTCAAGGATAAAGTTCAAAATTATTCAAACTCATGGAGACTAAATAGCATGCTATTAGAGTTAATAATGAGATCAAGAAAGAAATCAAAAAGTTTCTGGAAACAAATGAAAATGATCACGTAACAGTCCAAAACCTATGGGGCACAGTGAAGACAGTCTTGAGAGGGAAGTTCATAGTGATATAGACCTACCTACAAAAGATAGAATCATTTCAAAGAAGCCACCTAACCCTACATCTATAAGAACTGGAGGAACAACAACAAGCAAAACCCAGAGAAAGTAGAAAGAAGGAAATAATCAAGAAAAGAGAAGATATAATGATATAGAGACTAAAAAAACAATTCAAAGAATCCATAAATTTGAAAAGATAAACAAAATCGAAAAGCCTTTAACCAGACTCATCAAGAAAAAAAAGGAGAGGGGCCAAATAAATAAAATCAGAAATAAAAGAGGAGAAATTAAAACTGATACCACAGAAATACAAAGGGTCATAAGAAACTTCTACAAAAAACTATATGCCAAAAATTTTTGAAAACCTAGGTGAAATAGACAAATTTCTAGAAACATATAATCTTTAAAAACTTAGTCGATAAGAAGCAGAAAGCTTAAACAGACCAATAATAGCTGGGGAAATTGAAGGAGTAATAATAAAAAAAAAAACTCCCGTCACACGAAAGACCTGGACTGAACAGTTTTACAGAAAAATTTTACAAAACACATCAGGAAGTGCTAACTCCTATCCTTCTTGGACTATTCCAAAAAACTCAAAAGGGGGGAAGACAACCAAACTCCTTTTATGAGGCCATTATCATCCTAATCTGAAAACTGATCAAAGACACAACGAACAAAGTAAATTACAGGATAATATTGCCAAGGAACATATATGCTAAATCTTCAACAAAATATTGGCAAACTGTATCCAGCAATATATCAAAAAGATCATACACCATGATCAAATGGGATGTATCCCAGGATGCAAGGATGGTACAATATTCACAAATCAGTAAACATAATACATCACATAAACAAAAAAAGACAAAAATCACATGATCATATCAATTCATACAAAAAAGCATTTGAGACAATATAACTCCCATTTATGATAAAAACACTCAGAAAAGTTGGAGTAGAGGGACCATACCTCAGCATAATAGAGGCCATTAACAAGAAACCTATGGCCAACATCATATTCAATGGGCAAAAACTAAAAACTTTCCTACTAAGATCAGGAAAAAGACAAGGATGTCTGCTTTCACCACTTCTATTCAATGTAGTATTGGAAGCCCCAGGCGCAGCAGACAAGAAGAAATATAAAGCATCCAAATTGGAAGGGAGGAAGTAAAACTGTCAATCCTTGCAGATGATGTGAGAGTGTACATAGAAAACTCTACAGACTCCACCAAAAAACTACTCTACCTAATAAGTGGATTTGGCAAAGCAGCGAGATACAAAGTCAATATTCAATAATTGAAGGCATTTTTGTACATTGACAATGAAATGTCAGAGACAGATCAGGAAAAAAATCTCATTTTGTATAGCAACAAGAAAATAAAGTACCTAGGAATAAACCTAACCAAGGAGGTAAAAGACCTGTACTCAGAAAACTTCAAAACAGTGAAGAAAGAAATTAAGGAAGACACAAATGGAAGCATATGCCTTGTTCATGGATTGGAAGAATTAACATCATCAAAATGTCCATACTACCCAAAGTAATTTATAGATTCCACACAATTCCTATTAAAGTACCAATGACATATTTCACAGGTATAGAACAAATATTTCAAATATTTATATGGAACCATAAACAACCCTAAATATCTGCAGCAATTTTGAGGAAGAAAAACAAAATAGGTGGGATCACCATATCTGACATCAAACTATATTATAAGGTCACTGTAATCAAAACAGTCTGGTATTGACAGATGAACAGACCCCTAGACCAATGGAACAGGACAGAGAGCCCAGAAATAAACCCAAGTCTTGATGATCATTTAATATTTGACAAAGGGGGCAGAAGCATAAAATGGAGTAAAAATGGCCTCTTCAAACAATGGTGTTGGGAGATCTGAACAGCCCCATGCAAAGGAATGAAACTTGACCACCAACTTACACCATATACAAAAATAAACTCAAGTTGGATAAAATACTTAAATATAAATTATGATACCATAAAAGTGCTAGAGGAGAACATAGGCAGGAAAATCTCAGATATTCAACACAGCAATATTTTCACTGCTATGTTCCCTAGAGCAAGGGCCATAAAGGAAAGAATAAACAAATGGTACTACATCAAAGTAAAAAGCTTCTGCACAGCTAAAGAAAACATCATCAAAATGAAAAGGGCACCAACTGCATGGGAAAATATATTTTCCAATGAAACCTTAGACAAAGGTTTAATTTCTAAAATATATAAAGAACTCACAGGACTCCACTCCAGGAAGGCAAACAATCCAATTAAAAAATGGGCAAATGACCTGAACAGACACTTCTGCAAGGAAGACATACAGAGAGCCCAGAGACATATGATACAATGTTCAGCATCACTAGCCATTAGAGAGATGCAAATCAAAACCACAATGAGGTACCACTCCACACTGGTCAGAATGGCCATCATAAACAAATCAACAAGAAACAAGTGCTAGTGAGGATGTAGAGAAAAGAAACCCTAATACAGTGTTGGTGGGGATGCAGACTGGTGCAGCCACTGTGGAATAAAGTATGAAATTTCCTCAGAAAACTAAAAATTGAACTGCCTTTTGACCCAGCAATTTCACTGCTGGGATTATACCCTAAGAATCCTGAATCATCCATTGAAAAGAACCTATGCAACCCAATATTCATAGCAGCACAATTTACTTCAGTGCTGGAAGCAACTGAAGTGCCCATTAGTAAATGAGTGAGTGGATTAAAAAACTGTGGTACATTTATACAATGGAATACTATGGAACAAAAAGAGAAGATCTTCCACCCTTGGCTGCAGCATGAATAGAACTGGAGAGCATTACGCTAAGTGAAGTAAGCCAGATGGTGAAAGACAAAAACCGTAAGATCTCACCTATAAGTGGAACTCAATCAACAAAACAAACAACCAAGCAAAAAATAGCCAGAGACACTGATATAAAGAAAAAACTGACAGTAACTAGAGTGGAGGGGAGAGGGAGGTAACAGGGAAAAGAAGGGAAAGTGTTGTCAAGGAACACGAGGACCCATGGACAAAAGTCTAAGGGGGGAATGGTGAGGGCAGGAAGTGGTGTGGATGGGGCAGGAGAAAGTGATGGTGGGAAAATGGAGAAAACTATATTGGAATTACAGTAAAAATAATAAAATTTAGACCTACCTGTTCAATAAATCAGTATTTAAATGAATCCAAATACTCTCCTGTGGGGGTGACTTTGCCTTCAAGTCCCCCCATCCACCATGGACAAAAGTAAATACTACCAAGACGTGATCTGCTTGGGGAGGAGAGGTGGACAATTTCTCAGGAAAAAGGCCTTGAGCCCCTTCCTCCAGAGGCTTTTATTGGGTTTTAATACACAGGAATACAGGGTGGCAAGGATCAAACAGTAGAGGACATTTAAAAGAAATCTGAGGGCTTACTATGAGTCAGAGTCTGTCAGGAAGGCAGTTTGCAAAAACTTTAGGGTTTCATGCTCAGACCCTTAACATATGAACAAAATACTCTTAGAAAATCAGGTTTCACAGAATTTTTTAGGGATTATTTCTTATGCCAGATTTTCCCGAATATGCTCTAGCAAGGCAAGGAGCTGCACCCTTCCCCATCAGGTTTTCAGGCTTAAGTGGATTAGAGCCAGGAAGCGCTTCTCCCAGAGAAGCGGGGACTTCCCAGAGGAAGTGGGGACTTGGGCTATGTCGCATAGCTGGGGGTCAAGGGTCTATTGTTGCAGCCCCCCTGAGTCCTTCCATGACGGCCTCCCAAGTGATTGAGTCTGGCTTAAGTTGCTCCTTGCAGTGAGGAGTCTTACCCATCTCCGACTTCTGACCAAGCTTTGGGGGCAGGGAGGAAACTGAGGCATAATTCGCTACCAGAGACAAGCTTTTGTCTCCTGTGGCTCGAATTCTGGAGGTTGCTCACTTATCCTTAGTCATGAGGGGTAGTTACAATTCCTGAAACCAGGCAGAGCAGTTCCCAACATGCTCCCTCCTGTTTTTCTTCTTGTTGAAAAATTCATTTACTGGAGACTGTTAAGTCCATTTTAAGAGTTTTTACTTGAGAAAATCATAGCTGCAATGTGGTACCTCTACACATCTACTGGATGGCTAAAAGTTGAAAAAGACACAAGGACAAATACTGATGAGGATCTGGAGCATATATTGCTGGTGGTAGTGTAAATATATATAATCATATTTGAGACATATTTGGCAGTCTTTAAAAAAGTTGAATATTCACCTACATTATGATCCAGCAATTTTACTCCTCAGTATTTACTTTAAAAATTAAAATATATGAGAAAGAAACACTTGCATAGAAATGTTCATAGCAACTTTATTAATAATTGTCAACAATTAGAAACAATCTAACATATAATAAAAAAACAAACTGTGGTGTAACAATAGAGTGTAACACAACCCTGCACTAGAAAGGAAAAATAGCATGCAAGTATGGATGAATCTCAAACATAATTTTGAAGCCAGATATAAGATAATGTATATTTCATATTATTTCCTCTGTATGAAGTTCTAGAACATGTTAATCCAAATTGTGGTAATAACTTAAGAGAATAGTTTTTTCTTCAGGACAGGGGAAAGTGTAAGAGGAAAATTTCTGGTGGGAAAGAAATTTCTACAACTAAATTTAGGTGTCATCACATGAAAAAGGCATTTGTCAAAACTTTTCAAACTATATGTTTAAGGTCTGTGAAATTCATGATGTGATTTTTCAATAAAAATTTTAATTAAACATTTTTAATTGCCCCTCCTTTATTCATGTTTAATTTATTTTCAGTAACTTTATATTTGTCAAAATCTCTCTGCTCCTTCAATTTTGCCCATCCGTGCCATCCTTAGGATCATCTTTTACCCTCTGTGTGTAGACAAACATAATTGAAATGAATGGAAATGCACAGGAAACCAATAGTAATGGAAAAGAAACTGGGACTCAAATAAAAGGAGTGGATCAGAAAGAGGAAAAAAATGACCAAACAGAAAAAAAATGAAAAAACAAGAATTCAGAAAAATGAGGAGAAGCTTAGGAACTTTCAGGACATCTTTAAACATTCCAACGTCTGAATTATAGGGGTACCAGAAGGGGAAGAGGAACAGCCATGAGTGGAAAACTTATTTGAACAAGTAATAAAGGAGAATTTCACCAATCTGGCAAATAAAATAGACTTCCAGGAAATCCAGGATGCTCAGAGAGTCTCAAAGAAGTTGGACCCAAGAAGAAACACACCAAGACACATCATAATTATATTAGCCAAGATTAAAATGAAGGAGAGAATCCTAGAAGCAGCAAGAGATAAGGGGACAGTCACCTACAAAGGAGTTCCCATCAGACTGTCAGTGGATTTCTCAAAAGAGACCTTACAGGCAAGAAGGGGCTGGAAAGAGGTATTCCAAGTCATGAAATCCAAAGACCTACATTCAAGATTGCTCTATCCAGCAAAGCTTTCATTTAGAATGGAAGGACAAATAAAGTGCTTCTCAGATAAGATCAAATTCAAGGAGTTCATCATCACCAAGCCCTTATTATATGAAATGTTAAAGGAACTTATCTTAGAAAAAGAAGATAAAAAAGATGAACAGTGAAAGGACAGCAAACTCACAGTTATTAAGAACCATACCTAAAACAAAATCAGACTAAGAGGACAGCTAGATCAGGAGCAGAACCATAGAAATGAAAATCACATGGAGGGTTAGCAACAGGGGAGCAGGAGGAGGAGAAGGGGGGAGAAGGTACAGAAAATAAGTAGCATAGACAGTAGATAGAAAATAGATGGGGGGAGGGCAAGAATAGTAGGGGAAATATAGAATCTAAAGGACTTGAGACACATGGTCATAAACTAAAGGGGGGTAATGGTGGGGGAGGGGGTGTGCAGGGTGTAGGGGAATAAAGGGGGGAATAGAACAACTGTAATGGCATAATCCATAAAATATATTAAAAATAATTATTTTATTTGATTCTGCCCTCTTCACAAAATATTTTGGGTTCACATTTCCATAAACTTTTTGAAATAACAATATCGATGTATTTTTCTTCCAACCTTCTAGTCACACTGAGGACTATTGCAGTCTGATGCTGTTCCCATCCATTTTTCAGGTCTGCTTTCAATAATTTCACTGAGGATCTCCTAATTAGTACATATGCATTCTCTTCCCTTTGGACCCTTATGCTATTTGATATTACTGACTGTGATCTTCTTTAAATTCTTATTTTCTTTGCCTCAGTTTACTTTCCATCTTTAATACTTTTGTTCTGGATCTTTTAACACCTAAATGCTAGTATATTGTGTTTAACCCAGATTCTGCATTTGTCCTCTTTTTGCCCATTTTAAACACTCTCACGAAGCAACGAAAGTGCTTTGATGCCATTAACTACTACATATCTAGCTTACTTTGTGACTTTTTGCCTGAGATGTACCTATATGCCCCCACAGCAAAATCTGAACTTGCCTTACCAGCCAGAGAATCTCCTCGATCTGAACTATTCCCTTTCTTGTAACTGGCTTCTGCATTTACTGACAGTGCAAAGCAAACACACACACACACACACACACACACACACACACACACACACAATAAAAAACATGTCCTGGCTAGTGTAGCTCAGTGGATTGAGTACCAGCCTGCAAACCAAAGGATCGCAGTTCAATTCCCAGTCAGGGCACATGCCAGGGTTGCAGGCCAGTTCCCACCAGGGGACACATGAGAAGCAACCATACATTGATATTTCTCTCCCTCTCTCCTTCCCTTCCCCTCTAAAAATAAAGAAAGAAAATCTTAAATTTTTTTTAAAAATAAAAAACAAAACAAAACAAAAAAACTTGAGCTAACTTGACTTTTCTTTCACTTGACTACATTTTCTAGCATCCAGCTAATTACTTAAATATCATCAAGAAAAGACCATCATTTATTGTTTTCCTTCTTTGATTTACTTGGTCCAGGCCCTCATCTTCTCTTGCCTAAGCTATTGCAAGTACTTCTGACTTGTTCTTTCTTTATCTACACTTTTTCTTGACTGGACTACATTGCATTTTTTCAACAGTAATCTTCACTTTAAGTTACAAATCTTGCTGTGTTCAATTTTACCTATATCTTTTAATAGTTATCCATTCATTACCTGATACAGGCCCATTTACTTAGCATGTCAGATAAAGATTTCATAATCTTCCCAGAAAACTACATGTGACAGACACTGTTTATTGCTCACTTCAACCTCTTTCTTCTTCTTCTACAAAACTTAGTTGTTCCAAAGATGTTTGGAAGAGACCCCTTTATCTCACTTCTTCATGGTTGGGCATGTATTCCTCTTCTATCTTGTAATAAATATATTCATAAGAGCCTTCTGGGAATTTTTGGAAGAGGTTTTTCTCTCTGACTTGAGCGGTATCTTCTTTATTTTAGCTTTTGAATGTAACGGCTTGAGGACACAATGTTTGAAGGTCCTGCAACCATGTTGCAGCCACAGGGGAAGGGCAAAGGCTGGAGAAATAACAAAGCAGCCGACTCAAAACCATAATGTAGCTAAGTAACCCAAGCTACATGCCAACTCTAACACAGCTTTTATGTGAGGAAAAAATACCTCCTGGTGTTTAAACTCCCCTTAGTCAAATAAATGCCTTCTTCCTTCTTATATGACACACTGTCTTCAGAGAGGTCACCTCCCAACACTCCCTTCCTCACGACCCATGATCAAGTGTCACTGAAGTTTTCCCTGTGTCTAGGGCACAGTGCATCTCATTTTTTTTTGTTTTGAATTTACACATTTTTATCTGTTAGCCTGGCATGCTTTTCTCTGCCATATGGACTATTAACCATCCTTGAACATATGCTCAAACAAGTCTTCTTCCGTGAAACCTTTACCCAGGGTTAGCCCAGGTTTTCTCCATGTTTTCATAACCTTAATATGTAGATACTTATTTCTACCCTCATCCCTTCTATTGTCATTTATTATTTATGTGCTTGACTACCCTCTAAAAATTGAGTATCTTGTTAATAGGGACGGTAACTTACTTTTTCTCTATATATTTGAAAGAGTGGTCAGTAAAAACTTGTGTAATTAAAAAAAGAGGAAATAGTGAATAAAACCTACCCTGTGTATATGTGCTGTTTTTCTAGTGAACTATTTATTTGATCTTGAAAAGTTGCCTGTGTGTTGTCTATTGAGGGAAACAGTAAATATGTTTTTGGTCACAGTGGTTAGTTTGGTAGTCTCAAAATACTTTATAATTCACCATAATTTATACTATTACTATTCAATTCTATTTGTAGTGTTATTACAAATTTTAAAAGCACTTATTTTATGTGAATAAATTTTGCACATATTGTCATTTATTTTGTGTTTGATTTTCAGGTGGAAAAAAATCATTGATGCAGTATGCCAGGCACACATCCAGGTTCTTACTGAACAAATTAACAAGTGTTTTTTCATTGTTTTCATGTTCTAATAAAGAATATATCTAATATACAAATGGCCATAGAACTAAATGCATTCATATCATGGTCATTACAAAAATTCCTTTTATGGCATATTCTACAAAATATGTTTACCCTCAAAATACAAAACTATAAAATGCCTTTCTAACATAAAAGTGATTCTAAAAATAAAAAAAACTTATTAAATAAAACACCAATATTTTGGAGGGAATCAAGAGATTAAAAAACAAAGCACCTGCTGTAAGGACTCTGAAATTGACTAAGAAAGATTTACCTGCACTTACATCTGCTCCAGAGTAAAATAACACAGCTAGGAAGATGCCTAAAGTATTCCCCTTCTCTTATCATTGTCCAAAATTACCGCCATTTCAAAAGGTAATTCCTGGAAGATATATTTTTTCAGCATATTGTGGAAAAATATATGGTGTATGAGACACAGTAGGTTTTAAAGAAATCATTCTTCCCACATTCTTGCAATACACAACATACTCTTACAATTCTTGCTTTCTGAAATTTCAAGTAGTTATCAAAATGATGTTATTTATTTATTTATTTATTTATTTATTTATTTATGTTAAAGATTGAAATAGCATTTCTTTTACTGTGCTATAATAATGTGGAGCATATTCTAGTCATAGGAGATATTTAATGAATGCATATTAATGAAAAAACTAGTATCATTGATTGAAGGAGACCTCAACAGAGTAGAAAGTAGAGGAAATGAAATTTTGAGGACAACCTCTGGACTTGTTTATATTTAATAAAAGTGGGGTGGTTTTTTTTTTTTTTACTGCCTGTCATACCATTTGTCAAATTTATGCTCTCCTTATTTAGACCTGTGGGAAAACACTGATGTGAGAATCAGAATATCTAGAACTTAGTACTGACCAATTCTTTCACCTCCAAGGGCTGCAATTTTTTCTCCAGAAAATAATTGAGCTGATTTATGCAGACAACCTCATTTGGTGCGAATATACACAATTGAATTTAACTAACATTTACTATCTGCCCTGAGTCATGTCTGGATTTTTTGAAGGAAAATATCTTTTTCTTCTATACATATTTTCTTCCTTTAAATTGTAATCAGATAAGATTATACATTTTGTTTTTTATTTGCTCTCTTTGCAAGAGAGTCGGTGTTGAGTTAGAGAGCTGCACTCCTATTCTTTTTCAAATCTTTTAATCCTTCCTTTTTTCTCCTCATTCCAAACCCTGTCAGTTTCACTGTCAGATTATTTTTAATTCTCAGTTAACTAGATCTTGTATTACTCTGGTTCTTACCATTTTATGTTAGTGCTTATAGGAATTAAATACATTCAGGAAGGGTTTTTTTTTTTTAATTTGCAAATTGTTTGGAAACCACACTCTCTCATTGTATTGTGTTTTTCCCAGTATAATTTCTGACTCTGTACATTTTGTATGAAATGATTTATGCAGAACTAATTATTATAAAAAAACAAATTTCTAATCCTGTATCAAAAACTCAGTGGGTACTTAAAAAGGTTTATGCTCTCTAAAAATAAATGCATCAAACTTTTCACATTAAATCTAATAAAATAAAATAAATTAATTAAAAAATTAAAAACTCGTTCAAAATAATTTATTTGTGCAAGTGCTGGTTTTGTGCGTCTTTGGTCAGATTGTGTAATAAGAGACTATAGTCTTTCTCAGGGGATCTACAGGAGGCAAAATAGTTTCTTCATTTATCAATATTTGAGTCTGACATTTGGAATCTGAGCAGTTACAGAGAAACACCCACGACCTGGATTGTACATCTTTCCTCTGTCAATTAAGCCAGGATTTAAACAAAAAAGAAAAGAAAAGAACCAGGAAAAATACAATAGTTAGTATTAAATGTTTACCTTTTGGACTTAGAAAAATGGTTTCAATGGATAAAGGGTAGAGAATGTATATAACTACTCTTTGTTTTTTAATAAAAAATTTGAACTTTGCCACCTACAAAAATATTTCAAGCATTTTACTTTATTTATTTCTATTTTTACCAAATTAGGAGGAGACTAATTTTTGTATGCTGATAAATTATTGAGAGCTACATGATGATTTTTCCCCTTTGTTCCATTTTTTTGTGACTTTACTATATCATGCTTTCTATGAATAGCATTTTTTGTGCAAGTTGATGTGATATAGTAAACTCTATATTATGGTTCTGATAGCGTGTAGATTTGGGGACTATTTCTAGCATGCATTTGCAATAAAAACTTAGACCAGTTATTTACCCTTCCTAAATTCCAGATTTTTAATTTGAAAGGTTAGAATCATAATGTAACCCCTGGATTTCATGTTATTTTTTAAAAGTACATACACATAAAGAGTATTGGATGCATATAGTATTATACATACTATAAATGCTTGTTATTAAACAGAGTCAAGATATTTCAAGCTATTTTAAAGACAAAGCATTTACTATTCTAAAACTGCAGTAGGTCCAGAGAAAAATATTTTTTGCTGCTGGATCATTTTTCCTTTCAAGATAGTCGCAGAAGTGACTCTACTCCATGGTGCACTAGTTGTGCATAACAATTTATCACCCATCCTTATTCAAAGACTAGAGTAAGCAGAAGAACACTCCTGCTCTCCTTCTCCAAATGTCCACACCCTGATCCCTGGAACCTGGGAATATGTTGCATTACATGGCAAAAGAGACTTTATAGATATAATCAAGATGATGGATCTTAGAATAGGTAAACTATTCTAAATTGCTCAGGTGTGTTCAAGCTAATCACAAGAGCCCTTGAAAGAAGAGAACTCTCTCAGACTAGAAGCAGAGGAATGCAGCTGAAAGGAAGACATGGAGATTCCAAGTGTCTACAGAGTCTGAGGCACCACAATTGGCTCTCAGATTAGGGGTCACATGTACAAACATGGAAAAGGCCTCTAGGAGCTAAGAGCAGACCCAGCTGACAGCCATAGGAACCTCAGTCATACAACGTCAAGGACCTATACTCTGTATACCCTGACAGACTGTGCAATGGGATTCCTCCCCAGAGCCTTCAATTTAAAAAACAGCAAGCCAACAATTGGACGGTGGGCTTATAAGACCCAGAGCAGAGAAACCAGCCAACCTGGACATCTGACCTACAGACCTGTGATATAAAAATGTGTGTTAAGCCACTACCTTGTAGTAAATGATATAGCAGCAATAGAAAACTAATAAAGAGAGGAGCCTAACTAACCCAGGATTAACCAGAAGGCACTGCCTGCCCCATTAGGGCTCCAAAGCACATCAAAGGGCTACCTCACCCACAATCAACAGACAATCAGCAAACAAGCGGAAAAAGGAGTGTTTGTAGAGCACACACTTAAGAAAATTAAAACTTGTAGAGAAACAGTGTTCTATCTGCACAGTGGAGCCCACATGACTTACACAAAAAGTTTGGGATCATCATGGAGTAATGAAAGTCCTCTTTTACGAGTATTAAGGCTATTCTAAATAAAGGTGCAGCTTACTCGCATACCCCGGGAAGATTTTAAACTAGCCTCTTACTGCCTGAATCAATCTTCACAGTATCCCTGCATTTTGTAAGTGATGTATTGGGCTTCCCTGCAGGGCCAGATGTTGATGTGGACTTTTAGTTGTTGGACAGGAGATTACAGAGAACTCCCAATATAAAAGTGTCCACTCTGGATTTCATTAGAGAACAAATGAGCTATGGCCAGTCCTGGGGTTTAAACAGGGACCTAGGCTCAAAGCACAGCTGTTTCTTTATATTTCCAGGTCAGAAAAAAAAACGTGCTGCTCTAAATTGACCAGGTCCCCTGTTTACCCCCTACTGGTCTTCATGCTGCCCTTTGAATTCAGCTGGTCCCAGGCTGTTTCCCCATCCTGCTGCCCTCACCAGCCTCCCTCAAAACCCATCTCACATAGTAGGGATTAAGACCAAGAAAGACAGTGGAGTTCCTCTGTCCATTTCAATCACAGTTAATGCATCTTTGTTTCCTCTGGTAAGAACCCCAAAACTCCAGTTGCAGAATGGATTACATTTTTGAAACCATTTTACATGATTTGGCAACTTGTTTTCCAGTCTCCCACAATGGATTGACTCAAACTTTCATTCACAGGATTGTCTGGGGCATTTTTTGTTCTCTTGTTGATGGATATGAATCACTGTGGGAAAAGGACTCATTTTTTATTCCTACCTCAGCAATCATCTAACTGACCTGCTCTGGGTAATACACAAAGTGTACTATACAAAGAAGCACTTTAGTTTTACTCATTCTAAATTTATTGCCTCTTTAAATTTCATAGCATTGTTTGCTCAATGTATTATGCATAGTTTCACTTTTGGCAGTCAGAATGTCTACCAGGACATGCATCCAAAGTCCAGTCCTGGTGGTAATCGATAAACAAGATAGCCTTTGCCAGAGCCATTAGTGTCTGCATTTTATTCTTTCTCAGCAACCTACTCCTAAAAAAGAGAGTGAGTGAAAACCTTTAACTAATGCAAGGCCCGTGGGTGTTATTGTCTATTCTTTTACTCTGTGTTACAAACTTTTATTTTTAATCAAACATTTCAAAACATTTTTCCTTTCTACAGAGATCAATACCTTCTTCTATGAAGTGGGCATACCCTTCTGATATTTACATTCAGAGTTTCTAAGTAGTACTTTAGTTATTGATGCTACAGTTCAACAGACAAACAGAATGTATTTGACTGTAATAGTCTGTACCAAATCATGACTTTATATTTCCCAAAGTCCCCAAAGAGTTTTACTAGAATTTCTCTATCCACTTACCTCTAATCTTGAAATCTAGTACAAGGCTTGCTAGTGAATTCCTTGGGGATGATGTCAAGATTCAGATTCTGATTCAGTAGGTCCTGGGTAGAGCCTGAATGTCTACATTCCTAACACACTCTGGCAGAGGCCTACACTTCAATTCAAGGTTGCATTTTGGGAAGTGAGGCTCTAATATGTGTGTTAGGAGCACCAAGTGTACACTCAGAACAATTAGGTTCTGTCACTCACCAGTAGGGTGACCTTGGGTGTGTTAGATACCTTTCCTCTGTCCTAGTTTATTCATATGTATTAATACCTATCTAAAAATTTCACAGTTAGAATAGCATGAAATAATGTATATAAAGCACCTAGCAATGTACCTAAGCCCTAGAAAACACTCAATAATGGTCACTTGTAATTATTTCATTGTTTCTTGTATTGCTTACCCACCTATTCTTGCACAGACAATATTCTATTCCTTTACTCAAAAGAGCAGCCAGACAGGAAACAGTCAAGGATCTGTGCAGAGAGAAACCTGGGCGGTGTCTGTAACCAGATAATTCTAGAGCAGTTGGAGTCTAGGCAGTGGGAATTTCATTCTTCTTGTCTACAGGGAGGTGAGCAGGGCTGACGGAGTCATTAGAAAAAGGGACATAAGTAAATGATATCCAGTTCTTATAATGGAGATAGGCAAAATCTGTGTCTAGAGAGCCATCTATTCTTGACTATTGGTTACAGACAAGTGAGTTCCAGGACCCATGTCACATCAAGGCCACCTAAAGGCAGACTAAACTGGTCCAGCAGTGCTTCTTCTAAGGTCAACATTGTGGAAGGACTGTGTATCATGTAATGATACCACAGATGTATCATGTAATATCCTACATTTGTCTGGCTCTCTGTTATTTATTATGAGCTGGTGTACATTATTTCTTGACTTATTCTTAGCATCCCTTGTGAGAGAAGAGGCACTGTTTCAATTTTCATGGACAACAACAATGAGATTTAGGGTAGCCTCAAAACCTCCAGTGGCAGAGCTGGTCACTCTCAGAGCTTTGACCTCTAAGTCCAAGGTGCTCCACGCCCTCTCCTGCTTAAAGAAATGGAAACATCTCAGAAATAGAATTTAATGCTCCAAGTTCACAGTGGATTAGTTTATAGTGAAAAAATTCTTCTCTATGGCTTTGTCTATGTGAGCATATTTACATGTTCCAACCTCTTTCAGAACAGCAGGGGAATAAAGCAATAAGGAAAGTAAAATGAATGTTAATGAAAATTATGGACAAAGGGTTATGGAAAACCATGGATTATTAAAGTGTAACAGGGTACAGCCAGGGAGGGCAAATAAGAATTTGTAATGGGGTCCAGAACTCAGGGTGTCCATGAAATATTAGGAAAAAATATAGGATGTCCTCACCCCCACTAGTCTGAGCTGGGTGATGGGACACATGGAGCAGGGCTATTGAGAGCTGTTTTGTGTAGCAACAGCTTTGCAGCTAACCTCTGGCATGGTCATTTAATACATCTATAACCTTTAACTGATTTCATAGATATGTTAAATATCCATGCTTTGGCCATGCTTTCAGCCAGGTGGATGGAAGTGACTTGCACCCCAGTTGTAACTGGGAGGCAACTCCACCTGGTTACACTGCCCGTGTGAGAGCTTGGAGATGATTAGCTCCATACTATGGGGCCACGCCTGCCTGAACTTACTATCACAGCCCAGTAAAGCTGGAAGAATACATGAGTGCTGGCAGGTGTAACTGATTGTGGGAGGAGTCAGAAATGAGGCTACAGAAGAAGATTGTTGGTGTGATTTAAACCCAGGCCTGGCAGCAAGTCCTAGTGGGGATCATGTGGCATTGGAGGAAGTGGCTTTGGAGTAGGGTTGGCACCATGCAACTTTGGTGAGAGTCAGGACCCTGTGGTTTTGGGGTGCTCCATTTTGCCACATGGCTTTTAGGGAGCAAGAGAGACTTTGCCTGGAAGAAAAGGGGTAAAAGGACTCTAGCTGGTGGGCCATAAGAAGGTGCCACATGGTTTTGGATTAACTGGAGATCACAGTGGCAACATGGCTGATGGTGCCAGCAACCTGAGTCACAGACTTCTGCTTCTTTTCCTGACATATGGTCCCCTGGACTGGGCAGAGGGAGAAGAAAGAACTGTGAGTCTGTGGGTATTCTAAAGGACTTAAGTATTTTAATGAAGACATTAAGTCATTACTCTTAAGTCTGTATAACTTTTAAATAAATAATTCCTGCCCTGGCTGGTGTAGCTCAGTGGATTGAGAGCGGGCCCGCGAAACACACAATCGTGGTTCGATTCCCAGTCAGGGCACATGCCTGGGTTTCAGGCCAGTTCCCATCAGGGGACTCACGAGAGGCAACCTTACATTGATATTTCTCTCCTTCTCTCCTTCCCTTCCCCTCTAAGGATAAATAAATAAATAATAAATAATTCCTTTCCTTTTCACCAATCTCTGGCACTGAGAGACTGAGAGACTGGGATCTTTCCCCTGGTGGTGGGCAAGGCAAACCAAGTACGGGCTGGGAGCGGGGAACCCCCGGAGCAAAAGGGGGTCCTTTTGGTAATAGTATATTGTTCATCCCCACCCTGAGTCTTTTCTGTAACAGAAGTACTAACAGAACTTTTTTCTTGTTTTTTTTAATGCAAGTGAAAGGAAGAGAAATGGATAGCAAAGAACAGAGAGCAAAGACACAGTGTGATCCCTCATAACACACATCTCTTTCTTCTTGCCTTTTCTTCCTGTACTTAACAAATTTATTTCTTATTATCGCATCATAGAGAAAGACAATTTCAGAGTTAGAGAGTGGTTCAGAGATCATCTCTGTACAATGATGCATTTTCCATAGGGGTGGAGGGGTCTGATGAAGGCATCCATGAGAACCTCATCTCTCCATTCCCAGTCCATCTCTTTTCATTACAGAAAACTCTTCCCTTCCTGCTGTTTTCAGTTCATTCTCAAGGGCAGGATGAGACACCGCCACAGGAAAAACCAGCAATGCATCTATTTAATTCCTTCAGTAGTGGAATATGTTAGCTATTGTTTTTGCTTCTCATCTGTTGAACAATATTTCTCCACCCATTCCTCTAGAAAATTAATTTTGACTGCAGAAAGGGATATGCTGCTCTGCCTGGACCAATTACAGCATCGCATAATATTCTTATTAGTTGTACATAATTTAAGTGACCTAAATTAACCAATTAGATTCTTTCACTAAGATGATATAAGCAAAATGGGAGACAAAGAACTGCAAGAGTGAAGAATCAAGACATGAAGGAAGAATGTGAGTTGTAGGTAGAGCCTCACTGAGTCACTCGTGTCCATGGGTCCAGGACTGCCTGAGACCACTGCCACCTCTTGAGTAGAGGGTACACTGATACTTTAGTTGTGTTGCATTCCAATCACTTGCATCTAAGATTCCTAACTGATATGTCTTGTATTGCCCAATGGCATTTGAAATAGCCACAGAAGTACCCAACATTAAAACCTTTGTCAAAATCTCCAAAAGCTTCTGATAGTCAAGCTGCATTCAAAGAGTTCTCACTTAATATACCAACACTTGACTTGAGGCATTGCTGCAGCTTATGAATTAGGTCTCTTTTAATGTGCAAGAAACTCAAGAAATGACTTATTTTTTAAAATTACTTTTCGTTGATGAACACTTTCTTTGAAATTGACTTAATTTCAAAGAATTTGCATCATTCCCCTATTACTCCAATTTTAATATAAAAATAAAAAATCCTTCTTTTTGCTGTGAATATCTCTATTGACTTGTTTCCCTCAGCCTGAACAGGGACTTCCCTTATACGTGATGTTCAGGGTTTGATTTAGGGCAACTCTTCACATGCAAAGTTCTTTGGGAAAAGAAGGGGTATTTACAAAGCAGGCCAGGCTCCATCATTGAATCACTGTCTGGGCACCTGCCTGAAAAGCTGGCAGCTGGTCAGCCCATCTGCCTCTAGGATCTGACTACCTCTCTCTTCCTCCATTACTGACAATCTCTTCCACCTGCCATACATCATCAGGCCTCTGCAGCCCTTCTCTCCACTCATTGCTTCTAGAACCTCACTACTCTCACTGTCCATTACCTGACAACATAACATCTGTTCCCAGTCTTCTCCTGAAACTGCTATTGAGAGTCCCTGCTTCTTTCCTTAGTTCTCATTGTCTTTTAATTTCGCATGTTGACACTTCTGACAGCATAGTACTCCTGAATCTGTTTTCTTCTTCACCATGTCCTATTTTTTCTCTTATTCTCAAAAGGTGGTAGTTGTTTTCTAAGATTTTTTCCCTTTATCTCTGCTATTCTGCTACTTCCCCCACATTCATACACAATGGCCTCCTCTCCTCCATGGGCCCATACATTTATATTGCTGGTTATGAAGTAATTAATACCACAACTCACTCATTTCCATATTCATTCACTTAGATGTCTTAGTGAAAATGTTTTCTGTGTCAGATAATAAGATAGACCGTGGGTGGGGGGGAGATGGTCACTATGTAGGTGGGAGCTGAGACCACTTGCTTATGCACCCAACTGGGACACTTACCCCATTTTCTGAAAATCCAAGTGAAGAGCCGATAGAATCTGAGCTGATATGAAGTTTGGAAGCCAAAGTATGCTAAAGACCCCTCAGAATGGGTGGAGGGCTGGGTCAGTGACAGCAGCCTAGCACTTCCCTCCCCTCCCAAGGCAGGGAAATCGCAGACCCCAGCCAGGAGAGATTTGAACTCATAAAGTCACTGGGGGGAAAAAGAGGCAGCACACATGCAAACAACTGGCAACACACCCAAGCTGGCGTGGTGGCCACTGGCAGGGACAGTGCCAGAGACTGGGGGGATCCTGGCAGCACCTGGAGCTGGGAGAAGAGGTGGGCCACAAATGACTATAACTGAGGTAGAGGAGTGTGCGATAAGCTGGGCCATGGCTCCCAGCAGCAGCTGTACCCACAGAGACTTTTATTTTTAGAGAGGGGAAGGGAGGGAGAAAGGGTGAAAGAGAGGGAGAGACACATCAATGTGTGGTTGACTCTCACATGCCCCTTACTATGGACCTGGCCTGCAACCCAGGCATGTGCCTTAGCCTGGAAATCCAACAGGTGACCCTTTGGTTTGTAGGCAGGCACTCAATTCACTGAGCCACACCAGCGAGGGCCCACGGAGACTTTTTTCAAAAGGGAAACTGAGGAGTACTGGGCAGGGACCTTGCACACACAGTTGCTGGGCCAACAAGGAGGGAAGATTGTGGGTGGGTGCGATATCCTCACACTCAGTGCACCTCACGGACTGATCAAAAGGGTGCCACGAAAGGTGGTTTACAAGCACCGGGCTGGTACAACTGTGCAGAGTGGATAGTGCGGGCTGGACAGTGCTCTGAGGGCATGGATTGGAAAGTGGTTACCTGTGGTTATTGTAGCCCAGACTGAGCCCCCTTCCTTGCTGAAACCATTGGAGAGGGAAAACTGAGCCTAATTGCCTGTAGGAGCAGGAAGAATAGCAAAACTGGCTAGATAGGCTTAACAACCAGCAGGGGGCTTTTTTCTTTTTCTAAGAGTAAGACAGACCTGGAGCTGAGAGAAAACCAGAAACAAATCCAGGAAGAAGTCAGAAGGCAAAAAACAACAGCTGAGACAAATTTCACCTTGCTTTTCATCAGAACTTACATTTTTAAAAAAAAATTCTCTTTATTTTTTTAGTTTAGTCTGTGTTTTTGTTTTTTCTGTTTGCTTTTTTGTTTGTTTTGCTTCCTTTCATATCACATTTTAATTTTTCTTCTTTCATTTAACTTGCATTCCAAATAACTCACTACTCTTGGTCTTTTTCATTTTATTCCCTTTATTTAGATTGTATATTTTAAATTGTATTATTGTTATTTCAAATCCCACACAGCACCCTTCCCTGGTCTTCATCCATTTTGCCATCTTCCTGAGATTTATTACTGTTGTAAACTATTTTCTCTCACACTTCACCACGTTCCTATCCCTTACTCTCACTATTTCTTTTCCGTCTAACCTCAGATAAGCACTCTTCTTACTTAAGTCAGCTCACATTCTCTTTCTCCTCTTATAAGAGTCTAATTTGTTTTCCACCTTTTATAAACAGTGGCTAACTGAATGAAATACTACAGTTATTGCTGTACTTCTCTAACGGAACTCCTATTTGTTCACTGTTTGTTTGTACTTTAAATCCCATAGAATACTCTTTCTGTCTTACTCCATTTTGCCTTCCCCCTGCCCTGATCATTTGAGTGAAGAATTTTACACACCCCAAACCTGGGCTTCACTCCTTACTCTTATTAGTTTGCTTCCCCCCATCCTCTCAAAATCATTTTTCTTTAGTAGACATCTCATATTCAGTTTTCTCCTTTGTTTAATATTGTTATTCCCATTCCACCTGTATCAAACTTCAGTCAGCTGTCATTGCTATCAAACCTGCTGTAGTTTTTCTGAAATTTTGCTCCCATTGGTGCACTACTTTTTCGATTTTACTTTAAACCTCATACCATACTCTTCCCTTTTCTTCTCCCATTGTTCCCATTGCTCTTCCATATTTTATTTATGTTTTAAATTTTGTTCTCTTCTTTTCTTCACCTTGCTTCTGTCCTTGCTGTTACCAATTCTCCTGTGTTGTCCCACAATAACATTTTTCTTCTTTTGGTCATCTGATAGTTTCTTTGTCATATCTTATAATATTTGTATCTCTCTTTGCCTTTATTAATCTTTATTCAACTGCAGTTGAGATTGTTGATGTGGTGGGGGGCTCTTTTTTCTGGTGTAGGTTTGGTTGTCTGGTAATACTGCTTTGTTAATCAATGCCCGTATAACAGCACATTAGACAAAGTGAGAGTTGTGACTACCAGTAAGCCCCCTGAGGGGGAGAACCCATGAACAAAGAAGCCAGAAACAAGTAAAGGCCAAGTACAATAATAATGCTCACACTAACAGAAGAAAGCAGCCCTAGAACATCTAGACAAGGAGATCAAAGAGACTGCACCACTGAGTCCCACAGGTCTACTACTATAGAAGTCCACCCCATCTAGGCAGGCAGAAAAAAAAGAACACCCTGAGACCCTAAAACTAACAAAAAGAGTCCCCTAATAAAATGAGGAGACAGAGAAAGAACACTCAATCAAAAAGAATGGAAGAATCCTCAGTAAAAGAGCTAAATGAAATTGAGGCAAGCAATCTATCAGACATAGAATTTTAAAAAATGGTTGTAAAGATGCTCCGAGAACTCAGTGACAACTGAAAGTAACTGAGTGGGAACTACAACAGCATAAAAAGGAAGTAGAAACCATAAACAAGAACTGGGAAGGAATGAAGAAGACAGTGTCTGAAATAAAAAAAGACACTGGAAGGAACTATGCAGGCTGGATGAAGCAGGGGACTGAATCATTGAGCTGTAAGACAAGGTAGAAAGAAATACCCAAGTAGAGCAACAAAATGAAAAAAGATTCAATAAGTGTCAAATTAGGAATTTTCCTTTTGTGTTCACTACCAATATTGCTTCTTTTATTTAGTTTACCATATTTTCTTCCATTTTAAGAGATAATGTTGTTTATTTCTCAATATATCTTTTTCAACTTTAAGGGTTTGTTTGATTTGAAGGTGGCATGACATTAATTGTGATCAATTATAGCAGTGGATATTTAGATTCCATTATTAAATTTAATTTACATTCTTTGTTTTTATATCAGTCACAAGAAAGAATTTACCTAGTTTATTATTATTTCAAATATATGAATCATACGCTTAGACTCCTGGAGAAATTAACTCTCAAAATTGATATCAGGTGTATAAATGATGGCTTAGAATTATGACTGTGCTTGCCCAGTTGTTTATTAACTTTATCAGAAAATTTACTGTTATTACTTCCATCCACTATACTATGCTTTCTCTTCTCAAAATTCTTACCTAAATCTCAAATGAGGCAATTTATGATTATAAAATTTGTAAATGATTAGTCATATCTTGTTGGCATAAAATTATTTATTCAGTGGAGGAATTCAAAAGCTCAATATGGTTAAGATTCTCATGAACATTATTCATATTTGGAATTGGACAGCCAGTTTTGAAAAGATTACTCATTTACCACAATGTGCTATTGAAACATTACTTTTCCTCAATTATGTTGATGCAGGAAATTAGAAATAATCTGATCTGGCATGTTAAGCTGGTGTATCTTGATAGGTCAATAAAGTCTGATTCTTAATACATTATGATAATCATAATCATTTCATTCATGCAGAAGAAGACAATTACCTCCTAAATTATCTGGGCTTTTTTGGATATAAAATTGAAATAATCTGGGGCTAAATTAAAGTTCAAAAGGAAATTATAACTGTTTTACTCTTACAAATATTTATCATGATAAATATGTATGTATTTTACATATTTTTGAAATCATAAATTATTATGTAAGTCAAGAAAAATGTTTAGGTATAAAATCACAGTTTGCAAAATAATCTATAATAAGATAGTATGATACTTTACAAAAAATCATTGAATTTTTTTGGCTAACATTGAATCATAAAATTACATACATTTCAAGTGCACAATTCTGTAATACATCATCTTCATATTGTTTCACACCATTTACCCTAGTTTTCTACCTGTCCAAAATACTCTTTGGTAATCACCTTACTGTCATGTGTGTCTATGAAGTTTTTTGGGTTGTTTTATTTTTGCTTAATACCTTCACTTTTTCACCCAGCTTCCTAACTCTTCCCCTCTGTTCTCTGTATCTATGAGTCTGTTTTTATTTTGTTTATTAGATTGCATATATACCGTAAGTAAAATTATATGGTATTTGTCTTTCTCTCACTGGTTTATTTCACTTGGCTTAATACTTTCCAGGTCTGTCCATCCTGCTACAAAAGGTAACATTTTCTTTTTTTATGGCTTATTCATATTCTATTGAGTAAATATACAGCATTTTTTATCCACTTATCTACTGATGGGCACTGGGGTTGCTTCCAAATATTGGCTATTATAAATGATGCTGCAGTAAATACGGAGGTGAATGTATTCTTTCAAATCAGTATTTCAGGTTTCCTGGGATATATTCCCCAAATGTTAATTTTTGAGGACTCTCCATACTGTTCTCCACAGTGGGGGCAACAATAGGCCCAATCAGACCAGATTTGGCTGTATAAACATAGGACTCTGTATTACTTGGGCATTTGAGAAAAAAATGGTCTCCATCTTAAAGACATACAACTGTTTGTCCCAGATTCTGCTTGTAGCAAGAACACAACAGGGTGGAGACACCTGAAGCCTACAGGGTGGTGCTTGTGGACTCCCATGAACACTTCTCAGACTTGGAGGAAGGAGGGAAGGGTGGCATCCACCCCAGAGCCACATAATAGTCACTTATACCCCCTGAGTCTGTCCCAAATGCTACACCCCTGTTTAAGCACTAGACTCCTCAGCAGAGTTTGAGCTCTGCAGAGTGGGGTGACAAGGATTCTGGAGAATATGGATCCAGCATTTCCCCAGCATATGTCTATTGCTTTTCCCCAGCATATGTCATAAAACAGGGAGTGCTCCATCCAAAAAGATGGTATTTGTGGTATGGAAGAGAAAGTCAGCAGAGATTTCTTGGTGGCTGTCCCTTCAGATTTCTCCCCAAAATGAGGAACTCCAGTCTTACTGTACATGACACTAGTCTGCTCTTCCCTCCCTTCCCCAGAGACCATGATCAGTGGCTGGCAATGAGAATTTGTGTGTTGGCCCTTTAGG
This sequence comes from Artibeus jamaicensis, assembly GCF_021234435.1. NCBI lineage: Eukaryota > Metazoa > Chordata > Mammalia > Chiroptera > Phyllostomidae > Artibeus > Artibeus jamaicensis. The sequence continues at coordinate 3,694,529 of NW_026521887.1, forward strand.
AAGTTGCCTGTTTCTTTAGCATACTTCCATCCTTCCCTAGTAGACAGTGTCTCCACTGAGTTTTACTTCCTGATGATAAGTGAGCTCCTCTTCCCAGCTCTTGTGCTCTGAACTGGTTGAGACCCCAGCCCCTCATTGGGAATCCCTGCAGCTGAGATGTTCTCTGGAATCTCAGCCACAAACCATGGAAGCAGGGGCAACCTTTTTTGTATCTCCACTCATCCTACCAGTCTCTATATGGCTTCTTTATAAATCCTTGCTTATAAAACTGCTGTTTAGCTAGTCTTCAGTTGGCTATTCAGGTTTTGTTCTATATTTTAGTTGTAATTTCAGTTTTGTCCTGGGAGGAGGTGATTATAACATCCATCTACTTTGCTGCCATTTTGTAGCTTGCCTCTTTCAGTCTTTGTGTCCAGCTGAGCATCAACTGTGTGTGGAGGTCCTCCCCAGAAACACATCTAGCACTAGCAGAACCTCAAGCTCAGTTTAGGGGTACTGCATTTAACTTCCTAAGTGGTAACTTAGGTGAGATCATCATTCGAAGGGTAAACTGAAGTAGGCTACTTATGGGAATTAGCATTTCACCTGGATCTGGAATAATGAGACAGATGAATGTGGAAAAAGTAGCTTTTTAAATAAATCAACTTGTATATACTTTGTTGACTTTTTAAACTGTTTTTGAACTGTTAAGTGTTGATGGGGGAAACCAGACTGAACCAGTTTGAGGATAAACAATGACAGCAGAAGAACCATACTCTACTCTCTGAAAAAGTCACATCCTTTTATGTTCACTCAGGTTGCTCTATTCATGGGCTTCCATAGCATCGCATGGTTATAGGATTGTTTGTTGATATGTCTCTCTCACAAGATTAGGGGAATGTATACTACCTGTCTTTTAGTACATGCCCATGGATTTAACAGAATGTCTGGCACCTGTTAGGTGCTCACTAAATGGGCCCTCAATGATGAAATTAAAACCCTCATATTTCTTGGCAGACCACACTTGGTAAACTTTCAAAAATAAGCAACCTCCCATAAACTCCAACTTCCTACATATGAAGCCTCTTTTCCCCTTCTTCTCATCTCTTCCTTAGTTTCAGGTTGCTAGGTTTCTATATCTTACAAAATCTTTCATTTAATATACTTAATTTTATTCAAATGTGAATAAAATTATTACCCTTGTTAGCCTTGAGGCATTTTACAATTTATTATTTACTGTTGTGTAATCTCATACTAAATTCTGTGAGGGGAATTTTAAACATTTATCAAGGGGACATGAAGATATGAGGGTGAAGGGTTTGAAGCTGTTTCATTGCAGCAAATAGTTTGGGCTTGGGGAATGATCTATAAAGGCAAGGCCTTTGTCCCTAACAGATCTGGCTGCCCAGTGATTGTAATCTTTATTCCCTGTGTTATCTTCATTACCGTTCTCCTGACCTATTACACACAAGACTCAACTCTCTGTTAGCCTTCCACTGTGGATTTCCCAATGACTCAGTTCCTGACTCTTCTCTCTCTATTTGCTATTGACTGACTAATCTTGCCTTTACTTTGTCAGACATTTACTTCTTCCCCATTTTGACTTAAAAAAATAACAATAACCTGTCTCAAATCAATATTGAGTTTGCACTGGCTAAGATTATTCTTAATATATATTTTTATCTATCTTAAATTAGTACATTTCATTGAACTCCCTGAAACAGACAATGTTCACATTATTTAAAATTTTCATAAACCTCTGATCCTGATTAGGGTTTTTCCTCCTTAAGACACGTTCCATTTCACTCTAGAGTTTTGCTCTACTTGTCCTGTTTGATGTTATCTTCAGGAATCCCACAGGGTTTGGGTTTGCTGTAGTTGATTCACTGCCAACCTTAAACTGCATGTTCACTAGCTATGTGTCCTAGTAAATACATGAAAAGGTGTTTTTTGAGTTGAAACTAAAAAACAAGTAACAGGACAACATGCCTCCCCCACAGTTTCACCTTCTCATAATTCCCTAAAACATGACTTAGGCCCATATGGATACTTTCCTTTCAAGGAAGAGACAATGTCTGTGGACCCAATCATGATGAGTCAACTAAACATCATGTGAAAAATGCAGCCTTTACCTAAAAACTGGAATGCAATAATTAGCTATCATATATAAGGAAAGCCTAAAATAAGTTTCTGATTCAGTTCTGTTGGAGCTATAAGCTTATTTTCTCATATGCAGTGGCACAGAAAAAAATATCGTTGAATGTGGAAATGGTACAAAAAATAAGGGTTACAAGAAACAAAAACTGCAGCTGTACCTTAAAAAAATTCCAGGTCTAGATTTGCATGCTGCTTTTCACACCAGCAGCAGGTTTGCTCTTAACCTTGGCAGTGTGGCATTCAAGGTCTTCAGTTGGGGTCTTTAATTGAAGGTAGTTTGAGAAGTAGACTGTGAAGGGTACTTTTTCTACACTGGATATTTATTTCAATTGGGATTCATATTATTTAAAGTGCCTGTGCACCCTGAAGTGTGTGTCAAGGCTACTTCTTCATGTGGCTGCTGTGGGGAATGTGAATGTCAGAGTTAATACAATTTACTAAACAGTCATCTAGGAACCATCTACATAACTGAAAATACAGAAAAAAATTAAACCCTCCTTGCAATTCCTCCCATAAAAGAGAGCACATATTGAAGAATATAACAAACAACAAATATGCCTTGTATGCAATAAGTTTACTTGAGGAGAAACAATTTGAAAATAGCAACAAATAGTTGTGTTTATAAGTCAACAAATTCACAAGTGTTTCTAGAACCTTTCACATGTTCTTCCCACTATGATACTATAATATGAGTGTCAAGAAAAATAGAGCTATTGCCTCTGTCCCCAGGGAGTTCATAATCAAATTTGAGGTGAATCCTACATAATATAAGTGACTGCCTATAATTTAGCATCATGTGCTAAATGCTATGGCTCATTTAATGTGTTCTAGTGTTTTAAAAGAAAGGGAGGACAATAAGTGAATAAATGATGTATTTTATCATTGAAAAGCACTTTTACTTCAGTATATTTTGTATCAACATCATTATATAGCAGGGAACCAGGTGAAAGGACATATAGTTGTAAAATATCATTTGTTTTTATATTTTCTCAAGGTAAGACACACATTCTTTTGGAAAGCTTCTCTAGAGTTGTCCTCAGTTAGGCAAAGTTTTGCTTTACTATGACATATCTAGACACTTGCCGTTATGAGAAGTTTGAGGTTGTCAGGGTAGAAGCAGATGAGGAGAATTAATATTTATGAGGATCTTTTAGAAAACAAACACATTTTAGAACAGACCTAAGTGGTCCTAACCAAAATCTACCGACAAGAAAGCCTGGTTTTCAAAAAGGAGCCTCCCCTGGAGAAAGTCAGACTCAGTTAGTGACCTCCTCTTAGCTTAACTTTAGACCTAAGTATTTTGGGGAAGAACTAGCTTTGCACAGCATGAAATTGAGGCTGGAGACCATTTGAAGAGCAAATTCATTCTTGCTGCACGATCTTTGGGAAACAGAGGCTGGACTAAGAGAAAAATAAACTCGAAAGTCATATTTGTTTTCCTCTATTGAAGGCTTGTGAAGGATGGTAAGAAGTGTCTTATGTCTATTTTCAGTAGCTAGTGTGGTTCCCTGTGGAGTGTTGGTTAATGTTCCTTGACTCTGGTTATTCACTTCCCCTCAGAAAAACCCTCTGAAGAATTAGGCATTTATACATACATTTGTCTGCATGATGTATCTTAAATAACATAAGCTCCAATTCAAATAAACACCAAATTTCAAAAAACATACTTCAAAGCCTACTCTAGAGTTCTCTCAATCAAATAACTGTAGCAAAGGTACCTAAACTCTATGTTTTCCTTAATAACCACAAAGCATGTAGCCTGGTTTTTTAATGTAATTTGGGAAACACAGAGTTCCAAGATCATTACAATCAGGGAGACTTTTAAGCATTAGTTGCATTTTTTATTCCAGTAATATTTGCTTTTTTTTGTAATCTCTACAACTATATGATATTCCACTCTGGCTTATGAATGAGTAAGGGTATCTTGAATCAGGACACTAAGAGCCACAATGATTGTGTAGTGTTGGTTCAACAGCAATGCCATGTGGAAGCAATGCAACAGTATTAGAGAACCAATTTGACTTTCCAGTCCTGTCACTTCATCTAGAGTTTGGAAGTAGCACTAACATTTTTTAAATTAAGTCAGCCTCCGAGTACTTTGGTTTGAAGGAATATATTGAAGAAGAGCTTTTGGACCTCATGTTAGTAAGGAAATGACATAGTTAGAGCATCATGACAGTAAGTAATTTACTGGGGAGGGGGGTAACAAAGAGCTGTGACTATATATGTTCATCAAACTGCTATAGAGTTCATGCTTGCTATAATGATGCAAACTGAGCCTTACAATAACATTTTTTTACATTTTTGACAATAGATGAAGAAGCTGAGTTTAACAATAGTTATGGCATTTTTCTAGTTTCACATGACAAGAGGGTAATTGAGCAAAGGCTGAAAACAGAATCAGAATTCTTTCTTTAACTCCTGATCTGGTGCACTTTCCATCCCTATTGTAGGGCCTCATTAAGGTGGTCCAGATATTGATATCCTTCATCAGAACATGAGAGATATGAATAGGTAGAATTGTGGGTATGTTGGGTGTGTGTGCTTACAGAAAGCACACATACATGAACTAATTTAAATCAAAACAGTCTTTTGAGCTGTATTGAGGAAAACAATATATCATGCTTTCAATTATTCACCTTGTTTATGGTCGGGGGTAAAGGAAATCTACCAATAATACTCATTAGTGTGGACCAGTAGTGTGGAATACTGTGGGGAAAATGCTGGCATATAATTGAGTGTCAAGGTACCAAGTCCAGCCCTGTAACTAATTTTCAAAATAAAATTAAGCAAATAAAAAACTAAATAAAACATTAAAAAAATGAAGTCCAGAAGTATAGGAATGAATATGGTATGGCTTGGACTTTATGGGTCCCAGTCCTAACTCTTCATTAACTTTTTAGGTCAACTTTGGAAAAGTGATATAAATACTCAGATCTTAACTTATAATTAATAAATGAGTACAGTTATACTGTGTTCTTTTCTGCTAAATTACAGACCCCTTTAATTTCTGTAATTTTTAGGGCTCTACCTTTACCCTACTACTAAAAAATAAACTGAAATGAATTTGTTGAATTGATAGATGGAGGGCTTTACATCTAGACAGAGGCTTGTGTTGTGAACAGATTAAAGATGAAATGAAGGCATCATTTTAACTAGAAGATTTATCTGGTAAGAATATGCTCCAATAAATGGCTACATCTGAATCATACATATTGCATAAAGTAAAAGCTATTTTAGGAGATGAACTTTCAAATCAGTTATACGGATTGAAAATCTGGTATTTTAGGAATTTATATAGGTTTCAACTTCTACAAAAACCCAAAATTTGTCCTGGTGAGATTAACTACAAGGAAAGTTCTCATGAGTTAAGAGGACCAAGGCAAGGAGGAAAGGCATGGTGAGAAATACTCAGGCTGAATGGGAGCACTGCTGAAATGGGGTTAAAGGGACACATAAAACATTTAGCTCAGTGGAAGGAACCAGTGAATGATCTTAAAGAGGAAAAAGGAAAAGAAAAAGGAACATTATGCTAACAGTATTTCAGAGATATAGAGTACCCAGTAGAGGTGGTCGAAGTAACAAAGTGTGCGGGTTTCCAGTCAAAGCCCAATGGCAGATCCAGCGAAAACAGAGTTGAATTGTATTTCTGATGCTTACTTCATGTGTATTATCCAGGATGGCTTAACATACCAGTCCTAATAAATTGTAGCTGTAAAAAACCGAAGTATAGTGGGCATTAATATATTGCTGATACTGTCCCCCACCCCAAACCTCACATAAAATAAATGGAAGTACTATTTCCACATTAAAATGTTTATCTTTACCTTGAGTGTGAGGTGGTTATAACACCTGAGAAATAAAGTGAATTCAAGAAAAAACTAATTTCTGAGAATAAATTATTACTGTATTTATTCACTGCAAATCCCTATCTCATATGTGTTTTCTTTTGGTAAAGAAAATTAGTCTGCTGATTGTCTTCCTCCTATCCACTTTGTTTTTAAATCCTTACCTGAGGAGACATGCTTATTTGATTTTAGAGAAAGGGGAAGAGAGGGAGAGAAAGAGAGAGAGAAAGAGAAACATTGATCAGCTGGCTCTCCTATTCACTTTAAATGGTGGCCAACTTCTTTGAGTCCCTATAATGTGGTACTAATTCAAAAAGAGAGAAAGATCTCAAAGTTCTTCCTAAGTGGCAAGTCACAAACTCTCAGGGGATCCCCTTATCAAATATAGTAATACAATCAGTCTCAAAAAAAGTGAAAATGATAATTATATTGTTTTCTTTTTTTAAAAGCGGGCTCTTCGAGAACCTTTGTTCCCAGGATGATTCCTGGTGGTGACCAGATGAATATCATAATGAATCAAGCACATAGCTGAATTCTGCTAATATGCACTAATTGATAATCTTCATTCTGCATATATTACTGTTTAAAAACACTGATGGTTAAATACAAAGAGTATTGGAGTGTACAAAAATGATGTTAATTTTACAAATTTGCCTCAAGATGACTTGATCGGCAGGTCAGTAAATGATTGAATTCATATAATCCAAATTCTTATAAAGCATGTCAGCATGTTTTCAGCTGCTTTTAACATTTTAACAAATGTTAAAAATGTAGTAATGATTGTGTTCAAATTGTCTTTTCATTTGTTGAGAATAAATATATTCAGTGTATTACTTTTAGAAAACACTTTTTAAGGAGCAGCCTGTAAACTCCCATTCTCTAATTTAGGAACAGCACACAAAACTATAAAAGTATATACTGTTATACAGAAAAATATTATAAGATTAGTTTATGAAAGCATATTTGATGTTATGATTATTAAAGGGTACCATTTAAAATGCATGCGTGTTCATGCATTTAGTACCCAAACCAAAAATGACACAATGTGTAGTTTTTATTTACTTATTGGAAAAACACCTTACTTTTACATAATTATTTAATAATAAATTAAAGCATATTTGACATTGTTAGATGGAAAAGTATGAATTTTGTATTAAATGTTATGGATATTATTAGATGTCACTTAAAATATTTTAATATAGTTTTAATAATTTTGTTGACATATTTTTATTTTTTAAAATATATATTTTATTGATTATGCCATTACAGTTGTCCTATTCCCCCCCTTTATTCCCCTCCACCCTGCACATCCCCTCCCCCACCACTCCCCCCTTTAGTTTATGACCACATGTCTCAAGTTCTTTAGATTCTATATTTCCCCTACTATTCTTGCCCTCCCCCCTATCTATTTTCTACCTACCATCTATACTACTTATTCTCTGTACCTTCTTCCCCCTTCTCCTTCTCCCACTCCCCTGTTGCTAACCCTCCATGTGATCTTCACCTCTGTGCTTCTGCTCCTGATCTAGCTGTCCTCTTAGTTTGCTTTTGTTTTAGGTGTGGTTCTTAATAACTGTGAGTTTGCTGTCCTTTCACTGTTCATGTTTTTTATCTTCTTTTTCTTAGGTAAGTCCTGTTTACATATTTTTAAGTTAATGCTGTATATTTTATAAATACTGTTACTGAACAAGAGGTCTGAGGGAGGGGCAATACAATATTTGACCCACCTAGGGATGCTGAAAACTGCTATACAACAGGGGCCCCTCCCAAAAACAAAATACTAAAATGTACTGGGCTCTTCTGTCCGCCGCCAATTGGAAAGACATCTCTCAATGCCAGAGATTTGTGAAAAGGAAACAAACTGTTTATTTAATGCTATTCAGGCCTAATGCCTCCACTAAAATATCAAAGTCCTTTAGGTTGTACACCTACATCCACACAGCGCTCCCTTCTCCCAGTGTCCCAACTCCGGGTACCGTAAATCAGGAAAATAGCACACGTCTGTGTTGCAGGCCACTGGCACCGTCAGCTGTGTCACTGTGCAGGCAGGATCTCCAGTTAATCCAAAGTACTGTGGTACCCTCTCATGGTCCACTGGCAAGAGTTCTTTGTACCCAGTTCCAGGCAAAGTCTCTCTTGCTTTCCAGGCCACACAGCCAAAGAGAGCATCCCAAAGCCCCGTGGGCCTCTTCTACCAAAGCTGCAGGGGTTCGCACTCCACCAAAAGCATGTGGCCTTCTTCTTCACCTGGCTGCAGGGATCTCCATTCTGGCAAAGCTGCATGTTTTTTTCCCTTTCACCTGGGAAAGAGGGGGTTTGCACTCTGCCAAAACCACATGGCTCCCTCTTTACCTGGCCAAGAGGGGATTCTTACTCTACTGAAATCACATAGCTCTCCTTGTCATCTGGCTGCAGGGGTCTGCACTCTGGCCAAAACTGCATGGTGCTCTCTCTTCACCTGGGCCAGAGGGGATCTTAAGAGCTGAGACCATATGGCTAGCTCCCCCAATGGCTGCCGCGTCTTGGTTTAAATCTCTTGGTTTCATCCTCCTTTGCGGCCCCATTTCCGACTCCTCCTACAATCAGTTATACCTGCCAGGACTCTCATACCCTCCCAGGTTTACTGGGCTGCCATCATTAGTCTGGGCAGGTATCACTCCATGTCCTGGAGCCAATCAATTCCAAGCGCTCATGCAGGCACTGTAACTCGGGAGACCTGCCCCTAGTTACATCTTGGGTAGAAGCCACTCCCTTCTTCCTGGCTCAGAGCAGGGTCACAGCTATTTAACATATCTATGAAACCAGTTAAAGATTATAGATATGTTAAATAATCATTCCAGAGGTTAGCTGCAAAACTATTGCTATGCAAAACAGCTCTCAATGGTCCTGCTCTATAGGTCCCTTCCCCCTGGGGGGGGGTGGTGAGGACATCTCATATGTCTCTCCAATATTCCTATACACTTTGAATTTTGGACACCATTCCAAATCCTTTTTGGGGGCCCCCCCTGGCTGCACCCTGTATCAATACTACATCAAAGTTAAATTATTTTTAAATAAAGGTATTAAAATATAACTATTAAAAAGTTTGAAAAGTAAATTTTTAACAGATCAAAAATCTGTTGAATTCAGATCAATATATTGCTTGAAGCATAAAAATAAATAAATGAAAGAAGTTAGAGATTCTAATTAATAGTAATGTTTGCCATGTAACTATTCTTTTGTTAATGGAGTGAAAAGGTAGAAGAATTGAATTGAGGTTGCTACTACAGAAATCACCAGGAAACCAGAAGAAATTTATTTGTAAAGCTGCATAGAGGGATGTGGGGGCAACTTTCCTTGAAAGTCCCCTAGGGTGCCATGGATAGAGAGTACATATGACCGAGACATGATGTGATCTGCTTGGGGAGGAGAAGTGAGCAGTGGCCAGTTTCACAGGGGAAAAAGGCCAGCAGCAGTCAGTTTCTATGAGGAGAAAAAGACCTTGAGCCCCCTCCTCCAGGGCCTTTTATTGGGTTCTAATGCACAGGAATACAGGGTGGCAAGGATCAAACAGTAGATAACATTTCAAAGAAATCTGAAGGCTTACTATGAGTCATAATCTGTCAGGAACAGAGTTTTAGGGTTTCTTGCTCTAACCTTTAACATATGAATGAAAGCACTCTTAGAAGAGCAGATTTCACAGGTTTATCAGGAAGTCTTTGTGATGCCAGATTTTTCCCCAAGACAAGCTCTAGCAAGGTAAAGAGCTGCACCTCTACCCATCAGGTATTCAGGTTTAAGGAGATTAAAGCCAGGAAGCACTTCTCCCAGAGAACATGGGAAGTCAGGCTTTGTCAAAGCCCAGGGGGGAGGGGGAGCTAGAGTCCATTGCTCTTTGTTGCAGCCCCCAAGTCCTTCCATGAAGGCCTCCCAAGTGATCAAGTCTGCCTTAGGTTGCCCCCCACCGTGAGGGGTCTTACCCTTCATTGACTTCTGACCAAGCTTTAGGGGCAGGGAGAGGAAACTGAGGAAATGATTGCTACCAGAGACAAGCTTTGTCTCCTGTGGCTCGCATTCCAGAGGTCATCCCTGGCCCTTAGCCACAAGGGGTTGAGATACAATTCCTAGAACCAGGCAGAGTGGTCTACAACAGAGGGATACATTCATATTTATTGCCCTTCTTAATTGGGGAGGAAATTAACTCAAGAAAATTTCCTGACCCCTGAGTAATCTGCAGAATTCTTTCCTCCATGTATGAATTTTACTCTGTCTTTTAATGAATTTCTAGCAATGTTTACTGAACTTTTACTAAATGCGAAGCACTAGGCTAGTGTAGTAGAGAATAACAAGTTCAAGAATATTTTTGTTATTTTGTTCCCTGTTCTCTGAGAGTCTGGGTTCAAGTGTGAACTGATGTCTCTTATCTATATTTACACACAGAATGATTTTCATTTATTCTTCCCACAAACACTAGGGGACTGTCATGACTCAGGCATTGTGCTTGGCACAGTTATGAAAGTGAGGGGTAACATAATGTTAATAATAAGATAACATAACTGCAGTGGCCCAGCATTTGTTTTGTCCTTACTGTATGCCAGGCATGTTGCTAAGTGCCTTACATACATCCGTTACTTCATTTAATTGCATGAGGCAAGTGTTTGTAGCACCCCCACTTTAGGGATAAGGAAACAAAACAATACAGTCTCTACTTTTGAAAAGTGTGTACTCTAGTGGGCAAGCCAGTAAATGAAGATAATTGCTGATATGGTGTAGAGTGTGATGTGGGCCATCTCTGAAGCATCTCACATCATCCATATAAAGTCTGTCAAAATACCGTAAGCCTGCCAAAGAAGGACAGTGATTCTGTTATTAGCTAATTTATGACTTAAACACATATTTTGGTACATTAAAGACTATAATACATTTATAATAATTAATTCTAAGGATTTAATTCTAGCACAATAAGGGGAATTTATGTTTTATCTTGACCAAACAATAAAAATAAAGCATCAATAAAACATGAGCATCAGTCTCTAGTGTCAGTAACTTTAGGTAGTAGAAACTAGAACCTCATTTTCTTTTAAGTAGGGGCAAATCACAAGAAAATAAATTTAATAAATGATTCTACATAACATTGTTTAAATGATTTATTTTGGTTACACATCACCTATTAAAACAAGATAGGATATTACAGAGCATAAAGCCATGCTTGGTGTACAATAAACACTCGGTTGTACTTGTACTATCACCTGTATTAATTGGCTTAGGCTTCAATGAAAGCAATTTATTTTTTCACAGTTTTGGAGGCTGGGATCTAGGTGTCCACAGGGTTGGTTTCTCCTGAAGTATCTATCCTTGGCTTACAGACGATCATGCTCATACTCTGTCTTCTCATGGGCTTTTCTTTGTGATGTCTCTTTCTCTTCTTATAAGGACCCCAGTTCTATCAGATTAGAATCCAGCCCTTATGACCTCATTTACCATTAATTACCGCCTTAAAAACCTTATCTCCAAATACAGTCACACTGGGAGTTAGGGCTTCAACATATACATTTTAGGGGCAAAATTCAGTTTAGAACATCACCTTTACCATATTCCCTGTTCAATAGTTGGCTCTGCCTGGTTGATTTTATAAGTTTCTCTGGATGTTGAAACATCATTCAGTCATTCTTTTGTTCATTCAGTGATGGTACATTGTCTACTCTCTGCTAGGTACTGTTCTACACTTGAGGAAACATAATTGTACAGAGCTCATTTCTGCCTCAGAAAGCCCTTAAGACAGCAGGAGCTCACTGAGGCCACCTGGCCAGCCTGAAGTATTAGCAAAACTTGAGGGATCTCCAGCCAATGCTGTGTACTGGGAAGGAGAATTAGGCCATAAATGCAAGTGTCAGAGGCAATGGGTATAGTATGTGGTTAGTTCTCAGAATTGCCAACAAAGGCTACTGCTGGGTGGACGAGAATGATGGAAAATGGAAACCCTGGAGAGGTACTTTTGGCTATCACTGTGCTTTTTTTCAGGTCATTTTGAGTAGCTATCAACCACTGAAATGATATTCAGGCAAGACACTTTGGACACTTTGACTTTTTCTAAATGGGTTTGACTAATAAAAAAGCAAGGAATTTGAGGCAGAGTAAATCATCATATGAAGGAAAAGGAAAAAGGGCAATAGCATTGGTATGAGTTCCCGCAAAACAGATTGTCAGAGGTACTTTGTACTTCTGTTTGCACTGCAGAAAGCATTCAACTACAGCCACCAACAATTTGATCTCCTTTCCAGAGAGAAACCAGAGTACCAAGTGCTTGCTTCTATTGTCCCATTGTAGTGTGCTCAGAATTCATTCTAGAGAGTACTATGACATTGCTTTATTTGGACCCCTGGACTAAGCATATGTCCACAGGATAAAGCATTTAGACAGGAAATTGTATGAAAAGTGGTTTTTAAGATGTCTGCACATACAACTTCTGCAGAGGAAACTGAAGAAGCTGTCTTGGGAAGGCATGTATTCCAACCTAACAAGATGGAAGCACAGAGTTTTACACACTTGTATATACACCCACTGAGTATTTCTATGAGCTCTGCTCTGTGACCCAGTAAGAATTTCCTGAGCAACTCACAGCTGCTGTGGAAGGGTCAAAGCTAAGCTCTAGTCAACATGGCCCCAAGCCTTTTGAGGAGAGTCATGTTATAAGGGCATCACAGTGTGACTGATTGGAACAATACAATATACTTTCATAAAAGGCAATATTACCCTTTCTAAAGCTAGATATGGTGTAATTTAGAAATGTCAATACCCACATTGTTTCATCCACTTAATACCTAAAGACATGAAAACCATAGTTAGCAAGTAACCAATTTGGAGATTTTAACAAGTAAAAAGGGAATAGACATTTTCATCACCATACAAAGACTCATGGTCATTACTGATTACTGAGATAAGAAAATGCTCCCCAAAATAAAAACTGGGCAATTCAGAATCCACTTTTAAATGTCTTAGGCCTTATTTCAAGGTTCCCATTAGAAACATACACCTGTTCCTTTCATATTTTCTAAAAATTACAGAGCTAGAGATTGAAAAATTAAGTGCTTATGTTTGTTATTTCTGTCATGTAGTGGTTACTGATAATGGATAATTAACTTGTAATTATGTTTTAGAAAAAAATAAACAATTATATAGTGTTAAGTTTTTATTATAATGAACACAGAAGTTATTAAAAATCAATAAAGAAATAAAACACCTCAAAAATTAGTTTTGCTTTAAGCTTGATTGAAGAATAAACACCCTGCCTTATTATAAATATCTGTGATTACTCAAAAGTCCTATTTTCTTTCTCAAATTAATCAAAAGTATGAGCTGAAGAGCTACAGAAACAGAAAACTGTGCTCATGCCTTTTATAGAAGCATTACCTTAAATTGCAGATTTTATTTCTGACTATTAACTATGCTTTCCTCTTTGTCTATTGTGAGCTTTAAAATAACTCAATCATGTGTTCTGTTGGTCTAAAGGAGGGTTTCTGAGCACTGACATTACTGACATTTTGGTCTGGACAATTCTTTGTTGTGGGAAGGGCGTGCTGTGCACTGTAGGATGTTAAGCAGCATCTCTGGCTTCTACACATTAGACCCCAGTAGTAACTTCCTACTAGTTCTGAGAGCCAAAAGCATCTTCAGACATTTGCCAAGTGTCTCCTGGGAAGGGGGTGCAAAATCACCCTGAGCAGAGAACCATTGCCCTAACTGAGGGAAAAAAATCACATTTAAATAATTAATATCTTCCCATCATCTTTCCTAAACATTAAAGTCTCAAATTTGTAGGATAAACAAAAACTTCATCTCAACTGGGCAAAAACACTACAATGTATAGATTCAGCTGGCCTTAAGATTTAGCTATATCTACTCAGCCTGTTTTCTAAGCCCGGAACTTCCTCTCTCTGCTTAGAGAACTGTTAGTATAAAACTATATGGATAGAGTCACAACTCATTCCAGATTTTAGTAATCCCTGAGCTATTTAAATTTAAAAGCTGCTTCCTGACATAAAAATCCTTTGTAAGGCTGTACTCCTTGAATTTCCTCTGACATTTTAGGCTAACATTTAGATATTTAGTTCTAAGGAATTCCCCAGGTTCTAAGTTAATCTTACTATTTGTTTCACAGGCATTCTCCTTCCTCTTACCTGGGTTGTTGTTTGCTACAAATTATTGTGTCGTTGTTCTGCCAAAACCATCTCCCAAAAGGGATTTTCCTGGCAAACCAATATCAAAATGTTGACGAGATTATTACAATTTGAGAGTTGGCATCTTCACTCCCTCCAGGGGTCTTAGTGTTAAATCTCTTTACTTATTTTTTTTAGTGAAATCAGACATGAAGTGGAGTTGAGAAATGCATTAGTAATTGGTATCCCCATAAAGAGTATTTGCATGTGAGTGTTTCAAACCAAGCTGTGCATATACGGGTGTATTTAAAGCAAACATTATAGGCTCAATCCTAGACACACATAGTACAGGTAGCTTTACATGATTATGAGAAAACAGTGCACTCAGTAATTCAAAAGTAGTTCAGAAAAAAATCAAAATCAAGCCATGTAAGAAAGAATACTAGGCTAGGAATCTCCCATTCAAAAACAATACAATCATCTCTTAAAAAAAATGAAATTCACTTTACAAGTTTAGATGAATAAAATGGAAGAAAGTGAGTTATCACTCCCTAGAGGAGTTTAAGAACTGTGTGTGCCTGACTTTTTTTTTTTCAGAATTTGACATTATGTTCAACAAAGAGATTCAGGTGCCTTTTTAAATTAAAAAGAAGAAGAAAAATGTGCAGGCACCTAAGTGTTTGCTACATGAGAAGACCATGGAAAATAGGAAATAAAGAACATTTCCCTGATGAAAAATGATCTGCAAAGAATAAGGCTGTCTGTGTAAGATTAATAAAGGGGCTCAAAGAGCATGGAGACAAGCTACAGAAGATCCCCAAAGATGTGTCAGAGTTACTTAAAAATATATCATATGAGTCTGCAGTACATGATGGAACAGGAAAACAAGACACATGCAAAATCCCCTTCCCAGACCTAATCACTCAACTACTGTACATGTCATATCAATTTTCTTAACCATGTAATAGTCATTGCGTGGCAAGGCCTTCAGACATAGAAAATGAGATTACACCTATTTTACAAAGCCAAGAAAAGAGCCAAATTGCATAAGCACTCCTAAAACTCTTCTACAACTGAGTAGTAATGAAGTGATCCCAACAGTGACTTATGAGTCATATTTTTGTGGTAGTGCAAAGAAAATGTACAAATACAACAATTCTCCTTTCAATCTGATGCATAAGAACTGTTTAGGCATGTATACATGTGCATATGTGTGTGTACCTCTGGAGGGGAAATGATGGTGATGGTGAATCACTCTTGTGATGTTTATGCTTTAGGTGGTACAACAAACCCAGGTGGAAACTGAAAATCAACTTTCAGTGAGTTACTAAGAGAGCACAAATGAGTTATATTGATGTACATAGACCTCACAATTTCTCTCAAGTAACAATTTGTAGTTTTCCTTCTAAAGGAGAAAGAAAGAAAGAAAAAGATTTTGTTAGCTAGAAGAAATAATTAATATACTTCAAGCAATTTTAATGCAGTACTGAAAAACAGTATTAGAAGCGGGTGTTACAAACAACTTAAATGAACTCTTTCTGCCAGGGCACTATGCCAGTGAAAGGGAGCTGCAGTGTTCATTACCATGAAGTATAATGAATTTGCCAGTTCTTTCCAAGTCCAAATGGACACAATAAGAACACGCCTCAATTGCTACTTGAGCTACTCCCATTTGCAGAAGAACTATTATATTGCAGCAATAATAATGATTAAGAAGTGTTAAGGGATTTCTGTCTGAGAAGAATAAATGTAATTTAGGTTTGCCTGGCTGGTATTTTTTCCACTATTGAACTTGAACCTGGCAGTATTGTGGGCAACAGAATGTTGTGAACCAAACACAGGGCCTGCAGACATAACTCAGGGCCTCTATCCAAACATTGACAGTGACCAATGAGCTCTGTGAAATTAAGGTATGAAAAATGGGGACCACAGTTCACTGTGGGTCAATCTCCTGACAACTTTTAACTGCAGTTGAGTCTAATGACAACAATGGAAAAATGATCTGGTATAGTGACTACAGCCTTATTCATTTTTAAATGATAACGGCAAATTTAGAAATGCAATTTTCTCTTGTTTTATTATTCTAAAGATGGGGACAGAATTACCTGCAGTTCCTACTTTTAAAAAATCACATCTGCAAAGACGAAACAAGAAGTCTTCCATTTGATGCATTCTCTAGTGAAGCCTCAGCACAAATTATAGGTTTGGACTGGCATTCTCCGAAGAGTGCAAAAGAAAAAAAAAAAAAAAGCAATGCTTAGAGGATTCCTCTTTTGCTTTTGAAGAAAAGAAAGTATACATAAAACCTATTGGAAAATAATAAGGTATGACTTGGAGTATTTTGCAGGACTGTTTTAACATGGTCTTTTAGAAGAAATTATAGATTATGGCTACCTTCCTACATGGAAAACTCCCAGGTGGAATTTCCAGAAAAGTACTCTCCACCTCTCCCACCATAGCCCTCACATTTGTTCATTATCTGCATAGAGTAATCATCATTCTCTAGGAGCCAAAGAAGGAGAGTGAGTATTCTTCACTTCTTGGTGGAATTTCATAAGATTGACCTTCCATTTTCTGAAGTGTTTTTAAAATATATTTTATTGACTATATTATTACAGTTGTCCCATTTCCCCCCCCTTTATTCTGTCTGCCCCACACACCCTCTCCCACCCACATCCCCCCCTTTGTTCATGTCCATGGGCCATACATATAAGTTCATTGGCTTCTAGATTTCCCATATTATTCTTACCCTCCCCTTGTCTATTTTATACCTACCATTCATGCTACTTATTCTCTGTACCTTTTCCACCTCTCTCCCCCACCCACTCCCCCATTGATAACCCTTCATGTGATCTCCATTTCTGTGGTTCTGTTTCTGTTCTAGTTGTTTGCTTAGTTTGCTTTTGTTTTTATTTTAGGTGTGGTTGTCAATAATCGTGAGTTTGCTGTTATTTTACTGTTCATATATTTTATCTTCTTTATTTTACATAAATTCCTTTAACATTTTATATAATAAGGGCCTGGTGATGATGAACTCCTTTAACTTGACCTTATCGGAGAAGCACTTTATCTGTCCTTCCATTGTAAATGGAAACTTTGCTAGATAGAGTAATCTTGGATATAGGTACTTTCCTTTTGTGACTTCAAATACTTCTTTCAATCCCCTTCTTGCCTGTAAGGTCTTTTTTGAGAAATCAGCTGACAGTTTTATGGAAATTCCTTTGTAGGTGACTGTCCCCTTATCTCTTGCTGCTTTTAGAATTCTCTCCTTTATTTTAATATTGGTTAATATAATTATGATGTGCCTTGGTGTGTTCTTCCTTGGATCCAATTTCTTTGGGCCTCTCTGAGCTTCCTGGACTCCCTGGAAGTCCAGTTTCTTTTCCCAGATTGGGGAAATTCTCCTTCATTATTTGTTCAAATAAGTTTTCAATTTTTGGTCTTGTTTTTCTCCTTCTGGCACCCCTATAATTTGGATGTTTGAATGTTTAAAGATGTCCTGGATGTCCCTAAGCCTCTCCTCATTTTTTTTTTGAATTCTTGATTCTGGTACACATCATTGATTATAGAGTCCCTGTTTCCTCCCCATCACTACTAGTTCCCTGTACACTTTCCTTTATTTCACTTAGCATTGTCTTCATTTTTTTCATCTAATTTGCAGCCAAATTCAACCAATTCTGTGAGTATCCTGATTACCAGTGCTTTGAACTGTTCATTTGATAGGTTGGCTATCTCTTCATCACTTAGTTATATTTTTTCTGGAGTTTTGATCTGTTATTTCATTTGGGTCATTTTTTTTTGTCTTGGTGCACCTCTTACATATAAGGGGCAGGGCAACCCACATCACTGTGTTGTGATGCTGTATGTGGGGAACTGATTGAGAGAGAATAATGGCCCTTGTTTCACTCTCTGCCAGATTTCAGTCACTTCCCTTGCTACTCAAACAAAGTAGGCCTTTCTGGTGCTGATTCCTAGGTGGGTGGGTTTATGTACATTCTAGGACCCTGTGGGCCTCTCCAACAAACTCTCCCATGAGGTTGGGAGTTTCTCCTGCCACCTCAATCCCACAGGTCTTCTCATTTGGTAGTTTGAGGCCTTATTTCCCTGCACTTGGGCCCAAGGTTACAAGGTCTGTCTTGATCCCCAGGTATTCCTCCTGGTTTATCCACACGTGAATGTAGGACTGCCTGCTCCACAATCTGCTGCTTTGCTGGGTCCACCAGCCACCACTTTGCCTGCCCCAGTCCTGTACCACAACTTTGCTGCAAGTCCTCTAAGTCCAGATGCCCGTCTCCGCCCCTCCTACTGGTCTGGATGGATGTTTCTTCTTTAACTTCTTGGTTGTTGGACTTCTATACAGTTCAATTTTCTGTCAATTCTGGTGTTGTTTTTTTTGTTTTTAGATTGCTGTTATCCTTCTTTTGGTTGTGCAAGGAGGCATAGTGTGTCTACCTATGCCACCATCTTGGCCAGAAGTCCCTTTTCTGAAATGTTATATTTTTCTTACATTCTGCGACACCTGCCTCCTTGACACTTTCCTCCTATCTTTCAGAAATCTCCTACATTTCACTTGTTGTCTCATTTTCCATGGCTTATACCTTAAATATCCATATATCCTGGGATTCCATCTTGGTTTTCTTCTCTCGTTACACCTGTTCTTGGGTGGACCTCATTCACTCCCATGACTCAATTGTTACCTTATGCAGGTGACTTTCTGGTTTGTAGCTGTATTGTATTTTATTTGAATGTCCTATGGACACTGCTAGCTTGGCATGTTCAAAACTAAACTGGGGTGACTTCTGGTCTGTATAGTGGCATAGGTAAACATGGCTTGCCTCCTCACATAATCATATCACAATTACAATGGAAATATAGAACAACCATCACTCAGAACCATGAGAAATCAAGTTGAATGGAAGTCTGACGGTTATGAAATTAAATAAACTACATTCATCCAGAGTGGCAAGAGGTCAGAGATGTGAAATGAGCTGGTGTCTCATCCATGCTTGGTAGATAAAAATTTGGAAGGTATATCTCAGAAGAGAGGCATTCCACCTCCTCACAAGACACCCCAGCCCAGGGTTCCAGTAGTAGGAAGATTACTCCTCATAACTTCTGGCTGCAGAAGCCAACAGGGATTGAGTCCGTAGAAGAAACTTATAGAGTCCCAAGCAGTTCCTCTTAAAGAGCCCGCACATGGACTTACTCAGACTCACTTCCTCTGTACCCCAGCACCAGGGTAGTAAAATGAAAGGCACCAGTGTTGTACAGGGATGAACTGAAGTGTCTGGAAAAAGGCGGGAGCTGGGGATAGCTTTTCCTAGACAGAAAGGTGGGAAAAAATATTATTCCTTTTCTGAGCTCTTCCTGTTCAAAGCTTCAGAGCTAGCAGGTGGTGCCATATCTGATAATCTATCATCCTGGCTAATACTCTTTGTGCCACCTTGGAGGTCCCCTGAGTGACCTTTCCATACGAATGGCTGGTCTTGGCTCATGATTCACAACCTCATAAATTCTATCAAATAAGCAGTATCTTCAGTAAGTCCCTGGCCCCCATACCTTTTGCTAGGTGGCCCCAGGCATGCCTCCAGCAACAGCCAGCCTAGATCCATAGCTTGGCTTCACCTGGGAATCTCCAAGCCCAGCACAAGTAGTAGCCATCTCAGATTGCTTTATAGCTCAAGCAGGGTGACCCAGGGCAGAACACAGGGCAGGGGCTGACCTTGGCTTGCAACACTTGAGGAACCCCAGAAACTGAACACCCAGTGGACAGCTACAGACCATGTCAGACCACCACCACTCTGCCCGTCAATAGCTGATCCTTTATGGAGGATGGGGTTTGGGAGTCAGTGGTCATAGCCAGTTCCTGCAGCTGCCTGGGTAAATCATTCCCATTGACCTGCCCAAAACAATCAAGACTCAACTACAAGAGGAAGGTATACTCAGCTCACACGGGAGGCACACTTTGAGTACCCAGCTTGAATGATAGGGGAGGATGGGCCACTAGACCCTACAGGACACCTACTACCTTAAGACATACTACAAAGACTAGGAGTCATGGATGCACTAACTAACACATAGAAACAAACACAGGGAGGCTATCAAAATGAGGAAACAATGAAGTATGGCCTAAATGAAAGAATAGATCAAAACTCCAGAAAAAGATCTAAACAAAATGGAAATATGCAATCTATCAGACACAGAGTTCAAAACACTGGTTATAAAGATGCTCAAGGAACTTAGTAAAGACTCAACAGCATTAAAACTGATTCATTCAGAAATGAAGGATACACTAATTGAAACAAAAGAACAATTTACAAGAAAACAACATTAGTAGAGTGGGTGATAGTGAGAAAAAAATCAGTGATTTGGAACATAAGGAAGCAAAAAATTACCAATCAAAACAATAAGAAAAAAAAAGAACCCCCCCTTCCAAAAAGAGGATAGTGTAAGCAGCCTGAGGGACAAACTCAAGCATTCCAACATTCTTGTCATAGGGGTGCCAGAGGAGTAGAGAAAGAACACAAAATTAGAAAGCTATTTGAAAAAGTAATAAAAGAAAACTTCCTTAATTCTGTGAGGGAACTAGATATGCAAGTCCAAAAAGCACAGAGAATCCCAAACAAAATGGATATAAAGAGGCCCAGCCAAAACACATCATAATTAAAATTCCAAAGGTTAAAGATAAAGAGAGAATCTTAAAAGCAGCAAGAGAAAAGCAGATAGTTACCTACAGGGGAGTTACCATAAGACTGTGAACTGATTTATGAAAAGAAAGTATGTGGGGTTAGACTGGATTGGGAAGAAATATTCAAAGTCGTGAAAAGCAAGGATCTACAGCCAAGATTGTTCTACCCAGCAAAAATATTTAGAATTGAAAGGCAGACAAAGAGCTTCCCAGACATGAAAAATCTGAAAGAGTTCATCATCATGAAACATGAAATGTAATAATCATGTTTCATGTTTTCATCAAACATGAAACATGATTATTACATGAAATGTTAAAAGGATTTATTTAAGAAAAAGAAGCAGGTCAAAACTGTGAATAATAAAATGTCAATGAATATATATTTATCAACAATTGAATTAAAAACAATCTAAGCAAACAAAAATAACAGAGACAGGATTATGTATATGGAGAGTATTTGAATGGTTGCCATATGTGAGAGGGATGTGGATAGATGTGAAGGAAGTGTAGGGGAATGAATGAAGAGGTGAGAGCATTAAGAAGTACAAATAAGTAGTTACAGAATAGCCATGGGGGTGTAAAATACAGTATAGGAAATGGAGTAGCAAAAGAACTTACATGTATGACCCATGGACATGAACAATGGTGTAGGGATTGTGTGAGTGATTGGGGGGTGCTATGTGGAGGGAGGCAAGGGGAAAAATTGGGATAACTGAAGTAGCATAATCAATAAAATATAATTATTAAAAAACTGAACTCATTTTCTACATTTCCACATCTACTGCTTCTTTTCTAACTCTCATATTTCCTCAGGCAGGTTGGACTTTCTCTTCTCCTTTTCAACTAACTACTCTTTCTAAGTCTGGTAGGCTTGACTTAGTTGACTTAGTGTCTCTTGGCTTTACCCATTCATCTCCATTCATACATGTTTCCCCCTAAGTCCTCATCACTTCTTGTTTTGATCACTGTATTATTCCTTTCTTAACATTTCTAAGACTTTTCTTCCCAATCCCTCTGATTTAAAAGAAAAAAGTCTAAGGAGATAAGTTGGAATATACTCAGAGACATTATATAAAATGATCCTCAGTAAAAGTAAAAATATTTAAGTTTTATATTTGATCTTAAAAATTTATTTGCTTTATGTATTTTTTCTGTTATACATTGTAGCCACTTTAGACATAGTGTTTGAAAGTACACATGACTGAGAAAACCTGAATGCTCTGTGAAGATGCTCTATTTGACTTGGTGTTTTTGTTACTCTCAGGCCACTACTACCAAGTCTCTGTCAGGAGCACTCCATCCAATCTTTCTGTTTCAACTCTCTTCACCCATCATTTTCTACATGTTTTTGGTACATATGTTTACAAATCTGATCATCATTACATTTTTCTGGTTAAAAGTATTAGTGATTCTCAATAGTCCCCAAGGTATGCTCTGACTCCTTAATTGTTCCCAGGCTAATGTTTCCACCATTTCATCACATTCCTTATTCACTTCAGTCATGTTGAATAACTTTTTTGTGTGTATCATACAAGATCATCCCTCATGCCTATGTTGTTCTGTCGATGTGAAATGCTCCTATTCCATTTGTTTGTCCTTCTAATTTCTACTCATTGTTTAGTACCCACGAAAACTTCTGTATTATTATTATTTATCTGTGGTATTTTTGTCTTTTAATTGTTTGATTGATGGCTTCTGTCCCCATTTTCACATAACCTTGTTGAAGCTTAAGGAGCAACATTTATTAGAGTTTCTGTTAAGGTTTTAGCAAAATAGTGGATGTTCAATATATATATATTTTAGACAAAGAGGAAAAGAAAGAAAGAAAGAGACAAGGAGGAAGGAAGGTAGGTAGAGAAAGAGACAGAAATCAATCCTCATCTCTGCTTCTCTTCTTTCCCAGTCCTAATTGTTTTGCTTATAGTTAGAGGACTTGTATGCCCTTGACATTAATTACCTAATTAATTGACAAATGCTTCATTGAATACTTATCTTAAATCAGGCATTGTGTTATGTGATCAAAATGAATAAGGTAGTCCAGGCTCAGAAGTGGTTCCACTACTTTATTCCAGTGTGATATTGGGCCAATTAATAAATTCCTCTGTGTCTCAGTTTTTAATTTTTAAATTGGTGATAATAATACCTTCCCAAATAGGGTTGTCATAAGGATGAATCACATAAAAAACTTCTTGATGACATGTCTCAGAACAAGCACCTTCAAAATAATTTTTCTCCCTCTCAACTCTGTATGGGTCTTTAATTCCAAACTTATAAAGATATGCCAAAAAATTGGTGATGATAGGAAGCTAGAGAAATCTATGTCCTCCTTTGTAATGGCTCATAGTACATTTCAAAAGCCAGGGTCATCTGGATATACATTTCTGCCAACAAGTGTAAATGGGTTTTGATACAAGTTACTTAACATTTCTGTGTTTATGTTTACTTGTCTGTAATATGGGATACTAAAAATATACATATATCTCATTGGTTATTTCAAATAATTAAATAAATAAATACATTAACATTAACAATATGACAGGGATGTTATAACCATTTAATAAGAGTTAACTAGTATTATCATCTGTTTAATTTGTCTCTAGACATCTCATTCTATTTGTGTATTTTTTAAATATTTAAATATTTATTTATTTATTTAAAAAAATATATATATACATCCTCCTCATCTCATTTAGCTCCTAGTGCAGCCAACCCTACTCATGGCCTTCACTGGTTATGATTTATGTTTAGTATTATTGCTGATTCAATTTGCTGGTTTGTGTATTTAATTTATTGGTCTAAGTTATGTGATAAGGGCATAATGAAGAAGTGTTGTAAAGAGAATGAAGTTTCACTAATCATTATCATTATCTGTAACTCATTCAGTTGTTAGTAGATGCAGCCTATGTGAAATCACCATAACACTTCTACACTTAGATCCTGGATCCACAGCTACCTTTTCCCAAGGGAAATATCTTAGCTCATTCCTTTCTTTGGAGATACTGAAGCAGATATTAGAAGTGCTGTGTTAAGTGGTATAATAGAGGGATTATGAAGCTTGGTATTGGCACTGGGCAGAGGACAGAGCAACTCTGCATGCAGGGTCAGGGAGGCTCTAAGGAGGAAGTGACCTTTGCCTAGGGCCTCCATTATAACTTACTGGAAAAGCATTTACAATGCTGATTTGTGTTGATAAAATTAAAGGGAAAATAAAAGTAAATAACTCTAGGGCTGAGTCATATGTAGATCAGTTTTGCCTATGAAGAAATCCTGACAACTTGTGTCAAAGGTCCACTTTTGATAATTCAAATGGGTGTGAGACAGAAAAAGATAATCCAACTAGATCAGCATTTCCCAGCCTTTTACAATGCAAGGGCCACATTTTAAGGCCTTTTCTCCCAGAATTTTTCTTACAATAGGAACTACCCTTTTAGAATCAATCAATTTAATAAATGATTAAGAACAAGGATTACTTTGAATTCAGTATCAATTATATGTGGATTTGCATTTTGTCCAGCAAAGATTTGTAATTTGATAAGCCTATATTTGAAAAGCAATAGTACATATATGTGTAAAACCTATTTTTAAAATCTATATGGGTTCTTGGGCCTGTTGCAATAGGGGTCCCTCCCCTGCACATTAGGATCCATCGATCTAGATTTTAAGTAGAATCTTTCCTTTAAAGGATTAAAAAAAAAGCATCAACAAAATAAAAAAGAAAGCATCAACAAAATAAAAAGGCAACTCACAGAATGGGAGAACATATTCATCAATACATCTGATAAAGGGTTAACATCCAAAATTTATAAAATACTTACAAAACTCAGCATCAAAAATATAAACAACCCAATTAAAATATGGGCAAAGGACCTGCATAGATGCTTCTACAGAGAAGACATAGAGATGGCCAACAGACACATGAAAAGATGCTCAACATCACTGATCATCAGATAAATGCAAATTAAAACCACATTGAGATACCATCTCATACCTGTCAGAATGGCTATCATCAATAAGTCAACAAACAATGAGTGATGATAAGAATGTGGGGAAAGGGAAACCCTTTTGCACTGTGAGTAGGAATACAGACTGGGGCAGCCACTGTGGAAAGCAATATGGAAATACCTAAAAAAATTAAAAATGTATCTGCCTTTGGACCCAGCAATTCCACTTCTGGGAATATATCTGAAGGAACCCAAAACACTAATTCTAAAGAAGACAATCTCTCCTATATTCATTGCAGCATTATTTACAATCCCCAAGATATGGAAGCAGCCTAAGTAACCATCAGTAGATGAGTGGATAAAATAACTATGGGATATTTACACAATGGAATACTATTTGGCCATAAAAAAGAAAATTTATTTTCCACCAGTATAGAAGGACCTGGAGAACATTATGCTAAGTGAAATAAGACAGTCATAAGTCAGAGTAAGACAAATACCATATCGTTTCAGTCATATATAGAATCTAATGAACAAACTGAAGGAAGATGTAGGTGGAGTCATAAATGGAGAGCAGATGACAGCAAGTGGCGGGAGGGTAAGGGGTGGAGAGATTGAGCAAAAGGGAAATAGGACTCATGGACATAAACAACAGTGTGGTGATTGCAGGGGGAGAGGAATATAAGAGAACTAAATGATAATGGAAAAATACAATAAAGATGAAATAAAAAATATTTACGAGCTATAAGAATTGTATAATTTTAGTATTATGAAATGTTTACTAATTTAACAGTTTACTTGTTTTATAATCCACAGAAAAAAAAAACTATGACCAATTAATTGACAACAAATTAGAATTACAAACAAGCATAATTTGCTTCTGTTTTATCAGTGCTATTTGTCTATAATAATAGTTATGATTTTATAAATCAGAAACAAACTCCCTGCCATATTCTGCATTTTCTTGTCTCTTGCAACAAGGTAAGCACAGATGTTGGATGACACATGAGGTGAATTGCTCCGCAGGTCAGCACTGCCTGAGTGATCTGTTAGGTGCGGGGATGTACAAATCAAACAATACATTTCCGGAATGTCTGAAAATGTGGGCCACATGTGGCCAATAAGATATTTTTGAAAGCTGACTGTGTGATATGCTGATCTAGCCAAAAAGTCAAAGACTGTGGGTGGGGTTGCTATCTGGTAGAGAAAAAAATTTATGATTTATGGAAATGGGTCCCTCTCAGTGGAAAGTTACGTTCATGCCTGGGCCAATGATTCCTGTGCTTTATTCTGCTCATCTCTTCATCACTTGAGCCTCCCAGGAAGTCAGTTGCTGCTCAGCCTGACCAATTCCAGCACCTCTAAAGCAGGCTGAGCAGAAATGAATCATTGTCAGGAAGTGTCTCAGGAATGGGGTGAAAGGGCAAAGTGACAATGCGGCTCTTTGCATTTCTTATCCATGTATGCTCACCAGTGATGAAATATAATGGAAAGAACATGTGTTTTGCTGTCATTGAGCCCAAGTGCATAATCAACATTTATGATTTATTAGTTTTCTGGTGTGGGTTTATTACAGCATGTTTTGGGGCCTCTATTTCTTCATCTCTAAAATAGACCCGCTGTCTCGGGTGTGGGTTAGATGTGAGTGTATGTACCAAGAGCCTGGAAGAGTTTTGTGAAGCTGGATTAGAAAGAGCAAACAATGGGTCAGCAATTCCTTCGGAAACTTCTTGAACAATTTACCTGTTACAGTGTTGTTTCTTTCCACCAGAACCACACTCTTAGGCTTAGGTGTAGAAGTGCAAAGGAAAGAGAGACCTGTGAAGGGAGTGCCACATCCACCCTTACCTTCTTCCAGGCTCAGAGACTCTACATTCATTCAAAATAATGCATGTAGCCTTATTTATTGCCACACTCCATCCTAGGTGCTAGATTCTCATCTTTTCTCAATTCTCTCTTCTGAAATAACTCCCACATTTTCACACGATCAGCCAATATATGCTGAGGGGTAGGGAATCTGAAAATATTAGATTCGTTTATAGGTTCAAGAGGGCAACATTCATTAAAAGTGTGAAATTTGAAGGCTATGTACACAGGCTATAGACAGCTTTCAACTTGATAGTTAGAGTAAGGGTTCTGGAGTAATGCTGCTTGGATTGAATTTCAGCTTTACCTCCTGCTAGTTGTGTGACCTCGTGCAAATGATTTGTGCAAACAACTTAATCTTTCTGTGTCTTAGCTCCCACATCTTAAAAAATGAGGAGGGTAATTATACTATCAATTTCATAGGTTTTTTTAATGACAATTAAATGAAATCGTAGATCTAAAAGGGCTTAAAATAGGACTCAATTAATGTAAGGTGTTAATTAGTAATACTAGTGTGTTTTAAGAGATTTTGTTATCTAAGAAACAGTTCCAGGAGATGTAGCAGTAGCTAGGCAGCAGGTATGTGGGAGGGCATCAGATTATTAGGATTAGTTCGTAGAGTCACACTCTGCTACTGTTTTAAAAAAGTGGTGTCATATGGAAATTACCTCCATGTCTTGTTAGGTAGCCTTTAAGCACAACCATAGGAAATTGATCTTTGTGGGGGGAGGGGTGTCACAGGACTGAAAAGGTCATTGACCAACTTAAAATCATAGATCATGATTGATTAATCAGTTTAAAACATGCAGCTAGAAGCAAGAGAAAATTTAGGATAGAATGTAGACATGCTATCTAAATCCTGGGGCACACACTAGTCACATGTCCTGTTTCTCTCTCACCTACCTCAGTCATTCCTGCTGATGGGGTGATTGAGGTTTGAGTAAGGTGCTGATGATCAATGACATACATTTTTTCTCTTGGAGATACACAGGTACAAGTAAGCTTGGATAGTGACTGTAGATTTCCAATTGACCTGCTAAATAGCCAGGGGATTTTTCAGTATTTCTGGGGCATAAGACTCTGGGGACAGAGTGAGTTTCACCAAAAATGGTGGCTGAGTCATAATTTCATGAATACTGAGTGCTTCCTGTATATTTAGTGTACCTTGAATATTAAAGGCTCCCTGTATATTTGGTGTTCCATGTCTCATCCAAATTTAGAGTATCCTGAGTTATTTAGTACTTTGGTGGCCTTATTGATTTTGTGCGTTAAGAATATTAGGTGCATATTGATACTCCCAGTCCATGCTCTTGGTTTAAATACCCATTATTCTATTCACTCGCTACCTAACAAACTTACGGGTTCATTTTAATTTTTCTTTTTCTATAGCAGAAATAAAGTTATTAAATGACATGAAAAATGTATATGTGGAGCTTACCTATGAGTGGCAGACTTGGAGAAATATTTAAAATGCATGGTTTTCATCCTTCACAAATGACCTTTGAGCAGATTTGGAGATCCTGAAATAAGATCTATCTAACTAGAGACCCACCAAAAAGTCTACATGCAGCCTAGGTTATGATAGGCTTTCTATGAAAGTTTGCTGAAATAATGAGTACCTTAACTTTTCAAGCACGAGATAATTTTTCTAAATGGTGATTTGATAGCTATTTGTAACATTCAGTGTGGTTTCATGTCAAATGTCTCCTTTAGCTTTCACAATAATGCTATGATGTAGGTAGAATAGGTTTTACTATGCCTGTTTGAAAGAGAACTGAAGTCCTAAAATATAACTGGCTTAAAGCTATACACTGCAAGTCCCAGGAGGAACAGACTGTGGAACTCAGACATTCTGATTCCCAGTGTTCTTTGGATCATGAGTCCTCCTACTCTCTCTCTGCACAAGCTCAGCTGTGTAGCTGGACCTGCATCATCCCCAACTAGACCAGTAGGATCTCATGACTTCTGGTATGTAAACCATAAATAATTGACTGTGAAAGTTTAGCATGGTTATGAGACTCAGGTAAAGATTAAATAACATGCTTTTTGGATTACATAATTCTTTGACTAACTTAAAAATATATCCACCTTATATCTATTATTACTGATCTATAAAAATTTCCTGGATCATATGCAACACTAATTTATTTCTTAAGAAGAGCAGTCTGTGTCTATACTTGTGGAACTTTAAAAAGTATGTTTATCAATCATAAGGGATTTAGAAACATAGTGTCACTTTTTTCAACTTGATGTTTGGAAGGGTCTTCAGACACCTGAGTCTCAGAACAATATTGATGAACAGGTGCCAGCCATATGTATGAAACTTCCAGAATACCCCACTGCTCAGCTATTTTGGACCATAGATGCACTTGGCTATTCTCAGAACCAGATTCAAAATATGCAACTCCCCAAGGGAATTCATTCATACAGGATGTAAATTTGGCCATCACCACCCAAGAAACAAATGAAATGAATAATACTAGCCCATGAAAATTTCCCCCTCTAAAATAATGATAAAATTATCCCTGGAGAATGAGTTTGTGACTTTCCTGCCTCAACAGAGCTAAAAATAAATAAATAAATAAATAAAAATTGAAAAGATAGGAGGGTATAACCAGGTATTTTCTGTGCCTTGGAACTTGACCAGTGTCAGTTACTGAAGCCGACTGGCATACAGATGACCCTCTCCAGCTCACCCTGGACGGCCACTGACTGCCTCTATTCAGACTGGCTTCTATGGTGGATCCTAGTGATGTCTCAGGATTTGTTCCCTGCTTTAATCGCCAGCTGTAATCATTGACTACTACAGAGAAGTAGGAGGCTGCTCTGAATTTAGTTTAGATTTCTCTAATTTTAGATGCCTGAAAGAGCCCCAGGAAGGGATTTATAATGGGTTACAACATTCTTTCATTTTTGTGGCCAGTGAGTGTCCCACAGCTGTGTGTATGTGTTTGTACATTTGAGTGTGTGTGAGTGTGTGTATGCAACAGATAAATAGGATAAGAGAAAAAAGGAACATGGAGAAAGCAATGAGGTCATTATCTGTCATTTGGTTGCTTATAGAAGCTCTAATAATTTCAGTTTTTTAAAGTAAAATTAACAGTAAAATTTATGTGAGAAATTAAATTAAAATATAATTGTGTGCATACATACAGAAATATTTTTGCCTGTGAAATTTAATGCGACTTAGTATAAATGTTCAACAAATTATAGTGCATTAATAAAATAATAGAAAAATGATAGAAGACATATCTCCAAGAAATTCTCTGTAATTTGGAATTGAAATGAGCAATCCAGTTTTTAGCTCTTTGATAATTTTCAAAAGCATTAATAAATCTTGTGTGTAGCAACATAAAAATGAAATTAACCCCATAGTGGGAATAAAGGGGTAAGAGAATGTTGCTTTCATTTATGAAACTGAAAAAAGGAAATATTAAATAGAATTTCTTTCAAAATGTATTTTATTTTTATAGGTATTTAAATCATCAAATTATCTGTGTTAACATATGTATATATGTATTTTTGTGTGTATGTATATCACACACAAATGTGTGTATATACACGCACAAATAGTAACAGCAAATAGTAACAATACCTTTCATTGTTTTGGTCTAATGCTTTCTAAAATATTATTTTCAATTTTTTTAATAACTTCACTTATAGTTAGCAATTGTAAGGTTCTATATATCATTTATGGGAGGTACTGAAAACTAACCCCGGTGCTTTTTAATATTTGTAATTTTTTTATTTAGGATTTTCACTAATTTTTTAATTTGTTTTGCTCTCAATGAACATCTAAAGTATTCTTTCTTCTAGAGCATTACAAATATAATTTTGTCACTTTAGCTATATTAGGAACTTGAATAAAGCTGAATCAGATAGCACTATAGATATACACCTTTAAAAATCCAATTTTTATTTTACTTAAAATAGTAATTAGCCACAATTTACCAGGCACAAGGGACTCTGCTAAACATTTTCAGACATCTTTTTCTTAAATTTTAGAAAATCCTTGTACAGTAGTTAGTATTATCTTTATTTCTATTGATAACTAAGAGAGCATGGGATGTTTGTTAATTTTCAGGACAGAGCAGAACAATTAAGTTACAGAGAAGAAATTCTAAACAAAACAGCATTATTTTGTCTATTTTAGAAATATAATTTTGTTATTTATTCGAATTATTTTAATTTAAGAGAAGGAAATATAAATACAAGGAGAATTGATTGAGTTATGCATGTCCCTTTCCTTCAATATGTAATTGGCAATAAGCTTGCATTGTAACATAACGTAGGGCTGACTTGGAAATTGCTTCTTTTTGCTTTGTAAGAGTTTTATTATTAGTCTTAAAGTCAATATACATCCTGTTTAGTGTTATTTCAGTAAGTTTAAGAGTTAAGTCTTCTTTCTTTTTGAGAGAGAGAGAATGAAATGTGATAGTCTGATTAGGATGATGGTCATGTTAATTGGGAGTACAGTGTATCGATCAAATGGCCCTTGAGGATTAGTCAAAATTTTCTGATTAAAAAAAGTTTTCCTGTATTTTAAACATATAAAAGTCATATCTGAGGTATCAGTTTTTAAACTGTCTTGAGTGACAGGAGAGAAGGTGTGCTTATTATACATCTGCATAGAGAATAAATAAGTGTAATTTGTTAGTGACTCAGATATCTATATAAAGGTTGTTAAAGGAGATGAGACGTTTAGAGAAAATTCCTTCTCACTGTCAGGAAAACTGATGAGTGGGAACTTATGCTGAGACTTCTCTGATTATTTCCAGCTAACCCAAATATTTTAAGGTGAAATTTTTCCTAAAATTGCTGAAGTCAAATATTGACTTGTTACCATCTATTGGGAACTTATTATTAAATGAGATGTGAACATACTTATATTTTTAGGGGAGCTCTATCAATTGCCTTTTTTGATTATGAAGTAATACTCTCTGAAATAAGTCTCTGTGGCCAAAATAGCAAGTAGCCCAAGTTCATTTGTAATTTGTTTGTCATCACCTTCAGTGGCATCTTGACTCTACCACAAATTGCTCAATTGATTTTAATATTTCTCTTCGGTTGAAGTAGAATGATTAAATACCACAGGCTTTTATTTTTACATTTTCCCTTATCTGATTTAGTTGGTGGTACTTGGGTTATGTAGTATGGAATTGTGAATGAGTTTTGCCAAAATGTGTATGTAATGATACCCTCTCTTCAAAGTGTTGAAAACACCTTGTGTTGTCTGCCAGATTATCTCCATGCCTCAATGCAGAGAAAAGAGCAAGGTTAACGAGCTATTGCAAGTAAATATACTGCAAGCACTGAATGAAGACTAAAAACAATAAACCATAACAAGGATTCATTAAAAGGTGGCTTTGAAATGAATGCTACAAACTTTTCTTTATCCAAATTATAGCATTATCACTTATAAAAATTGAATGTCCCAATTAAATTTTAACTTACAATGTAGTATATACTCTATATACCTAATATTTCTTCTGTAAGATGAATGACAGCATGTCTTCTATTATCTTTACAAATTTATACATTCTATTTGTTAAGCTACCACACTTTTAAAAATCATTTTTTTCTCAAACAGAGAAAAGAACCATTATAGAGGGTATTATTAAATCAAAAGGGAGTTAAAATATATGATCTAATACTTTTTCTTGCTAGAATTAGAACTCTAATTAATCCTCAATCAGCTGCCTCTTCCTCCACTAGTTATTCTTGTAAGTGGTTCACAGACATCATTTACAATAATTTTGTATGCCAATGTATCTGATTCATGTTCATTTTGTAGAACATTGTGCTTGATTTACATGATTCTTCCCATTCAAGCTACTCTAAGTTTTTCTTTTGAAGTTAAGGCCTGATTACCTGCCATCCCTAACTTTCTACACAGCTTACCTGATTAGTGGTGACTGGGTGTTGTTTTTGTTTTGAGGGGTGGTAAGTTAGAAGCTGTAGCCTTCTTGAAATTTCCACTAATCTACTCAAGCATTCCAAATAAACATGTGTTTTTATTAAAATCACTGACTTTACTAATATAGTACAAATTTAAGGCAAGTCACTTGACTGATATTCTCTTCCTATCCTAGGCTAATTTATGCCCCTAAAGATCTCAAGATAGAAGATGTCAAGCAATGCTAAATTAGACCATCTCTTTCCTACTCCACATTCTGACCACTTGCCGTCACGCTTCCCAGCCCTGGATCTTTACTGTCAAAATAATTTGTAAATCATAACCTTCCCTCTCTATTTCCTCCTGACAGACTTTTCCTAGTGGTTTTGTGCTCCTAGTGGAACATTTATCTAAATGGCATTCTAAACCAAGCACTGCCTGGGCTACTTGTTCTACACGTAGTTTGTTTTTCTTTTCTTTCCTTTCCTATCCTTTCTTTTAATTTTCTGAGAAGCGAGAAGGTTGTTCAAGGAAATAATTCACATTGTATTTGGAGGAAAATTGTGTAATAAAGTAGGTCATACTGTCATTTTTATCTTGCTCTTTGAGAAGGTTTGATGAAGCTTTCATAAAGACACCAATGTATAATGTGGAGAAGACCTAAGCTGAATCAATGATATTATTTCAAATCAGAAATCCTGTTCCTCACTTTATGTATCTCCTCAAACCAACTAGTTGAAGTGTTATTTTTAAACATGTCTTCCTTTGGCCTACATTGTCTCGTGAGGGTAAAGAATGGTAATTTCTTAAGATACTATTAGTCATACACATCTTATTCTGAATTTGCCAAGAGAGAGGTATCAATGAAGAAGCCACCATCCTAAAGATACATGCATTCCAATTGTCAGTGGGCCTTGCTGGGGAAGGCTGCACTTGATCTATATTGTAGATACCTGCCAAAAGGTAGTGAAAGGCTTCAGGTTGACTCTCCTTGGATGGGAACTAAGGAAAAAGTGAAAGTGGTAACAAGAGAGTAATCTTTTGTTTTAAGAAAATGTGCATTACGGAGATTCTCACATTACTTCCTGATCCTCAATGGGAGAGAACCAGCATTTTGACACCTACCAGGCAGACATTATTGACTACAATGAATGTCAGAGAAGTAGAAACAGAGAGAATTATACCTTTGCCCAGGAAATGAAGGAGAACTATGTTTGTCTCTCCCTCCTGCCAACTGCATGGCTGGAAGACCCAAAATAGAGGTAGGAGAAAGCCCACCTCCTCCCACCCCACTCTGTAGGTTCAATAGATTTTATTCTTGTTTGGAAGAAAAAGAGAAAAAGTGCTTTGTGTTGATTTTCAAATAAAAGACCATCCAATAAAAGAAAAAGAACCACCACTCACCTTTAACTGGAAGCTAATCAACAAAAGAAAAAAGCAAGCAAAATATGAGAGACATTGAAATTAAGAACAATCTGACAGTAACTAGAGGGGAGGTAGGAGGGGAGAATGGGGGGAAGGGTTTTCAGGAACAACAAAAAGGACACATGAAAAAAACAAGGGTTGGAGGTGGAAACAAGGAAAGGAGGTATAGGTTTGACTGGAGTTGGGGGGGTAGTGGGGAAATGAGGACAACTATAATTGAACAACAATAAAACAATTTTTAAAAAAGGATCAAGTTTTAAATATGAAAATAAAACTAAATAACTCAAAGTATCTAAAAGTATATACTTGACACAATAGCATTAAAGGAAACATATTCTGAGAAAGAGATGCCAAATGTAGTACAAAAGGGGACACTTATTAGAAAACTCAAATCATTTTATTATTCAGATGAATGTAGACATTTTTGATATTGCA
Organism: Artibeus jamaicensis; assembly: GCF_021234435.1. Classification (NCBI taxonomy): domain Eukaryota; kingdom Metazoa; phylum Chordata; class Mammalia; order Chiroptera; family Phyllostomidae; genus Artibeus; species Artibeus jamaicensis. The sequence goes on from NW_026521887.1 coordinate 3,728,899, forward strand.
ATTACATTAACTTTTTATCTTTCTATTTTTTTATTTTTTGTTCAATTACAATTGTCCCCATTTTCTTCCCATTACTCTTCTCCACCTTATCCACTCACACCTCCCACATTCAATCCTCTCCCCCTGGCTTGTCTTTGTCCATGGTTTATTGATGACCCTTACCCTGCTTTCCCTGCTATTCCTCTTCCCCTCCCATCTGGTTATTGTCAGTTTGTTCTTTATTTCAATGTCTCTGGTTATATTTTGCTTGTTTGTTTGTTTTATTGATTAGGTTCCACATAATGGTGAGATCATCTGGTATTTGTCTTTTACTACCTGGCTTATTGCAATTAGCATAATGCTCTCCAGTTTCATCCACACTGATGTGAAGGGTAGGAGCTCCTTCTGTCTTTCTGTCTTTCTAGTATTCCATCTTGTAAATGTACCACAGTTTTTTGATGCATTCATTTACTGATGGGCACTTAGGCTGTTTCCAGCACTTGTCTATTGTAAATAACACTTCTATGAACATTGGGGTGCATAGGTTCTTTTGAATTGGTGTTTCAGGGTTCTTAGGGTATAGTCCCAACAGTGGAATTGCTGGATCAAAGGCAGTTCCACTTTTAGTTTTTTTTAGGAAATCCCATAGTGTTTTCCATAGTTGCTGCACCAGTCTCCATTCCCACCAACAATGCACTTTTTGTGCCATTGAACACTGACCTGTTGCATCTTGGGTGCAGCAAACAGTATGTGTGTCTGTGGGTCACATTTTTAAAGTGAATTGTCAATTTTTTATAATTTATGTTTATTCTGTAATGTATAGCACTAGCTATTCTAACAAGTCCATATTGGATTGGCCCTGGTTTTAAAATATATACAAAATGATTCTCTTTATACAAAAATGAAAGTGGCAGAGGTAAGCTTAAGGTCAATTTATCATCAAATGTGATTTGAAATTCTCAAAGAATAAAGTAGTGGTGCTTATGCTAGTATAGGGATAGGAGCCTGGAAGGGGAGGGAACAAGGTGGCTTTGAAGCTTAGGATATAGAAGAAACTATTGCTAAAGTCTGGTTAGTTTGTGCTAGAGATGTGTATTGTAGTTTATGTTATGTTGGTCAGTGATCAGCAGACAGAAGATCATGCTATGCTTAGTTAACCCAACTAGTTCGTCCAGGTCACATAACAAGGAAGGATTTAATATATTAATAATAGTCCTACCCTGAGTATTTATATATTATATGTATATAAATATTAGTCACATATTAGTTGTTACATATTTCCCACAGAGAGATGCTGCAGTCAATAAAGTTTAAACAGATGGCTAATAAACACTGATATTAAGTGAACAAGTATGATTTAGTATTAATATTATTTCAGAGTTACCTTCGTTAATTTTAAAATGGACATTATAGAATAAGTTCTATGCTAAAAGGATAGAAAGGATACAACTTCACTTTTTTAATCTAGAGGTTTTACTTTGCAACTGATTTCCTATATCAATTATGTAACTTTTCTACAAGCAAAAAACTCCCCAACAATATAAATATCATGTTGATATTTATTAGTGTAATTAGTTGCATTTCCAAAATCTGTTTAATATTCAATATAAAAAATTCCATAATCTTCTAAGGAAGTAATATCATCATCTGTCATGAAATAAAGCAGAGCTTAAAAATTACATAGGTTTTGTATTTTATGTTTTAATATGCATAATGCATATTAGGTATTAAATGAATTTGTATACCAGTGATTTTTAGAAGCTATGTCTTGTACATTAAGAAATAACCATTATAGTTTTCTAATTAAGAACATCTAATCTTTACTGTTTTTATATTTCATCATAATCAAGTTCTTTGTGTCATTAGAACTTCATATACTAGCCTCACTGTCTACATCTAACATGCATGCACACCATTTGACTGTAGAGTATTATTTGGTGTTCCCCACAAGCCTGAACAGAAGGTCACTTTGACCTGCTGCGCATTTTTACTTAAGAGTTGCTTTTAACAATAAGCCATTAGTGTACTTGTTTCTGGACTGACTTGAGTTTTTGGCACAATATGAAAAGCATTTGGAAAATGTAAGTAAAAGCCTTCCGTTTCAGGGGAAATAATGGCCCCATTTGCCATGGAAACTGGAGGACTTTATGAAAATGCACTCAACTGTTTTCTGTAGTGAGCCTAAAATTATTCTAAAAATAAGTTGTATTCCTGGCATCTGCTAGCCAATGCACAAAGATTTCATCTCATAAGCTTTTCTCTTTTAGAGAAAAATGCCATGCCATTTGAGTATTTCATTTTTCCTATTGTTCCAAAGATATAGGGAAATACATGTGTCACACACAATGAGTACTTGATAGTATGGTTTTAATTAAATTAAACCTAATGTTTTTTGAAGATCATAATAATCTGAGTATTGCCTCTGAACAAACACCGTAATTAAAGATAGCAAATTTTCTTCAGTCAGAATGAGTCATATTTAAATTTTTGGTACAGATTACTTTTATTTGAAACAAAAAGGATGCTAAAAGATTATGAAAATATTAGCAGAATGATATGAATGAATTGAGGAACAAAGAACTGTCATCTCTGACCAGAAGTCCCATGTTTCATCCCATCATTGAGTCTAAATTCTTTAGTCGTTGATGTGGGCAGAGGTGGAGAGGGGGGAGAAGGTATGTCCTGCTAACTCAGTTGTGGGTGCCCAGGGCCTTTGCAAGGGAATCTTTTACTTAAAGTAAAAAGAGGTCTTATGCCAGGAAGTAAATATTATTTATAAGTGGAAGGCCAAGCTGACATACTTAAAGTGTGAAGAGCAAAGCAAAAAAAAAAAAAAAAATGCTTAAATGGAATGCTCCAACAGGCAAAAAATGTCCAGACAATATTCACATTACACCCACATGTCCTCACTGGCCTGAGAATATTATTCATAAAGTCAGAGTTGCATGATACAAATTAGACCATTTGGCAAAAGAAATATTAATTTACTTAGTTTTTACCCCCGAAATAAGTATTAAGTGCTTGTATGTTCTAGAACCATGTTAGCTGCTGAAAGTAAAACAATGAGTGATTCCAGCCTCAAATATTTAATATTGTTCTGTGATGGCAAATGTGCCTGAGTTCCACATATATTTCACAAGAAGGGGAGAAAATTATTTTCCTAAACCTGCTTGAGAGGTGACTGCAGTGTATACAGAGAAAGATGATTATAGAAATTTGGCTCATGCACTCCATTTCCTGTAACTCAAGGGTCCTAAATATAATTTATTGTTTACACCAGGATGCTGTGAGTGTGAATCAGGATCACAGGTGTGAACTGGGATCCCTTGGTAGGAGTCAAACATATAATCTATATATGGCTGATACATGCTTTTGGGGCTAACTAAACGGTTTTTTTCTGTATAAATTACCATGATTTAATTGGTAAGAATTCTTAAGGGCCTTTATTTTGTAATTTGATTGGTGATGAATAAATTACTAAAATAGTGGCAGTTAGGGACTAACTGGTGAAACGTACTGACCCAGCTCCAGATGTTGATAGCAGAGGTTCAGCATGGAAGGCAAGCCTGTATTTTAAAAATATGACTCTGCCTTAGTCAATGTCTTATGAAGAATTAGGTGAAGTTATGGTGGACATTCTTGTCATATGTGTAATTAAACCAGTTTGGGAGGGTTAATGAATAACTTGGTTCTAAGGAGTTTTTAATAGACTAGAACAATGGGCCAGCTTTCTAAAAGTCGGTGCATTATAGGCATACATGTAAAATTGTACACTTACTTTTAAAAAAGAAAACAAAATCTACTGCATAAATGTGAGAAGTAAGTAATATGGCTTCACAGCAATATTTGTCAAAGAACAAATACATCTTAGTTATTAATGCTAACTGTAGTATGGTAGTGTAAAGCTTTGGTAGATATTTTGTAGGACAGATACATGTCTTCTTAGCTGGATAATTGGGCAAGAAAGCCACCTGATAATTCTAAGAGTCTATATTCTGAAACTGTGGGCACATACAGTATCTTATTTACATCTTTTCCCTAGTTATAGAAAGTACCTATAATGTAGTTGCTGAATGAATCAATAAATGAATTATAAACAATGAGAGCTTAAATGAGGAAAATGGCAGGTTTTATACAAGTCTGCATCATATTTCCCTAGTGACTCATCTTCCTTCTTTCATGAGATCTTCATATCCAATCTTCCTCTCTTGAGGCGTGTTGTCATTACCTTACTTTCTAAATACACTTAGAAGATTGTATATCAGCCCACAGAACCAAGAAGGTTTAATCATTTTGTGAAGGATGTTTTTGTAAATCAGCAGCAATTTTTTTCTCTTTGTCAAAATGTTATTGACTTAATTGTTATCAAGCACGACTAGAAGATAATAAGCAGCCCCCCTCATCTAGTGAACACACTGATTTGAACAACATTTCCTTAAAATATCTTATTTTCTATACCCATATTTTCTATACCCATATTTACTTTTGTTTCTCTAGGAGGCAGAGTACTGTTCACAGATTCAGGCTATTTGTTCACACATCCAGGAGAAGAAGTAGCATATTTATGCTTTTTAGCCTATCCTAACCAGCCAGTGGTTTAGCTCCTTTTTTTTTTTTTCATTTTAAAACTTCTTTCAATTAGCCTGTTGGTTGAGGAAACTGCAGGTGACTAGGGTTTAAATTACCTTGGCTCCCCAGTTCCACTTCTTAAATCCATAGGATAGTTACTGATTGGTCTTTGCATTTTATACTATACTCAGCTGGATCTGATGTAAGGGCAGTTACCTTCTCTTGTTCATGGTCACTTTTTTCCTGGTCAACTGTTGTTTTCATTTTTATTTTTATTTTTATTTTTTTAAATTTTATTTAGTTATTTTTCAAGTACAGTTTTTTGTCTATTTTTCCCATCCCAGCCTCCCCTGCCCCTTGCTCCCCACCTCCCTCCCATTCCCCCCCCCCCCCCCCCCCTTAGTTCTCGTCCCTGTGTCCTTCCTATTTGTTCCTCCAAATCCCTCCCCCCTTTTTTCCCCTTAACTTCCCTTCCTTCTCCCCTCTGGTCACTATGCCCTTGTTCTCTATTTCAGTGTCTTTGTTTTTTGGGTTTTTTTTTTCTGCTTACTTGTTTGTTTTGTTGTTTAGCTTCCTGTTAAAGGTGAGATCATATGGTATTTGTCTTTCAGCACCTGGCCTATTTCACTCAGCATAATGCTTTCCAGTTCCATCCATGTTGTTGCAAAGGGTAGTAGCTCCTTCTTTCTCTCTGCAGCATAGAATTCCATTGTGTATATGTACCACAATTTTTGGATCCATTCATTTACTGATGGGCACCTAGGTTGCTTCCAACTCTTGGCTATTGTAAATTGTGCTGCTATGAACATTGTGGTGCATAGGTTCTTTGATATTGATGTTTTAGGATTCTTAGGATATAATCCTAGCAGTGGAATTGCTGGGTCAAAAGGCAGGTCGATTTTTATTTTTCTGAGAAAAATCTATACTGTTTTCCATAATGGTTGTACCAGTCTGCACTCCCACCAACAGTGTAACCATGCTCGTAGATGTGAGAGAGGGCCACAGTCTTTTTTCTCTTCTTTTATTGTTATTTTATTACATTTGCCCCAATTTGTCCCCCTTTACCCTCCTCTGTCCAGCCCACCCCCTTCTCCCACAGTCAATCTCCACACCATTGTCCATGTCCATGGGTCATTCAAACATGTTCTTTGACTAGTGTCTCCTCTCCTGTTCCTCCCATTATTTTCCTCCCACTCCCCTCTGGCTGCTGTTAGTCTGTTCTGTGTTTCCATGTCTCTTGTTTTATTTTGCTTGTTGGTTTATTTTGTTTATTAGATTCCTCCCATAAGTGAGATCACATGGTATTTGTCTTTCATCAACTGGTTTATTTCACTTAGCATGATAGTTTCCAGTTACATCTATGCTGTTGCAAAAGGTAGGAGTTCCTTCTTTCTGCTACATAGTATTTCATTTTGTAGATGTTCCACAGTTTTTTGATCCACTCATCTACTGATGGGCAATTTCTAGAAACATGCAATCTCCCAAAACTGAATCACGAAGAATCAGAAAGCTTCAAGAGAATGATAACTAGCAAGGTTGAAGGAGTAATCAACAAATTTCTGGTACACAAAAACCCTGGATTGGATGGCTTCACAGGCAAATTTTACCAAACATTCAAAGAAGGACTAACACTTATCCTTCTCAAACTATTCTAAAATTTTTAAGAAAAGGGAAGACTCCCAAACTCTTTACGAGGCCAGTATTATCCTAATTTCAAAACCAGGTAAAGATACAACAAAAAAAGAAAATCACAGGCCAATATTTCTGATAAATATAGATGCTAAAATCCTCAATAAAATACTGTCAATCTAGATCCAGCAATGCATAAAAAGATCATACACATTAATCAAATGGAATTATCCCTGGGATGCATAGATAGCACAATATTTGCAAGCCAATAAATTTAATACAATGCATTAACAAAATGAAGGACAAAAACCACATGATCATCTCAATAGATGCAAAAAAAAACATTTGGTAAAATCCAGCACTCATTTATGATAGAAAGCAGTCAGCAAAGTGGGACTAGAGAGAGCATATCTCAAAACAATAAAGGCCATGTGCAAGAAAACTATTGCCAGCATCAAACTCAATTGGCAAAAGCTAAAAGCTTTACTTTTAAGATCAGGAACAACACAAGGGTGTCTGCTTTCACCATTCTTGTTCACCATAGTACTGGAAGTTCTAGCCACAGCAATCAGACAAGAAAAAGAAATAAATGGCATCTAAATTGGAAAGAAGGAAGTAAAACTATCATTATTTGTGGACTGCACATAGTGTATGTAGAAAATCCAATACCCTATACCAAAAAACTACTCTACCTACTAAGTGTACTTATAAAAGTAGCAGGATACAAAGTCAGAAATTAATGGTATTTTTCATGGTCATTTAAACCTAGCCTAACAAAAACCAACTTATCAAAGTGGTTTAAAGTTCTTATGCATGTATCTATTAAAATTGGAAGGTGTATTTGCTCTATAAATTCTAAATTATAGAGTATTATAATCTATAAATTATTTAATCTATAAATTTGGTCCTCTAACTCTAGAGATAGAACTCATGCTATGGGTATTTTTAATGAAATAATTTAATCGATATAGGTTAAACTATTTTTTAATGAGGAAGTTTGAAGCAGATTCTGTTGCAAAGTAAACTTTTTGCCAAGCAGTTTTATTATGCCCAAGAATTCCATTATTTAATGTGAATTGGGTATCTTTTAATTTTTAATTTTTTAAGTAGACATTGTTTGAAGAAATGATACAATTGTATCACTATGTAGAGAAACTTATTTAAAAAGACACTCATTTTTTAAAACATTTCAAACCCTCTAAATTTTACAACTATGGTAAATAAATGTGTGTGCATTTGTACTTTTCTCTTACTAGACAGCACAGGCTATTGTCTATACTGTTCTGCCAAAGAATATCTATTCACTTGCAAACAGTATATTTAAACAACAAGAGAAAGCCATTTATGAAGCTGAGCTCTGAAATATTCCATTCTTAATGTGAATGGAGACTCTTCTCACTATTTGCCGGAATAACAAATTTGGATATAGGCTTTGGCAAACTAATGAATGTGTCTACTCTTGAAAAAAATAAATTTTTGGATTTCTAATGATAAATAAACTCATTGGGTATGGATGATAGATTATAAAGAGGAATTATCAAGATACTGGTCATTTCTATGTATGTGTGGTCCCAGAGATGCATACTTGAAAAAGCATACTGGCACTTTAAAAAATCTATAGAACCAATATTCCTCAAGTAAGAGACATTTACATTTGGAATTTTGGCAAACTTGAAAATTATCTAGATGTTAAAATATATACAGGCATTTTATTGGATTATAGAGTCAGCATGAGATTGCAGTGGCTAGCTGACCACCTGGTGGGTATACGATAGAAGAAATTCATGTGCAGTACACAGTAGGCACTCAACAATTACTTTCAAATGTTGTTTAATATGTATTAATTTACTGTTTTTTTCCTGATAGGTCTTTTTTACCATCCCCCTGAAAGATACACAACAAACATAAATAAATACATGAGTAAAATAATTTATGTCTTCAGAGTAAACAAGCATACATATTTTACACAGTTCAATAAGCAATATCCAACCATCCCCCACATCATAAACATTTAAATTTAAAATCATACAGGGTTTTAAACAAAGAACCTGGCACTACATTTCCTTTGAAGACTAGAGAATTTTCTAAGTCACCATATTAGATAGTGACTTTGGGAAAATTATTTAATCTCTCCAAGTGTTATTTCCTCATCTTAAAATGGGAAAAAGGATAGGACCTGACACATTAAGTTATTGTGTGGATAAAATAAGTTTATATAATTAAAGTGCTTTGAACAATGGTATAATAATGAACATTATACATGTCTCTCATCAATATTTTATTAAAATATAAATGTTTCAAATGTTTTCTGTTACCATTCTACCACAGTATCATGGATGATAGTGCTAAAGAGCAGTCTGGACTGTGAGAAAATAATAGTAGAATTTTAGTGAGTAATGTGATATTAATCGAGACCTAAATTATGCAATATAATAAAAAATTAATATTCCCAATTCAAAGATGTTATGGCTAACTTACCATTCCTGCAATGCCAACATCCATGTAGGAAAATTAACGGTCATCTACCTAAATATATTATTTATTTCATGGACTAGATGCTGTGATACATATTTTGACAGGCAAAATGTCAAAATATGTTTATTTTGATGTTTGTTTTATAAACATCAGGTATTTTATCATAATATTTCAATGTTAGTCTGCATTGGAGGAGATCTTTGCCCTTATAAAATGGCCACTGATACTAGTATTTTAAGGTTACTGTCTCCTTTGTTCTTCTTCCTTTCTTCTTCTTTCCTTGAGACTAAATGTTTATTGTCTAATGCTGTGTTGTAGTGGCATTATATTTCCAGATTTTTTCTAATATTTACTAGAGAATTGAAGGGGATTTCATATGACATGACATGTTAAGTTTTAAAATAAGTTACATTATTTTTATTCACAATTCTAAGTCATCATCATCTTCCTGAGTAAAGGAAGGTAAATTTGTTCTTTGTGTTAGAGAAGATATACTCAATATCTACCATTTCTACCAGTTCACTCTTTTCCAAGTTCTCTTATGAGAACTTATGAGGTCATGGATTTGTTTTGGATAGTAGACATTTGTAAATATGTTTATTGTTTTCTATGTGGAAGAAAGAGAATCTTGATTTTTTAAATATTTTTAACACAGATGAAAAACAAAAAAGTGAATAAACAGTTCACAAAAATGTTGGTTATCAAAAAATTGAAAGTTAGTATTGTCTCTTTACATTAGCAAAATAACGCTTGCCACAGATAGTGTTCCAATGCTTATTTATTTTTATGAAGACAATGTTGAAGGATCTGCCAAAGTTTCTTGGGTACTACAATTCAGGCAGCACAACAAAGCAGTGAACTGGGAGGGGAAAATCACCCCCAGATTCTGTAGTGATAGATGGAAGAAAAGATAAAGGAAAAATATAGCTTTTTTTTTCTGTCACAGTTGTGCAACACCAAAAAATGAAAAGGCTATTGTCATGAAACTTCTGTCCTAAAGATTTTACAATAAGCTTAATTCAATAATTTATTTTCCTTTTGTCATCTGCTAGCTTTAGTGATGGCACATAACGTAGCTACATGGTATTCTATTAAATGGTTTTTTGGTGCAGTCAAAATTGGGAAATATTTCTCAGTTGTTCTTTCTTCAATGGGACTTTTCACAAAGGTGCTGGATTTGATTATCTTGTAATTTATGATTGCTGGCTATTAGAGCCTACAACTGGGGTTTGTATGGCAAACCCTAATTATTTCAATATAAGTAGAAAATACACAGAAACGTAGGTGGTTTCAGTTAGCAAAGGGACAAAGTTTATGCTTTGACCCAAAACTCACTGAAGTTTGGCACAGGTTGGGGTTGGCAAAGGAGATTTAGAAAAGACATTAGTTGAAATTAGACCAGGTAAAATGTTGTCTTAACCCCTGGAGGGCTTAGAGTCAAAGAGAAAACAGTTCCTTAGCTCCAAACTGCTAAATCTCTAGACTAAAACTCCTTTCAAACCATTGTTAAGGGTGATTTGGAACTAGGAAATCAGGTTAGAAAAAGACAATACTTAAAAGTTTTGTAAAAGATGTTGATATAAATCGCTGTATTAGAAAATCATTTTAGAGAAATATTTTCTATCCAAAATAGCAAAAATAATTCAGCTGTTGAACTTCTACCTTCTTTTAATTTAAACAATATGAACCCTAAATTGCCCCAATTAAAGTTTGTTATTAGCTTTGAAATTTCAATGTGGAATAAAAAATATAACACGAAGTGACATTAAATATTTTCACCTGGTCAAAAATTATCAAATTATTTCATGAGATGTGTCTCATAAAAAAACAAGATGAGCTAAAGTAATAGATTAGTGAACTGTATAATTTTTTGGTAAGTATTTCATGCAATTTCAAAATGCAATTGTGTCATTATTTTTTTAGTATTTCTTTTTCTTAAAAAATTGTTGTTCAGCCCTGGCTGGTATAGCTCAGTGGATTGAGCGCGGGCCTGTGAACCAGAGATTCAAGGTTCTATTCCCTGTCAGGGCATATCCCTGGGTTGCAGGCCAGTTCCCTGTAGGCCAGTTCCCAGCAGGGGACGAACGAAAGGCAACCATACATTGATATTTCTCTCTCTTTCTCTCCTTCCTTTCCCCTCTAAAGATAAATAAATAAAACCTTTAAAAATTTTTAAAAATTTGTTGTTCAAGTAGAGTTGTCTCCATTATTTTTTAATTGGGAAAAATATGTAGTTTCTGCAGAAAAGATTGTAAAAATCTCTGCAATTAGCAAATTATGAGGCATAGGGAATGCATGTGAGAAGAAGGCTGCTTATGTTTGTGAAAATACTGAAGTTGCTACAGTTGGTACAAATGCAAGGGGTCCTCACCATCTTACCTTTAGGCCTTATTGCATACTTATGTTCTGTAACAACTTTTTAAACTTGGACAACTCTCCTAATAATTTTTATTGATAAATACATGTTGAATAAATTCATGTACAGGTCCTTTCAGAAATGGAAAGATAAATCATTTATGTTATGTTACCAAGATGACAGGGTTGATTGAAGGGAAAGGCATACATATGTACATGAGTAGTAGCTCTAAAACAATAGAATATGCACATGTTTAGTTCAGACTATAAGGACAGTGAGTACTATTAGTGTTGGTAAAGGCCATCTCAGGCATGTATGAATGGACTTGGGCCCGGGAAATTTCTTGACCAAGAGATAAACAGCCCTAACAGTCTGGGATGAACTGTGCACCTTGTAAATGTATATCTTTTTTCTGTTCTGGACTCAATGTGGACTCCTTTCTTTGTTCTGCTTAAACCCATACATCAGTGGCCCTCAAAACTGTCTCCAGCTTGCTGTATCTCAGACCACACAAGGAGGGCTCTCCATGCTGCCAATGCAGCATGAAGTGAGAGGTAGGGTTAGCTGCAGAGTGGCCATGGAGCCTACCCTGTTTTCAAGGAGCTGAATCTGTGCACTCTCTTCTCTGCTATAAATAAGTATTAAACCACTTGAGCCTGGTGTTCATGTTGTCTGTTCTCAGCAGCCTTGAATCCTGTGCTTGTCTCTTTCCTGGTTGGCAATAACATTGCCACATTCAACATTCATATTGCATTCTATTCTATGACACATCCAGACCACCCCATGAGCAGTGTGGAACAATCAAAGTCTGTAGTAGAAGAGATAGCACTCAGGGCTAATGGTCTAGAGAGATTCATTGAGGAAGTAAGCTTTGAACTAGGCATTGAGAATGGGTTGAGTTTTGATAAATAAATAAATACACAGAGGCCCCTCCAGTCTCATGTTTGACACATAGAAATGTATACATAGAGAAAAATCAAAGACTTTACTCAGAACCTGGAACAAAGGCTTGTCGGACTGGAATGAAGAATTTATGCAGCAAAACAGTGAGTTGAAAGATTGGAAAAGCAGATTAGAACTAAAATGATGACAACATAGTTTAAAATGAACTCACTTTATCAGTAAATTTCAGTAGAGAAAATATATCATGGAATCATTCTCAGAAGACAGATGCCCAATTACCACATAAGACTTTCATTTGGAGAGCAAGTTTAGATGAGAAAGCTTCCCAAGAGGGATGTTGATGCACAATGATACTAAAAATACTTAACCACTGGGGCAGCATGGGCCCTGACCCATCAAAGTGGAGCAAATCAGAATGTCAGTCTTGCCAGAGTCCTGTTTAATGCAGGTGGCTGCCCTTAAAACTTTTTAGCTGTGAAATAGTGCAAGCAATGTGCTTCTTACTACAACTGATAAACCACAATGGAAAGAGAAAGGAGTAAAACATTTGATCCAGTTTGCCTGCTCTCTGCAACCATGATGTATTCAGAGACTCAGTGAGATGTATAGCAGCTGAAATATAAATGAAGAGAGACACATAAATATATTTGGAAGCTGCATTGCTGTTAGAGAGACAGGGGAGATAAAGTTCCTTCTGAGGGCTGGGGCCCACCCGCTGGAAACATACATGACACCTCTAACAAAAACAGCAATCATTTTTAGATATGCTCAGGTAAAGAAAAAAAGTTGTATAAAGATGAAGATATAGCATCAGATAACCTGGATTTGAATCCTTGTCCAGTCTCCTCCTAACAGTCATCCTTGAACATGTTACTAGACCAATTTGATGTTTTCATCTTTAGAATAGATGTCATCATTTTACACACACACACACACACACACACACACACACACACACACACAGAGTCTGTCCAGAAAGTACCTGTCCATGTAATATGAAAAACAGAGACATTTACTGAAGAAGATACAAGATACAGTAAACATTGTACATAAAGAAATGAAGCCTCAGTCCCCTTCAAAGTAGGTACTTTGGGACCTCACACAGTTTTCCCAATCACAATCAGCTGCCCCATCATATTTTCCTGAATCTCATTGGCAGTCTGAAATTTCTTATTTTTCAAAGATTATTTTTGTTTTGGAAAAGCCAGAAGTTGCAGGGTGCCAAATCTTGTCTGAGTCACCCAGGATATTTGATGTTTTGCAAAAAAAACTCTGCACAAGACATGATGCATGAGCAGGTGTGTTGTCCTGATGATGCTGCCAATTACCAGTTGCCCATAGCTGTGGCCTTCTGAGTCATCCAAATAGTTTCCATGCAGAAATGTTTAAGCTTAACGTAAAATTTGATACAGATTATTGCTCTACTAGCTTAGTCATTTTGAATGCAATGGCCACACAGTGCACATGCTCACTCAGTAGCATTTACCACCCCCCTACTGACTAGAACAGTGAAGATATAATGTTCACACATGCACATTCCAGTCCACTCTCCTTGGCTGCCAGGTTACCTTGATATCATGCAAACTGTTCTCATTATATTAAAAATGGCTGGACTTTTTCCAGACAGACCTCAAATTTCATATATAACAATATTAATAAATATACTATTAATTACTATTAATTGATATACTATTAATTAATAAATGTACTATTATATATGTCATATCTATAATAAAATATTATGGGAAACACACATACACATATGTATATATGATTACTATATAATCATATATAAATGACTTTGATCTTAGTCCAAAGGCCTGAGAAAGGCGAACAAAAGGTAAAAGTTCTGGTTCAAAAGTCATCAGGCTTAAGACCTAAGAAGAACCAATGTTTCCATTTAAGTCTGAAGGGACAAAAGAGTAAAGTCTCAGCTCAAGGCAGAAAGAACTCCCTTATTCCCTTGAACCTGGGGAAAAAATCAGACTTTTTTAATTTAATTATTTTTCCAGTATAATTTTCTGTCTTTTATCCCCATCCCAGCCCACCCCTCCGTGCTCCCCACCTCCCTCCCATTTCCACCCCCCTTAGCTATTGTCCATGTGTCCTTTATACTAGTTCCTCTAAATCCCTCCCTTTTTCCACTGAAATTCCCTCCCCTCTCCCCTCTGGTCGCTGTCCCCCTGTTCTCTATTTCAGTGTCTTTGTTTTTATTTTGATTGCTTGTTTGTTTTGTTGTTTAGCTTCCTGTTAAAGGTGAAATCATATAATATTTGTCTTTCAATGTCTGGGTAATTTCACTCAGCATAATTCTTTCCAGTTCCATCCAAGCTGTTGCAAATGGTAGCAGCTCCTTTCTTTCTGCTGCATAGAATTCCATTGTGTACATGTACCATAATTTTTCATCCATTCATTTACTGACGGGCACTTAGGTGGCTTCTAGCTCTTGGCTATTGTACATTATGCTGCTATGTACATTGGGGTGCACAGGTTCTTTTGGATTAGTGTTTTAGGGTTCTTAGGATATAATCCCAGCAGTTGAATTGCTGGGTCAAAAGGCAGATCCATTTTTAGTTTTCTGACAAAATTCCATACTGTTTCCCATAATGGTTGTACCAGTCTGCAGTCCCACCAACAGTGAACTAGGGTCCCCTTTTCCCCACAACCTCTCCAACATTTGTTGTTGGTTCCTTTGTTTATGATAGCCATCCTGACTGGTGTAAAGTGGTATCTCATTGTGGCTTTAATTTGCATCTCTCTGATAGCTAGCGATATTGAGCATCTTTTCATGTGTCTCTGGATCCTCTGTAGGTCCTCCTTGGAGAAGTGTCTGTTTAAATCCTTTTCCCATTTTTTAATTGGGTTAGTTGTCTTCTTAGAGTGAAGTTGTGTGAGTTCTTTGTATATTTTGGAGATTAAACCTTTGTCTGAGGTATCATTGGCAATATGTTTTCCCATACAGTCATTTGTCTTTTAATTTTAATACTGTTTACTTTAGCCATGCAGAAGCTTTTTATTTTTATGAGATCCCATTTGTTTATTCTTTTTTTTATATTCCTTGCTCTAGGGGACATATCAGTAAATATGTTGCTGTGTGAAATAGCTGAGATTTTCCTGCCAATGTTCTCCTCTAGGACTTTAATGGTGTCATAGCTTATATTTAAGTCTTTCATCCACCTTGAATTTATTTTGGTGTATGGTTTAAGTTAGTGCTCAAGTTTCATTTTTTTGCATGTATTTGTCCAGTTCTCCCAACATAGTAAAGAGGCTATCTTTACTCCATTTTATGTTAATGCCCCTTTTGTCAAATATTAATTGACTGTAGAGAGTTGGGTTTATTTCTGGGGTCTCTGTTCTGTTCCATTGGTCTAAGTACCTGTTTTTATACCAGTACCAGGCTGTTTTGATTACAGTAGCCTTGTAATATAGCTTGATATCAGGTATTGTAATCCTTCCTACTATGCTCTTCTTTCTCAAAATTGCGGTTGCTATTTGGGGTCATTTATGGTTTTATATAAAATTTTGAAGTGTTTGTTCTATGTCTGTGAAATAAGCCATTGGTACTTTAATAGGTATTGCATTGAATCTGTAAATAGCTTTGGGTGGTATGGACATTTAGATGATGTTAATTCTTCCAATCCATGAACATGGTATATGTTTCCATTTATTTGTGTCTTCCTTGATTTCTTTCTTCAATGTTGTGTAGTTTTCTGCATTTAGGTCTTTTATCTCCTTGGTTATAGGTTTATTCCCAGATATTTTATTTTTGTTTTTGCTGTATTGAATGGGATTTTTTTCTTGATTTCTGCTTCTGCTGATTCACTTTTAGTATACAAAAATGCCTTTGATTTCTGGATATTGACTTTGTAACCCACTGTTTTGCCAAATTCATTTATTAGTTTGAGCAGTTTTTGAATAGAGTCTATAGGATTTTCCATGTACACTATCATGTCATCTGCAAACAATGACAGTTTTGTTTCCTACTTTCTGATTTGGATACCTTTTATTTTCTTTTCTTGTTTGATCACTGTGGCTAAAACTTCCAATACGATATTGAATAGAAGTGATGAAATTGGACAACCTTTTCTTGTTCCTGATCTTAGTGGAAAAGCTTTTAGTTTTTGCCATTGAGTATAATGTTGGCTGTAGGTCTCTTGTCTATGGCCTTTATTATATTGAGTAATGCTCCAACTATTTCCAGTTTGCTGAGTCTTTTTATCATAAATGGGTGTTGTACCTTATCAAAATCTTTTTCTGCATCTATTGATATGATCATGTGTTTTTGTCTTGCTTTTATTTATGTGATGTATTACATTTACTGATTTGCAAATATTGAACCATCCTTGCATCCTTGGGATGAATCCCACTTGGTCATGGTGTATGATTTTTTAATGTATTGTTGGAAGCGATTTGCCAATGTTTTTTGAGGATTTTATTGTCTATGTTCATCAATGATATTGGCCTAAAGTTTTCTTTTTTGTTGGGTCTCTCTCTGGTTTTGGAATTAGGATGATGCTGGCTTCATAAAAGGAGTTTGGGAGTCTTCCATCCTTTTGGATTTTTTGGAATAATCTGTGAAGAATAGGGGTTAGTTCTTCCTTAAATGCTTTGTAGAATTCTCCTGTGAAGTCATCTAGTCCAGGGCTTTTGTGTGATGGGAGTTTTTTATTACTGCTTCAGTTTCATCTGCTGTTATTGGTCGATTCAGGTTTTCTACTTCTTTTACATTGAGTTTTGGAAGATTGTATTTTTCTAAAAAATTGTCCATTTTGCCTGAGTTTTCAAATTTCTTGGCATACGGTTCTTCATAAAAAGTTCTTACCATCCCTTCTATTTCTGTGGTATCAGTTGTAATCTCTCCTCTTTCATTTCTGATTGTGTTTATTTGTGTTCTCTGTCTTCTTTTCTTGATGGGCCTACTTAAAGCCTTGTCTATTTTGTTTATCTTTTCAAAAAAACAACTCCTGGATTCATTGATCCTTAGAATTGTGCTTTTAGACTCTATGTCATTTAGTTCTACTCTGACCTTGGTTATTTCCTTCCTTCTGCTTGCTCTGGGTTGTCTTTGTTGTTGTTCCTCAAGTTCTTGCAGGTGTAGGGTTAGGTTGTTTGAAATGTTTCTATCTTCTTTAGGTATGCCTATATTGCTATGAACTTCCCTCTCAGGACTGCCTTTGATGTGTCCCATAAGTTTTGGGTTGTTGTGAGTTCATTTTCCTTTGTTTCCAGAAACTTTTTAATTTCTTCCCTAATTTCATTCTTGACCCTTTCATTGTTTAATTGCATACCATTCAGTCTCCATGGTTTTGGGTGTTTTGGGTTTTTTCCTTTGGGGTTGGTTTCCAATTTCAGTCCCTTGTGGTCAGAGAAAACGCTTTGTATGATTTCAATTTTCTTGAATTTGTTGAGGCTTATTTTATATCCTATCATGTGATCTATCTTTGAAAATGTTCCATGTGCATTTGAAAAGAATGTGTACTTAGCTTCTTTGGGATGAATAGCTCTATATATATCAGTTAAGTCCATTTCCTCTAGGGTGTTGTTTAATGCCGCAATATCTTGGTTGATATTTTGTTTGGAAGATCTGTTCATTTTTGACAAAGGGTGTTAAAATCCCCTACTATAATTGTGTTGCTGTCAATATCTTTCTTGAAGTCCTCTAAGATTTTCTTTATATATTTGGGTGCTTCTATACTGGGTGCATATATATTTACAATGTTAATGTCTTCTTAGTGGATTCTTCCCTTGAGTATAATGAAGTGACCTTCTAGGTCTCTCTTTATGGCCCTTTTTTTGAAGTCTATTTTGTCTGATATGAGAATTGCTACCCCAGCTTTTTTTCTTGTTGTTTGCTTTGAAAATTTGTTTTGAGCCTTTCACTTTTAGTCTGTGATGGTCTTTTGTCCTGAGGTGGGTCTCTTGTAGGCAGCATATGTGTGGGTCATGCTTTCTTATACATTCAGCCATTCTATGTCTTTTGATTGGAGCATTTAATCCATTTACGTTTAAGGCTATTATTAATAGGTACTTATTCGTTGCCATTTTTGTACCTGTTTTCCTCTCTCTCTCTTTTCCTTCCTTTCCTTAAAGCAGTACTTTTATTATTTCTTGTAGAGCTGGTTTGATGGAGGCATATTCTTTTAGACTCCTTTTGTCTTGTAAGCTCTTTATTTGGCCTTCTATCTTGATCGATAGCCTCGCTGGGTAAAGTAGCCTTGGTTGTAGGCCTCTGGTTCTCATTACTTGGAATATTTCTTGCCATTCTCTTCTTGCTTGGAGTGTTTCCATTGAGAAGTCAGTAGCTAACCTTATTGGGGCTCTCTTGTATGTTATTTCTTTTTTCTCCCTTATTGCCTCTAAGATTCTATCTTTGTCTTGGAATTTTGCCGTTTTAATGATGATGTGTTGAAGTGGGTCTCTTTCGGTTTTTCTTGATTGGGACTCTCTGTGATTCCTGGATTTGTGTGACTTTTTCTCTCATCAAATTAAGAAAATTTTCCATCATTACTCTTTCAAGTAGGTTTTCTATCCCTTGTTCTTCTTCTCCTTCTGGTCTTCCTATTATTCGAATATGATTATGTTTCATATTGTCTTGCATTTCTCTTAATCCTTCTTCATTCTTTCTGAGCCTCTTTTCCTTTTCTTTCTCTTTCTGGGAGGTTTTTTTCTACTTTCTTCTCCAACTTGCTGATCAGATCTTTGCTTCATCGATCCTGCTTTTGATACCTTCTACTGTGTTCTTCAGTTCAGATATCATATTCTTCATTTTGTCTTGGCCTTCGATAGTTTCTATTCTCTTATTCATGTTGATATAGTTTGCAGTGCATTCATTATGTCTCACCTCTAGTTTCTGGTAGCTCATTATGAGCTCTTTGAATTTTCTGATAACCAGTGCTTTGAATTCAATGTCTGATAGTTGACTTGCTTCCATTTCATCTAACATTCTTTCTGAGGCTCCCTCCTTGTCTTTCATTTGGGGATTCTTTCTTTGTCTTTCCATTGTTTGTGAGACTCTTGTTAGCTTCAGCTTCTTAAATTTATCTGTTCTGACTTCCTGGGTTTATAGTGTGTACTTCTGTGGTAGAATACCTGTGAAAATTAGTGGTGTAGTCTTCTTCAGGTATCTTAATGTTCTCTGCTTCCACCTACTCCTGTGTGTGTGTGTGTGTGTGTGTGTGTGTGATCAGTTGGTGGGGGAGGCAAAATGGTTTATGACAGCAGAAGAGTATTTTATGATATTAATAGTCACAGCTGGTAGAGAGAGATAGAAGATCTTTAGGCTACATATAGTGTTAACTGTAGTCTTCAACCCAACTTGCCCCTTTTAAGAAAGGATGGACAAAAGGTAAGTCTCTTTTTGGGGAGGGAAGGCTTGTGAGTTGGATCCAGAAAGCGGTGAGGTTGCGGGGTGGTCAGATTTTGAGGTAAGGTGAGAGTAAAGAATAATAAATAGGTGTAGTGTGTGAGCAAATGGAGTTAATCACTACCGTAATAGAATTCAGGAACCTGTAAAGTGGGCTAAGCTCCAGGAGATGTGTTGTGAAGTATTTACAGTTGTATAGAACAGCTGTTATTTACAATAGTTTTAGAGCAACAATCATATGACTGATTCTATGAGATTTGTCTGAATAGGGGGTGTAGAGCTTCAGGTAGTGTGCTAAAGGAGAACAAAAGGCGTGAGGTATAGAAAATTAGAAATACATTGTGGAGGAGAGAACAGAGGAAACCTGTCAATAATACAATATAACCAGCCAAGACTAAGAAGCCTATACAGAAAGAGGAGGAATACAAAATACTATTAAAACATAAAAGAAGTGAGAATAATAAAAAAATATGCAGCAACTTGTGGCTTCTTTGCTATAGCCAAGTGAAATTTGTCTCTCTGTCTCAACTGTTGAGATGCCCCCTCTTTGAGTCCCACTCTGGTCTTTTCACAGTTCCTAGTTGTTTGTGACTCTTGTGGGTAAAAGAAAACAAAGCAACAAACAAACAAACAAACAAACAAACAAAAAAGACAGGGGAAGGGAGGAAAAAGCAATAAGTTTGGGAAGAAAGGAAGAAGGACTAAAACAGGAAAAAAGAAAGGAGAGAACAAAGTATTGAAAAATAAAGCAATAATAAAATAAAATATATATAAGATTACTTAAAAAGAGTTACTAAAGAAAATAACCTCAATAACAAAAAACCTTCCCTTGTTGGTTTCAAACTATCCGGACCGTTTTTCTGGTTGCAGCAGGACTTCTCTGTGGGCTGGGGTTTGCCAGGCTCAAGTGCACGAACCAACCAGGCTACTAGACTGGGGGTTGGGAGCCCACAAACCCGCCACGATGCTTGAGTCCTGTGGGATCTGGCATGGTCCTTCCCAGACCTGTGGTGGGACTCAAATGCTTCCGCACCTCCTCTGGATCACCACCAGGCTGGGTGGGAAGCAAGCCAAGCTGCAGTGGCAGGAGAACACCTCAGCCCATTTTCCAAAAAAAACCTCTCCAGACAGCCCACCTCTCAGCCCAGCCCAATTCCCAGCCAGACCAGTGACAACAATGAGCCTCTCAATTCTCCTGGGCTGGCGACCACAGAGTTTGCAGTTGAATGCAGCCATCTGTCTTTGTAACCCTCCCTGTAAACGCAAGCAGGCAAGCAGACAGGTCTCTTCCCGGTGTTGTCCAACCTTGCTTAGACAGGGAGGGAGGAAGCTGATGATTGGCGCTGGTCGCCTACGAGGCTGCTGGGTGCCTGGGCTCCTGTGGCAGACACCTCTGGCAATGGTTTCAGACCGATGCCTCTGGACCCTGACTTCAGAGGTAGCACTGGGGCTGCCTGGCCCCATCGCCGCTGTTGTCTTTACCTAGGTCTTCCAGACCCCACTGACCTGCCACTGTTTGGTCATTCAGTGCCCGTCACAAACTCTGGTCTTTTAATTTCATAAATGCTAGGGAATCGTTGGTTGATTGTGCTTTTTCTCAGTAGATCTGCCAGGATTTTCACCCATGTGTACAGGAGCTGGAATGAAAAATCAGACTTTTTGTTCCTTCTTCATTCTTCAACTATTAGAGGACCCCTCACATTAGAGAGGGCTAGCTGCCTCACTCAGTCTACTGAGTTAATCTCATCCCAAAACACCTTAATAGACACCCGTAACAATGCTGGACAAATATCTGGGCACCCATAGATCAGACAAGTTAACATACAAAATTAACCATCACAGAGGCCAAGTAATATAATCCTTGTAAAAGGCTGAGCAAAGTGTGCTGCATATATATTGTTGTTTTATTGATGGTAATAATAATCACAGCTCTGACGCAAAGATATTCAAATATTTAATGGTTAATTTAGGGTTTAAGAGTGAGATATTTTGTGTCATTGCATCATACAAAGATATTAGATTCATAAAATTAGAATAATGGAATTTAAAAAATGAGTATAAAATCATCTTGTTGAATAAAAAAGGAAGCATAGAGTAAAAAAGTGAATGAATTTTTTTAAAGTTTCAATAATCAAAGGAACATTAACAGTGTTGTAAAAGAATGTAGAATGAGAAGAGTGTTTATATTTGGAAATTATCTATCAGTGTGATCTTTGAAAGTTCAATTTTAACTGACTTGGGGTGATTTTGAACTGCTTCCAAGATCAAGAGGCAGTCGAATATCAAGGTATGTTCCCATTAATCACCTTATTAGTGGAGTAGTCTATTATATATATATATTGTATTAGTTTCCATGTTTTGGGTGGCTCACACAATAGAAAATTATTGTCTATAATTCTGGAAGCCAGAAGGATGAGATCAAGATGTCAGCTGGGTGGGAGTCTTCTGAGAGCCAGGAGGGAGAAGCTGTTCCATGTTTATTCCCTGGCTTCTTTTGGTGGATTGGTGGCATTGTTTGGTGTTCTTTATAGCTGGGGTGTTTCTATGACTTCATATTATTTTCCCTCAGTACATGTTATTTTTCTCTTAATATAACATTCTTTTTGTAAGGATGCCCATCATACTGAATTAGGGGCCCATCCTTCTTCAGTGTAACTTTATCTTATCTAGTTACATCTGCAACCACCCTATTTCCAAGAAGTCACATTTTGAGGTACTAGGGGTTAACACTTTAACATGAATATGAGAGGACACAGTTCAGCCCATAGCAGAATAATGCCTGTCTTCCAATGCCTGTCTTCCAATATTTAAAATGTTCCTTAGAAGTAAGTTGATTTGTGTTTGTGTGTGTGTGTGTGTTAGTACAAAAGGTACAAATGAGAAAGGAAAGCAAGGAGGGAAGGGAATTTCAACCAAGCAAATTTTCCAGGTGCAGAAGGGAACATTTTTGCAATCATTAGAGAAATTCAATGATAAACTATGCTTTCTCAAAAAAAATCTAGACTATCTAGAACAGTGGTTCTCAAGGGGGACTGCTTCTACCCTTCCATGAGACATTTGATAATGTCTGGAGACATTTCTCTCAGAGATGCTGCTAATCATCCTACAATATAGTGAATAATAGCCCCATGTGACAAATATGATTTGGGCCACAATGTTAATGTACTGTTGAAAAATCCTGCTCTACAGAGCATTTGGGAAGGAACCTTGCAGATGACATTATTACATTAGAAAGGAATTTAAGGTAAAATGTCTTCTAGTACCATTCTTTCATATTGATATTTATTTGAAGCCAGTAAATTTCAAATTATTTATTTCCTTTACACTATGACATTGTGGTTATAACAATTAATGCTATCAGCAATTATTATCTATAACTCATTTATTTAACCATCACCTTAATCATTTTGATGACTAATTCCTGTTTCTTTTTTAACTTATCATCTATTCATACACCTAATGCATGAGTAGACTATATATGCTGTCTCTTTCTAGGTCCTAGAGATACAAATGAAAATAAAGCACATACAAGCCTGTACCTTAATAAAGCTTACATTCTAGTGGAGGGTGGTAACAATAAATGAGTGACATACAGTATATAGCAACTCATGGGTGATAAAGGCTAAAGAGAAAAATAAGTCTGAAAAAAGAGGTAGAAGTACCAAGGATGGGGATGAGATGGAATGTTTTAAATAGGATGGTTAAGGATGGCATTATTAATAGAGGACATATGAACAGAGATCTAAAAAAAAGTGAAGGAGCCCTGGCCTGGTGGCTCAGTTGGTTGGAACATTGTTCCATATACCAAAAGGTTGCATGTTTATTTCCTGGTCAGGGCACATATCCAGGTTGCAGATTTAATTCATGGTTGGGGTGCATATGGAAAACAATTGATTGATGTTTCTCTCTCAGGTGAGGATTAAAAGAAGAAGGAAGTGAAGGAGTGAGTTGTATCTAAGAGAACAGTAATTTGCTTATTGACACAAATTGTTAATGAAAGATGAGTCTGTGCCATATCCTGATTATTTAACATATATACACATAGGTCATATCACCTGGAAGATACACTCCCTAATGCTATGCAGATTCTGGTAAGAGTTTAATAATATTGTCTATTATACATTCCAAAATGTTTATAAATTTGTTTCAGGTTTCAGAATTCCAATAAGAACAGTCTTTCTGAGTTTCAAGAACACGTTTCTGGTCCACAATGAAAATTCTTTTATTCATTACTGAGTTATGCTACTAAATCATTACAGACTCTGTAATACTAGTTTATAAGCCTCTTGCAGGCAGACCTAAACCTTTTACAACTCACAGGTTTATGTGCCCCAAAACTTGTAATTCATGAAGAAGGAAATTTTAGTCATAATGACAGATTTTTTAGAACTTTTTATTATGAAAATTTATGTACATGCATAAGAGCAGAGAAGGTTATATGATAAACCCAGTACATATTTTCAATAGTTGTTAAAAGTTTGGGGGGAGATTTTCAAGTAATTTATAAGAATGGGACCCATGCAACAAGACATAACTATCACCCATTTCTGTACTTTTTAGATGTGAAAGTTAATAAATATAAGTAAAGTATCTGCTTAGTAATAGAAGGCTTAAATTAATTCTGGAAACCTGTATTTGGATATTTTTCTCTCCAATAAAGCCCAAATATTTCTGCAATGGGCTATGGTGTCACTTGATGAGAACCGATTAGTCTATAACTATCACATAGAAAATCAGCTCTTAAACCATTATCTAAAGAAGAGTGTTGCTCTGACTCCGTCTATTCATACCTCGATAGGCAGACTTCCTTTTGTAACATTTCTCCACTCAAAGCCTCCATGAGCATATGTTGTATCTTGGTTTTATTTATGTATAAATTATTCAGAGTGGGAAGTGAGGGAGAAAAAAGTGACAGCATGATGTCTTCAAGTGCCCTGTGCTCCCAGAGGAAGTTTTGTTTCCTACTAAGAACTTATTTTTTGTCATCCCCTATAGAATTTCAGAGTATTGCTCTCGCTAAGTGTTTGCTAAGTGTTTAAAGCAGCCTGACCTCTCCCATGCAGGTCATAGGCTCAGATATTTCAGAAGGTAACTGTGCCACAGAAGGAATATATGCTTCACAAGTAAAACTGATGTGGTCACTGTAAAACTTGCATCTGGACAGAGTGTTAAGGAAAATATGAGCTACTACTATTATTATTCAATAATTATTCAATAAAAAAGATGAGAAATGTAAAGAAGATAGATATAATTCCAAAATAAAATCTTTTTAAAAACTAAGATACAAGAATGTGTGGTGTGAGTTTATGTGCTAATATTTGAAACTCAATTCAGGAATTCAATTTTCAGACTTTCCACTATAAGCATCAATAACTTATGTAATAATGGACTCAACTACTAGTAATAAAGTGTTTGAATTATATCTTTCCCACTTTATGGAGGCACTGACCTTTGCCAGAGTGAGGAGACTTTAAACAGTTTGCCCCCAAACCTTCATCAGACTCAATATTATGGACAACTACATGCAATTTAATGTATCCTCTATCTAAAGTCCATTCTCTACTCTACTGACACAGTATTCAATTTCTTGGTAATGCATAGAAACCACTTTATTCAGCATGACTGAAAGTTGCTAGTTTATGTTTGGAAATGTATTATATGTCAAAAAGAGTGTGAATAACAAATATCTGTATTTCTGGCCAGCTGTATTCAGCTGCTTTGAAGTCTGAGCAAATGTCATGAGCATTGGATTGATTTTTAAAAAACATATGTAAATAAAAATTTACACCTCTGTTGCTGTAAAATGAAGCCCTCTGTACTATTGGCATCTTCAATGTTTTGCTTATAACTAGACTTTCTATTCCAAGATATTGTCAAATAGCAAATAACCTCAGTGGGCATTCAAATAACAGATAGATATTTGTCCTGATTTAGAAGCAAGAACACATCTACATCAGTTTGTAAAAAAGGGTGTAGGATAGTTTAGTAGTAAATGGGAAAAAATCTAGGTGATATGCTGAACAGGAAGATAGTATACTAGTAATGAAAGTGCATATTCAGTTATTCAGTGGAAAATACACAGCATTTTGGAGATGGAACTTTGGAGGTGTTCTGGTCCAAGCACTGGAGACAATCACAATCCTGAGATATTATTAAGTGACTTGCCAAGGTGGAGCTGGGTATCTCAACATGACTGCAGATACTGTTGTTTTTTACTATATTATTTTTCTTTCTAATGATTTTTCTGTGCTAGATGGTGATAAAATTAGTAACTTACACCTAAAAAAGCCTCTAATCTGAGAAAATTTTATTCCCAATTAAGAAACTTCTACTTAACCAAGTTTGGAAGAACAGCTTTGTTCTTGTGTGTGTGTGTGTGCGCGCGTGTGTGTGTGTGTATTCTGTGACATTCTTATTGAAACTCACATTCCATACAATTCATGCATTTTAAAGTGAACAATTCAATGTTTTTAGTATATTCACTAATGATATGCTACCATCACCAAAATCAATTTTAAAACATTTTTATTCTTACACATGTTAACAATTATTCTTCATTCCCCTCCTTCTCTGCAGTCCAGGTTGACAAGTAATTCTTTCTATCTTTAAATAATGGACTATTCTGGACATATTATATGCAAAATTTTATAATATGTGGTCTTTTGTAAGTAGCTTCTTTCACTTAGTATAATGTTTTTAAGGCTTATCTATATTGTAGTATGGATCAGTTCTTCATTCCTTTAATTGCTGAACAATATTTCATTATATAGTGAGGCTACATCTTATTTGTCTTCTATCAGTTGCTGGGCATTTGGGGTTTCCCATCTTTTAGCTACTATGAATAATTCCTATATGAAAATTCATATACAGTTTTTGTGTGAACATAGATTTTTGTTACTCTTGAGTCTATACCTAGAAGAGGAACTGCTATTTCTGACTCTATATTTAGTATTATGAAGGACTGTTAGACTTCTCCAAAGTTGCTGGACCACTTTACATTGCCACCAGCAATGTATGAGAGTTTCAATTTTTCTACATCTTCACCAACACTTGTTATTATTGGTCCATTTGATTATGGCCAATTTAATTGTTGGAGGAGGTCCAACATGTCATGTATTGAGAGCTTGACCCAGAACTGACCATGGCAATCAAAGACACCCAACCCTCTCCCTTGTCCTTGAAATGTACTATACCCATCCATCATTCCCATACTAGTTATTGTTAAAGACCCAGTCTTGAGAGAGTAATGTGCTATTGAAACTATCTGGACAGTGTACAAAACTGAACCTGATTAAGGCTTCTGTGTAAACCTTTATGATTCTGGTGGGTAGATGTGGAGATCTCATCTTGTGGCCACCAAAGACAAACCTCATAAATTCCCTTGCTTATTAAACATGACACCTACCAATCTGGAGTATATTGATTTCTTTCTTTAGTCTGTCCTTGACCTTCATATATGGAGACCAATTTAAAAATTAATAGTAGTGAATAGGAAGTTACATCTTTATGTGATTTTGATTTTCATTTTCCTAATTACTAATGATATTGAGTATCTCTCCATGCATTTATTGTTCACTTGTATAATTTTTTTCTGAAGAAATGTCTGTTCAGATTACCCACTCTTTAAATGGGATTTTAAAATTGTTATTAGTTGAAAGTTATATATTCAAGGTACAAGTCCCTTATTAGAAATGTAATTTGCAAATATTGCCTTCCATTCTGTAGGTTGTTTTTTTACTTTCTAGATGGTATCTTTAGAATCAAAATGTTTTAATTTTTAAAAATGTTAATGAAATTAATTTATCTCTATTTTTATTTGTGCTTTAAGTGTCATTTTCAAGATTTATTAAATCTTCTAACCCAAGGTCATAATGATTTACTTCTATATGTTCCTATAACTATTTATAACTTTAATTCTCACATTCTGTACTATTTTGAGTAAATTTTCGTGTATTCTTTGAAGAAGGGGTATGGATTCATTGTTTTGCCTGAGACTATACAGTTACCCACACATCATTTATTGAAAAACTATTCATTTCCTAATGGTTTTTACTTTGGTACCCTTGTATGGAAATCAATTGACCATCAATGTAATGTAATATAATGGTTTACTTACAATTGAGTACTGATTGACTATCAATGTAATGTTTCACTTCTGGACTCTCAGTTTTAGTCCACTAATAAATATGTATCTATCCTTATGCCACAGATAGTATTACTTCTCTTTTTCCACTCTGGAGGCTTTATTTAATTTTCTTGTCTAATTTCCCAGGCTAAAAACTCCAGGACAGTATTAAATAACAGTGGTAAGGGCAAAATCCTTGGCTTGATCCTGATTTAATCTTTTATTATTAAGTACGGTGGTAGCTGTGGGTTGTTTATAAATGCTCTTTATTCATTTTAAAAGGGTGCCTTCCATTTCTAGTTTATTGAGTGTTTTTTTTTTTATTAAAGGACATTGGATTTTGTCAAATGCTTTGTCTGAGTTCATGAGATTGTCCGGTGTTTTTTGTCTATTTATTCTATTGATAAGGAGTACGGGGTAAATTGATTTTCACATGTTATATTAACCTCATATTTCTGATATAAATTCCACTTGGCCATGATTCCTGATTTTAAATCTTTCCCCCTTTTCTCTCTTATTCTAACTAAATGTTTATCAAATATGTTGATGTAAAAAAAACCTTCTCTTTGATTTTCATTATTGTTTTCTATTTTTATTCCATTAATTTCTACTCTAGTTTTCATTATTTCCTTCTGCTTGGTTTAGTAAACTTTTTTTCAGGGTCAAGATTACATTGTTAATTTGAGATCTTTGATCTTTTAAAATATAAGTGTTTATAATGATAAAGTTCCTATAGTGCTACTTCTTTGGCTTAGAAGTTTTGATATGTTAGGTCTTCACTTTCATTCATCTTAAAGCATTTTCTAATTTCCCTTGTGATTTCTTCTTTGACTTACTGGATATTTAAAAACATGTTGTATGATTGCCATGATTGATTTCTAATTTCATTCTCTTGTGGTCAAGAGAACATACTCAATCCTTTTAAATTATCGAGGTTTTGTTCTATATTTTTTCTTTCTTGTTCAGTATTATGGTATATTTGGGGGGTTCTCCTCACTTGCATTTTTATTTCAAGACCCAAGTTGGTAGAATGGCTTCTATAAAGGACATTGGATATTCTGTAAAAAGGAAAGAGATATGGCAATTCATGGCATTAAAAGCTTCTGCCAATTTTTTGTATGTTGTCTACAGGCCAAAGTAAGTCACAGGGCCAAGCCTTATGACAATGGGGCAAAGAAACATGGCCACCCCCCTGATGAATTAGTAATTTTTAAAACAACAATGTAGACTGCCAGATAGATATCACTAAAGTAGATATGTGAGAATTTTTCTAATGCTATCAAAAGCAACAAAGAGTATCACTCTTATATGATGTAGCATGTTTTTTCCTAGTGAATATTTTCTGTGTACTTGAAAAGATATGTGTATATAACTTGAGATCAGTTTTTATACAATGAAATGACAAAGTGTATAGATATTGAGTTTACAATCCAATGGTTTTTGATAAATGTGCACGCTTGAGTAACCACTACCCCAAATCGACAACCCTAAAAATTTTCTCGTGATTCTTTAGAAACAAATGCACCCCCCAAAGGTAATCATCATTCTGATTTCTTTTATCATATTTAAGTTTTGCTTGTTTATGTGCTGCAAATACATGTACTTATAGTGTATGAATCTTACATGTCAGGCTTTTTGGTCACTTAATGTTTTTGTGATTTATTCATATTGGTGTATAAATCACTATTTTATTATTTGATTTTTGAGAAGTTTCCCCTTGCATAAACATACCACAATTTTTTATCCACTTTCTTGTACATTGGCTTTAGTTTTTAGTTTTAGCTTTAATGAATAGACCTGACATTAATATACTTGTTCCTATCTTTTGTATACACATATTTTTCTTGCTGTTGGATAAATGTAGAGAAGAGGAATTGCTAAATCAGAGTACAGGTGTATCTTTAGTTGCCAAATATTAGTTCTTCTGAATTCACATTATTTTATATTTTCACAAAGAAATATATGAAAGTCTCATTTGCTCCATATAATCACAAATTTAATGTGCTCATATGTTTTTCTGTTTAACTTTATTCATTCTATCAGAGGTGAAATGGTATCCCATGGTGGATTTAATGTAAATTTCTCTGATGACTAATAATGTCAAGTACTTTACATGTTTTTTAGACATATATTTTGTTTTTTGAAGTGTCTGTTCTTGTCTTTTGTCTAATTTTTATTGCTACTCGTCTTTTTGCTATTGGCTTACATTTCTTTTGATAGTTTGCAAGGGAAACCTATATTTTTTAAAGAAATGCATATATTTAAGGTATTATCTGAGTCTTTGTGGCTTGATTTTATATTGTACTAAAACAGATTTTTCCATTTTGATGAAGTGTAATATATAAATTTTTTCATAATCTTTAATGTTTTATGTCTTCTTTAAGAAAATATTATCTACCTAAAAGGCATATACATGTCTCATTATGTTTTCTTTTTGAGGCTTTATACATTTAGTTTTTATAGTTAAGTCAATAACCTATTTAAAATGATTTTTTGCACTAATATCAGATACCGGTCAAGATCCACTTATTAACATACATTTAACCAGTTTTTCTTGATGCAGACCCCGCAAGCTGGGGTCCGCAGCATTATGAATGAGACACAACAAATTCAAACCGGCTTCGGAGGCCTGTGGAGGAAAAGGGGCTGCCGACAGGCTCTCAAGGGGAGAGCATGCTGACCCTTGCCTTAACAAGCTTTTATTGCTTTTTGGGGCACATTACATTGAGGATAGTCCTCGCTTACTATGCACAGGTTCCCTTTCAGTGGTTACCTTCTACAGAAAACAAAGGAGAGGATGCCACTAATCACATCACGGAAGAAGGATATTTGCAAATGCAAAGGAAAAAGTGGCTAAAGTGGTTACACTTGTCCTTGGAAGGCTTAGCATAGATTTTAGGAGGTTACTTTAATGATACATAGTAAACGTTTACTCCCTCAATTCAGGGTGAGGGAGTTTTAGCAAAAAGTAAGTCTCAAAGTGGCCTAGGTACAATGCAGGCCTCATTTCCCACGGGAGGATCTATCTGTGGGCATGGGTCCTGTGCATGGACTTTGCTTTCCACTGGCCTTTCTGAGTGGGAGCTGGGCCCATGCCATGCAGAATTGTAGGAGGGTGCAGCCAGGGGGCCCCCAGAAGAAGGATTTGTAATGGGGTCCAGAACTCAGGGTGTCCAGGAAATATTAAAAATATGGGATGTCCTCACCCCCACAAGTCTGAACTGGGGGAATGGGATACATGGAGCAGGGCCATTGAGTTGTTTTGCATAGCAACAGTTTCACAGATAACCTCTAGAATGGTCACTTGACATATCTATAACCTTTAACTGGTTTCACAGATGTGTTAAATAGCTGTGTCCATGCTTTGAGCCAGGGAGAAGGGAGTGACTTCCACCCAAGATATAACTGGGAGGCAACTCCCCAGCCCCTGTTACAGCACCTGTGTGAGAGCTCGGAGACGATTGGCTCCACGTCATGGGGCCACACCTGCTGAGACTCATTATGGCAGCCCAGTAAAGCTGGGAGGATATATGAGAGTCCTGGCAGGTGTAGCCAATTGTGGGAGGATTTGGAAATGGGGCTGTAGAGGAAGATTGGCCCTGGGGATTTAAATGCAGATGTGGCAGCCATGGAATAGAGAACCACGTGCTTTTGGCCAGAATGGGGACTCCCACAGCCACGTGAGAGAGAATCACTTGGCTTTAGCAAAGAACCATCATGCGGCTTTGGCAGACAATCACCACATGGCTTTCTATTTCCTTTCCTGAGATATGGTACCTTGGACTGGTCAAAGGGGGAAAGAAGGACTGTGTGTGTTTGTGGGTGTTTTAAGGGACTTTGAGATTTTGATGAAGACATTGTCATTACTCTTAAGTCTGAATAACTTGAATAAATAATTCCTTTTCTTTTCACCAATCTCTAACATGGAGAGCTATAATTCTCTGGCAAAGGGAAAGGCAAACCTAGTACAGGGGGACCCCAGGAGAAGGGGGTCAACTAGATAACATTGTGAGACCCCTTTTCTGGTGGCCAATTTGGGTAAACCATGGGAGATCGCATGTGCAGTAGCTTTACAACTACCTGTCACAGTAAAAGCCTGCCAAAACTAGCCAGGAAGGATCTGCCCTATAAGAATAGAGTCCCTCCAGTCCATGAGGTCAATCTCTGCTTGGAGTTGGTCTGCCCCCATGTTCTCGGCTATAAACTCTGGGTGTTCGGTTCAAATGTTTGTCCTGATCATCAAGAACCTGTTTACCTGTGCCCACCTGTGACAGAATGGTCTCCTACATGTTCTAAGGAAACACATTTATTCTGTTAAACATTTTGGTATCTTAACTGAAAATCAATTAAATTTGTTTTCATTCATGCTCTGTTCTGTGTCTAATCTGATCCATTAATCTGTATTTCTATCCATGCAAAATACTAGACATGCCATTTTGAATACTATAACTACATAGTAAGTCTTAAAATCAATCATATTTGTGAGTCTTGCAGCTTTTTTAAAATCTAAGTTTATTTAGGCCCATGTTGATCTTTTGCTTTTCTTCTTATATTATAATAATTTTTCTTTTTTGCTTTTAAAAAGGTACTCACTATTTTGGCTGGATTATTTTGAGTCTATAGATCTATTTGGGGGGAGCTGAAATTTATTTTTTAAAGATTTTATTTATTTATTTTTAGAGAGGGGGGAAGAGAAAGAGAGGGAGAGAAACATCAATGTGTGGTTGCCTCTTTTGTACCCCCTACTGGGGACCTGGCCCGCAACCCAGGCATGTGCCCTGACTGGGAATCAAACCAGCAGTCCTTTTGTAAAGAGACCAGCACTCAATCCACTGAGCCACACCAGCCAGGGTTGAAATTAATTAATATTGATTCTTCAATCCATGAACATAGTGTATTTGTTCATTTATTTAGATTTTCTGTTTCTTCATTTGTCACTGGTGATGTTTTACCCTTTTATATAAATTGTTACATTTGTTGGCATAAAATTAATCAGAATATTCCAATATTATCTTTTTATTTCTGTAGGATCTGTCATCATTTTCCCACTTGGGTTTACTGTTATTATTGTTAATCATTTCTCTCTTCTTTATTTCATCAATCTTGCTAAGAATGTCCCATTTAAATTTTTTTCATTGAATTGGCATTTAGATTTGCTAATTGTTTCTTTTATTTCTACTTGGCCCTCTGAATTTTTTGCCTCATCAGGAGAGAAGTTGGGTTAGGCATCTCCAAACTTCAGGGTAAACTGAAGTTATCCTTGTCTGGGTCTAGGAGTAGTGTTCTTTAATGCCTCTGATACCATTAGAAAGACTCTCACACATCTACTTTAGTGATATCTACATGGCAGATTATACTGTTGCTTTATCAAACAAACAAGTAACAACAACAAATCTTTGCTGTTAATTTGGGGTTGTTACCATAGCATGAAGTAACCTATCCTGAGTGGTCAGAATCAGTTAATGCCTGCAACATCTGGGGTTTACAGAGAAATGAGATGATGGGTCTTCTCACTAACTCTGTGCTAGACTTTATTTATTAAGTATGAGGTGTTTGATCCCTGACACCCACTCTCTCCTAAAATGTTCTGTAGAGTTGCTGGCTCTCATCCCTTAACTCACTGAGGCTTAAATTTAAACCAAGAGCCTAGTTGGAGGATGTAATAGGCATTGGAACTTTTTATACTTTATTCATCTGCTAAAGTGAGCAATTGGGTCTGGAAAGCATGTTGCTTCTCTGGGATAATCTAGCTCTGGGTTGAAAAAACACCTAGACAGTTAATCTGAAAGAAATCTCTTTATGGAAAAGTTATGAATAAGTGAAAAAAGCACAGTGTGATATGATATGCCCTCATGAATACCACTGTATATTTCTGAAAACTCTGTAATAAGAGAGGAAATGTAAAATTAACAATTTTTCAAGGAAATGTAAAATTAACAGCTTCATTTATAAATGGCAGAGCACATATTTACTTTAAAGACAGGTTCACCACTCTCCAATGAGCCAACTAGTCTCAAATATATGTTATGTTAAAATAAGAATTCATAATATAAATTTCCCATTAACATTTTCAAAAGCAATAACTATCTTTGTTTAAATACAAAGAAGTATGCAGATAAACAGTTTGTGAAAAAATTCAATTTTTGTTCTTCTGAATTCAATAAAGGAAAATATATTTATTTAAATAATGTTACTGCTTACAAAAATTACTATCTGTATTATCTTTTACTGTTGGTTAGTATAAACTATAAATCTGGACATTGTCCAGTCATTCAAACTTTAGTATATCTTTTACATTTATCATAGTTTGATTTTCATCATAGTATAATTAGTATCATCATTGCCTAATCATAGTATTATTTTATCATAGTTTTTTCAAAATTTCCTTTATCTTTGCTTCTAAAAAATTTATTACTATTAAGATATGATAAATATTAACATGTTTACTGTTTATATAGTTACTATTATATCCTTTTAATGTTAATTTTATTCTTTCATTTACTTTCATAGAACCTAAAAGAACAATGTGTAAAATAGAGATAATATACCTCCTTTTGTTTTGCTTACAGTTTAAAAATCACAAGATTTGCAAGCACTTTTTACTCATCTTGATGCTATTTGAATTATAATTCTCACAATTTGATGTACTCATTTCTAAGTTATCAATGTCCCGATATTTTATTCTTTGGTTTATTTTTAATCAACAAGGCATTTTGTAGAAAGTCATATAAATCAATACATGTGGTAATATTTTCTTCAAGTACTCCAGGACTGAGACCAACTGCTAAAATTTAATCTGAAAAAGGATTGTTTTGTATAAAGGTTATGAACAACAGAAAAGAGAATATGCTATGTTTTCATGTAAACCATTGTTTCCCCCTGAAAACACTATAATAAGAGGGGAAGTTCACAGAACATAAAGCAAATAATGAAAGGAAATACAGAATGTTCTCATATCCTCACTGTAATGCTAGTGAGTGGAGCAGGAAACACGATGGCACGTAATTACTTGACTACATATACTTTTGTGTGTTGAAATGTGACATCACTAGCCAACAGGGATTCCCTTTGCTAATGAGGGTAAATCTGTTTCTAACCATGTTTAGCCTTCTTAAATTTAAAAAATATTTCTGCAAACTGCTCTTCAAAGTAAATTGCCTTGGGAGAGGATGAAAAGACATTACTTTTTTTCTATTGTTAAATCAGTGGCATTGGTTTTAGATACTTTAGGTGCGATAGCAACTTCTATAATCATTTTTTTGGACAAAAAGCAATTATTGAATAATTACTAATGAGATTATAAAAATTTAATTTTTACTTAAATACAAAATATAAATATAGCTAACCTGATTATTTTTACTGCTTCAGATTGTCATAATGGATCCAATCAATGTATGCTAATCGCTTATTCCATGGCAGGAAAGCTGGGAAAATAATTCAAATAGTTTGGGATGTGATCTCCTCAGTAACAAAGTATGGGCAATGAGTGATACCTCAATTTTAATCTGAAGACACCTGAAGGAGTGCCTCCCTCCAGTAAACACTGGATCTTTGGATTCCTTAAGTATAGGTCTTAGGATGTGCATTAGGACAGATCCAGAGGAGCACAGGGGTGTTTGCATAGCTTTTAATATTAACCACATGATCACACCCTTGTCTTACAATCAAATATGAATTTGGCATTTCCTGAAGCTAGAGAAAATGGTTTGAGGAAGAAGAATAAAATAGCTCTTGAAATAGCAGGCAGTGCAAGGGCCAGACACTTCTAAAGGTTGTACCTAAGAAAGCTACAAGGAAGGGTGGTCAAAGAACATATATAAAGGACCCAAGGTCAAAACCATAGAGGGGGAGGATTGAGGTTAGGAGGTGGAGGTGGGCAGGGTGGGGGAAAGTGGTGGTGGGAAAATTGAGACAACTGCATTTGAACAGCAATAATAAAGACCATGTAAAACCTAATAAAGATCTTCAAGAAGGGGAAAAAGAAAAAAAAGTTATATCATCCCTTTGGAAATGAAGAACAGTTACTGTATGAGTCAGAGATGCTATACTCAGGAAATCTTTCACAATTTTCTTTTCCTTTTTCTCTGTTCTGACTATTCGATAAATATAATTTTGAAAATACTAGGATGCCTTTCATTCTTGAGGGATTATTTGGTTCAATTTTAGATAGAAATTTTAAAGGGGCATAGATGTTTTACAATGAGAACAAGATACACTATGATAGCAGGGACACCTTTGGCTCAAGCCACAGTACATAATTTAAAGAGACAGTATGTTATTTACTGAGTTCAATTTTCAAGAAAAGAAAAAAAAAACAGCTCCCACTGAGGATATCACATTGTGTAGCATGGAGATGACTTGAAGTTCCCAAGAAAGACACAAAGTGTGTTTCTTTTTCAGCCCTAGATGTTGTTAATTTGCATGATTTGTCTTCAGGGTCATGTCTTTACTTTGTCTTGTCTCTTGGCTTCTCAGAGCACTCCCATTATGGTAGTTTCTTTTGGATCTGCCATTCTTGACAACATCTCTTATTTTTGTTCACCTACTTCTTTTACTCCAGGAAAGATGTATCAGTCCCATTTGCCATTTCCTCTCTGCTAGGAGACTGTTACCTCATCCAAATAAGCTTTGCTTTTCAAGAGAAATATTTTATGTGTTCATACAGACTGGGCAACATGGCAGGGGCAGGATGAAACACTGTGTTTGATCAGAGCAACAATAATCCAGTGAAGAGACTAGTCCAGTGTTAATACCACTGCTATTTTTCTGATTATTTAATAATTTTTGCTTGTGTGAGACCTGTTGGAATTATTCTTCCCATTCCAAGACATTTTGTAACCTTTATGCATTCTAATCATCCATGTTCAGATTTATCTTTTAAGAGGAATTGAGTATAACCCACTTAAATTGAAAGTTTTTCAGAATATGAATAAAATTCTCACTTTCTACAAATATGCTATAACCATAAATCTCTGGAGTATTCCATGTGCCAGTTCTCAAAACTGACCAAAGATCTGTGTGCAAGAGTTGATTTTTATCATTTGAAATGATCTAAGCAGGGGTTGGAGTTTGGGTAAAACCACCAAATCTTATCAATTCAACCATATTTGTTTGAGAATGTTCGGTAGTTAAATTAAGCTTGCATGATTCTTAAATTAAATATATATAATTAAATATACACACACACTACTATATTATTAGGGAGTTTCTTGGTAACAGACATTATGTTTGTTCTTTTAAATAAAGTACGTGAATACTTGAGATTCTCAAAATCTACCTTGGATTCACAGTTTAGTGAACAGTGATACAGAATTATGCTAAATTGTAAGCCTTAAAAATGGCAGAAAAGGTGTGTGCTTAGCCCATAGTTCAGGGACTAATGCACTGTAGATATTTAGCAAATACTGGTGGAATAAACGAATGAGGGTCAGAGTAATATGCCTACAAGGTCTAATGTCTCTATTTCTGTAGTTGATTCTGTTAACTTCTCTGGAGAGATAAACCCACATTTGCTTCTTCATCAATGTTTCAAGTGCATCTTTGAAATCATGCTTCTGCCAGGAATATCATGTATGAATCTTCCATGCAAAATAGCTTCTCCCCCAAGTTAGAACTAGCAGACAAGTTCTATACTTTATTTGGGATTGAACATCCCTTTGAGACAATGATATCAGGATACTGATAATCTGTCTTAAGTGTAAGTGCCTCTGGTGAAACCAAGTTTAAAACACATATGCCTTGATTCTCAGGACAAATACTTTAACTAGAGGCAGTGCCCTGAGCCAAGTTATCTTGCTAGTTGTTGCTGAAGTAATCCCTGTGGAAACCAAGATCCAGACTGTATCTTGTGGTGTAAAGGATGATGTCAACACTTTGAATTAAACCTGTAGATATTTAGCAAATACTTGTGGAATAAAAGAATGAGGGTGAGGGTGATATGTCTACAAGGTGTGATATTTCTATTTCTGCAGTTGATTCTGTTAACTTCTCTAGAGACAAAAACCTACATTTAAATGTAGGTTTAAATGGTGCTTCTTCATCATTGTTCTTCATTATTGTTTGCTTCTTCATATATTGGGTATATATGGTATACCCAATATATATGGTTATGATCTACCATAGAAAAAAGTTTTCTTTACATTTAATAAAGAAATAATAAATTTACATTTTCTTAGCCATACAGGTGAAAATAAATAGTAAACACCACTCTACTATTAGGCTAATGGAATTTCAGGATGTGGGCTTGGCTGTAGTTGGAATTAATTCTATTTTCTTTTCATATATCTATGTAAAGTAATGGGCAGTTGAATTCTTTTTTATTATTTGTGTTAGTTTCTTTGGAGAAAAAGTGATATGTGGGAGTAAAGGATTATTATTTCTTAATGCTGAGGAAACACTTTTAATGTAAAATTATGGAGAAATAAATTTCAATTTAATTAAAAAACAACCTTATTAATTTAAAAAATAAGGTAGCATTTATTTATGTAAAAATCATAATGCAACTTGTTTTAAAGATTTTATTTATTTATCTTTAGAGGGGAAGGGAAAGAGAAAAGGAGAGAAATATCAATGTATGGTTGCCTCTCATGTGTCCCATGCTGGGAACTGGCCTGCAACCCAGGCATGTGCCCCAACTGGGAATCGAACCGCGATTCTTTGGTTTGCAGGCCTGTGCTCAATCCACTGAGCTACACCAGGAAGGGCCATAATGCAACTTTTAGTGTTCATGTGTACTATATCTAGAACACTAAATGTTGTTAGTGTTCAACTGACATCTACCATCCTACTGTTGTAGGATGGTAGATGTTTCTCTTGGCTTATATGTAGTATCTAAATGACTTCTGTGCCAACAATAGTTCTCAGAAATGTGAGCATTAGTCATTGCATTTAAAAATTCATATACAGTAAAATTTGTTTGAGACATGTGTTTTAAGAGTTAATCAAGTTAAGTATTCAAATGACAACCTGTATTCACTAATAATACATGTGCTAGGGGGTTAATATCCAAAATTTATTAAAAAACTTATAAATCTCAAAACCAACAAAGTATCTAATTAAGAAATGGGCAAAGGACCTGAATAGATACTTATCCAAAAAAGGCATACAGATAGTCAATAGATATATGAAAAGATGCTCAACAGTACTAATCATCACAGAAATGATAATTAAAAATGCAGTGAGATGTCATCTCATACCTGTCAGAATAGCTTTCATCAATAAATCAACAAACAAGTGTTGGTGAGGATGTGAGGAAAGGGAACTCTAGAGCACTGTTGCTGGGAATGCAGACTGGTGAATCCACGATGAAGAACAGTATGGGGTGACTTCAACAAATTAAAAATGAAACTGCCCTAAAACCCAGAAATTCCACTTCAGGGATTAAATCTGAATAAACCCAAAACATTTATTTGAAAGAATAGGCACCCCTATGGTCATTTCAACATTATTTACAATAACCAAGATTTGGAAGCAGCCCAAGTGCACATCAGTCAATGAGTGGATAAAAAAAGGCTGTGGCACATTTACATAATGGAGTACCACTGGGTCATAAGAAAGAAGAAATTCTTACCTTTTGCAACAGCATGAACGAACCTGGAGAGTATGATGCTAAGTGAAATAAGACCATAAGATAAAGACAAGTACAATATGACTTCACTTATGTGGAATCTAATTAACAAAATAAACTAACAAAATAAAAACAGACTCATAGATGTGAGAACAGACTGACAGCTGTGCAGAAAGAAGTGGGTGTTGGGACTAGGTGAAAAAAATAAAGAGATTAAGCAAAAAAAGAAAAAAATACCCTAATAGATGGTAATTACCTGAGGGAAAAGGGGATGGGGGCAGGTAGGAGAGGATAAAGTGGGGATAAAGGGTGATAGAAGAAGACTTGATTGGGGTGGTGAACACGTGATAATGTATAGATGATATATGGTAGAATTGTACCCCTGAAATGTATATAATTTTACTAACCCATATAATCCTAATAAATTTAATTTTTTAAAAAAGAAATCTTGAATGAAATTTTACTCTTTTTTTCTCTCTTTATTTATTTCTTTTTCATCCACCTAAAAGTTGTCTCAAGCAATAACTTATCTCTTTTAATATGATTTTAAATAATTTTTATTTTTAAGTTACATTTGACATACATTATAATATTTGTTTAATTTTCTCTTATAAAAATATCCCTACTTGACCACCTGTTCTGCTTAATAAACTAGATTTTCTAGTTTTTTTCTGCTTAAATTTAAGGCCCAAACTACAATTAAGGCCAAGTAATCAATGTCCTTCATTTACTAAGACTGAAAGGGAATGTGATGAGAGGCGGGAATAAATTTTCATCCCTAACAATGTATGAATATTGCAGTTTTGTTAAAGAAATACTGCATTTTCCCCAGCAATAGCCATACATATTTGGAAAAATTGATTGATAGCTATATGATAATTGGCCCTCTTTTTGTTACAATTCACTTCTTCACTATATAATGATGATTTAACTTGTTATTTTATAACTTGGTATGAGCACCCACGAACTAGGAATTCTATGATCTGAAGTTCTTAGAGGGATGTTATGAGCTCAAATCTTCCCTGTCATTAATAAGAAAGAATATTTATTATTGTTCTCAAAACAATTTCAGAATGATTATTATCAACATGTGGGGTAGATTGCAAAAATCCCTCTGTGCACAGAGCCTGGGTAGGCCAGCTATGCAGCCTAATATCAACTCCCAGCAAAACTAGTGGTGGTGTTTTGATGAGCATTTTGATATCAAGGTATTAGGAGAAGCAAAGCCATAAAGTTGAACCTAGGTCAAGCCCTTGAGAGTGATCTGTCATAACTTGGAGAGGTCACATTTAAACACTGAATTTAAAATAAAGGATATAATCAAGAATCAGAAAAGAACAAATTTTAAAAGAAACACTGAAAATATATAAGCAAGAGCTTAATAAATCACTGTGAATTGCTTACTGGAGAGGGGACAAATGTAACAAGAGCTATTCCTCAATTTGTTGTAAACATATGGAATATAGCATGTGGGGTTGGTATAAATTGTTATTTCTCAACCTTGGTTGCATGCAGCAATAACCTTAAAAATGCCTTAGAGATTCTAACTTAATCTGGGATATAATCTTGCTGTTGGGAATTGGTGAAATACCTCAGGTGATTCCAATACTCAAACTAGTTTGAGAACAACTTGTTGAAGCATATAGGGTTGAAGGTTAGACATAGCAAATAACATTAGTAGTATTAAGAGTAAATGGAAATCTGTATTTCAGTGTGGCCACCTCCAAGAAGTCCTCCAAGAGCCACAAGCTAAGCTGAGGGCCTTGGTGTATTTCACTCACTTTCTACATAACTACTCCCTTTTAACAAAAAGCACACACACACATACACATAATGGTAGTAATGAAAAACATAAAACTTTTAGCCAATGGAGATTCTGCAGCCCATTGGCATGTTCAGTGGTGTTACATGGAAAGTATTGTGGCTTTATGATTTGTCCTAATGGAGAACCTGTTTTCAGTAGAGTGCCCCTGAAAGAAGATGCTCTTTCTGGGTATAATGTCTGTCTTACTACTTTAGGGTTAGTGGATTATAATTCATATATCATTAGGTTTCCAGATATAATTATAGAATGCCCACTTGAATTTGAAATTCAATAAATAATGAATAATTTTAGTGTGTGTCTCTTTTAATACTGAGGCAGACTCTTACTAAAATATTATTCCTTACTTACTAGAACTTCAAATTTACATGAGCACCAATATTTGTTTGTCTTTGTTTTTCTAAGTTCAGTATCCCAATGTGGGAAGAATCCATGGCACCCTGAGTAAGAAATATTCAGAGCTAAAGCTGAGAGATGGATGTACATTCATAGAAAACAAAACCCCATTCCTGGGACTCTAACATATAGATGATAGGTATTTTGGGGATCATGTTCAATTAATCCATTCTCAGAACAACTGTCAACACCACAATTCAGTATTAAAATGATTTTTGAATATGTTCACAAGCCAATTAAGGGTTGCTAACATTTGTTATAAGACACCTGACATAAAAGAACTAACCATTCAGAGCCAATCTGTTGTAGGAAAAAGACCAGCATGGAGCCCCTGGGCAAGAATCCACAGAACCTGCAGAACTCAATCAACCAGAAAAGGAAAAAGCAGACAGTAGAGAATAGGCAAAACTAATACATGGTGATAGAGTCAGAATAACTGTAGTGCCCATGGTAGTGAACTGGTAGGTAAATGGACATGAGACATTTCTGGAGTAAGAAAATTTTTCTTTATCTTGATTGGGGTATAGGTTACAAGGATGTATGGATTCATCAAGACATTAAAATATTCATTTAAGATCTATTTCAAAAACACATACATTGTGCTTTAACTATGAAACAAATTAATTTAACAGTCTGGAGGACTCAGAGAAAAACCGATAGAATAGATTATATTTAAATGTGAAGAACATGTGTAGTGAAATGCCAACTGGTTTGTCCTGCTCACCAATACACGGATAACTTTCACAAAGACATAAAGGGCATTTTCATCAAATTTTAAGGTGAAGTTAGGCTGAGAGTAATGGAATGTAAGTTAATAACTCAAGATACAAATATATCTTGAAAATGAAGAAATGAATACTACCACATGATATCTGCTTGAAATAAATTAAAGGTCAAAGTTTACAAACTTGTGGGGAGTGCTATTTCATAAATATAAGTGTTCACAGCAATTCTTAGAAATTTTAGTTTGAGAGTACATTTGCTTATAATCAGCCTATGATGTGATCATCAGAGACGTTAATGTGGCCTTATATTGGGGGGTGTTTGAAGAAACTCAATATCTAGCACCCCACTCCCTGCAGAGCTGGAGAGAGGAGCAGGTGGATGGAGATACTAACAGCCCTTTCATTTTGGGTCAAGACTGGTTTATAGGATTGTGTTGGGCATGTGGTAACAATGAGTTTCTGACCCTAAATTCCAAAATTACATAGAGTCACCCACACACTTCCAGGAAGTTCTGCAAGAAGGTCTCTTATTTGAGGGCCACAGACACATTTACCACAAAGTCTAACAAGACAGAGAACAGGCTGCTCCTTGCCTGTAAGCAGCTGGCCTCATAGGAGGAAAGGAGCAGAGTGAAGATGTCCATTTCCTCCCTCCTCAGCCTCCGGTCTAATTAGATACTCCAGCATCCAGGTGTGGCCTAACAGAGGAGGCAGAGAGAGAAACCATAAGTGGTACATGAGTGATTGCTCCTCCACTTTGGAGGACATATCAAGATTAGGGTGTGTTTCTAATTAACACTTAACTGCATTACTGACCCATTATCTATGAAAAAGAGTGGACATGTAATAAATCAAATCTGGATACTACAATGCCTCTAGCAATCTACTAAATCAAACAGCCCTTCATGTTGTTTTTTAAAACTTTTGAATCTGGTTAATTAAAATACTTGTAAATATGTAGACTTAGCCTTTATTTATTTATTTTTAAAGGGTAATTTATATTTTATTATTTTTTTAAATTAATTTTTATATGCCATTACAATCGTTCTATTCCCCCCATTCATTCCCCTCCACCCTACCCCTCCGTCCTGACCATTACCCCCCTTTAGTTTATGACCATGTGTCTCAAGTTCTTTAGATTCTATATTTCCCATACTATTCTTGCCCCCCCATCTATTTCCTATCTACCATCTATGCTACTTATTCTCTGACCTTCTTCCCCCTTCTCCTTCTTCCACTCCCCTGTTGCTAACCCTCCTTGAGATCTTCATTTCTATATTTCCACTCCTGATTTAGCTGTCCTTTTAGTTTGCTTTTGTTTTAGGTGTGGTTGTTAATAACTGTGAGTTTGCTGTCCTTTCAGCAAGAGCTAAGAGGACAGTCACCTACAAAGGAGTTCCCATCAGACTGTCAGCGGACTTCTCAAAAGAGACCTTACAGGCAAGAAGGGGCTGGAAAGAAGTATTCCAAGTCATGAAATCCAAAGACCTACAACCAAGATTGCTCTATGCAGCACAACTTTCATTTAGAATGAAAAGACAGATAAAGTGCTTCTCAGATTAGACTTAGCCTTTAAATGGAAGAATATTGAGAATGGAAAATAATGGAGAAATTTAAAATTGGGGATGATAAAATTTGT
Source organism: Artibeus jamaicensis (assembly GCF_021234435.1). NCBI lineage: Eukaryota > Metazoa > Chordata > Mammalia > Chiroptera > Phyllostomidae > Artibeus > Artibeus jamaicensis. Next base: position 3,772,446 of record NW_026521887.1, read on the forward strand.
AGGTAAGTCTGTCACATGTAATTATACGCAGGATATGTCCTACACAGGAAAAAAATCCCTTAAATTGTGAAGAACGACGTACTGTTAGTGAGAGGGCAGCCGCAGAGAGTCAAGTTTCAGCCCAAACATAGAGGTCCATAGTATTCTTTCCAGTCATCTCTATATTGATAGCATTTTGACATGCACATTTTATTACAGTAGTTGCATTACTCCTTTTAAAAGAGATATTTTTACCCTAATTAGAATGATGCCTTAGTGGGATATATACAAAGAATAAAACACTGTAGGACCTTATATGACATTATGTAAAAATAGGATATTTTCAAAGACATCAGTTAGAATGTTAGGTTGAGAATTAATGAATAAATTCTGCAAACACTAACAAAAGAAAATCAGTAGTATGGCTGGATATTGATATTTTACACATATGTGCATATACACGTGAAAAGCAGCAAATATGGCCAACAGTTTTTTCTCACTACATTTTATGTTCTACATGAGAAAGTCTGAACATAGCTCTTTTCTTCAGATAGACAAGAAATCTGTTAAACAGAAAAAGGAAACTGGCACTGAAATCAGGGAAGGCAATAGAACATTTAACCAGAAATAATATCTCATATAAGTTACCTTGCATCTATTCTCCCACACCTCCTGAAACTGAGGTGGGGCCCTTCACAACAGTGCTGGTCTGTCCTGACTACAAAATCCTTGGGAGTACCTGAAAATTCAACAGATAGCCTTGACTTCAAATGGGGCTTAATTTTGATGGTATGTAGTTGGGAAGGGAGAGTAAGTCCTATTGGCTTCCTCATCAATGTTTTTGATTTAACTACTGTGGAAAAAGGCAATCCTAGGCTCAAGGAGTAGGACATGATATATGTGATCAATGTGCACCCCAACATGAAAAAATACCCACAAAGGTACCAAAACTTCACAAAGAAAACTATGTTGCATTCTCTATTTAAAAAACACCTTACATTACATTTACAAAATAGAAAATTTTTAAAAGTTATGTTGTATGTTCTAACAATTCATAGTATGTAGAAAGAGTGATATTCACCTACCAATAAGTTGGAAATTTAGGAAATTTGATAGGTATAGGAGTAAATTAGTAGTTTTGTATGTTGGTAAGAATATCTGAAATAAATTTTGAATTATGTCTCCAATCTGTTTTTTTAACCTTTATTGAGACATGAGGTTGAGTTTGTATAATAATGTGATAGTGCTTCAAAAAAGAACAAAGCAGCGACTAGTTTAGGCTTGATAATGCCTGTAATTTGGTTTAATTTAAATACTTAATATGATAAGTATTTTATTTTCATTTATCAAGAAAAACAACATTAGAATTTATTATTTTTTTAGTCAGAGGTTATCATGAATGTCAGGATCTTAATGTAATGGATTATTTTTAGGAGTTAATAGGTTGGAGGTGACTGTAATATTCTGAAACTCTTTTCAAATGTTCGGGAAATAAACCTCATGTTTTCTTATAATAATAATAACAATATAAATTCATCACAACCATGAGATTTAAGAGACAGTGAAAAAATCATCATTGATTTTTAAAATGTATTTAAAATTAACAACCACACCTAAAACAAAAGCAAACTAAGAGGACAGCTAGATCAGGAGCAGAACCATAGAAATGATCACATGGAGGGTTAGCAACAGGGGAGTGGGAGAAGGAGAAGAGGGAGAAGATACAGAAAATAAGTAGCATAGATGGTAGGTAGAAAATAGGGGGAGGGCAAGAATAGTAGGGGAAATATAGAATCTGAAATACTTGAGACACGTGGTCATAAACTGAAGGGGGGAATGGTAAGGGAGGGGGTGTGCAGGGTGGAGGGGAATGAAGGGGGGAAATGGAACAACAGTAATGGCATAATCAATAATAAGAAAAAAGAAAAATCAAATTTGATACATGACATGTATTCTTGAAAACTAAACTTTTAAAATAACATTTTTAACAAATGAGAGAGTTAAGTATTTTATCATAAATTGTGTGATGTTATTTTATGCAAATATTAAAATATTTTTAAATGATTTAAGTAATAAGAATGTTTATCACATTATTTTAAATAGTTCAAAATGTTGCAATATTTTGGGCAGATAATTACTTTTGGTGGGGAACTATCAGGGTTTTATAGGATGTTTAGCAGCATTCTTGGTATTTATCTGTTATATAGCAGGTAAATAGCAGTCTCTTAGTCTCTACCCATTACCAAATGCCCATAATGAGGAAAAATCACTTTAGATTGAGAATCACTGCTTACAGTAAAAAAGGAAAAAAGTAAACAATTCTTTCTATGGATGGTAAATTTTCAAATAAAACAGACAAAAAGGAAATATTTATAAAAATTCACAGGTTCCTTAGTGGTGAATTTATAAATGCTTATATATTAAAATATTTTATAGTGGTTATTTACTGAATTTTATATTTTGATTATTAATTTTATAATAAAATTATCTGAAAAAAACATATTTCCAAATTTAACAAATTTAATTTAAAAATTATTTACAAATAACTCATTTATTTTTTTCTTACCAAAATTGACTAATAATTTTTGTTTTGTGCAGCATAACCTAAAATATTGCAGAGCCTGTGATAATAAAACACAATTAAAAAAATTATTTTTTGGCATTTTTAATTTTCAGAGTGCTAATATCATCTTAAAATAATTGAAACATAATTCTTGCTTATCTGTTTAGTAGAACATCACATTGCATTTTAATGATATTATTCCTGCTTTTTACCCATCCTATAACTAGTTTTCTCCTTAGTGAATAACAGAAATAACTGGTCTGACTTATTTACTTCACATGTTTGTCAAAGGTTTTCCAGAGAATTACTGTGTATCTCTTGTTCACTTATGATTTCCAGACTGAGCTTGTCCAGTTTTTTTTTTTATTTTTAAAATTTATTTTAGAGAGTGAAAAGGAGGGAGAGAAAGAGGGAGAGAAAGATTTGTTTTTCCACTTATTTATGTATTCAGTGGTTTATTCTTGTATGTTTCCTGGCCAGGGATCAAACCAGCAAACTTGGCATATTGGGATGATGCTCTAACCAACTGAGCTACCCAGCCAGGGCTAGTTTTCTTTGTCTTTTTAAAATGTTTTAATAAGTCAGCATTATAGATTTTTATCAATTCAGATTTTTATGAGGTCTATTTTACAGTTCATTTTAATTACATGTTATGAAAAATGAATACTTTGATGTATAATAGAGTACAGTAATTTCATCTTCAATTAATAGCTAATACAGTATAAATAGCATAGCTATATTAATGTAAACATACTTGTTTATATCAGCAATTTTTGTCCATTTCCCTAATTACTTTTATTAATTTTTTACCAATAATTAAAAATTTAATTATTATTCCTTTGGGAACAATTTCTATTCTTCTGCTAGTGATCTTCATTTTTTTAAACCCCTAAAGATCATACTACAATTCACTTTACAACTAAAGTTATTCTTCCTCCACCAATCATAAATATGGTTTAAAATGATCTTTCCCACCTTACTATCCTTAGAGATGTTAACTGTACTTATATTTTAGCTTACATATATAATATTTTTATCACTAATACACCATTTTAATTACCATTTTAAAATAGTCATTTCTCTAGGTGCAATAACATTAATACATACAGTTTCAAAAATTCCTAAAAAAATGTCATGCAGAAATGTCTATGGTAATTTATGGAAGTCAGAAAGTACTAGAATTCTGTTATTTTTATCATTATTCAAATAATTACATTTGATATATAATAATTTCCCTGTCAAATTAGAGGAAAAATGTTGCTATTTCAAGTGTGTTTTAGAGTGTATAACATGCAATTATACAACATCCTTTCAAACCTTGAGGAAGAATGTTCAAATCATGAAGTTACTCTTATCTTAGATAGTTCATTGTCTGCATTTTTTTCACTTTATATACATGGGTCCCATTTTATTTTTTCATTATTTTATAAATTTTTTAAATTAAAAATCATGAGAAATCATAACTTTTACTAATATTTGTGATAGAATTTTAATATTTGAATTATTTATAGTGATGTCATAAATTATTATTTATTCAACAGACATTTACTGAGCACAGACCATGTTCCAGGCATTGTGCTAATAAGCAAAGAAGTAACATGATGGCCAAACTATAGTCTCATATTTGAGTCTGGTTGATTTTTCTCAATTTTGAAAGTTTATATGTGTGTGCCTATTCTGTCTGGTGACCTCACCCTTCCCTCATTAACTGATATTATATTAAATACTCTGTCATTAGAAGTTTTAATGAAGCCTAAAGTATAACTTCATTCCACCTATAATTTTCTCTACTTGCCCAAAACATAGCAGTTAGTCATCACTCAATGTACATTATTTATAACTTTTCTTCTCATTACCATTTTCACCCCAGCAATGGAATCTCTTAACCATCACATGAATAATTTTAAATCAGTTCAACCGAGAATAACTAGGGATTTCATGAGAAAATGAATTTAAATTTTCCTATATTCCTACCAGTTGAAATTAAAAAAAGAAAACTAATGAGAGCATAAGTACTTTGGAGTACTGTAATAAGTTCATATGTCTGACATAGACTGAAGAGAAAAAGGAAGTATCTTTGGCTTGTTTTCAAACACCTTTCAATGAAAAGAAATTCTGCACACATTTAATACTAGCAAATGTTTAATAAATTATATAAAAATGTGCTACTATATCAATTACACATGTACTTTAAAATCACAAATAGAAAAGGATTAATTTTTATGAATATGAATATCAATTTTATGTTTTAACACCCTTATGATGGTTTAATAACATCTAATTCTAGATGTTATTAGCACATGGAATGTACTTTTGAAAACAACTGTGGGCTTTGTTTTCTGCCTACATAAATTGTTAGTGAGTATACACAGGCAGAAACCCATAGAAATGAAAGCATAAATCAATATTAAAATTGCATTATGTATGAAAAAATGTAGTCAAATGAGTTCATTGAAGGGTTAACTATGTCAAATTAATATTGAGACACTACATGGTTTTTGATTAAACATCAACAAGAAATCCCTCCACATAAAAATGTTATGTCATGAGTTGGTTTATATTATAAACCATCCCAATTTTTCTAAAACTCCTAGCAAGCAGCCAGCATCTGGAAGAGGACACATGCATGTGTGGGCGTGCACATGCACACGCACACACATGCACACATACACTTCCGAAAGTTTTAATTAGAATCTAAGCCATCACAGCATAAGAGATATACTAATCCTTTGAGTAAGGTGTTAATTGTTAATCTCATTTTTCCTGTCTAGTAGCCTTGTATAACACTCTGTTTATAATAGGCTTCCTGTGGTAAAAGAATGGGCTACTAAACCTCAATACATGTTTTCCAGTAATCATTTTAGTGGCCATGGGTCCTTATAATAGTGCTTAATCTCCATAACATCATCATTAGTGGATGAGGGTAGCTAAAATTATAGAGACCCTTTGCTCTAATTATAGACTCTGAATTGCAAATTCATTCTTTAATCAACTGTAAATGCATTGTAAAGGGAATTGCCAGTTCTTTCCAGGGAGCAATATACATTCAAGCTAGCAGACTAGAACTGAGTAATGTGATGTGTTTGGGGGATAATAACTGAATATGCTTGTCATAGATCCTGAATTACATACAATATGGATCCTTGCTGGAGAGATTGTCACAGTAAGTCATATGTTTCTAGGTTTCCAGCATCATTACAAAGGTGTGGCATTAATAGTTTACTTATCTAGGATCCTGAATAGTAAGCAAGTCAGGTATATTTTCAAATACTTTATCCATTATTTGCTTCTTTTTTTATGTTCTGAAGAACCCAAAAAGAGACAAAGAGTTTTTCAAAATTCAAAAGGACCCCATTTAACTGTATATATTTTGTTGTATAAGTATGAATTTCATTTTCTTTAACCTCTCATATGCAAAGTTTAAAGCAGATCTACTCCCCTAGTCCCAGAAATATGTTATCATTTAACACTGAGAGTGAGATAAATTTTTAATCTAATTGAGTCACAAGCAACAATTTGATTTTAATCAAATGTTGGGCAATTTATGGAGATTTTAAAAAACCTTACTAACTGACTTAAGAGAATTGTAGCTAAAATCAAGCTTGTCCTCTGACTACTACTATGATCTTACTGATGGGATAGAAAAAATAAAACCCTATGTATTTCTTTGTTATAATGTAACCAATGCTTTTAAGTCAACTTTCATAACAGAGAATACAAATGCAAAAAAAGGTAAAAGCAGCAGAAATGTTAGAAGGCCTATTTGTAGACTCTCAAGTATTTAATCTTTATGTCAGTATTCAGTATCTTTACATACAAAAACAAGTAAATTCCTCCTAATCACCTTTATTTTTTCCTTTGTGAGTTGATCTCAAGTCTTACCAGAAGAACTCAATGAGAAATTACACACTTTTTTTCATTTCAAGATTGATCTGATTGTTCACATACACCATAGTTTTTCTAGAGAGTATTATTTTCCTGAATTTCTTAATTCCTTTCCTCTCTCCCCAAATCATCTTTTACTGAAATTGAAAGAAAGATTTTTATCTAATCTTAGCACCCTTAATCCCATGCTGTCTTTGTGTTATTATTGGTTCCTAATATATTTAAGAAAAATACAATTTTTGTGTAATTATATAATACTGCTGGGAAGTTTTAACAAACCACTTATTGAGTGTTAATGAAAAATGCAACTTTTTTAAATTTAGATTTTAAATTATTTCTTTTATATAGTAACAATTTTTTATTTTAAGATTTTATGTTTAGATATAGTAGGTTTTTGATTGAAATAAATAATTAGAAAGAAATGGTCTCTATTTGCCAGGTAAGTCCAATACAGTGAGGAAAAATGGCATTCAATATTAATAAAAATCTTCTGTTTAGCTTTCAGTGTTAAAGTAGAATAATATCCTGCTAGGTTCCCGGAAAACTGGGGGATTCATTTATTACCATAACATTCTTCTCTTTGCTTTAATATTACTATGCTTTCTACAACAATTTTCCTATATTTGAATTATTACAGAAAGCTACAAAGGTTAACATTAAATATATTAACTTTTTAATGTTATTCAGCTTTTTCAGCCATTAGTCTTCCTTAGACAGCTGCCATTATTTACATAATTATTTCGTCAATCTAGCCGCAGCTTTTACCTTCAGAGTGTAATACAATGAGTACTCATATTTCATTCTGCTGAAGAAAGGCAAAGAGCTAGATGAATGGCATAAATAGTGTCCATTCATAAGGCTGACCTGAAACAGACCTGTAGGTTGGTGGGGAATTTACTTCCCACCAAACTGAGGCTAGAAGCAGAGAGATTCAAGCTGGCAGGTAGTGAACATACATTTGTTGTCAGTAGGGTTTTTTTGTGTGGGAACATGTATGCTGCAGTAGATATAAAATTTAATTTTTAAGTGAATCTAGCTCTTATCAAATAAATAATGTTTCTACCACACAATGGACCACATTTTTCACTTGAATCACTTCTGTAGAAATCTTGTTTTTACCCTAAGTTTTGATTTTTGCTAGCCTGGATTTCTCTTCATGGTTCTTGTTCACTCTTGCTTAGCAAATACACCTGGTTGTATTGAGGTTTAGCAACATGGCTATTAACCATTGGTGTGTCTTTGAAATCATTAAATCACCTTCTGTGTTTTTGATTATCACCTGCTTAGATTTCTGTGCTCATGTGTACAGCAAAAGGGCCATTGTGACAATGCCCTGAGTTCTCTCACCTTCCCAAAGTAAAAGTCTTGAAAAGGCAGACTTAAAGAGGATTTTTTAAGCTTAGTTTTACTCCTTCATTTCTTATAGAAATACCATAATAACAAAGAATTCTATTTACTTCAGACTCCACTGCTAATAGAAACTATTAAAACACGATGTAGTGTCTTATTCTTGTCTGATTTCTAGGCTAACATTTCCAACTGAAGATATTGCAATATCTAACCACAGTATGAACAAACATTCTGAATTTTAGATTTTTCTTTACACATAGTAATAAAGGCCTCATTTTCATGTTTAACTCACCTCCAGCAGAAGAATGCAATTATGGGAAACAGTATAATCAGTCAAGAACAAATGCATTCTCTTTAAACCAGGATTCCAATCATTGCAATTTGTGTCACCACTTGATTCTCCTGATCTTTCTTCTCTGAAGGATTTTGTTCTGGTTACTTGCAGCTTTAGAGAGATGTTTCTGTAACTCATCTTGAAAATGGTAACATTTATATCCACTAAATGAAGCATCTAGGCTCTCCTTTCTTAATCCATGAACAAATTTTTTTCATTAAAAACATATATTTTTTCACAATTAAGAAGCATGCCCCTTACATAAAATAAAGGAAGAGTGTAAGTTGATGAACTGATTGCTTTGCTTGTCATTACCATTCCATTACCACTCTATTATTTACATTATATCCAGAAAAAATATTTACTCTAAAGTGAGAATCAAGAGGATTTATTGCAATGATCTTTTCTAATGCATGGCTAAATTCCATATCCCTTCATCTCCTATCCATTTGGCCTCAACAATCTTTGTTTTACAACTTTTCCCTTAAAACAATGTTTCTGACCCAGACTTCCATGACTATTTACCCTCCTCAGACTTATTTCTTCATTTACTTTCTTTGAACTCATTCCAACCACTTCTCATGTCTCTTGAACTAATTAGAAAAATAAAAAAATATTTGGCAGAATAAAAAATTACATGTCCAAAAGAGAAGTTATCCATAATACAAATATTACCCAATTTTAAAAACAACGCTTTGAATGCTTTCTAAATTGCATATGTGTATTATCTTATGGTGTCCTAATAATAATTCTGTGGACTATTTAGGTGTGTTGGTTATTTTCAATTTGTCTTCTCCCCAGTCCTTCCTTGTTGTTTTTCTCCCCACCTGCTCTGCTTCACCAGGCTTTCTTAGAGCTGGCTTCCTGGGTTGGTTCTCAGGAGGCACAAGAAGGAAGTCCCAGGTAGATCTGGAGAGAATAAGTTTTGGTGTCACATCTCTGGGAGTGGCTGTTCTCCCTCAACCAGGGGTCCCAAGATGCTGTCTCATCTTTACAGCTCCAGTGCTCAGTGGGTTCCACTAATACAAGTGCCCTTGCTCATCTCTTCCAACTTAGAGTTGGTAACAACTTCCTTTTGTGAATTGTCTCACCATCCCTTATGTATGCTCACTACTTTGTAAGCAGTTTCCTTATTATCACCTGCATTTGATCCATTTAGGGTGAATTCTATTTCCTGCTTATACCTTGATTGACAAAATGAGGCATATTTTAATAACTATGAATTTTATTGATGGGAATATGAAAGCACAGTGAAATAAGTGACATATTAAATCATATGGGAAGCTGAGGATGGAATCAGACCTAGAAGCTAAGTCTCTCCGTTGGCAGTTTATGGTTATCAAACTTTTTAAAATATCTAATGATTATCTCAAATGGTTAGTAGTGACCTGTTCCATTTTGTTTCCTGGAGTATCTCAAGATCCTAGAACAGTAAAAGAGACTATGTGGTTGGCTTGTCCAACATATGCTCAACCTCCTTCAACTTGTGACAGTGGTAAGGAAGAATAAAAAACACGCATTTGGCCGAGTTTCTGCACATAGATGCAGGTGGATGATTTGGGGGTATGGACATGAAGATTCTGAAGCAGTTGACACACATGGGAGGAAATGTTTTTTTAAGTCTGTGCTCAAGTGTCTTTTTCCTCTGCAGCATCATATCCAAATAGCACAGGGTGACCAGCAAGCTCACAGCACCAGTGGCCTTTAAGCAGGAATGCTCAATAGTACAATGGAAGAACAATACAGGCTCAATTTCTGTGGCTATACCTAGTTTCAGTTTCCTGACCCTACCAGCGATATTTTGAGATATTTAACTTTTTAAATAAATTCCATTACACATGAACTACTTAGAAAACTAGATATTCTATAGTCTGTGAGTAATAATATTAGCCTAAGTCTTCTGGATGACATAGTAGTTACATCTTCCCCCAGCCATTTAATGTCTTCTTTATCTAGAGTGATATTTTTCTATTTTCAATTCCTTCTTGTTTTTGCTTTGCAATAAGAGATATTACATATCCATTCCCAAACCAGATGCTTTTTTAAAAAAAATCAGGTTCAAGGTTCTCTGCTTTTTGTCAAGCATAATTCACCATTATTGACTCTTTTACTCCTTCCTGTCATGCAGTAGCCAAGAGTTGGAAGCAACCTAGGTGCCCATCAGTAAATGAATGTGTCAAAAAATGGTGGTACACAATGGAATTCTATGCAGCAGAGAGAAAGAGGGAGCTACTACCCTTTGCAACAACATGGATGGAACTGGAAAGCATTATGCTGAGTGAAATAGGCCAGGTGTTAAAAGACAAATACCATATGATCTCACCTTTAACAGGAAGCTAAACAATAAAATAAACAAGCAAGCAGAAAAAAAACAAAGACACTGAAATAGAGAACAAGGGGACAGTGACCAGAGGTAAGAGGGAAGGGAATTTAAGGGGAAAGAGGGGGAGGGATTTGGAGGAACAAATAGGAAGGACACAGGGATGGGAACTATGGGGGGTGGAAATGGGAGGGGGGTGGGGAGCATGGGGCAGGGGAGGCTGGGATGGGAGAAGTAGACAAAAAACTGTCCTTGAAAAATAACTAAATAAAATTTTTAAAAAAGACTGCAAATCAGAGATATGAAAAAAAGAGATCTTCTCATGAGTTTTGCTTTGTTTTGCTTTGTTTCCCTGTGACTGCTACTAGAGCTGATTTTCAGGCAGTAAGCCTAAATATAGAAGTTGGAAGTTTGAAAGTTTTAATGATGGTAATTCTTTCTATCCATGAACATAATATGTGCTTTCACTTATTTGTTTCTTCTTCAATTTCTCTCTTCAGTGTCTTATAGTTTTCAAAGTAAAGGTCTTTTCCATCCTTTATTAGGTTATTCCTAGGTATTTTATTATTTGTGAAGCATTTGTGAATGGGATTGTTTTCTTAATTTTTCTTTCTGTTAGTTCATTTTTGGCATATAAAATTGCAACAGATTTCTGGATATTAATTGTGTATCTTGATACTTTGATAGTTTTTTTCTAGTAGTTGCCTTGTATAATCTTTGAAATTCTGTGTCATGTCATCTGCAAATAATGACAGGTTTTACTTGTTTCTTTCCAATTTGGATGCTTTTTATTTCATCTTCTTGACTGATTGATATGGCTAGGACTTTGAGTACTATGTTAAATATGGGTCAGTAGATGTCTAGATAAGAAAACTATGAGACATTTATACAATGGAATACTACTTGGTCATAAAAAGGAAGAAAATTTTACCCTTTGTGACAGTATGGATATACCCAAAGAATATTATGCTAAAAGAAATAAGCCAGTCAGAGAAAGACAAATACCATATGATTTCATTCATATGTGAAATGTGATGAACAAACTGAACTAACAAGAAAAGTGGGGATAGACTCATAAATGGAGGGCAGGATCACAGCTAGTGAGGATTGGGGAAAGTTAGAGTAGAGGTATGGAGCAAGAAGGAAAAAGAACCTATGGACATGGATAACAGTCAAATGGTTAGTAGTGACCTGTTCCATTTTGTTCTCTGGTGTTTGCTGTGGAGAGTGGGGTATAAGGAGACTAAATGATAATACAAAAATACAATAAAGATTAAATCAAAAACTAAATCAATGAAAATGGGAAAAACAAAACAAAAAACAAACAGAAAAAAAAATTAGCCCTCTTCTTTTCTGTCATGGTGAATAACATTCCATAGAGCTAGATTTTGTAAACTGTTATTTCCTTTCTTCTACATGTCTTTGCCTGTTTTCATATAACTAGAGATAAAAGAGTCAAAGGGGAGAACGATATGAAGAAAATAATAATATAATACTTTGAAATTTACATATATTGAAATCTATCTTTTTTTTCAAAGGGACCTTGGAAATAGAGATAAATTTATTCAAGTTCTACCTAGTACTTGGAGAACCTGAAAGTATTGTGAGGTTTAAAAACTGACATTCCACTTATTGGTAATTCTAAACAGTAAAAATCTTGGCTTAAAGCTATCTTCAAGTGTCATTAGAAACTGGAACTTAAGATTTGATTATGCCCTGACCTTTCTCTGGTGTTTTCATATATAATCTCCCATACAAATATTTCTAAGTGTGATTCCACAATAATTTTTTACTTAACAATTAATTATGAAATATTCTTGAGTCTAACATATGCCCATGAATTCATATCCCCCCACACAATGGTAATGTATGTGTGGATGCATGTATGAGGTACATGAAGGACAGTTTCATCTCTTTTGTTGTCCTGCTATTGATAGAAAAAAATTATAGATTGATTGTATGTTTGCAGATATATACCAGGTCTTTGTTCTAGGTAGTGGATATCCCTCCTTCTGATTGTTGCCTCTGAGTTATTGCCCAGATCCCACTCAATGTTGCTTCAGAACAAAAGTCCTTAATTCATCCCTATTCTCAATAAAAAGAGTGTTGAGATCTCTGACACTGAACGACTTACCTATAACTAGTTATGACTTGGCATTTTTTATTCTTACATTCATTTCACAAATATTTATTTTGTGATATCTACAAAATGTCAGGCACTTGTGTTCTAGAGATGTGAAAATGAACAAGAAAAATGTGATTGGAAAAAAAAGATACTGATAGTCATAGGATGGAGACTCTTTCAACTGTGAGTAATTTGCTGTCCAAATGATGACCCAGGGACAAGAAGGAGCAGATTTGTAAAAAAATAATTGTATACATCATATCCTTTCCTCTTGCTGTTCTCAAAGTGGAGAGTTCTGCATCTCAAATGAGGATTGTGTCATCAAAGGGCTTTGATTTAAAGCACTCAATTAAAAGATAATGATCCATTAGTATACATTTGAGAAACACCCCAAACCATACATCCTTTGAAAATGAGAACCAGACTTTTAAAAAACAATTATATATGAAAGAAAAATTGCATAAAAGATTTTTTATGTTCTAGGATGAAATAATTGTCTTCTTTGTAAACTAATGTATGTGGTTTTAGTTTCCATTTATGAGAATAGATAATGTGTCTTCAAAATGGTAATGTGTTTTCTTACATTGATTTTGTGCATTTTAGTTAATTAGAGCTCTGGAAAGATGTACAGAGCACTTCGTGTTTGCTTTATTATCAGCATTCACATTACTGCAAGCACTTTTGATTGCAAAATAATTAAAATTCTTTTTTGCCAATGTATTAAAGTTAATTAATGAACATTAATATAGGCAACATATTTCTGACAGTGGTGTGTTAGGATGTGTTTATTGACTTGTTATGAGTAAAGCCAACACCATCTCATGTGGGCTGGTGACACTGGGCTAAAAGAACTGTAGACAACTTAAACTTTAGATTTGGCATATCTCCTTATGAATGCAAAGTTGAATTTAAGTTGTATATTCTATTTGGTTCTTTTGCCTTAAACGTACTTTTAAATATCTATTAGGATGCAGTGGTGTGTCCTGTCCCAATACTTGTTTTCTGGTCTCTTGGAAGTACTTTCCCTAGTAAACTGTCCCTGTATTCACATCTTTGATATTCACTGTTGCAGGTAGACATTCATTTTAACCCTGATGATATAGCAACTATATTTGTTTACCTTGTATTCTAAGCATGACTTTGAAATGTAAACAATAGGTTATCAACCTTGGGAACCTAGGGGGCTATAATTTGGTAGGAAGTGTGGTAGAAATAAGAGTATGGAGGGTTCAAACTGAGTGCTTGAAAGTTTGGTCCAATCTACATTTCAGACACCGTGGCCCCAGGATTTTTAATAAACTTGAACATTTGAGCCATTGGCGGGCTAATCTGTTGGTGCTGAAAACCTGAATCAGAAATTTAAAGTATGGCTTCGATATATTTGAAATAGATTTTGAAATTTTCAGAATTCATATTCAAATTCTTGGAAGGAGATCATGCATTGCATTTACTCTGGTTGTTGGAAATCAAAATTGCCCAGAAGAAACTGAAACCAATTGGACCTGGTGATTTTAAAGTCTTTGCAAGTTTTCTTCAATGCATAGAAATACCAATTTTGAACTTTTGCAATTTTTCAGTCAAACCATGAAATAAAATATAAATTTCTTTTTGTGTTGTTCATTTGGATAATTCAACTTGAATTATCCTTGAATGCTTCTGTATTCTCTCTGTTAATGCAGATAATTCATACAAATGCTGATATAGCTGATTAATTTTATTGTGAGAAACAGTTCCCTTTTCATATATTCTCTTGATTTAGAACTTTATCTTTTCTACTTTTTTGTTGTTGTTGTTCAAGTACAGTTTTCTTCATTTCCCTCCACCAGTCCCTTCCATTCACCTATTATTTTTATGTGGGGGAAACAATTGTCTGATCAAAAAGAAAAGATTAAATAACCATTTGATTGTTTAATGCTAACTTTCAGCTGTGCTAATACAACAGCCATTGACAAGCAGCTGTAATGCATAATTGGGCTAAAAGTATTTCTCCTGACTCCCTTACTAATGACAGGTTGTAATGAGATGGTAACATTATCACAGTTAATTTTTCCACAAATGATAATATACCAGGGCAATCAACAGGTATTAACCAAAAAAGCTTCCTGGCTTTAGAATGTAAATTCCTTTGTATCTATTGGAAATATTTCTTACATATGAATGAAAAAAATAGTATTTTAAAATGTTAAGGCTTAAAACCATAAAAACGTAATATTCTAAACTCATTTCAGAAGAGATAATAATTTTGTCCTTAAATTATGTTGACGTTCTTAAGAACATTATTTTCTGGTTTAAACCCTCAGTGTTTAATAATCCTAGCACAGACCCATTGACTGTCCTCATTTTCAAGGCCTCTCTGTTTGAACTTCCTTTCCAAAAAATACCAAAATACTTCTAATTAGGGCATGAATAAATGCTATGCATGAAAGGACAAGAAAACAAAAATAAGTTCTCATTCTTCTTTAGCCTCTTTTATTTTTCCTTCCTTTTGTTTCTATTTCTTCTTGCCCCCCCATGGACTCTACAAAACCCCTACTTATCTCTCCTTGAAGGCATTTACTGTATAATAATGCAGTTATTTGTTTTTATGTCTCTTTCTGGATGTAAACAAGCACCACCAAAGCAAGAATTGTAGGAACCCACTGGTCCAGGAATGATTTTGCAGCCGGGTTTTAAATTTGCTAGCTGCAGAACAGAGGTGGCAGAAGTAGCACAGAGAGAGAGAGAGAGCGCTGGGAGAGGAGGTGCCTGATGCCCTACTGACCTCATAGTCCTCACTGTAAATATGTTTTAATACCTGCCTTTCAAATTTGTTTCAAAAATTAAATAAAGTGACTTTTAGATGAGTTCTGTTACTTGTAATTACTGGGGAACTAGAAGGCACTGTGGGAGTCTGGCAGGAAGTATATATATGGAAATAGGATATGTGGGCTTGCTTTTCTAGGTCTGGGGAGCTGATGAATACTAACTAGCATGAAAAAAAAAGAAAAACAAAATTATGCAACTTTAGAACTTTCTTTGTTGATCCTTCCTAAACATGTTCAGTGAATAGTGGAAACACTTTTTAGACCATTAATAAAACATATCACACTGTGGCTAGCCTTGCTAGACCATACTGGGAGAGTTTTAATCAATTCTCACTGTCACACTTAAGAGGCATATTAACCTACTAGTATGTATTCATAGATTATCCTTGAATGCTTTTGCATTTAAGAGGATAGATTGATGATAATTCTCAAAAGCCACCTGACCCAAAGAACAAGAGAAGCGGCATGAGCTTTCCCCACAGAAGACAACTGTCACAGAGAAGGCAGGTCTAAGGATGTGGTGGTGAGCTAATAATGATTTTACATATCTAAATTGTTAAAAAAAACTCGAAAGAAGAATATTTTGTGACGTGAAAATTATAAAACTGGCATTTGAGTGTCTATAAACAGAATGTATTGGAATACACATATAGTCATGCTCCTTTGTTTATTTTCCACGGCTGCCTTCATGCTATAACACAAGGAGAGAGTTGTGTGTCAGGGACCAAATGTCCAGTAAAGCTGAAAATATCTACACTCTGGCCTTTTACAAAAAAAGTTTGTAAATCCTGTTTTAGAAATCCCAGTTGAGGACATTTGATGTATTGTTGATGAGCACTAGAAGGAGAGGGTATTTTTGGCCTCTAGGACTAAAATACTACTAGTGAGTGGCCTGCCCATACACATGAATAACTTAAAGTACTAGAGAGGTACTGATGGACCTGAATGTTACTGTAAGTAGACTTTTAGCAAGACAGTGAGTCTTAAAAATTTTAAACTTGAGGTATAACAAACAATGGAACAGATTATTAAATCTTTAAATACTCTAGGAAACCTTATTACTACCCTTTTCTGGACATACAGAACTTTTCATTTGAGTTTCCTAGAAATGGAATTTTCTCTGCGAAGAATGTCCCCTTACATGTCCCTTTGCACCAGCCTTCCTGTGGTGGAGACACAAAATGATGAGATTTGGGGCAGCTCAGTGCAGGTTTGAATTCTTGCTCCCTTCTCACTGTCTACAGGCAAAGATTTTCAATCCCCCATTCCTCAACCATCTCATTAGAAGCCTGAAGGAACATATGTGCACATGCTGGGCATATAGTAGGACAATTTCATGGGATGGTGAGTTGCTTCCTCTATTATGTTTCCACATATATTGTATTCTCTCTTATCTTTCCCTTGAATTATGTTGCTGTGATTTTACCTGTGTGCAAGTGTGCCCCTTCCTCTAGATAGACAACAACTCTTTGAAAGTAGGAAACTTGTCTTATGACTTCACCCACTACCCAGAACACAACACACTGCCTAATGAAAAATGAGCACATGATGCATTTTTATGAATTCATGCCTCTGTTTTAATTAATATATATATGTCTGTAGAATGTTTCCTTTAGAGAATATTAATTATATGCAAAAGTTACATAGGTTATGTGATACAGAATAAAACTAATTAATCCACAATTTCAACAGCCTGAAAATTTATTTTGAGATTTTGCGAAATACTGCCACAACTGAAAAAAAATCATTATGTTTGGCATAGCTGTGAAAATGAATAAAATTGATATTAGGCTTAAAAACTGGTCAAATATTTTATAGTATCATTGTTCAATGAACTCATAATCTAAGCCACAAATACAAGCTACATAGATAATTTACATTTTTCTAGTAGCCACATTTAAATATATAAACTAGTGACATTAATTTTGTATTTTATTATTTTAAATATATAATCTTTATTATATTTTTCCATTACCATTTAATACCCTTATAATTCCCTCCCCCAGCAATCACCACCCCGTTGTCCATGTTTTGTATAACTTGATACATCCAAAATAGAATGTTAACATGTAATCAATATAAAATTACTAATGATATATTTTACATTCTTTTTAATACTAACTCTGCAAACCCCCCCTCATATATTTTACAATGCATCTCAGTTTGGATGCCTCATTTGTAGTGCTAATAGCTAGTTGTGGTTAGTGGCTACTTCAGCAGACTACCTAGCTCTATGATATTTATGGTAACCACGAGAGAACATGGTTATAAGTCTATAAGTTAGTCAAAATGCTTCACTCACCAGCTGAAATTTAGCAGAGAATACTCCCTTTCAGGCTGTCATTATTTGGAGATAATTTTCTATCAACCAGACAACTCTACCTGTGTATGATTGTGACTAAAAAATAATTGGTGTTTGTACCACGACACTGTATATGTTGATATTATTGTCCTCTCTATCCAGCCACTGGTAGCATTGCTTGAAGATTTATGCACACATTTGATGCCATCTCTTCCCCTGGTGAACACCTGAGGAGTTTTCTCAGAGGGACCCTTGCTGGCGAAATTGCAATGGGGCCTCTTGAATCCGTGTTACTGTTGTTTGCTGGGAGCTGCTGACTGTGCCAGATTAGATGAAGCTGTGCTGAGGCATGTTCCTGTTCCTGATGAATGTGTCTTGGTGCAAGTCCCAATTTGTGCTATTTGGCATTTGTGCAGACAGGCAGTGAGCTTCTGGATAAACTAGCTGGATTGTATGTTCCCAGCTCAATTTCATTGCCTCAGGTACACACAACCATAAGACGTGCCTTTCTGTGAAGATGTGCTTTTAAATACATGTCAAAGTTGAAAGTCATAACAAGATGTGGGTCTTAATTTTTGCTGAAAAATATATATCAGTGATCTAATATACCTTTTTATTCATAAACACCTACTTAGTTGGCAATAATGGGATTTTTACCATGTTATTTTTTCTTTTAAAATTATATCCACAAAATGTATGTGGCTTTTATTCACATGTTTAAAAAATAAATAATAAAAGCTTTTGTTAGCAGTGGAAATATGGCACCAGGTTCAAACCCTGGTTTAGCAACCTCAGTTCTTGAGTTCTGGCTAGGGAGAAGAATTCAGAACCAAAACTCAGATTATAAGATAAAGTTTACTTAGAAAGTCACAGAAGCAGAAGTAAGCCATAGTAGAAATGGGTTCAGGAAACAAGTTGCAGCAAAAGAAGTGCCCCTGGAGGTTAGAAGAAAGAGGGAGAGAGATACTCCCTTGAGGGATGAAAGAGGGAGAAGTTCAAGCATGCTCTGGGAAGAGAGAAAGGGTGAGGAAAAGCACTGACATGCTCTATCAAGAAAAGTGGCACTGGGTTCTCTATCCTGAGGGCTTTTATCTGAGGTCTCAGTGAAGGATCTCCGAAGAATCTTCGTCAGCTTTCCTGATGAAGATTTTAGGGTCATCATCTCCACTGATTGGTATGCACCAAGGGAGGGGCCTATTACTCATTGCAGCTGGTCCTGAAGTCAGCCATGGCATTGGTCTGCCTGATTTTGCTGCTTTTCTGGTCCTGGAGATGCAACACAGCTGAGGTTTAGATCTTAGCCCCAGGGGTTAATGCCTGAGAGAGTGGATGTGCAAGGGTTTGTAGTTTTGTCTGTTGCTGGGTAACCTGGGCTTCTCCACTGTAGAGACCCTCAATACCTCAACCATAGTTCCTGCTCTGCCCATGCCTATCTAACTGCCTATTACACTTTGATATATTCTATTATGCAGACTTTGAAAACTCATTTTGTTCTTGATAACTGTTTGGAAGGTTGTTATAGGCTGACAGCCAACGCTAAACTGAGCTTTCGGGGAAAGGAAAAGAAGGATGAAAAAGACCCCTTGCTGCTCCAGCCATCTGCCATTCTCTGACTCTGAGATAAACCGTTGGCAATATGATGACTTCCTAATGTCTGAAGTGTGAGTGACTTCGGAACAACATAAAGGGAAAATATCCAGCTGCAATTTATTATGGTCAGGTCAATTAAATAGATTCAGAGCATCATCATCTTGTTTACATCTATCATGGATCACTGGAGATAAAAAAATACATCTTTGTGGTCTTAGCTCCTGTTTCCTTTTTCAGATAAAGAGCCATAGACACCTGTAAGTGATTGTTAGGATATATTTCAACAATAGCTTCTCAATACGGGCAAGCTATTACATTTATATTGGTTAATATTCTATTGTTAATGGCCTGCCTTTTATATAAAAAAGACATCCAGGAAAAGGATTGAATCGCTACATAAATAGCATGACTCTCTGTCTTGGCTTTTTCCTGTGAAGTTCCTGCCAAAGATGATTGGAGTCTTCGTGTTTGTTCAATAGGTAAAAAAAGCTTTGCTTGTCACAAATGGTGTCTCATTTATTTATCTAGATCTCTTTCCTTCTGTTTCACTGCATCCTGTTCTAAAAATACAAGCATATGGACTCTGACAGCGCTGGTTTCTGTCCTGTCAGTATTCTGTTTTTGCTACTTATTTCCTTTAAAGAAAATCACCTGCCTTCAATCTGAAATCTCCTGAGACTACTTTTACAATCAAAATATAGTATTTAGATGGTCAAGTGATTAAACAGATAGGCCAGAATAATAGCTGCAGTCTATTTAGAGTTTCATATATTTTTCCTGTGCTTCAGAATCATTGTTAGGCAGTAATTTGAAAACAAATTCAAACATGGATAAAGAATAATTTGAAAGAAATTTGTGGTTCATATTCCAAATGTTTCTCAAAACCCTAACCCACTAGTTTTAATTCTGGATTGCTATCTGCAAATACTGGGCTTGTCATCATGAGGAAGCATCCTTGAGATGATCCCTGACACAGGTTTTGTCATTGTTCTATTAAATTATTTTAGAGTTCTCTTGCCTAAATGTTAACATTGGAACTGTGAATCCTTATTGAGATGACTGAACCAATTTGTGTGAATGTGTGTGTGTGTGTGTGTGTTGCAATAAATAAATGCCGACTCAGGGTGGTTATTGTTAATATCACTGACAATTGTGATAATTTTTTATTTCTACTTGGCCCATGTGCCCATAATTACTCAATTTGCTTCCTCCACCCTCCAGACTTGTGCAAAACATTTCCATTTAATTCTTAACACATATTTTCTAATTCCTTTCATTGGTTGAAATATAACTAAGTGGGAAAGCAAAATTCAAAACAAGACAAATGGAATTTCAAAATTGTAGATATACAATGTGGTTCCAAGTAGAAGCAATTCCTCCCAAACCAAACTGCTATGCGCTCCCCTTCAGTTAGCTAGTGAGTCGTTCAGTGAGAGTGCCCCTGTTAAGTGCCACCTTGAAAAGTTTCAGAGTCACCATGTGAAACAAACATAAGAAATGGAATGTTGTAGTAGAGGGAGGACATGCCTACAGATGGACAAATGAACTCGGGTCTTGGTTCTGCTTGTACCTGTATAAACTTGGACATGACATTTTAATTATCCATACCTCTGCCCAATTGGGAAAACCACATTTGCTTTATCACCCTTCCAGAATTATTGAGAAGAAAATGAGCAAGCACATATGGGGATGCTGTAAAGAGTTAATGTAATTAAATTGCTCATCTATGGACATCATTTTGAGTGTGTATTTTGAGGCTGAAAATCTCCTAATTTTTGTTTGTTCCACCTTTTATCTTTTCCTTCCAGAAACTTCTACTGCTCTTTTCTTGATTGAAGAACGTATCCTGTGTGTGACAGGCAATAAGTCAATCCTCCATGGGGGAAGCAGAAGGAGAAAACACCAAGCTTCTTTTACAGCACCATACAGATTTTTAGTGGAAGAGCTCCATTCTTGTACTTTCTAACATCAGCCCTGTGATTGAAATATGAGAGGCACATAATAAAATCATGCACTGAAATTGATTTACTTTATAGTACGTGTATTAATATTTTACATATAGCTATTTCTTATTTCAAGTAAAATTCTATTATAGAATCTCACTAAAATAAAGACTCAAGTTAATTTAACTTTGGATATCTAAAGCTTTGAAATGAAATATTTGAGACAGTACTTTTTGGAAAACACTCCTCTGATCAATATGGCAGTATAGGCAGACATGACTTGTTTTCCCCACAACCACCTCAAAATTACAATGAAAATATGGAACAACCATCACTCAG
Organism: Artibeus jamaicensis; assembly: GCF_021234435.1. Classification (NCBI taxonomy): domain Eukaryota; kingdom Metazoa; phylum Chordata; class Mammalia; order Chiroptera; family Phyllostomidae; genus Artibeus; species Artibeus jamaicensis. The sequence goes on from NW_026521887.1 coordinate 3,793,980, forward strand.
AACCATCAGAAATCAAGTGGAGTGGAAGTCTGACCACTGCGGAATTAAAGAAACCACATCCACCCAGACTGGTAGGAGGGGCATAGAAATAGAACAGGCTGGTTGTGTTCTATTTCTATAGATAAAATATGCTATAGATATGCTATAGATAAAAGTTTGGGAGAGGTATTTCAGGATGTAGAAATCCCAGCCTCACACCAGGCACCCAAACCAGTGTTCCAGTGCCAGGAAAATAAGTCCCCACAACTTCTGGCTGCAAAACCCAGCACAGATTCAGTTGGTAGAAGAAACTTCTGGAGCACCAGAAAGTGTCTCTTAAAGAACCCACACACAGTTCACCTACTCAAATTTATTGCTTCTGAGTTCCAGCACCAGGACAGCTTGAAAGACACCAATGACATACTGGAAGAAATTGAAATGTCTGAAAGTAAGGCAAGCAGAGGCCATTGTCCTTTTTCTAAACCCTCCCTCAACAGAGACAAAGAGCTGTCAAGCTAGTGCTATAGCTGAGACTCCATCAAACTGGCTAACACTGTTTGACCCACCTTGGAGATCCCTGGAGACTCTGCCCCACCCAACACACTCGAAGCTTCTTTTCATTATGAATGGCTGGTCTTGGCTCATGTTGTCCAACTTTCTAAATCCTCTCAAACAAGCAACACCTGGCCTTAGACAGCCCCAAGCACAGCACTAACAGCAGCCAGCTTAGATTCATGGCCTGGCTTCACCTGGGAATCTCCAAGCCCAGCACAAGTAGCAGCCATCTCTGATTATTTTATAGCCCACAGGGTGGCCTCTGGCAAAACTCGGATGGAGGTTGACCTTAGACTGCACCACCCAGGAAACCCCAGGGCCAATGCAACACACCCAATAGATAGCTACAGATCATGTCTAAGCACTACCACCATGCCCCTGCATAGCTAATCCTTTATGGAAGACAGAGGTTGATGTGGTCACATCTAATAAGTGGTCACATCTAATCCTTGCAGCTCACTGGCCTGGGTAAATTTCTTCCATTGGTCTTTCAAGAGCAACCCAAGCTCAACACCAAGAGGAGGGTATACTTAGCCTACCCAGAGGGCACACTTCAAATACCCAGCTTGGGTGACAGGGGAGGTTGTGCCACTGGACTCTTATGTACTATATTAGGCCACACTACCAAGACATGGAATCAAAGCAGCTTTACATAATACATAGTAACACACACAGGGAGACTGACAAAATGAGAAGGCAAAGAAACATAGCCCAAATTAAAGAACAGGTCAAAACTACATAAAAATAACTAAACTAAGTGGAGATAAGCAATTAGTCAGATGCAGAGTTCAAAACACTGTTTATAACAATGCTCAAGAATCTTAGTGAAGACCTCATCAGCATAAAAAAGATCCAGTCAGAAACGAAGGATATGCTAAATTAAAGATACACTAAGGATAAATTAGGATACACTAATTCAAGTAAAGAACAATTTACAGGGAAACAATAGTAGAGTGAATGAAGCCAAGAATCAAATCAATGATTTGAAACATAGGGAAGCAAAAACAGCCAATTAGAACAAAAAGAAAAAAGAATCTAAAAAAATGAAGATACTATAAGCAGCCACTGGAACAACTTCAAGAGGTCCAACATTCACATCATAGGGATGCCAGAATGAGAAGAGAAAGAGCAAGAAATTGAAAACTTATTTTAAAAAATAATGAAAAAAATGTTTCTATTTGGTGAAGGAATTAGACATGCAAGTACAGGAAGCACAGAGAGTTCCATATAAGATGGATGCAAAGAGGCCTGCTCCAAGACACACCATAATTAAAATGCCAAAGTTTAAAGATAAAGAGATCATTTTAAAAGCAGCAAGAGAAAAGAAGTTCGTTACCTACAGGGTGTGGCGATTCCCATAAGACTGTCAGCTGATTTCTCAAAAGAAACATTGCAGGCTAGAAGGTTTTGGAAAGAAATATTCAAAGTCATGAAAAGCAGGGACCAACAAAGCTATCATTTAGAATCTAAGAGTAGACAAAAAGCTTCCCAAACAAGAACAAACTAAAGCAGTTTATCATCACCAAAACATTATTATATAAAATGTTGAAGGGACTTATTGAAGAAAAAGAGGAATATCAAAATAATGAGCAATAAAATGTCAATAAATATATATCTAACAACAATTGAATCAAAAAAACAAACTAAGAAAACAAGAAGACAGAATCATGGATATAGAGAATGTTTTGATGGTTGCTACATGGGTTGGAGGTGTGGGGTAATGGATGAAGCATTGAGGGGATTAAGAAGTACAAATAGGTAGCTACAAAATATCCATGGAGAAGTACAATATAGGAAATAGAATAGCTAAAGAACTTATACATATATGACCTTTGGACATGAATAATGGTTGGGAGATTGCCTGAGGGAGTGGGTGTTGCTGGATGTAGGGGACCAATGGAAGAAAAATCAGGACAACTGTAATAGTATAATCAATGAAATATAATTAAAATATATAAGTAAATAAAGTCTCAAAATATAAAAAAGTATAAGATAAAAAGACTATACTTTTTGGGAAATTATAATTTCATACTTTCAGCTATTCTTATCTCAAATTTTTGTGTTTAATAAGCACTAGCTATTTATCTTCAAATTATAAAATCAATAGTTTGAACCATGAATATAGATTAATTACTGGCAAGATTTCTATTTTCATTTCAGATGTGGAGACCACTTTTCTCCTTTTATATCAGTAAAGTCATTTAAACTTTGAAAAAACTTTGTTATTTGATCAATATTTATTGTAAATTTACTCAGTGCCAAGCCCTGGGCTAGGTTTTGAGAATAAATAACAAGAAATGCCCAATTTCTGCATTTTAACATTGTAAGATTTAAGACAAACGAATATATATTATTATTATATAATATTACTGGTTCCATGAAGAGTTATAAATGAATGTTGGAAGAGCCCTGAAAAAATAATACTCTTTCTGCCATGAATAGAAGATGAACAGCTTTGGAAGAGGAGATAATATTGTAGTGATCCTAAAAGAAAGTGAGAGTTTGCCATTTGTGAAAGGTGGGAGAGTTAGTTTAGGTTGAGAGAATCATATTAAAGAAGTGTAATATCATGATAGAAATGTGCACTTTGTTTAGATCACTTTGTTATAGTAGATAGAGAGTATTGAAAGGGGAGTACCTGGTGGAGAAAAATGATTGGTTAGGTAGGAAACATTTAGGAAAATTTGTTTGAGTATTATGATGTTAAATATAAGAATGTCAAGGTACATAAAGAGTAGGAAACAAATCCAGATGCTTCAGAGGTTGATTTCACAAGAAAAAACACAGAATTTGTCTATAGGGTGTGAGGAAAGGAGGGCAATGCATGTGGTAGTGAAGTATACAGAAGGATGTGGTAGTGCTGATGAATAAATATTTATGCTGTTGTCCAAAAGATGGAGTGCAGGATAAAAAGCAAATACTAGGGAAAGAGAATAAACTTTCTTTATTCTTGCTACTCAAATGTTGTTCTTGACTAGCATATTGGCATCACCTGAGATTCTGTTAAAAATGTAGGCCGTTGAGCTCCAATTCAGATCTGCCAGATCAGAATTTGCATTTGAACCCCAGTGAATTGATGGGTATTAGAGTGTGGGCAGAGAGCATGCTCTACATGGGCTGAATTTGAGATGTCTGCATATTATAAAAGAATGGCAACAAAATTAATTTCTTATAAGTAAAGGAATATGAGGAGAGGTGGCCAATTTCTCCTAGGAAGAAGGCCTTGAGCAATGGCCAGTTTCTCAGGGAAAAAAGGCATTGAACCCCCTCCTCCAGGGGCTTTTATTGGGTTGTAATACACAAGAATGCAGGACGGCAAGGATCAAACAGTAGATAATATTTCAAAGAAATCTGAGGGCATAGTCTGAGTCAATGTCTGTCAGAAAGAGAGTTTTGCAGAAACTTTGGGAGACATACTCATTTCCTCTTGGACCTTTATCATATGAATGAAAGCACTCTTAGCAGAGCAGATTTCACAGGTTTATCAAAAAGTGTTTGTGATGCCAGATTTTTCCCTGGAATCTGCTCTGGCAAGACAAAGAACTGCACCCCTCCCCATCAGGTATTCAGGCTTAAGGGAATTAGAGCCAGGAAGTGCTTCTCCCAGAGGAAGTGGGGACTCAGGTTATGTCACAGAGCCTGCAGTCGAGGGCCTATTGCTTGCTCTTTGTTTCAACCCCTGAGTCCTTCCATGATGGCCTCCCAAGTGGTTGAGTCTGGCTTAGATTGCTACCCACTGTGAGGATACTTACTCGTCATGAACTTCCGACCATGATGTGAGGGCAGGGAGGAAACTGAGGCAGTATTTGCTACCACAGACAAGCTTTGTCTTCTGTGGCTCGCATTCCAGAGGTCACTCACTCAACCTTAGCCACGGGGTGGGCGTGGGGGGTTGGGGGTGGGGTTAGGGTTACAATTCCTGAAACCAGGCAGAGGAGTCCACAACAATGAGGCCTGAAAATGTTTGTCCCAGAAATTAAATACATCAAGTTTTATTTTTAAATGAAATTGTTAGCAAAATTTATGCAAAATGGGATCCTAGATTTATAAGTTTCGGACATTAACAAATATGTAAACTGTTGTAAAAGAAGATACCTGAATTAATCAGAAAATATGGAAAACTTGACCTTCAAACTAATATGCAAATTTTAGGTGCTCATTCAGTAATTAGAAAGTGATGACTGTTATGTTTTCTAAATACCGGTTTTAATTTTCTGTCATGTTGTGTTGTGTACTGTGTTGAAAGCACTTAATTTCTGAGCTTTATGATTTTGGCTCGAAAAAGTTGTTTTTCTAAAGCATTTAGAATCATGACTTTTATATTTGCAGTCAAAATTGCTGCAGGTAAATTATTTGATTGATTGTCATTTTTTTGTTATTGCATTTGTTCAGGCTTTAGTTACAATTACATCCAGTGTGAAACAATGACAAAATCACAAAAGATATTTTAAATTAACAGTTTTACTTAACAATTTTGGCACAGTTTGATTTTATCAAGCCTTTCCCTCCTGTTCCATCCAATTCCATCAGCATTGCCAACCCTGGAACTAAATCCCTTTATTATTAAATTAAACCAGGCAAAGCCAATCAGGGCCAATCATATGCCAACTGGTTACAATAGCTGATTCTGATGAAGAAATATAACCCAGTGCTAAAGTCAGACCCAAAATAAACAAACAAATTCCTCCAGATTGTATGCCACATGGGCTCACTTGAGTCACTGGATATTTAGCATAAATTTTCTAATGGAGATAGAATCAGATTGAGCGTGAGCATTACTTTCAAGAACCATGTAATTTCTGTTCTCTGAAAATAATTGTAGAATGTGTTCCAATACCTTTAGACTATCCCACATTTCTGAGCTTGGCCTGTTTATAGTAGTTAATTATATTTATCGTGATGATGTGATATTTGGAACTCTACTTGTTCTTGACGCTTGTGGATTTGATCCAGGCAAAACTCTATGACCACAGTAACCACATTAGCCTGGCTCGTAAACCACATTTTTTACAAAGTAATTCAGCACTATCCCCTATCTCTAAAAGGCCTTCAAGATGATAATCTATTTTTAAATATATAACATTTGAAAGCACTCTTCTGTCTTCTGAGATTAACAAAAATTGTAAAGTATTTTTCATTCTGAAAATATATGCTGTAGGCCAGGAATTGAGTTTAGGTCTAGGCAACCATTTTACTGCAAAGATAAATTTACCATTCCTTATCTTTGCAAAATATACATATATAATACATATTCAAATATCTGCAGGATAATATAGACTTTTCTCTGAAAATTTTGCTGAATATTAAATGTTGTACAACCAAATAAATGAATGCAAATTTTTAATATTCCTTTTGAACATGTTGCTGGCTCAAATTATTTTGTCTGCTTTGTCATGGTCTTAGGTCAAAATAGAAATGTTTTAAAATTAATTAAAACATAATTTGCCTGAACCAAGAGTCTGTTTCTTGAGGTCTAACTGCTCCTCACATGGGTAAGAGGGGATAGCAGAAAGCATGAGAGGATGAGTAACTTAAAATTCATGTTTACAGAATTGCAAAACCATGTGGTTAACAGGTACCGTCTTTTCTCTCTGTCAGTGACTCTTAGCAATAAGGTCCCTTTACCTTGCTTGCCTCAGGAGGATTTTCTTAGGTAGAAAGTGAAAGCATTTTACAAACTGGTACAGGTCTTGGCCTGAGCCACTGAGGAGACCTGGCTTTGAGTCATGACACTTAAAATGAGGTAGACTTGGAAAGAATTTTAAAAATTCATATAAAATATCTCTGATAGAATTGGCCATTATAATTTTTACTTGCCTAGTAGTATTTATAAATATAATACCCCTTTGCTTCCTACTCAGTTTAGAATGAATAAATACACAAATATAAAGATTGTCCAATAATAGCAGAATCAAATATTTAGTCTTGTTATAAGCTCATATACCAACTTTTGCAAGTCGCAGAAATAATGCCCTATCATATTTTTTGTGTGTAACCAGGATGTCTCCTGAGCCATATTTGGTGAACCAGACCTAAATATTTTGATTGTGTTAGATTTAGCCAGCATATGAATATACAACTACAGTTGTATCTAGAAACAATAGCAGCACATTAAAATGTTTAAAAATAAAATATAAAATAAATATTTTTCATGCATTCCAAAATCCTTCAAATTCTTGTCTTTAGTTCAAATTTCTCTTCTTGCTTCATCAAAATAAAAAGCTTCTTCACAGCTAAAGAAAACATCAGCAAAATGAAAAGGGAACCAAGCATATGGGAAAATACATTTGCCAATGATATTTCAGACAAGGTTTTGATCTCCCAAATATATAAAGAACTCACATGACTCTACTCCAGAAAGACAAACAATCCAATTAAAAAATGGGCAAACAACCTGAACAGGCACTTCTCCAAGGAAGACATACAGAGGGCCCAGAGCCATAAGAAAGGATGCTCAGTATCACTAGCCATCAGAGAGATGCAAATTTAAACCACAATGAGATACCACTTCACACAAGTCAGGATGGCCATCATAAACAAATCAATAAAGAATAAGTGCTGACGAGGTTGTGGAGAAAAGGGAACCCAAGTACACTGTTGCTGGGAATGCAGACTGGTGCAGCCACTGTGGAAAACAGTATGAAATTTCCTCAAAAAACTAAAAATAGAAATGCCTTTTGACACGGCAATTCCCCTGCTGGGATTCTACCTTAAGAATCCTGAAACACTCATTCAAAAGAACCTATGCACCCCAATGTTCATAGTAGTACAATTTACAATAGACATGTACTGGGAGCAACCTAGGTGCCCATCAGTAAATGAGTGGATGAAAAGACTATGGTACATTTACACAGTGGAATACTATTCAGCAGAATAAAATAGGGAACTCGTAACCCTCATGACAGCATGGATGGAACTGGAGAGCATTATGCTAAGTGAAGTAATCTAAGAGGTGAAAGACAAATACCATATTATATCACCCATAAGTGGAGCCTAATCAACAAAACAAGCAAACAAAATATAACCAGAGACATTGAAATAAAGAACAAACTGACAGCAACTAGAGAGGAGGGGAAGAAAGAGAACAGGAAAGAAGGGGAAGGGTCTTTAAGGAAATAAATAAAGGACCCATGGACAAAGTCAAAGAGGGAAAGGATTGAGGACGGGAGTTGGGGGTGAGTGTGGTGGCAGGAAAATGCAGACAACTGTACCTGGACAATAATACAAAAAAAAAAAAAAAGAAAGAAATGTTAGGCTCTGAATAAATGTAAAGTAAAGCAAAAAAAAGAAGAAGAAAACAAACTCGTTTCTCTCATTGCTTTCTTGAAATGTATTTATTCATGAATGTCTTACAAGTATTTCAGGCTGAAGTAATTCCTGACTATCTCCCCAGTTTTGCCAAATCCCATTTCTTCTCCAAGGGGTATGTCAAGGTCATATGATTCTCCATTGTTGCTGCGATAGCCCTTTCCCATTGATCATTACAGTAGCCTTTGTTTCTACTTCTACTCTCCTTCCAACCAAATAAGTCTCTTCACATCATCTAGAGACAATTTTAAAAGGTAAACTGTCATATTTTTCTTTATATGAAGTCTCCTTATTCACTTAGAATAAAATTCTAACTGCTTAACATAGCCTATAAGGCTGAACATCTATCCCACCTTTGTAAAGTCATGGCACACTCCAACTTGCTCACAAACTTCTGCTAAGGTGGCCTTCTGTGGTCTCAGTTTGCCACCCTTCGAAAAAATGTTGAAGTTGTAACTTTTGGTGCTGTAACCTCATTGGTGACTGTAACCTCATTTAAAAACAGGTTATTGTGGATGTAATCAGGTTCAGATGAGGTCATTAATGTGGGTCCTAATCCCATATGACTAGTGTCTCTGTAAGGTGGGAAGATGGCCATATGAAGATTCAGACATGAAGGGAGAACACCATGTGATTATAGAAGGTATGGGAGTGATACAGCCATGAGCCAAGGAAAGCCAAGGATCCAAAGGCATCATCAGAAGCCACTAAGAGTCAAGAAAGCATTCTACCCAGAGTCTCAGAGGATATGGCTCTTCTGACACCTAGAGAAAATAAGTTTCTGTTGCTTTAAACATGCAAGTTGGTGGTGCTTTATTCCATCAGTCCTAAGAAATGAATCCACCTCCTTTCTGTTTTCCAAACACATTATATTATTTTCTATCACAGAACTCCCACATATATGGTTCTGACTGTTGTAGACTGCTCTGCCTGGTTTTAGGAATTCTGTCTACCCCTTGTGGCTAAGGGTGAGGGACAACCTCTGGAATGAGAGCCGCTGCAGACAAAGCCTGTCTCTGGTAGCAAATGCTGTCTCAGTTTCCTCTCCCTGCCCCCAAAGTTTGGTCGGAAGTCAATGACGGGTAAGACCCCTCACAGAGGGGGGCAATCTAAGCCAGACATGATCACTTGGGAGGCCTTCATGGAAAGACTTGGGGGCTGCAACAAAGAGCAATGGACTCTCGCCACCCCCCCCCCCCGGCTTTGACATAGCCCGAGTCCCCATGTCTTCTGGGAAAAGCACTTCCTGGCTCTAACCTCCTCAAGCCTGAATACCTGCTGGGGAGAGGTGCAGCTCCTTGCCTTGCTAGAGCATGTCCTGAGTAAAAATCTGGCATCACAAAGACTTCCTGATAAACCTGTGAAATCTGCTCTTCTAAGAGTGCTTTCATTCATATGTTAAGGGTTGGAGCAAGAAACCCTAAAACTCTGTTCCTGACAGACTCTGAAACCCTCATATTTGTTTGAAATGTTAGCTACTGTTTGATCCTTGCCTCCCTATATTCCTGTGTATGACAAACCAATAAAAGCTCTGGAGCAGGGGGCTCAGGGCCTTTTTCTCCTTGGAGAAACTGGCCACAGCTGGCTTTTTTCCTTGAGAAATTGGTCACTGCTCACTTCTCCTCCCTAAGCAGATCATGTCATGTCCTGGCCATATTTACTCATGTCCATGGCATTCAGGGGGACTTGGGAAAAAGACACTTCCACATCTGACTACCCAGAACATCCTTTTTCACTCTTATTTTCCTAACTTGAATTCAGTTTTTCTGTTTTATTTTTTGTGTACATGTTACATCTTTAAAGAGGCTTTGTCTGACTACTCAACATGAAGCTATTGCTTTTATCCTGTCATGGCACTGTCCAGTTGTTACCATAGATAGCTAATTATTAATAAGAAAGGAAACAAAAGGAATAAGACATTGAGTTTAATAAATTGGGGGGAATAAGCCTGCTTGCTTATACAGGAAGTTATAGCATTTACAGACTTATTCCCACACTCCAGGAGACTGCAGGTGAGGTGACATAATCCTCAGAGCACAGGAAATCTCCCCAGGAGTACTGCTTGCTCTCTGGTACCAGACTGTTGGGAGGAGCATGGGGAGGTAAGCACATATGCAACATAGGTCATAATGGTGCAGGGGAGGGAGCTTGACCAAAGAAGTATATCAGTCTAATTTAAAAAAGGGATTATTGGTTGAGAGGTAGATGCATCAGAAACCTTGAAAGCTTGGGAAATTAATCTGTTATTTTGAAAAGCTTCTGGTTTTAATCCAAAGAAGCTTGGGAACAAAGAAGCTTCTTGTCTTTGAAAAAGAAGATGCTTGTTCTTCTTCAAGAAGATGGAGAAGAATAAGATGGAACAAAGAAGATGCTTGTCTCCTAGAACATGTTTCTCTCATTGCTGCAACACAGCAACAGACTGTAGCTGAAAACACAGGGAAGCTAGCTGGACTGGATTTGACCAAGCTTTGATATGGCACTGGATCGCTGAACATTGGCTCTGTTTCTTGCCCTGATTTTCCATGGTGGATGGACAGAGATGGGACACTGGGAACCCAGAAGGATCACTCTTGATTTTGCATTGAGCACCCAAAAAATCTTAGCACCAGACTTCATCTTCACTTGTGGGTCCCCCAAAATGCTTTTTCTCCAAGAACCCCACCAAGAACCCCACTTCCACTGGCAACACAATCACTTTAGAAAGATCTAATGGCTGTTGGGGAACTTTCAGAAGTGATCTCCCTGCCTGCTATCTCTCTCAGACCTAGCCCCTGGCCATATCCTTAGGCTACCATTGCCATCAAACACACAGGGCCATTGTTGCTTTAGGACCTTTTTTACTGACTACTAGTTTTCCTCCTGCTTAACACTGATGTCAGGTCAATCATTATTTTATTATAGAGACTTTTCTAGACTACCTCAATCAATGTACTCCAAGATTCCATTACACATTCGTGTTGTATTTTTCCAAATAGACTCTAAAGTGTGTTTTCATTTAGTTTTTATCAATTACCTCTTCTCTCTACACACACGTACACATAAGAGACTTAACTACATATGTAATTTTAAAATCATTGTTTACCAGTCTCTAGAATAATGACAGGTAACAAATGCTCAATAAATAAGTATTTAAGAATTAATAAATGAATGAATACTGATTAATGCCCTCCTGAATTTATTTTATGTCTTGCATACAATGGCCAGTTTTTTTTTCTGACACTGAAAATGAAGTATCAAAGCATTTTCCTTTTATTAAAGTAACTTTGAAAGTGAAAAAAATATTAAAAAAAACAAGCCCAGTTGCTTTCACAATGCTGTCTCATAATACACAGCAGAAAAAGATAAATCAGGCATCTGCATTCTGACATTTCATGTTAGCAAGGGAAGCACCTTGTTTTGTCAATCAGGATTTCTCACATCTTTGATGAATGATTAGTGTCTGGAGTGAATAGAATAGTTACTAATGCCTTAGGGTCTGACTGGGTTTGCTTAGGTAGGTATTTCCTGGTTTTGTTTTAGTCAAAAACTGAGCGGTAAGAAAAGGCTCTCTCCTGCTAAATATGGATCTCACTTACGTTAGTGCAAACTTAAAAATCCCTGGATATTTTTAAAAGTGGGATTCCTGAAGGTTTCCAAGTCTCAAAGAATTCCATTTAGCTTAACTAGTAGGAAAAATATGAGGTCATGGATCACCTAAATTAAATTGTCACATGCATAAAACATTCTTATAACACAGTAATGCTTTTTGTGAATCTTCATGTATTAACACAATGAAAGAATTAAAAGTTATAAAGGGAAACAGAGTATAATATTTTTAAACTTAGTTGGCAAAATATATGTTGATGAGCATGATATGCATATAATTTCATTTTCTGCTCAAATGTGTTGTAGAATATTTAGCAATAAAGCAGTATTTACAAATATTGGAAGAAAACTGAAATCCTATGGATATTGAGCAGTATTAAGACAAAGACTTTATATATATTGTACATACTCATAAGATCTAGTTAAAACACTGAACTTCCTCATAGCTCACTTCAATTCTCTCATAGAATCTTCAGTCAGCTGAAATCTAACTTTACCAGTTGTAGACCAAACTTTTATTTCTCTATCAATACTCTGAAGTTTTGGGTAGATCTAGTAGGAGCTAAAAAATATTTAAATTTTCCTTCTTACTTTTTTATTTCTTCTAGTTGGACTAATAATAGAGGCAGGGTAATAGGAAAATATCAAAATTTTAATACAGTTCATGGGGAATCTACATAAGCATGGGAATTCCAAAGACAATAAAACAACATTGGGAATTAAGACATTTTGGACCAAGGAGAAAAGCAGGGGAAGGGATCATTAGATTTCAGAAGTGAAAATGGTATTTTACAGTTAAGCAGAGGAACAGGGGAATGAACACACATGGCAGTCAACTCAGAAATAATGGGTCACAGGGGATATTTAGCCAACAATCTCCTACGGTGAGCCCTCTGTTAACTGTTCTTTTTTTAAATTTTAAACTTTATTGTATTTTTCCCAATACCATTTAGTCCCCTTATGCCACACTCCCGACAGCAAACACCAAACTGTTATCCATGTCTATAGGTCCTTTCTCCTTCTTGCTCCATTCCTCTGCCTCTAACCTCCCCCAATCCCCAGTAGCTGTCATCTGGCCCTCCATCTATGAGTCTGTCCCCATTTTCCTATTAGTTCAGTTTGTTCATTAGATTTCATATATGAGTTAAATCATGTGGTATTTGTCTTTCTCTGGCTGGCTTATTTCTTTTAGCATAATATTCTCCAAGTCTATCCATACTATCGCAAAGGGTAAACTTTTTTTCCTTTTTTATAGCCAGGTAGTATTCCATTGTGAAAATGTCCCATAGTAGTTTTATCTCCTCATCTATTGATAACATCAATAGATGCAGAAAAACAGTTGATATAATCCAGCATCCATTTATGAGAAAAATTCTCAGCAAAGTGGGAATAGAGGGAACATAACTCAACATCATAAAGACCATATATGACAAAACCAATACCACTATCATATTCAACGGGCAAAAACTACAAGCATTCCCCTTAAGATAGGGAACAAGACAGGGATGTCTGCTTTCACTTCTCTTATTCAACATAGCACTGGAAGTACTAGCCACAGCAATCAGACAAGAAGAAGAAATAACAGACATTCAAATTAGAAAGGAACTATAAACTGTCTTTATTTGCAGATGACAAGATACTGTACATAGACAACCCCCCAAATCCCACCAAGAAACAACTAGAACTGATAAATGAATACTGCAAAATAGCGGGATACAAAATTAATATCCAGAAATCAGTTGTATTTTCATGTGCCAATAACAACTAACTGAAAGAGAAATAAAGAAAATCCCATTCATAATTGCTTCAAAAAGTATCTATGAACAAAACTAACCAAGAATGTGAAAGATCCATGCTCAGAAAATTATAAGAAACCGAGGAAATAAATGGAAGAAGACACACACAAAAAGAAGCACATATGATGTTCATAGATAGGAAGAATTAACATAATTAAAATGTCTATATACTATCCAAAGTAATCTATAGACTCAGTGCAATTCCTGTCAAGGTTCTAAAGACATATTTCACAGAACTAGAACAAATATTTCAAAAAATTATATGGAACTACAAAAGGCCCCACAAAGCAACAGCAATCTTGAGAAAGAAGAACAAAATTGGAGGAATTACGCTACCTAATAGCAAACTATACTACAAGTCCATAGTAATCAAAACAGCTTGGTACTGGCATAAAAGCAGGCATATAGATCAATGCAACAGAACAGAGAGCCCAGAAATAAACCCACAACTTTTCAGTCAATTAATATTCAACAGAGGAAGCAAGCACATATAATGGGCTAAAGATAGTTTATTCAATAAATGGTGTTGGGAAAATTAGACAGATACATGCAGTAAAATAAAACTAGACCACTTTCTTATTCCACAAACAAGAATTAATGCAAAATGAATCAAAGACTTAAATGTTAGACCTGAAACCATAATAATCCTAGAATAAAACATAGGCAACAAAATTTCCAGCATTGCTTGTAGCAGTTTTTAATTGGATATATCGCCCCCAGCAAAGGAAGAGCAAATTAAAAAGGGTTTGCAGAGCAAAGGAAATCATCAATGAAATAAAAAAGACAACGCACAAAATGGGAGAACATATTTTCTGATACATCTGATAAGGGGTTAATATCCAAATTTTATAAAGAATTTATAAAACTACACCAAAAAAACAACAACCCAGTTAAAACATGGGCAAAGGACATGAACAGACATGTCCTCCAAAGAGGACATGCAGATGGCCAATAGATATATGAAAACATGCTCAATATCACTAATCATCATAGAAATGCAAATTAAAACCTCAATGAGACACCATCTCACCCTTGTACGAATGGCTATAGTCAATAAATTAACAAACAAGTGTCAAAAAGGATATGGAGAAAAGGGAACCCTTTTGCACTGTGGGTGGGAATAGAGACTGGTGAAGCCACTGTAGAAAGCAGTATGGAGATTACCTCAAAAATTAAAAATGTATCTGCTTTTGGACTCAGCCATCCCACTACTGAGAATATATCCAAAGAAACTCAAAACACTAATTCAAAAGAACATAAGCACCCCTGTGTTCATCACATCATTATTTACAATTGACGAGATATGGAAGCAGCCCAGTGTCCATCTATTTACTGTTCTTAATTCAAATCAGGTTGAGGTTACATGCTAAGTTCTCCTTCCTGAAGTTTTTTTCTGTCTGAATCTCTTGGGCAAGAAAGGAGAGAGAGTCAAAGGTTCTTTTTGAGTCTTTTTTTAAAAATAGCTCAAATTCAATATTACAAAATGCAACTTTAGGGTGGCAAAACTTTGGTCCTTTCAGTCTCAGATAAGCTGTACAGATGTAGTTCAGAAAGAGAGAACAGTGTTTGCTAACACTGAGTGTGTTTTTAGCATGTACAAACCATAATGCATTTAATAGAATGAAGACTGTTTTGATGTGTAGCATTTTTCCTTGCCATGAACATTCCTTGGAAAGGCATTTTATATCAATTCAGTAACAAGGAGGTTGGATTTCTGTGGGTGTAGATCATTACTGCAGTTATCCCTGCCAGGTGTGAGAAGACAGGGCTTCACATTGGAGCCCTCAGCAAAAGCTTTTACAGACTGGCTGAGTTCAAGGCTGATGACATCCTCCAAAATGGATCTCTGATCCATTTAATAGGGCCATTTTTATTTAGGAAGTTGCTTTCTTCAGAGGACTAGTAACCTATCCCAAATAAGTGTGAAAAGGTCTGCTGCTGTGACCACTGAGTAGGCTTCATGAGGCCGTGTGCTTTTTTCTACAACTTGCTGTCCCAACTACCAGGAGTTGACATGGACTTCAAAAGACAAAACACAGTACACCTGTGAATAAATTTTAGGGAGGACACATGTGTGTCATTATTGGGTGCCTTAGGGCCAAATAGGATCCAGATCTCTACCACCTGTTCTTATGCCTTTTCCCCGACATACACCATTTTTTCCCCTTTTGGAACCAGAAAGATAAAAAATAAAAAAATAAACTGAGGGGAAGAGAAAGCATAAGGGATGTGGGTCCTAGTCTGAACTGTCATTTTCTCATCTGCTACATTTTCACATGTATTTTTCTTTTGAAGTTACCAGCCGGGGTTTGGATGCTGCCTTCCTAGGTCTATTATCCTAGAAAGTATAAGCAATAATCTATAACCCTTTATTCTTAGTGTGATTGTTCAAAGAGATGGTATTTTTCAGACATACTTAAAACTATTACTTTTTATTCTCTCTCTCTCTCTTTCTCTCTCTCTCCTCTCTCTCTCCTTCCTCTCTCTCTCTCTGAAGTCAATGGATTAAGGAAAAAAAGGGAGAGGTTAATTATACCTACCTCACGGTATTGTTTTTTTCCTAGGTTTACAGACATACGAGTGACAAATAAAAGTTTATATATGTAAGATATGCATGGTATTTTGATATATGTACATTGTGAAATGATTATCACAAGGAACCTAATTAACATGTCCATCACCTCTCATAGATGCCTTTTTGTGGTGAGAGCACTTACGATTACCTTTGTAACAAGTTGTATATGCAATACAATGTTATTAACTATAGTCACTATGCTGTATATTAGATCCCCCAAACCTATCTATAACTGAAAGTCTGTATTCTTTGACTAATATATCCCCATTTCCCATAGCCTCTGGCAACCACCATTATACTCTCTCTTCTATGAGTTTGACTTTAGATCCCATATGTAAATGTGATCAAGCAGTAAAAAAAAAAAAAAAAAAAAACTATTACTTTTTTTCTGGAGTACTTAAAGAAAATAATATTTGATCTTTATGTTCAAATAGTCAAATTCATGACAATTTTGCGATTTAAAAGTGAAGTGGTTTGCATAAAACTTTAGCCAACAGATTCTTTTTAAATTTATTTTTAATTTTTAAATAGTTTTATTATTGTTCAAGTACAGTTTTCTGCCTTTTACCCTCATGCCACCCCAGCACCCCAACCCTCCCCACCTTCCTCTCCTATTTCTACACTACCTTGTTATTGTCCATGTGTCCATTATAGTTGTTCCTGCAAACCCTTTACCCTTTTCCTCTATACTCCTTCCCCATCTCTTCTCTGGTCACTGTCAGCCTGATCTCAATTTCAATGTCTTTGGTTATATTTTGCTTGCCTGTTTGTTTTGTTGATTAGGTTAGTGTTAAAGGTGAGATCATATGGTATCTGTCTTTTACTGCCTGGCTTATTTCACTTAACATAATGCTCTCCAATTCCATCCATGCTGTCGCAGAGGGTAGGAGATCCTTCTCTCTTTTCTGATGCATAGAATTCCATTGTATAAATGTACCATAGTTTTTTGATCCATTCATTTGCTGATGGGCACTTAGGTTGCTTCCAGCACTTGGCTATTGTAAATTGTGCTGCTATGAACACTGGGGTGCATAGGTTCATTTGGATTGGTGTTTCAGGGTTCTTAGGATATAATCCTAGCAGTGGAATTGCTGGGTCAAAAGACAGTTCCATTTTTAGTTTTCTGAGAAAATTCCATACTATTTTCCATAGTGAGATACCATTTCACTCCTGTGAGAATGGCCATCATAAACAAAGCAATAAACAACAAGAGTTGGGGGGGTTGTCGAGAAAAGGGAACCCTTGTGCACTATTGGTAAAATCACAGACAAGCCAACAGATTCTGTTAAAAAGAAAACAAAAGTCCAAAATAACCTCACTTGTACTAAGGTCCATGATCTCAAATCCAAATTTAATACCTGACTGAGCTGCTGTTTCACCTTTTCTAGCAGTATAATCTTAACCAACCAGCCTGGAATTTCCTGACAGCAATATGTTAATATGACAGGTGGGCTCTCTTTATTCCATACTCTCCCTCCCCCAACCCATACATAGAAAAAAGGGATAACCTGCGTGATAAAACCCCTTTCAATTCTTTTCCCCTCAAAAGATAACAATGTTCTGGTATAAAAATAATCCTTTCTGTTTCTTCTGTTAATAGTTCTTGCCCTACACTTCTCTCTATAAAAATCTTCAATTTTTTTTACAATTTGAATTCATGAATTGCATAATAAAGCCAACTAGATCTTAAAATTTACTCAGTTGAATTTTGTTTTCAAACATTGCAATTTTTCGAATAAGATAACTGGATCCAACTAATGTAACAGACTTGGCCCAGGACTTTGCCTGTAATAATTCCAGGGAACCTCTCTCTTGAAGACAGCAATAACAGGTAGTTTTGAGGAATTGGAGCTACATTGCATGATTACCTTGAGGTATCATTTTCACTGGCTCTCTTGACTGAGGAGATTTAACATGTTACATTGATAAACTATTGTTATCTAGTAGTACTCTAATGTAACACTGTACTTGTAGAATTGTTGTAAGGATTACTAATACTTGGCCACAATAGAAATCTACATCCTTATAATAATAATTTTGAAGAATTAGATAATTGGGCCACTTTTGAGTCCAATTCTAGGCTCTCATTTCCCCCAGACTGTGCGGTGGTGAGTAGAATAGAAACTGTTCTTGCACTGTGGTTGTTGCTTCAGAACATCACCCTATTTGTGCTCTGGGGCTGCTAATTATGAAGCGACACAGCTCCTCTGTGACAGCACTTCCCGAAAGGGACCAGTTTGTAATAAGAACCTTTTTTCAATTCCATGCTTGTGCCCTCAGATTCATCCATCACCTTACCTAGGTTTCTGTTTTCCTTCTACAGTGTTCTGTAACAAGTACATGCTTTGGTAAACAGAACAAAGGAACATAATCCTCTGTTTCCATCAAAGAAATATAAGATTTGAAAGGATGGTAGCAAATTAATTTAAGTAACGTTTTTAAAAATGTCATAACTATTCTTCTATTTTTCCCAAAGAGTTACATTTGTCATACATGAACATTCTAAGTTTTCAGTGCAATACATTCATTCTTTTATAGACCCCAAGCCCTCATAGGTATTAAAAAAACACATCATATACTATTTGCAAAGGCTGAATTTTGCATGTGGGTCTTTGATTTGTCTGACAGCTGTGGAATAACCCAGAGCCAGACAAAGCTCTGGGGAGCCCACATGTGTGTGTAGAAAGGGTACATGCAAAGGTGGGAATTAACTTCCATGCAGTTTTTCTTTTCCTTCTAATCTGTTCCATTTCTGCTAGAGAAATATGGAATATTCTCTACAGAAATATTTCTGCTAGAGCATCTAAGTGGACTGTGCTTCCTCCCCAATTATGGGGAGGAAGCACAGTCCACTTAGATGCTCTTTTGGGGCAGCTCCTGAGAAACCCCAGTTTTGGTCCCAGTTCTGCTGTTTCTTGTCACTGTCATCTTTGGAAAGTACCTAAACTTTCCTGGTCTCAGTTGCTTCTTCTCCAGAACTTACAGGTTTCAAGTGTGAGGTTTAACAATATGCATTTTAATGTGATTGCAAAGTAATGCGGGAGAATTATATAACCTTCTCCAAGAGAATGAGATCATCCTTTTGGGTTTGTTTTGAATGAACCTAGCCACTTCAGATTTATGTGCACAGTGGTTGATTAGGGTGCCTGTTTGCTGCTAACATTCTAGCAAATTGAATGTGGAGAAAGAATGGTAGTATGATCATGGCTATTGAGCATCTACCAAGGGCTGCCTGTTTCCTGTCTCAATAGATAGTTAGGATAATTTTGAGAGTTAGATGTCCTTTTAACAGGGTGCAGCAAAGAGGGGGTTGCAAAACAGGGATTTGTAATAGGGTCCAGAAGAGCTTGGAGATGATTGGCAGCTGTGGCCAATTGTGGGAGGAGCCAGAAATGGGACTGCAGAGTAAGATTGGTGCTGGGATTTAAACCCAGGTGCAACAGTTTGGCATCTTTTCAGGGACCACTGGACTTGGGTGTCTTTCAGGGACCACTAGGCTTTGGCAGAGTTGGAACAACAGACCTTTGGTGTCTTTTCGGGGAGTACATAGCTTTGGAAGTGCTCCCTTTTGCCACGTGGATGGTGCCCAGAGCCTGAATCACAGACTTCTACTTCTTTCCTGAGATATGGTACCCTAGACTGGGCAAGGGGAGAAGGAAGGACTGTGTGTATTTGTGGGTATTCTAAATAACTTTTGTCTGAATAACTTTTAAATAAATAATATTTTCTTTCCTTTTCACCAATCTGTGGCATTAAGAAACATCTTTGCTCTTGTGGGGGCCAAAGCAAACCTAGTATGGGAGTCTGGAGAAAAAGGGGGTGTCTTTTATTTGGTTCAGATCCCCTCCCCTGGTCTGTTCTGTAAGATTCTCATCATTATTTTTAGAGATGAGAAAAGCAAAGACCAAATAGCTTAATAACCTGCCCATACATATTACAGAGTTGGTATAGCCAGTGGATTTGAACCCACCTTTTCCCTCTATGTCCACTCCCTGTCTCTTGCTTTAGTGGGCACCCAGCTGAAAATGATTGCTTTAACCAAAGAAGGTGAAACAGGCATGGAAATACCAAGGTGTCCTCTTTCAGGAGGGCTAGTAGCTGTGAAATTTTGACCTGGGCAAAGAGATCTTCTGGCTCCCTAGTTATTCCCTTCACCCCTCTGAGGAGTTGACTTGTTTTCTGTTTGTGGGGAGCTTGTTTGATCATTTGGAAATGTGCTTTGCTGCAGGCCTTGGGAGAGGAAGCTTTTGTTTTGATATGAAAACAAGAGCCTCATTCCAGTGTCTAGCTTCCTTCCCAAAGAACTTGATTGTGTCTCCTTCGAGCGGTGAGACCAAAACACACAGAAAAAGAAGTTGTCCAGGAAAAGGGCAACATTTTTTATTAAAGGATCAAAGTGGGTCTAATTGGTTAATACTCCCTGAGAATGAACAGCACAAATTCATTGATTTTTCATCATAATCCAATACTTTCTTTTTTCATTTTGTTAAAGATTTTATTTATTTATTTTTAGAGAGGGAAAAAGAGGAAGAAAGAGAGGGAGCGAAACATCAATGTGTGACTGCTTCTCAAACGCCCACCACTGGGGACCTGGCCCACAACCCAGGCATGTGCCCTGACTGGGAATCAAACTGGCAACACTTTGGTTCACAGTCCAGTGCTCAAACCATTGAGCCACACCAGCCAGGGCTTATTTTATTTTTTAAAAATAATTTGGAATCACTGTGAGTTTGCTGTCCTTTCACTGTTCATATTTTTATCTTCTTTTTCTTAGATAAGTCCCTTTAACATTTCATATAATAAGGGCTTGGTGAGGATGAACTCCTTGAATTTGATCTTATCTGAGAAGCACTTTATCTGCCCTTCCATTCTAAATGAAAGTTTTGCTGGATAGAGCAATCTTGGTTGCAGGTCTTTGGATTTCATGACTTGGAATACCTCTTTCCAGCCCCTTCTTGCCTGTAAGGTCTCTTTCGAGAAATCCACTGACAGTCTAATGGGGAGTCCTCTGTAGGTGACTGTCCCCTTAGCTCTTGCTGTTTCTAGGATTGTCTCCTTCATTTTAATTTTGGCTAATGTAATGATGATGTGCCTTGGTGTGTTTCTTCTTGAGTTATTAACAACCACATCTAAAACAAAAGCAAGCTAAAAGGATAGCTAGATCAGGAGCAGAACCATAGAAATGAAGATCTCATGGAGGGTTAGCAACAGGAGAGTGGGAGGAGAAGGGGGAAGAAGGTACAGCAAATAAGTAGCATAGACAGTAGGTAGAAAATAGATAGGGGGAGGGCAAGAATAGTATGGGAATATAGAATCCATAGAACTCGAGACACATGGTCATAAACTTAAAGGGGGGAATGGTAGGGATGGGGGTGCAGGGTGGAGGAGAATGAAGGGGGAATAGAACAACTGTAATGGCATAATCAATAAAATAAAAATTAAAATAAATAAATAAAAATAATTTGGAATCAGAAATTTGCCTCAATACATACTCAAAACAGAGGCAGCAATGTTAAAAAGAATTATTAACTGGAAGGAGAGAATGACTCAATAAATATTGAAAATTATTAATATATGCGTTTCATTAACAAGAGTTCTGACTCTCCTCACAAACCAGACAATGCCCCATTCAGGGGCATGTAAAATTCCCTAAATTTTGATGACTTTTCGACTATAGCAAATATTGAGAATATAGTAGGAGTGGCTTGTCTTCATTGGAAAGCTTACCTTGTTCATAGCAGGATGTGAATTTACTTTAAGTCTAGTTAAGCCAAGTACAGCACTAAGTAAAATTATTGTTAGCATTTTAGATATTAACTATGCACTACTCCATGTTTTTAACTATGACCAATCTCATTATAATTCAAAAGAGTTCAGATAATTATATTTAATAGAATCTGGCAAATACTCCATGGATTTCTAATTCATTGTATTGAGTAGCAATTTTGTGGGCAATTACATGTATTGTAGTTTTTGATGCCTAAAAACCAAGTATGTTTTTGGTATGGAAGCAGAATTAGCATAAAATAATTAAATGGCATAACTAAATATGCAATTAAATGATAAGTCATGGAGAAGAAAAGATATTGGTGAAAGAAAGAAAAGCAGGCAAATGAGAAGGATGGCAAGATTGTTCAGGAAGAAAGAAAGGAGAAATTGTTATCAAGCTACAGTGAACAATTCTGGTTACTTCTCTGTGAGCTATTGTGATTTTAAAGCAGTGAGAATAAGTTTAACTTGTAAATTAAAACATTTTTGAAGACAATTTCTTTTCCTTTATTAATGGTGAAGCTTCCTAATGAGAATATCTATCTCTAGATTTTTTTGTGGCTGTTGCACACACCATCTATTACATTCAGTTCACTAATTTTCAAACTTCTTCAGTTTAGGAGGGAGATCCTCTCACTTCACATAACAAGAAAACCATCAGAAGGGACTAGAAAAAAGACACCAGCTTTGATGAGAAAATAGTGAGTATATACCTTGTTTTATCAAACTCCATAAGGAAATGACTGATTTTTATTAAGGAAAAGGAAAAAAAAGAGATGTGTCTTAGGTATCAACACTGCCCAGCACCAGCGTATCGAACACAAATCTTACACTTTATTCTGAACATCACTCACCTAGAATACAGTGTATGTTGGCCTGAATTATCTTACTGTTAAACTTTTTAAGTCCATTTAATTGCTTATAACCTGTTCATCTCTCTATTTAGTAAGTGTTCAGTTTTTAAATATATATTTCCCAAATTTCAGTTATAGCTGAATGCTGTGACAAATTTTCCTATGTCATCTTTAAACCTGTATTATTTCCACTTGATATTTTAATTAAATTTTATTTGCTTTTTTGAAGTAAATATTTTCATAGGTACCTGCAATACAATAAATGAATTCAGTGTTGTGCTTTATTAATACAAGTAAATATTAAAAAGCATAGGGACAATGTGAGTAATGACATTACATTCTACAATAATAATAGACAGGAGAACAAAGGGCCTAGCCAGGATAGTGACTTTTCAAAAAGATATATTCTTTGGGAATTGACTGGTTGGGAGAATGGCAGGGGCCTGTGGGAACTGGGAGTGCTATTCAATGAAGAGTCTGAAAGATAGCAGTTTAGGTGAAAAAAAATTGGATCCTCTCTCAATTCCGAGTGGTTGAAGGGGCTTTAACACCAGCTGCCCACATTCAACCCTTGTTTGGAACTTTTCTGGTACCAACATTGTAACCAGGAGTGGAATAAAAAGCTATTTAAAGGAAAAAATATGAGAAAACCGCACATGGTTGAAACACCAAAACCAAGAATAAAAATTATTACCACCATACCCACTTCTTAAAAAGCCCTAAAGTTTTATTTCCTGAGATTTTACTCTAAAGGCTGTAAAAAAAAAGTTCACTGATTTTCAGCAAACACAGAATTTTCTGCCTGAGTGCTAAAATAGTATCTGTGAAATCAAGTTTGGATTGTGCTAGTTACAGAAGAATGTGTGAAGGGTCTGTAGGTGTTATTAGCATTGTAGGAAGTCTGTGCACCTTTGATGATACTCTCTTATACCACATTCCAGAAAACCCTATATGGACAGGATACATATTTGTAGCTTTTGCCTCTTTTTAATCATACTTCTTCCTTCTGACCTTTATATGCTAAGCACATTCTATGGCTACTCTACCTTATCCAGTGAACTCTGAACAAAGTCCTGCCCCATTCGCCTTTGAGGGCAGAGGATGTTATTTTACCAGCCTGTTTGAAACTGATCTCTCTTCAGTGGTTTCATCCCCTGAGAAATATAAGAAAATGGCAGAGACTCAGAATCACTGGTTAGCTATATACATGAGTTAGCTTGGAAAACAATATGTATGCACTGGGAATAAAAGTGGCCTTCTGTCTCATCTCCTTTTATAGAGCAAACACTGGCTATCAACTCTGGGGAAATAGGGGAAATAATTTAACATATTCTTAATAAACAATTGTCTCCAAAAGACTATTTTTAGTATCCTAAAAAGGAAATGGTTCCTCTATTTTTTTGGCTTATTATGTACAAAATCAACAAAAGTACCTTTATGTAAGAGAGGGTTTTATCTCCCCGTAGGCATACTGTACCAGGCTGTGGGGAAACCAGAAGGTGATAAAGGCATCCCTATCCTTAAGAACTCCATAAGAAAAACATTTGAAAAAAATTAATACTGACATCTTCTCAATGCCCTGACTTTGAACCCCAAGATTGCTGGGATATATTCTCCACCTGTATGTGGAGGGAGGGAGGCTCAGCTTGGCCTTATTCTCCACCTGTATGTGGAGGGAGGGAGGCTCAGCTTGGCCTTATTCTCCACCTGTATGTGGAGGGAGGGAGGCTCAGCTTGGCCTCTGGTCATCTTTCCTTAGAAGTGTGCTCAGTTACTTGGATTAACCAGGCTTGTTACCAGCACTGCTCTGATCTCACAGACCTCTTACTAATTTGACTTCTAATATCAATTCCACTTTATGCCTCATAGTATTGTGCTCTTGTTTTTCTGTGCCAAAGCCTCATCCTTGGCGGTTACTCTGGGCCCCATTACTTGGGCACCGACTTCTTCTTATTGGCTTCTTGTTTGTCCTTTTTGGAACCAGAGGTTTATACTACATCCCAGGAAGAAGACCTCTTTGCCTGTGGCAGGTCCCCCCTGTGATGTTCAAGGGAGGCATAGGCAACAGTGCATCTGCTTCTCCATCTGGATGGTGGAACCCAAGGCCATTCTTAGGCTTGCTAAAAATAACACCAAGTTAAACATGCAATGTGTGCTTATAAAAAGCATGCATGGGAAGTCTCCTCTCTGAATGGTGTTAAGTAAAGCCACATATAACCTTTCAGATGAAACAGAGGAAAAGCAACTGAAGATTTCAACAAACCATAAATCTTATCTTAATTGGAAATTTAAAATACTTGAAGCAAGAGCAAAGTGACAGAAAAAGAAGTAAAACTAATATGATCAAGCTGAAATCCACCCTGGTCACCAGCAAAGACACTTAGCATTTTCAAGGGAAATGCTTCTGGATAATGTTTCCTGGAAACCAGATGGGAAGTAAGATTAGCTGTTTTCTGTCCAAAATAACTTGTGTTTTTGTCATTATAATGTAACATTTGCAGAAAATCAACAATATGCTGGCCTTCTGTTAAGCATGGCCCCATGTAAAATGATTTTCTTCAGTGTGAGACAATGATAATCACAGGGGAAGCCCCAATCGAAGGCCACATTGAAGGTTAGGGACAGGAATTAGGACAGGAAGGGGAATGAGAGAAGAAAATGAAATATTAATGTAAAACAAGCAGTAAAACTTAATTAAAACTACAGTCCTACATTATTAAAAATGATAGTGAAATTGGAGCATGTTACAAAAACCTTCCATTCATATAACGACTTCTGGGATGCACGTGTCCCACAGAAGTGACTTTCCAGATAACTGAGGTTGACACAAGTGCAAGATCAACTTTCAACCTGACAAGTTTTTCTGGATCCAGCCAGGAATGCTTTGTGTGCTTTTCTTGTCTTACTAAAAGAGATTATTGATCATATTTTGGTCCTTACTTGATAATTTAAAGAAAACATTATCAGTATTTATCATAATTTTACTGACCTTATAATACAGTATCCAAAGATGAATGGTTTAAAGTGTGAAAGTGAGACTTTTAGTAACTGTGCTAGGACTTGGGTGTAAATAGGCTCTGGGGCAGGACAATCAGGGTGTGGTCACTCTACAACTCTAGGTTGTTAGAAAGTTTTCTGCATGCAATTTTTCCCCAGCATCTTCTGCTCTTGAGAGGCAGTCACTTTGCTGGCATCTAACAGACCTCATGTCCCAAATTTCTTCCAGTTGACTGCTTCAAATGGTGGGCATTCAAATGGAAAATCAGTTCAGTAATACAGTTTAGCAATACATATTAAATAAGAAGCACATGTCTAAGAGTCAGAGCAGAAGAGTGATATAAATGACCTTCCTACATGAATCACGTCAGATATTTCAGCTCTGGATTAGAATCCAGGGGAGTGAATACAAGTGTCAGGTTAAGTAGAGGTGGGTGGTAAGTAAAACATATGTTTCTGAAATCAGGTGAAAATCAGGTTGCATTTCATCTATAAAGTTTGTTTTCTGCCATGAAGATCGATTTTGTTCTTCATGATTTGCCATAAGAATAAAAAAAGCTATTGCAGTTGTCCCTCCTGGAACACTTCAGTGACTATGGGGATGTGTACTAGCTGGCAGTAGCCCATGGTCAATGTTTGCACAGCCTCACCACAATGCCTTGTCTGAATAAGTGGGGATAATGGCATAGCAACAACTGCCAAGTTGTGTAAGGCACCAGGCTCTCTCCTAAGCAAATTATATACATCGATACACGTTCCACTATTATAGGTGAAACAGTGTGATTTTAAAACTCAATTTAAATTATTTATTTCTAATAATATAAACAATGTTGTAGTAAACTTTGGTCCCAAGCAGAAGAAGTTTCATACGTGAAAGCCCTGTGTCCCCATGGAACCCTGGAGTAGTTGGAAAGTTTGGAGGTAGAATACTCTGGAATCAATAGTTTATCAACTTTTCAAAAAGGGCCTATCCCTGCTGGAAATGTCAGTATTCAAACATTCCAAGTAAATCTTGTCTCTGTCATCAACATTTCAGGGATAAAGACACAAAAATTCAACCCTCAAAGATGTTTATCATCAATTATTTTTACTTCACTACCACTATCTGTGTGTTATTAAGATAGCCACTTCATCCTCCCTGTGATCATGTGCTAGACAGGTGTTGGCAAGAACCAGCTGGCCTCACACCTGTTCTTCAAAAGCAAGATGAGAGTAAATGAACTTGGCAGACTGTGTACTCATCTTTCCATTACTTTACATTACACAAAGACATTTACTTTGTGTTTATATGAGAAATGGTCCTGTGATTTCAATTCTCTTTTTTTCCTAAAAAAATTTTGACTTTTGTAATTCATGTCTGGGTTACCATGTATAGAGACAGTAGTGATTTTACCACTCATTAAACAATTGCTTTTTGAGAAAATTGGATACACTGGTACAGCATTTTTCAACAACCCAGGGATAAAATATATTTAGGTAAATGACACATAGTATATCATAACCCACAATGTTCAATTCCTATATCTCAGATCAACCTACCACAGCACAGCACAAGTGTGTCTTTTGCAGAATAGAGCCAAGTAAATTCTGGCAATCAGTCATCTAAGATAAATAGTTAGTTAATAAATGTAATCCTTTCCTGCTAGGAAATAAAGCTCCTGCCAGGAGCTTTTTAGCCAAACAGAGATTAAAAACAGAGTTAGCCACATAGAGAAATGTTCAAACTCCAATATGACTGTATATCATGCAGTCAAGGCCATGAAACAAACAAACAAATTATTATTTATACCAAAGAGAGTAGTTATCATTTGGGGTTTTGTAATGAGTGAATTTTCCCACTCTCAAGCATGAGTCACTTCCTTGAGCGAAGCAGCTAGGGAGTAGCCAACTGAGCTCTCTGTGGGAATGCATTCATAGGGCAGAAGAGATGGACCTTCCTGACATTCTTTTTAACCATGGAAAAGAGAGGCATTTTGGGAGTAAGGTGTGGTGCTAAGAGGAGAGAAGTCATAGGAGAATGGTAAGGATGGTAGTTAGAGCATGAAGAGGGAGAGGTGGGGTTTTCATGAAGCTTCTTGCCAGTTCTGTGGTGTTTTGGGGTCATAAATACCAACTTCCCCCAGATCATGATCTCTTGTGCCAACATCAGCATTACTACTTAACCTGGATTTAATAATGATAGATAGGCAATAGATAGATGATAGACAGATACTTATTATACAATATTTCATTGATTTCTGAGAATAGAGTAAAAAGTTCTCTATTTTCTAAAAAAAAAATCAAGCAGATATAGAGAATGATTTGTAGTGGTAGGAAATAGAAAACAGAGAAAAACAGGGAACTTCTAATTAGCTGGGTCTATACACCAGGTCCAGGGAAATAAAAATGTAAATGAGTGACACTCCATTCTTTTATTTATCAATTTATAAGTCCATTATTTATTCACTCACCTTAACAAACATGTGTTGATTATCTATTCTCTCTTTCACAATATTTGGTGAGACTACAAAGGCTGGAATATTTCTGCTAGAGGATAAATAACTAAAAAGAAGTAATTATGATGTAATGTGGTAACTATAATAGAAGAAACAAAATGCTTTGAAAGAAGACAGAACTAATCATTTCAGCTGTGGACTGGATGAAGTCTTGCCAGAGATATTTGATGTGGGTATAGAAGGGTGAGTAGGAGTCTGCCAGCTGTAGAAAAGGGGACAGTACAGGGTTAAAAGTACTGGTACTGTAAATAGACTACCAAGGTTAGAATCTGACCTCTGCTTCTTACCTGTGACCTTGCAGAATCTATTTAATCTTTGTGTCTCAATGTTTTCACTTGTTAGAAAAAGATAATAATAATAGGTACTTCAGCAGATAGCTGTCAAAATTAAGTAAGACTGTATGTCAAGACTGAGGTGAGTGTCCAATAAACAACACAAAACAACATAACTAACAAAGAATTCTAGGCACAGAACTTGACTTGTACAAAGGCAAGTGTATGGAAGGTCATGATGTGGTTCAGAAACACTATAGTTTGCTGCATTGAAGAACTGACATGGAGGCAGGGACTGAGCTGGAACAACACCTGAAGCTAAGTATAAAGTTGTACAGAGCCTCAGGCAAGGAGGCAATGGAAACCCTTAGGCTGAGTAAAAGCTGGAGGGAGTGTGACTGCAAGTGACCATTAGAAAGGTCATACTGAAGCAGTGACAAGGCTGAAATTAGAGTGATGAACTTGAGCTCAGTGGGCCAGTTCTATAAGCCTGCCTTATCTCACAGTCTAGACCTGGAATTATGGAAGTGGCAGGGGCATGAAGAAACAAGTTTCTGAAGTCATGCCTAAATTAAAACCAAGAGGAATGAGTGACATTTGAACGTGGAGTGAAATGAAGAAAACTCAGATCTGACTCTTATGTTTCTACACTGTGTGACAGGTAGCTGATAGAATCATTAACAGAAAATACATAATTTTTAAGATAAAATAATAGAGGAGAAAAAAGAAGGTATTTTGGGGAGGGCTGGGGGTGTCACACTTTTGTTGCCATCTAACATTTTAATATCCCAAAAGAGACATCCAGAGGGCAGTTCCGCATATGGACTAGAGATCTGAGTTCTCATTACAGAGATATGGTTAAAACTGGGTGGTAGGGCGAATGAAGTCTCTGAAGAGTCAAAGTAGAGCCAGGTCCCTGGGAAGACCAGGGTGTGTGTCAGTGTTCATTTTTAATCTTTTATACCCAGCAGCGATTTAGCTCAATCTAAACTATCCTGATGCTTGTGTCTTCAGATTTTTTAACTCTCCTCTCCCCTCCCCACAACCAAGCACTCAGATGGGATATTCTGGCTCTTAACTTTCCCCTGGGCCACAGTGTACATTTACATTTAAATATGTTGTTGTCAGACACTCAGGACAACTAGACAATCTGGTGTAGCCTGGCCCATAGGATCCTAAGCCCCACTGGGTGAGGAGGGGAGAGGGGCAGAGGAAGCAAAGCCACCTGCAAAGGAGGATTAGAGATGTGAGAAAAGAACTGAAGATGAGATCTGTTGGCAAATGAGATGGGTCATATAATAGAGTCTCATTTCGTGAGTAAATATCACTCATCTTGCTTCTTTGACATGAAACTATAAATTTTCATCTTTTGATTGTTACTTGAGATGAGGAAAAAATATGACACTTTTTAAAAAACCTTTGAGACTACCTTTAAACCTATTCTTCAAAAACCATAATTCAAATTTTAACTAATCCTTCCAATAGTGGTCTATCTTATCACAAAATTTTAGGGCCTGAGTTTCCTCATGAGTATGATCAGAGCAACAAACGCTATTTTACAACACACATATATGTTTACTTTTTTGTTTTCACCTTTTTTCATGTCCAACTAACTTTAAAATACTACAAAATCTGAAGTTTTCACCAATCTCATAACTAGGTCTGAAGTACTCACTGCCTTAAAACATGTTGTGAATTATGTAGCATTGCATGTTTGCAAGATTACATCTATGATGCTGGGAGAGATACTGGGGAGTGGAGGGCACAAGTTTTGGTCTCACAAGGACTTTGGGTTGGTGTCCCTAGGACCAAAGGTCCCCAGTGGCATGCAGCACATGGAGATGCACTGATATCTTGTTTTGTGCAGTTGTTTATTGGTTGGGCTATTTAGACTTTATGAACTCTCTTATTCTTTCACTTAGGTTAGAAAATAGTAAAAACTATTAACAGGATATTTATTATGTTCTACACATTATAGTAAGCTCTTTGCACAGTGATATTACTTAGTCTTTATAACAAACTTATGAGTTATAATGCCACCCATCACCCAAGTTGAAGGGGAAAACACAAATTTCAAGACAGCTCAAAGTAACTGTTTCAAGGTCATTCTGCTAAAAAATGGCAGGGACAAGAAGGCCAGGCCTTTCTGACTCCGAGACTGGCACTCCCCTACCTCACAGTCCACCTGTCTTCATGCAGGATGCGGGAGGCATCTCTTCAAAGCATAAGGAGCTTTCAGAAACTGAATAGATAAAACGTAATCTCCTATTATTTCCAAAATCTCCAGTGGGCTTCATTGTACATGAACACAATCCTTTATTACATAGTGGAGACCATGTCTCTCAGTTAACTGTGACTCTTCATTTCTCAGTTGCTGCAGGTGACTTGCTGTACTGAGAAAGCTCCTTAATGCTCCAGGACGCTGTTCTTCCTATTCTCTTTAGCCTAATATTATTAGGAAAAGGACACTTAAAGTCTTCCAAATTAGATTTGATACCTGTCTACTCTGTTGAGTTCATGTGAAGCTTAAAGGAGCTTATGTGGTTAAGGTACATTTTCAATTGTACAACATCACACAAATGGAAAAATAATATGATTTTTATTTCCAAGACTGTCGTATGTCAGCACTTTTCATTATTCAATGTAAATTAATAAGATAGAAAAATGATGGCAAACTTGCTGAGTGTTAACAATGTATACTGTGTTAGGCTGAGAATTTATATGGATTATTTCAGAAAAATCCTATAAGATCTGTAGGATAAAAATCTCAACTTCACAGGTGGGAAAAACAGCTCTCAAGTGCTTAAAAATTTGACACAATCATCTGGATATGAAACTTGGAGTTCTGACTCAGAATGATATTTTTTAAGTTCTAGCCATCTTAGACCTTGTTTGTTATGTAATTTGTTTCACTTAGTAAACAGAAACAAAAAATTTTCAAGTCAGATTTTCTAGATTGCATTTTCAATGTGATATTTTAAATTTTCAATGTTAATCTACAATAATTAGTTTTTTTAGATTAGTTGACATATATATTGTGGATTTCTCTCCCTTTCTTCTTATGTCTAGACATCCATGAACACAGCCTATATTATTTGTGGCATAAATGGATAGTCAGCAAAAAGTCACTAATATCCTCTGACAGCCCAAGAGCTCTCAGACAGGTAATTGTCCTGAAGTGAAACATATATCTGAAATACATCACTCTGAAATAGAAAAAAATGTAACAGTAGGCAGAAATCTGGATTCAATTAGTGTGATGCTATGGACTGTTCTGGACAGATTAAATGCAATTAATACTTTGTTACCTGGACAACCTCTGTCCTTGTATCAGTAGTCTGCTGGTATATGATTCAGTGACTATTCTATCAGAGAAGTTTTTGACAGATAAGGCCATAATTTATATAGAAACATATTCTGTTTTTGATAATTTATTGTAATCATGTAGTGATTTCTTTATGCTTTAAACACTCATCTAACAGTTTAAAAACTACAAAATATTGAACATTTAAAATTTTTTACTGGCTCCATAACCAGTGTGGCCCATTTGATTAGGCATTGTCCTGCAGAAAAAAAGGTAGCTGGTTCAATCCCCAGTCAGGGTACATGCTTGGGCTGAAGGTTTGGTCACCAGGACACAAACAAAAAAGCAACTGATCAACATTTCTCTCTCACATCGATGCTTCTCTTCTACTCTTTCTCCCTCCCTTCTCTTCTCTCTAAAAATAAATAAATAAAATCTTAAAATATTCTTTAGTGGTTATGAGTGCTTCTGATCCATTCCAAACTTTAGAGCTAAGATCTTTGGACTAACATGTAGAGATACAATGAGGGTCAGTTGTTGAGTTCCATGCTTTGGGAGCAGATGTTGTCTGGGCAATCACATCAGAAGAGTAAAGCTTCTGTATCTTCTAGGATTGAAATCCTTTGTATACCTACCATTAGCTACAAATCCTCAGGGATATTTTTCTCTGAAGCTAAAAGTCCTGTCATTTTTTACCCTAGTGAGGAATAAAACTCATTGCCTCCACAAATAAAATTGTGATAAACAAGTACATCTAAGATTATACTTCAATAGTTGCTATACAAGCAAATAAAGTCAACATAACCTTTCCAATCTCAACCTAACCCAAACCAGCCTTTTGAAAATTTTCAGGGAGAAGAAGGTGCTAGGAGGGTCCCTATGTATGTAGTGGAGGAATGGCATTTTTGGAAGTGGCTGGCACAGGCATCAGCCCAGTATGTCACATTCTAGCCTCAGGATTGCATATCCAGGATCCAGCTTCTGTGCCTCTCCCACCAAAATTTCCAAGCCACTGCACAGCTCCGATCGTCATGATGTCTTGGTGTTTAAAATGACACCAAACTAATTTTTAAAATCTTAGGAGGTCTTAAATGTACATTATATCTTACATAAATGTACATTTAATCTTACACTAGAAATTACTGGACTTTTCAGGGGATATTTATGTTTGTTAATGATATTCAAAAATTGCCTGTGTAACTATGAGATTTCCAGGCATTGTTCTGTTTACCTGGCTGACCCATCAGATATTTTAGGCACTTTCACAGCCATCTACCTAGTTTGTGAACAAATGGTACTCTACTAAGAACTTGTGTGTGTGTTTGTTGTGTGCGTATGTGTTAGAGAGAAGAGAGAGTAAATATCATACTGGGAGAAACTCTTTACAGATGACTTCTTATGAAGCTAAGAGTGCTCCCAATTGAACTCTTTGGCATCCGTATTAATATTGTGCCCTATGAACTTTCCATCTTATACCCACCCTATATGGCATAGTATCTGTCCAGGTTTTGTTGTTGTTTTCATGAGCCAGGCTAAGCCAATGCTGCCTTTGGGCCTGGGCAAGGCTGAGTCTGCTGGCATAAGAATTGCTGGAGATGGTACAGTTCAGGAAGGAAGAGCCCACCCTGGTACTCAGGCTGACAAGAAGGTGTTGGCCCTGCACCTCTCCCAGTCTTTTCTCTTCAATTGCTGCACATACCTCAGGATTACCAAATAACCAAGAGTGACTCATTTTTGATATGCTTCTTTTTTTGGGGCTCCAATTATCAGCATTATTTATCAAGGGATATGTCTAGGTCAAGTTAGAGTTCAAGAAGGATCTTGCATGTGCTTTTTATGTACCCATGCATACAGGATCACCTTGAACTGCTGCAGGCATTCTCCAGCCATTACTGTTAACAGATGCTGTGATAATAATTCTTGAAACTTGCTTGAGGAGTGCTCCTTTGAATGATCTCATTCATGATGAAGGCCATAAATTCTGAGGAATGTTAGGCAAATTCCTGACCTGTCTGTGACTATGGGAACTAACTGCTGTTCTCAGGTAGGGCCCTAAAGTTCAAAGAAAAGGAGTACTAAAGGTTTTGTTTTTTATTTGCATGACTTAAAGCTGAGCCAACCAACTGTGCTTACTGAGGTTCAAAATGAGGTCTAAACAATCTTTTCAATCTTAGGCTGCTAGTCTGCTTGGTGACACCCTGTTAATTCCACTTTGGGTCAATACCAGAAATAATTGTCATACTGCCTGAGGGGAAGTTTGTAGCTCTTATGGAATAAAGAAAGACATAAGGATGGGAGGGGATACTGAAACTGATTTAACACAGGTTAATTTTCCAGAAAGAGAAAGAGATTGATGGAAAAATCAGAATGAAGAGAAACAAAGAGATGAAAAACCTGATTTATGCAGCCTCTGGCATCGCCTGATGCTCACATACAAGCTTACTTATCTCCATGGACTTGTAGCTGCTTTCCTCTCCTCTGGTATATACCTTGAATGCCAAGTAGCATTCTTGAACTTTCACCTGTTTGTCTTTCTCTAATCCCCAAACCGACTAATTTCTTTAAATTCAGGTATCATGGGAATCTATATTCTCTCCTTGCCATTCAAAAATTATTAAGATTATACATAAGGCAAATGACTTATGTTACAGCAATTATTGAGGAAAGCAATATTCTGTGTCAAAACAGATTATAGAAAAATAAGTTAATTTCCTTAAACAGGAAATAGAAATTGTTTCAGCACATCCAACGACTTTCCTTTTTCTTCTCTTGACATATTACCAACAGATAGGACTGGCAAATTACTTAAGACCCTAACTAAAATAAACAGATTTTTAGCTGTATTTTTGAAAAATCTGCTGTATTGTTAAGTACTATATTTTAAAACCCTCAGAGTCAGGTCCTATAGGTTAAATATGCAGCTTTCCATAGTTTTGACTATATTCTCAAAAGGTTTCTGTTATCACTCCCACAAAAAACATTCGAAGTGTATGGAGAAATGTAAGTTTCAACTGCATCTAACTGAATCACTTCACATAATTCTGTCATTAAAAGCTTGTGCTAAACATTCCATGATTCCATATACCAGAAGTATATTTAGCACATGCTATGATAAGCCGTTGCCAGCATGTGCCAACCCTACAGGAATAGGAAAAGACCGGATATGTGACAGAGACATTACAATCAATGAACTAACTCATCAAAAGAATACAGTGGGGAAGTTGTTAACTATAAATCAAGGCACAGCATGATGATGTATCAAAGAAAGGCTTCAAAGTCAGAGGAGGAAACATCTTTGTGTCCCAGTGACTGTGAAACCTGGACCTTTAGTTGTTGTCGCTGTGTAGCTAATGTTAATTTACCATGTGCAGTGGGCCAGTCTCTTAAAGAAATATCTCATTTACATCTCTATGCAATTTGTTTACTTTTTATGCTCATTTTACAGACAAGAAAACTGAGACCTCAAGAAGTTTTGTGACTTTTTTAAAGCTGACCAGTAGAATGAGTAGCTGATCCACACCTCCCCCTCTGGCCTGCACTAAGCAAAATGTCTGTCTCCTTTCTGCTCTTGCTGTGACAAAGTGACTTGTACAATAAGCACTTGAAAAATTACATATTTTTCCCCTGGTTCTCATTATCTGTTTAAGTCACTTACATTATTTTGGAAAGTACCTAGTTGCTCCAAATAACTTACCCAAAGGTATAGAAACTCCACCCTGTGTCTGTGGGTCAGTCTGGGTCATTGATGTCTAGGGATCACATTTACTTGGCTGTTTCTCTTTGCTGGTTTTCCATGTTTTAATATAGAATTTGAGAAATGAGGTAAATTTTAATGATAACAAAAATCAAATACATTTTGTAAAGTATGTAGATAATTTAATAGTATTCAAAATGTCTAGATAATTTAAATGTTATGAAATATATGGACATCTTAAGTATTATGAAAATTATCTAGATAACCAATATATTTCTGTACTGTACTAAACTCTCTGTATTTTACATCATTAGTGAAATGAGTGTTACCTGTGCAGTGTTTTCTCAAACAATCAGGAAAGTTCAGGCTATCTAAATTAGGTTATTAGGTACTAGTCTGAGGTCTGAATAAGTGGGGTTGCCATGGACACTGTAGTACTCCTGATGGGACCACAGGGGAAACTTACCTTGAGTATTTTTATGAAGGTCAGATAAGATAATAGATAAGAAATGGCTTGAGGGGTGCTAAGAACTATCAAAATATTAGTCCCCATCATCCACCTTAGCAAAATGTCATATTTTATATGTTATTATACTGTCCCCCTCCTAAATCACAACCATTGAATAACATGTTCCCAAAGAATGCTCATCATGCCTCCTGATGGTGCTAGCTGCCCTGGATACATAACGAACTAGATATGTCTGTCAGCCTTTTGTGCACTTGGATTTTTGGTAATGTGCCAATCTTAATGAAGTTGTCTTGCTGTTTTCTAAAAACCTTTGGACACCTCAGGGCATAATGACTGAGCTAGGGTGTGTGGTAATAATAAAATGTGGCATGAGTGGGGTAGCTGAGGCTTGAGTTAAGTTTGACATGACCTGATAAAATTTCCTGATGCATAATCCCCTTCTGCTCCTTTTAGACAAGAAGTAGTAATGGGAGGCTGTGGGCCTTTTGGCATTCACTCTGAAGAATTACACTTCTACAAAACAACATTAATTTGTATTTCATGACTCACATTGAATAAAAACAAGTTTGTGTTCAAGAATCATGCATTGCCAATTAATTAATTGCCTTTGTAAATAGAGGGGATTATTGGTTAGTCACACACACTTTTTTTCCCCAGAATGAATGCAGGTGTGTCACTCTGGTTCAGTGTATAATCGTTCATGTCTGAATTGGCCTGCTCTGCTTCTGCTGTTTCTATTCTCTGCATTACTCTGGGTCTAAATACTTAACTGTCCAAGTGTGTTATTATAAAACAAGATTATCCATAAGTATTTCAAAAGTGATTTAGTTAGCATCTATGTATAGCTTGAAAAGAACTAAGTCAACTACCTTTATTTCATAACACGGGAGGAGAGACACTGAGAGGTTAAGAGAGTCACTAAGGTCAGAAATTTGTGACGTCAAATGAGGTTGGAAGCTTAGGGCATTGTGAGTCAAAAGAAAATACATTTATGACTCTGATTTATTACACATGATAAACCCAAATGTATAAGAAGCAAAGTTTCGATTTTTGAAAAGGTAATTTTGTGACATTTTTGAATATTTAATACATGCAAATAAAAATCTTACCAAATTCAAATTTATGTCAAAATGATTTAACCTAACTCAAGATTTTAGAATTAATTAAAAGATACACTTCTATTTATCTTTAACTATAATTGATTTTTGAAATTCCTCAAAAGTGTTTTATAAACAATAAAAAGTGTTTTATTGTTTATTTAACAATAAAATAATTTACCATTATACCACTTTCAAAGTGGGTAAATTATTCTGTTTTAGGACATTACTAAAAATATTTTTTGAGATGGACAGCAGAAGCAAGAGGAAAGATCAATTATGATGTTTATCAGGAGAAAATATTAAAGATTTGGAACATTTCTTTTAAATATACATTAAGATATTTATACAGAAATATAATTTTGATGCCAATGATTCTTGGCTACAGTTTTGGTAAATTATAGTACCTTATTTCAAAAACAAGGCATTAAAATAATTTTTAAATATAATTCAGTTTAATTCTATTTTGCCTAAAAAAAATAAGTACACAGCACATGACCTCTCTGAGCTGATGGAGTGGGTGGCTGGCAGTGGCATGTCCTCCAAACCAGCAGAACCCAGAGGAACTCTCCATTCCAAATAGGCTAGAGATTATTTCTTATTCTAAAAAAAGTTTTCTAAATAATTATTTTGAAAGAATTTGATTAATGCCAAAAACGTCTTTCAAAATAAGTGATCAGCTTTTGGGCAATCCACATTAATTTTATATCACATGCCTAAAGGGGAGACAGTATGTGAAAGCTACAACTGGAAATGCAGGCCATTAATGGATTGATTTGTGTCCTCCAAAGAGACATATTGGAGTCCTAACCCCCAGTAGATGTAAATATGACCTTATTTGGAAATAGAGTCTTAGTAGATGTAATCAAGTTAAGATTGGGGGGACTTAATCCAATATGATTGCTCTTATTAGAAGAGAAGAGAACAGACACATAGGGAAAAAGCCATGTGATAATAGAGGCAAATATCGGAATGATATATTTACAAGTCAAGAAATGCCAAAGATTGCAGGCCATGACCAGAATCTAGGAAGCAGCAAAAAATGATTCCATGCAGAGTCTCAGAGGAACCATGGTATGCTGATGTCTTGACTTTGCATTTCTATCCTCCATAATTGAAGGAAGATAAATTTCTGTTTCTTTAAGCCATGCACTTTGTGGTAGTTTGTTGTAACAGCTTTAGGAAACCAAGACAGATTTTGAATATATATATACTATGAGGTCTGTACATAAAGTATGAAGCCATGCAATATGAAAAACAGAGACATTTATTGAAGAAGATATAAGATAGAACAAACATTGGACGTAAGATAATGATGCCTCAGTCCTGTTCAAAGTATGCACTTTGGGACCTCAACACAGTTTTCCCAGAGTCTCTTCCACTGTTCAAAACACTCTGCAACATCTTTTGTTGGAATTGTTATCAGCTATCCTGTCACATTTTCCTG
This sequence comes from Artibeus jamaicensis, assembly GCF_021234435.1. Taxonomy (NCBI): domain Eukaryota; kingdom Metazoa; phylum Chordata; class Mammalia; order Chiroptera; family Phyllostomidae; genus Artibeus; species Artibeus jamaicensis. The sequence goes on from NW_026521887.1 coordinate 3,832,176, forward strand.
AATCTTATCAATGGTCTAAAATCTGTTCCCTTTCCAAGCTGAATTTAGTTTTGGGAAAAGCCAAAATTTAGTTTTGGGAAAAGCCAGATTATGGTTCATTGGTTATAGTTTGAATCAAGTCATTAGCAACTGCAATATTATGTTTCTTCTGTTCTGGTAGCAGAAGCCATGGGATAAATTTTGCCATGACATGCTTCATGCCAAGATATGGCTGCAAAATATCAGACACAGTAGTTTTTGGAATCCCCAGATCAGCTTTTAGTTCTTGCACTGTCAGTTGCTGACCTCTGTTGATTGCAGCCAATACACATTCAACAGTCCTAGGTATTCTGTTTGTTTCATGCATTCCAGAACATGGATCACTTTCAACAGATTCTTGACCATCTTTGAAGCATTTGTGCAACAGTTATGTGTAGTGCACTGCATTGCATAATCCCTGAAAGCTATTTTGAATCATCTGGATAGTTTTCCCATGAGAATGTTCAAACTGAATGTGAAATTTAATGCAGATTTGATGCTCTACTCATTCAGTCGCTTATGTGGTGGCCTATCAGTATACATGCTCACTCGATGGCTTCTACAGCCCCCACTGACTAGTACAGTGAAGTCATCATTGTTCATGCATGAAACATTCCAGTCCACTCTCCTTGGCTGCCAGGTTAAATTGATGTCATGCAAACCCTTCTCATTACATCAACAATGGCTGGACTTTTTCCAGACAGACCTCATGTATATACACACACACATATTCATTCAATCAATATAATAGCCACCTCAGGATACAGAAAGATTATTAATTCATATAACCATAGCAACAAACTAAAAGATTCACTTGAAGATCTTCTATTTCAGTAGAATTCTTTTTTTGAATTTCACTTTTTGTCTTTTTTAAAATAATTATATTTAGTTATTTTTCAAGTACAGTTTTTTGTCTATTTCTCCCATCCCAGCCCCCCACCCTGTGCTCCCACCTCCCTCCCATTTCTACCCCCCTTAGTTCTCATCCCTGTGTCCTTCATATTTGTTCCTCCAAATCCCTCCCCTTTTCCCCCCTTAAAGAACAAACATTGGACGTAAGATAATGATGCCTCAGTCCTGTTCAAAGTATGCACTTTGGGACCTCAACACAGTTTTCCCAGAAATTCCCTTCCCTCAGTAGAATTCTTAATATTGTGTTCAATTCATTAAATGTTTCTTTTTTGAAGTTGTTAGCTATTTCTTGATCTCTAATCTTAAGGTTAATTCTAAATGTTAAGGCTTCAATATTCCAAATTTAAAATTTCTGCCATTTGCTGTGATACTCCTAAAGTGGGTCATTTGTCTCTACACAGTATTTTATTCATGAAACACTCAATATTATCTGGTGTACAGGATGCTTACATCATCTGTAATTATTTGCTAATGTAGATATTCTATTTTCTCATTGAACTAATTTAACAAAAAACTGTGTCATCAGCATTATATTGTTATAGATTAAGTTGTGTTCCATAAAGAAATAGACCGAAGTTGTGATCCTCAGTATTTCTGACTGTGACCTTATTTGTAAATAGGGTTTTGGCACATGTAATCAAGACAAAACAAGATTATTAAGGTGGGCACTAATCCAAAATGATGTGCATCTTTATAAAAAAGAGAAGTCAGAGGCACCCAGAGGAAGGATGTCGAATGGAAATGGAGGCAGAAAGAGATTGGTGTGATATAGCTGCTAACCAACCAATACCAAGAATTACTGCTGACCACCCAAAGCTTAAACAAAAGCATGGGGCAGACTCTCTCTTAGAGCCTTCCACAGAATATGGCTCTGCCAACATCTTTATTTCAGACTTCTAGCCTCCCAAATTGTGAGAGAATATATTTCTCCTGTCTTAAGGCACCTAGCTTATGGTTCTTTAAATGTCAGCCTTAGGAAACTAATACACATATAAAGTATAAAAAGTCTTTGGCTGTAACTGTTTTATTAAAAATACAAGTAAGTTATGAAGGCATTTGACCTTTCTATTTCCAGAGGCATGATCATAAACATTAATTTTCTAGACAATCCAGAAAATGCCATTTTTGAGTGGCTAGTTCATAGAACAATAATCTTTGACTTATTTATACAAACTAAAGAGTATGAGGTTTTAGAGAATTTTATGGGTCACAGATGAGAAGCAAATTTACATTAAATCTTTGATCCTGTATGCACATGAAAAAAAGTAAGCAAATTACTCACAAATTTTATGCTCATTTTCTTAAAAAACACTTTGAATAATATTATTTACATGAAAAAATTATGGACACAAAAAGCAAAACAAATTTTCCAAATCGATTCAATATTATTCTTAAAGAAAAACATTATTTTTTGAATACTTGTTTCTTAATTCTGTTCCAGTTGGATGTTTATTTCTTCCTTTTGTTCCAGATCATTCATTTGAGTCTTTCCTGTCACTGTTGGTTCCTTGAATATTTTGCTCTATTTCATTTTGGGTATTCTTCATTTGTTCTTTCATTTTGTGACCAAGCTCAATTAGTTCTGTGAGTATTTTGATTACCAGTGTTTTGAACTCTCCTTCAGATAGATTAGCTATCTTTTTGTCACTTACCTCTTTCTGGAGTTTTGCTCCATTCTTTCACTGGGGCCATATTTCTTTGTCTCAGTGCCCCTGTTAAGTTATAAGGGGGATGGGCCTTAGGAATTCACCAAGGCAGGGTGACCCTCTTTGCTGCATTATGGTGCTGTCCATGGGTGAGGGGTCAGAGAGGGAACAATGCAGCTTCCTTGCTCAGCTCTAGCCCCACTTTCCAGCAAACAAGAATTCAAAAAAATGAAGAGAGGTTTAGTAACTTCTGGGACAACTTTAGACATTCCAATATCCAAATTATAGGGGTGCTAGAAGGAGAAGAACAAGAGCAAGAAATTGAAAACTTATTTGAACAAATAATTAAGAAAAACCTCCCTAGACTGGTGAAGGAAATAGACCTCCAGGAAGTTCAGGAAGCCGAGAGATTCCCAAAGAATTTGGACCCAAAGAGGAACACACCAAGGCACATCATCATTAAGTTACCTAAAGTTAAAGATAAAGAGAAAATCTTAATAGCAGAAAGAGTAAAGGAAAGAGTTACCTACAAAGGAGTTCCCATAAGACTATCAGCTGATTTCCTAAAAGAAACTTTACAGGCAAGAAGGGGCTAGAAAGAAATATTTGAAGTACTGAAAAGCAAGGACTTACATCTGAGATTACTCTACCCAGCAAAGCTATCATTTTAGCATAGAAGAGCAGATAAAGTGCTTCCCAGACTAGGTCAAGTTAAAGGAGTTCATCATCACCAAGCCCTTATTGTATGAAATGTTAGAGGGACTCATCTAAGAAATTGAAGATCAAAATTATGAACAATAAAATGACAACAAATTCACAACTAATAACTGAACCTCCTAAAAAAGAAAAAAACAATGGAAACAAAAACTAAGCAAACAACTAGAATAGGAACAGAATCAGAGAAATGGATATCACATGGAGAGTTTTCAGCTGGAAGGGAGAGGGGAGGAATGGGGGAGAAAGGCACAGGAAATAAGAAGCATAAGTGGTAGGCATAAAATAAATGGAGAGAGATTAAGAATGGTCTAGGAAACCGAGAATTCAAAGAACTTATATGTACAACACATGGACATGAACTAAGGTGGGGAATGCTGGAGAACTGAGCGGTTCAGGGCAGAGGGGGATTAAAAGGAAAAATTGGGAAAACTATAATAGCATAATCAATACAATATACTTTAATAAATAAATCAATTCGGTACCAAAAGAAAACCATTAAATGTAAATAACTGTGCCAGTGAACATGTTTCCATATTGCCAAATTGCTTGTTATAGCTCAGGTCTTCCAACAAAGTAATCTTTTCCTCCTGGACGGCTTTGTCCTGTGGCATGTGGCCAACAAACATCTCTTTGACATGCCTTCCTACCTTCTAGAATATGCCTTTTTGGTTCATTTGCATAGTCTATTGAAGAACCCCAAAGGGTTCTGAATTTAAAAAAAATTGTAACTGAAGTCTTCCCATTCATTAAAAACAATGAATGGCTATACCTAGTGCTCCCTCTTGGTCATGAGTTCCACTAAGGGGAATGAATAGGATATTTGCTTTTATCTTCATTACTCAGGACTACACTGGGCACATAGTTTATAGTGAGATTAAAGTTATATCAAATAAATGTATCCATTCTAATATCTACAGGTCAGTGAAGGTTGCTGAGAGATTAAAAAAAAGGGCTACTTCTTCTTCCTTTTTTTTTCTTATGCCTTTCTTCCTTCTTTCCTTCCTTCCTTCCTTCCTTCCTTCCTTCCTTCCTTCCTTCCTTCCTTCCTTCCTTCCTTCCCTAATTACCTACTTTCTTTTTCAGTCACAATTGCCACGATATTTGCTGAGGTCTGAGAGTTAGTATTATTCAATGAATTTTTGTCTATTAATATTTCTAAAAAACTTAGTAGAGGGTACAGTGCACTACCTCAGTTCTATACAGAAAATGTGATCATAATTTATATATTAAAAAATAGCAGAAACTTTTGTTAGTAAGTTTAGATCGACTTATTAAGGATTCCTAAATTTGTTACTTGTGTGGATTATAGCAAAGTAAAAAGAGCCTGTGTTTATTTTATAAATGAAATCATGTTGTTGGGTAATATAAAACATCCAATATTGGTATTTTATCATTGTTTTTTTAAATTTCTTTTTCCCCTTTTTAAATATTTATTTATTTATTTAAATTTTTTTAATTTAATTATTTTTCAAGTACAGTATTTTATATTTTACTCCCATCCCAGCCCATCCCCTTGTGCTCCCCACCTCCCTCCCACTTCCACCCACCTTAGTTGTTGTCCATGTGTCCTTTATACTAGTTCCTGTAAATCCTTCCCCCTTTTTCCCTGAAATTCCCTCCCCTCTCCCCTCTGGTCGCTGTCCCCCTGTTCTCGATTTCAGTGTCATTGTTTTTATTTTGCTCACTTATTTGTTTTATTGTTTAGCTTCGTGTTAAAGGTGAGATCATATGGTGTTTGTCAATGCCTGGCTTATTTCACTCAGCATAATGCTTTCCAATATCATTGTTCTTTAGTAAAGAATTACTATTTTACTTTTAACTTAGGTTTTTTTTGCTTTTTAAAAATATATTTTATTGATTATGCTATTACAGTTGTCCCATTTATCCCCTTCATTCTCCTCCACCCTGCACATCCTCTCCTACCCACTTTTCCCCCTTTAGTTTATTTCTATGTGTCTTAAGTTCTTCCGCTTTTATATTTCCCATACTATTCCTACCCTCCCCTATTTTCTACCTACTCTCTATGCTATTTATTCTCTGTACCTTTTCCCCTCTTTCCTCTTCCCACTCCCCTGTTGCTATCCCTCCATGTGATCTCCATTTCTGTGGTTCTGTTCCTGTTCTAGTTGTTGCCTTAGTTTGTTTTTGTGTCCGGTGTGGCTGTTAACAATTGTGAGTTTGTTGTCATTTTACTATGCGTATATTTTATCTTCTTTTCCTTAGATAAGTCCCTTTAACATTTCATACAATAAGGGCTTGGGTGATGATGAACTCCTTTAACTTGACCTTATCTGTGAAGCACTTTATCTGCCCTTCCATTCTAAATGAAAGCTTTGCTGGATACAGCAATTTTGGAAGTAGGTCCTTGTCTTTCATGACTTGGAATACTTCTTTCTAGCCCCTTCTTGCCTGTAGGTCTCTTTTGAGAAATCAGCTGACAGTCTGATGGGAACTCCTTTGTAGGTGACTGTCCCCTTAGCTCTTGCTGCTTCTAGGATTTTCTCCTTAATTTTTATCTTGGGTAATGAAATTATGATGTGCACAGTTCAAATCGCAGGTGATCAGGATGCTCACAGAATTGATTCAATTTGGTCACAAATTAGATGAACAAATGAAGGCTAATCTAAGTGAAATGAAGGGAAATGCACAGGGAACCAATAGTGATGGGAAGAAAACTGGGACTCAAATCAATGGAGTGGACCAGAAGGAAGAAAGAAACAACCAAACAGAAAAGAATGAAGAAACAAGAAATCAAAAAATTGAGGAGAGGGTTAGCTTAGCTTAGGAACCTCCAAGACATCTTTAAATGTTCCAACATCCGAATTATAGGGGTACCAGAAGGGGAAGAGGAAGAGCAACAAGTGGAAAACCTATTTGACCAAATAATAAAGGAGAACTTCCCCAGTCTGGCAAAGAAAATGGACCTCCAGGAAGTCCAGGAAGATCAGAGAGTCCCAAAGAATTTGGACCTGAGAAGGTACTTTTAACTTATTTTTATTAGAATTTTTCCTATGTAAAAAGTATGTTATTAAAAAATAAAATATTCAGTGTTCATGAGTGTCCCACAGGTCACATGTGGCTCAGAATGGATGCAGCCCAACACAAAACTGTAAATTTACTTAAAACATTTTTTAGATTGTTTTTGTGATTACATGTTGCAATGTTTAATATGTGGCCCAGAGACACCAAAATGTTGGATACTCCTGGAAAGTGTAGGCACAAAATGGCCATTTTTGTTTCTCAGCAAGGTAATTAGAATCTGCTTCTAGTTTCTCAAAAGGCAATTAACTTATTTGTTTTGCTACATAAAGAGATTACCTTAAGAATCTCTCTTAACAAGAACAAAATAATGCATCTTTGTGGTTAAGAGTATATACACTAAATTCTAAAATGTGACAAGATATTCATCAAAGAATAAGCATTTCTCCATGCCAAAGATTAATGACAGATATGGAAGAAAAATTCATTTTTTCTTTTTTAAAGTGCAAGCAATTTATGTAATTGTCTCATTTCTATCATCTGTCTGTCTGTCTATCTCTGTCTCTGTCTCTATCATATCTCTCACTCATTTTAGGTTTTCATTACATTACCCTTTTCATGTGTGCTATCAACATCTGAGCCTTTGTGTGTGGAGGGAAAAAATCTCTAAAATTTTTGAGTTGAGCATAATTTATGAGAGATTAGAATGATTAAAAATGAATTAATTTTTCTGTACATTTATAGAGTACACCAATAGTTGAGGTCAGCATGAGGATAAAGGCAAGCAAGAAAGACATAAAGGATGATATAGAAACAGTTTAGAAAACAAACAAATCAGTAAGTCAAGGGGGTGTTAGAAGTGAGATGAAAATATGCTTTTCCTATTTGCAACATTGATTGATTGGTGAAGTTTACTCAAGAAAAGGAGGACTAGTTTCTGTGTGTGCTTAATGAAAGAAGATTCTGAAATGGGCCACAAAGGTCTACCATGCATGGACATGACAAGAAGTTTTGATATGTTTTCTGTACTTTTATGACCCTGTATTAGTGTTAAGATTGACAAACATGGCTCATAATGTGCTGTGGGATATAAAAATGAAAGGTTCAGGGAGTTTGAACTCAGTGATGAATCTGAAGACATCCTGTTCCAAGGAATTCAGTGTGAGTTTAGGCAACTGCACTATTAGTTTAGGTAAAGTTAAAACCAAGATTAGAACAGACAATTTATATTTTGAATAAGAAAGAAGGAAAGAAAAGAAAGTCACCTTTATTAAATGACTTTTATGTACAAGGTCTGATTAGAAAAAAACCCTTCCATTGTTAATGTAACAAGAATGATTCTCATGACATCGATGTAATCTGGCAGCCAAGAAGAGTGAATTGGAATGCACATGGGTGAACAATGAAGACTTCACTGCCCCCACAGCCAGTGGGGGCAGTAGAAGCCATTGAGTGAGCATATGTAGTATGTGGCTGTCACATTCAAAATGACTGAGCAACTAGAGCAATGAATCTGCATCAAATTTCACATTAAGTTTGAACATTCCTCTGTGGAAAACATTCAGATGATTAAGAAGGCTGCAGCTATGGACAACTGGTGATCAACAGTTACATCACAACAATATGCCCTGTTCATGTATCACATCTCATGCAGAGGTTTTTGGTGAAACATTAAATTAACCAGATGGCTCAGTCCCCCTACAGCCCAGATTTGGCACTCTTCAACTTCTGGCTTTCCTGAAAACCTTTGAAAGGGAAGAGATTTCAGACCATTGAGGAGATTCAGGAAAATATGACAGAGCAGCTGATGGCAATTGGAACAACCGTGTGAGGTCCCAAGGTGCCTACTCTGAATAGGACTAAGGCATCATTGTCCTATGTACAATTTTTCTTGTATATTTAATAAATGCCTCTTTTTCATAGTACATGGATGGATACTTTCTGGACATATCTTGTTTGTAGGAGAAAGTACACTAGTGCTCACTTTTAAAAACAAAGTTGACATTTATTAATTTACAGATGAAGGCATTGAGGGTCCAAGAGATTAGAAAATTTCTTCAGTATCATGTAACAATCTAGGTTGACACAACTCCAGAGCCATTCTTTCTTCTGGACTATTCTTAACTTTTAGTTTTCACTTATTTTTTCTCTTTCTCTTTTATAATAATATATTTTATTGATTATGCTATTACAGTTTTCACAAGATGTGACAGATTACCCTGTGACTCTCTTATCTGAATGCCTGTTACATTAAAATCCTACCTGTAAATCCACCTCTTTCTCATCTACTCAAGAAAATATATTTTAACACATATAAATAATAACACCATTTTAAAAAGGTCATCTGTTCTAATAAAAATTTCAACTACCATTTGTTGAGTTCTTACTCTGGGCCATACAAGGAACAAAATGTGTTATATGTATTGCCTCTTTTAATATTGCACTAGGCCAGTGAGGGAGCAAAAGTTGGATTAGAAGTTAAGAAGAGGCAACATAAAGTTTTGACTCTATATTTCTAATCCTAGAGTCATGCTCTCTACCACTGCTCAATAATGCTAAATATAGGGTATTTTTTAAAGGTTTTTATTTATTTATTTATCTTTAGAGAGGAAAGGAAGGAGAGAGGGAGAGAAATATCAATGCATGGTTGCCTCTCATGCATCCCCTGCTGGGAACTGGCCTGCAGGGGACCAGCCTGCAACCCAGGCATGTGCCCTGACTGGGAATCGAACCATGACTGTCTGGTTCGCAGGCCTGTGCTCAATCCACTGAGCTTAATATAGGGTATTTTTATATAAATCTTTATACAAACAGTGGCCTGGAACTTTATATGTACTTAGTAAATATTTGGTACATACACAAGTAATACAATTTCTGAAAAGAGATAAGCCACTCTCAATATTTGATTTTGTAACTGTTAATGGTAATAAAAATGTTTGCAAATAGTTCTTACAATTAATGCCAATGCACACATATTTTTCAAAATGGTATATGAGAAATTTTACCATTGTAAGTTTGTCTTATTTTATGATAAATGGCTGCAATTTTTCTTCAAGAAAAACAAACAGAGAAAGCAGGTGAGATGGTGAGAAGATATCATTGAGAATTATGTATCTTGTTCATACAGATTACATATTAAATCTGATAGAATTCTGGCTGTTTGAAAGTAATGGAACACATGAGATGTGGTGTTTTTGGTTTGAAAGAACTCATTTTCTAGTTTGAGAGTGAAGGATAAATAAGCAAAGTGTTTCATTGTATTCTAAGAAGCAGTTGCAAATTACCATGGGGACCCAAAGGGGTCTAATGCCACCTGAGGAGACGTGGTGACACAAGTAACAATTAGAGGAGAAATTGAGGTGAAAACCTAACTTATGAAGAAGATTGCCAGGCTTATCTAATAAAAATGCTGCCCTGGCTGGTATGGCTTAGTGGATTGAGTGCTGGCCTGTGAACCGAAGGGTCATAGGTCTGATTCCCAGTCAGAAAATGTGCCTGGGTTACTGGCCGGGTCCCCAGTTGGGGACATCATAAATAGAAGCAACTGATCAATATATCTTTTGCACATTGATGTTCTTCTCTCTCTTTCTCCTCCCTTTGCCTCTCTCTAAAAATAAACAAATAAAATGCTTTAAAAATGTAGGATTTCCACTAAAATTTGCAAGTAATATAAACAAATAATAATTTCTTGTTGGTATAAGTATGTCCCAAATATTCTATAAGACATACTTAATGTAAAAGAATAAGAATCCGTTGTTATCTGAAGCTTAAATTTAGTTGGCATCCTGTACTTTATCTAACATCCCTATCTATGGGTAAACTAGAAGAAAGTTAAATTGACTAATAGGACTGGCAGTGATTTTCATATGTAATTTATACAGTAATGTCTTCTCCTTTAATACATATTTTTAAATTACTATGTGTGTTTTACAGCAAGTGACTGGTACAAGTTTGTAGATATGTGAAGGAGGGCTGTATAAACTATATTCTCAATTGAGAAATAAGGTTGACAAGACACCTAAAATAATAAAACTTTTCCTCAGCTGAAAACAAAAGATCTGATTTACAAAGATATTATTGCATATTATAACTTAAATAAAGTATTGTGGAGAGTTAAAACTAAGTGAATTCCATATCTACTTGTGGCCCAGAGAATGATTCTATGAAATTAAAAAGCAGTAAGACAAGGGGATAGTGACCAGAGGGGAGAAGGAAGGGAAGTTAAGGGGAAAAAGGGGGAGGGATTTGGAGGAACAAATAGGAAGGACACAGGGACGAGAACTAAGGGGGGTGGAAATGGGAGGGAGGTAGGGAGCAAGGGGCGGGGGAGGCTGGGATGGGAAAAGTAGACGAAAAAACTGTACTTGGAAAATAACTAAATAAAATTAATTATAAAAAAGAAAAACATCAAATATAGTTTGCAATCTCCCTTAAAAAAAAAAGCAGTAAGAGATACAATTTCTTGCTCACTTTTAAGAATATTGACCAAATGCCTCTTAGAATAGACCTAAGTTCATAATTTTCTCTGTAAAACTTTATATTTTCTTGTGTTTCACTAATATCTTTTATAGGTAGAGTAATGACGTAGTTAGTAAGGGTTAAGGTCACAGCTTGATTCTTTGGCTGAGCAAAGAACAGAACTCATAACTTTAGGTTTTAATCCCTGTCTTGCTCACAGAGCCCTGCTGTCTGCCTTAACTCAGCTTTAAAATGCATATCCCTGACAATCGAAAACATTAACACCATCCATGTCTAAACACACAAAAGCCTATGCCTTGAATGCTATATAAGTAATGTAAATAAGTCACAAATTTAAACATAATACTCTGCCAAAATGCACCTTGGCAAACTCTTTGAGCACTTACTTGTCCTAGAAAGATGCAAATTGACCTTTTATAAGACAATACACCAATACCGTTTAGGAGAGGGAGAAAAAATTTTTTTAACTTCTAGGTACTTCTGTTAGTCTAATAATAAAGTTAACATGAGACAGTTAAGAAGAGAAATAATTAACTTTAATTACATATGTGCATATGGCAACTTCATCTTTGTGAGACATTTGAAAACATTCAGTGAAAATGATGTATGACATACTGAGCTAAAGATAAGGTAAAACACCTGAGGCTTCAGAGAGGGGGAAAGTTATTGCAGCATGGTAAGAAAGTCATATATTTAATAATTAGATATTTGCCCTGCTATATAGATACGTCACAAAAATTCATTTTTGGCAATAGCCCTTATTATGGGCAAGGCCCTCGATTTAGATTTTTCTGAGTAGTTAAGGGAGGGGCAGAATGTTTTCCTGAGCCCACAGGTCCTTGATTGCCTTCAGCTTAAAATAATTCACATGCCAAAGTACCTACCACATCTTGGGGAAGTTTGTTTTGAAACAATTCAACTTATAGACAAAAATTAAAGAAGGTAGAGCTGGAATTTCTGTAATACTGTACTGAAAGGTAAATATTTACTTAGTAAATTGACATTTTTAATACTATTTACATATGAACTCTTCTTTAAAAAGGAACTTTAAGTTGAATGGGCTAATATGAAAAAACCTTAGAAACATTTATGCTATTATGTACTTTTCTTAGACGTATGTTCCTCTTGCTAAGTCAATTCCTTATTCTTACTCCAGAACTTGCAAGAGAAATATGTGTGTAAATACTGAGTGAGCATGACTCTTAAAACCTCTTTAAAATATGTATAACCTCATTTTCTTCTCCAGCAAATAAATTGCATAATGCAACCAAAATTTGTTTTTTAAAAATTAAAACAATTTATGGTGTTTTATTCTATACAGGTACCCTGAATTTATAATCTGTTAGTCTATTTTTTCTGCAGTAAAAAGTTTACCATTATTCTCAAATGTACTTGCCCCTGTCTATTCCAGGTTGGGGTCGGGGAATAGATTATCTATGTATCTGACCCATTTCTCAGTAGGATCTTTCACATGAGGAAAACACACACACACACACACAAAACAGTATTTTAAATACCTCTTGCTGGACTTGCTTCTTGAGATCACTTACTAAAAGTTTTACCAGTGGTCTTTGGTAGGCTAGCCATGCAAAGCAGCATGCATGTGCTAGTGTTAATTTTCAAAAGAAACATTATGTTACATTCCTTTTCTATTATGCTAAATGGGTTTTTCTGTGCATTTCTTGGTTTTTCTAATACTCTGTTGGAAAAATAAAATAAAATAAAATGTTTAATATTGGAAAAGAAGAAAAGATGCCTAATCATTGTTGCCAAAGTAAGAACCCGTGTTTGGGAATACATTGAAATGCAGAGGTAATATGGAGAGAGGGGAGCAATGTCAGCTCAGATGAAAGCTTGGTGGGTCAAATGCTTCACAAAGATGCTCAGTAACAGCAGGTTACAGATTCTTGTCCATAGACATGACCTTTAATTAGATATACAGGACAGGTTCCCTTAATTCCCTTTCTTTTGGTAGAACTCATTAGGTGGAAACACCAGCCCAGTGTAGTCACTGTTCTCTAATTTAGCAGGTGACGGTAACTAAAAGCAAAGCCATCAGCTAAGGTAAAGTCTGTCATGTCTGGAAGCAGTAGTATCTGCTCATAGACAAGAAAGGAAAGAATAATCATATCATGGAAAAGTGTCTTCTCTGTACTCTGTGTCCTGCATTTGCAGGTAAATTAGTCATATTGTTCAACGATATACAGTAGTCTCCATTATGCACTGGGGATACTTTCCAAGACCCCAATCTGATGTCTGATTAATAGTTCCAAACTCTATAAATACTGTTTTTCTATACATATTCACATATGATAAAATTTAATATATGTTAGGCAAAATAAGAGATTAATAATAATTAATAATGAACTAGAATAATAATAATATACTGTAATAAAAGGTATACAAATGTACTCTGTTTCTCTTAAAATTACCTTATTGTACTGTACCATCTTATGATGTTGATGATGTGAGATGACAAACGTCCTACCTGATGAGATGAAGCAAGGTAATGATTTAGCTTTAGGTTGCTATAAGGATTAGTTGGACACAGCACTGTGATACCTGGGTAGCTGATCTGATCACTGAGATGGGCTACTAAGTGACTCCTGAGTGGGTAGCATACACTGCATGGATACTGTGGACAAAGGGGGAAATGGACACCCTGGGTGGGAGAATGCAGCAGGATGGCATGAGATTTTATTATTTACTCCACACAACAAGTAATTAACAACTTGTGGATTCAGTAATATTTGTGATTTCAGGCATCCACTGGGTATCTTGGAATGTACATTTACACTTAAAATCACAGTGAATGAGGCACGTTTACAGTGCAGCTAGAAAACCATGAGGTTTGCTATGGGTATTGCCTTCAGTGAGGGCATTTTCCATATACAGAACAGCTTCGGGAAAGATCCAGATAAAACATATACAAACTTTCGTCAGTGTACATGATAGTTGAATTCCTGGAAAATCTCAGAGTATATTAAATTCAAGCAAGATATACTTTGGATTCACTTGTAAAATGATGTTAGATTCTTGGTCCACATTGTTAGATGTCTGAAGTGGGGGCACTGAAAAGCCAGGCATAGTAAAAAAAGCCAGGTTTATTTAAAACACTTAAGTTTTACTTGTTTACAGAATTTTTCATTTTGTATTTTTAACTGCTATTGAAAACTTGTAACTAAAACTGTGAAAAAAACTGTAGATAGGGAAGAAATATTGTATTAAAATATGTTGAAGGTAGCAATAGAATGTTTTAAAAAACATCATTTTCAAAATAGAGAATAGGCAGACAGTGACCGGAGGGGAGGGAATTTCAGGGGAAAAGGGGAAGGATTTACAGAAACTAGTACAAAGGACATGTGGACAATGACTAAGGGGGGTGGAAATGGGAGGGAGGTGGGGAGTATGGGGGGTGGGATGGGATGGTAGTAAAAGACAGAAAACTGTACTTGAACAACAATTCAATAAATAAATACATAAAAATTAGATGGTACATTCTCTATGTATGTGAGACATTATGTTTCTGCTTTAAGAGGTTTGCATATTAAAATTTTACAATTTCTACCCTTTCAATGAAATTGTAAGTATTAAGGAAGACAAAAATATTTAATGAATTAGATACCTTATTTTTCTCAGAGGGAAACAAAAATCTTAAAAATCATAATAATAGAGGCCCTGGCTGGTGTAGCTCAGTGGGTTGAGCGCAAGCCTGTGAACCAGAGTATTGTGGTTTGATTCCCAGTCAGGGCACATGCCTGGGTTGCAGGCCAGTTCCCAGTGGGGGACACACAAGAGGCAACCGTACACTGGTATTTCTCTCCCTTTCTCCTTCCTTTCCCCTCTAAAGATAAATAAATAAAATCTTTTAAAAAATCATAATAATAGAAACAATATAATTAAGTGATACAAAAATAATTGATGCTCACAGAATTGATTGAGCTTGGTTGCAAAATGAAGGAAGAAATTAAGTCCATACAAAGTTAAATAAAAAATATATACAGGAAAGCAACAATGAAGGAAAGGAAAACAGAACTCACATGAACAGTTTGGAATAAAATGAATAAATAAACATCCAACTGGAACATAATGAAGAAACAAAAATTCAAAAGAATGAGGAGGAGCTGAGGAATCTCTGGGACAACTGTAAGCACTCCAACATCAACAGGTGCCAGAAAGAGAAGAAGATCAAGAAATGGAAAATTATATGGACAAATAATAAAAGAAAACTTCCCCAATCTGGTAAAGGAACTAGATTTTCAGGAAGTCCAGGAAGCTAGGAGTCCCAAAGAAGTTGGACCCAAGGAAGCACACACCAAGGGGCATCATAATTAAGTTACCTATGGTTAAAGAGGAGAGAGTCTTAAAAGCAGCAAGAGAAAAGGAGACAGTTACCTACAAAGGAGTTCCCATGAGACTATCAGCTGATTTCTCAAAAGAAACTTTGCAGGCAAGAAGGGGCTGGAAAGAAGTATTTCCAGTCATGAAAGACAAGGACCTACATCCAAGATTACACTACCCAGCAAAGCTACCATTTATAATGGAAGGGCATATAAAGTGATTCCCAGATAAGGTCAGGTGAAAGGAGTTCATCATCACCAAGTCTTTATTATATGAAATGTTAAAGGGACTTATGTAATAAAAAGATCAAAACTATGAATAACATAATGACAACAAACTCGCAACTTTCAACAACAAAACCTAAAAAAAACCAACAACAACAAAGAAAAAACTAAGCAAACAACTGAAACAGGAACAGAATCAGAGAAATGGACATCACATGCAGGGTTATCAGTAGGGAGGGAGAGAGGAATAAAAGGGGGAAAAGGTACAGGGAATAAGAAGCATAAGTGGTAAACATGAAATAGAAAGGGGGAGATTAAGAATAATATAGGAAATAGAGAAGCCAAGGAATTTATATGTACAACCCATGGACATGAACTAAGGAGATGAGGGGTTGCAGGACAGAGGGGGGTAAGGGGGAGTAAAAAATTGAAACTGTAATAGCATAATCAATAAATTATACTTAAAAATAATTGATGCCCAGTGAAAATTCTTTCTTCTTCCCCTTTAAATGTGGAGTTCTCTCAGATTACATAACAGAATAAGTTATATAAGAATGAACTGTTTTTCTCATATTTTTTAATAATTCAGCACTCAACAAAACTAGGAAGAATACCTATAGAATCTATAACATCCTTAAGTAATTGTTAGTCACTTTTTTTCAACCTTTTATACTGATAATTAGAACTGTGAGGTTAACTATTCTGTTTGTTATTTTAATATATAAATGAGTCAAGTGGTTCTTGTTTTTGCAAGTTTCATAGAATATCTTTTTAACTAGATGGGTTTTGCCCAATAATTTTTCATACTTTCTTAAGAACCGATTCACATAATATGTTTTCATTCAAAAGCCTTTCTAGTACAATTAAAACTTTGGATCAATTTTTCCCAGGGTTATGTGTCAAAGATCAACTCTTTTATTAGTGTGATGTGAATAAGGATTATAATTATAATGCAATATAACTGATTTATGTGTGTGACTTTTCATTAATTTATCATAGCCTTATTATCTCTTCAGATTTCATGTAACGTGTTCAGTATAATTTTGAACTATAAGAGAGATCTGTGCAAAGAAGACAGCAAATTTATATACACACACACATATATATGTATATATATGTGTGTGTATATATATATATATATATATATATTTAACTACAACTATATCTTTTGGAGCTCTGAAAAAATGTAAGCTTGTCCTGGACAGTGAGTGAATAATGCAAACTATTAGGCTCCAGCATTCGGTCAACCAAAGAAGTATACAAACTTACTCACTGCATTTTGTTTTGGTTGTTCCTCTGAAAAACCAGATCTATTTCAAGACATGGAAACTAAAACACATATGCAAAGCTAAAAATACTTCCATTAAATTAATATTTTGTTAACTTACATTAAAATGAAAATAACACAGTCAAGTAATAGAGAATCAGAACAACAAAAACTTGGGTTATGTAGAGCTTTTATAATTCACTCAGTTTCTCTCAGAGCTTCCTAGTAGCCAGAGAAAACATAGAAAATCAGAAGTTTCACGGGTCCCTTTTTCTAACAGGGATAATTTAAAAGAATATTATTTGGTCAGGATAGACAACTTTGTATCTAATCTCAGCTTTCCCATGTCTTTTATATGGCACTATTGGATGTCATGGTCAAGAATCTTATCAAAAGTCATTTCATAAAAAATAAAAATAAAAAGCACTGTTCTATTTATGGCTATATTTTATAACTATCTTTTATGAAAGCTGCTATCAGAAATTTTTTGGCTTCATAAAGGCATGAACATACTTCACGGGTAAAAATGTCAGCCCCTTAAAAGAGTGATTAGCATCCTTATGTACCAGCAAAGTGTAGTCTCTATGCTATAACCACTGATGAGAACACAGGTTCTGAATCAGACATACCATTCACATTCAGCCCCTGTCTCAGCTTCTCAGAAGCTATGTGACCAAGGACAAGATAGTGGCCAACATCTTTGCATTAGGAGTAAATTGCTCAGAGCATTAAATACATCAAGATGTTATTCATTATTAACTTTATTGATTAAAATTATTATCAACATGTCCTTTTAAAACCAGAGAAAACCATATTCTAGTAAAGAATAATTTGTGACCAGGTAGATAGCACTGTGTCTTGTTTTACTCTCACATTTGAAAATCATAACATGTTTGGAAGAATCATGTTCTATTGCTTCAAAGTTGTGAAACATGGTTTTTACAAAAAGAACAACTTCTATAATGCTTGCCACATTATATGTTACTCTTTCATGGTCCATAGAAAACAAATGAAGGAAAAAGAAGCTGTGTTTAAGTATATAATGTAATATTTTAAAAATGTAGAATAGAATATTCATGATGATAGGCAGTGGAGAATAATAAACACGTCTTTACAGCATAGGTTATTGTTTCACCAGATGAGGACAAATGACAGACATAATGAAGTCTGAGACTATGACATATTATTTCCCTTATTTTCATTTGCCCAGAGTGTCTATTGGGTTAGGCTCATCTCTTGAATAGTGAAAATCCTGGGGCCAGAACAAAATTTCTTTCCTTCCCTTACTCACATCACAAAAATCAGTTTACACTTCACTGGCCCAAGACACATACAACCATCTTAGGCAAAATGTTTATCCTGTCTGGACATTAGTTAACTCATCTGCATTTGAGGTTAAAAGACCTGCTTTCCCTGACTCACATATGTTCTGTATTATCTAAAGAGAACCACCGGAGTGAAAGTGGAATGAAATTGTGATAGACAAACAGAAAACACTGGGGGATGCCCTTTCTCACCCACCTAGATCGGTTACTGGCTGGATGAGATCATTCTTTTAATTTATCTGAAATTGAGTTTTATCCTTTGTGACGTGAGGATATCAGTATCCATTCCACAGTTTTCTCCTATTATATTCACTGATTCTTTCAACATACATTTATTGAATACAATTATGTGCGAGGTACTGATTTACACATCTAATAATAAATTAGTAAATGAAATAGAAGACAATATCCTTATCATCACCATTGTTGTCATCATTGCCATCATTGCAATGGATAACATTTTTTTCTGCAATTATAATATACTTTTTACTGTGCTGCTATTCTCATTTCATCCTCAAAGCATTTTTTAATCTATACTATAGTGCAATTAACACCATTTTATGGATGGAGAACCCAAAATCCAGTAACTTGCATATTTCAACAAAGAACCCATTTACCTTGATTATTATAAAATATTACCTCGATTATTATTAAATGTTGTTAATCACATCCATAGTTTACTTGAAAGGTTTTGGAGGCTCCTAAAGGTCAATGAGTATAGACAGAGATATCCAGGCATAGAATGTGGACCTCATTCTTACTTTATATAATTATGTGAACAGATGAGAGAAGCTAATGACTTTTAGTCCCATTTGCATTAAACAAGATTAAAGATGGGGCAAAGACTAAAGATCTGTGCTGAAGAGTTTATGTCTCATTGCTTGGATCCCTAGTCATTCGATCTGTTAGTGTTATCATTATTCTTGTAGTCCATGCTGCAGATTTTATGTATCTTTTTGTGGTTAGATGTATGCACTACTGTCTGATTTTCCTAAAGATGTAACAGTCCTAAGGCTTACTCCCCAAAAGTTTTGCTATTCTCCTTATAGGACCCTAGAAAATACTGTAGCACGTGGGTCTGCAGTTTCATAGCTGTTTCAGGACCTGCTGTTTAATTACCTGTTGATGTATCATCTAGGCTGTTCAGAGTTTTGTGTTGCATTGTCTCCAATTCACCTTGGAACCTTATGTTTAGACATATTTATCTATTTTTTAACAAAATTCTTGAGTAAACAGTAAGATCTATTCATGAGGCATTGTAAAATTGCATGAAAAAAAACAGCTACTTTCAATTAGTTTTAGTTTAGAATTGGGAAAGCTAAAATGTATAGCTTAGTATACCTTGGAATTATTCTGTTTTTCATATAATCTTTCTACATAAATTTTGGAGTACAATACTTTATTCAGTTTCCTTCACTTCATATTGCTTTGTGATTCAGCCTTACTGCTTTAATTCTGTTCAACTTCAAGTTCTGGGAATTGAATAAAATAAGATATGAGAACACATTGCAAATATGTTAACTACATTTACAATATTAAAAAAAGATGTTTATGGGAAACATATTGTTTCATATATATTTTTCTTAAATTGGTTGAACGATGTATTCCGTTTACACACCAAGGGTTCTTTGTAACACCAGCTCATATCCCAAGACTGCCTGCTGTTGCCATCACTGTGTGGAGGATATACGTAATGCATTTCCTTATGAATAAGTCTTCAGTCTATTAAATGCAGTGAGCTGGTAATTGAGATTAAACTGTCTCAGACAGGAACACATATAACAAATTAAAAACAAATATATATGTGTGTACAGACCCACACACACTATGTGCTCCAGATGAAAATATACAGTGGGTCATGTCTGTTTGTGTGAGTGGTATTAAACAAAAAATATATAAATCTTCATTTTTCATGCAAATGTGATTAGATATACTACTGTATATCTAATTATATTCTTAATTTCTTGAAGCTAATAAATTTAGAAAAATTTCCTGATAAAAATAGACTGTTATTTGTTTGCTTTTTTTTATTTTCTGGAGGAAAAAAAAAATACAAACTCAACCTGTGAAATATAAATAGCTTAATTTAGAATTACTGAAACATATTTAATAGGCATTAAAAGAAAGATTTTAAAGAAAATCAATGACAAAAGAATATGATTATAAATGTATAAAATTAATATTTAAAGTTTTATATTATTTGTCACTTTTTTCCTAAAAATGATAGACTTTGACTTTTTTATTTTATTATGTCTAATGTTATACTAACTCTGAAATACTAATACTAATACTAACTCTGAAATACTGGGTATTTATAAGGACATAGGCAATCGACCATATCTCTGAGTAATTATGACAGAAGTTTTTGATCAGAGTTATTAAAGGGCAAGTTATTTCCCTGGCTTCTTCAGAGAGCTTCCAGTTCAGTTAAACTCCCTCTGACCATATATGTAGGACTATACCCTGATCCTTTTATTTATTATTGTTGATGTTATTTCCAAACAAATATTTCTTAATTTTTCCTAGGCTGTCTCAAAGCTTCTTATAACTTTAAAAGTATAATTAAAAATAACCTTGGAATCTTACAGAAAAGACTCATTATATTGTAATTTTAAGGTAAGAATATGCTTAAGAAACAATCTTCTTATAGTGAACATAGAGGAATTTCTTTAAGGAGTACTGCTAAAAGCTAGAATATTTTAGTATTTTTCTTATAAATATTTTTAAAAACAAATGTGAAAAAGTGGGGAATATTTAAAGAGAAGTTTAGTTTATTGGGTTTTCCTTTTTCTTAATAAACCATTGTCTTTTTATTTTCTATTCTTTTTAAATCAAATTATCGAGGGAAGAGGAATTGAAAGAATGTTAGAAACATTGGAAAAGAAAATTTAAGAGCCTACATGCTCTGAGATGGGCACAAAAGGGAAGGAAGGACACAGAACCCTATAATCAGGGACTTCCATTTCAGAGTTTATCAGACTTGGATTTTTATTCTGGCTCTTCTGCTTATTAGCTGGATGCCCTTGAGTAATTGAATTAACTTCTGATTTTGTTGTTCCTTAAGTGACAGGAAACACAGTTGCTTACTTATTTCACAAAGATGATATGAGATTATTTGTCTTACTGGTTATCTGTTATGCATTGTATAAACGGTTTAATGTACTTGGTTGCATGACATCAAGACGCATGACTCAAGATGGCAAACAAATAGAGGATGGTTTCTAGGTAGAACGTATAAAACAAGTTGTGGTAAAAGTTACCAACACAATTGTCTAATTGAATTCAGAAACTTCTAGGTGTTCCCTACTGGAAAAAATCAGAGGACATTAAGGAGCTGAGTTATTCATTGATCCATGGGTGATTGATTCTAGGAAGAGATGGCAATAATGGAGAATTAATCTCCGAACAGTTCAGGTGGTACTGTTGTCCTATTGTGTTAATTTTCCTTTTGTCAAAAATAATATCTATGATTAACTGTAAAGATCCCTGTATGAACAAAAGAAAATTCAAAATGTAGAGAAATAATAGTGGTCAGAATCCAACCTGTAGAAGGACCAGAGACCCAAGTTAATCTCTAAGGAAGAGCATTTTAATGAGTTAAGGCAAAGAACACTAATGACTATAGAGCTAAGAGGTGAGAACAGAAATTAGGAAGGCAGAGTGAAGCTTTTCTGTTTACAGAGTAGACCAACTCTTTGTTCTTCTTTTTTGTATATTTTTTGTACCTCTTGGTTCATCACTTTGGATTGTACTATTCTGCTCTTCTTTCCTAGAAAGTTCATGTGTATGGTGAACTAAAAGGATGAAATTCTCTTCCTTTGAAAGTGGTATTCAAATATTTCTCCCATTCCTTACAAGAGGGGTAACTGAGTACTAAAGTAACAGGCAGAGGGATGGAAAGGTTTGCAGCTAAATACTCTTTTTGTACCTGCATTAGTACACTGAGGTGTGGTAGTTTAACATTATGGAAGTGATTTTCTAGTTGAGCTGGCAATATGTGACTTAGTATGTTGGTGTCCACAAAGCCACATGATCAACATACTACATCTTCTTGGAAGATTTAGAGAGCCTTTTATAACAAGACAAAAATAAACATATTATGGCAGACATAATATTTGTAACTCATATAAATTTTTAGAATTAAAACTAGGCTTCAAGAAAATATAAGTTCTGAGTGATGTATTAAGCTCTGACTCCAGCTGGTGGTGATGTGGGAGTGGTAATAGAGTGGAGATAGGGTAAACACTTGTAAGTTAATGTCCCTATTTAGAAAACAGTGCACACTTGTCTATAGTGGGCCCTTTGAACTATTTTTATTGGGAGCTTAATTCATTGTCATTTCTAAGATAGAAATATTCATATTGGTCATCATCATCGTGACCAAAGATTATGTATGTTATAGTAGTTTTTCAAATGTAAATTATAGAAGAAATGGGTTTTTGTTAAATGTCTCATCTTTTGATGCTTAAGTTTTTTGTTGTTGTTGTTCTGGATTAATTGGTTTATTTTGTTAGCAAGGACACCCGAATAGGACAAAAGCCCCTTTCTCAGGCCCTTTTTGCCAGAGCTAGCTTGGACTCTAAAAAGCATGACTGACACTAATTATTTTATGAGCCTTTATCCTCAGGACTAGAAAATTACTGGAAGTGCCCCGAAGGTGCAGGGGCTCCAGAAACTTATGAATCAGAACATACCAGACCCCAGCAACCAAGCCCTGCACCCAAAGATAACATCAAAACAAGTTGCAGCCCAACAAAAACATCCTGCTCTACAACCACCCCATTACTTGATAAAAACAGATCTAACCTCTTGGGGCTGGTGCATACCTCTGCACCTAGCCCTTTCCTTCCCTTGGGAGAGTAAAAATAAAACCTTTACTCTTTGCACTTTCTTCTCTTTGGGAATTCTTTCACAGCCCATGACACAACCACCCTCACATTTTGGTGGCTCATAAGGGGACATTCTCTATTTTTCCCTCTCCTTCAACCTCCTGAAACTTTTGACTAGGGGAGCAGTGGGCAGCAGAAGCTGGACCCAGGCTAATCCCCTAACTCTGTTTCTGTGAAGTTTGGAGAGAGGATTCTAACCCTTCTCCATCTTACCAGATTTTGTGAACACCCACCTCCTCATCCATTTCACTGCCAGTAACCAGTAAGTCTCCCTTACTGGTTAAAAGTTTTGTCCTAACAGGACAAAAACACCCTATTGGAAGTGATAGCTTATATCCTTGTATCATTGCTGTTGTCAAAAACCTCAGTACTGAGTCTATGACTTTCAAAGGGCTTTGGCTAGAAGGGATGCCTCCAACTGTCTCCCTGCTGGTGCAGTCTGCCCTCGAGGCCCAGGGATGGTTTGCTCTGAGGCAGTTTGTTCTGCTCTTAGGCTTGAGGATACTTAGCTCTGGCCATCCAGAAGTCAAAAGACCTCTAGGTGTTTTGAGTTAGGGATGTCCTTCTCAAACCTTCTGCCCACCTCATTTATTGTCATCCCAGAGATGTTCTCCCCTTTTCTTTTTTATAGTTCTCACCATGGGTAATACTCAATTGACCCCACCCAAAGACTCCCCATTGGGATGTACTTAAGAACTTAAAGGCTCTGAGACTTACCAACCTTGACCTGTACTATCATTGCTCTGAAAAGCAATCTGAGGGTCCTCATATTCAGGCCTTTTCAAACTTTTTTGCCATTCTGATCTGCCCACCTCCTGTTGCATGTTCTTATTTATACCTACTTCCTTTTCTTCTCCATATTCTTAAGATTTGGAATATCTCCCCTTCTCTATATTTCCTCCTCCATATCCCCCATCACATGACTCTTCAGCACCCCTTTCACCCCCCCACTTCTTCACCTCAGACTTCTCTCCCTGCTCTCCCTTCAAATTGGGTTTCTCCTGGCCACAGGCCGTACCTGTTTAGGCCATCTCTCTCAGAAATCCCCTAAGCCTGCAACCCAGTTCTCTCTCCATGAGGTTGCTGGATCAGAGGACAATATTTAGGTCCAGGCTTCCTTTTCAATGTCATCCCTCTCCGAAATTGAGGTTGGACTCGGCAGTTTTGCAGCAAATCTGGCTAAATTTATGAAGGAGTTTGAATACCCCACCCTCACATGTGACATTTTTGTGACTGTTTTATGACTGCCAACTTGTACTTCTTAATCCCTTTACCTTAATCTGCCTTTACTTCTGTGGCAACTGTCACCCTCCCCCAGAGTAAATTCTATACAAATGGTACAGATTATTAACCAATGTCTACTTTTAAACCAGAATCTGTTTTTTTCCAGGTAGGAAATGTTATGGGACAACATGTTTTACCAATTAAATCTGTTCCAATCCACCTGGTAGGGTGAGACTGTCTCAAAACCAATGATGCCCAAATATCTTTTTCCAGAATGTGTTTAGAACTAAGTAAAACAGATACTGAAACAAATGGTAAAATAATGATTTAAAGGAACCTCCCAAGAGAAAACTGACCTTTGGACTGACTATTTGCTAACCATCTTTTCTTCATTATTAACTTCCATGAGAGCTTCAGGAGTAGCTTAATAGGGTACCTGCTCTACTCAGAATGTCCTCAAACAGCCCAGAGACTTACATGGATGCCTCTAACTTTCAGCTTGCTACAGATCTGTCTTCCTGTCTAAGTGGGGTAAATCTATTCCCAGGGCATTTGGCTGGTACCCTTACCATTGGTAAGGTCACCCTCAGGTAATGTGGTAAACACACTCATGGGTCAAATGGGCTTTCTCTCTAAAACATGCCTTCTTTGTTTCTGCCATTGTGGCTCTCTCAAATAGGCTATCTATTGAGTCTCCTAAGTGGGTCAAATCCATTCTCAGGGCATCTGGCTGGTGCTCTCATCATTGGTAAGGTCATTCTCAGGCACAGGGTAAATACATCCACCCTCTGTATTTCTCTGCTGGTGTGGACTATGACTCTTGGTATGCCATCTGCAACATATACCCACTGTTACCAGGTTTCTGACCTTTCAGGGGAACAAAGAAGCCCCACCCAGGCTCATTCTTGTTGTTCAATTCCTCAGAGCCAAGACTTATTTCCACCACTCATTGACAGTTCTTAAAGCTTTTATTGCAAGTCTCAGCAGGGCTTGTTTCTTGATATTTAGAACCTTACATCTCCTTTGCAATCTTAAAAGTTGTCAAAAGCAAATGAGAAAAATCTTGTGCTTTCTCTACAAAAATTATGCTGTTCAGTCTCCATGTGGTATGCGTTTGTGTATTACACGTGGTATGTTTTCTGCCTCTGGATGGCATAAGTAGAGTATATTTTATTGGCCTAAAAATATTAAATACTTATATAAATTAAGCAGGGTCCTGTGGGTCAGAAAAATTATTTGACATTAAAACCAGTTTTAAATTTAAGGTTTTCTTAAAGTTCTTACCATATATATATATATATATATATATATATATATATATATATTATACACATATATATGTGTGTGTGGGTATATATGTGTGTGTGTATAATTTTATAACAAGGTTATGTTAAAAATCTTTTTGTTAAGTGGTTTGACAACCTTCCCAAAATTTAAATTTTAAAACACCCTTTAACCAAGAAATGACTTGGGTTGTCCCATGGGCCCTGAAATGCCTCAAGGATTTATTTTCTCTTTATAAAATAAAAGTTTTTGAACTGATTAGACCTATTTAATATGCTCAAAATTACATGGGGGTCTTTGCCAAACAGAACAATGATAATTATAGTTTATTCGTATATATGATTTAATCAAAATAGATATTCTAGAAATTTCAACCTGCTCTACAAAGAAACTTTCAAAGATTTAAAGCCAAGTTCAAACAGGAAATTCTTAGGGGTAACAGGTATCCTGTCAGTAACACTGGACAAGCCAAAAGTGATGGTTCCCTGTGGGGACATCAAACAGTGGTACTCTGAGTATTTGTAACACAAATGCTGGGAATTTATGAATTGTTTCCAATGCACACTTCTGATAAGTCCTGTACAGTGTTTTAAAATCTTGCATACTGTTTCATCTTTACATATATTGAGATTGTGCATTAAATCCAAAAAATGTGCTTTATATTTTTCTTTTATGTCATTTTATAGTAATTATTACTAACCAAGAAATTGTTATCTTGGAAATGCTATACCTTATAAAGAAGCAAAGTTCTTTATTAATTGCATTATAATCAAATCTATAACCATGTCATTTTAAAATTTGCCATTTATAAATAGTAATTGCTTTACACTAATGCATTTGCAAATGTATTTTTGGAAAGGTTCTTGAAAAGAACTTTGATTTACTTTAAATTACACGTATCTATGCTGATCATATTTTTTTAAATTTTATTTAGTTATTTTTCAAGTACAGTTTTTTGTCTATTTTTCCCATCCCAGCCTCCCCCGCCCCTTGCTCCCCACCTCCCTCCCATTTCCACCCCCCTTAGTTCTCATCCCTGTGTCCTTCCCATTTGTTCCTCCAAATCCCTCCCCCTTTTTCCCCATGAATGGATCAAAAAATTATGGTACATATACAAAATGGAATTCTATGCTGCAGAAAGAAAGAAGGAGCTACTACCTTTTGCAACAACATGGTTGGAACTGATCATATTTTTGAAGTGAATGAAGATTTATGGAACCCCAAAGAATAACTGAATTCAAGGAAATATAGGCAAATAAGACAAACAGAAATTGATTTAACATATTGTTACTTTTAAATTTTTTAAAAATTTTATTTAGTTATTTTTCAAGAAGTTTTTTGT
The DNA here is from genome assembly GCF_021234435.1 of Artibeus jamaicensis. Taxonomy (NCBI): domain Eukaryota; kingdom Metazoa; phylum Chordata; class Mammalia; order Chiroptera; family Phyllostomidae; genus Artibeus; species Artibeus jamaicensis. The sequence continues at coordinate 3,858,823 of NW_026521887.1, forward strand.
CTATTTCTCCCACCCCAGCCTCCCCCACTCCTTGCTCCCCACCTCCCTCCCATTTCCACCCCAAGTTCTCCTCCCTGTGTCCTTCCTATTTGTTCCTCCAAATCCCTCCCCTTTTTCCCCTTAACTTCCCTTACCTCTCCCCTCTGGTCACTGTCCCCTTGTTCTCTATTTCAGTGTTTTTGCTGTTTTTTTTTTCTGCTTGCTTGTTTGTTTTGTTGTTTAGCTTTCTGTTAAAGGTGAGATCATATGGTATTTGTCTTTCATCTCCTGGCTTATTTCACTCAGCATAATGTTTTTCAGTTACATCCATGTTGTTGCAAAGGGTAGTAGCTCCTTCTTTCTTTCTGCTGCAAAGAATTCCATTGTGTATATGTACCACAATTCTTTTTGATCCATTCATTTACTGATGGGCACCTAGGTTGCTTCCAACTCTTGGCTATTGTAAATTCTGCTGCTATGAACATTGTGGTGCATAGGTTCTTCAAAATTGATGTTTTAGGATTCTTAGGGTATAATCCTAGCAGTGAAATTGTTGGGTCAAAAGGCAGGTTGATTTTTATTTTTCTGAGAAAATTCCATACTGTTTTCCATAATGGTTGTACCAGTCTGCAATCCCACCAACAGTGAACTAAGGACCCCTTTTCCCCACAACCTCTCCAACATTTGTTCTTTGTTGCTTTGTTTATGATAGCCATCCTGACCGGTATAAAGTGGTATCTCATTGTGGTTTTAATTTGCATCTCTCTGATAGCTAATGATATTGAGCATCTCTTCATGTGTCTCTGGATGTTCTGTATGTCCTCCTTGGAGAAGTGTCTGTTCAAGTCCTTTTCCCATTTTTTAATTGGGTTGGGTGTCTTCTTAGAGTGGAGTTGTGTAAGTTCTTTGTATATTTTGAAGATTAAACCTTTGTCTGAGGTATCATTGGCAAATTTCCCATGCAGTTGGTTGTCTTTTTAATTTAATACTGTTTTCTTTAGCCATGCAGAAGCTTTTTATTTTGATGAGATCCCATTTGTTTATTATTTCCTTTATATTCCTTGCTCTAGGGGACATATCAGTAAAAAAGTTGCTGTGTGAAATAGCTGAGATTTTCTTGCCAATGTTCTCCTCTAGGACTTTAATGGTGTTATGACTTATATTTAAGTCTTTTATCCACCTTGAATTTATTTTGGTATATGGTGTAAGTCGGTGCTCAAGTTTCATTTTTTTGCACGTTGCTGTCCAGTTCTTCCAGCACCATTTGTTGAAGAGGCTATCTTTACTCCATTTTATGTTACTGCCCCCTTTGTCAAATATTAATTGACTATAGAGAGTTGGGTTGATTTCTGGGCTCTCTGTTCTGTTCCATTGGTCTATGTGCCTGTTTTTATCCCAGTACCAGGCTGTTTTGATTACAGTGGCCTTGTAATACAGTTGGATATCAGGTATTGTGATCCCCCCTACTTTGTTCTTCTCTCTCAAAACTGCAACTGCTATTCGGGGTCATTTATGGTTCCATATAAATTTTTGAAGTGTTTGTTCTATGTCTCTGAAATATGCCATTGGTACTTTAATAGGTATTGCATTGAATGTGTATATTGCTTTGGGTAGTATGGACATTTTGATTATGTTAATTCTTCCAATCCATGAACACAGTATATGTTTCCATTTGTTTGTGTCTTCCTTGATTTCTTTCTTCAGAGCTGTGTAGTTTTCTGCATATAGGTTTTTTACCTCCTTGGTTAGGTTTATTCCCAGATATTTTATTTTTCTTTTTGCTTTATCGAATGGTATTTTTCCTTGATTTCTGCTTCTGCTGATTCATTGTTGGTATACAAAAACACCTTTGATTTCTGGATATTGACTTTGTATCCTGCTGTTTTGCCAAATTCATTAATTAGTTTGAGCAGTTTTTGGGTAGAGTCTATAGGATTTTCCATGTACACTATCATGTCATCTGCAAACAGTGACAGTTTTGCTTCCTCCTTTCCTATTTGTATGCTTTTATTTCCTTTTCTTGCCTGATCCCAGTGGCTAAAACTTCCAATACTATATTGAATAGAAGTGGTGAAAGTGGACATCCTTGTCTTGTTCCTGATCTTAGTGGAAAAGCTTTTAGTTTTTTCCTATTGAGTATGATATTGGCTGTAGGTCTCTCATAAATGGCCTTTATTATATTGAAAAATGCTCCCTGTATTCCCACTTTGCTGAGTGTTTTTATCATAAATGGGTGTTGTACCTTATCGAAAGCTTTTTCCACATCTATTGATATGATCATGTGGTTTTTGTCTTTGCTTTTGTTTATGTGATCTATTACATTTACTTATTTGCGAATATTGAACCATCCTTGCATCCCTGGGATGAATTCCAGTTGGTCTTGGTGTATGATCTTTTTTATATATTGTTGGATGCGATTTGCCAATATTTTGTTGAGGATTTTAGCATCTATGTTCATCAGCGATATTGGCCTGAAGTTTTCTTTCTTTGTTGTGTCTCCAACTGGTTTTGGAATTAGGATGATGCTGGCTTCATAAAAAGAATTTGGGAGTTTTCCATCCTTCTGGATTTTTTGGAATAGTCTGTGGAGAATAGGGGTTAGCTCTTCCTTAAATGCTTTGTAGAATTCTCCTGTGAAACCATCTGGTTCGGGGCTTTTGTGTGATGGGAGTTTTTTGATTACTGCTTCAATTTCTTTTGCTGTTATTGGTGTATTTAGATTTTCTGCTTCTTTTTCACTGAGTTTTGGAAGCTTGTATTTTTCTAGAAATGTGTCCATTTCCCCTAGGTTTTCAAATTTCTTGGCATACAGTTCTTCATAGTAATTTCTTACAATCCCTTCTATTTCTGTGGTATCAGTTGTAATCTGTCCTGTTTCATTTCTGATTGTGTTTATTTGAGTCCTCTCTCTTCTTTTCTTGATGAGCCTACTTAAAGGCTTGTCTATTTTGTTTATCTTCTCAAAGAACCAACTCCTGGATTCATTGATTCTTAGAGTTGTGCTTTTAGTTTCTATGTCATTTAATTCTGCTCTGATCTTGGTTATTTCCTTCCTTCTGCTTGCTCTGGGCTATCTTTGTTGTTGTTCCTTGAGTTCTTGCAGGCGTAAGGTTAGGTTGTTTGTTTGAAATGTTTCTATCTTCTTTAGGTAGGCCTGTATTGCTATAAACTTCCCTCTCAGGACTGCCTTTGCTGTGTCCCATAAGTTTTGGGTTGTTGTGAGGTCATTTTCATTTGTTTCCAGAAATGTTTTGATTTCTTCCCTAATTTTATTCTTGACCCTTTCATTGTTTAATAGCATACCATTCAGTCTCCATGATTTTGGGTGCTTTGGGTTATTTTCTTTGCGGTTGGTTTCCAGTTTCAGTCCCTTGTGGTCAGAGAAGATGCTTGGTATGCTTTCAATTTTCTTGAATTTATTGAGTCTTGTTTTGTGTCCTATCATGTGGTCTATCTTTGAAAATGTTCCATGTACATTTGAAAAGAATGTGTATTTAGTGTTTTTGGGACGAAGGGCTCTATATATATCAGTTAAGTCCGTTTCATCTAGGGTGTTGTTTAATGCTGCAATATCTTTTTTTATAATTTGTTTGAAAGATCTGTTCATTTTTGACAAAGGGTGTTAAAATCCCCTACTATAATTGTGTTTCTGTCAATGTCTTTCTTGAAGTTTTCTAAGATTTTCTTGATATATTTGGGTGCCCCTATGTTTGGTGCATATATGTTTACAATGTTAATGTCTTCTTGGTGGATTCTTCCCTTGAGTATAATGAAGTGACCTTCTTGGTCTCTCTTTATGGCCCTTTTTTTGAAGTCTATTTTGTCTCCGATATGAGAATTGCTACCCCAGATTGTTTTTCTTGTCCATTTGCTTGGAAAACTTGTTTCTAGCCTTTCATTTTTAGTCTGTGATGGTCTTTTGTCCTGAGGTGGGTCTCTTGTAGGCAGCATATGTGTGGGTCATGCTTTCTTATCCATTGAGCTATTCTGTGTCTTTTGATTGGAGCATTTAATCCATTTACGTTTAAGGTTATTATTGATAGGTACTTATTCATTGCCATTTTTGTACCTGTGTTCCTCTCCGTTTCCCTCTTTTCCTTCCTTCCCTTAAAGCAGTCATTTTAGTATTTTTTGTAGAGCTGGTTTGGTGGAGGCGTATTCTTTTAGGCTTCTTTTGTCTTGGAAGCTCTATATTTGGCTTTCTATCTTGATTGAGAGCCTTGCTGGGTAAAGTAGCCTTGGTTGTAGGCCTCTGGTTCTCATTACTTGGAATATTTCTTGCCATTTTCTTATGGCTTGGAGTGTTTCCATTGAGAAGTCAGTAGCTAACCTTATTGGGGCTCCCTTGTATGTTATTTCTTTTTTCTCCCTTGCTGCCTTTAAGATTCTCTCTTTGTCTTGGAATTTTGCCATTTTGATAATTATGTGTCTTGAAGTGGGCCTCCTTGGGTTCCTCGATTGGGACTTTCTGTGATTCCTGGATTTGTGTGACTTTTTCTCTCATCAAATAAGGGAAATTTTCTCTCATTACTCTTTCAAATACGTTTTCTATCCCTTGTTCTTCTTCTTCTCCTTCTGGTATTCCTATTATATGGATATTATTATGTTTTATATTGTCTTGCATTTCTCTTAATCCCTCTTCATTCTTTCTGAGCCTCTTCCTTTTCTTGCTCTTTCTGTGAGATGCTTTCTACTTTGTCCTCCAACTCGCTAATCCTATCCTCTGCCCCATCTATCCTACTTTTGAAACTTTCTCCTGTGTTCTTCAATTCAGAAATTGTATTCTTCATTTTCTCTTGTCCCTTGCTGATATTTTGTATTTCCTTTTTTATGTTGATATAGTTTGCAGAGAGATCATTGTAGTTCCCCTGTCGTTTCTCGTAGCTCATTGTGAGCTCTTTGAACTTTGTAATAACCAGTGCTTTGAATTCACTATTTGATAGTTGATTAGCCTCTATTTCATCTAACATTGTTTCTGAAGTTTCTGCTTTTTCCTTCATTTGGGGATTGTTTCTTTGTCTTCCCATTGTTTGAGACTCTTCTTGTTAGTCTCAGCTTCTAAAACTGATTTGTTCTGACACCCTGGGTTAATGGTGTGAACTTCTGTGGTATGATATCTGTGAAGTTCAGTGGTGCAGACTCCTTCAAATTTCCTGATGTTCTCTGTCTCCATCTACTCTCATGCTGGTCCTTGCACTGGTCCCCGCGTTGGTCACCTACCACTGCTGAATGTCCTGGCTCTGGTAGCCACCTCCTCAAGCGCCCAGGCCTGTTACTATGGCAGCGGCACAGGGGCTGGGAATGTCCTGGCTCCTGTAGGTGGCTCCTCTGCTGCCCAGGGCCGTCACAGGGGTTTGTAGTGTCCCGGCTCCCGTACCTGACTCCCTGGTGTCCAGGACCGTCACAGGGGCTTGGAGTGTCCATACCTGACGCCCTGGCTCCCAGGCCTGTTGCTATGGCAGCAGCACAGGGGCCGAGTGTGTCCCAGCTCCAGTAGCTTACTCTGCCGCTGTCTGGTGTTTCAGCATCGGTCACAATCTCTGGTCTTTTAATTTCATAAATGCTGGGTAACCAATGGTTTATTGTGCTGTTTCTCTATAGATCTGCCAGGATTTTCACCCATGAGTACAGGAGCTAGAATCAGCTCCGTCCTACTGCATCGCCATCTTCCCATAAAATATTGTTAATTTTAAATCTTTTTGGTTTCAAGATATAATGAAACTTGTTTTTTTTCCTCTAGAGCAATTTGTAAAGCATTCCCTCATAATCAATATTGAAGCATTTATATTGTTCTTCCAACTTAATCCCTCCAGAATTTGTCAACTCAAAATGAGTGAGCATTATTTTCATGGCAACATATTTGTTTGCTTGCGTAAACCAAATAAGAATCTGTTCTCTTCATAGCAGCACCAGTCCAAGTGCGGTTTTATTAACTAAGTCTTTGTCTGGAATGTCATCATTGAAAAGAGTCATGCCTAAGCTCTGGATGTCACCAGAAAGCCTCAAGGAATTAAGATTGATTTTTGAAGTAAAAAAAGGGACCCTCGGAGAAATGGCCTGGTATCTTGCTTGGTAACATGGTTCATGGCAGTCTTTCCAAGTAAGGAGTGAAGGTTGCTTTCCTGAAAAATGGAAATGAAGGGACCTCAAGACATTTTTGAGACTTCAAGAACATGAGGAATGCACCCAAATTAATACGTATTTCAGGCAAAGCCAGATGGCAACTGTGTGGCTTGGCTTCTTTGCCCTGAGAGGCTAACTAAAGCTCTATCTGAAGATTCCTTGTAAAATTCTAGCAAAGAAGATTTGAAAGAGCCTATATGATCAATTACTATTCTTGTTGTGTTCATGCAAATTATCAGGCCAATTGACACTAGATTTAATGCAGTGTCTTTGATAAAGTGAGGGTGATTTTAGGGAGAAAAATTGTGTTTTGATGGAAATCACAATGTCCAACTGTCGCCCACAAACTGAATTAAATTCTAGTTTTTCTAGTTTTCGTCTAAGCTAATGTTTCATTTGTTTTTCTTTCATCCCTTAACATGGAATTATTGAGAGCAACTGATGTAGCATCAACCAAACAGAACTCACCTATTACTCTGTCTTTCCCTTTTTGGGATTTTTAAGGCCAGTGTCTAGTCCCAATTTTTCTTGGCTGACTCCTTTCTTAGGTCCTATCATAGCTTTTTTCTTTATTGTTGTTTTTGGGCCATGTCTCCTAAAATACCTTATGTCTTCATCCAAAAAAACCATCCAATCTCCAGGAGATTCCTCTCACAAATGACCCCAAGGTACAGGTCTCAACTTTTCAAATGTCTAGTTTCACCCTTTCTCTCTTAATGACCCATACCTAGATCCACAGGCAGAAGCAACTCTATATAAATAATCTGCAGGAAGCAGTTCCAGAAGAAGAGACCTTTCCTTCTAACTCCCCATAACCAGAATGGGTTCAGGTTATTAAGAATAAATCCATTTCAAAAACCAGAGAGGGGATAATAGTACAAAAACCCCTTTTCCAGTCCCTCCTTGCCAGAGCTAGCTTGGACCCCATAAAGAATGATTGACCCTAATTGTTTTATGAACCTTTATCCTGAGGATTAGAAAAATTACTGAAAGCTTCCTGAAGGTACAAAGGCTCTGGGAACTTACAAAACAGGACATACCAGACCACAGAGACCAGACCCTGTGCCCAAAGATAACATCAAAACAAACTGCAACCCAAGTGAACCACCCTGCTCTTCAACCACCCTATTACTAGATAAAAACTCACAGTCCTAACCCCTTGGGGCTGGTGCATATCTCTGCATCTAGCCCTTTCCTTCCCTTGGGAAAGTAAAAATAAAACCTTTACTTTCTGCACTTTCTTCTCTTTGTAATTTCTTTCACAGCCCACATCACTCACAACATTAACACAGTCTTTAATCAAATATTTCCTTTACAAGACCTGAGAAGGTGTACACATAATTATGTGAGTTTATATAACTAAAAAATATTTTTCTAAGAATATTAGGGTTGTTGTTATTTTTGCCTTTGTAGTATATTCTTAAATTGAGTTATAGCACATTAATGGACATCTAAACTAATAAATAATGGAATTAATGTTTATAACAATTTATTCAACATGGCAGATACACAACTGTTTTTTATCTACTGATATTTTTCCATGAACATTATTATAAAACTTGTGGAAATAAAAAGTTAAGAAAATTTTATTTGACAATCAGATACCAGAATTGTCTTCTTCTATTCTTATAATTTTTATAATGCTATAAATGTTTACACATGCCTAAGGTACAGGAAATTCTCAGAGGTTAAGAATTTGTTTAGGCTGCTCTAATTGGTTCATTGGCTTAGCTACAAGAGCTTTTGAAAAGCACATGTGGGACATCCTAATGATAACTTTTCTTTTTTAAAGTCTCAGTAAAATGGAGGCAGTAGTAAGTGAATCTGACTAGTGCCTGTGTCTAGACTAAATAAGCACATATGCACACACATTATTTTTTTAATACCATGTATGGGAAGAATTGATATGTGTCTCTCAAAACTGAATACCTTCTTACTGGTTCTCACCTCTTTATTACATTAACTGCCATCTAATGACACTCTTATACATTTTCTGTTAGGCAAATCTTTTCTGAAACACCGTTTTTATCATGTTATGTCTAAGAGCAAGAATACACGAGCTTCTCTTTGTTCCATATGATTTCAAGACCAAACCACTCCACCTATATTTTTAGCATTAAAGTGTTTGTTTTCTTTATATATTTATTAATTGTGTTATTATTTTGTACTTATATGGTTAAAGACACCCTTTTTATTGTCATTTTAGTTAAGCTAAGACCTTAGGCTTCACTTAAAATTGTTATTAATGCATGTAAACATGACAGGTTTGGGGTCTTTCCTAATAAATGTAAAATATGTGAAACTACACAGAATTGTACTGTTCAGTTATGGATTTCTTGTAAGTGGCAAACCCCAATGAACTAAAGAGAAACTTCAAAAGAGGAGATGAGCATGATTAATAATAAAAGTGTAAGGGTACTAAATGATAATGGAAAATACAATAAAGATTAAACTTAAATAAAAGTGTAAGGTGAAGCACAACAATTGAATTTGCTAAAATTGTTTAGCTAATAATGCGTGTGGTCTTTAGTGTTCTGTGCATTCACTCTAATACTTCATTTTATTAATATGTATGCAGAATGTCTTAACTAAAATCATTTGCTAAAACATTTGATCTCCCAGAGGCTTTAGAATTTTTACAAAGTTGTCAATACTTGCAATAAAAGAAGTATAAAATTAAAAAAATAAATGCTTTTAAGTCTCCAAATTTTCTCTTAAAAATAGGTTTTGTTTGTTTTTAGTTTCTGAGTTTGGTCTACTATGATTATACTATTCTCTTCTTTATGTCAGTGAATGTAAGAGATGGAATGGACATAAAGAGATAATTCAGATCAGTAGAAAAGTTAAACCCATTTATTTCTCATTCATGGTATTAATTTTGCACAAATTTTGTTTACTAAGTTCTTTCAAGAAACCTAAATACATTAAAAATAAGAAAATATAAATTGGAGAGGGAGTTCCATTATCATAACTTCTGTTGTTTAAGAAAAATTACATCTAAGTTGGAAAAATGATCATATCTTAATTAATTTAATTATTATAAATATAATAGAGGCAAGCATATATTTGGCCATATATTTGGAGATAAAATATGTATTTGGTAACTTTAAAATACTTTTAAAATCTATTAGTGACTCAGATAAGATGTCTAGAAATGCACACACTAAAACAAGTTTCAGTGTATATAAGCCACTAGATTGTTTATAACATGTTTGAAAATTTAACATTCATGCTAAGCGCTGTAAGTGTGAACAATTTGTTGATACATAGTTCAATTGGCCAATGCGTATCCTCTTCAATAGGGGAAACATTTTAGTTGTTTATCATTTAGTTGTTGAGTGTGTGTATGTGTGTACACATATGCACATGTGTATAGACATACAGATATACATATGCATGTATGCACATGCACATGTGTATGCACATATGCATACATACATGTGTACGTGCATGTATATACACACACTGGAGAGTATACTCTATAGTATATGTTTGTCAATACTGAAAATATTGATAGAGCAGATGCATAAAACATTAAACCAAATGTATTCTCACTATTATATAAAGTTAATAAAAATAAGAACTTCTTAATTTTGTTTACAACTGTGTCCCCAGCAACTAACAAAGATGCCTGGTATATAGGAGGTGTTTAATATTTCTTGGAGAAAGGAAAACAAGCATGGCATTCTCATTTTTATAAAATAATATGAACCTGATAGACTGTTCTTAGTGCTGGCATTTGAATAACCATTGTCCAGAGACCCCATGCTTATAATAATTTTATGACTATGGGCAATATACATACACTTTTAAGCCCAAGTTATCTCTTCCATAAATGTAGGATAGTGCACTTACTTTTATGATGTTGAATTAAATGAATAACAAATATAAATTTTATAGAATGGTACAAGGCACAAAATAAACACTCAGTAAATTTTATTGTTATTTCTTTAATTCTAGAAGCATCATGGCTTCCTCATTATGATATCATATCCCAGTCTGTTATCCTTGCTTCTATTTAGGTATCTCTAAACCATTCTTCCCTGCTTTGATCTGATCTCTGACAACTCTGTAAATTGATATAAGGAATGTACACCCAATTAAAGTACTAGTAACAGAGAGTGGGTTAATACTTGAAGGGTGATTATTTAGTGTTAAAAGAATTCTTGAAGATTTAAAAGTCTCACCACATCAAAATGGAAAAAAAGGTGTAATGATAAATGTTTATAGTATCAAGACAACGAGCAAGATCATTTTAACTAGAAGCAAATATTGTTTTAATTTAATTACCAGTGCCCATTATAAACTTGTGATTAGAATAAACATTATCAAATTTTCTGGGATGAAAAGTTCATTTTGATCTCAGTTTAAAAACTGTGACTTTGAACATGATATAGGTAAGTATCTGAGTATATAAGATGTATTCATGGAGCAGTACTGGCAGCCTTTTCTCTCTATGGAACTTCAAGTACATCTTGGAGAAAAGGAAAGCAAGAAAAAAATATATGTCTATGATGTCTAATTTTTGTAAATTCTAGCTGTGGCTTTATGAGTAGCTGGTAGAATATGGCTACTGGTTGAGAAAACCTAGTAAGATGAGAAGGTGACTTTTCACTGGATCTACTATCTTTTCATTAAATATCAGATGCTTTTTGGACAAGGTCAAGGATTTTCTAAGGACACTAGAAAAGATATGGGAGAATCCAAGTGAAAGTGGTAAAAAAAAATAGTGCATATCAAAGATAACAACCATATTAATTCATGGATCATTTCCATGCAGTGAATTTTGGAATCAGTATGTTATAAATTTTTGTTAATGATTGACCATGACTATATAAAATATATATTAATAATGATGAAATTAGACTAATAAGACCATCTGTGTTGCAGAATTATTCTGAGTATCAATTAAATTAATAAAATTAAATAACATTGCCCACACTGTCTCCACCATCTCAGTCCATTTTAACCTTAAAAGCATTATGCAATTAAATTCTAAGTTCTATTATGTAGGAAGGGATTTATACCAAAACTCTTAACTCACTGCATGCAGTTAGAGAAAACCTTTACTGGTTTCTTGGAACCTTGGGGTATCTCCTATTCCTAAGGAATATGAGATCATTGAAGGGAAAAATAAAGAAAGGAGTGTTGAGTGTTAACAGTATAAAAATTATCAATAGCTCATCAATTTTACCAGGTGTCCGTATTATTCTATAATTAAATGTGCACTGAATGTCCACATTGCCTGAGAATCTATAGGCCCTGAGAATAGAAAAATGAACAAGAAAAACAGCAGTCTCTTCAAGAAGCTCATGTAGGTTTTGGAAATAGCTATAAAAAGAGTGTTGTCAGAGCCATAAAAAGGGAATATACAGAATCTTTTTGAGAACCTAGCAGAGAGTATCAGCTTCTGTCCAGGCAGAGAGATAGGATCAGAACATGCTTCAAGATTTCAAAAAGTATGAATAAGGGTTTTTTTACAAAGTAACAACTTTATAGGGGTTGACCAATTCAGGAAGGTTCATGTAAGACAGTATTGTTATAGTGTAGGATATATTGAGGAAAAATGGCAAAGTATCAAACTAGACAGATGGTCAGAGCTCAGATATTTGAGGATCTCATTTGTGTGCCAAATAAGGAGTTAGCTTTACAGTATCCAAAAGCATAAAGTATTAAAAATTTCAAGCAGAGAAAAAAAATAAAATTGTATTTGGATTTCATAGAGAACACCATCAGCAATATGAAAAAAAGAGGTAATTATTCAAAACAAGAAGGAGAGAAAAGTAGTTGAAGTTTGTTGCATAAAATCTATAATTTTATATCCAAATCCATAGTTGAAGTTTGTCACATTTGTTCCAGAAATTATGAGGTTTGAATCAAAGTAACTAGAGTTAAAATGGAAGTCCACTGTATATATAATCTTTTGGGTAAGACACAGTGTGTTCCTCTGAAATTCAGGGTTTTGTTAAAGGAGGAAGAGGAGATGGAATATTGGGTCAGACAAGTCACATTCTCTGTCATTGTCAATAAGAACTAGTCGATGAAACTGAACAATTTTCCATGAACTCCTCCTACAATTCTGGCCTCTCCTAAAGCTGATGGTCTGGCCCAATATGACAACATTTACATTGGAGTGCTACACTGTGGTAATTCCAATGTTTTGAAACTTGGGGTTTGAAAGTTTGTCTTGGCTGATTGCCCTCGGTTTTGGTTTGGTTTGTTTGGCTAGAAAGTGGCATATGTAGACAAGCTTAAATCCTAACCCTAGCAAACACAATCTTAGGCTTTTTGGATTCTGTAGTTCAACATACCAGAGATCCTAGGTAGACAGCCCTGGATTACACATGTGACAAGCTGGCAAGACGTGGGAGTTAGATCATGAATACAGCCTCATTGGCTGCCCAGCAGAGGGGCAGGAAAGCATCTGCGTCTGGAGTCTGGAAACTTGTTTCAGGCTTGATTTTGCCACTGCTCGTTTTTATCCCCTTGGGGAAAAGACATGAAATGTAAGTTTTTGGATAAACTGCAAAATAGTTCAATTTTATTAAACTTCCTATAAACAATCACCTACCCCTTCTCATTTCTCTCTTGCTCAATATAAAACTTTCACAGGCAAAGCATAGTTCTGTTTTGTGCCTATATTCTCTGTTGCTCTTCTTGTCTTGAGTAAAGCAGCCTTGTTGATAATTTAAAATATAATTTCTGGGTATTTATATGTACATAGCATTACTGGCTCAAACAGAACTATTACTGGCATTTGATAATTTAATGAATCTCTATTTTTCCTGGAACTGAGCACATTGATGTTGTAAAGGAAATTATTATAAGTGTTTCATTAAAAGAAAATCCGGTAATCAAATATTATCTAGAATTAAGAGAACTGCAGATGGCTTAGTGTACTAGAGGTATATGATGCCTTTTAGCAGAAAGTGAACTACTATAAAATATATAACCAGCAGTTGTCACCTTGACAACTTTTTGGTCTAGCGATATCTACTTCTGATAAAGGTGCACCAGTGGTTAAGCTCCTTTTGTCTGTGAACTTGTAGAACTCTTTCTGAAGCTGTGAACATTGATCCCCTCATTACCCTGGATTGTGAGTAGTAAATAGACTCCTCACAATAGCAGTCTATTGTGAGGAGTCAATAGTAAATATATAGTGTGTGTGTGTGTGTGTGTGTATATATATATATATATATATATATATATCCACATTAGATGTTTAAAGTAAAATGCAAATGTTTATTATTATTTTTCCTATTATAGGAGATAGGATTTCCATCATTAGAAGGCCTCTTAAAAACATCAAGAAACTATCTCCTGGGACATAGTTGGTCACATACACATAGAATTTGGAGTTTTTACTCACAGATTGTACAAATGGGTAACCTTGCTTCAATTATCCAAGGAAAGACATTTATCTTACTGAGGGGACTGGGTAATAACAATATAAAACATACCTACAAATGAGTCTAGTGAGATATATTAAACTTAAAATGGGCATGGAAAATTGTCTACTGCAACATAAGATAGTTGCTTTAAAAATTGGCACAGAGAATATTGAACTAACAAGAATGGCAAGAAAATACATAGAAGCTGTCATATATATCTTATCTGTTATGGTCCAGGGAAAAAAAGATTAGCAATTGACATATATAATGACCCTAGGTTAGAAGTGTGATTGACTCACAGAACAGTGTTTGTATTCGAATTATTTAATTATGCTTTTGATGCTAGAAGTTACAGTATTCACTTGTTAGATGATCTAATATCCATAGACAAACTGAAACTCTTTGATCATTATAATCAGTCCTCTGAAAAGATACAAAGTTATTTTTCCTCCAAGGTCCTTCACATACTTCATAGATGTTGTACTTCTTTCTAGTTCTAGCAGGTTTTTTTTTTTTTAAATTTTATTTAGTTATTTTTCAAGTACAGTTTTTTGTCTATTTTTCCCATCCCAGCCTCCCCTGCCCCTTGCTCCCCACCTCCCTCGCATTTCCCCCCCGCCCTTAGTTTTTTTGAGAAAAATCTTAGGAAATATGCTTACTTATTTATAAACATTATATAATTTTATTAACTCAAAGAAACACATAAGGTACTATGCTTGCCCTTAGTTTATAGGGTCAAATGAGTCTCAGACAGTGAAATATTATCCTCAGGTCATAGGATCAGTATATGAAGAAGCAGAATGGAACAAAGGTATGTCTGATATCAAACTCTCTGCTCTTAAGAAATTTATGATAATGTTATTAGGAGATGTCTAGTGGGTTGTTATCTCACAGAGAGACTTTCAAGTTATTTGCAGAGAAAGGCCACATTTCATTTTCAGTTTTTTTATTTCCAACTCATGGAGGGCTTGTATTTTTTTTATAAAATACAATATAATGTTACAACAACATCAAATTGCAATAAAATTTATAAATTATTTATTTTCTATACATTTAAATTCTATCATAAACTCACAAATTGTTTTTCATGCCTTTTTAATAGCATGAACTTAAATTCCAATTTGGGATTTCTTATCTCACTCTAGAAGTTTCTTCTGATATAAATTCAAGGTACAGAAATAGTTTCTTCCAGAAATGTGATTATTTTTATCCTTTGCAATAAATGATATAAAAAAAATGTCTAATATAATTTGAGTGTACCAGAAGTTTTACTATTATGGCTCCCACAATAAATAGCCCTGCCAAAGAAATTTTCTCAGTTATATTAGCTTTACAAATTATGTATTGTAAAACAAGATAGTTTATAAAAATTTATATTTTTACTTAGATATGTTTTTCATCATTATCCAAAATTTTATAGGTGGTTTTAGGGTTTATGGTACTATTTCCAATAAGAATCCAGTGTCTTATGCTACATTTGTATTTTTTTTAATTCTTGTAATTCACTTTTATTTCAGACAACTTGACCAAAGTCTAAAGTTTGATACAAATTCCTCTTCACATTAAAGACAGTAAGAGTGCTGGGTACCTTTTTAGACATACCTCATGATATTTCTAGTATGTCTGAATTTAAACAAGTTCAGACCATAATTTCTGGGTTTTGAATTGGATATGCATTAGAAAACAAAATTGTGTTGTTCTCTTCAACCAGCTATGGTGGCTAAGAGAAGGTTATAATTTACTGAACTATATCAGAGATGGCAATCTCATATGACCACTTGGGACATGTGGGTAATTTAAATGAGTTCAGACTTCTAGATATAATACAATGAGGCCTGGTGGGGTTTTAGATGAATGAAGAGCCCTTACCCCATGTGAAGACATTCATATTCATTATTGTAAAAGTCTCTACGAGACAAACAAAACAGGTATCTAAGCAGATTTGGCAGATAGCATTTCTATTTTCATCCTTTGCATACACCAGCAGCATGGATTTTCAAAGCTTCAAAATACAATACAATCTAATTCTAATACAAAAATGCTTAATTTTATTTTATTTACAAGCTACTTACAAGGGTTCTCCCCACCACAAATAAAACTCTCTTGGCTTTGAGGGTTAGACTGAGAGAGGGGAGAAAAGGTTCAATAAGAAGCAGACTATAAAAAGCATTTTAGACTAAGTGTTCAGAGGCAAGAGATAGGGAGCACCTGGTACAGTGAAGTTGTGATATTGGTTTTATTTTTGTGGTAGTGGTGAAATGATGTAACTTAGACAAGGAAGGGGGTTAACAAGGTACACAAAGCCCAGCTGAAGAAGTGTTCCTACTCATGGTAAGATTTAATAAATTCTTACTAT
Organism: Artibeus jamaicensis; assembly: GCF_021234435.1. Lineage (NCBI taxonomy): Eukaryota > Metazoa > Chordata > Mammalia > Chiroptera > Phyllostomidae > Artibeus > Artibeus jamaicensis. The sequence continues at coordinate 3,874,672 of NW_026521887.1, forward strand.
GTGCAAAATACTGGGCTAGACACCTTTCATGAATATATCTTTATTACTTTCAGGAGCTTTAATGATGTTACTCTCCATTTCTCATAAGGTGACCTGTCTTCCCTAGGGAGGTTTAAGCATATTTAGATTTTTTGTACATCTTTTTTTTAACCATATTTACATGCAAATATTGAGAATGAAAGATATTTTATATATGTTAAATGTTTCTATTTACCCGGCTAGTCATTCATTTTGTGTTTGTCCCTCCTGTTCCTTTGAGATTCTCCAGTGTTGGGGCATGTTTCCCTTGTCTTTGGGGCCCATGAGAACATAAGCTTTGTGAAGGCAGGCATTTTTCTTTCTAGTTCATTGATGTATCTCTCATGCATACAGTAGCATTTTCCTGGTACTAGGATCCCAATAAATATTTCAAACTGAGTAAATGAGTGAGTGAATTATTCCCTCTTTATAAGTGAGGAACAACATTTAGATGACTCAGACAGAATAAAAACCATCTATTTTAACAACGATCTTAATTTATATGAAAAGAAGAACCATTAACCAGGATTATTACTTGTACAGATCTGAACTCACATAGATGCTCTTGGCTACAGTGAGGAGAAGATTGAGTCATACGGGGGGTACAGGGTATGGTAGAAACTGATCTGAGGACAAACACACTGTAATAAAGAAGTGAGTAGGGGGTAGAGATTAGAAAGACTTTCCAAGACAGATTGACAGTGGGAGATGAAAGTAATTGCAGATGACTTTAAATATTCTAGGATTGGGAATGTACAGCAATTTCTTCTTCATCCTTAACCAAAGACCCATCCCTACATATTTCACTGTACTATTTTCTATAGCAATAATGCCAACTACAAAAGAAAAAGAAAAAAGGACATCTCTGTTTGGCGACCTGTCTAGCTGAGTCTATCCTGGGAATTCCACAACTTGCCAGAGTTCAATCTTCCTTGTGTCCAGTTTGAGATTTGGCAAAAAAAAAAAAAAAAAAAGGAAAAAAAGATCCTTTTAGGGTTGTGCAGAACAACAGCCATGACTTGCTATCCCCATCCAGCCCCAATAGCAAATACAGGTCTAGAACTCAGAAAAAGTTCATTTCAACAAGTCTAGCGACTTTACCACTGAGGGTTGATCTGAATACTCTTGGTGCTTGCCTTTTCAGTTTGTGCTTTTCTAGAACGTATCATCTTTCATTTAATAGCAGTTGTTTTAGTGCTACTCTCTTGAAATGAATGCTGAAGATTTGTGTATATTTTAATTCTGAGTAAATCAGAAGCAATTAAAGAGAAAATATAATATATATCTTATCTATCTATCTATCATTATCTATCATCTACCATCTATCATGGTTTGGGCCTCTTACAACTTGTAGTATAGTCATGTATACAGTATAGCTGGTCCTTGAATAACATCATTTTGTTGAACATTGTTTTGTTATAATGTTGAGGAGATATTGCAGGAATTTAACTTGTTTATATTAAATAACCTATACTAAAATTGGTTTTATCATGTCATTTCACTACAGTTCCAAGAACCCAAGGATGTCATTCCATGGGCCATTCCATGTTTTCACTCACTGTATGTGTTCAAATAATATTGATACAGCAGTAACAACTTCTCAATTGAATAAAATTATTTTAAGTCAGTAAAGATACATAGACAGATGATAGGTAGGTAGATATGTTACAGAAAACAACTCAGCCACTTTCAGGTGTACGGAGTGGAACTTTATTTATACACGAGGACCCATAGCAGACAGTCTCCAAATTCTGGGTCCCGAGCTCGGGCAGGGTTTTGTTTTTATAGCGTGGCATGCGGAAGCTATTTTACTAAGCCTACGTGGCAGAAGCAGGTTTACGGAAGCAAGAAAGCAGGGCTGCTGAGGAAGCAGGGCTGCTGATAGGGTCACATAATGTTCTTTTATTCTTACTTCTTAGTTACTTAGTTGCTCACCCCTCCTTATCTTAGTGGCTCAGCAAAGGGACCATGTCCTTCTGACTTGTCTGTGCTTGTCTAAGCAGGTCTCCTGCTATAGATAGATAGATAGATAGATGCCATACACTGCATCTGCCATACACTGGACTAACCATTCCTAGTAAATAATCCATACCTGGTGGACAACTACCTACCTTTGAGGAGGTAAATTGTCTGTTTTAAGATAATAGAGTATCACTGCTGAAAAACAAGGTTACCTTATTCTTTTTTCTTTAAAAATAAAAAAATAACTTATTTCCTAGGTGTGAGCAATTTATTACCAGGCACTAGTTTACTCAGTTGAGTATTAGACAAAGAATCAATTAGTTGGTGTAGCGCCGTGGACAAGATATGGTTTGAACTTCTTCAGAGTCTACATTTTGAAAAGTACTTTAACTTATTTGAAATACACTGAAGAATTTAATAAAAATAACTATTATTCAGGAATCAAACCAATGGTGTTACAGGACTCTCACAAAACTTTAGAAGATATTTCTCCCTCCCACTAAATTTTTTCTTTTGCTGAAGTATTGACTTAATGTCATGGGAACAGAGCTCTATTATATTGGGATATAATACATAATGAACCTCAATGCCATATGTAGCCTTTATTATAAAAACCTTATGGAGGTTGAATTGTAGGAGAATTTATTTTAGAGGTAATATAAGCTTAAAAGCATTAATGTTTGCTGAAAACACTATAATTTTAAGCTGTGATTTCAATGCCAATTAATGATTTCAGGATAATTTATTACAGCATTTGAAGTTCACAGAAAGTTTTAAAAGTGAAGAAACTGTTTTCCACACTGTCATCTCAAAAGCAATAGAAAAGATAGCAAGAGGAAATGCTTCAACCACCTTTATTAAGGAGTTTATTGAACTGCTCATTTCAAAGCAGGATATAAACAGAGAAAACAATCCTTAGAAATAAATATTGAAAGCTCATTTCTGTAGACATGTAGGAGAGAACAGAAAGCTAACAACATTTGGTATAACTGGGGAGACTATTCCTCAGATGGAAATGCACCATAGAAAATCTTCCCAAGAAAGAAATGTTTTTCTGAGAAAGAAACAAAAATTTTTCTAAAAGCTTATTAGAACACTCAGTGTGAAATAGTAGCAAAGTATTAAAGGAAGCATCATAAAATAATACAGCCTACAAAATCAGCAGGTTATAACAAAAAAGGAAAACTAGCCCCTCAGTCATGTTAATAAAATGAGAAGTGAAAGTAAACACTATAAATAAGATTTCTTACAATTTTCAAAAAGAAAGTGGCTCGAAGGATATCATTTCTGGGCTTAACTGTTTAAAATAATTTATCTTTCAATGAAAAGCTATCGTTATACAACACAGTCTGGCTTAGGGTCTTGACACCTGGGTGATGAGCAGTGGCACAGTTGGAAGAACAGGACTTTGCAGGCAAATGAAATCAGGTCAACTTTCGGTCCTATTTCGTGTTATACAGCCTTAGACTGTTGCTTAATTTCCATGGTTTCAGATGTGTCATCTGTAAGTTGGGTGATGCCTTTTTGGTTGGTGGTTGAGAGCATAGGTTGTAGAATTAAGCAGATGTGAGTTGGAATCTGCCGTTACAACTGAAGGGTAAGCAAGTTACCCTTTAGAGAAGCTTGTTTCCTAATCTGTGAGGGTGATACTAATATGCACATCTCACACCTGTCCAAATTAGATAAGCTAACTGAAAGCATCTAGTGTAGCACCTGGTACACTGTATTTGCTCTATAAATCAGGGCCAACATAATGTAGGTGATAATGGAAGAAAAGATTAAATAATGTACCATATACAAAGCTCTTAAAACCTGGCAAATTTGGAGTAAATGAGAATTCTCTTCTCTTGACCCACTATTTTTGACTAATATGTAAGTTCCTAAATGTCAAAGACCAGCAGTTATTATAATGCATATTATTAATATATATTGATATTTAGTTAGTATCTTCTACATTAATGACCAATTAATTACACACACACACAGCTTACAATTGTACAGTGTCTTAAGAGTATATGATCATTCTTGAGTATATGATCTCATTTGAAAGCATAGCAATCCTATGAGGTAGATACCTCTGCCATAGTATTCCTTATTTTTCAAAAAATGGTTAGTATTCAACAAAAATAACATCTTCTATATCACAGGAGGCAAACACAAGGCCCGTAGGCCGAATCTGGGCCTCCACCTTGTTTTATCAGCCCCGCTCCCTCTTTCTACCTGGATGCAGCGCTGAGCTCTTGCTTAACTGTTAAGGAGTAGTTACATTTATAGTCCAAGAATTACATTCAGCCCTTTGACGGCAACTTCAAGGCTGATGTGGCCCTTGGTGAAAATGAGTTTGACACCCTTTTTCTAGATGAAAGAGATAGCTGCTTAGTAGAGCTGGTGGGGCTGTTACTTAATTCAGTGTACTTTCTATGATGACATATTGATCTCTGTGAAATTCTAGAATTTCATACAGAGAAGTTGATGCTCATACTTAAGAGCATAATGCTTCTTATTATGCTTCTTGTTACTCCAAAACTCTGCCAGAAAAATAGTCTTGGGAAATAGAATTGACAACTGTGTATCCCTCTTTTGAGGAGATTCCAGAGTCTCACCAACCTCAGTCAGCTTCCTAGAAATATTTTCTCCAAAGATACAGACAGAACCCAGCATGATTCTGCTCACTTTGTAGAAAACCTGAGTCTTATACAGCAGGAAGGCACAAAAACACAGCAGGCCTGGATGTTCCTTTAATTAAAGCTCAGGACTATATCTTATACCTGGTTTCTAAAGTCCACAAATGTTATGGGGCCAAAAAATGGGCTGGAAAACAGGGAAAGAGGTCTAATACAGAAGTGCTTCTCTTTATTGAGAAGGTAATGCTTACTCAAATTTAACCAAAAACAGCAGGAGGACTCCAGAACAAAATTGTTTCCTCTTCTCCCTCCCACTTCCTCCTCTTTTTATTAACCTCGTTCTTTTCATGTTAAGTCAATTTGCAAAATCCTGGCACCTGACTCCCCATTTCTCTTCCTGTCTTAAGCTCTGTGGATTAAGTAAGTGGTGGTCATATCTGGGCAACCAGAGACCACAGGTGGCTCTTACGCATAAACAGAAAACTAAGATGGTTTTATTGTTTATATGGAAGTTACTGAGCAGATCAGTGGGTGGATTAATTTGAAATCTCTTCTTGGGAAAGGTCAGACTCCTTGCAAACAGGAAGAGTTCTTTGCAAGGTTGTTCCCACTCCCTGAAAAACACTACACCTGCCTGACCTCACATTTCCTAGGATACAGGTCATCAATCCTATTTTATTAAACATAATAATTCTGTTATAGTGACTGCCCTCTTAGATTCTTAAAATGGAAAAGCTCAAAGAAAAACACATTGGCAAAATGATCTGAGATTTAGATATTCTGTAAAAAAAATCTTATGTAAGAAAAAATTTAAAATTAATTTAGAATGAGGCAAATATTGCCATAAATGAATGGTGCATTTTAAAATATTAGGAACATTTTGCAGTTTCCTTGAGAACATTCCTTGAATAGGTAGTACAATTATCCTGAAAATAGAGATGACAAGAATCTGATTAAGGAAACAGAAAAACTGAGAAAACCTTTGTAGTCTCCAGCAGTAATTCAGCTGCCTTTCATGTGGCTTGTAGCATATTGGAAGGAACATGGGCTTGACTGAGACTTGGGCCTTATTTAAAATGGCCTTTTTTCTGGCGATTGACTCTGTGGCTTTGGAAAGTTTATTTGACCACTCTTGTTCTCCTAGTAGGGTTGTTGTTTATGCAGCAATATGTATGTTGTAGCTTATAGTGAGCTTTCAGTAAATGGAAGCTCTCCTGCAAGAGACAAGCCTCCGATTAGACATTCCTCATACCAGTATCGTTATTTGCACTGCAGAGTGAGATGTGCACAGACCAGTTCATCTAATTTTTCATGCCCAGTTTATGTAGTTGTGCAAAGGATGCAGCCCGGATAGCAAATATAGGTCTAGAAGCTTTTGTCACTATCAGCAGGTTAGTCATTAACTGAGATGAAGCCAACTCGAGGAATCTTCTAACTGTGCTTAGTTCTGCTAATGTCCTGTGGGACCTGCTCTATCTACCAGTGTCAACAAAGATAACTTATGAAACTTAATCATTTGGTCTATGTACCTGGATCCAATAAACTGGCTAACTGCCTAGTGTGAACAGGAGATAGCATGAGGTCATGACAACAGTTATACCAATGATGATAGTTAACTGACATAATGAGTTAATAATGGTCATACTAGTAACGTGAAGTGTAAATAACTAAGTGTTATGCAGTAATGGTGAGTTTGATGCATACTGAGTAGTAATAAAATAAAGCAGTTTTATGCCAATAGATTAATAAGGAAGAAAAATAAAAGTTTACTTGTACATAAAGAATGATGTTTATAAAAATGCGAGAGAGTATGTGAAAGTAGGAACTTTCAGCTGTCAGTTATGACCCTGCATCGTGGTGGAAGGTGGAATTCTGCAGACACTGTGTACAGGGCTACCCCAGACTGCTCGCCTGAGGGTGGAAAGACACTGGTGAAGCAGACATGCTGAGATCAAAGACCCCTGGTGATCAAATAAGTAGGCCTTTTGTTAGTGTTCGCCTTCCTGGGCCTGGGGAGTATAAACACAAACAGTGGCCTTCACAAAAGCAGTTCTATTTACCAGGACTCTGTAGACCCTGAGTAAAAGAGCCCTGTGCAATCAAATCTTCTCAGGGGTATTACATCAAAAACTATCGTTAAGATCCCTTCTTACTTGTCTTTCTGTGGTACCAGTCTGCTCTGAAAAGGAATCTGAATTCCACATGCAAAAGGGCTGCTGGGTGGGTGTAGAAGAAAATAAAAATCCCAAATCTAGTAGTAATTTATCTGAAAACTTTGGAAGGACTCTCCCTTCCTCCTTATCTCTCCCTCCTTAAATCCTCCAGTTGCAGAGAAATTCAGTTAGCCAAGCAGGAGATAATTCCAGCATTCCTGCCTCAAGGCAGAGCAGGGCTTGGCTTTAGGTCACTGAGCACTTTGGGGCAGGGATCACTACCTAGGGGGGAGGACATCTCTTCTCAGGTCCACCACCTTTTCTCCAGGGCTCACTGTACTCTGCTTCTCGGCTCCAGTTTTTCTTACCCCAAACCATGGCAGCTAAATAACTCCATTGTTCAAACTCTGATAACTATTTAACTTTTTTTGCCGCCTTAGATTCTAAAAAAGCATTTTTCAGTCTCCTAATATCTGTAGTATATTTAAATCTTAACACATTGTTAAGTTTATTGATTCTTTAGGCTTATGATTTGAGTAACTTTGACTCAGAGAGTCAGTAAGTAGCCCAGGAGTCTGGATTTTCATAAATATTTCAAGTACCAATGATACAGGCTATCTGAGGACCAAACTGAGAGACAAAACTGCTCATAGTGAGTACCTTCCAAAAAGCACAGAGTGAAAAGAGATTTTTAAAAGGTAAGTTTACTGACAAAAAAATCTGACAAACACTATCTCAGTCAGTTGATCACGGTCAACATCAATAGTGATAAGTCACAGTGATAATATATACCTTTGATACAATGTGATAAAAATCACTTGCTGCCAGTCTTTTTTGCTCTCTAAAACACATAACCCCAGTCTAATTATGAAAAAAATCAGACAAATCTTAATAGAGGGCATTCTATAAAATATCTGACCAATACTCATCAAAACAGTTGAGGTCATCAAAAATCAAAGATGTCTGAAAAACTGCCAGAGTCATGAAGAGTCTGTTACTATTGGTAATTAGCTAATTATTAATAAAGGAAAAGGAAGTAAAGAGTTTGACTTAAGTTTAATAGGCTGGAGAGAATAAGCCTGCTTGTTTGACCAGAAAGCTGTAGCTTCACACAGCAGAGGATCATAGTGTTGTTCTACCAAGGGTATTAATACTTCTTTCTTTCCCTCCTCTGCTACTGGATTGTGTAGATGGGGGCGGAGGGCTGGACCACAGAGGCCTGTCAGTCTGACTAAGGTTGAACCTATCAAAATCCCATGAAAACTCAGTTCATTGGTCAGTTTGTAAAAGCTTCTGGTCCTTTCTAAGCTCAAGGTAATATAATGCCATGGAAACAAAGAAGCTTTCTCTTTTTTTCTGAATGGTGTGCACTTGTGTGGTGCACTTGCTAGTTCTCTCCACAGCCATGTGGCCCTAGCAGATGCATGGCACATGGCCATGTAGACTTCTCACACAGGCCTGAATCCTGTGGCATAGCAATAGACTACAGCTGGAAACACAGCCAGATGCTAGACTGGACTGTACTTCAATATGGGGCAGAAACTCTGGGCACTGGCGTTTATTCTGGTCCACTAAAGACAAAATTGGATATTTTCCGTGGATAGATGGACAGAGATGGGACACAAGTAAGTCAGGGGTGGAACTCCCTTAATTGTACATCATCCATAAAGTTTACCGCAAAAAAAAATCTCCTATGTGGGTCTTAGAAAATTCTTTTCCTCATGACACTGCAAGAACTCCACTCCCATTGATAACATCAGGAGACACTGGTAACTAAATATAGCATTGTTTTCTAGGTGGGAGTCCAAAACAGTAAAATGACATTAGATCAAACTCAGGAAATTAGGACAAAATATGGGTTTTAGTTAAAAATAATGTAGCAGTATTGATTTATTAATTATAATAAATGTATCATACTAATATGCTAACAATAGGAGAAACTGAGTGTGAATTATAAGGAAATTCTGTTCTATCTTCTCAATTTCTCTGTAAATCTAAAAGTATTCTAAAGATAGTTATTTAAAAATGGCAAACTATTTTTTAAATTGCATAATGGAAAACATTAGTATTATTATAGCATAGTTTGTCTAAATTATTAGTAGGACCCCTGGCTGTTGTGGTTCAGTGGATTGAGGGCCTGTGAATCAAAGGGTCACTGGTTTGATTTCCAGTCAGGGCATATGCCTCGGTTGTGGGCATATGACCCTCTACCACAGGCATGCTTGAGGGATGTGTGAGAGGCAACCACACATTGATGTTTCTCTCCCTCTATCTCTTCCTCCCTTTCCCTTTCTCTAAAAATAAATAAAATCTTTAAAAAATAAACTATTAGTAGGAAACCTGAATTCTCCTTCATCCATAGTTTTTAACTTTTAAAAATTTCAAGACAGCGTTTTAAACATGATACATATTATTTTCCCCTGTTTAACACAATGGTGATATTTCAGTAGTAAGGAGTTTAACAACTGCCATATTAGACAACTTACTTCCACAGAATCTTCCAGTTATGTGTTTTAAGTATTTTTCTTTTTGACACTTCCTTTTATTTTTGTCCCTTTAATTCATTATCAATTTCAAAGATAAAATTTGAATCTCTCAACAATATACATAATAATTTAAGGTTCACTGATTAGATGTGGATTGAAATTTTATCTCCTAGTTACCCAGAGACCATTTAAGTGACACAAATGACTTTAGCTAATTTAGGAGGCAAAGCATGATTGTTTTCTTAAAACAGTAAATTTGAGGTCTATCAAAACAATGTAAAAGTTTAATCTTGCTCTATTAGACTAGTTTACTCTGAAACTAATTTGAGGTAGGCAGTAGAGACACTGTTTCTATGAGAGACAAATAAAAATGCTTTTAATAAACTACACTTATTACAAATACATTTAATGATTCTATTCTCTAGTGTATATTTTAATATTATAAATGTTTTTCTATTAAACAATACAAAACCAGATTGAATTGTTTTTAATGTAGAATTAAAAAACCACATAAGAATCTATTTTTAGAAAAAAATGTTCTGCCTGTGAAGTGTTTACATTATACATCGAGAATTAGTGTTGTGCTTCTGATCTGTTTTAATGTACTGAGAGTTAGTTAGACTATGATTATTTGCTGATTGCTTCCAGACTTTAATATCTAGTCTTAATCTCTGACAATTTCCAGAAGGTCTTTATCAGATTCTCATTATCACTTCTAACTCAGTTTCTGAAGAAAATTGCCCCAATACCTTTTCTTCTCATTTCTAAGAGTACAATTCTCCTTATTCATGATTTCTTTCTCCCATTTTGAAGGTCATAAGTTCATCACAGCTGCACTGATACTTGCTTTTGTCTAGCATATTTTTGAGACCCCCTTCTGTGTTTCTTGAGTTGTGTCACTCTTTAAAGTCTTAGCCTTCAATGCCCTGAAATCATAACTAATTTGGGGGAGTACTTTTAAAATTTATTTTTAATCTAGATAACTTGTCAACTATGCAACAAATCTTCGTTCTCTAAATAATCTTTTCTTAATTTCTGCAATGATTTCCACCTTGTCATCTGGTCACACCTTTCTCTGATATTGAACATCAATACTTCCCTTTGCTCTCTCAACTCCCTCTTTCTCTACTGCTCAATGACTTTGATTTTTTAATTACTCTCATTATCTTGTGAATCATTCAGCTATCCTTTTGTGCTAGATTATTTCCTGCAGCATAATAAATTGCTTTACTATCTGCTATTTTTCAAAACTGTGCTAACATACGATATCCTTCTTTTCTCAGATGGTTGCCCCATGATTTTATTCACTCAACACTGAACAATTTCTCAAGTTATAAGTCTCACTGTCTGTATTACTCTTTTCCCATTCCTATTCACATTTCATTTCACCCCAGTCAGGCTTTGTCATCAACACTTTAGTGAAAGTGATCTCGCTAAAGTCATTGGTAACTTCCTTGATGCAAAGTTCAAATAAATGCTTCTATATCCAATTCTTAAATTACTTAAGCCACATGTAACTGATTGACCAATTCTTTCTTCTTGATTTGAATTCATTTCCCTTATTTCATTACTAACCCTTATTTTACTTTAGGGGTTCACCTAACAAGGACACCCTTATTTCTGGGTAGGAAGTTCACTTCCTTGGACTCTGTTATTTAAATAATACACAGGCATATCTCTCTCTTGCAGTTTAGGGCTCAGCACCAAACCAAGGGGATATATAACCCCAACATTTACTCTGAAGACTAATATGATTCAGACCTCATGGGAACTCTTTTCCATGACTCTTGCCCTGCATTCTAAAAAAAAAAAAAAGGACTGTGTCTAAACGCCATAAAGTTCTGTAGATTACACCACTGCCCTTGTAGACATAGACAGAGCTTCAGAATGGGAACAATAATCTATCACTTCCCTTTAGTGCTCAATGCTTACTTTATTTCTGCACTTTGTGTTCTAATACATGGTTCTAGAATCATGTACTAATTAGCATGGAATTGTTAGTGTGTATGTGTGGTATTTGTATGAGGTAGTTGAGATACATTTGTAATTTTAGTAACTTCTATTACTAAACTTTAGGTGGATATGGGGCTATTTGACTCATTGTAAAATGGGATACTGAATTTTCACATTTGCAGATGTATTTTAAATTTTAGAATTGTAAGTATTTTTGTTTTATCAGCATTACTTACTAAGATGTAATTATTTTTCAAGTAAAAGTATTTATTTTTATTTAAATTATTTAATATATTTTGATATGAATTATAATTTATATTTTACTTTGTATTTTATTTTACTTTTTAATTGTTGTTCAGTACAGTTGTCTCCACTCCCCGCTTCTCCCCCTAACCTCAGGCATCCCCAACTCCCAATCCTGATCCCACCCCCACTTTGTTTTGTCCATGTGTCCTTTATAAATGTTCCTGAAAACCCTTCCTCCTTTTCCCTCATTATCCCTTCCACCTCCCCTCTGGTTACTGTCAGTTTGTTTTTAATTTCAATGTCTCTGGTTATATTTCGCTTGGTTGTTTGTTTTGTTAATTAGGTTCCATTTATAGGTGAGATCATATGGTATTTGTCTTCACCGCCTGGCTTACTTCACTTAGCATAATGCCCTCCAGTTCCATCCATGCTTTAGCAAAGGGTAGGATTTCTTTCTTTCTGCTGCATCATATTCCATCATGTAAATGTACCATAGTTTTAAGATGGTGGCAGGGTAGGAGGGAGGGGATTCCACTTTACCCTACACACAGGAGAAAAACCTAGCCAATTTATGGAGGAACAGAGCAAACAACCAACAGTACCACAGTGCATATGAAGATAGGAGGCCAAAAATTGTAGAGGACATTGAAAAAGCAGATGGTAAGGAGAGTTCTTCAGGACAATAAGGTCCTAGGGACCAGTCCGGGGACCAGGGTGGCTGCAGCCCCAGGCCCAGAACCCTTGGGGTCTGCCAAAGGGTTCTTGGGAGAGAGTTGGGTCAACTGCTCCCTCCCCTGCAAAAAGGGGTTTGGGCAACACCAGGAGAGACCTTGAAGTCACAGAGAGGGGAATAAGGACTAAGTGGCAAACACATGGAGGTTGTGAGAACCCACAGTCTATGGACACTGGTTGGGGAAAGTTGAGAGTTGGGCTGTGAGGGGTCCTGACCCCAACAGTCCCTGGTCTGGGAGGAGAACTGGGCTGTGTGAGAAGCCAGCCACTGTATGGAATAGCAGGCAGTCTTGAATAGGAGGAATTTCTCAAAAAGAAAAAGTGAAAAAAGAGACACTGTTTGTGGAATTCTCCTGCAGCAGCCACTTCAACCTCCTCCCCACCCACCTGGGCAGCACTCCCAAGGTAGCACAGAAGACTCTCTGCACACTCCCCTAGCCCTGGGAAGACTGCATGCCCGAACCTGAGGGACCAGAGGCAGCCAGGGTGAGGATGCAGGTCCCAAACCCAGGGAGACTGTGCTCTGCAGAAGGCTCGGAGCCCATACCCATAAACTCTGGGAGAATGCTCTCTGAGGAAGGCCTGGTGCCCATATCCAAAGCACCGGGTGAGGCACCCAGACCTCACACTCAGGTAGAGTGCACCCCTGACCTGTGGAACCTGAGGGACCAGAGGCTTGTGGGGAACTGGGCTGGAGGCTGACTGAGTGCCCATCTGGAAGGGAGAAAAGTGAAACCAATCACCTCTTAGCCCGCTGCAGCTGGAAAGGCCAGCAAAACTAGTTTGGCCAGTTTAAAGGCAGCAAGAAGCTTTTTAAATTTTTATTTATTTATTTACTTATCTTTTTTAATTTAATTATTTTTCAAGTACAGTTTTCTGTCTATTTCTCCCACCCCAGCCCACCCTGCCCCATGCTCCCCACCTGCCTCCCATTTCCACCCCCCTTAGTTATTGTCCCTGTGTCCTTTATACTTGTTCCTCTAAATTTCTCCCATTTTTTCATCTTAAATTCCGTCCCCTCTCCCCTCTGGTTGCTGTCCCCTTGTTTTCTATTTCAGTGTCTTTGTTTTCATTCTGCTTGCTTGTTTGTTTTCTTGTTTAGCTTCCTGTTAAAGGTGAGATCATATGGTATTTGTCCTTCAACATCTGGCTTATTTCACTCAGCATAATGCTTTCCAATTCCATCCATGTTGTTGCAAAGGGTAGTAGCTCCTTCTTTCTCTCTGCTGCATAGAATTCCATTGTGTATATGTACCACAATTTTTTGATCCATTCATTTATTTTTAAAATAATTCTTTATTTTTAAATTTTAATTATTTTTTATCTTTCAACTCTTTTTCCTCTCTTTTCCTCTTTCTTGTTTTCTTCTTTCTTCTTTTCTTTCCCATTTTATCTCTTCTTCCTTTCTTTCCTCTTCTTTTTTTAAATTCCCACAAGTGAGACAAAAAAACCTGGAACTGTGAAAAGAACAGAGTTGGACCCAAAGAAGGGGCATCCCAACAACTGAGACAGTGAGGCAAATTTCACTTTGCTACTACAGAGAACGTGCAAGTTATTGCATATTTGTATTATTATTTTTTAACTATTTTATTTTATTTTATTGGTATTTTTTCATTCCTCTTCTTTCTGTTTAGTCTTCTCTACGTGGCTGATTAATTCTATCATTTGACAGGTTTCCCCTGTTCTCTCTTTCATAGTGTATTGCTAATTTACTGTCCTTCACTTCACCTGTGTTCCATTAGCACACTACTCAAGGTCCTATACTCCCTAATCTCGTTATTCAGATCACATAGATTGTGTCATATGATTGTTGCTCCATTATTATCATGAATACCAGCTATTCCACACAATTGTAAATACTACACAGCACCCTTCCCAGATCATAGCCCACTTCATGGTTTCCTGAACTCTATTACTGTTGTCATTAATTCTATTCTTTCACACACTACACCTATTTTCTATCCTTTACTCTCACTTTACCTCAGAATCTGACCTCCCACAAACTTACTGCTTTTTAGATCCTACCCACAATCCTTCCCTCCCCAACAAGAGTCTTATTTTCTTTCTACCCTTTCTAAAAAGTGGCTATCTTTTGGTTGGAATATCATGGTTAACACTATACATAGCCAAAGAATCTCCTATCTCTTCTCTACCAGCTGCTACTTTAAATATCGTAGAATATACTCTTGCTGTCTTAAACCATTTTGCCTCCCCCCTCCAACTGATGACAAAAAAGAGGAGGTGGAAGCTGTGAACACCAGTATACCTGCTGGAAGACGAAACCCACCAACAAAGGAACCACCAACAGATAACAACACAAGAAGGTGAAGGAGGGAGTGGAAACCACACTAACCTCAATCCAGGACCTATTTGGTAATACAACTAAATAGTGGAGAAATTACCCAGAACAAACAACTGAGCAAGAGCAAAAGAGAATCCTCAAATCTTTGTATACATGGAAAAACCAGCTTCGACACCACCTGCCCACACCAGCACAACAAAATACAAGAGGTGGTGGACAGAGTGATGTTCAGTTAACCAGCTGGTGGAAAGAACCCACCAAAGAGAGACCCAACAACAATCAAAGCCCAAAGACAAACACAGACCCAACATAAACAACAGCCCAAGACCAGTGAGCCTAGGAGATAAAGGAGAAGGCACCACTGAGTCTCACAGGTATTCTACCACAGAAGTTCACACCATAATCCCAGGGAGTCAGAACAAATCAATTTAAGAAGCTAAGGCTAACAAGAAGAGTCTCACAAACAATGGGAATACAAAGAAACAACTCCCCAAATGAAAGGAAAGGAGGAAGCCTCAAAAAGAATGCTAAATGAAATAGAGGCAACTCAACTATCAGAAATTGAGTTCAATGCAATGATTATCAGGAAGCTCAATGAGCTCACAATGAACTACCAGAAACAACAGGCAAACTAGAATGAACTCACTGCAAACTATATCAACATGAAAAAGGAAATAGAAACTATCAACAAGGGCTAAGAGGAAATGAAAAATACAATTTCTGAACTGAAGAACACAGTAGAAGGAATCAAAAGCAGGCTAGCTGAAGCAAAAGATCAGATCAGTAAGTTGGAGGACAAGGTAGAAAAAGACACCCAGACAGAGCAAGAAAAGGAAAAGATGCTCAGAAAAAATGAAGAGGGATTAAGGGAAATGCAGGAGAATATGAAAAGTAATAATGTTCATAAAATAGGGATACCAGAAGGAGAAGAAGAAGAGCAAGGGATAGAAAACCTGTTTGAAAAAGTAATGATAAAAAACTTCCCTAATTTGATGAGAGAAAAAGTCACACAAATCCAGGAAACACAGAGTTCCAAACAAGAGGAACCCAAAGGGACCCACTTCAAGACATATCATAATTAAAATACCAAAATTCCAAGACAAAGAGAAAATCTTAAAGGCAGCAAGGGAGACACAGGAAGTAACATACAAGGGGGCCCTGATAAGGATAGCAGCTGATTTCTCAATGGAAACGCTTCAAGCCAGAAGAGAATAGCAAGAAATATTCCAGTTAAGGAGAACCGGAGGCCTACAACCGAGGCTACTTTACCCAGCAAGTCTCTCAGTTAAAATGAAAGGCCAAATGAGGAGCTTCCCAGACAAAGGAAGTTTAAAAGAATACACCTTCACCAAACCAGCTCTGCAAGAGATGCTAAAGGGACTGTTTTAAGGAAAGGAAGGAAAAGAGTGAGAGAGGAGCACAGGTACAAAAAATGGCAATGAATAAGTACCTATCAATAATAACCTTAAATGTAAATGGATTAAATGCTCCAATCCAAAGGCATAGAGTAGATGTATGGATATGGAAGCATGTCCCACACATATACTGGCTACAAGACACCCATCCCAGGACAAAAGACCTACAATGACTGAGCATGATGGTCTGGAAACAAATTTTCCAAGCAAACAAACAGGAAAAAGAAACTGTGATAGCAGTACTCATATTAGACAAAATAGACTTCAAAAAAAAAGGACCATAAACAGAGACCCAGAAAATCACTTCATAATACTCAAGGGAAGAATCCACCAAGAAGACATAAGCATTGTAAATATATATGCACCCAACAGAGGAATACCCAAACATAAAGAAAATCTTGGAAGACTTCAATAAAAATATTCATAGCAACACAATTATAGTGGGGGATTTTAGTACCCCACTGTCAAAAATGGACAGATCTTCCAAACAAAATATCAACAAAGATATTGTGGCATTGAATGATGCCCTAGATGAAATGGACTTAACTGATAATATAGAGAGCCTTTCAACCCAAAGAAGCTAAATACACATTCTTTTCAAATACACATGGAACATTTTCAAAGATAGACTGCATAATAGGACACAAAAGAAGCATTAACAAATTCAAGGAAATTGAAATCATATCAAGCATTTTCTCAGGCCACAAGGGACTGAAACTAGAAACCAACCCCAAGAGAAAAAATCCAAAGCACTCAAACACGTGAAGACTGAATAACATGCTATTAAACAAAAAATAAATCAAGAATGAAATTAAGGAATCAAAGGAAAGAATCAAAAAGTTTCTGGAAACAAACACAAATGAACTCACAACAATTCAAAACTCATGGGACACAGGGAAAGCAGTCCTGGGAGGGAAGTTCATAGCAATACAGGCCTACCTAAAAAAGATAGAAACATTACAAACAAACAAGCTAATGCTATGTTTATAAAAACTCGAGGAACAACAACAAAGACAGCCCAGAGCTAGTAGAAGGGAGGAAATAACCAAGATCAAAGGAGAATTAAATGACATAGAGACTGAAAGCATAATTCTAAAAATCAATGAATCCAGGAGCTGGTTCTTTAAAAAGATAAATAAAATAGACAAGCCTTTAAGCAGGCTCATCAAGAAAAATAGAGAAAGGACTAAAATAAACACAATCAGAAATGAAAGAGGAGAGATTACAACTGATACAACAGAAATAGAAAGGTTGTAAGAAATTACTACCAAGAACTATATGCCAAGGAATTTGATAACTTAGGTGAAATGGAGAAATTTCTAGAAAAATATAATTTTCTAAAACTGAATGAAGAAGTAGAAAGCCTTAACAGACTAATAACAGCAGACAAAATCGAAGCAGTAATTAATAAACTCCCAACACACAAAAGCCTTGGACCAGATGGATTTAGAGGAGAATTCTACAAAGCATTTAAGAAAAACCTAACCCATATCTTTCACAGACTACTACAAAAAATCCAAAATAATAAAAGACTCCCAAACTCTTTTTATGAGGCCAGCATCATTCTAATTCCAAAACCAGATAAAGATACAACAAAGAAAAAAAAAACTTCAGGCCAATATTGCTGATGAACATAGATGCAAAAATCCTCAACAAAATATTAGCAAATCACATCCAACAGTACATTAAAAAGATCATTCACCATGACGAAGTGGGATTCATCCCAGGGATACAAGGATGGTTCAATATTCACAAATCAGTAAAGGTAATACACCACATAAATAAAAGCAAAGGCAAAAAACACATGATGATATCGATAGATGTGGAAAAAGCATTTGACTCTTTTCCGTGGCGTCCGGGAGGCGGTCGGCTGCTTCAAGATGAAGCTGAACATCTCTTTCCCGGCCACTGGCTGTCAGAAACTCATTGAAGTGGATGATGAACGCAAACTTCGTACTTTTTATGAGAAGCGTATGGCCACAGAAGTTGCTGCTGACGTTTTGGGTGAAGAGTGGAAGGGTTATGTGGTTCGAATCAGTGGTGGGAACGACAAACAAGGTTTCCCCATGAAGCAGGGTGTTTTGACTCATGGCCGTGTCCGCCTGTTGCTGAGCAAGGGGCATTCCTGTTACCGACCAAGGAGGACTGGAGAGCGAAAGCGCAAATCAGTTCGGGGGTGCATTGTGGATGCCAACCTCAGTGTTCTCAACTTGGTCATTGTAAAAAAAGGGGAGAAAGATATTCCTGGTCTCACTGATACTACTGTGCCTCATCGCCTGGGGCCCAAAAGAGCTAGCAGAATCCGCAAACTTTTCAACCTCTCTAAAGAAGATGATGTCCGCCAATATGTTGTGAGAAAGCCCCTAAACAAGGAAGGTAAGAAACCTAGAACCAAAGCACCTAAGATTCAGCGTCTTGTTACTCCACGTGTCCTGCAACACAAGCATCGGCGTATTGCTCTGAAGAAGCAACGTACTAAGAAAAATAAGGAGGAGGCTGCAGAGTATGCCAAACTTTTGGCTAAGAGGATGAAGGAGGCCAAAGAAAAACGCCAGGAACAAATTGCCAAGAGACGTAGGCTGTCCTCTCTGAGAGCTTCTACTTCTAAGTCTGAGTCCAGCCAAAAATGATGTCTTCTAAGAGTAAC
Source organism: Artibeus jamaicensis (assembly GCF_021234435.1). NCBI lineage: Eukaryota > Metazoa > Chordata > Mammalia > Chiroptera > Phyllostomidae > Artibeus > Artibeus jamaicensis. The sequence continues at coordinate 3,893,210 of NW_026521887.1, forward strand.
AAATAAATAAGGATAAACATAAAAAAAAAAGAAAAAGCATTTGATAAGGTACAGTACCCATTTATGATAAAAACACTCAGCAAAATGGGAATACAGGGAGCATTCCTCAACATAATAAAGGCCAAATATGAGAGACCTACAGCCAACATTATATCCAATGAGAAAAAACTAAAAGCTTTCCCACTAAGATCAGGAACAAGACAACATTGTCCACTTTCACCACTTTTATTCAATATCGTATTGGAAGTTTTAGCCACAGCGATCAGACAAGAAAAAGAAATAAAAGGCATCCAAATCAGAAAGGAGGAAACAAAACTGTCATTGTTTGGAGATGACATGATAGTGTACATAGAAAATCTTATAGACTCTACCAAAAAACTGCTCGACCTAATAAATGAATTTGGCAAAACATCGAGATATAAAGTCAATATCCAGAAATCAAAGGCATTTTTGTATACCAACAATGGATCAGCAAAAGCAGAAATCAAGGAAAAATCCCATTTGATATAGCAATAAGAAAAATAAAATACCTAGGAATAAACCTAACTAAGGCGGTAAAAGACCTACACTCAGAAAACTACACACACTGAAGAAAGAAATCAAGAAAGGCACAAGCAAATGGAAACATATACCATGTTCATGAATCAGAAGAATTAACATCATCAAAATGTCCACACTACTCAAAGCAATTTACAGATTCAGAGCAATACCTATTAAAATACCAATGGCATATTTTGTTCTACAGACGTAGAACAAACAGTTCAAAATTTTATATGAAACCATGAACAGCTCTGAATAGCTGCTGCATTTTTTAGAAAAAAGAGCAAAGTCGGAGGGATCACAATACGTGATACCAAACTATATTACAAGGCCACTGTAATCAAAACAACCTGGTAATTGAATAAAAACAGGCACATAGTCCAATGGAACATAACAAAGAACCCAGAAATAAACCCAAGCCTCTACAGTCAAATATTCAACAAAGGGGGCAGCAACATAAAATGGAGTAAAAATAGCCTCTTCAACAAATGGTGCTGGGAGAGCTGGACAGGTACATGCCAAAAAATGAAAGTCGAGCACCAACTTACACCATACACAAAAATAAATTCAAGATGGATAAAAGATTTAAATATAAGTCATGACTCCATTAAACTCCTAGAGGAGAATATAGGCAGGAAAATCTCAGATATTTCATGCAGCAACATTTTTACTGATATGTCCCTTAGAGCAAGGGACATAAAGGAAAGAATAAAAAAATGGAATCTCATCGAAATTAAAAGCTTTTACATGGCTAAAAAATGTATTAAAATAAAAAGAGAATCAATCGTATGGGAAAACATTTGCCAATGATATCTCAGATCAGGGCTTAATTTACAAAATATATAAAGAACTCACATGAGTCCACTCTAAGAAGACAAGCAACCCAATTTTAAAATGGGCAAAGGATTTGAACAGACACTTCTCCAAGGAGGACATACAGAGGATCCAGAGACACATAAAAAGATGTTTAGTATCACTAGGTATCAGAGAGATGCAAACTAAAACCACAATGAGATAGTACTTCACACTGGTCAGAATGGCCATCATAATAAAAGCAATAAACAACAAAAGTTAGAGAGGTTGTGGAGAAAAGGGAACCCTAGTGCACTGTTGGCAGGATTGCAGACTGGTACAACCACTATGGAAAACAGTATGGAATTTTTCTCAGTAAACTAAAAATGGATCTGCCTTTTGACCCAGCAATTCCACTGCTAGGATTATATCCTAAGGACCCTGAAACACCAATCCAAAAGAACCTATGCACCCCACTGTTCATAGCAGCACAATTTACAATAGCCAAGTGCTAGAAGCAACCTAGGTGCCCATCAGTAATGGATGGGTAATGAATGTATCAAAAAACTATAGTACATTTACACAATGGATTTCTATGCAGCAGAAAGAATGAAGGAGCTCCTACTTTTTGCGACAGCATGGATGGAAATGGAAAGCATTATGCTAAGTGAAATAAGCCAGGTGGTGAAACAAATACCATATGATCTTACCGTTAAAAGGAACCTAATCAAGAAAAAGAACAAACAAGCAAAATATAATTAAAAATACTGAAATTAAGAATAGGCTGATAGTGACCAGAGGGAAGAAGGGAGGGAATTTCAGGGGAAAAGGCGAAGGATTTGCAGGAAGAAGTATAAAAGGACACATGGACAATAAGAAGAGGGGATGGAAACGGGAGGGAGGTGGTGAGGGCTGTGGGGCTGGGCTGGGATGGGATAGGGGTAAAAGGCAGAAAACTGTACTTGAGCAACAATTAAAATAAAATAAATTCAGTAAAAAAAACCCTGTATGTTGTTTTTTTTGATCCATTCATTTACTGAGGGGCACCTAGGTTTCTTCCAGTACTTGGCTATTGTAAATTGTGCTGCTATGAACATTGGGGTGCATAGTTTCTTTTGGACTGGTGTTTCAGGGCTCTTAGGGTATAATCCCAGCAGTGAAATTGCTGGGTCAAAAGGCATTTTCAGTTTTCTGAAGAAATCCATATTGTAATCCACAGTGGCTGTACCAGTCTGCATTCCCACCAACAGTGCACTAGGGTTCCCTTTTTCCCACATTCCCTCCAACACTTGTTGTTGCTAGGTTTATGATGGCCATTCCTACTGGTGAGAAGTGGTATCTCATCATGGTTTTAATTTAGCATCTCTCTAATGGCTAGTGATGCTGAGCATCTTTTCCTATTTCTCTTGGCCCTCTGTATGTCCTCACTGGAAAAGTGTCTGTTCAAGTGCTTTTTCTATTTTTTAATTGGGTTGTTTGACTTCCTGGAGTGGAGTCATGTGAGTTCTTTATATATTTCGGAGATAATATTATACTATCGGCAAAGAATAGGGACATTTAAAAATATAAAAAAATTAATTCTTTTACATTTTGCAAGTACACTAACTTAAAATTTTGATGAATATATTATTTAATTTTACATAGCTTAGTTACATTAAAATCACATCATAAAATATAAAACTATGATAAAATCATAATCATAACTATTCATTAGTATTTTCTGAAATAAATATAAGAAAAAGTATATGTGTGTGAATACCTATATAAAATTTATAAATAGCATGCATTTTTATATGATTCATTCATATGTACTAATAATGATTTGGTCAGCTATTTTTCATTTCTTGGCAAGTTTCAACTAAAAATAATATTTTACACATATTGCTTCATATGAAGGTATTTTGTCCAGGGGTTCTGTTCCTTATAATTCTCCAAGAATCAGGCTGATAGGGGATTTTCATACTTTCTTTGCTAAAATGCACTAGAAATAAGAACTATTCAAATGGCTCATGGGAAAGAACATGATTACAGCTGGAAGGTATTTATAGTTTAGGAAGTCAGTTTTGAAGTTACACTACTTCTACCAGCATTCCAATGGTTGTGTCTTAATTTCTTGGCCACAACTAACTGTAAGGGACCTTGAAACTCAGAGCCTTGCTGTGAGTTCAACAGGAGAAAGAACCTTGGATTTGGATGAACAAAGAGCTATCTCTGTCACAGTGAGTATGTCTTTATCCTCTAAAATATGTGGTTAACACTCATGTTTTCTGTCTAACATTTTAAAACATCAAGATATTTAATGGTTAATATACAGATGACCCCATTTTTCTTTTTTGTTTTTAATTAACATAAGAGTACTTTATAGATCTATCTTGAATTTACAACTTTCTGTTATTTTCTTTAACTGGAATTTTGATTCTTAACTGAATCTGACTAAAAAAAGTTTCTATAAAAAGATGAGAGAATTCCCACAGTAAAGCTTAGTCAGGACTTTTAGTCCCCTTAAAATAAAAAAAAATAATAATAAAAATAAACATTTCAGGATTAAACACTATACATAGAAATTGTAATTAAAACAAACATATTAAAGCCTAAAAAATTAATCTTGCTTATTATTTTTAAAAAATTACATCCCCCCAGCCTTTACCATATTGCTTTTTGTGTCCATGGGCTTTGCCTATATGCATATATGCATATAGGAGTATATATTCTTTGGCTAACCTCTTCCAGTCCCCTCAATCTCCCTCCCCTCTGAGATCTATAGTCTGTTCCGCATGTCCATTAATCTTCATGGAAAATTCCAGAAGAAAATGCACAATTCAACGTCCTTGTCATCATTGGCAATTTCCTTGAATAGACTTGAAAGCTTCTTTATTATTCATATAAGTCAAAGAACCAACAGTAAGAGTCATAATAACTATTTAACTCCCTTATTTCTCAAGAATCATGAGAAATAATTAACTTGAATTTTTTGCTGATCTCCTGCACCTCTTTACTGTCACTGCCATTTCTTCTCTTTTCTTGCTCCCTACATATAAACAACTTTCTTTTCCTATGCTCTTGCATTCAACAATTGTATCTCTTTCCTTATCTTCAACTAGTATCTCTATTAGATATTTTCCATGTTGATTTATTTTTATCTTGCCATCTAATATGTCCTTCTATCACCTAAAACAAAAAATATTCAATATCGTTCTTTTAGCCACAAACCAACAGCTCTCCATCATTACTCTTACTCATGTACCACTAGCTTTTGAAATCTGAGTTGTCTTTGACAACTTTCTTTTCCCATAACTAATCACCAGTCAAATTCAATGCTTTTAATTCCATCTTTGTGATAGCTTTCTCTTATTTTATTTTTTCTGATTTATTATCCCTTGCACAGACAACTGCTACAACTTCTCAATTAAAATTCTAATCTCTAAGTTGCATTCACATTCATGGTTCGTGATTTTTGCAGAATTAACCTAAATCTTATATATAATAATGCTTTCACCATATTCAGTAATCTACAGTAGCTTTTTATTATTCTAATGACAATCCTTTTAATATAACATGTACACTTAATTAAAAATTTGCCTGAAAGTTTCTCTCATAAGTCCTCACTTTCTCCTAATTCTTTATCTTGTACTTTATTCTTGATCTATACCTGCAATTTTGGAGATTTAAATAATAATAACAATAATAACAGTATAAGCAGGTGAATGCCTGATCTTGGTTATCTGGTTATCCACATGTCATCCTCATAAATGGTGTTGTCTTGTCTAGCCTTTGTGAGCTCCCACTCAGAGGACTTTGATCTTCAGCCATATGGCCAGTGGCTTACACTGTCATTTATAAGCACATTCCCTCATCCTAATCCTGTAGCCTTTTCCCACTCTCTGCCAGAGTGCATTATTTTCCTGAGAACACAGAAAACATTAGCAGCTTTTTAAGTGCCCTCTGGAATACCAGTTCCCTGATACCATATTCAATACCCTTGGCATCCATGCAGTAATTTTTCAGAGAGCTTTGCAAAACTGCTGGCTCTCTTCATTCATTTCCATGCAGGATGTGGGTATGGTTCTTTTCTACTTTTACATCCCTGACCATATCTAGGTTCTGATATTGTTCCCCTTGACAAAGTCCTGGCAATGAGAAAACAGGAGCTTGACTTTAGGACTTAAAGACCCCTACCAGGATCCCATATGGTATCTTTACAGCCTCTCTTCACCTCCCCAGCCTTGACTCCTATTTTATTGGGTTTTTATATCTTTATCTTTAGCATATTCTGTACACATTATGCCAGGAGTCCTTTCATAATCACAGGCCATGCTTTTGAAAACTTTTTCTGACATGGCGCTTGAACTAGTTTCTTGCTATATCATTTCTTATCTGAACTAATAGCATTGTAAGTTCCAAAGCATTAACTAAACTAGGTTATAGGAGCAGAGAAGAGAGAAAAATTAATATAGTAAATAAAAACCCAGGTTAACAGTTCAAAAAAACTTCCTTGAAAGCAAGAATATAAGATATATATCTATATCTATCTATACCTATGTAGATATAGACATCCAGATATGCAGATATAAAATTACAGTCTCTGTGAGTCTCAGATATCCCCGCATAGGCTTTATAGATTTGAGAAGTAGGTGGAAGCAATAAAAATATAAAATAAACCTTTTTACATATAATGGAATATTTAACCAAGTTGGTTCAGGAATTATAAAACAGAGTTATTGAGTAGGATTGTTTGCATTCTGTTTTTATTTGATAAATTAAGCAGCCACTAAAATATGTTTCATATACTGCTGGGAGTTCATCATTTAATTTCTTTCATTCACTTGTAAATGTTCACACCTGTCAGTAGGTGATGAAATTTCTATAGCTTAGGTACAAAAGGAAAGCTTTCACAGTATTATTTTTTCTCAGAGCCAGATATTAAAGTCTTAAATGGCTAATTCTAAGGATATTGAACATTGTTTACTGTTTTACAAATACTTTATATGGAAATACTAATAATTTATATACAAATACTTTATATGGAAAAATTGACATTTATTAGCTCCCTGTCTCTTTTTCTTTATGATTGTGAACAAAGTAGCCCAAGAAAAAAAGAAAGAGATTGCATCTGAATTCTAAAAATGCTACAAATAATTAACTAAAAAAATGGCCAAACAGAAAGAAGAATGAGAGAAATAAAAAAATGAAATCAAACTTTGATGGGGTGAGAGATATAAAATGCATTCAGAAAAGAAAAGATTCATATTTCCTCTTTTATTTATTTATTTAATTTTCTAGGTCTAAAAATACCATTTTAAAATTAGCTAAGAAAAAAAGAGATTTGTGATGTAATCTTGGAGGACATTAAAGTTTATTAAAATATATTTAATTCCATAGTGGTAAGCATTAGGAATAAATCAAAATTTTTATAAAAATAAATGACATGATAAAGATTTTTTTATTCTTCTCTGGCTGGTATAGCTTAGTGGATTGAGTGCGGGCTGAGAACCAAAGGGTCGACAGTTCAATTACCAGTCAGAGCAAATGCCTGGGTTGTGGGCCAGGTTCTCAGTGGGGGCCACATGAGAGGCAACCACATATTGATGTTTTTCTCCCCCTCTTTCTTATTCCCTTCCCCTTGCTCTAAAAATAAATAAATAAAATCTTTTGAAAAGATTTTTTATTCTATTGTATTCTTTGACTGGTTAGATAATTACTGAACATCTAGTATGATTCCGACTCATTGATAAATTCTGAACCAATATTCAAATTATTGATAGTGTAAACAGCATAGAATTAGAGTCAAACTACTACGCCCTTCAAATCTTCTGTTTTATCATTTGAGAGAATGGATGATGACAGGGACAATAAAAAAGTCTCACTCATAAACTTGCTACATGAAACACCAGATTAATGCATGTGAAAGTGCTTTGTAAACCTCTAATCAAGGTAAAATCAAATGTATTGCACATTTTAATATAAGATTTCTTCTCCTATTTTAAATCTGCAAAGGTTGAAAATAGAGTGAGAGGGAAATATGTAGTATATGTCAACATGAATTACTATTTGATTCAGGCTTTATCATTTCCACCTACAAAGTTCATTTAAGTCATTTGCTTTATTTCTGAAACCTCTCATGCTATATGATATCTATCTATATTGAGTTGAATTGCACTTAGTAAATTATTTCTCTGTGCAAATCTGAAAGAGCTTGGTATCAAGTGAAGCAGGTATTACTGTAAGGCATTGTGACTCAAAAGAGAAAGCTGCTCATTATGTCAATTACATTTATGGGAAGCAGAGGAACCCAGTTTCCCATCCCTCTTGTGAATTCTTTCAGCAAATTAAATTATGGATGTGGAGACTTGTTTAATTAATGGAGTGCATTGCAACTTAGAATTGTAGCGTCTGTGCACAGATAAATCATCCTTTCACAGTCTCAGAGATGTTGTCTACTTGGCCTTTTATCATACATGGCTATTTATAGCCCTTAATCTTGAGAGAAGAGAATCTCGCTATAGGCATGTTTATGTAAAACATCAACAATCTCTGAGTGTATTAATAAGCAGTATGCTTAGATGTTCAATAAATATGTTTGAAATAAAATGAGTCCATAAAGTTTATAAAGCCTACTCTTATTAAAATTATTTTTCTAGTAATTTTGACCAATGAATAACTGATTTTTTTATATGTCAGTGAAACTGGAATATCTTGTAGCTTCTCATCAGCTGTGTTGCATGATTGAAGCTGATTGGCTTAACAAAAATAATATGAACAAATTTGACATATTTATGTTTATAAGTATACATAAATTGAATTTAGCAAATGTTTATTGAGTAAAGGTTTTATGCAAAGCATTTTCGTGGGCATCTTGGTTTATTAAGCTGAGAAGATTAAATTTGGCAACTCACTGTTAACCAAGAGAGACTAAAAATAAATTCCTATAAATCTACATTATTAGTACCTTAACAGATATTTTTGAAATGGGACGTGGGAAATGCATATTCAAAAGTAATTATTTGTATCAGAGGAAGTGGTGGACTAGTGGAGACAAGGGACAGGGAAAACTATATAGTACAAAATGATATTCCAGGTAAGAGAACAACTTAAGACATCAAAGTATAAAGAAATGAATTTCCTTTCTGGTAAGATGAACAGTCTAGTTTGAGCTGTGATTATAAATGTAATGGCAATGAGATATTGGAATACTATAAGATTATGCATAAGAATTCAAATATTGTGTCACAAATATTCATTAAGGTCTTTTAAATAAGATAGGACAAAATCCTACCTGTTTTTATAAAGTCAGTTATCTCATCTAAACGGAGAGTATTGAAGGGATGAGAGGAAGAATATCCCTAGCAGGAGAAAGGACAAGTACAGGATTTATTTGAATAGTCTTGGCAGGGGATGAAGGAAGCCTGGATAGTGGTAGTGGATGAAGAAAAGACAGAGCAGTAGTACACGCCTGCTGTCCATTGCCAGCATCCTCCTTCCGTCCTTGGTATCAGGACATGTCTTTTGACAGCCACCACTTCCTCCAGGGCCAGTTATGTGGTTTTTGAGATGCGTGCATGGAGACCACAAGTGTGGAGTTACCACACTTCCCTAGGAAAAGTTTGAGGAAGGAGATTTGAGGGTGATTCTAGGAAAAATGTGTTAAGGAAACAAAAACAAACCAGGGATTTCTTCCAAATAAAGTTTTTGTAAGTTGCAATATTTTAGCTGGTTTTTGAAGGATATATAAATAGGATTTTGACATTAATAGATGTGGGTAGAGGAAGCTGAAGGGAATTTTTCAGTCCTAAATTTGTTTGCTACTCAGCTCTATATATTCTGAAAATCTCCTGATTGGCTCTTAGTAGGTCACATTTTGTCCAGCCTAATTTTTATTAAACAATATAGAGAGGGGAAACCACTTCAGATTCTAGTATTATAAATATATGTGTAGCTTATGGAAATATTACTTGAATGTACCCAGTTAGTAGTCAGAAGCTGTTCACTATAGGATGCCTCTGCCTCTGTCAGAGTTAGAGACTCTGGGAGTTTTTTTTCCCCCCCACAGGAAAAAGCAATTAAAAATCCTACTTTGATCCTGATAAACCCAGTCTAAAAATTAATCCTAATAACACAATTATACATTTTCTATAAAGATGCTCCTTGAAGGCTAATATAACAGGAAAACATTAGGAGAAATTCCTGAATGGCAACACTAAATGGATTGAATGAATTGTGATATACCAATATAATGAAACTTATGCAAGTCAATAGAAATAACGTAGAAAAACTGTGAAGATATAAAAAATGTTTGTTATATTTTTCTGTATTCTCAAGTCACTCAGCTCTATGTGTGTGTATGCATGTGTCTACAAACATCACACACGTATATTTTCTAATTATTCCATAATGAACACATCAAATCTTAATAATAATAATATAAATCACATTTTATGAATTTATTTTAAACAAAAATGTGAAAGTTCAGTCAATAGTGCTATATGTTCTGACTGTGAATTAGCAGCAGTTAGAAGGCTGCATCCCTTGATACTCTGACAGTTCAATAGAAAAAAATGGTATGTGTTTAATGAACACTTTTCAGTTATTTGGCACTTGGGTCTTTGCATATGTAATGGTAAGCTGAGACTTCTTAGAATTTATTCCACCAGAGCAGGCAGCATCCACAGTCTGAGACAGCAGTGGTAATGGTCCAGGCTTTGCAGTGACTGCATACTACTTCAGTGATTCCTGGGCATGACTTAGAATTTTTTTTATTTTATTTAGTTATTTTTCAAGTACAGTTTTCTGTCTATTTCTCCCATCCCAGCCCCCCCCCCGTGCTCCCCACCTCCCTCCCATTTCCACCCCCTTAGTTATTGTCCTTGTGTCCTTTATACTTGTTCCTCTAACTCCCTCCCATTTTTTCCCCTTAAATTCCCTCCCCTCTCCCCTCTGGTCACTGTCCCCTTGTTCTCTATTTCAGTGTCTTGTTTTTATTTTGCTTGCTTGTTTATTTTGTTGTTAGCTTCCTGTTAAAGGTTATAGCTAACCATCTTTCTGGATCTGGGTCCTCAAATCTGGTTTTCGAGACTTACTGTTGATTCTCTGAGCTACCTATATGCCTGCCATTATTTTCTTTCTGTTTTTGTTACCAACATTTATTTATTTTTTTCCAAACAGTAGCTCTTACTGACAAAGAGTTGGCTCTGTGCAAAAAGAATGTCAGGCTGCGTGCTTAGATTTCTTGGGGATAACTAGGGATAAAAGTTCAGAATTTTGACAGAATAAGAAACTGCATAGAAATGTTTGTGATATATTTCATAGACTATACGTGAATAATAGCTAGATTTCTGATAATTTGAAGTTATAGAGTAATGTTTATTACCATTTTGGATCCAACTATGCCCAGGGAATTACCTGCTCTGAGGAAACAATGTTGCAATCTTAGACAATAAAATATCTTATAAAACAAAATATAGATGTGGAATTACAGTTAAACTGCATGCCATCTGAAATTACTTGTATGCATTTTAAAAGAACCATCCCTTGCTTAAATTTGTTCCTCAGGAATTAACTACCCTCTCACCTTTTTGATTTAGCATCTTTTAAATATTTCTTTGGAAATTATAACATTTTAGAATCTCAATTTCTTCACGTTGGACACCTGGATTGAGCCAATTATTATTTTTTAATTCAATGTACATATAAGCATTCATAAAAATGACATTGCTGTTTGGTTAGTTGCACTAATATCAGGGAGAATATAGAATAATTTTACATCTTTGTAACTAGTATAACTCAAATAAAAATGTGAAAGTTCAGTCAATAGTCTTTGTCTATCATCTTATTCCAGTTGCCTATTAATTGTTCAAAGTTATTGAAGAAAAAACTTTAGTATGATTGGTTACTAATAATACTTCTCATAAAAATAATTATCTCAGTGTTTCACTTTGTGTTTACTTTTTAATTCAAATGTCGACTATCACCATTTGGCAGACTGAATAGTTTCACTTAGAAGATGGATTTTCTTCAAGTTCAACAGATTTTTCTGAGAAAGAAAAGAATAGTAAGGTGGAGTTTTGGATAAAAACGATAACAAACATAAATATAATTTTATGAAGATAATGATTAAAGTAATTTCTCTCAGTTGTTTAGAATCAGTCATAGATGTGTATGGTACAAATACTTAAAAATTAAAACCATTATTTTCTTGATGAAAGGCTATTTCCTGAAAACTGAAAGCTAAATAGGAGAAAAAAAATTGAGTAATTCTTAATTTTCCCTCTCTATCTGGAGCTTCTACGTGAGGCAGTATGGATGCTGGTTTCAGATCACACTAATACTCTGTTAATAAAGTGATGAAATCACAATTGCATTGCTTGGACATCTTATAGTTCTGCAGAGGGGTTAGAGCTGCAGAAGTGGAAATGGAAGGAAAAGTTCCATCTCTAAACTTGCTCAAATATTATAGTTTTATAAAAGATTTCATTTGTTTCCTTCTTTCTAAATAAAATTTGAATATTATTGCCTTAAGGGTTGATAAAAATAATTAAGAAAAAACTAGATTTAATTAAATTTTACCTTAGAGAAGTGAAATTTGTTATGTCATATGTAGAAAGTGCTGTGACCTAAAATCAATCTTTAGAGTGTGATTACGGTCTTAGGGCAATAAAGCCGAACCACAAAACAAGGTTTCTGAAGGATAGTGTTTCAGGCAAATATAGCATTTAGCCTGTTCAATTCACTCTAAATTAGAGCTCGTTACTCTTCATGATACATTTGATTGCTCTCAAATGCTCAGTAAATGTACCATGAGAGGAGCAGTGCTATTACTTATGATCAGCAACCAAAGCTTCCTTGGAAATTACTGAGACACTTCACTTATTTATGGGGACTAGAGAAGAGTCAGGAGAGGAGAGCACTCAGAAGCTGCTGACCTTGAAAGTGCCCAGGATAAGGGCAGGAGAAGTAAATAATCAGAAATAAGCAAATAACAAATAAAAAACAAACACGTTTTAATGCTAGCACTCCTGACACTTTGAAAGCTGATGGGAGACATCATTTCATATTCCTTTGTTCCTGTTTCCTTCTTCGTCTTTACTAAAACAGAGCACAGACCTCCTCTATCCCAGGGATATGAACAAGCAACTACAAATACACTTTATTTCCCAAACTGCTTTGGCCAAATAACTCTGAGGTGGATTACTTTATGTTGCCACACTGCAACAAAAGTGCATGAAATATATGAAAAACAGTGTTATGTAGAAGAGGCAGTAGATTGCTAAATGCTGAGATTCATACCAGATTTTGGATCAAGATGTCAGTTCAAAGCCATCAGTTTTGGCCACAGCATACACAAATCTGATGTATTATAATGAAAACAGCTTATCCTCTGATTCCTCAATCCCAGGCTGGTAGGATCTAACATTAGGTTGGAATTAATCCATCCTTGTGGGTTTTAGTAACTAGGTATGGGTTACTAAAAAGAGAAAGAAAGAAAAGAAAAGAAACCTAGAAACTGTCAAAAGCTACAGGCTCACCATCAGATATAACTGACCAAGTTTGGCTGCAGATAAACACTATCCTCACACCAGCACCAAATGCTGACCAAACTAAGTAGTCCAGATTGCTCTCAGAGAACACTTGGGCTAGCCTTTTATTTGACCTTAAGAATGTGGATGCTTACTCATTTTTTTGCCTAAGAAACTCATGTCTAAACCTTATATTCTAGGTTTCCTTTCTGGTCTTGAACTCTTTGATCTCCGGTTGAAGCCTTCCCCAGCACCACTGAGGAACTTTTTGTGCTTTCTTGTTTCCTTTCTGAATCTACATACTCACTTAATTCTTTATAATTCCACCACATAGTTATTCAAACCCCACCATTTCATCATTGATCGAATGGCTTTCCCTTTGGACACATGTGCATTATATTAGTATCTTAAAGGAATCTGTTTCCATACTTCACTAAGGTTCATGATGCCTGTGTGTGTATGTGTGTGTCACTTTGGGGATACACTATTTTACCATGTTATCCATTCAGGAAAAATTCCTTTCCGTTTGCAACAGTTTTTTGTTGTTATTGCTCAATCTATGAACCTGTAGCTCAGGGCTGCAGGGAAATTTCTGCCTGAGCCTATTTGACTAGTGATACAAACAGACTCTGTATCTTATTTTCTCAGTTTCATTGTTTAGCCACTATTTTTCAATATTATATGACCTTGGAACCGCTGTTTTCCCTGAAGATCACCCCTAAAGTCACTGAGGCCAGTTATAGAATCAAAACAGCTCAGCCATGGTCAGGAATTGTTTTATGCTTGTTGTCTTCACAAAACCATGAAAAAGCTACTTACAAAGTTGATGTATATGTCACTATCCACCTGGTTTCATCTATTAATAAATTAAACAAGTCATGTATATTTAGTAAAACAGCTTGAATTTCCCCTATTCTGGCACACAGTGTACAAACACATTTTTAGTATATGCGATGGGCAAATAAACATTAGCAAATTTAAAATAATAGAATATCATGATATTAAATATAATATAAATATAAAATAATGGGGAAGAAAAAATTGTAACCAAATTCAAGGTACAAGGAAACCTCAGAAACTGAAGAATTAAAGAAAAGCTTTATGAAAAAGTAAAGAACAAAGCCAAAGCTTTTTTGTAAATTCTCTCGGTTTCTTATAATTTGGTAGAGAGGTTTCTATAATAGGTGTACATCTTTATTTTGTGTTTTTCCTAGAGTTTGCATTAATCTGCTTGCACAGCTTCATTAGTGTTATCCCAAGGCAACTAGCTGTCCTTTGTAATTCAATGACACCCAACTTTAAAAAGCCCTTGAAAAATATAGGGATATCATGGGCAAGTTGGCCCTGAGATTCTCTCCCTTAAGAAATTTCTATTGGTCTTACAGAATAGATCTTTGATAATAGAGCATATGAGAATTAGCTGGGGACTTGTTATACTGAGGTCCACATCACCACCACACATATTCTGATTTATTACATCTTTAGAGGGGCCTGGATGGCAGCACCTTTAACAAGCCCCCCAGGTGATTCTGATGCTGAGTCCATGGGCGGCTTGGAAAAGGATTATCTTACTATACAGCCCAAGTTCTAACTCCCAAATTCATCCATTGTTTATAGTGTGCTTTATTAATATCCTAGACATTCATGTTTACTAAGTAATCTTTTTGTCATTATTATTCTTAACTGTGCATGTCCACCATACTTAGGAGAGTTCTTCCAGTTCCTTTAAATAGAGGAATTTACCTATATTCTTTAAGGAATATCCCATTGACATAGCTGTCAGAGAATTTGGAAACTGCTCTGAAAAATACAAAACAAAATGAGGATTTCCTCTTTAAATACAGTTAACAAATAATGGGTTAAATGAAGTGAAACTGGCTCTGTACCTATGGGTAGCTTCTGAATATGAATAAAATGTGCTTATAGATCATTAAGAATCTCCAGGAGGAGGTTACTTCTGTAAGCCATTTACATGTATGGTTGGTTACAGGTATGTTTATGCATATATATATATATGTATATATGTATATATATGTTAAGTTTTGAAAATGCTGCAAATAGAATGAAGGTGAAGAAATTGAGACATGGAAGGTACATTTGATGCCTTCTTTTTCTTCATTGAATGCTACATTTCTTTACCTTAAAAATTCATCAGCACTATTGTGACAAGGCTCCCATGGGCTCTACTAGAACATTGCAGGTGGCAGAGAACAAATGTAAAGAACCAGATAATAAATAATTTAAGCTTTAAAGAAAGCCATAGGAAAAGGTAAATGAGTGGGTAAGATTGTATACCAATAAAACTTTATTTACAAAAGCAGACCACAGTTTACATATGGTCTGGAGTTTGTACTTTGCTGACCCCTGGTTGAGAGTTAGCCAACATTCTAAGAAAACTGTTGTGATTCTTTTTTTTTTTACTTTTTCTGCAAAGTGTATATTTCCTCCCTAGAAAAATAAAATTAGGGAATAAGTTCATTTTATCCTCAATCATTATTACAAACATGTTTGAAAACAATTCAGTTATGAAACAATTCATTTCCCCAAAACTGGTTGAACATCTATTATGTTCTGAGCACACTGATATTTTCTTTTATTTTATTCTAGTTAATATCTCCAATTATAGGAACTTTAGCATACTTCAACTTCTTCAACCTCAGTTTTGGATGATGATAGATACATTAAGGAGAGGTTTGAATTAGAATTTCAGCAACTGCTATATTTCGGTTTGTAGTTCTCAGGTCTTCGTAGCTTTAACACATGAAACATTATATTTAAACTAAGTGGAGAGCTTTACACTTATCAATGGTTTCTTTGTTTAGTTTGGACCAAATATTTTAGAAATTTTCTCAATTACCTACATGTACTATGTCATTCAGATTTTAAGAGGAAACTAGTTCATACTTCCTAATATCCTTTACAACACTGTAAATATTGATTAGCCCTTAGTAGGTCATCAATAAGTATTTGTTGAATGCATTAGTAATCTAATGGGATAGTTTTAAATTTATTGTCTTTTAAGCAAAATGTGATTGATAGACTGCTTTAATAAGCATAATACTTGTTCTCATTTTAAAGCTATGTATTTATTCCCATATTTATTTTATATGATTCATTTTACAAAAGATATAGGAGGGAAAAAGGCTATAAAATGCTCTCTTGGCAGATCAGGATAGGAGTAATTTATATATGTTTTTTATTGAATATCTGCTAAAGCATGTATAAAACCACTTGCTATCATTAACTACTCAGAGAGAAATGAGATTTGCAGTAGGTAAAAATGGGGCATATTAAGGGTAAAAAAATAATAATACAGAAGCTATAGGAAAGTTGATTCCATTTCAGTGTACAGAATTTCTGTTCCACTCTCTTAAAATCCTTGTCATGGATATATCCTTGATATGATAAAGATTAAATTTTCTTTCTGCAGAGCTGATCACTTGACTAAGCAATTTTCTGATAATAAAGTGAAATATATTTTAACCTTAATGAAGGTGAGGGTCAAATGTTATACTTTCCTTGAGGGAGATGCATATAATTTAAAATGGATTTTTAAGGGGAAATGTATGAAAGGAAAATGTTATCCTTGTTATAGAAAAATACATAGATTAATGATCACATTCTACTGTAAGATCATAGTCATAAACACTTCTATGCTCAGCTTCACTCATTATTTTTCTCTTATGAGATAAATGTCAAGTCAGTCTTTCAGAAATCTCACCTGAGGTTAGGTTTAAGCAGGATTTATTCTTTGTAAAGTGAACATTTTTGATGGGTTTAAAAAAGCCTTAATTTCCTTTTAGATTGCCACCAGTAATTTGGCAGAAATAACACATTCTTCTAATTATATCTATATCTCTTTATTTCCTAAGTGGTCTTTATTATACTTCCTTCTCAGGAGTATTTTTCTCCCTTAAAATTATTCAAACAATAGGTCAAAATGTAGGAGCAATTAAAAAGCCACACTCAGTATAATTTCCTACAACAATGCTTCACTTTTCACAAGTTCTTTTTGCATTTTCTAGAGAATTAACATAGTGAAGCATTTTCTTGTGGCTTCTTCTTTATTGTCTTTAAAATTAAGAATGACTATACCATTGTCCACAATATCTTGAAAATGTTGAATGTGGGTGTATTTTTAAACCAATTTTAAAATAAAATTTATAATAGTCTATTTCTAAAATGCATGCATTCTCAAAAATGAATGTGTATTGGAATGTCTACTGTGGGAGCAACTTTTCCTGCAAGTCCCCCCGTCTGCCACAGATGAAAGTAAACACTACCGAGACATGATCTGCTTGGGGAGGAGAGGTGGCCAGCTTCTTCAAGAAAACAAAGGCCAGGAGCCATGGCCAGTTTCTCAGGGGAATAGACCTTGAGCAGTGGCCAGTTTCTCAGGGGAAACAGGCCTTGAGCCCCTTCCTCCAGGGGCATTTATTGGGTTGTAATACACAGGAATACAGGGCATCAAGGATCAAACAGTAGCTGACATTTCAAATAAATCTGAGGGCTTAGTCTGAGTCAGTGTTTGTCAGGAAGGGGGGTTTGCAGAAACTTTAGGGTTTCCTGCTCAGACCCTCCCTTAACATATGAATGAAAACACTCTTAGCAGAGCAGGTTTCACAGGTTTTTGAGAAATTCTTTGTGATACCAGATTTTTCCCCCCTGGGATTCATTCTGGCAAGGCAAGGAGCTGCACCTCTCCCCATCAGGTATTCAGGCTTAAGTGGATTAGAGCCAAGAAGTGCTTCTCCCAGAGGACATGGTGACTCAGGCTATGTCCAGGAGGCAAGGGTCTTTTGCTGGCTCTTTGTTGCAGCCCCATTAGTACTTCCATGATGACCTCCCAAGTGATCGAGTCTGGCTTAGGTTGCTCCCCACTGTGAGGAGACTTACCTGTCATGGATTTCCAACCATGCCTTGCGGGCAGGGAGGAAACTGAGGCAGCATTTGCTACCAGAGACAAGCTTTGTCTCCTGTGGCTCACATTCTGGAGGTTGCTCACTTATCCTTAGCCATGGGCGTTAGAGTTATAATTCCTGAAGGCAGAGTGGTCCTACTATGCTACTAGACCCTGGTTGGTCTACTAGCATGTGAATTTTCCCACTTGAGGGCACTGGAGAGTACATGCTCTGATGAACTTTTTTAAACTAACTTTTATTTTATTTATTTTTAGAGAGAAAGGGAAGATGAAAGAGAGGGAGAGAAACATTGTTTGATTTCCTCTTGCATGCCCCCAACTAGGGACCTGGCCCACAACCCAGGCATGTGCCCTGGCTAGGAATCGAACAGGAGACCTTTCAGTTCACAAGCCAGCACTCAATCCACTGAGCCCCACCAGCCAGAATGACTTTTATGTGAAATATATTCAGTACAAACTTCAGAGGGCAATTGGCCAATTCATCAAATATTAAGGTGTGCATACTTTTATACCCTGCAATCCCACCTCTAGGAATTTATCCTACTGAAAAATAAACACAAGTGGCAAAGGTATGTGTTTAAAGATTGTCATTAAAGCAATTTAATAGCAAAAATTAGAAACTGCCTAACTCTTCAGTGACAGAAGGTGAAATAAATGATGGTGTTTCCAAATAATGGCAAATAGGCAGGTATCTAAAAAAGTCAAGGAAAGTTATGAAAAGGTAGCCTCAATGGAACATTAAATAGAAAAAATTAATTTAATAAAAATAATGGATTGGTTGCAAATTAAAAGTGTTTCAGAGGCCAACCAGGTAACATCTGGCCAGGTGTGACCTATGACAGCTGACCCTCAGCACATGAGAGAGGAAAGAGCTGTGTGAACAAAACACAGGATCCTCCCAGCCTCTTTTGATCATTGTAATGCAGGGACCAACCAGTACCCTATCCTTCAGATATTAAGATTTTTTAAGGGACAGAAAACTAGATTTAAATGTGATTGTGTACATTTTTGTGTGTTTAATGTTTTTATTTCATTTAAATTCTTTGAAAATACAGAGTTAGCCAAGCAAAACAAGTGTGTAGGCAAATCCTGGCCCAGCCACAATGTTACCCGTCTCGTCTAGACACTGAAGAATTTAGGCAGTTACACATAGAATCATGACAATAATAAATTCTGCAAAGTACATTTGGAAATAGCATTGTACTTTATACACTTCTGTATGTTTAATCTTGTTTCATCATATGTACACTATACATTTCCAGTGCTCATGCTAGGGGAAAAATTTATCCCTTAAGTTTCATAGTATAAGAATAAAACAATTTTGAGTACACACATATCCCTATCTCTGTGACTTGGACAATTTATTCAATAGTACACATATTTATAAGTCATTTTTCATCTGTAAAGAGATTGAAAATGTTGATAAGATTTAAGTGAGATAATATTTACAAGTCTCCATATGTAGTCCTTGCTTTGTTCATGTTCATTTATTCCCTAGTCATAGGAACAACCTAAAATGTAGCCACTTATAACAAGGACACAATGGAGATGGTCAGCACAGACACCTATAGAAAAGCTAATCCATCCTTACAAAAATTTAAAGCTCTTCTCAGAGTTGTAAATTGGCAGAACCAGCCAGTTCCCAAATGCCAAGTATATTCACACAATCGCTAGACTCCCTTGTTTCCCTGACTCAACTAACCTAATCCAAAGTAAGAAAGAAGGCGACTAGACAACCAATCAGCTGAAAAAGTCAAATAACTTTCCTATTTATTCCATAAAAATCCCTAGTCTGTTTTCTTTTTGCTATGACATGAAACATGGCTGTTGAGAATGGGGCTTTGAGGCTTATAAGACAGCATAAGTAAACTTCTACAAGGGAGTAAGATCTAGAAATGATACACTGGCTCCAAAGGGCAAGCCTAGCCATGAGCAAGGACATCTAGAGGGCCCCAAGTAGGTTCCTTGCAGAGGCTTACCTGGAAGGTTAAGGTGCTTCTTAAAGGGACCCAGAGAAAAATTTCACTATTTTACAACTTTTATGAAAACATGGTAAGGGGTGAACAGATAGCTAATATATATTGTGTTTAAAGATACAGATCATGTAATCGAGGTAAATTGACATATCCTATAATGTCATATATCAATAATTTAACATCTCATGGTTAGAATTTCACTGGCTGAGTTTAAAATACCTGGTTGATTAATTGCATTTGATCATTTTGTTCATTCTTGCTTTTCAGCCTGAGTGTGTGTTTGTGTGTGTTTATGTGTATATGTGTGTGTGCATTTAGATGTTTCTTCCTCTCTAAATCTGTCCTGGCTTTTTACAAAGACCAATATATTTGTTGTTTTTATTCTTTTGGAATTGGATATTGTTGATGGTCCAGGCAGTAACATTCACAGGAAGACTTTTGTATGTTAAAGCAGGATTAGGAAGGTGGTGGTAGAGTTCTCTTATTTTTGCTTATAAATTAGACCCTAAACCTACCTCTCACTGGGTTTGTGGTCTAAGGGCATAGGGGCCTTAACTGCTCTGATATCCAGTGTCCTGATTTGATAACTTGGTGTAATAATTCCCTCCTTGTAAGATTATTGCAAGTGTTAAAAATACACATAAAATGTCTCAGGTACACGGTAGTTGCTCAAAATAAAGTGGATATTGTTATGATTGTTGCTATATTATCATAAGACTAGTTTAAAGACACTCAATCTTCTTGTAAGAATGTTGTTATTTAAAACACTATAATAATATATTTAAAAATGCCAGCTGCTAAATATTTAGGATCTGATAAAGCTACTATATAAATATACATATACATACATATATCTATACATATGCATACATATATATCTATACATACACACATACATACACACACATACATACACACATACAATGGCAGAAGTTCATTGGGTTCAGACACTAGTTTGAAGGAATCCAAAGAAACTGAAGTTTAAAATGAGGGAAAAGAGCTATAGGAAATACCTGCGAATTCTTCATATCATCTTAAAGGACAAAAACAATAACTATCATATAGTAAGAATTTTGCATCAAGCATAACACTAACTGCTTTGTGACATTGTGCAAACATCCTAGAAATCCTATGTGGTTTCTATTATATCCATTTTACAGATGAAAAAACTGAAGCACAGATAAGTTTTTTTATTCATGTGTTATGGTGAAAAAAATAGAGCAAACTGCTTAATCTCATAAAATTTATGTTGTATATGAACATAAAGACAACAAACACATAAACAAAAATATAAAATATTTGAAGAATCAGAATAAGGGTGGAGAATATAGGGTAGTGTAAAACTAAGGACTAATTTGTATTAGTTGGAATGTTTATTTTAAAAATTCCATTTAGCATGTAATAGAAAGCCAAACCTAAATAATAAAGGACTTTGTAAAAGACTAATAAAGAATCAGAATTAAGGTAACCCTTAGGGCTGATTTAGATCAAGGATACATTGCTTAAAAGAAGAGTCAACTTCTTTGCTTCCCATAGCATTTAGAGTCAAGGTAAAGTTCCTTGTAATTGCATCATGCCCACTAGGACTCATTTTACCTGTCTCTTCAGTCTTGTCTTTTGCTTCTTCTCTTTCTATTATCCAGTCAAACTCTAACACATCACCTACTAGAATAGAAGTGCCTTCATCCCTCTTTGACTAGCTCATTATTGTACTTTGTAAAGATTTATCCCAGGCAGAACATCTTTTGGGAAGCTGTGGTTGTAAATATCACTGTTATTCAGTATCCAGTTCATCTTTCAGAGAAGAACTTTTCTTGGTTTTGGTGTTGAATTCAGACACCACTAGACCATATGACTTACTGTGAACAAGAACATGTGAGTGGGAGTGAGGTATGTCATTTCCCAGAACAAGCTTAAAGAACCACTGTGTTTTCGAGATGCTGTTGTGTTTTTTGCTTCATGTGCCAAGATTACCAGCAGGGTTTCTGATAGTGGCTGCTTTATGAACTCCTGCTCTCTGAGTCCTAAAGTGACTCTGTTACATGCCCACATGGAACAGAAATCCTCCAGGCACAATTGATGGACATTAGTATAAGCATAAATGAAGGCTTTAAACCCCTGTTATTTCAGGTTACTTCAGTATAACCTACTTCACAGTGACTGATACAAAAGACTTTCCTCATTTAGGTTTGGTTTCATATTATCAACTTTTACTATCATTTTAAACCAGTGGTCAGCAAATCTCTGTAAAGGGCTAGATAGTAAATATTTTAGGCTTTTTGGGCCTTACAGTTTCTGAAACAAACTAGTTTTCCCTTGCTATATTGCAGTTCACATATTGTGGCTTCACTGTATTGCAGGCTTAAAAAATATATATATATAATTTTGTATCACAGAGTTTTCACTATATTGCAGAATTTTACAGTATATAGGTATTTATATAACATTTATTATTTTAATTATTTTTGAATAAAATTTTAAACAATACAAAAATACAAAAAATGTTAATTCAAACATATTAAAAGAATATTAAATCATAATAAAGTACAGCATATATTTGATCAGCAGGTAAATAGCATACTGTACACAATGGAAATGCAGTATGCACTACCACTTGTGCGAGTTTGCCAATGTGAGATTGTACAAGGCACACTATTGGCTGATGGAATGGAAGGTGACCAACCACAGCACTGTGTTCTGTATCCTGTGTGCTGATTGGCTCAGTGACCATAGCTTCAGTCTGTTTGCTCTCCCACACTGTGCCCACCTGTTCAGCATCTCTCCTTGTCCACTTCACATTGATGTCTGATTGCTCTGCAGTGTTGTGTTTTTGTGAAAGTTTCATAAAAGTCTGAATTTATTTCAAGCCCTACCATGCCACTCAAACATTCTACACATTCTAAAGGTTCTGTCAGTGAACCCAAGTGCCAGAGGAATATGCTTACCATCAAAGAAAAGGTGGAACTTCTTGTTATGTTAAAGGAAGGCAAAAGCTATACAGCTATAGGCCACTGTTTCGGGATCAATGAATCTACTGTTTGCTACATAAATAAAGACAAGAAGAATATCAGGTCTATGGCAGCAATGACTTTTAACAGGACTGCGAAGAGGGTGGTCACTTTCCGCAAAAAGGCCATTGTAAGGATGGAGTCTGCATTGGCCCTGTGGATAAATGACTGCAGGAAGAAGAATAAATATCTCGCTGGATACAAACACCATCCGGATGAAGGCCAAGAAACTTTATGATAGTTTTGTGGAAAGCACAGATGTTCATGATGGTGACGAGGATGAAGACGAGGATGATGACACAGAAGCAGGACTGTCAAGTGCTTCTCCCACCAGACCAACCCCATTCAGTGTCAGCAAAGCCTGGTTTGACAAATTTCAGAGACGCTTTGAACTCCAGAGTGTTTCTCTGCATGGAGAAGCTGCCTCTATGGATAAAAATCATCCCAGCAACTCCCCATAACTATGTTCATCACTCTGATGAAGAGATCAGTTACGTCTATGCCTTTAGCAGAAATAGAGGTTACAGCCCAGGGCGAAGATACTGCACCACCTGGTGAAGTGCCTGATGAAGTGGTGCCTTCAGAAGAGCTGTAATGTTCTTCTTGGCTGTGCATTACATTCATCTCATTGTAATCACCTTCATCGCCATCAGTACTGCATAGCTACATAATTCATGATCTTCATCATTCAAGTTGTAGTATACTTCACCGATGAGTACCCATATAGAATTTTATATGTTGTTAAAATTATGTAGGTTTAAGAGTGTAGAAAATGTTTAAGAGAATATGAAGTGTTTATAGAAGTGTGGGGAAGCTTAATAAGAGAGTGGGAAAGGTTCATAGGAGTGTGGGAAGGGCTTATAAAGCCTTAAAATATATATAAACAATAAAAGAAATATAACGCCACTACTTCACGGATTTTCAACTATTGTGGGGGTCTCTGGAACATAACTCCTGAGATAGGTGAGGGATCATTGTATTGAACTCTGTGCAGCACAAAAGCAGCCTTAGAAAAATGTAGAGATGAGTGTGGCTGTGTGCCAATAAAATTTTATTTACATAAACAGGTGCTGGGCTGAATTTAGTCCTCAGGCCATGGTTTGCAGGCTGCTATTTGAATTGAGTATGAAATCAATAGCAAATGTTCTTGGTTTGTATTTTAAGGATGAATAAAATTTTCTTCTTGTGTTTCTATCTTGTCCTACATATTCAGTCTGAATTTTGGACTATGATTTTCAGTAAGAAAATCAAGATGTGAACCCAAGAGTATAAACATTTGTTAAATCATATGTTTGAAAAGGTTATTCTAAAACAATACTTCCTAATGGCTTATAAAAGAAATAGCATATATGAGAACAATTTTAAAAGATAAACACAGTAAATTAATTATTTTACCCATCACACCTCTAAGTAACTTATATTAATAAGAACAAAATAAAATTTCTGATCTGTAGAGAAATATTGGCAATATATGATGTAACCTATTACTCATTATGCCCTTGAATTTTTAAATTATATTCTGTATATGTAAGAATTTATAGCAACACCAATTTCCTAGGAGATAGGTAACTTGCTTCAGAACTAACCCACACTTGCAAATGTATAGAAATGTATATGATTTTATTGCATCCATGAACTTCAGTGCCAATACCCCAAAATTTCCAAGGGTGATAAAGCTCATCCTATTTGAAAAGCAATCTCACTCCATATACTCAGCTTCTCTCTCTCTCTTTCTCTATGTTTACATAGAAATGTGCATTTGTGGAAGAACTTCATAGTATGAGGATGACAAAAACTTTCTACACTCAGTGAGAGTAATGAAAGGATCCTCACACAAAATTACCAGTGTTATAATAGGTGGAAAGAGAGTGCACGCATATGTTCTTTGCAAATGTTTCATCCAGAGAAACTGTATATTTGCTTTTTAGTGATTTTTAAATATAAAATCAAAAAATGTGATGCATATCTATGTTATATAAGATTGCAAATCATGACATAACATAACTCATCTCTTTGTATAGGGCAGAGTGTTGGCACTTTGCTTCACCAGGATATTTATAGATTACTTGAGAGTGACTATTCTCCATAATTGTAGTTTTAGTTGCTGTTGCTGTATCCACAACTCAAGAAAATATTAGGCTGAAAAAAACTGAGGCCTATTGGTGGACTTCCATCTGTTGCTGGTGGTTTCATTATAAAAATGTGCCTATCTCTAGAAGAAATTATTTAGAAAAAAAAGTAATTTTAGCTCCTTGTCAGTCGATAGAAGTACAAGTTTTCTATCATAGTTTCTTTTATATGTGATACAAACTTTCAGGGAAAAAATAATCCCTAGAAGTAACCTTACAAAAACTGTGCTAGCATATTATATGTATGAGAAGACTCTAAGAAAACAGACCTGTGGACTGAAGCTAATGAATTATCTATGGGTACAGGTTCAGATTTCCTAGGTTTACTTAAGAAGATGAATATATTCAGAGAAATAAATGCCATTACTGCTTCTTTGTCTGCTAACAAATGACATTAGCAATAGGTTTTATTTTATAAGATGTACACATTGTTTTACCTTGGGTAGCCCAGAAATATTAATAGTCATAAATATTGTAAATTGTAGTAACGTTTATGGAATATATTGATGCTGTCAGTCTTAATTTATTATACTGGGCCATAAAGTCTAGACAGAATAATAGTGCATTCTTTGTAGAGGCATGCATTTGGAAAATCATTGAATTTGCTGTAATGCCAATTCCTGGGCCTCATTCATGAATTTTTTACAGTTGGTTTTACATTCCATCTGTAGAAAAAAATAATAAAAAACAGTTTTCCCCTTTCCAATTCAACTGGAATTTGCCTTTATTATTAACAAATAGTCTTTAATTTGACCATTGAGCTATGTCTTTGTTTTTCTCCCTTGCCTATTCCACACATTCCAATTCATCACGCAAATGTTAAGAGTATCAAATATTTCTCTTCTAAGAACATTTCACAGTGACAAAGCTTATGCCATTAAAACACATCTATTTAAAAAATTCTAATTTATTGCAGATCATCATCTAGCTGCTGAATAAAAACAGTATCTCTAACCCTCAAGTTTTATTGTCCATTAATGTTAACTTGACCTGATTTTTTTTTTACCTAAAAGCTATAGCTAAAACACCTAAAGGTAAGGAAAAACAGCTCACTCTTGACAAATCTAAAAGGACCAGCTGTCAGATAATCAGAAATCTATGAAATCTTTAAAGATCAAGTTTTATGCAGCCCTAACCTCCTTTGCTCTAGGCAATCCCAAATCTTCAGCATCAATCATGTATTTGTTCCTCTTTCCCTCTCTTCCTTTCTTTTGTGCCTCATGAAATGCAGAGTGACATTTGTTATCGCCATCCCTGGAACTAATTCAATATACACCACTCACCAGCAGACTCTATATTTCAATCAAGAACTCTCTGATGGTTTAGACATGTTTATTTTCTTCTTGCCTTGGTCTTGTCTACAGGTAATTGATTTTCACCTGACAGCCATTTGTTTACGAAAAGGTGTTTGTACAAACTTCTTTATTTTTTTGCTGATTATTTTCTTTTTTGTTCTGTTTGTCTATCCTGCTGTTTTTCTGCATAATAAGTAGTTCATCTGCCAAATGGAAATAAACTTAGTTCTAATCATGGCAGCTACTCTACTTTAGATGATCTTCTTTACCATGTCAACTTTCCCAGAGAAAAGATACAGTATACGTATGTCAAACGGGATTATTTTAAAGTATGCTTACTCAAACATGCAATTGGAACTTTAGTCTTGCATCTCTGGGAAGAGGAATAAGTTCCTATTAAGAGAATCCCTGTTTTTCTAGTAATGTATGCTTTCGAGGAAGGCTGACCGTTTTGAATCCTATCTCCATTGCTTACTAGATATTGACTTTGAGCAGGATACTTAATTTTTGCATCCTCTTTTCTAATCCACAAAACAAATATGTAAATATTTCCTTCTTTGTCGCATTGTTTGAGGTTGAAATGTGTTAATACAATACATGGGAAACTCTTAGTTTGGTCCCTGGCATGTAGAACACACTCCATTAATTGTGGCCACTCTTATTCTCACATCAACGACTTTGTCTCAATGCATTCAAAGAATCATTTAATATTTATTCAGTCTCAGGTGTGTTCCCCATATTACTGAAGGGACAGCATTTTCTTTGTATTAACCCTTATTTATGATAGACCTGATTAAATTGTCTAATGATGTTATGATAGAAGTTGAGTGACTTCTATCATAACAAGAAATCCTGAGCAACATTTTCACTAATTTTGAAGAACTATATCATCCTTTACAGTCATTTTAAACAACCAGGGAAGTAAACAACCGTGCTCTTTCCATTGCAAGGCATGATGTACAATGCTATTGGTCCAGCTATGTGTGGGGGCTCTGACTCTTCTCTATCTAGTTAAGTATAACTGTAAATACAGGAATATAAATTAATTCAAAGATATTTTAATTTTTTGTGTTATGAAAGTATTTTGACAAATCGAAAGTGTTACTTTTATTCCTCTTAGCCTTCACTTATAGAAATGGGAAAATAAATATTCATGGATCCCACTGAAGGTTAGAAACATTTAATGTTAGAAAGATTTGAAGGAACAATGAAAGTAGTTTTATAAGTGTGGTGGGCTGCATCACGTTTGAGATCTAAGAATCTAGAAAGAGAGGAATGCATTAATTCATGGAAAAAGAGACCTGTCAACCACTTCTCTCTTTCCCTCTATTACCTCACTCTGCTGCATCCCCACTTGCTCTTCATTCAGCCTTGTTCATCCTACAAACTAAGAATCTCTTAAATTTATCCCCACTGATTCCTTTGACAATAAAACATCACCACCTTGAGTTTGAACATTTGTGATAATTTCCTGAGTGATGTATTAATTCATTTTTTATCTGTATCAGAGACATTTTTTAAAACTCGTAACTGGAACATGACTCTCCCCAGGTCTTAAGCATTGAATGACTCACCATTGCCCATGCAGTAAAGTTGCCAATCCTAAGGGTAGGCCTTGGACACTACATGACTGAGTCCTGCCTCCTCAGTCTCTTCTCATTGCCTCTTCACTCAGACACATTGGTCTTCTTTAAGTCCTGGAATATTAGACATTTTCTACTGCATGGACCAGGAATCTCCTTCCCAACTTCAAATCTTAGCATGATCTCTGTTCGATGCTGCTGGCCTTTCCTCCATGCTTCTGCCTTCCCTTTCCTTCATACACACCTACTCTCGACTTCATACCAGACTGTGCTTTCCCTTTTGAAATGTGTATCCTGTGCATGATGACTAGTTTTCATTTTCCCCATTAGAATACAAACTCAGAGCTTAGAGCAGCTATCATACTTGTCTGGTTGCAGATAATAGGCCCAGATTCATCAAAGGATCTGACACAAAACTTTTGATATTCATTGAATGAATAAATAAAGAAATTTAGAGAAAACCTAGGCAATTTTTAATATCCAGTTACTATATAATAAAATGGTTTGTGAAATTAGTTTAAATTTGGACCTAATAATACCAGACTTACACAATTTTAAAAAATTGAAAAAAATATTTAATTTATTTGAGTACTGGAAAAAATATAATGAAATTGTCAAAAACATCATCACCATGGCTGAATTACTGGGTTCAAATGCTGTGCTACTTAGATGTGTTGGGCTAATTATTAACCTCTGTCTATTGCCTTCATTTCTTCATCTGTCAGATACTAAGAGGGATACGTTAGTAAGAATATGTAAAACTATTAAAACAATGATTAATAAAAAGCATAATAAGCCTATTATTCAAACATAGCCATCCAAAAAAAGAAACTGTCTCCTGTTCTCCTTTAAATTGGATGTTTTCCTAACTTTTCTTAGGAACAAAGATATTAAGTAGTACAGAATTCTAAAATTGTATAAAGTGAAAAATCTGAAAGACAAAACAAAAACTTCCCTGTGATTTTTCCTCTGATTCACTTGTTGGATTGGTCTGGACATTTTAGATGTTAGGATCTGTGTCGACATAGCTCAGATGCCCTCCAGTCAAGCCAGCTGGTTTTATCAGGCAGAGTGTATATACATCATGGGTTATTTATTCTCTCTCCTCTTTTGACTTCTGATCTGAGCAGAGACAGGATCTTAGGTAACTCCAGATTGAACATGACAGGAGATTTCCTATAAGAACAGCAGTGAGTGACAAGTTGAAGAAACTAAACTTTTGTTAAGATGTATGCTAAGCTCCCAGTATCTGAGTAGAAGATCTTTTTTTCTCCCAATATAAATGTCTATGTGCACATATTTTCATGATAATTTTTAATTTTTCCACACTAGGAGTTCAAACAGATGAAACCATTAATTATTCCTTCTTTCACTCACCATAGACTGCTTTATAGAGTATTTAACCTATTGGTATGCTACCTAAGGGAAGACATGCTTTCAGAGGTAAAATGGCTCTTGAGAAATAATCAGGCAGCTTTGGATAATTTTAAAAAGTCTCTGTATTTCAAAGAAGCAGCATTTAAAATACAATATTATCTCCAAAATATATAAAGAACTCACATGGCTTTAAGAAGACAAGCAATCCAATTAAAATATGAGCAAAGCACTTGAACAGACATTTTGACAATGAGGACATACAGAGGGCCCAGAGACATATGAAAAGATGCTCAGCATCACTAATCATTAGAGAGATGCAAATTAAAACCAAAATGAGATACCACTTCTCACCGGTCAGAATGTCCATCATAAACAAATCAACAACCACCAAGTGTTGGAGAGGATGTGGTGAAAAGGGAAACCTAGTGAACTGTTCATGGGAATGCAGACTGGTGCAGCCACTGTGGAAAACAGTAGGGAATTTTCTCAGAAAACTAAAAATGGAACTGCCTTTTGACCCAGCAATTTCACTGCTGGGGTTATACCCTAAGAACCCAGAAACACCAACCCAAAAGAATCTATGCACCCCAATGTTCATAGCAGCACAATTTACAATAGCCAACATAGCAGCACAATTTACAATAGCCAAGTGCTTGAAGCAACCAAAGTGCCCATCAGTAAATGAATGGATCCAGAAACTATGGTACATTTACACAGTGGAATTCTATGCAGCAGAAAGAAAGAAGGGACTCCTACCCTTTGCTACAGCATGGATGGAACCAGAGGGCATTATGCTGAGTGAAATAAGCCAGGCAGTGAAAGATAAATGCCATATGATCTCACCTATAAGTGGAACCTAATCAACAAAACAACCAGCAAGCAAAATATAACCAGAGACATTAAAATGAAAAACAAACTGACAGTAACCAGAGGGGAGGTGGGAGGGGATAATAGGAGAAAAAGGGAATGGGTTTTCAGGAACATCTATAAAGAACTTATGGATAAAACCAAAGTGGGTGGAGTCAGGGGTGAGAAGTGAGGATGTCTGGGGTGGGGGGTAGTGGTGGGGGTAAGTGGAGACAACTGTACTTGAATAAAAATTTAAAAAGAGTTAAAAAATAAATGAAACAACTTTATTTCAAGAAAAGTACAATATTATAATTGGCTATATCTGTCACAATGAAAAAAGAGCTTGTCACTGTCAGTAATTAATTTTAGATATACAGTGATTTAAAAACTTTCAAATTTTAAATTAACTGTATTAGCATATTTTGGTCAATGGGTTTATTTTACTTTTTATTTTTAAAGATGTATTAAGTATAAAAGAAAAGCTTTTAAACAGACTTAATTAACAACCAAAATTAAGAGATTCATTTTTGTGAATTGTACATAGGGTTGTAGTTCTTCCTGTGCTATATTTTGAATACATTAAAATATTGATTACATAATGATGTTCTACAAAATTATTCCCAACTGCTCCAGAGAATATAGCTACTATATCCTTAGAAAGATAAAATGATTCTCATTCTTCTGGGAGTTTAACACTGAAAACATTTATAAGCAGTAAAAACTGGGGACTGAAATCACTGTCTTTTATGTTTCTAATTACTAATCATAAAAAATGCAGAGAAGAGCTGACACATGAAATAATAAAATAAAAAATGTTGTATATTTTTGATGTACATCAAATGTATATTGTCCTATTTTGTTTTCAGACTAAATGGGTTTGGGAAAACTATAAATATGTATATATTTATAAATTTCATATATGTAAATATGTATGATATTTGTAAAGCTTCTGCCTGCTTTGCAAGAAAAAACATTTTGAACTCTTAATGTGATAGAATAAAAATTTATCACAAAAATTTGTGAAAACACATGTATTTTTTAGGACAAAATTTATAAATGTTATATATACAGGAGTTAGCAAAAGTAAGTCCAAAAATAACACAAATAAACAATACAATAATTAATAAATAATAATACAAGAATAAACTGTTTTCCATACTCACAAGTATAAACCTATTTTTGCACACTTTTTATATGTATATATGTATTAGATGTATAAATTATATATAATTTATATACAATACATATATGTGTGTGCATATATATATGTGTGTATATATATACTCTTAAGATTGCTATAGTGGTGGCTAATAAAAAACTTAACATCCTTGAATTACTGATGCATGTATTTTAAAACCAAAGTCAATTCACTAGTAATGACATTTTAAAACAGGAACATTTGGATGATTTGAAAAAGTGAACTGATTCTGAGACTCAGTTATTACCATGGTAACATCAAGGTTCAGAATTCTTCCTTTGGAGGTAATAGTTGGGTGCTCTGAACTTAAAGCATAGACTATATAGCTCTATTTTTCTCAGGTATTTTAAAGTAGAATATATTAATAAACTGGAAAATGAGAAGACTTAGATATAATATCCTGATAAGGTTCAGTAACCATGAAAGAAGATTCCATTAATGGTTTACTTAGCTTATATCTACCCATAAATGAATCCACTTATTTCAAGGGAAGTAAAGCTCATTCTCCTCTCCATATTTTCTGCAATGGTATATTATTAGACTCTCAAAAATGAAGAAAGCTGATTGGCTCCTTCATCCAGTTTTACAAACCATTCTTCATACGTAACTGTTACTGATGAAGGGAAATAAATTTCCCCACCCACCCACCCAAAGTATTCCTGAGTTGGAAGGGGTGAAGGATAAGCATAAAGTCTCCAGTGGAGGAAGGTAGAAAGACAAAAACATATCACAACAAAACAAAACTAGAATAGGTTGACAAGGCTTCCAGGACATTTAAATGAGTAAAGTTCATATCAAAAGAATGCTGTCTTTGCTTATGAACTTGCACACTTGCTCTAAGAATAAAATAAAGTTTTAATCTCTCCCACTGATTTTTAGGATTAAATATAGATTTGCCACAATAACATGAAAGTGGTGTTATTACATTATTACTCACAGACATCAAGGATAATATTTATGACCATGGTGGAAGAAAACAGTGTCTGTCAAAAATGTATAGATTTCTTAACTGTACATAATTTTCATTACAGCTTATCAAATAAAAGTTTCTGAATAATTCTGTAGTTTTTTGTCTAAAGTTTTCAGAGGAATAACCACACTCCTTGTGGCTCTGGGATATGAACACAACCACGACCTCAAGTTTCACCTTGTATATTATCTGCAGAATCATCATTATTTCTAAGTGAACTTCTGCTATCCTGTACACCCACAAATACCCTGAACATTCTTTCATGGATCAGAAGTAAAGACAATGCTTCACAAAACGACTTGATGGCATCGAAATGGGCTTGAGAGGAGATTGGAAGTTGGGTTGTCATGTTTCCACGTTACCATCTGAGACAGTTCAACCAGTCTTCCTAAATTCTAAAAACATTTGTTGAGAAATCACTAAATATAAGACAGTTACAAAAAAGAAGATGTGTCTCTGCTCTCATCTGGAAGGGAAGATGGTCATTTCCTGTGCAAATATGTAAATATTTTTATTAAATATAATTATAAAAATACTTAAAAATAAAGGCTGCAATGAGAGCAAATAATACTGTTAATTTAGGGAATCAATAAAGTAAAAATGATTTTAAAAATCTTTCTTAACCTGGTGAATCATAAATATCTGAATCTTAAGTAGAAATAAAACAGGACCTTGCTATCTTTTTTCAGATTATCACACCAATGGCTTAAAAGCAATGAAATTCTATCCTGAAGCCCCTCAACCATTACTATTTTGTAGCCTCAATGAATAATGATAATACTTTCTCAGTGAACTTAGAGCTAAATCATCAGTTAAATGGGAGCAGTAAGTAAAGATTTTTGTGACAGGAGGAGAGAAAAAGTTGGAAAATAGTTCTTTAGTGAGTGGAATACCAACCTAATGATAAGATTGTCAGGCAGAGCCAAGGGCACAGTTTTATTTTTCTGAAAAGAGGTCTCAAGGATGATCTTGTCAGAATGGTCAAGTATTTTCTGTAACCATATTTATGTGTTCTGGTCCACTTAGGTTTAGGATGGTGCTTGGCCAACGTCATCCACCAGAGGAAAAAGGGGCAAAGAAACTGTGGTATATGTATGGGGGAGATTTATATGAGAAGTGAACATTTGTAAGGGGTGGGGACACCAAAAACAAGTTAAGGACAGTAAACTGGGAATAGTGAAAGGATTAAAAAATTGTGCAATAGGCACTCTAGGCTAAATAAATTTCAGTAAATTCACTGAGAAACCCCCTGGTCTACTCATCTTTCCTCCATTTTCCCTATATTATCCACTGTCAACTGGACAATGCAGAACTTTTATAATTGACTATAAAGTTAAGGCTAATTTAAATCAGTGAGTTTGGTGATAGTAATAGAAAAATAAAACATCATGTACAATCAATAATGGGGTACATTTCTCTAGAGAATTTTAAAACGATAATAGAACCATTGAAAATCTCATTTTAAAATAAGAGAATTAGAGTACTTCTCAGAGGAAATAAGTGTTTGTTTCAAGGGAGTACCAACCTCATTCCCTGTCCTTAATTCACTCTCTAAAACACATGACAGAGATCACTAGTCCAGGACGACTCATCCAGTTACTCTTCAGTGGAAACCTGTGCTGATCTTGAAAGCACTGCGAAAATCCAATCAACTTACTTACTGACATAATGTTCAATATACACACAAAGATGCTAAACTATGGAAATAAAAGTTGAAATAAATCTGAACATCTGCACATTAAACTGAGGAGCTAAATAGCCCTAAGAATGAATTTTTACATGAGTGAGATGTTGATACATAGTTGGATATATAAGTCTGAAATTCTAAACAGAAGTCTAGGATAGAATCATAAATTGTAGAGCATCAATATTTTAGACATTAAAAGGTATAAGACTAAATGAAATTAGCATGAGACTGAGTACAGAAAAAGAGGTCCAAAGGGAGAGACTTTGGTATCTCCCACATTAAGAGAATACAATATACAGAAAATATAAAAGGAGAAGGAAACTGAGAAGAGTGAGCTAGTAAGGCAGAAAGAGAACCAGGGTAGGGTGTTATCTTGGGACTCAAGTGGAAAATATTTTTGAACAAGGAAGAAGTCAAATAGGTGTTCTTTCTCACAGTTACTTATAGATAATTCTCTCCCACAAAAGTATGTATCTATGTCCACTTCTGACAGCACAGGAAAAAGGGAGATATGAATATTAAGCTTAGGCTTTAGTAATGTAGAGGTCATTGAGTGCATTAATAGTAACAGATTTGATTGCAGAGTGAAGGTGAATTTTATTACAGTTAATTCAAGAGAGAAACAGGAGGGAAAATCAAATACAAACAATTTTTATGAAGCACCTACTGTTGGGAGGTTAAGAGCAGGAGCTGGAGAGGGAAATAGAGTAAGTTTTTATTTTGTAATAAAAATAATGACATGTTAGTATTCTGATGGGAATAATTTATTAGTGAAAGAAACTATGTTGATGCAGAGGAGAAAGAAAATAATTACTTGATCAATGTCCTTGACTGTCAAAGAAGATAGAATCTAAGGTATGGTGAGCCTTAGAGAGAAGCATGGCAAGGCTACCACCAGAAAGGGAAAAAAGGAAAAATGTACAAACTCATCTTCAGTAGGTTGTGGGAGCCAGTGGGCGAATCTTCTGACTGCTTCTATTTTCTAACTGAAGTAAGAATCAAGGAAACCAGTACAGAGTGTGAATGAAGGAGGAGGTGTTGGAAGTTTGAAGAGAGAGAAAAAGAGGAAAAGGGAGAGTGAAAGCACTAAGAAAATAGTGTGGCTATAGTTGCCAGACAGTGTTAAGGACCATTTTAGGGTCAGTGATCAGGAACTTAAAGTGGAATCTGTCAATACTGATTGATACTTGCTTTTCTCCAGTTATGGTTAGTTTCATTAGTGGTTGTACAACTATAGGTATAAAGGAGATAGGAAGTGGCTAAACTGTAGACTGGAATGTGGTTTTACAAGTAACTGAAATGGAGAGAGGGAAGAACAGATGTTGTACGTGCATAGAAGAAAGTATTAATATAAGCTGGCTATGGAAATTATTCTAAATAACAGGGTGCAGTGGAGTGTAGTAGAGTAAAAATATAGTAGAATTAATAAGCTAAAGGTTCTTGTAAGGTCAAAAAGCTGTGGGAACCAAGGTTCTAGTTGGTGATATTTGAAAAGAAGGATGTTTGATCATTGGTCATGACTAGGTATAGGAAATAACAACAAAACCATAGGAGATAAGTATTTTCAAGAACTGAGAGACCAGGTATTGAAAAGATCATGTATACAAGTATTAAAATATCTTAGAATAATGGCAAGAGGGAGAGGGATCTGATAGTTGGGTAGCAGCAGCAACATGAAGTAGGAGGAAGAGTCTAGTGTTATTATTCAAGCTTAACTTGTAGGGAAGGAAAATA
Source organism: Artibeus jamaicensis (assembly GCF_021234435.1). NCBI lineage: Eukaryota > Metazoa > Chordata > Mammalia > Chiroptera > Phyllostomidae > Artibeus > Artibeus jamaicensis. Next base: position 3,928,779 of record NW_026521887.1, read on the forward strand.
ATGTACAAATGGGGAATAAAAGTGAGGGAATCAGCCCTGGCTGGTGTAGCTCAGTGGATTGAGCGCGGGGCTGCGAACCAGACAATCGACGTTGGATTCCCAGTCAGGGCACATGCCTGGGTTGCAGGCCGATTCCCTGCAGGCCAGTTCCCAGCAGGGGATGCACAAAAGGCAACCATACATTGATGTTTCTCTCCCTCTCTCCTTCCCTTCCCCTCTAAAGATAAATAAATAAAATCTTTAAAAAAAAAGTGAGGGAATCACATACCACATCTCCAGACTGGGGAGGATGCTCATTGGAGACAAACAGCCATCACTGAATGGCCATCATTTTTTCTCTAATCCCCAGTTCAAAGTTTTGAAAGATAAAATGTGAAAGGAGTTATGCATTTTTTAGGATAAAGTATATCATATTACAATTCTATTTTTCTACCTACTTAGTATTTGGCTGGCATGAAATTACATGGTTTAAAAATAATTCTATAAAAAGCAGTATATGTTACAACAATGGTTCTGCCTTGTCCCCCTCTTTGTTTTCCTGATGGGACTTTTTGCATGTGAATGGATAACTTTTAAATGGTAACTAGACTGAAGCAAAGCTGAAAACCAATGCTTTTCAAAATGCTAAAATTATTATGAAGCATGAGACAATCACTTTTAATTTGATTTTTCTTCAATAATGAACCATACCTAACCAAAATAAAAAAAATGCTTAATTTCAATTGTTTTTACATAATACTCTCTTTCTGCTAAGAAAGAGAGTATTATTACTTCACCCAATACAAACACACATATATACATATCACACCATTCACATACACAAAATCATATAAATTATTTAAATAATAAAAACAAAGCAAGCAAAACAAAGCCATTTAATTATACAGTTTTGAGTCTACTGTATAGTATAATATATCTTGAAATTCAGAATGGAAGTTCAGAAATAATCTTCAAAGGAAAATTAAAGTACAATCAGTAAATTTTAGTTGTTTAATCAGGAAAGTGAGGACAAATTAGAGCAAATAGTAAAGAGAGACCAGAAAACACATAATGAATTCTATTAAACCATAGTTCCCCAAGCATTCTGTTCTTGTGTTGTGCATAAAAAATAAACACAGTAGTTAAACTGTGACAAGATTTGATGAAAGATATTATGTTAAATGCTGTCTTCCTTTCTCCTCATATAGTTGAAATTCTCCACAGAATTTCAGCTTGTATTGGGAAACAGAATACCTATCCTGGTCTAGACTTGCAGGGAAAAGTGAGTATTTACTAGGAATTCCTTGACTGACAAAGGAAGTACATAAATGGAAGGGCCAAGAATTTGTGTATGTGTATGTAGTAAAGATGAGCACTTAAATTTGATGACATAGAAGCCAAAAAGGTTTGCAGCTCTCATCCTACCTAACCTAGCATATTCTTCCCTCCATGCATGATGCATTGAATGTGAACTATGGGCACTTTCAGGAAAAAAGCAAATGAAGCAGCTATGTCTGTTTACTTTTATATTTATCTACCACATATCCTTTCCTCCTCTTAATTGTAAGTTAGTAGTAAACCTAAGTGAATAAAACATCAAACACAAATAAGCTGTTTGTTGTTTCTCTGATCTCACTAACAAAGCAAATTAAATGCATGTGTACACTTCTTGCGTATATCTGTACATTCTGAGCATTTTGCTGGCAGCTGCTTGATGGTTACTTCAGGTGTCTGAACAGCATGATGGTGGCACAATAACTGAAGGAGTACATTTTTATCCTCTTGGCTCTGCATGATGATATTCTCTCTACAGAATGAGGTTGAAGAGTGTCAAGATTCTTTTTCTTTTATACTAGACAGAAGTTGAACCTCAGTGTGCCTCTTTAGACCTGTTCTTGCTCTAATAAAATTGGAGTTACAAATGTGTTAAAACACTTGGTACCATTCATTTACCTTCTTTGTTATGGCTCCATTTCATAGAAGTTCCCTAATGCACTCATCTAGTTGCCATTGGGTACTCTTCCTCTGCTCATATGTAATAAAAATCTTTTCAACGTGTTTTACTTATGAATATAGAATGTTTGTTTGGTATTTATGCTATTAAATCTGCATTAAACATAAGCAATAATAACTAGAGTTGCTTTTAAAAAATGAACACTTATAATGGCAATAGTTATATCTAATATACTAAACACCACAAACCAGTTTTTAGTATAAAACACTAAGGTAAATTTTTAACTATTTCAAAATAGATGTGGACACTTTCAGACTACTAAGTTTTATTAAAATGTTACTAATGGCCTTTTCTCAGAATAGCATTCTTTGCATTGCTCTTTTTGTCTTTCAACAAAACAAACCAAGATCCAGACATCATTGTATTTTCAATCAAACCTGAAAGAGTTTCCAAGAAAAATTGAAATCTGAATAATTTTTATGCAATAAAAATATTTAAATCTCAGAGAAAATCTCAGTGATTAATTCTAATATGAGTATAGAATTAAAATCTTGATATTTTATCTTCAGTCAAAACAATATACATCAACAGAAAATAATCCCATTTTTCACCTTTGTTTCTCAATTCATGATGAAAGACCAAAAAGAAAACCTAACAAAAAACGTCAAAATACGGAAGATAACCAATATCCTGCAGTAAGAACACTGTTTTTTGGGGTAATTCTTCCAAAGAATCTTTAGAAATATGTGATCCTACACATTGTTCACCTAAGTCCACTAGAATGGGCATTGTTGAAGTTAATTCCAAATTTGCTAATAAATAGATGCATATATACAAACAGGTTTAAATGTCCAGATTATTAAAAGTATTTAACATATTTAAATGTGAACAACAAATAAATAGTGTTTCTTCATTAGCTGCTTATATATTTGTGCTGATACTTATTTAATTGTCACTAATTCTCTCCTATGGAGAGTACAAGATACAGCTATTCTTTAGATTTCTCATTTGCAAACAGCATCCCATGGGTCCTTACCAAGGTACCTGTCATTATTGTTTTACTTCTGTCCTTAAAATAAAATAACTTTCAAATCTGCAAATACTTTCATTCAATGGTATGCAGGTTCATTATCTAATTGAGAGAGTAGTGAAATAATTAACTACAAAAGAAAATATTATGATTTCATATATCACATTATTTATATAATAAACTACTTAATTGGGGATAAATAAGAATGAGCTTTTCAGGAGAAAATGGTATAGGATGAATTAACAGGGAGTATATTTTGCCCTATCACTGTAAAAATTATTAAAATAAACAAAAAATATAAAACAATTATCTGAAAGACATTTTATATATAAAAAGACATTCACACTTAAAAGATAAAAACAAGTAGTGTAAGTGCCACAAATTTTTCATCTTATAATCTTAAGGTGTGTCACATGGAGGAAAAACCCAGGCAGAATACAGTGAAACTCTTGAGTCAGAAAGAGAAAGACCATGGCAGCTAGACTCCTAAGGACAGTTTTCTAGATGGATTGGTTGATAGATAGATAAAACTTGATATTTCTTGAGCATATTCTTTGGTATTCAGATGGGTACTCATCAATACTTTCATGAGAAGAAACTATCAAAATCAAAAAAAGAGAATAATCTGAAAATATTAGATACAATGTTCATAGAGAAACATAGAGAAAGGAATAGTGTTTATAGTGATGAGTTCCAATGCAAAACATAATCATTTACTGCATATTAGATTAGTACTTAAAATTATTTACTTCACTGTAATTATTAATTAATTCTGGATTGAGCACTTATTCATTTGCACCTCACAAATCATAAAGGCAAAGCCCAGACTAGTTTAAGGTATCTCCAAGTAATTTAATTAAATTTGAGAATGAATGTCAAGAATACTTAAGAGAATACAAAATATTTGATATCCACTACAGAAAACATTAAAAATATCAAGAATCTAAAAAAAATTACCAGGTATGCAAAATAAACAAACAAATGAACAAGTAAATATGACATGCATGAAATCTATCAATTGGAATTGTACCCAAATTCATAGAGAAGTTATATTTAATAGTTAAGTGTACTAAAATAATTATAACTGCATTTCTTGTGTTAACAAATAAAGTAGAAATATAGACAATGTGAAAAACATATCAACTTTTTGTAGTTTAAATATACAATGATTGAAATAAAAAATTTCATGGATGATATTTCAAAAACTGAGCTTGAAGAAGTCATACAAAATAAAACAAAGACACAAAGGTCAATCTTTAGACAGCCCAGAGAATGGAAGAACATATTTGCTGGTATATTTGATAAGAGGTTAATATCCAAAATTTATAAATTACTTACACAACTCAACACAAAAAAACAAACAATTTAAATAAAAAATAGGCAAAGGTCCTGAATACACATTTCTCCAAAGAGAATGTACTGATGGCTGATAGACATATGAAAAGATAGTCAACATCACTAATCATCAGAGAAATACAAATTAAAACCACAATAAGATGCTATTTCACACCTGTAAGAATGGCTATCATCAGTAAATCAACAAACAACAAGTTCTAGGAAGGATGTGGAGAATGGGGAACACTTTCTGCACTGTGGGTGGGAATGCAGACTGGTGGAGCCACTGTGGAAAGCGGTATGGAGATACCTCAAAAAATTAAAAAAATGTATTTGCCTTTGGACCCAGCAATCCCACTTCTGGGGCTATATCTGAAGAAACCCAAAACACTAATTTGAAAAAACATAAGCACCCTTACATATTCATTGCAGCATTATTTGCAATAGCCAAGATATGTAAGCAGTGCAAGTGTCCATCAATAGATGAGTGGATAAAACAACTATGGGACATTTACACAATGAAATAAGCTCAGCTATAAAAAATGAAGAAAATTTTACCCTTTGCAACAGTATAGATGGGCTTGGAGAACATTATGTTAAATAAAATAAGCCAGTTGGAGGAAAATACCATATGATTTCACTCGTATGTGGAATCTAATGAATAAACTGAACTAACAAGCAAAACAGCGATGAACTCATAGATGGAGGGCTGAAGAGCAGATGACAGCTAGTGGAGGGGGGAGTTTAGGAAAGAGGGGATTGAGCAAAACAGAAAAAGGACTCATGGGCATGAACAACAGTGTGGTGATTGCTGGGGGAAGTGGGGGACTGCATGATAATGAAAATATTAAATTAAATAAAGATAATGTTTAAAGTGCAAGGAGTATCAATAAACTATGTGACAATTTTAGTGATCTAATATGCATACAACTGATGTTCCTAAAGGAGAGGTAAAAGTGAAAGGGGCATAGAAAAGATGTTTGATAAATAATGGTCATTTCCCCCAAATTTTTAATATTATAAACTTATAAATCTAATGTTTTCAAGAAGTCAAGGTGACAGTAATACCAAAACACATCACAATCGATTTTCTATAAATAGTGACAAAGAAAAAACTAAATGAAGCTAGAAAGGAAAAAGAGACATAGAGTAACTAAGATAAGAATGATGGATTTATCATGGAGATAAATGTAAGTAAGAAGAGCATGGAGCAACTTTTTCATGTACAAAAAGAAAAGAAAAACTGTCAAATAGAATTCTATATTCAGTAAGATTTGTCTTTCAAAACTGAAAGGGAATAGAAGGATTTTTTAGGCATCTAAAAGTTAAAAAAAATTTATTATCACCTGGCCCACACTGCAAGGAATATTAAAAGAATCTTCAGATAGAAATATGAAACCATATAAAATATGAATCTGTACAAAAATATTAAGAACACTAGAGATGAGAAACAATGGTGACATTAGCAAAAATTGTAGAGGGAAGAAAAAGAAGTTCATTATTATAAGCTTTTATACAATAAAATAATGCAATATCACCTGAAGTAAACTGTGTATTATAAACCTTAAGGTAACCAATTAAAATAACATAATGTAGTGTTTTATCTAATTAAATAAAAATAGATAAAGTGTATTCATAAAAATTATATACAGTTAATCTAAGTTAAGGCAAAAATGAGTAAAAGCTAACAAAAATACACGACACAAATAGGAAACAAGGGTTAGAGATGCGAGTTCAACAATAGTATATGGCTAATACTATTAAATATAAGTATTCTAAGTACTCTGATTAAAAAGGAAAGATTGAAAAAAAAATCAAAGATTGTCAGATAAGCAAGACCTGTCTACATCATGCCTCTAAGATATACCCTTTATGTATGAAGACAAAAATGTTATAATAAAAGAATTTAAAATATACCACATTAAAATAAATCAAAATAAACCTGGAGCAGCACGTTAATATGAAAAGAAAGTAGATTTTAGAGAAAATAATATAGCAAAGGATAAAGGAATGTATTTTATAATAATAAAAGACTGAATTTATTAAAAGGACATAACATTTTAAATGTTTATGTACCTAATAACAGAGCTCTAAAATACATTAAGGGGTGACATCAAAATGACAGATTAGGAAGCCACAACCCCACTTCCCACACAGCAACAAGTGTTAATGACAATATTTGGACCAGAATACTTTTGTGAGAACCCAGAGACCAGTTGAAAAGCTGCAGGCAATAAAAGCAAAAGTAGATAAATGAGAATATATTGAACTTAACAACCTTCATGCAACAAAAAACACAAGCAAGAGAGTAAAATGTAAATTTTAGAAGGAAACTACATATTTAAAAATGGTATATCTAATAAAGAGTTAATCCATAAAATACACTGTATATCCATATTATATAAAAAACTTCAATGAAACAATAAAAGAACAAATAACCAATTTTTAAAAATAAACGAGAAGGGGAAGGGTCATTAAGGAATATGTGTAAAGAACCCATGGACAAAGCCAAAAAGAGGTAGGATTGAGGATGCGAAGTGGGGGTATGTGGGATGGGGAGAGTGGTAGGAAGATAATGGAGACAACTGTACTTGAACAATTAAAAAAAAAGCAAAATAATTGAAGAGACATTTCTCTGAGAAAATGACAAAAAAATCTATGAAAAGGTGTTTAACATTAACAGAGAATGCAAGTTAAAATCACAACAGGCCATCACCTCATTCCAGAATGACTATTATTAAAAACAACAACAACACACAATAATGACAGCAACAGCAAAAAACCATAGATACTAACAAGTTTTGGTAAAGACATGGAGAGCTTGGAAAACTTACACTTTTAAATAAGGTTAAATGTTGCAACTACTATGGAAAGCTGTATAGAGACTACTCATAAAATTAAAAATATAACTAACATATGATCCAGCAATCCCACTTGAGATAATATATCAAGAATAATTGTATGCAAGAATTTAAAGATTTATTTGTGCAACCAGGTTCAGAGGAGCATTATTCACAATAGTCAGAAGGCTACAGCAGCTCAAATGTTTGTTAAGTTGGCCTAGTGCTGAGCAAGCAGCATTGTTCCCTCTCTCATCACACCCTCACATGCAGCACCACAATGCAGTGATATAATGATGTGGGTTGCCCAGCCCTGGCAAATACCTAAGGACCCACACCTTACCACATAACAGGTGTGTATATCTATATATCCATATATCTATATAATCTATATAATCTATATCTATATCCCAAATGAAATAATGGATCAAAGCTCCAGAAATAGAAATAAGCAGTGAAAAGAAAGCCAACCTATCAGATGCACAGTTCAAAACACTGGTAATCAGGATGCTCACAGAAATTTTTGACTAGGGTCACGAAATATGGAAAAAGTCAAGACTATGAAAAGTAAAGTGAAGGAAAATATACAGGGCACCAACAGTGATGGGAAGAAAACAGGGACTCAAATCAATAGTTTGGACCAGAAGGAAGAAGTAAACATTTGTCCAAAATAGAATGAAGAAACAAGAATTCAAAAAAATGAGGAGAGGCTTAGGAACCACCAGGACAACTTTAAATGTTGCAATATCTGAATCATAGGGGTGCCAGGATGAGAAGAGGAAGAGCAAGAAATTGAAAATTTATTTGAAAACATAATGAAGGAGAAATTCCTTAATCTGGCAAAGGAAATAAACTTCCAGGAAGTCCAGGAAGCTCAGAGAGTCCCAAAGAAGTTGACCCAAGGATGTACGCACCAAGACAAATCAAAATTACATTACCCAAGATTACAGAGGAGAGAATCTTAAAAGCAGCAAGAGAAAAGGAGATAGTTGTCAAAAATAAGTCCCATTAAGACTATCAGCTGATTTCTCAAAATAAACTTTGCAGAGAAGAAGAGGCCGGAAAGAAGTATTCCAAGTCATGGAAGGCAAGAACCTACATCCAAGATTACTCTATCCAGCAAAGCTATTATTTAAAATGGAAAGGCAGATAAAGTGCTTCCCAGAAAAGGTCAAGTGAAAGGAGTTCATCATCACGAAGAACTTATTATATGAAATGTTAATGGGACTTATCTAAGAAAAAGATGATCAAAACTATGAATAGTAAAATGAGAACAAATTCACAAGTATCAACAACCAAAACTAAAAAAATAAAATAAAATAAACAACAACAACAAAGAAAAAACTAAGCAAACACCTAGAACAGGAACAGAATCACAGAAATGGAGATCACATGGAGGGTTATCAGGGAGGAGTGGGAGGAAGGAGAATGGGGGAAAAGGTACAGGAAATTAGAATCATAAATAGTAGGTACAAAATATACAATGGGAGGTTAAGAACAGTATAGAAAATATAGAAGCAAAAAAACATATATGTATGACCCATGGGCATGAACTAGGGGGTTGGAGAATGTAGGTGGGTGGGGAGGTGCAGGGCAAAGTAGAATAAAGGGGGGAAATGGGACAACTGTAATAGCATAATCAATAAAATACATTTAAAAAGTAACAAAGATATCTAAAAATTTTCCAATTACTTAGAAATTAAATAATATACTTGTACATATTTAATATGTAAAATGTAAAATCAAAATGAAAATTAGAAAAATATTTTGAACTTAATAAAAAATTCAACAGTAAGTGGCATGATACTAAACACTACTTGGCATCACTTGAGGTAAAAAAAAACACACAGTATTTACTCTGTGTATTAGAAAAAGATAGAAATTCAGATTGGTATTTTTACTTCATCTCTTAAAAAACTGGAAAACTATGCATATTAATAACAAAATCCATAGAAGAAAAAATAAAAATCAGAATAATAATCAGTGCATTATAAAACAAAAAGATGATAAAAAGCCAATATGTTAAACCAAGAATATCAATAAAATTGATAAATATCTAGCCAGAATTATTTTAGAAACAATAGTAGTACCAAATTACCAGTAAATAAGGGTAATGCCAACATTATGGATGCCATAGGTACTAGGTGATAAAAAGTAAATATTGTGAAAAATTGTATGCCAAGATATTTTACAACTGAGGAAAAATGAGCAGATTTCATTAAAAACACAACTACAATTGTTCACTCAAAGTGTTTTTTAGTGTAGATAACAACTTTCCCACAAAAAAAAATTCAGTCCAGATGGCTTCACTGGTGATTTCTACAACATACATAAAGAATACATTCTGCTCAAATTTTTCACTCATTCTGTTCAAACTTTTCCTGAATATTTAAAAGGGGGAAATGCTTTCCAACACATTCTATGAGACCAGTCTTACCCTGATATAAGCAAACAAAGATATTGCCAGAAAAAAAGAATAATATTCCATAAAAGCAAATATGCAAAAGTTCTAAACGAAATTTTATCCAATTAAACCCAACAATATGCAAAAATAGTAATACATCATGAACAAGAGGCATTTATCCTGGGAATGAAAGTTCAATTTCATTCATCAATACAGTTTTTCACGTAATGACCTAAAAATACTTCTGATAAATACTCTTAGCAAACTTAGAATAGAAAAGCTTCAATTTATAAATTTCACTCAGCGATGAAAGATGTATTCTTTTCTTACTAAAATGAGGAAAGAAATAGAAATTTTGCTTTCACTTTTTTAAACATAGCTGTTGAGATCTCCCACCACCATTTATTGAAGAAGCTATTTTTACTTCATTTTATGCTTGTGCCCCCTTTGTGAATATTAATTGACCACTGAGACATGAGTTTATTTCTGGGCTCTATATTCTGTTCCTTTGGTCTATGTGTCTGTTCTCATGCCAGTACCAGACTCTTTTGATTACAGTGGCCTTGTAATATACTTTGACATCAGGTATTGTGATGCTTCCTACTTTTTTCTTTCTGAACATTGCTGAAGTTATTAGGGATTTTTTTGTACTTCCATACACATTTTTGAAATGGTTGTTTTATATCTTTGAAATATGTCATTGGTATTTGACCACAAACTATAGAAATGATCTCTGAAAGTATAGTCATGTCATTGGTATTTTAAAAGGGATTGTGTCAATCTATAAATTGCTTTGGGTAGTATGAACATTTTAATGATATTAATTCTTTCAATCCATGAACATGGTATATGCTTCCATTTATTTGTATCTCTCTTAATTTCTTTCTTCAGTGTTTAAACTCGAACACCAACTTACACCATACATCAAAATAAGCTCAAGATGGATAAAAGACTTAAATAATTTGTGATACCATAAAAGTACTAGAGAAAAATGTAGGCAGGAAAATCTCAGATATTCCATGCAGCAATGTTACCACCATTATGTTTCCTAGAGTAAGAAACGTAAAGGAAAGAATAAACAAGTGGGACTTCATAAAAAAAAGTTTCTGTATGGCTAAAGAAAACAGCATTAAAACAAAGAGCGAACCAACCGTATGGGAAAATATATTTACCAATAATACCTCAGACAAGGGTTTGATCTCCAAAATATATAAAGAGCTCATATGACTCCAATCCAGGAACAGTCCAATTAAAAAATGGGCAAATGACCTGAACAGATATTTCTCCAAAGAGGCCCAGAGAAATATGAAAAGATGCTCAATATCACTAGCCATCAGAGAGGTGTAAATTAAAACTACAATGAGATACCACTTCACACCTGTCAGAATGACCACCATGAACAAATCAACAAAGAAGTGCTGGTAAGGTTGTAGAGAAATAGGAACCCTACATTGTAGGCTACATTGTTGGTGGGAATGCAGACTGATGCAGCCACTGTGGAAAGCATTATGGAATTTCCTCAAAAAAAAAAAAACAATGAAATTGCCTTTTGACCCAGCAATTCTACTGCTGGGATTATACCCTAAGAATTCTGAAACACCAATTCAAAGAATTTATGCACCCCGATGTTCATAACAGCACAATTTACAATAGCCAAATGCTGGAAGCAACCAAAGTGCCATCAATAAATGAGTGGATGAAAAGACTATGGTACATTTACACAATGGAATATTACAGAGTATAAATAACAATAGAGCTCCTACCCTTCATAACAGCTTGAATAGAACTATAGAGCATTATGCTAAGTGAAATAAGCCAGGATGTAGAAGACAAATATCATGATCTCACCTATAAGTAGAAACTAATCAACAAAACAAACAAGCAAACAAATTTTAATCAGAGACATTGAAATAAAGAACAAACTGACAGTAACCAAAGAGAGGGAGGGCAATAATGGGGAAGAGAAGGGGAAAGACCATCAAAGAACATGTATAAATGACCCATGGACAAAGCCAAAGTAAAGTAGGATTGAGGTTGTGAGGTGGGTGTGGGTGGGGAAGATGAGAGTGATGGGGGAAAATAGAGACAACTGTACTAAAATAGCAATAACAATAAAAATAAAATAATTCAAAGTTATTCAGTACTTCTATTTACCAGTTTTAATAGAGTTCCTACTCTGGTAAATAGATAAGAAAAATCAAGACTGATGAAATAGTTGTAACTGTCTGTATTCACCAAAATTCCAGGCTATATTTTTTCAAAAAAATTTTAATGTTCTTCAAGTACAGTTTTCTCAATTCCACCCCCCACCCACATACTCTCTTTCCAACCCCACCTTTCACTCTCAAACCTACCTCCTTTTGGGAAGAAATTGATAAACATTCTAAAATAAATATAGCCATGTGAAGGATCAAAAACCTCAAAATTATTTAGATAAAAAATTTGGAGAACTAACGCTCTCTGGTTTCAAGCATTATTATAGACCTATAGTAATGAAGATGGTGATACAGTGATAGGTTAACAAAAAGTGTAGATGTTCTAGAAATAGAGCCATACACAGATAAAGAGCTGATTTTTTACATAATTTAACAGACAATTGAGTAGGACAATCTTCTAAACACATGATGTTGAATAATCATATGCTTAAAGAATCTTCGATGTATATCTTGCTCCATATAAAATATTGCCTAAAATTTTATTTTAAACTTTTATGTAAAACAAAAACTATAAATCTTCTAAGAATGTTTTGTGTTTTTTGGGTTAAATACAGATGTCTTATACAGTACACCAGCAGAATGATAAAGTGTTATAAATTGGGATTTTCAAAATTAAAACTTTTGCTCCTCAGAAGATACTAAGTTAAAAAGATAGGCCATAAATTGGGAGAAAATATTTACTAAATTTTTATATGTACAATAAAAAACTGATATCAAAAATAAGTAGAGGATTCTCAAAATTCAAATGTTGCAAATAGCCCAAAAGAAAAATGGGCATTGGTCTATGTGCCTGTTTTTATGCCAGTACCAGGCTGTTTTGATTACAGTGGCCTTGTAATACAGTTTAATATCAGGTATAGTGATCCCCCCTACTTTGTTCTTCCTTCTCAAAAGAGCAGCTGCTATTCAGGCTTGTTTATGGTTTCATATAAATTTTCGAAGTGTTTGTTCTATGTCTGTGAAATATGCCATTGGTACTTTAATAGGTATTGCATTGAATCTGTATATTGCTTTGGGTAGTATGGACATTTTGATGATGTTAATTCTTCCAATCCATGAACAAGGTACATATTTCCATTTGTTTGTGTCTTCCTTGATTTCGTTCTTCAGGGCTGTGTAGTCTTCTGCATACAGGTTTTTTACCTCCTTAGTTAGGTTTATTCCCAGATATTTTATTTTTCTTTTTGCTATATCAAAAGGGATTTTTTTCCTGATTCCTGCTTCTGCTGACCCACTGTTGGTATACAAAAATGCCTTTGATTTCTGGATATTGACTTTGTAACCAGCTGTTTTGCCAAACATTAATTAGTTCAAGCAGTTTTTGGGTAGAGTCTATAGGATTTTCCATGTACACTATCATGTCATCTGCAAACAGTGACAGTTTTGCTTCCTCCTTTCCTATTTGGATGCCTTTTATTTCCTTTTCTTGCCTGATCACTGTGGCTAAAACTTCCAATACTATATTGAATAGAAGTGGTGAAAGTGGACAACCTTGTCTTGTTCCTGATCTTAGTGGAAAAGCTTTTAGTTTTTTCCCATTGAGTATGATATTGGCTGTAGGTCTCTCATATATGGCCTTTATTAAATGAAACTTGAGCACAGACTTACACCATACACCAAAATAAATTCAAGGTGGATAAAAGACTTAAATATAAGCCATGACACCATTAAAGTCCTAGAGGAGAACACTGGCAAGAAAATCTCAGATATTCCACGCAGCAACATTTTTACTGATATGTGCCCTAGAGCAAGGAATATAAAGGAAAGAATAAACAAATGGGATCTCATCAAAATAAAAAGCTTCTGCATGGCTAAAGAAAACAGTATTAAATTAAAAAGACAACCAACTGTATGGGAAAACATATTTGCCAATGATACCTCAGACAAAGGTTTAATCTCCAAAATATACAAAGAACTTACATGACTCCACTCTAAGAAGACACCCAAGCGAATTAAAAAATGGGAAAAGGACTTGAACAAACACTTCTCCAAGGAGGACGTACAGAACATTCAGAGACACATGAAGAGATGCTCAATATCGTTAGCTATCAGAGAGATGCAAATTAAAACCACAATGAGATACCACTTTATACCAGTCAGGATGGCTATAATAGACAAAGCAACAAACAACAAATGTTGGAGAGGTTGTGGGGAAAAGGGGTCCTTAGTTCACTGTTGGTGGGATTGCAGACTGGTACAACCATTATGGGAAACAGTATGGAATTTTCTCAGAAAAATAAAAATCGACCTGCCTTTTGACCCAGCAATTCCACTGCTGGAATTATATCCTAAGAATCCTAAAACATCAATATCAAAGAACCTATGCACCACAATGTTCATAGCAGCACAATTTACAATAGCCAAGAGTTGGAAGCAACCTAGGTGCCCATCAGTAAAGGAATGGATCAAAAAATTGTAGTACATGTACACAATGGAATTCTATGCAGTAGAGAGAAAGAAGGAGCTACTACCTTTTGCAACAACATGGATGGAACTGGAAAGCACTATGCTGAGTGAAATAGGCCAGGTGCTGAAAGACAAATACCATATGATCTCACCTTTAACAGGAAGCTAAACAACAAAACAAACAAGCAAGCAGAAAAAAAAAACAAAGACACTGAAATAGAGAACAAGGGGACAGTGACCAGAGGGGAGAAGGAAGGGAAGTTAAGGGGAAAAAGGGGGGAGGGATTGGGAGGAACAAATAGGAAGGACACAGGGACGAGAACTAAGGGGGGGTGGAAATGGGAAGGAGGTGGGGAGCAAGGGGCAGGGGAAGCTGGGATGGGAAAAATAGACAAAAAACTGTACTTGAAAAATAACTAAATAAAATTAATTATTAAAAAAACAAAAAAAAAGAAAAAAGAAAAATGGGCAAATTGTTTGAACAGACAGTTTATCAAAGAAGTATGTGTATGGACAACACTTAACACATTAAAAGGTGCCTAAAATGATAGCTACCATGGAATAGAGCTATATACCCATCTGAAAAGGTAAATTTCAAGACACTGACCATCAAAATTTTGGATATAGAACTCTCATACATTGCTGGTATGAATTTAAATTCAGGAAGTTACTCTAGGAAACAGTTTAACAGTTGCTTAAAACTTTCGGCATTTATCCACAGAATATAAAAGCATGTTTCCATACAAAGACTTGTATACAAAAGTTCGAAGCCCAAATTTAGAAACAGCACAAGTGTTAAACACCAGAGGAATGAATGCATAAATTGTGACATACCCATGCAATGAAATACTACTAAATAATAAAAACAAATTAATTATTTACACTGGCAACAATGTGAATGAATCTCAAAATAATCATTCTGAATGAACAGAGGCAGATGAAGAAGAAAAAGATGGAGGTGGAGGAAGAGAATATAAGGGTAAGGAAAGGAAAAGAAGAAGAAGAAGGAGAAGGAGAAGACTTTTTGATTCAATTTTGATTTGACTTATATACAATTTTATAAAATGCAAACTAATATTTAGGGTCAGAAGGCAGATTGGTGGTCACCTGAAGATGGAGGTGACAGGATCACAAAGGTACAGGAAGAAGGGCTTAAAATGGGGAATGAGAAAAATTTTAGGGGTGATAGAAATGTTCATTATTTTGATAGAAATGGTAAGTTTAAGAAATGAAACATGTCAAAACTTATTAAACAATTCATTTTAAACATCTAACATTATTTTATATGAATTATTCCTTAATAAAGCAGTTAACTAAAGTACTTTTAGGGCCATATTTGGGATTGTGGCTTTGTTAACAGTTACAAGAATTATAGCTTAAAAGTCTCATTTATCATGTAATTGGATGAAAGAAGAAAATGGTAATTGTTGCAAAAAGTGTGCCAATGAAGAATTCATATTTCTTTCTACATAACCACAACTTAAAGTTTAGCAATAGAATAGTTGGTTTAAGAGTAAAATTGAATGCTCTTTAAAGCCTTTTTATTCATTTATTCACCTAAAGACACGTTGAGTAATTATGGTGTTTGCTCTCTGAAAGGATCCATGTGCAGATATTACATCTCATGTATAAAAAAACAAACATAAATTTTGTCTTCATGTCCTCTTATAGGAAAGGGCCACCAGATAAGAACAATTAATTAAATTATTTCAACAATTAAGTTAAATGATGTTTGTAAAATATATAATATGGAGCTTGATACATAGCACATGCTCACTAAAAGTAGCACATCATTAATAAAAAGAGAGAGTGATTAGTCATATGAAAGGATAAAATATCTTGGGAATTTAAGACTGAAGATATTTTATTTCTTCTCTGTGTGTGCATGTGTGTGTGTGTAGAGGGATGGTTGGGGAAAATACGAGTGTCCAGAATGTTCCATGAATTGGTTGATATTGAGAGCTGATCGAATGCTACCTGTAGCGTAAGACTACAAGTCATACAAAGGTGAAGGTGAATAAACAGGTGGCAAAAAGAGAAAAAAAGTTAAATTCTGCAAAATGCAAACTAATGCATTCTTAGTTTTTAAATGTTATTGATTTCTCCCTGTTCCTCAATATAACATTTTTCAATAAAGATAACAACTTGAAAAAGAGTAAATTATTGGTTTTATGATATGTATTGAAACATGGAGATTTGAAAATTAATTATGTATTTAGAATGTCCACCTATTCTTTACAAAAAATAAATAAACAAGCAAACCAAAGTAAGTACAAGGATCACATAAATACTTTCCTGCACCAGGTTTTCTCCTGACCTCCATACCTTCTTTCTTTCCTCACTGCTCTCTTTCACTTACCTTGCGGATTCCAATCCCTAATGCATCCTAGCTATAAACTGCAATTTCTAAGGAGAAATTCACATTTTTCTGGGAGCTTGGCCTAGAAGATTGGATTGAATATAAGGCTGCATTAGTTTACAAGTAAATATTTATAGACCTCCCACGACATGTAAAACACTGTTCTAGGCACTGGATATGAAATGCTGAAACAATACGAAGTATTTCCCTAACAAAGGAAACGGATATATACAAATAGGTATGATGAAGATAACATACCTACATACACTTCAAAGGAGTATAATACAGAAGAAGGAGAAAAAAATGTTGAGAGTAGAAGAGGCTTATTCCACGATTCTGCAGCTTGTGGCTGTCATAATTTCTTTTGCATCTCCTAGAAGCACTTTCTAGATTATATACAGGTGTGTAACACTATGATGTACTTGAGAGATGATGTTTTATGATTATTATTAGAACCATTTTTTAAAAGGTTCAATGTTTCAAAATGTTAGCAAGCATTAGACAATTACTACATATGTTACATGTATCATCTCTCAATTGTTCAGTGATGTGGGCGTACTCTATTAAAGTAATTGGGTGACCCAGTTGATAGAAAATTCCTTTCACTTACGGGACATATATGTAGGTCATGAGAGATTGCCTAATGGACCTGTCATCTGAACACCCTCCTTCTGACTTTTTTTCTTCTTCTAAAGTGCGAACAAGAAGTCAACACATTTTCTCTCCAATTTGCTCATTCTATTATATATTTTTTAAAGTACTATTTTCCTGTGTTGATGAAATTATTTAATTAGCCTTCAATTTTCTAATGCTCTCTTTGGTCAAATATATACAACCAAAGTGTACTGAGGAGTAAAGCAAATGAGAATAATGTTACATTTCTTTCAAATTCATCCACATGTGAACCAGGGTGATATTTCAGAAACTTTAACAGTGTGATGTCACATTCCGAATTAAAAGCACCCAGGTAATCTCCATTACAAAGCATAACTCCTTCGCCTGGCTTATCTTTCTATTCTTTTTTCCCACAGCCTTAGCTGTAGTATTCATTGCAAACAGACTTCATAAATTTATCAGGTTTTCTTGTGCCTTTTCTCATGTGCTTGTTTCACTCTAGTATGCTTGATTTTCCTTGTCCAACTGGCTCATCCCTGTCATCCTTTGAGACATGTCCTTGTAATGTCAGGAAATCTGGAATGCTTCTTCCTGCCCTCTAGGGTGAGCCAAATGTTCCTTAGGGTTCCATTTTCACAGTGTCATTCAAAAAGTAACACACTAGAACTGTTTTTTTAATATTTTTTTTAAATTACAGTTGAGGTATAAGATTATATTAGTTTCAGGTGTATAGCCCAGTGATTAGACATTTATATAACTTACAAAGTGATCAATGCCTGGTGCAGAGCAGGTACTCAATAGCTATTTATTGGACTGAAGCAAAATGGACACTGTTTTAGATAATCAAGTACAAAACATAGTTTTTAAAACCTAATAATTTGACGTGATTATTTGCATCAGACTGTCATAAAAATCTTCTCTGGAAAGACTCATGAACAGGTAATCTCAGGTATGATGTTTAAATAGGCATCACAAAATAAAAAGTTAATATTCTAAGTATTTTCAAAAAATTCTTCTGGCTTACCAGTGAGAATAGCTTGCTTTCAAAGACCCCAGTGGAAAAGAACTTACTACTGGATACTCAGAGAATACCCCCTCTGATGATGCAGGGCAATGCATCATCTATAGAAAGACAGTTTAAAACCAGGAGACAAGATTGGTTACCAGTATTAGATGTCCTGAGTGCTAACCAGGTGCCCTTAGTCAAGTTACCTAGCCTCCATCACCAGTTTTTAAAACTGTGATTAAATACACATACATAAAAGTTACTTCCCTAATTGTTTTAAATGTACAGTTCAATGGTTTTAAATTGAGTATATTCATATTATGTGAAACTACCACCAATATCAATCTGCAGAACTCTTTTCATCTTGTAAAAATTACACTCTGTAATCATTAAAACATGACTCCCCATTTTCCTTTTTCCTGATCCTGGAAACCACAATTCAACTTTTCTGTTTCTATATTTTTGATGACTGTAGTACCTCATATAAGTGGAGTCACATAGTATTTGTCTTATTTTGACTGGCTTATTTCACTTAGCAGAATATCCTCAAGGTACATCTGTATTGTAGTATATGTGAGAGTTTTCTACCTTTTCAAGCCTGAATAATATTCCATTATATGCATTTATCGTGTTTGGCTTATTCATTCACCCATCAATGGACATTTAGGTGACTTCTAAAATGTTATCTATTGTCAATAATGCTGTTATGAACATAGGTGTATAAATTACCCAACCTTTTAAAATCTGATTTCACACTGTAAAGTGAGGAGAAAATACATAAAACATTGAACTGTTGAATAGATTAAGTGAAATGATCTGTGCAAAATAGATCAGCTCTGGCACATTGTATTATTTTAAAATGAAATGCTAATTTTTATTTTTATATAAGTGTTGGTTACACATAATTTAGCAATAACCTTTCTTAGCCTCCCAGGAGCTGAACATTAGGAGGTACATAGACAAATACAGTATCAACAGTGTATAATGAGAGCCAACTCTAAGGCCACAGCTATGTGTTCACTCAATTGAAATATTATTTTACCTTCTTAGAGTTGTGTCTTTACATTGTATCCTGTGGAGTGATAACAAGTCACATGTTGGAGTGGTCTGAAAAATTATGACTTCCCACAGGAGAATTCATTTGAGTACTTCATATCATCCATCTTCCCACTTATTTACCCTTACGATAATAAAATACGGGATTGAATTGGCTCTTATTATTTGTGAAAAAGTAGATATATTTTATATGTCAATTCTTTAAAAGGGGAAACTCAGAGCTTCAGAAAATATCACTGAAGAGTTAATGGTGTATTTAGGAAAAAACTTTTGTGAGTATTACTTTTTAACATTATATTTTACTGTCTTAAAGTAATTATAATTTTCATTGCAGGATCTATTAAAAAAGCTTTTACCTGACAGTAGTTTTTCTTGTAGTTACAGGTCATTGTTAGTATGAAGGGGAAAAAAGAAAGACATGAGGGAATGTGAGACTGTTAAGTGTATATTCACAGACAAAGGGAGACAAGAAGAAATGCTGAGTATCTTAACACTTAGAAGGGAGGAAATTTCAAGGGAAAACGGTTTATAGGAACAAGTATAAAGGACACATGGACAAAAACTAGGGGAGGAGTGGAAATGGGAAGGAGGTGGGGAGGGCTGGGGGTGCTAGAATGTGAGTAAAAGACAGAAAACTATACTTGAACAACAATTAAAATAAAATAGAGTATAAATTGTTTAAGAGGGATAATAATTCTGCTTTTGCTTCTCAGAAGCCTGCTTATTCAAAGTATAAACACCAGGATTTCACTTCACACTCATATTTCTTTATTAAATAACTTTATTTCAAATGTAATTTGAATCTTAAAATTTATTAACATTCCAGGATATATAACTGTTTTATATTAATATTTATTTTATCAATATATGTTCCTTTTATTTTTATATTATGTTTAAAAAACAGTACCTATGATTATTAAGCACTTTCAAATGCCAGGTAGCGCAAGACACTTAACTTTATATATTTCTAATAAATGTCCCTATGACAAATATTTGAATATATACAAATATTTTTACTTATACTTGGGAAGAGAGATTTGAAATTGTAAAACTTGTCCAGAGTTTTTCCAATATCTCTCTAAAAAAGGTATGGTTAATTGTAGATCTATCTTACTTCAAAGCTTATGTTTTTTTTTCCCCAAAATATATCACTGCACATTCATGGACATGAAAATGCCCTACATTTCTTTATAAATAAAATGTAAACTTCACTTTTAAATAAATTACAATCTAGACCCAGAACAGGCTAATGACAAAACATTTTCAATGGTATTTGCTTTTTTATTTTGATCTCAAAATAATCTTTAACTTTCTTAGTGCTTTTCATATCCAGTTAGTATAGTCTGGAGGCTGCATGAATACTGAACTGAGCCAGGGAGTAAGGAATAGGAGCAAGTTGAAGACGAAATAACCACATTAAATGTTTGGCTTCTCAGGTACAAAAGAAGAAAACTTCCTCCAGATGTTCAGGGGGATGGTCGGTCCTTCATACCCAGTTATGAGTTTTGGTTTCCTCATATCATGGTATAAACTACGCTTGGAAAAAAAATGCTGTATTGGAAGCACTGTTCCTAATACAGGATTTCCTAATATTAGGAGATTGTCATAGTTTTAAAAATTTTGTCAAGTATTTCTTTAACAGAATTATCCTGTTTCCATGCATTTATCCAAAAGAAAATTTATTGTACAAAATATTGAACAGTTTTGGTTATAGTCACTAATGTTCGATTGGCAGTTAGTATAATCCATGAATAATCTGTAATATCATTTTGGCAATCTGTTTGATTTATCTGATTCATCCAATATTTAAAACAGTGCTTCCAGAAGGGGCAAACTTAATACTTTTTCTCCATCATTATAGAAGAACCAATACTGATGTAGCTAAAGCAAGATATACCCTTGAGGGAGAAAGAGACAATGGAGTTATAACCTCAATAAACAGCTTCTTAATTATCTAGAATTAGTTATAAAATCTGTTGTTGTCTCCTGTTATAAAAACTAAGATTTCTATTAAGACCAGATTTCTTAATTTGCTTTGCAAGTTTTATGTATTTGATGGACTGATTTTTGAAAGGCACTCTAGAGTTTCAGTTGAAAATGTTTATTGAAGAAACTCAATATGGACTAGAGAGGCCAGAGTAAACCACAACAGAGAAGTCTGGAAGACAGTCTCCAATTTACATTTTATGTATATGACCTACTTTATGAAAAAATGAAAATTATAATGGTCTAAAACTTAGTTGTGAAGTGTTGCTGATGAAAAAGGAAATATTACCTCATATGGATGGCAGGGAGCCTTAACAAGAACCTAAATGACCCAGAGCTGAGCAGCTGGTAACTGAAACTCATCTTGTCAGTGTCAACTACAGTCCATCTTCCCAATTTGCCAGAGAAAACACAGCCACACGTTGTTTACAGTGTCTGGTGTCAGAAAGATTGTCTTTTGTCTTTTGTCTTTTTAGGGTTGTGGAAAGCAAGCCAAGGCATACATCCAGTATGCCCACTGCACCAGGTGTGGGACAGAAGGAGATGAAGACTGATGAAAGGTCATTGCTTTCAAGTATCCAGAGGCCAAAAGAGGACAAAGAATTTTTAAAATATAACTATACAGAGAATAATAAAAGTCAAAATTATACCTCTCTGTAGTTCAGTTTTAAATGTATAGAAATCAGAAAAATATACAGTTTATTTCACATCCTTTTGCATAAAGACAAACAAGAAAAGATCTATTAGTAAGTTATTCTTGAGACTAATTTACTCAAGAAAGGAAAGATTCCGTGTAAGCAAACAGCTAATTAATGCTATTATAAATAAGATTAAATGAAGATAAAGACAAAGGAAGGTAGGAAATACTAGAAAAAAAATAAATTTAATTTTTCAGAGCTTAAAAGTACGGTAATATGAAATGTAAAAGTTCACCAAAGACCTCACATAATGCATGTAAAGACTGATTCTTGAAAACACCACTGGAAATCAGAGAAAAATACCCACAAATAAAAATTTGCCATCTATAAAAGATTAGAATCAGATCTCCATTCTTCTTCAAAGAGAAGGACACCTCTACAACATTCTTTCTATACATTCATAACCTAAATCTAATTATTAGAAAATATCAGTCAAGAGAAAATTGAAGTATATTTTGCCAATTACCTTAAAAATGTCAAGGACATAAATATGAAAGATTGAGTAATTGCTTTAGAAGAGAGGATACTAAAGAGACACAAAGACTGAATGCCACATGGTACCCTGGATGGAATCCTAGAATGGAAAAAAATAGACATCAGTAAAACAAACAGCAACATTCAAATATAGTCGTTGATTTAGTTAACAATGTTTACCAGTGCTAATGTAATAGTTGTGATACCAATGCTAACCAATACTTAGTTGTGATAAATTACACAATACCACATAAAATGATGACATTAGGAAAAGTTGGGGAAGAGAGTATATAGAAATGCTTTGTATTAACTTTGAAACTATTTTGTAAACCTAATATTATTGTAATAGAAAAAATATAAGAAACACTGGATGCTCAAAGACAATAGGGTATACCTTTAAAATTCTATACAGAAACAAGTTTCAATACTGTGGCTATAGTATTAATCTAGTGTGAAGACCTAAATATATTTTCATAATAGGAAAAAAATCTGGAAATTTACCTTCACTAACATTTTCTTAAATAATTACTTTAGCATGCTCTATAACAAAACAGAAACACAAACTAAGAAAATCTTATATGAAATATAGAATAAAACAGAAGCAATTTGGGAAAAGAGTAAAGAGAACCCCCACAATGATAGCAGTATAATAATCAGACTAGATTGGAGTAGAAGATAAATGTCCTCAGGAGTGAGGACTCTGAAAACAAAATAAAGAAAACTATCCTGATAATATACTTGACTGGATATAGATATTGGGCAAATCTCTGATAGGATATAAGGCAACACTGTAAAAAATAAGGAATGGAAAATCAAATAAAATAAAGGAATGGAGGGAAAAGAGAAAGAAGAAGAAAATGAAAGTCAATTAGGAATTCCAAGAAAACCAAAGATTATATAAAAATAAAAATATAGGGTTATTTCTTGCTTGGCTTTTTAAAGATTAGCACTTACATAGCCACCATACTTTAATCACTATTTGTTGGTTTTAAGTAAACTAGCATTTAAAGTGGCATTAAAGCATCAATACTCTGATCAGGAAAACACCAGCCAAGTGCAAAGAGACCACACAGGGGTGATACTGGACCTAGACTTTAGAAATCAAGAAAAGCTTTCTAAGGAGTAATGTCTGAGCTGAAACCTGAAGATTTACTAGTCCAAAGAAGGATATGGCAGTATAGAGGATCTCAATCAGAAGAAACTTTTGAGGAGGTCCCACAGGTAAAAGAAAACCTGTTGTCTTCAAGTGCTGAAAGAAATTGAAATTAATGGGAATAAAAACTCTAGATGTGGAGAGGCATTGGGTAAGTGGCAAGAAATATGAATTGAGAGGTAAGGGCTGTATCATGGAGTAGCATCCATTTTAAAGCTTTGAACCTGTTTTAAGACTGATAACAAAGATACTTAAGAAGAGAACCACAGTTATAATGTCACTTCTTAAAAAATGAGTTTAAATGAAGAGCGGGGAGTGATTGGAATGGAGAAGAATGAAGGCAGAGAAGTATTTATTAATAATATAACAAGAAACACTCTGGCCTAGATTAAAACAGTAAGAAAAAGGAGAAGTGGATTGGTATAAAGGGCATTTCCTTAGGGGAAAGCATAGGTGAGGTTTAGTGTTTATGCAAACTTGGGGAACACGATGTGAAGAAGGATATTCAGTTTCTGACTTGAGTCACTGTAGGTAGAGGTGTAGTCACTGCATTCAGTCAACACTGACTGCAGGTGGTGTGAGGGGGTGGGAGGGTTGAGGGGCAGAAAAGTTGCTGACTCCAGTTACCTATATCTAAGATTTACAAGATAAAATGTTGATTAAGAAGTTGGATATATAATTTCAAATTCAAACTAAAGACATGGACTAGAAATACTTTTGGATAGCATTTGATAATAATTCATGATTGAAATGGCAGTGAATATTACCTCAACGTTCTTTCAAGAGTCATTTCCTTTCACAGCTATTTGATGTCTTCTTTTTAAGGGATAATATAAATAGAAATTCAGAACTTCTATAGAGAAAGGTCAGATACAAACACCCTTTCTCTTCCATTCACAAACCATGCATTAAGTACCTACTACTGTGTATGGGAAAACATAGGGGAAAAATCAAGGTGTCCACATGTATGAATTAGTTAGGAACTCCCCAATATAGGAATGCAGTGTGCTCTCTGGAATACAGATAAGGCAAATCAAATTGGTTATCATTTTATACTGAGCCACATTTACCAAATACGATATAAATAACATTCTATTATTATAAATTTAAATGCTTTTTAGAGTGAATCTTCTCTACAGTCACATCTACACTGAGGTTGTATTTAATGTACCATTTTAGAGTATCCAGTTTACAAAAATGTTAGAATCTCAACAGGAAATACCATAAGTCTCAGGAGAATCTGGTTCATTAGTTGATATACTGCCAAAAAGTTGCATGGGTTGGGAGTTGGGATGCAGAGATATGAAATAGAGAGCCTAGGTGGAGGCTGGGGAGGAGCAGCCTTCTGTGAGACACCACTGCTTATCTGTCTTTGGATGAAATAAGCTTTGGCCAGTATTCCTTAAATTTGAATATCTTATCTTTTTGGACCTACAGATATACTTATTTGACCACATAATATCAAATCTTCTAGAATGTCATTAACCAGAGACTAGTTTCAGGATAGCATGACATTTATTAAGTAACAATATGTTATGATATTATACCCTACATGAAATAACAAATGGACTTTCTTTAACTTATTCACTTACAAGACAAACTTTATTCAAGGGGTTTCATATGTGGAAGGGGCCAGTAAAGAAAAGAACAGGATGAAAATATAAAAACTTATACTGTATTTTGCTGTGTATAATGCACTTTCTTGCCCAAAGTTTTGAGGGAAAAATAAGGATGTGCATTATACATGGGTAGTACCAGAAATTCCTTGTTCTTGCATTTTGCAATCATTTGTTACATACAATTTTTGTACCATAATATGCTCAAAAGTAAATGCTAAAAATCCTTTATAATACAAAAAAGCATCTAAATAGAAATAACTAAATAATTGAATTAAAAATTAAAATGAAAGATTTTTTTCCTGAAAGTTTGGGACAAAAATATGAATGTACAATATACATGGTAAAATATGGTAAGTCCATCTGGATGAGAGTTAGGTAATACCAAGTGATTAAAGTGACGAGGGGAAATTATATCAACTCAGAGAGCAACCTGTTAAAGAGAACCTGACAGGAGGGGCCAGGTCAGAGGATTAAGAGAAAGGTATGTGAAATAAGTTGTGCAAAATGGAGGAATGGTGTCAGTGGAATTGGAGATAAGACTAGGGAGATGAAGAATGAACTGATTTGCAAATAGAGCAATTTTGAATTATACTGCAATAAGAGAAAAAAGTTAAAACCATTAAAATATATTGGTGGTTCCTGAATTATACTCATGCTTAGTAATTGGACAGAAGAAATAATGGGCAATGATCTAGGTTTTGTGACTGTATCAGGGAAAGGGTTATGGAGATAATGCTATAAAAATGATAAACAAATAAATGAAGAGGCTGTTTTTCTTATCATAGGAAGCAACTGTGAAACTGCTAAAAGAGGCAAAGTTTGAGTTGTTAAAATCTAAATTAAGTCTATTATACTAAATCATTTTATAGAGAAGAGAAGAAAAAATACTGTTACTGGACTAAAGGGATTCATTTGACTCTGCACATCAAAGCCCAGTAAGATGCAAACAGAAGTGGAACCTAATGAACAAAGCAAACAGGGGAACAAAATAGAACCAGAGACATGGAAATAAAGAACAAACTGACAGTAACCAGAGGGAGGAGGGAGAGGCTAATGGGGAAAGGAAAGGGAAGGGATATCGAGGAACATGTATTAAGATTCATGGACAAAGTCAACAGGATAAGTGGGGGAATTAAATGTGGGTGGCGGGGGGTGAGTAGGGTGGAGGAGAGTAATGGGAGAAAATGGGAACAATAGTAATTGAACAACTATTAAAAAGGAACAAAGAAAGAAAAGAAAAAAGAAGTTTGCAGCAAAGAAAGTAAACATATATTTAAGGAAATGGTGCCAAGACTGGAGTCACAGGTATGCTATCAGACTAAAAGCTGGCTCACAAATTGTCCACACTGACAAATTATATATAAGAAAAAATATTAATCGTGATGATTATGTGAGTTGGAGTTGTGAGTTGAATTAATTTGCTGGGGATAGGGTAGGGAATAATTGATCATTTTATTGGGACCTAATGTCATCCATTGCATCCTTCTGTCTGGTTTCGAGAAGTATGCCTGGTAGGGTGTCTGTTTTTATTGGCCAGGGGCCAAAAAACAACTGAGATCAAGATGTCTTCTTTAGCTGGACTGAAAACTCTGTTCTCATAGTCAACAGATCTGTAGCTTTATTTTTAACAAATTTTGTTACTGACAAGAATCTCATGTCCTAACAGCTTAATGACTGAGGGAACAAGCTTCAAGGAGGGAGCAAGTAGGTCATGGTGTTATTAGTCTGGCAGAGGCAGCATGAATACACAATGACAAAAAAGAAAAAGATCATATTAAAGAAACAAAGTTTCAGTGTGGTTATGTACACAAAACAAAACAAAATTTTAAATAAGATGTGTAAGGACATAGACTATAATAAAGATACTATTATGTTTCTTTTTCAATGTGACAATTTTAATCATACAGAATTAGATTAACATCAACTGAGGGCAGGCTTGATTTAGGTAAGGAAAGATTTATACTTGAAGCAGTAGGATCTAGGAGGCATTGCCAATATATTGAGGAAGCTCTGTGGACTAGGTAAGGCAAAGCGGTTTTGGCATGAAAATTGTGTAATAATGTAAATGTGAAATTACAGAACTATGATAATCAGTTATGAGGAATTATCAAAAGAATGATGAAAAATGGTTCAATGCAAATCATTTTTAAAGGAAAAACATGGATGAGGGTATGAAAAAAGAATATAAAGAATGATGACTCCAAAATATACTGCAAGAGCAATGACTCTACACCATGAACAAAAATGGATTGATCCAGAGGAAAGCCAGCTTTTGGAGAAAAATATCATGAGTTCAAGTTTGCACATACTTAGTTTGAGGTGACTATTATCCAAGGGCATTTCCATTTGGACAGTTAGAATGATAGGACAGGAAAAGCAGACATATAAAAGTAAAGCCATAGGTATGTTCAATGAGTGAATTAGAATAGACAGAGTAAAATGTGGGAGCTTCCACATTTGAGGTTAGAAAAACTAATGAAGTCAATAAGAAATTACAAAATGTGAGATAAGATGAACTGGAAAATTTTCAGTCCACAGAGGACAAAGTAGGTAATGTTTGTACAAAGTGGAGGTCATTCGGCTCTGGAAAGTACCACGGAGTCCCAAGGATGTTAGTTACAGGAGGCCCATGGCTTTGTGGTCTGGTGCTCATTAGTCATCTAGGAGCAATGGAAAGAGATAATGAACTGAGGCATCAGAAGCCAAGACAGCCAGCTGGTGGTACAAGGAAAGTAGCAGGTAAGGCTTGTACTTCTAAGAAGGAATTCTTGGAAAAGATTTCTCTGCATTTCTATTTTAGGCCAGAAGTTTTTGAGAGCATACTAGAAAGACGGATTTTTTTAAAAGATGATTAAATGAGGTGGTTGGCATTTTTGGCAAAGAAAGATTAATCTTTAGAAGATTAAAAAACAAAACTCAGCAACAATACTTAGTTCCAAAATAGAGTGGCAAATATATTTGTTAAATTCCTGCTGAATTTGAAGAGACACTCCGAAATTAAAAGTTTTGTGTGTGTGTGTGTGCGATAACTTATATTCACAACATTACTATAAATAAAAAGTATATCATTGAAATACTGATTCTTTTATTATTTTATTATTGACTATTTAACAATGAATTGTGAGATCATCATGGGTGGCATCATTAGAAAGAAGAGATAGTTACAATTTAAGTTCACATTTTTCAAATTAGGATTATGGAACTTGCTACTAAGAGGTAGGTGTAGAGGGGTTTTGTAGATATAGACAAATACAAAATCAGGTAAAAAAGTCATGTTCAGGTACTCAGTTTATTACTGAAATATAAACAGAATTATGTTCCCCATTATATATCAAAGTGATTTCCAGTTCAAACCCACTTATAGCAGAGAGCTGCCCAAGCCCTACTGTCAAAAAGTTGCAGGGAGATTAACCATTGTTTTTTGGACTGTCTTCCCTTTGTCTCTTTCCTTAGCCTTCCTTTCCTTTTTGCATCATCCACTCTAAATGTCCCCAGTTCTGGGGAACCCAGCTCCCTTGAGGTTGCCTCAGAGACTTTCTGTGCAAAACAGAATGCATAATTTTTTATGGAAAGAGAGGGAAGCCATTTGGAGAAAGGAATGTGTACCTCACCTCTTTCCTTTGCTCAGTAATGGCTTCTGCTTTCTGGTCCTCAGCCAGTGATAGAGACATGTAGCAAACAGAACACACCTTGCTTCAGGCCAGAGAGCAAAACTTCATCCAATACAAGCCATTCAGTATGATTTTCTTGTCTCAGGTTCTGCCCAAATATTGTTTTAAGTTACAAATAATGCATTGTAGTGCACTTACCAGCTTTATGGATTTTATTCATGATGCAAACATATGCTAAATGTGGATGGCTACTTGGGAGAAAACAGTAAAGGGCCCATACAAAATTTGAATCAAGTTCAGAGAGATTCCATTGTATTTTGACTCTTCTTTTGGAAAAGACAAAGGAGTATAATCTTCTACTCCAGCCAGATTGGTTCCTAGGAAGTCATAATTTATCCATATTCATGGATAAATAAATAAACTAATTTCTTTATTACCAACATGCACAGTGTTTATCACGCTTTTACTCAAGCCCCATGCTATTATTACTCTTTTTTTCACTGAAGGGGCTTTTAAACTTCACAGCATTCTGTCATTGCATATTTGTTAAGGAACCTCTAATGCGATTTAATGGGTCCACAACTGACTAGGAAAAGAGTAAATGTTTTTAAGACATACAGATATAACAATTCTTCCATGGAAGTAAATGTTTCTCTGTTGTCTTGAAAAGGTGATTTTCCCTCAAATAGGTGAAATAATTATATGCATATACCTAAACAATAAATTTAACAAAATATCCATAAAATATAAAAACTTAAAACATTCTTTCTTTATTCTATATGTTCACAGAGTGAGTGACTCAGAATTTTGTGATGAGAAAACACTTTACTGAATGTCTTTTATGTACTGAACACTTTGTAAAACTCAGCAACTGTCATCCATATTTTATTAAGTACAATCTTTTTCTTACTCTGTACCAAATTCTAAAGGCTTTTTTTTTCAAGCTATTCTGGTGCTCCATGACTTCTGATCCTCATTAGTGTGTCATATATGAATATGTTATGTAAGCACATGTTCTTACATACACTGACACATATCTTTTGCATTTATAGCTTTTTTTACCCAGTTGCCTCATAAAAATTTAAATGGAAGATTAGACTCCATTCAGAATTTTACAGCACCTCAATAATAAATCCATTCTCAACATTTGAAGGACCATATTTCAGAACTATGAGGTGGGACAAAAACTGATTTGTGATTCATTTTGTTTTATACCTACTAAAAAAAGAACAGAAGCAATTTACACATCTGTAAATCTTAGGAAGTGGCTGAGAGAATTTGCATGATTTGGGCACATGAAGACATTTTAGCACACAAATTTCTTCCTTTCATCTCTGAAGAGTGTTGAAAGGATACAAACATGTTTTTTGCAGATGATGTGAGTTAATGACTGGCATAAATAGCAACTTACACTAACACTTTAGAAATGTGCTTTTTATTGCGTGAAGATGGTATCTGGAAAAAACATGTAGGAAAATCATATTTTATGAGAGCTGGAAATATGGAATCTGATATACTATTTTTTGTGTGTGCTGTAACTGACATTACAATTTTAGATTCATCTTTTTTGTTTCCTTAATAAGTATAGTCTTAGATGAGACATTTATTCTCAAAGATGGTAAAATAATTAATAAGTAAGTAAACATAGGAATTATTCACTAGACCACAGTCTATATTAAATGAGATTAACTAAAATGTAAATACTGATTTTTACCAACTAAGAGAAACTATTAGAAGTTACCTGAACAATAATTAAATAAATAGAAAAAATGTTTATTACATTTAAAAATATTATGCAATGTAATATAAAATAAACCCAATCAGATTTTCTGTTTAAGAGTTAAAGTAGTCAAGGGTATTGTAAGCAGTTTCCATGAGGGCAGAATTTTTGCCCCATAATATCAAGATCCAAGAATTATAAATTGTTAACTGAAGTATTATGTCCGTAGCTAGAAAAGACCTTAGTGTTCATTTGGTTCACTCATTCTTTTATACATGAAAACTGAACTCCAGGAAATGTTACTGGGTAAGAAAAAGTTACATATCATGGTTGTGACACAGCACAGACTAAATCAGGTAGTCATAATTCTTTTGACTGAACATCTACTATTCTTTCTACCCCAAGTTATACCATCTCTTTAGAATGATAAAGTAAAACTTGAATCATTAGCAATCTATGATACTCAGGTTCTTGGTCTTGAGTGGTGTTTATCCTAGGGATCGTCTCAGATATAAAGGTTATTCTTTGGTGTAATGACTAGAATTAAATGGAATAAATAGTTCAGATTATATAAATGAAAGAGAGTCTGATGCAATCAAAAATATTTTTGTCATTTCAGTTTGTTGAAGCTAGTCTAATTAGCACTATAAATGATAGGAAACTTCAAAATGTTATATCTGTTATTATTTTTGGCCTCTTGTTTAACTTGATTATAGTGAATCAAACTACTAAAATGTATAGCTTCATAAAGGTAAGTAACTGGTTCAGATGGCTTTATTATTTTACCCTGGTACTTACACAGTACCTTTTGCATAATGAGCTGTGTCTCCCTTTCTCTCTCACACGCACACACTTATATATATACATGTGTATATGTATACATATATATACACACACACAAACACATTTAGGCAATGATAGAATGGACAAATTGTAGTATTTCTCTAGGATGGAATTCTGTACAGTAATAAAATGAATGAACTATTACTATACCCAATGACATAGATGAAACTAAAAGCTTCTTGAATGAGTTAAGCCAGAAATAAAAGCTGGTACTCTATATTAGAGTATATTTATTTAAAATTCAACCAAAGGGGTAACTATACAATGATGATAGAAGTCAGTCTTTGACTTTTAGAGGTGAGTGTAAAGTTGAGGGCAATTGAGGAAAATTTCAAGGATGAGGATACTTTATTTCTGGATCTGGTCCCTGCTACACTGATGAGTTTACTTCAAAAAATAAATCAAGCTTATTGTATGCTTTCTGTGTGTTTATTTAAAAATCCAACATCATCCAATTCATGGTTGTGTGACATTGGACAAGTCACTTACCTTATCTGTGTCTCAACCTCCTCATTTAGAAAGTGGAGAAAATAATACTCACCTCTTCGGATTGATGTGAACATTCCTCAGGAAACAGATTTTTTTTGTGTAAAAATAATTAGAATGATGCCTAGAACATGTGTTCAGTGTATAATAAATGTAATAGTTTTTCTGTTTTACACACACCCACACACACACAAATACCCAAGGCACTGGGGGAAGAATTATGACCATCTAGGAGTCTTTTTAGGCCCATGTGGGCTTTGTGGATAGTGACTATCATTAATAGTATCTTCTTATGGCCTAAAATAGCAATGAAACAATGTTACATTAACAAGCAGTTACTAGCCGTGTTTCTAAAATTCTGTGAGGTAATATTGATTGATCTTTTAAATCTGATTAACTCATCCATTCATTAATCCAAACAAACCAACCTTCCTTCTTTCCTTCTGTCTAAGTATCTTTGAGGGTGTCCCACACAGGATGCAGTGCACCAAGTATTAGAATTACCAAGATCAACAAGATCTTGCCACTAAAGATACATGGAATCCTGTAAGAGGAAACACAAAGAATTATGTAAAATGTACTATAACAAAATATGTAAAAGAGTAATTAAGTTAATCTCAGAAATTTTCCATCACTAAATTAAATATTTAACTGGTATAGAGGTATTTGTGAAAAAAATTCATGTGCTAGGATGTCTTTTTATTCAATATTGATTAATTGATAATTGTAATATAAAACACGTAACATAAAATTTATTACCTTAATTATTTTTAAGTGTACAGTCATTAGTGTTAATTATATTCACATTGCTATGCAATAAAGTTATAGATCTCTAGAGCTCTATTTTGCAAAGCCAAAACTTCATACCCATTGGACAACTTCCCACTTCCCCTTCCTCTCAGGATCTGTTAACTTCTATTTTGCTTTCTTTTTCCATGAGTTGGATTATTGTAGATACTGTATATTTTGTTTTATTTTTTAATTGATACCAAATTTTCCACTTCATATTAGCCCTTATTCTTAATTACTCCGATATTTTTAATTGTTTTGAAGTGCTGGTTTACAAAAATGTTAGATTAATCTAAGGGTACTTGTGCCGTGTTGGATTTTTTTGAGGAGGAAATCTGGATAATCAACTAACATTTCAATGTGGAAAGAGGGGAATTGCCATGTTACACTTCTCACTTGTCATTTTGATGTCCCTGTCAGAAATGCAGTGTAGGATAGATACATCCCAATTTTGACTAATTTTTGACATAGAGAACATTAAACCAGAAGAAGAAAATCCAGTGGGCCACTGTTCAGCTCCTTGCTCCCCAGCACATCCTCACTCTTTTTTTCTTGATATTATAACTGAGAACAATTACATTTAAACAATTTTAGTAGTAGAAATTTCTGTTACCTAAAAGAGAAATTGTACACATAATCACATTATCACACAATTAAAACATATGAAAAGTATCTTATTAGTATAGTTATACATTCAAATTTATAAAATTAAAATTTCAAGGTCAGTTACTATAGAGATTAATGCCAGTAATTGTAACATGCTGAAATTTGGTTTACAATTCATTTGGAGAGTACATGATATAATGAATTATACTTTTAATAATATTGCTTATGTAAAGAAATGCTGAATAAAAATTTGAGAGTGCCCTAAAAATAGTTGTGAAAAAAGTATTTTTGAATGTTTAGAAATGACAGACATATTGTAAGGGTGGAGTAGGAGCTTACTATGTCAAGAGAATAATGAGACTGAAAGAATAAGAAAGAACTTAGGGGTACAGAAACTGTAAAACAATCTAATTTTCTCTTTGGAGAACCAGTCTGAGTACTAATGTCACTGACCAAGAAAGATAAAGGTGTAGTCTATTTGAGAAAATATAATATCTAGTTTGTATGTTTATAGGTTGAAATACACACAGAAAATCTAGGTAGGGATTTTAGGAGACAGTTGCATATGTGAACTTGGATTGTTTTGCAAATATTGAGCCTAGATCTGTTTCTCAGTGCTTTTGAACATTACACATCTTTTAAAAATTAATGAAACCCAGGCCCAACTTCCAACCAATTAAGTCAAAATGTTGTCGATGTGACCTAGACAAAGTTTTATTTATTTATTTGTTTATTTGGCTATGTATTTATTTAAAAAAGACAAAATATAACCTCCGTAGGTACAGCCAGCTTTGGGAACAACTGATTTATGGTTAATGTTGCACAGTTGAAATCACAGGAATAGATGAGATCATCCACGAAATACATGTTATATATTCTTGTCTTCCATTTGCCCATCAGTTCTTCCCTCAATCCCAGAACACTGACATAAGGGGATTTTACCAATGAGCACTTCTGCCCTCTGTCTTTTGCCAAATCTGTCTATGGGAAGTATTGAGAAAAAAAATCAGGAGATAGAAATAAAAAAATGATAGGTATTCCATGAACTCCCTCCTTATTAAGTCAAGATATTACTAAATATTGAGTTCAATTCTCTATCTAATACTATACCTGCAGAAGGTAGATCTCTTCCTGCAGCTCCCTCTGGGGTGGGAGGAGAAACTCTAACCTTTCATCCCCTGAGTTCTTTTAGGCCTAGATATGATGAATTCTTCCTACTGTTGTTAGCACCATAGTTCTGAAATATTGTCTGTTGATTCCCCTAACCCTGTCTATCTTTTTTTTTAATATATAGTACCTTTGTTAAACTGTTCTCATTAGTTGTGGCTGCATGCCATCTGTCTCATGCCAAGCCCATGGATGATAAGGCAGCATTAGTAAAGTTGTGAGATAAAGATAAAATCTAAGGGAGCAATGACTTTCAAAAGACGAGTAAAGGAAGAGAGAAAGAGGGAGAGCCAAGAATAACAAAGAAAATAAAGGGAAGTTGATGGTAATAGAATCAGAGAGACTACAGAGTTTAAATGTATAGACAGAACACTGTCCACCATATTGGAAAGGTCATTCGAGGCTTTTTCTTGAGAACATTTGTAGTGTACTGACAGCAAGAAACAGATGACCAGGGCATGAGTGCAGAGAAAGCAGTGAAGACTAGTTACTTGACAAATTTGATGACATGAAGAACAAGTTTGAAATTTATGTTTTTAATAGTTAATTAATTTGTTGATATTGTCATGAAAGCCAACTATGTTCTATTTATGGTTAGAATACAAATGATATCATCAGAAGGTGTACATGCAATATGCATACTTTGTTCTTTTCATATTCATAATTTGTTGCCAAATAAGGAAGGATAACAAAAAGTTAAATCTTGATTCATAAAATGAGCAAACATATAAAAATGCAGAATATGTACAAATAAAATACATCCTATTCCAGCAATTTTGAAATGATTCTTAGATTAAAGACCGTAGGGGAATGGTTTGTCTTGGCCTGGCAAATGTGACTCAGCTCTGTATGGAAAACCTACAGAAGCGAAGTGGCGGGCAGGAGCCAGACCTTCAAACCGAGTTTTCCTGTGGGAATCAGGCATAGAAAATGCATGCAGATTGTTATGGCTTGCTCTTGCTAAAACTCCATTGTCCTGTTCTAAAACAACAAATGTGTATTGTCTATCTTCAAGGTAATATCCAAAGCCTGTGTGAATTTGCCCAAAGACAGAGCTAACCGGCTCATCACCATTCCCCTCTGTATGTTATTTTCCTTTTATTGACTGTACCTAAAATGTAGACAATAATATTCTATGTAATAGGTAATAAATCTTTCTTTGATGTAAGACTCGAGGGAAACAATAAAAACCTGTCTAGGCAAGGGTGGAGGTGCTTCCTTCTTGAGGGAGCAGCCGAGACATCCATAGGCGCTCTCCCCTTGAGAGAGTAGTTGTGCTGTTCCTTTTTTCTCCACAGGATTGCTATCACCTGTGCATTCATCCTCAGGTGGACTCTGTTGGCCAGAGTCTGCCACAAAAGACCTCCATTTCTGTATATCATTTAGTGGTCTTCCTTTTCCTTGTCCCCCTCAAAATGTTTTACTAAGTTGGACTTTGCTATTGCATTATCTGGAAGGGTATTTTAAGAAACTATCATAAGGTGTTTCATTGTCATATATGTTTTCTCATACAGTTGGTTCATTTTTCATTTGTATGATGGTTTCTTTAGCTGTGCAGAAGCTTTTTAATTTTATGTAATTCCACTAATTTTTTCCTTGACCTAGGAAATATGTTGGCAAAAGTATTGCTATGTGGGATGTCTCAAACTTTACTGCCTATGTTGTCCACTAGGACTTTAAAGGTATCACACTTATGTATTTTGATTTATTGTGGTATATTGTGTAAGTTTCATTTTTTTCCATGCACCAGACTAGTTCTTCCAACACCACTTATTGAAGAGAGTATTTTTATTCCATTGTAGACTAGAGCACCATTTGTCAAATATTAATTGACTGTAGAGACATGTTATATTTCCGGGCTCTCTATTCTGTTCCATTGACCTATGTATCTTTTCTCATGCCAGTTCCAGGTTGTTTTGATTACAGTGACCTTGTAGTATAGTTTTACGTTAGGTATTGTGATACCTCCAACTTTATTCTTCTTAATCAATTGGGTAAATTGGGGCAACTGTAATAGAATAACAATAAAAATGAGGTTGAATGTACAGAAAAAAAGAAGCTATAAGATATTTTTAAAATGATAGTTATTAGGTTACAAAATGTCTCCCTTAGGAGATTAAATATGAAGATTATATTCTTTAGTACTTATAACAGGTCCTTTTTTCATAACACATCACCTGGTTTTTACTGAGGACTGTGCTTTATGTAACTGCTTATATTTCCTAGTCTCCCTCTACTGACAAAAGTTTACAGTAAAATTTGCCTCTCCTTGTTGTGAAGAGCAATGAATGAAAAAGCGAATTTTGTGAATTAATTTTGTACCTGATCTCTTACTTTTCATGAACTGTCATTTCACATGCCTAATTTTTCTAATTTTTAAACCCATTTTATTTTGCTTTTTTATGCATAAAGGAAGCTACTTTTAAAAAGGAAAGTAAAAGGCTGATAAAGGAATTAGTAAATGAAACTAAGGGTATGAAAGTGCTTGAAAATAGGATAGTAGATCCACAGTGTTTGGATTTCTGTGCTATTTTTCCCTATCTGTCCAGTGATTACTTCCAATCAATCACAACTTTAGTCACACTTAAGGCTGCCTTTATACCACACCCTGTGAATTGGACAACTGGCAATTTCCTTTATTTTATTTTATCAGTGAAAACAGTCAGTCTTGATAATTCAGCCTGCTAATTTAACATTGCATACATTGATGAAATTAACTGATCCATTGACAAATTTCTCCCTAGCCTTCCTTCTTTTGCTTTAGTTAATTCCAGAAGAAGTAAGAAAAAGAAAGAAGGAAGGAAGGAAAAAAATTAGTTTTCTTTTTAGTTTACAGGTACCATTTGTCAGGGAAGAGCCTGACAAGAAAAGGAATATAGAGTCATCTAAAACTTTGCTGGATTTTTTTTTACTCATTGTTTAGTATAAAGAGAATGGTTCGAGTGATATCGATGTGTCCTGGAAACCAAGGAGAGTGGACTGGAATGTGTGTATACAAACAATGATGACTTCACTGTACCAGTCAGACACCATCGAGTGAACATGCGTACTGTGTGGCCATCACATTTAAAATGACTGTGCAAGTAGAGCAATGAATCTGCACCTGATTTTGCATTTAGCTTTAGCATTCCTCATGGAAACTATTCAGATGATTCAGAAGGTCTTAGCTATGGGAAACTGGTAGTTGGCAGCTTCATCATGACAACACCCCTGCTCATGTGGCACATTTCATGCAGAGTGTTTTGTTGATACCTCAGATTGCCTGGGTGACTCAGCACCCCCACGACCATATTTGGTGCCTTGCAACTTCTGGATTTTCCCAAAACTAAAATCATCTTTGAAATGGAAGAAATTTAAGACCATTGATGAGATGCAGGAAAATATGACAGGACAGCTGATGACGAGTGGGAGAACTGTGTGAGGTTCCAAGGTGCCTACTTTGAAAGAAACTGAGCCATCAGTGTCCTATGTACAATATTTCTTGCATCTTGTATCTTCTTCAATAAATGTCTCTATTTTTCATCTTACATGGCTGGGTACCTTCTGGACAGACACCATATACTTCTTAACTAAACTCTCACTGTAATATAGAGCAGTGGATGAGTATAGACTCTGGGAAAGGAACTAAGTGTTCTTACAGGACTCTGTGTGTGTGTGTGTGTGTGTGTGTGTGTGTGTGTGTGTGTGTGTGTGTGTTTATAGAAGCCACTGATTCTTCACCACTATTTTCTCTTAACTAAAAATGTATATAAAGTCATATAACATGAATACTGTAAACCAAAATAAATTTTAGACTGTGATAAAGAAGTAAAAGGATTAAATTGAGTGAAAGCTATAGCCTGGGAAACACAGATTCAGGTAGCAACTTAAGTTGTACTCCACTGAGACTAAGGGAAGGAGGCCTTTTATAGGGAAAATTCATACCCAGGTCTCAGTTGGGTCCATTTAACATAAATGAGGTATCCAAATTGTCCACTTCTAGTGGGGTGTGGCAGGTCTCAGTCCATAGGTAAACAGATAAAACCAGGGCTTCCCAGGAGTGTTGACTCATATGGCATAGATAAGCTGGGCACAGAGAGGGAAAACCCACAGAGTTTAGTATGAGCTGCTGCTTCATATACAAAGCTGTGAGGAGCCTCTGTCAACAAATAGCCACCTTAACTCTTATTAGTCATAAAATCTGGGCCCTGAGTTGACCATGGAGAGTTTCCCCTCACAAGATAAATTCTGTCTTGGGGTTCACATCAAATAAATCTTTCTTCTTAAGATCTACAATGCTATTTATCCAATTTGAAGGTAGATAAAGCTAATGTTAAGAAAGGCACGAGGGGTTGTCTGAGATAGACAGGAACCCAGAAAGTTGTCAAGTCATGGAATGTGGTCATCAGTTATAGGCACTTATTGATTCATCACTGTTAAGAAATTTTCAGTGAAAGATAACAAAGTGGAGCAAAACCCATGTACAAGTGCACATATATGCACACACAGAAACAATTTCCTGTCTCTAGTAGGATAACTTTTCAGGTTATGTGTTTTAATAATTTTTCAACTAAGTAGAACTCCATAAAGTATAGATAACTGGCAGAAATTATACTGACAGTTTCCAAAGAAATGCAACTTAATTCTGTATGAGGAAGGAATTGATTCCTGGATACCTCTATGCCAGCCCACCACCCACACACAATTCTGCAGAAAAAAAGCTAGTTTTGTCTCTATTTGTAAATTTACTTCAGCATTTCTTATTTACTTATGTAAAAGAGAAAAAGTAATTTTTCTATAATTTTCTTAGTGTTTTGCTGAAAACCCTTCTGCAATAAAAGAGTAAAAATCGAAAAATAGAAGTTTAATAACCTGTGCCTCCTTTATACATAGAAGATACCCAGAAAAAGTAAGTGACTGTGAAATGACCCAAGCCATAACCATAGACATCATCTTCGGCTAAAGACAAAGCAAAGAAAGAGGCTAGGGAGGGTGGAAAGGGGAGCAATTAATGGGAGGTTGCCAGGGAAATAGCATTAAAAAAGGGCAAGGTTCTTATACAAATTTAAGTTGTTACCATTTCTATTAATGAAAGTCTTTAGAAGTTTAGCTCTCTTTCTCTTCATGGCACAGAGAAGAAAACATCTTTACAAATTGAGATTTCTCTCATAAATGTAAAAAAAAGGCAACTTCTGCTTTGTTTTCAGAGATTCTCTTATATTGGCAGCCTCTCAAAAATAACCAGCCAAAAATAATCCTAACCACAAAGAGGCATATTTTGGTAAAACAAATTCTGTACCCATTTACCTTCATGTCTGTCTTTGGTATTTGAACTTCACTTTGAACTGATTGTAGTATTGCATTAGTTTTCTCATTAATCAAAGTTAGATAAAATATTTAATGTGCACTTTTGATATTTCTATAAGTTTCAAATTGCATTTTAATATATTTTATTGATTATGCTATTATAGTTATCTCATTTTTCTACCCTTTATTCCCCTTTGCCCTGCACATCCCCTTTCACCCACATTCCCCCTCCCCCACCTTAGTTCATGTCCATGGGTAGTACATACAAGTTCTTTGGCTTTCATATTTCCTATACTATTCTTAACTTCTCCTTGACTATTTTCTATCTAACATTTATACCACTTATTCCCTGTACTTTTTCCCTCATTTCCCCCCTCCCTTTCCCCACTGATAACTTTCCATATGATCTCCATTTCTGTGATTCTATTCCTGTTCTAGTTGTTTGCTTAGTTTGTTTTTGTTTTAGTTTTTTGTGGGGTTTTTTTTGTTTGGTTATTGGCAGTTTTGAGTAGGTTGTCATTTTACTGTTCGTATTTTTGATCATCTTCTTTTTCTTAGATAAGTCCCTTTAACATTTCATAGACTAAGTGCTTGGTGATTATGAATTCCTTTCACTTAACCTTATCTGGAAGCACTTTATCTAACCTTCCATTCTAAATGATAGCTTTACTGGAGAATCTTGGATATAGGTTTTTGCCTTTCATGAGTTCAAATACTTCTTCCCAGCCCCTTCTAGCCTGCAAGGTCTCTTGATCCTGGACTTCCTGTAAGTCTATGTCTTTTGCCAGATTGGGGAAGTTCTCCTTCATTACATTTTCAAGTAAATTTTCAATTTCTTGCTCTTCTTCTTCTCCTCCTGGCACCCATATGATTCAGATGTTGGAACATTTAAAGTTGTCCCAGAGGTTCCTAAGCCTCTCATTTTTTGGAATTCTTGTTTCTTCATTTTGTTCTGGGTGAATGTTTATTTTTTCCTTCTGATCAAATCCATTCTTTTGTGTCCCAGTTTCCTTTCCATCACTGTTGATTCCCTGTGTGTTTTCTCTTGATACACTTTTCATAGCCTTTACTTTTTTCCCCTATTTTGTGATCATACTCAACTAATTCACTGAGCATCCTGATTACCAATGTTTTGAACTGTGCATATGATAAGTTGGCTATCTCTTCATCACTTAGTTGTATTTTTTCTGGAGCTTTGATCTGCTCTTTCACTTGGGCCATATTTTTTTTGTCTCTGGACACCTGTTATGTAGTAAGGGGTGGAGCCTTATGTATTGGTCAGGGCAGAGCAACCCACATTGCTGCCTTGTGGAGCTGTATATGGGGGAGGGGTCCAAAAGGGAACAATGCTTCTTTCTGGGCTGTTGGCTGGCTTTCAGTCACTTCCTCTGTTACCCACAAGCAAATTGGGCCCTTCTGGTGCCCACCTCCCAAGTGGGTTGGTTTGTGTACATTCTAGGACCCTGTGGGTCTCTCCAATTAACTCTACTGTGAGGCTGGGAGTTTCTCCTGCCATCTCAAGCCCCACAGTTTTTTCAGTCAGAGGTTTTAAGGCTTTATTTCCCTGTGCTGAAACTCTAGGCTGCATGATCTGGTTTGCTCCCCAGTTGTTCTTCCCAGTTTTTCCACAAACAAATGTGGGACTGCTGTGCCTGCCAGCTGCTGCCTCCCCAACCCTGGTCCTCCAAGCACCACCTTACACAAGTCCTCTCTGCCCTAGCAGCCATTTCCAACCCTCCTACTGGTCTGGATGAATATTTCCTCTTTAACTCCTTGATTGTTGAACTTCCATTCAGTTTGATTTTCTGTCAGTTCTGGTTATTTTTTGTTTTTAAATTTGTTGTTTTTCCTTATTTTTGTTGTGCAAGGAGGCACAGTATATCTACCTATGCCTCCATCTTGACCAGAAGTCCCCTCAAATGACATTTAAAAAATATATTGTCACCACTATATATTTTTTCAATAATGCTTCTCTTTATACTTCTTAAATATTATGTTTTAGAGAAATTTCATACCATTACAACAAAGTTTTATTTTAACCATTATTTTGTAGATAACTCTGCTATGTACCTTAGTTACAAGCAACTTATTGTAGGGAATATATTATATATGTTATATATATATATTCCTTTAAAGTGATCTGTTAGAAATACTACAGCATTTAGTGATATAGAAGATGATAATTTGTGTTTTATAAATCAGTGGCATTTAGGAAATTTTAAAAATTGATGACAAAATGATTAGTGGTTCATAGTGGTAAAGAAATCATCCTTAAAGGAAAGGAAACCTGGGCAGAAGAGCATGGCTAGATGCAAGCGGAGCTTTAACAAAACAGTTAATTTTTTCTTTACAAGTATTGGCATGCAAAAACTAGGCTTTCTTGGGTAACTATAGAAAATTTCCTTGAGAAGTGGCATATTATTTTAATTAGTTGATACACAGTATATTTTAAACTGATGTATATTATATTTATGCCTGAGATTATAGGAAGGTAATATATAATAATTCATGTAATACCAATCCTAGAATCCTTCTGAACCAGAAACATCTATTATTTATTCTGTTGTTTGAAAGCCTGATTAAAGAATTCTACAGACACATCAGCAAGGCAAAGCTTTAACAACAATCTTGCTGTTAGTCTTTCTGGTTTTTATTTGTTCTTATATATCAATAGTCAATTTCTATAATGTTGATCCAATTATATGAAAGGTATAAATGACAAAGCTTACAAAAAATGTCGCTTGTTCATATTATATAGTTATTGGTATGTTTCTAGAATTAGTTTCTTGCAGTTTTAAAAAGTCAGGTGATTTTACATGAAGCCTAGCTTTTCATGCTCTTTCAGACTGACAGATCTGAAAGAGGCAGGAGAGAGAGGGGCAGGATAAAATAAGGTGAAGAGATTAGCAGAAGAACATATATGCATAACCATGGACACAGACAATAGTGTGGTAAAGGCCAAGGAAGTGGGAGACAGGGGCTGGGAGGACGTGGGCAAAGATGAGGAAGTGAGGTGCATTTGTAATAATGTCAACAATAAAAATATTGTAAAATTTTCCAATGCTGCTCCACTTGCCCCTGTGGTGGTGCCATGTGCAGATTCTCTCTGTTTGAAACAGAGCATGTTCTCTTTATCTCCTGTTCCATGTGGTCTCCTGGTCTTTGAGACTGACCATATAGCATTCTCAATATTGTTGATTTGTGCTGTTTTTTCTCTTAGTTGGTGGGGAAAAAAATAAAATATTTCTTGTCTCCATCAAAAATGAAAACATGAGAAATAGACAAAGACCCCTAGACAGATTACATGGAAAAGATGTGTGATACAAAGTTTTATCAGGTAAAAAAGAAATTTCAATAGAATATATTTTAAATCTAATAAAATAACTGATGTTACAATGACATTATTCTAAATATGTGCTAATGTTAGGTTTATAATTCTTCCTCCTCATTAATATGATTGCTGCCTTGTGACTAGGGCCATCCAGTATGCAATTCCTGGTGGAGGACAAATCTCCCGAATCTCTGTGTTTGAGAGCTTTGCTATTAGTTTAAATTCCTTTGCATTTTTAATGATTTATAAGATTGTCTTCAAGAAGTTAAAGAATGACTTTTTAAAAATTAAAAATATGTATCTGCTTAGCCTGGTAAAACAAAATCTCATAGATTGGATGGCTTAAACTATACATATAAATATTTTCTAACAGTTCTGAAAGCTAGAAATACCATTTCGGGCTGCTGCAAATTTGGTCTCTGGTGAGGATTCTCTTCTTGATTAGTAGACAGCCATCTTCTGCCATGTGCGTGCATCTCTATTTATGAGTTTGCCTCTGTTTTGCTTATTAGTTCAGTTTTTTCATTAGAGTCCACATATGAGTGAAATTATATGGTATTGTCCTTGTCTGGCTGGCTTATTTCACTTAGTATAATACTCTGTCCAGGTTCATCCATGCTATCACAAAAAGTAAGATTTTCTTCTTTTTTTATGGAAAAGTAGTAGTCTATTGTGTATATGTACCACAGTTTCTTTTTTTAATCCATTGAGCTACTGATGGACACTTGGGCTGCTTCAAAATATTGCCTACGGTAAATAATGCTTCAGTGAACACAGGATTGCATGTATTCTTTTGAATTAGTGTTTTGGGTTCCTTAGGATAACATCCTAAAAGAATCACTGGGTCATAAGCAGTTCCATTTTTAATTTTTTGAGGTGTACTCGTACTGCTTTCCACAGTTTCTGCACCAATGTGAATTTCCACCAATAATGCACAAGGTTTCCCCTTTCTCCACATCCCCCCCACACTTGATGATAGCTATTTTCACAGGTGAAAGATAATACCTCATTGTTGTTCCAATTTGCATTTCTGTTAGGATTAGTGACCCAGAACATCTTTTCATATGTATGTTTGTGCCTTTTTGAATGCTCAGAGGACACAGAAAACAAGCTCTCCAACTATCTACCTTAAAGGGTAACAATCCCATCATGGGGTCCCCACCTTCATGAACCCATCTAATCATGATTACCTACCAAAGACTAAATCTCTAAATTCTATCATGTTATACAATTATGTAAAGGTTAGGGCTTCAGCATATGAATTCTGGGGAACACAAAGATTCAGTGCACATACATTAAAATTTAATTCATTCAACTTTTTAAACTTTATTCAGGTTCTGTATAATTGCCATTAGCAGAAAGAGTTTCTCTAAAATCTTTAAATTTTGACAAATTTATTTCAATTGAACAGGCTTGGATTGCTTCAATCTTGACTTTCCCACAAAAAGTTATAGCTTATATATACACAATACATAGAGAATTAAATACTGAACCACCACAAAAATATTTTTATTTATCTGAATAAATTATAAGTGGCCAGAACCTTATCTACTTTTTTCTAGCATTAAATTAATCACACTAATTTCTGTTAAAGCTGTTACATTTTCCAAGAAATTAAAATACATTTGACCATTGAAAAACATGGGCTTGAGTTGCATGGGTCCACTTATATTTGGATATTTTTCCAATAAATATACAGTTGGCTCTTTCTCTCCCCAGGTTTTGCCTCCAAGGATTCAACCAAACATGGATTGAAAACAATATTTTTTTATCCCCTCTTGAGGATCTAAGGTTGTGAAAGACAGACTATATACACAGTTCTAGGCCATTTTACATATGGCTCTTGAGTAGCCATGGATCTTTGTATCTGCAAGGTGTCTTAGAACCAATTTCTTGCCAATACTGAAGACTAAGGATGAGTAGTAAGTTTTGGGGGGAAACTTATAAGTGGAGAAATTATAAGTGGATTTTCAACTGCATGGGGGTCAGTG
The DNA here is from genome assembly GCF_021234435.1 of Artibeus jamaicensis. NCBI lineage: Eukaryota > Metazoa > Chordata > Mammalia > Chiroptera > Phyllostomidae > Artibeus > Artibeus jamaicensis. The sequence goes on from NW_026521887.1 coordinate 3,973,739, forward strand.
CCTTAACTCCTATCTTGTTCAAGGGTCAACTGTAATTTAAACTGTATTGTACCTTCAACTGGTATTTGTTTTCCTTGACTCAACTTATTGAATTCAAAGTTGAATAATTAACTGAACTTTTATTAATAACATCCAAAATAACTTTGCATAAAATCAGAGTATAAATATGGGAATGATTTTAGTATAAACTTTCAAGAGATTTATAAGTAGGCACTCTGATTTTTCTTGCATTCTATCAATGAAAGTCACCTTGAATATCTCCCAGATCAGAAACCTCAGTGACTCTTAAGCAGTCTTTTTCACTAATGTGCACTTGTGGTTGTTAGAAAATCATTTTTTTACTTAATTTGAATCAATTAATCTATGTTTTGCCCAAGTCCAATAGAATAGCATAAATCCAATACATTCCTTTCCTACATAACAGCTCTTTACATTTTTAAAAGTAATCATATTTTCCTGATTTTCTTTTTCTCCTTACTTCATCTCAGGTGATGAGATGTCCAGACTGTATGACTTTCTAAACTTTCCTCTGCTTCCTCAGACTATTTTGTTTAAAACCTTTTTCAGAAGCCCTGTGCATTGTGGCATTGAGTTATTGGGTTATGTTCAGTTCAGCTCACACTGGAGCTAATTCGTCTTCTGCTATGGACTTTGAGATTATCTCAATGTCTAAAATTAAGATCCCATTATTGGTCTTTCACAGCATAGTCATAGCTGCTGAGCCAGATCTCCCTCATTTTATATTTTAAATTGTTTTTAAAAATTAAATGAAGAACTTTCAAAGTGTATGTTTTTTAGAGTCAAAATTTGAAATCAGCTAGATTATAGGATTAATGTTCTAGCTTCACTGTGTAATAGTTATGTGGCTTTAAGCAAGCTACTTAACTTCCTGGGAACTCCTTTTTTTTTTTTTTTTTACTGTGATCTGGGTGGAATAATTTCATTCCTCCCTTTTTTGGCATGGTTTTTGTGAGGATCAAGTAAAGAATACCTATAAACCCATTGAAAAGAATACAAAACACAAGATATCACTGGTTTATACATATATCCCTTGTACCCCTATATTTCCATTGTACTATTGTAGTATCATTTGTTGCTTTATGAAAATCAATCTTCTCATAAAAGGTGTTGTGTGGTTCCTTCCAACACGACTCAGTTCTTTGACACCAACTGTCCAGAATTCTATTGAATTCTGACACTAACAACCCAGAGTTAAGCAGACCCCACAGAACCTGGGCTCAGTACCACAAGACTGTCCCCACTTCAGCTACCAAATGCCAAAGGGGTACCCAGAGAACTACAAATTTGGCATTGGCACAAGTCCCCTTCAAGTTCGATGACTTACTAGAGTGACTCACAGAACTAAGAAAAAACTATACTTAACAATTGCCAATTTATTACAAAGGTTGAAAGACCAGAACAGCCATATGGCAGAGATGCAAAGAACATGTCTGGAGGGAGGGGTAATTAAGAGTTTCTATGTCTTCTTTGGCTGTACCACCTTCCTGACATGGCAATGTGTTTACCAATGTAGAAGCTCTCCAGAATTTTGTTCAACAGTTTTTATAACCCAATTTCAAGCTCCTCTACCCTCCCCAGAGGTTAGGAGTAAGGATGAATGTTCCTACCCTTGACTCATTTTTATGATCTTTCTGGTGGCCAACCATCATCCTGAAGTAATTTACAACCCTCTAACTACCTCATTATCATAATCACAGGCATACAGCAGGTCCTCAAATAAAGTTATTTCATTCAATGTTTTTCCCTTATAATGCTAATGAGAAAGAACCAAACCAAACCAAACAAAACACTATTCCTGAGCAGACCCACTCTCTGTTGAATTTACATGTTCTTGCAATGTCAGCATGGGTTTTCTCTGGGTGCTTTGGTTTCCATGCATGCCCCAAAGATGTGTATATGAGGTAAACTGGTGATCCATACTGTTCCAGTCTGAATGAATGTGGGTGTGAGTGAGTGTGCCCTGGGATGGAAGGTTACTTGTCCTGGGTTGGGTCCCGCCTTTGGCCCTTGGACAGGCTCTGCCTGGGACAAGCTCTGGCCACCCTCAGTTCTGAACCTGATTCAGCAGGTTGGGTAAAATTATTTTACTTAATTTACTCATCTTTTTAAAAATACTTTTTTTTAAACTTATTTATTTATAGACAGAGGGGAAAGGAGAAAGAGAGAGAGAGAAACCTCAATGTACAGTTGCCTCTCACACATGTCCACCACTGGGGACCTGGCCTGCAACCCAGGCATGTTCCCTGACTGGGAATTAAATCAGTGACCCTTTTATTCCCAAGCCAGCACTCAAACAACTGAGCCACACCAGCCAGGGCTATTCATCTTTTTTAAAATTTTATTTAGTTATTTTTCAAGTACAGTTTTCTGTCTATTTCTCCCATCCCAGCCCACCCCATCCCATGCTCCCCAACTACCTCCCATTTCCACCACCCTTAGTTCTCGTCCCTGTGTCCTTCCCTTTTATTCCTCCAAATCCCTCCCCTTTTTCCCCTTAAATTCCTTTCCCTCTCCCCTCTGGTCACTGTCCCCTTGTCCTCTATTTCAGTGTCTTTCTTTTTATTCTGCTTGCTTGTTTGTTTTGTTGTTTAGCTTCCTGTTAAAGGTGAGATCATATGGTATTTGTCTTTCAGCACCTGGCCTATTTCACTCAGCATAATGCTTTCCAGTTCCATCCATGCTGTTGCAAAGGGTAGTAGCTCCTTCTTTCTCTCTGCAGCATAGAATTCCATTGTGTATATGTACCACAATTTTTTGATCCATTCATTTACTGGTGGGCACCGAGGTGGCTTCCAACTCTTGGCTATTGTAAATTGTGCTGCTATGAACATTCTGGTGCATAGGTTTTTTGAGATTGATGTCTTAGGATATAATCCTAGCAGTGAAATTGCTGGGTCAAAAGGCAGGTCGATTTTTATTTTTCTGAGAAAATTCCATACTGTTTCCCATAATGGTTGTACCAGTCTGCAATCCCACCAACAGTGAACTAAGGTCCCCTTTTCCCCACAACCTCTTCAACATTTATTGTTTGTTGCTTTGTTTATGATAGCCATCCTGACAGGTGTAAAGTGGTATCTCATTGTGGTTTTAATTTGCATCTCTCTGATAGCTAACAATATTGAGCATCTCTTCATGTGTCTCTGCATAGTCTGTATGTCCTCCTTGGAGAATTGTTTGTTCAAGTCTTTTTCCCATTTTTTAATTGGGTTAGTTGTCTTATTAGAGTGGAGTTGTGTAAGTTTTTTGTATATTTTGAAGATTAAACCTTTGTCTGAGGTATCATTGGCAAATATGTTTTCCTATACAATTGGTTGTCTTTTTAATTTAATAGTGTTTTCTTTAGCCATGCAGAAGCTTTTTATTTTGATGAGATCCCATTTTTTTATTCTTTCCTTTACATTCCGTGCTCTAGGGGACATATCAGTAAAAATGTTGCTGTGTGAAATATCTGATATTTTCCTGCCAATGTTCTCCTCTATGACTTTAATGGTGTCATGGCTTATATTTAAGTCTTTTATACATCTTGAATTTATTTTGGTGTATGGTGTAAGTTGGTGCTCAAGTTTCATTTTTTTTTTTTGCAAGTAGCTGTCCAGTTTTCCCAACACCATTTGTTGAAGAGGCTATCTTTACTCCATTTTATGTTACTGCCCCCTTTGTCGAATATTAATTGACTGTAGAGGGTTGGGTTGATTTCTGGGCTCTCTGTTCTGTTCCATTGGTCTATGTGCCTGTTTTTATGCCAGTACCAGGCTGTTTTGATTACACTGGCCTTGTAATACAGTTTGATATCAGGTATTGTGATCCCTCCTACTTTGTTTTTCTTTCTCAAAAGTGCAGCTACTATTAGGGGTTGTTTATGGTTCCATATAAGTTTTTGAAGTGTTTGTTCTATGTCTGTGAAATATGCCATTGGTACTTTAATAGGTATTGCATTGAATCTGTATATTGCTTTGGGTAGTATGGCCATTTTGATGATGTTAATTCTTCCAATCCATGAACAAGGTATATGTTTCCATTTGTTTGTGTCTTCCTTGATTTCTTTTTTCAGGGCTGTGTAGTTTTCTGCATACAGGTTTTTTGCCTCCTTAGTTAGGTTTATTCCCAGATATTTTATTTTTGTTTTTGCTATATTGAGTGGGATTTTTTCCTTGATTTCCGCTTTTCTGGTTCATTGTCTGTATACAAAAATGCATTTGATTTCAGGATATGGACTTTGTAACCCGCTGTTTTGCCAAATTCATTAATTAGTTTGAGCAGTTTTTTGGTAGAGTCTATAGGATTTTAGATGTACACTACCATGTCATCTGCAAACAGTGACAATTTTGTTTCCTCCTTTCCTATTTGGATGCCTTTTATTTCCTTTTCCTGCCTGATCGCTGTGGCCAAAACTGCTAATACTATATTGAATAGGAGTGGTGAAAGTGGACATCCTTGTCTTGTTCCTGATCTTAGTGGGAAAGCTTTTAGTTTTTTCCCATTGAGTATGATATCGGCTGTAGGTCTCTCATATATGGCCTTTATTATATTGAGGAATGCTCCCTCTATTCCCACTTTTCTGAGTGTTTTTATCATAAATGTGTGTTGTACCTTATCAAAAGCTTTTTCCACATCTATTGTTATGATCACGTGGTTTTTGTCTTCGCTTTTGTTTATGTGATGTATTACATTTACTGATTTGCGAATGTTGAACCATCCTTGCATCCTTTGGATAAATCCCACTTGGTCATGGTGTATAATATTTTTGATATATTGCTGGAGGTAATTAGCCAATATTTTGTTGAGAATTTTAGTGTCTATATTCATCAGCAATATTGGCCTGAAATTCTCTTTCTTTGTTGTGTCTCTCTCTGGTTTTGGAATTAGGATGATACTGGCTTCATAAAAAGAATGTGGGAGTTTTCCATCCTTCTGGATTTTTCGGAATAATCTGTGAAGAATAGGGGTTAGCTCTTCCTTAAATGCTTTGTAAAATTCTCCTGTAAATCCATTTGTTCCAGGGCTTTTGTGTGATGGGAGTTTTTGGATTACTGCTTCAATTTCTTTTGCTGTTATTGGTGTGCTCAGATTTTCTGCTTCTTTTTCATTGAGTTTTGGAAGATTATATTTTTCTAGAAATGTGTCCATTTCCCCTAGATTTTCAAATTTCTTGGCATGTAGTTTTCATAGTAATTTCTTACAATCTCTTCTATTCCTGTGATATCAGTTGTAATTTCTCCTTTTCATTTATGATTGTGTTTATTTCAGTCCTCTCTCTACTTTTCTTGATGAGCCTACTTAAAGGCTTGTCTATTTTGTTTATCTTTTCAAAGAACCAACTCCTGGATTCATTGATCCTTAGAATTGTGCTTTTAGTCTGTGTGTCATTTAGTTAGTTCTGCTCTAATCTTGGTTATTTCCTTCCTTCTGCTTGCTCTGGGTTGTCTTTGTTGTTGTTCCTCGAGTTCTTGCAGGCATAGGGTTAGGTTGTTTGTTTGAAATGTTTCTATCTTCTTTAGGTAGGCCTGTATTGCTATAAACTTCCCTCTCAGGACTGCCTCTGCTGTGTCCCATAAGTTTTAGGTTGTTGTGAGTTCATTTTCATTTGTTTCCAGAAATATTTTGATTTCTTCCCTAATTTCATTCTTGACCCATTCATTTTTTAATAGCATACCATTCAGTCTCCATGATTTTGGGTGCTTTGGGTTTTTTCCTTTGGGGTTGGTTTCCAATTTCAGTCCCTTGTGGTGAGAGAAGATGCTTGGTATGATTTCAATTTTCATGAATTTGTTGAGGCTCCTTTTGTGTCCAATCATGTGATCTATCTTTGAAAATATTCCATGTGCATTTGAAAAAAATGTATATTTAGCTTCTTTGGGATGAAGGGCTCTATATATATCAGTTAAGTCCATTTCCTCTAGGGTGTTGTTTAATGCTGCAATATCTTTGTTGATATTTTGTTTCGAAGATCTGTCCATTTTTAACAATAGGGTGTTAAAATCCTCTACTATAATTGGGTTGCTGTCGATATCTTTCTTGAAGTCCTCTAAGATTTTCTTTATATATTTGGGTCTTCCTGTGTTTGGTGCATATTTATTTACGATGTTTATGTCTTCTTGGTGGATTCTTCCATTGAGTATTATGAAGTGACCTTCTGGGTCTCTCTTTATGGCCCTCTTTTTGAAGTTTATTTTGTCTGATATGAGAATTGCTACCCCAGCTTTTTTTTTTTCTTGTCTGTTTGCTTGGTAAATTTGTTTCTAGCCTTTTACTTTAGTCTGTGATGTTCTTTTGTCCTGAGGTGGGTCTCTTGTAGGCAGCATATGTGTGGGTCATGCTTTCTTATCCATTGAGCTATTCTGTGTCTTTTGATTGGAGCATTTAATCCATTTATGTTTAAGGTTATTATTGATAGGTACTTATTCATTGCCATTTTTGTACCTGTGTTCCTCTCTGTCTGTCTCTTTTCCTTCCTTTTCTTAAAGCAGTCCTTTTAGTATTTCTTGTAGGACTGGTTTGGTGGAGGCATATTCTTTTAGACTTCTTTTGTCTCGAAAGCTCTTTATTTGGCCTTCTATCTTGATTGAGAGCCTTGCTGGGTAAAGTAGCCTTGGTTGTAGGTCTCTGGTTCTCATTACTTGAAATATTTCTTGCCATTTTCTTATGGCTTGGAGTGTTTCCATTGAGAAGTCAGTTGCTAACCTTATTGGGACTCCCTGGTATGTTACTTCTTTTTTCTCCCTTGCTGCCTTTAAGATTCTCTCTTTGTCTTGGAATTTTGCCATTTTAATGATGATGTGTCTTGAAGTGGGCCTCCTTGGGTTCCTCTTGATTGGGACTCTCTGTGATTCCTGGATTTGTGTGACTTTTTCTCTCATCAAATTAGGGAAATTTTCTCTCATTACTCTTTCAAATATGTTTTCTATCCCTTGCTCTTCTTCTTCGCCTTCTGGTATTCCTATTATTTGCATATTATTACGTTTCATATTGTCTTGCATTTCTCTTAATCCCTCTTCATTCTTTCTGAGCTTCTTTTCATTTTCCTGCTTTTTTTATGAGATGCTTTCTACTTTATCCTCCAGTTCACTAATCCGATCCCCTGCTTCATCTATCCTACTTTTGAAACTTTCTACTGTGTTCTTCAATTCGGAAATTGTATTCTTCATTTCCTCTTGTCCCTTGCTGATAGTTTGTATTTCCTTTGTCATGTTGATATAGTTTGCGGTGAGATCATTGTAGCTCCCCTGTAGTTTCTGGTAGCTCATTGTGAGCTCTTTGAACTTCATGATACCCAGTGCTTTGAATTCACTATCTGATAGTTGATCAGCCTCTATTTCATCTAACATTCTTTCTGAAGCCTCTGCTTTTTCTTTCATTTGGGGATTGTTTTTTTGTCTTCCCATGTTTTTTGAGACTCTTCTTGTTAGCCTCAGCTTCTAAAAGTGATCAGTTCTGACTTTCTGGGTTTATGTTGTGAACTTCTGTGGTATAATACCTGTGAGTTTCAGTGCTACAGACTCCTTCAGGTATCTTGACGTTCTCCATTTCCACCTACTCCTTATATTGTGTATATGTAATCAGTTGGAGGGGGGAGGCAAAATGGTTTATGACAGCAAAAGAGTATTTTATATTTAAAGTCACAGCCAGTAGAGAGGAGATAGGCAATCTTTAGGTTATATATTGTGTTAACTGTATTCTTCAACCCAACTTGCCACTTTTATGAAAGGATGGACAAAAGATAAGCCTCTCGTTGGGGAAGGAAAGCTTGTTAGTTGGAACAAGAAAGCAGTGAGGTTGCAGACGGTCAGATTTTGAGGCAAGGTGAGTGTAAGGAACAGTAAATAGGTATAGTATGTGAGCAAATAGAGTTAATCACTACAGTAATAGAATTCAGGGATCTGTACAATGGGCTAAGATTCAGGAGATGTGTTGTGAAGTATTTACTGTTGTATAGATCAGCTATTACTTACACTAATATTAGAGCAGCACTCATATAACAAACTCTATGTGATCTGTCTGAGTAGTGGGTATAGAGCTTTAGGTAGTGTGCTAAAGGAAAAGCAGTGTCATGGAGTATAGAGGATTAGCAAAGCATTGTGGAGGAAAGAACAGGGGGAGCCTGTCTAATAATACAATATAACTACTCAAGACTGAGAAGCCTATACAGAAAGAGGAGGAATACAGAGATACTGTTCAAATATAAAAGAAGGGAGAATAACAAAAAATATGCAACACCTTGTGGTTTCTCTGCTATAGGGAAGTGAAATTTATCTCTCTGTCTCTACTGTTGAGATGCCCCTTCTTTTGGTCCCACTCTTGTCTTTCCATGGTTCCCAGTTGTTTGTGTCTCTTGTGGGTAAAAGAAAAGAAAGGAACAAACAAAGAAAAAGGCAAGAGAAGGGAGGCAAAAAGTGATGCTTTTGAGAGGAAAGAAAGAAGGACTAAAACAGGGAAAAAGAAGGGAGAGGAACAAAGTATAGAAAGATAAAGCAATAATAAAATTTTAAAAATATATAAGATTACTAAACAAACGCAAAAAAAGTTACTAAAAAAACAATAACAACAACAGAAAAACCCTTCCCTTGTTGGTTTCAAACTGTCCAGACTGTTTTTTCTGGTTGCCTCAGGATCTTTCTGTGGCCTGGAATGCCGTCGCAAGTGCTCACACCAGCCAGGCTACCAGATTGGGGTGTGGGTGCCCGCACACTCACCAAGCTGCTTGGGTCCCACGGGCTCTGATAGGGTCCTTCTCAGTCCTGTGGCGGGACTCGGTGGCTTCTGCGCCTGTGCTCACCAGACAGGTGAAACCGGCAAGGTGCTTCCCAGTCCTGTGGCGGGGACTCAGAAGCCTCCACTTTCCCCCTGGCTCGCTGCAAAGCTGGGTGGGAAGCAAGCGGAGCTGCCCTGGCAGGAGAACACCTCAATCCACTTAAAAAAAAAAACTCTCCAGACAGCCTGCCTCTCAGCCCAGCCCAGTCCCCAGCGAGGACAATGCACCTCTCAATTCTCCCAGGCTGGTAACCACAGAGTCTGCAGTTGAACACGGCCTTCTGTCTTTGTAACCTTCCCTGATAATGCAAGCAGGCAAGCAAACAGGTCTCTGCCCAGTGTTGTCCAGTTTTGCTTATACGGGGAGCGGGGGGGCGGGGGGAGCTGCTGGACCCTGCTGGTGGCCACTGGGGCTGCTGGGTGCCCAGTCTCCTGTGGCAGACACCTCTGGTGCTGGTTTCAGACCAATGGCTCTGGACCCTGGCCATAGAGGCAGCACCGGGGCCACCTGGCCTGGGGTGCAGGCCCCCGCCACCTTGTCTCCACTCCTGTCCCCGAGACCCCACTGACCTGCTGCTGTTTGGTGTTTCAGCGTCTGTCACAATCTCTGTTCTTTAAATTTCACAAATGCTGGATAACCGATGGATTAGTGCGCTGTTTCTTTATAGATCTGCCAGGATTTTCACGCACAAGTACAGAAGATAGAATCCGCTCCATCCTACTTCGTGGCCATCTTCCCCACCAGCCGCTATTCATGTTTTTAAATACATGAATAGCTCACATTTATTTTTGTGTTTAATATTGGAAGTGTTTTGGGTCTTTATTTAGAATGTTGGTGATTTTGCAACCAGGAGTATGCAGTAGGAACTTTACTCTTGTTATATCCATTAGCAATTTACAAGAACCCGTGAGGATTACATAAAGTGAAGACTTTCAGTAGTAGAAAGGGGTTTGTTATGAATAACAGAACACACTCTGATTGGTCATGAAATTCCAAGGCTTTTAGACACTCTGTCAGAAACTGGGCATAAAGACCCAATATATTTTAAAAAATTATATCACTGCTGTCAATATTCATACCCAACATTTTCTTTTACTTACGCCTGGACTGATATAACCTCCCTCTGCCCCTTTACTTCACTAAAACATTTCTTCTCTATTTTTCTTTCCTCATAAACATTAGGAGCAGTTAAACCCTCATCTTTTTTTAAAGCACTCATTTTGGGGGAGATTAGTACCATAATCTCCTTGTTTCCTTTCTATAGTTCTGACCATTCCTATTACATTTCCTTGGAGGTAGGTTAATGAGAGAAGAAAGATGTTACAACTGATTACAAAGGAATTTAACATAGAATTTTTTTTTACAGAGGATACAACACATATTATTCCCATAAACAGTTATTATTTGTACACATCTGGAAGGAAACATCTTCATTTCTATTATTATTATTTTTTTACAATTTAAGCTATATCTTTACAGAATTGTGAAATGACCAAAGGTGTATGCTCCTATAGAATCAGATATTCATTAGAGGTTTTTTCCTGACTAACCCTCAGTATGTTACTGAAAGAATACCAGTAATGTCTGCTGTTCATTTCCTGGCAGTTTTCCCACTCATGATAAAATGAATTTCTAATGATAACTCTTGATCACAAAAAAACAAATCTCATTAGATTTGACCTGATTATTTATAAAAGAGAAGCAGAATTTAAATTATCTTTGTGGGTATCCTTGAATTTGCTTTGTAGATATAAATCAGTGAATTATTTAGTTACTACTAAGGCCAGAAAATACATTAACAGAGTTTTTACAAGGATTGTTTGTATTGGGCTTTTAAAATCCTCTGTTATGACTACTCTTCACCAGACTTTCCCTGCCATTCCTATGCATTTGGGCAATTGGCTTAAATTGGCTAAGGTATATGGTGTGCAAGGAAGTAACCTTTGTTACCACCTGAGGCTGGGACCTTGTAAACCAGGTAACTGGATGCTTTTCCAGGAAAGAATTTGAGCTTTTGCTTCACACAGAATGTCGGCCTTGTTATTAATAGTGGGTTTGTCAGGTCTGATTAACTGAGAATCATTTTCAAATATGACTTGGAGCCACAATCCAATTATCCAATTATATTCTAGAAAAAAAAGAAGACAGACTCTTAGAGAATCTACACAAACATTTACATAGCACCTCCATGAAACATTATAAGACAGTCAAATTTCTGATTTCTGGGGAACTAGTAAAGATCAAACACCTTTTAAAATATTTTATTTCATCTTCAAGAACAGAGTTTATGAAATTGAGGATTAGATATGTTTCAAAAGAAGGAGAAATGCTTTGCTACATACATATCTTTTAGAACCACAAAAACAACATTAAGAACATTCCCCAAAACTCGTGTTCCCCCTTGTCAGTTCACACCTATGTAATTCTTGTCCTACAGGATTCTGCGTTCATGAAGGAAGTTTACTTTCTGGATCATCTGTTGTCCTGGAAGCCTGACTCTCTTAGTGCCACTGTCTGAGAATTGTTAAACAATGTCATCTCAAATCTCTGTTCACAGAGGCTATTCTGGAAGTATCAATAGTTAAAAGTCCCTGGCACTGACCTATCCTCAAGGCTCTGAGACTGTCCTTTACTGAAGACATAAACTCTGATTAGGCTTATATCAGTGTCTTATGATAAGTATTAGTATAAAAAATTACTACCTAAGATGGCCAAAACTAAATGTTTCTTAGTAATTTATTATAATAAGCAATAATATTATAATGGAGAAAGGGGAATTCTTTCTTGGGGTGCACTAGACAACTAGTATATAAGGGTTGGCTAATGTCTCCTCTGAGCCAAGAAGATATTACAATACCCAGAGCATTAGCAAATCTTCAGGATCTTCCTATAAATTGTATAGTCACTGAAATATTTATTTTAATAATTGTTATGGACGAGGTTGTCCTGAAACGATTCAAATGTTAAAGGCATAACCCCTAATATGACTATATTTTGAGACAGAAATTATAGGTTACTAAGGATTAATGAGATCATAAAGATAGGGCCCTGGTGTTGTTATAAGAAGAGAGAGACAAATCAGCACACACACAAGAAGACCACAGGAGGACACAGTGAAAAGGCAACCACCTTCAAGTTAAAGAGAATTCTTACCAGGAACCAAACTTGTCAACACCTTGATCTTGGACTTCCAGCCTCCAAAACTATGAGAAAATAAATGTATGCTCTTTTTGTTTAATTTTTATTTATTTATCTTTAGAGGGGAAGGGAAGGAGAGAAATATCAGTGTATGGTTGCTTCTGGTGCATCCCCTGCTGGGAACTGGCCCCTGCTGGGAATTGGCCTGCAACCCAGGCATGTGCCCTGACGGGGAATCGAACTGCAATCTTTTGGTTCACAGGCCTGTGCTCAATCCACTGAGCTACACCAGCCAGGGCGAATGTATACTCTTTAAGTAAGCTTGTCTATAGTATTTTGTTATTAAATCCCGAGCAAACTAACACAATAATGGTTTTCTAGCCAAACTGTATTTAACAATGGCTGAACATCTCTTCTGATTTAACAAATGTTTCCATGCAACTCTTACCATAATGTTGAGGCAAGTTAGAAAATATGGAGCCTATTAAATAAACCTAATTATTTCTAATATCTTTCTTAAAATGAAAGAAAACATCTTTATAATTCACCAGCGACCCTTGGAAAATATCAAAAATAATTTTAAGCATAAGAGATATGCAAAATTTTATTTTGTTTTTCTATATTTAGGGTACAATACTAGAAAGACAAAACTAAAGAGTTGTGGAGCAGATCTGAGCATTCATTTACAGGAAGATCATGAGTACCTGAGAAATAGTATGTGGTTAAGTAATTAATGAAAATAACAAAAAACATAGGAGGTTATGAAAGTATAAACAGTCTTAGCACTTCATCAGCTAGAAAGCATTTACTTTTTTTAATATTTAAGGATATATCAAAGTCAACACAAAAAATTGCTTAAGTAGATATGGAATCTCCATTATATAGGTAAAATACACAAAACATAAAAAATGACTTTTCACGTTGTAGGCAAATCATGAGTAAATAAAACAAGGGAAGTAATACACAAAAATAGTAAGATTTACCATAATTTAAAACATTTTTGTTTTATGTCACACTGGGGAGTTATAAACAAGGACATATCAAATCTACTTTACAAGTTTTGTCCTTATCACATCTCTTTCATAATATGAAAAAACATGTCACTTTACTTGGAAAACAAAAACATGTATATACTTATACTTTCTGACTCTGTTATTCCTAGTATAGTCTCAAGCAATTATTTCATAAAGAAAACTGGGTTTAGGAGTGAATGAATTAGAAGTGATATCATACATTATCATTTAGCATATTACCAAAAGTCATGAACAAACAGAGCATGCATTTCTATAATTCCATACATTCCTGCACACTTGCTTAAGTTGACAAAAATGAATATTCTCACTAACAACCCAAAGATAGAGCCCTCTGTATAGCACATAAAATAATAAGTATGTACATTTAAAATTGTATTTAATACTTAAGGTTTAGCTGTTCTACCTCAATTAGAACTTATTTTGACTTCCATAAATTTCTAATATTTAAGTTGATATAATGAGAGCCAAGATCTTAAATAACCTAGAGAAGCTGTACATTAGTTTGAAGCTGACACTGCTCAACACATTTTTACATCGATATAAAGTTTATCACAATAATGACTCGATTTAATTAAATAAATTTTTTTATATCTTAGGCATGTAGATGTTAACGTTAGTTTTTATTATCAGTTGACAATCAGGAATTTAGAAACTTAAGCTTAACATATCAAGCATGAGGAAAATCTGAAATAAAATAAACTGTATGTTGAATTATACTTAATATTGATCAGAGAAAAATATAGAAGAACCTTTTAAAAATTATTAAATAAGATGGTTTGCCAAAATTTATTCAATTATTTTAATATAGAATCTTAAACTATTACCACTACATTGTAAGTTTCAGGAGAGCAGAGTCATATTTATTTCTACGTTATATAATCCTAGAACATAGTGTATAATTGTCATACTTTAGGCAGAAATATACATGGTCTAGCACAAATAAACCCTCTTTTTAATTATAAAATCTTTTATTTCAAAATTATAAGCATGTAATTCTGTAATATATCAATATCACATTCAAGCACACCACATGACATTTTAGGTGAAACATTCAAATTAGAACTATAAATCATTACATCCATATTATTAACCTATCAACCACACTCAAGTAGGCCTTACTTCTGCCAGACCCTGTATATTTAATGAGTGAATGAATGAGTAAATTGCTACTATGTAACATATTTGCAAGTTAGGTTTTATCTTCTGTATTAGAAAATGCATTACTTTCACATTTTACATCAAATGTGAAATTTGATGTCTTTCTTTTATGATATGATATTCCGATGTCAATAAAATTCATTAAACACTGTGAGGCACATTGTGCCACATCATAAGAAAGCCAGACATAGAGAAGTCTCATCAGATTAGCCTATGAATCAGAGTAGATGGGGTCACAGGTGAAAGTGCATCACTCATCACCTGTGTGAGCACAGCTCTATATTTATAGATTATTAAAATATTTTTAAACTCAGTCTTCTCAATAAGAACATGGGATGAAAATGTCACTTTTCACACAGAGGTGTTCTTTTTGAGAATTACTGAATGAAAGCATTCAAATAATTCCTTGACTACTGTTCAACCACTTTAGCATTTCCTAGTAATCCAATTCCTTTCAGTGTCTTAGATGTTATTCACTTGGGCCTTTTAGTGTTCACCATTTAAAAGACATCACTGACTTCTACTATCACCTTACTGATTTCATCACTTGCTGGTAGCAGAAAGTATTACAGTGGTAGCTTAAACAGGCAATTTATTTATCTTGTGCAGTAAATTCAGGGGTAGGCAGTCAGGATCAGTAACAAAAACTAGATGCCCTGTAAGTCTCTGCAATAGCTATAGCAACCTGAGGCAGGAAAACTAAGATGGGGAGAAAGGGACCTCAGTTTTCTTTGGCTAACACAAGGAAGAGGGAAAAAGATTTTATCCTTCTCAGTCTCTATAGTAGAGTCAGATAAGGCATCAGGGAAGGAAAGAGAAGTTGGGTCCACCAACTCAAGAGTATCTGTCACACATATTCTGAGCTTGGGAATTTTTTTTCTTTTTACCTAAAGGAGATGGCCTAGACAGTAATTCAGTCAGATGAGTCTGGCACCTCACCTCTGTGA
Organism: Artibeus jamaicensis; assembly: GCF_021234435.1. Classification (NCBI taxonomy): domain Eukaryota; kingdom Metazoa; phylum Chordata; class Mammalia; order Chiroptera; family Phyllostomidae; genus Artibeus; species Artibeus jamaicensis. Next base: position 3,988,786 of record NW_026521887.1, read on the forward strand.
TTTGTCAATATTAACTTAACCATAATTGCTATTATTAAATCATTGTCTTGAAAAAATTTGTGAAAAGTGCATCATTTGTTTTCATTATAATACCTTCAGAATGATTGAGACATATCTTTGAGGACAAATATCAATTCAAAACTGATGTGAAGTAAGCATTTTTCAGAAAAAAAAAAACTTCTCAATTTTGAACTGCATAGGCAACTCCTCATTTATTTTTTTTGAGTTCCAAAACATCAATTTGAATGAGAGAAAAATATTTTTTCCTGAAGGCTGCCAAGAATAAAGGGTGTTCTCATTTGTTAAAATTAGAAGAGGTAAGAAGTTAATATTATGACCTTATTCTCAAGACCAAATGCCTCTAAAAAAACCCACTTCTTTTAAAGTGAAAATTTAAAAGAAACTTAGGAAAGAAGTTTAAAAGAAGTTTAGAAGAAGTAAAGTTTAGTTATTTTTGTAGCCCTTGCATTTTTGTAGGTTCTATTTATCTTTCCAGTTTTATTATAATAGAACTTATTAGTTGCAAAGACAACTTTTGAAATCTATTACCAAATGTGTAGGAATCTGTATCTTTCAGCATTCTTGTAAGATAATTGCTTTATGAATTTAAACCATTGTGGGGTTCAGTTGTTGTCATTCTCACAGTTACACATGTGGTTGTATGAAGATTGTCACATACTATTTTCACACATAAGTGTGGGTCGTAATGATTTAGTAGCTCCACTGTTACATGGGCTAGAAACTTTCACTTCTCTCATTTTCCCTACCTCTCCAGTGGTAGATAACCAGATTGTTATTTGAACTAAGGATCCTTTATTTAAGAGGATCAGAATGGAAGGAGAAAAAGGATAACTAGAAAAAGAAGGGGAAGGATCAAGTCAAGGAATATATATAAGGGATCCATGGACAAAGACAATGGGTGGGGGGATCAAGAGTGGAAGGTGGGATGTGGGTGGGGCAAGGGAGAGTAATGAGGGAGATGGGACAACTATAATTCAACAACAATAATTTTTTTAAAAGTCAGTTTTATAAGAACCAGAAAGTATCCGGCCATGTAGTATGAAATATAAAGATATTTACTGAAGAAGATACAAGAAAGAAGAAACGTTGTCATAGGGCGATTATATCTCCTTCAAAGTAGGCACCTTGGGGCTGCAACAGTTCTCCCAATTGCCATCAGCTGCTGTGTCATATTTTCCTGAATCTCATCAATGATCTAAAATCTCTTCCCTTTCAAAGGTGATTTTAGTTTGGGGTAAAGCCAGAAGTTGCAGGGCACCAAACCTAGATAATTTGACATTTCGCCAAAAAATTCTGCATGAGACATGATGCACGAGCATGACAAGGTACCTTGTCATGATGAAGTTGCCAATTGCCAGTTGCCTGTAGTTGTGGCCTTCTGAATCATCCAAATAGTTTCCACAGAAGAATGTTCAAGCTTAACCCAAAATCTGATGCAGATTCATTGCTCTACTAGCTCAGTCATTTTGAATGTGATGGCCATACAGTACATATGCTCATTCAATGGTATCTACCATTTCTACTAGTTACTGATTAGTACAGTAAAATTGTCATTGTTCATGAATGTGCATTCCAGTCCACTCTTCCTGGCTGTCAGATTACATGGATGTTACATAAGCCATTCTCATTTTATTAACAATGGTTGGATTTTTCCCAGAACACACATACTCTCTCTCATACACGTGTGTATGTGTATTATATGTGTGTGTACATGCATGTGTATGTGTATACATTAATATGTATGTATATATGTAGAGGGATATGTATATATACATACATACACACACAATGTGAAAGGCAAACTCTATAAACATCCAAATAACTGGGACAACACAGTCCAAAATATTTATTATAAAGTTCAACTGTCACATTTGACTTAGTATGCTGGTGTAAATAAACCGAAATCATTTGTTCAATGTAGATACTTCTGTATCCCTCAATATTTCTTACAAACTCTGAATGTCTATGGCTATCTTCATAAGAGTGACATAATAAGGAAAAGTTATAAAAATAAGCTCATTCTTTTCTCCTTTGTTTCAATAATTTTGTTTTTTCATATTTATACAGTTTCCTGATTGTTTGTTTTCATTTATACTTTAGAAAAATAAATACTTAGGATTAGAGCAGTTTTATATTTATAGAAAAATCATTTAAAATGTATAGAAAGCTGTCACACTCAAAATCATCTCCTTCCATAATTCATAGTTCATATTAGTATGCTACATTTATTGACAGATTAATAAACCAGTATTAACATTTAACATTTTAACAATTATTTTAACCTTTTAATTAACATTAAAAATATTAAAGTTTATACTGTACTTAGATGTCCTTAAGTTTTTACCTAGTGTTTTTTTTTATTCTTGTTCTATTATTCCACCCAGGATACTACATAACTTTTATTTATTCATTCATTCATTCATTCATTTATTAATTATTAATTTATAATCATCTTGTGTCTTTAGGCTCTTTGTTGCCCTGCAAATTTCTGTGACTTCTCTTGTTGTTTTTCATAACCTTGAGAATTTTGAGGAGTGTTGGTCAGGTGTTTTGTAGAATGTCCCTTTCTTGAGGTTTTTCTCATAGTTCTGCCATTTTTAGATTGAGCTAAGGGTTTGGAGGTTGAAGATCACAGGGATAAAGTACCATTTTCATTACATCACATCATAGGTGCATATTCTCCACATGGTTTACAACTATTGATTTGACATTCAGCAGCTGATTGAAGTACTATTTGTCATGTGTTTCTATAGTTCCTATTTTTCCCATTACCATTTCATGTATTTTGGAAGAAAGTTACTATGATCACCCATGTTTAAGGAGTAGAAAACTATGATCCATCTTCTTGAGAACAAAGTATTAATATGATTACCTGTGATTATCTTAATGAGAGATGTATTCATTTCCTCAATTTATTTACTTATTCAATCATTTATATATGTTAATATGGGTTCATGGATATTCACTTTAAATTTTGGGATATAATGATCCTACTTTATTTATCTTTGCTCAGATTATTTTTATTTTGGCCATTGGGCACTTTGAGTTGGCTGATGTGTCTTTTGAGATTATTATGCATTTTGGGGGTTGCACTTTTTACTTTCTGATACTTCAAGATGTTCCAGACTCATCATCTATATTACTGAACCCAGCCATTTCCTGACATTTGTGACAAATACATAGTATCATAAATACTTTATTACATGATTGTACAAAAAAGTTCCGCTGCCCTCTATAAATTCACCTGTTCAACTCTCCTTTCTGTCCAGAACCTTTTGAAACCACTGATCTGTTATCATTTATATTTTGTCTTTTCCATAATGTCATAAAAATTAAATAGTATAGTATGTAGACTTTTCATTCACCTTTTTTCACATAGTAATATGAATTTAAGATTCATCTATATGTCTTAGTATATTGATAGCTTATTCTTTTTTGTGGATATTTTATTTTATTTTATTTAAATTATTTTTTAAGTACAGTTTTCTGTCTATTTCTCCCATCCTAGCCCACCCCACCCCATGCCCCACATTGCAGACTGGTACAACCATTATGGAATTTTCTCAGTAAAGTATCAACCTGCCTTTTGATCCAGCAATTCCACTGCTAGGATTATATCCTAAGAACCCTAAGACACCAATTTCAAAGAACCTATGCACCACAATGTTCATAGCAGCACAATTTACAATAGCCAAAAGCTGGAAGCAACCTAGGTGCCTGTCAGTAACTGAATGGATCAAAAAATTGTGGTACACATACACAATGGAATTCTATGCAGCAGAGAGAAAGAAGGAGCTACTACCCTTTGCAACAGCATGGATGGAACTGGAAAGTATTATGCTGAGTGAAATAAGCCAGGTGTTGAAAGACAAATACCATATGATTTCATCTTTAGCAGGAAGCTAAACAATGAAACAAACAAGCAAGCAAAATAAAAAGAAAGACACTGAAATAGAGAACAGGAGGGCAGTGACCAGAGGGGAGAGGGAAGGGAATTTAAGGAGAAAAAAGGGGAGGGATTTGGAGTAACAAGTATAAAGGACACAGGGACAATAAATAGCTTATTTTTTAATCACTGAATAAGATTCTAGTACAGGGATGTACCGCTATTTATTTATTCATTTACCTATAGAAGGGCATCTCAGTTGTTTGCAGTTTCATATAGACAGCTGTCTTCAGATAAGTTAATTAAATATGTGGTAACATGGTTACTGGATTGTATGGTAAGGCTATGTTTTGCTTTCTGAAAAAATGAAAAAATTTCCTTTGAAGTATGTGTACCATTTTGAATTCTCATCCACAATGAATGGGAGTTAAGATTTCCTGTTACTCCACATCCTTGTTAGTGATTAATATTGTCATAGTTTTCATTTTTTTTAACTTTAGACATTTAATAGGTGTGTAGGGGCATTTCATTGTATTTATTTGTGTTTCCTGAGGTAAATAATGTTGGATACTTTATATGCTTATTAATTATCTGTATATCTTCTTTGGTGAGATATCTATTCAGATATTTTGGCAAATTTTTTATTGCGGGTTTTTTTGGGGTGAGTTTTAAAAGGTCTGTATATATTTATACACATACCTTTTATTAGATATCTGTCTTGCAAGTATTTTTCCCTGCCTGTGGCTTCTTTATTTTCCCAATAATGTCTTTCTCAGAGTGTAAGTTTTAAATTTTATTAAAGTTCAACATATCTATTTTTTCATAGATTGTGCTATTAGTATTGCATTTAAAAATTAATCACTAAATCCAAAGTCACATTGATTTTTCCTGTTTTTGTTTGCATTTTGCATGTTACAACACATGCAAATCTACAAAAATTAATTTTTGTGTAACATCTAAAGTCTAATATTTTATTAGATGTCCAGTTAATCCAGTATCATTTTTTTAAAAAATGTATTCTTTTTCTCCGAATCATCTTTGCCCCTTTGTCAAATAACAGATGACTATATCCATGCTCATTGATATCTTGGTTCTCTATTCTGTTCCATTGATCTAAGTGTATGTTTTCTCGCCAATAGCATGCTGTCTTGATTATGATAGCTAAATAGTAAAACTTGAAAGTGGACAGTGTAAGCCATATGACTTTCTTTTTCAAAAATGTATTTTATTATTTATGCTATTACAGTTGTCCCACTTTTTCCTCCTTTGCCCCCTCCAGTCAACTCACCCCCACTTCCATAGTCAATTTCCACCTTTTCCATGTGAACATGGATCATTCATATATGTTCTTTGACGAATCCCTTCAATTTATTTTAATCAGTCTCTGCCTCCCCCGTCCATCTTAAGGTGTGTGTCTGTCCCATCTTTCTGGGTCTCTGGTTTTATTTTGCTTGTTATTTTGTTCATTAGATCCCACTGATAAGTAAGAGCATATGGTATTTGTCTCTCACTGACTGGTTTATTTCACTTAGCATAATACTCTCCAGTTCCATCCATGCTGTTGCAAAAGCTAAAAATCCCTTCTTTTTTTCCTGCTGTGTAATATTTATTACATTACATAAATATACCACAGTTGGCTTTTTTTCACTCATGTACTGATGGATACTTAGGCTGTTACCAACTCTTGGCTATTGTAAATAGTGCTGTTATAAATATAGGGGAACACATATTCTTTTGAATTGGTGTTTCAAGATCCTTAGGATACAAGGCCTGTCCAGAAAGTATCCATCCATGTAATATGAAAAGTAGGTATATTTATTGAAAAAGACACAAGATATAGAAAATGTTGTATACAGGGCAATGACACCTCGGTCCCCTTCAAAGTAAGCATCTTGGTACCTCACACAGTTCTCCCAGCTGCAGCATGATGTTCCTTCTACTCTGATAGCAGAAGCCACATAATGAATTTAGCCACCACATATTTCATGCTAAGATCCTGTGTCAAAATCTCAGGCACCATAGTGCCTGAGAACTAGATCAGCTTCTAGTTCTCACACTGTCAGTCACCAATCATTGTTGATTGTAGCCCATGAATGATCTTCTGCTTTTTGCAAGTCTTCCAGAATATGGATCACTTTCAGCAGATTCTCAATCATCTTTGAAGCATTTGTGCTTCAGTTTTATTTATGCTGCATTCATTGTGTTGTCCAGGAAAGCCCTCTGAATCATCCAAACAGTTTCCGTGGAGGCATGTTCAAGATTAATGAAAAATTTGATGCAGATTCATTGCTCTATTCACTTAGTCATTTTGAATGTGATGGCCACACGGTAGACATGCTCACTCAGCAGCATCTACTACCTCCACTGACTAATACATTGAAGTCAACATTGTTCTTGTATGTATATCCAGTCCACTCTCTTGGATGTCAGTTTATATGGATGAAACAGGAGATAGTCAGGAAGGAGAAAACTCCCCAGGTGTCCCAAGGCTAAGATAAAGGACACTGATATAGGACAGACCTAAGATTGGTTGTTCCCACTGTCTGGAAAAGTGCTGAGTCATGGTGAATCATGAATGCATCTGTGCAGAAGATGCCACATGACCCTTGCTTCATTATAATAAATTAACATTGTATGACCTCCTCTCCCAGTGGCCAACCAAGGAAAATCAGGGGAGACCACATGCACAGTAGCTTTGAATTAATGTAACTACCTGTATATGCAGAATAAAACCCCACCGAAACTAGCCAGGAAATATCTGCCCTAAAATAATAGAATCCCTCCAGCCCCTGAAGTCAATCTCTGCTTGAAATTGGCCTGCTCTCTTGTTCTGTGGAGTGTACTATTGCTTAATAAATCTACTCTCTTTCTTCTATAAACTCTCTGTGTGTTTGGTTCAATTTTTTCTTTGTGATCACTATGTACCTGGTTCACCATGCCCACCTGTGACAGTTTTTGTGAGCCAGCTAGGAGAAGATGCCAGAGCAGTAAGACTTCTTTGCTGTACTGGTACCAGGGATACTCCTTTCCATTGCCTTCTATTCTGTTTTGGTGAGTCTGATGACTTCCTTTTACAGTCTCTTCTTCAGACCCACAGATAGTCTTTTGTGCTTATCTTCCCTGGCTGACTTTTGGCCTTTAGACCTGCACCTGTACCCCCTGGCCTTTTGTGTAGGAAGTGTTTCTGCTGTATTTCTACCCAGACTATCTATTTTGGGGTAGTCGCTAATAGTCCCATTGCTAAGTATAGTTGCAGGAATGAGCCACTCCCACCTTTGGCATGTATATACTATCATTGCAAGCAACAACATTGGCCAGAGCCACTTAACAGATGCTTACTGGTCCTTTGTTGCCAGAAATGGTCATGTGGAGCCACTCTTACCCAATTAGTTGAATTTGAAATTCTAAGGTGGTTCACTTGCTTCTATAGGGGTATTTTAATTTCCCCTCTCTGTCTGTCATCCTGCTATGAGATCTACTTCCAATATAAAGGAGGAGACCTTTACACACCTTGTAAGATTCCTTCTGGGGAAATTTCAGACACAGGCAAAATTTCTTAAGCCTCTGGAAAAATTAGATGGAAGGCTAGAGTGTCCTCTTTGTGATTTAGAAATAGGGTCATTTTACAGTAAAGTCATCTTGGTGCCACTCCTGTTGGTTTATGGGGCCAGAAACTATTTTGCTTGTAAGCTGCTTCCTTTGCCTCAGACCTGAAAACTTATAGAAAGATGAGGGTCTCCATAGATGGAGAATACAGGAATGGAAACATACTCAGGCTACCTGAGTAGAGGAGTGGGTCTGGGGTCACCAGGATTATAGGCAATTGCTCAAGGATGCTGGAGTGATTCCCTGCCAACAGTTCTTTGAAGCCTGGGCACACAGTACTATCATGAATTATACAAATAGTCTCCAGGGAACTTAAACCTCCAATTAAGTTCCCTCCAAATAAGCATAGAAAAAGAAACAAAACTAAACTGTTATGACCCTCTCAAGTCTTTTAGATTTCTGTTGACCAACACTCACCAGGACTTCTTTCACCAGAGATTCCTGGTAGGTTGGTGGGATCTCAAAAGATGCCCTGTGGTCCACTAGGGAAGCTCCTGAGGCAAGCAAAAAGAGACACCTCTAGATTGAAAAGGGGAATTTTTGTGTTTTTTTTCCCTTCTCTTTAGGATCACTACTCTTTAGTGATCCTTCCCTATAGGATCCCAGTCGAGATGGGAACCACACCCCAGCCCTTCCAAATCACTATCGGGTTGCATTCTTAGCAATTGGGAAAAATTTAACTCTAAAATTAAAAAAAAAAGATTATTTTTCTTTTGTTGCACTGTTTGGCCCTAATATAAATTAGGGGACAGAGAGATATGGTCTGGAAATGGGAGCAGTAATTATAATACTATACTACAGTTGGATCTATTCTGTTGGAGGGAAGACAAATGGTCCAAAATTCTTTATATACAGGCTCTGTACCAAGATTCCTCATTTTGTTCCAGCCCCATCCTGACCCCTACAGGTCCAAGTGTTGATCAATTAGAAGATACCCTCCTTAGTTCCCCTCCAGAGGACCCCAGAGTTCAGGAGTCTCTGTTCCTACCTTAGAGGGATCAAACTCTCCACCACCTTACACTGTGGACCACCCAAAACCACCAGCTGAGGAAAAATTCAGTCTAGCAGGACATAGTATGAGTGGTGCTTCATATCTCCCTACCACTCCCATACCCCTACCCTTGAGGGAGGTAGCAGGAGCTGAAGGTGCTATAAGGCTACAAGTGCCCTTCTCTATAATTGATTTACAACAATGTAAAGACAAGTTAGGGAGTTTTTTTGAGGACCCTTCCCATTTCACTAGTAATTTCCAGACTTTTTCTTTAGCCTTTAGTGTATCATGCAGGGATTTGCAAATAATTATGATCACCTGCTGTTCCCTAGATGAGAAACAGTGGATCTGGGAGGAGGCCCATAAACATGCAGACCAGTTGCATACCCAGAACCCTGGCACTAACCAGCCTGCTTCCCAAGCCATCCCAGACCAGGATCCTGACTAGAAATGCAATACTCAGGCAGTAATTCACAGTAGGGATACAATGATAGATTGCCTACTGGCAGGATGAGAAACTGCATCAAGAAACCTATAAATTATGAAAAGACTTTGGAAATCACCCACCCCAATGGAAAGAACCCAGCTCTCTTCAGAAAAAGTCTAGTAGAAGCCTTCCAAAAATACATAAACTTGGATCTGTCCTCTTTGGGAGGTTGAATCTTGATAGGGCAGCATTTTATAAGCCAGTTTATCCCTGATATTCACAGGAAGCTTCAGAAATTATAAATGAGCCCACAGACCCTCCTAGACCAACTCATGGATATGGCTTTTTCAGTCTTTAACAATAGGACTTTGAAGAAAGAATACATGGAGAGAAGGAAAGGGAGAAGCAAGCTGAGTTCCTTGTGTTTGCCTTTAGCAGTGCTATTGGCAGAAACCAGACCCAGTAGGGGAGCTCAGGGAGGTCTCAAAAGAATCGGTGGTGAAAGGATCAACCCTGTTATAAGTGCAAGCACCCTGAACACTGGACAAAAAACTGCACTCGACCACCTTCAGGACCCTGTTCTCTCTGCAAGAATATTAGTTCCAACCCCTGGCACTGGAAGGTAGACTACCCCCATTCCCAGAGTGAAAAATGGTCATCATCCAAGGCCATGGATACTCTAAAGGGCTGAGGGTGCCCAGGGAACAGGGTAGCCCCAGGGAATACTCATATTCTTATCTCTACTGTGGCGCTCCAGATAACTTTGGATGTGGCAGGTAAGAAAATCGACTATCTTGTTGATACTCAGACCGCTTAATCTGTTCTTAACTCTTACTCTGGACTTCTTTTCTAAAAATCAGCTAACATAATGGGGTCTAAGGGAATCTTGAGGCCTATTTTTATACATTCCCTATCACTTGCAAATATTAAAGTCAAATATTCAGACACTCCTTTTTTATTGCTTCTCGGTGCTCTATTCCTGTGTTAGGCTGGACCTTTTAGTCTGACTGAGAACCACCATCTTGTTCTCTGAAGAGCCACTTGAATTAAGCAAGGTCATGATAATTATCAGGAGCTGAAACCAGGAGGAAATTCCAAGTTTGGTTCTGGATACAATAAACTCACTAGATTGGGAGTCAGGGAAACAGGGATTCTGGGAAGAGCAAAGACTGCATTACCCAGGTCAGATTATCCTCATAGGAAGGAGTATCCTATGAAATAAGAGACTTTAGAAGGGTTGCAGCCAATCATAAATAAATATTACAACATGGGCTCATAGTTTCTTGTCAATCTCTTTACCTCATTCTGATCCTACCTGTGATAAAATTCACCAGAGAGTATAGGCTAGTCCAGGATCTAAGATTAGTCAATGAGGCAGTAGTCCCTTTACATCCAATACAAGCTAACTTTTATACCTTGCTCTCTCAGGTATCTGGTGATACTCAATTGTATTCAGCATTAGATTGGAAAGAAGCCTTCATCTGCATCCCTTTACATCCTAACTCTCAGCATTTGTTTGCTTTTGTAGATTGATACAAAGATGATGGTACATTAGCAATATACTTGGACTGTATTTCCACAAGGGTTCAGGGACAGTCCCCATGTCTTTTCTATAGTATTAGAAAAGGATCTTAGAAAGCTACAGTTATAAGGAGAAATCATTTTACAATATGTAGATGATATACTACTAATCTTCCACCCCTCCAAAGACGCTTCTGGTCAAAATGTCATCCAGACTCTAAATTTCCTAGCTGAAAGAGGATGTCAGGTATCAAAGAAGAAGGCTCAGATTACCAAACAAAAAGTAAATTATTTATGGTATATTTTGACTCTTGGGTCCATACAATTATCACAGGAGAGAAAGCCATTACTGAATTAACTTGATCTGATACTAAACAGTGACTTTGCTTCTTTTTAGGAATGGCAGGATTCTGTGAGATCTGGATCCCCAACCTTGGGCTAATTGCCAAACCTTTGTATGAAGCTACTAAGGGGACAGACAATGAACATATTATGTGGGAAAAGGGATGTGATCAATCTTTCTATAAAATAAAGCAGGCCCTAGTTGATACTCTGGCCTTAAGCATCTCTAACTTAAACATAGCAGAGAAGTAAGCAATAGTTTTAGGGGTCTTAGTCCAATGACTAGGGAGTGAACCTCAACCAGTTGCATACTTCTCCAAAAAACTGGACACTGTAGAAAACAGGTGACATGTGTGTCTATGAGCAGTTGTAGCCACAGCCATGCTAACTGAGGAAGCTGCTAAACTTACTCTCAAAAAGAAGTTAGGCTTATTAACTACACTTTAGGTACAAGGTGTATTAGAAATAGAGGGGCACCTCTGGCTAACAGGGAATAGACCGAGCAAGTATCAGACCCTTCTGGACAATCCTGAAGTAACTGTAAAGGCCTGTGATACATTAAATCCACACTTATTAATGCCTACAGAATCATCCCCAGATTTGACTCATTTCTGCTCAGACAATTTTAGTCTTACTCACTCCAGGAGGACTGACTTACTAGACCAACCTTAGAAAACCCTAACAATGAATGGTTCACTGATGGCAGCAGCTTTGTATAGAATGGGCAGTGAAAAGGAGAATATGCAGTAGTTAGTTTATATAGGACCGTCAAGGTATGACCCCTTCCACCTTCAACTTTGGCCCAAAAGGCTAAAATTATAACTCTTACTTGAGCTCTCATCCTAAGACAAGGAAAAGGGATTAATATTTATACATACTCTAAATATGCCTTTCTCGTTCTGCATGGCCTGCTGCCATATGGAAATAAAGAGGGCTCCTAGATGCTAAGAATTCCCCTGTTAAACATGGACCAGAAATCTTAAATCTGTAGGAAGCAATTAGGCCCCCTGAGTAAGAGACAGTCATGCATTGCAAAGGCCATCAAAAGGATATGTCCTCTATCTCTCAGGGAAGTAGGTGAGCAGACTGAGAAACAAAGAAAGCAGCACTAGGGGCTGCAAAACAAATGGCCTCATTCCCCTCTGTAAATGGCTCAGATATCAAGCCCAACTATATATCTGAGGAAATATCTTGGGCTTTGGAGAAAGGAGGTATCCATGAAGGACCATGGATATATATTGGCCAGAGGCTCTTCCTTCCCCTGGTGTCCTAGTGGAAATTCTTATAGGTTTTGCATGACTCCTTCCACATTGGAAGGGATACTACAATGTCAGTGGTTAATAAATTTTTCATAGGCAGGGGAACAGCTACTACCATAAAGAATATTTGTCAGGCTGCACTCTTTGTACCTACAACAACCCTGGGCAAAAATCATCCCTACCCCCACTGATAGAACCTATTCAGCCAAAAAGTGCATATCCTAGAGAGAACTGGCAGATTGTTTTTACCAAAATATCTCATTGCAGAGGATATAAATACTAGTCCTGATAGATACCTTTATTGGATAGATTGAGGCTTTTCTAATAAGGATGAAGGACACAGAAGTGGCAAAAGCTTTCCTAAAGAAAATAATACCCCAATTTGGTCTTCCACAATCCCTATAAAGTAATAATGGGCCATCCTTCACTTCTAGGATAACTCAAGCAGCCACTGAAGCTCTAGGTGTAAAATATGTCCCCTCTGCTTGGAGAGCACAGTTCTCTGGAAAAGCAGAATGGGCAAATCAAACTTTAAAAAGAACATTAGCAAAACTTTGTCAGGAGATTTCTGAAAACTGAGCTAAGTTGCTACCTATAGCCCTCATGAGAGTTAGGAGCTCTTCTAAGGCCAATACTAAGATCAGCCTATTTGAAATACTGTGTGGCCAACCCTTTTTAATTCTAGATCTCATATTTGACATAGAGACCCATCAAGCAATTAAGAATATTGTGGGGGCAATTTTGCCAGCAAGTCCCCCCATCTGCCAAGGATGAGAGTAACACTATCAAGACATGATCTGCCTGGGGAGGAGAGGTGGCCAGTCTCTCAGAGGAGAAAGGCCAAGAACTCCTTCTTCAATGGCTTATATTGGGTTGTAACACACAGGAATACAGGTAAAGCTCATCAATCAATGTCAGGCAGCAAGGATCAAACAATAGATAGTAATAGATCTGAGGGCTTAGTCTGAGTCAGTGTCTGTCAGGTAAGGGGGTGGCAAAAACTTTGGGAGACTTATTTCCTGCTCAGACCCTTATCATACAAATGAAAGCACTCTTAGCAAAGCAGGCTTCACAGGACTTTGTGAACTCTCTTATGCCCAAACACCCCAGATCCCGCTCTAGCCAGCAAGTGGCTGCACCACCTTCACCATCATAGGCTTTTAGGTATAAGTGGATTAGAGCCAGGAAGCACTTCTCCAAGATGAAATTGGGGACTTGGGCTATGTCAGAATAGCCAGGGGACAGGGGTCCATCACTCCCTCTTTGTTGCAGGCCCCCAAGTCCCTCCTTGGTGGCCTCCCAAGTGATCATTTCTGGCTTAGGTTGCCCCCCTCTCTGAGGGATCATACCTATCTCTGACTAACTGACCAAGCCTTGGGGACAGAGGATGAAGCAGAAGCAGCATTTGCTACTAGAGACAAGCTTTGTCTCCTTAGTGGCTAACCTTCCAGAGGTCACTCACTCAGCCTTAGCCATGGAGGGCAGTTGCAACTCCTGAAACCAGGCAGAGCAGTTCTCAAAAGAATATAATAAACTTAGGGCAAGTTCAGAGAGCTTTACAGGAATGTGAAAATAAAGTTTTACCAGCCCTGAAAAAGGGAATTTTCGAACTACCATATCTCTGGGGGACTGGGTACTTCTTAAAACTTGGTAGGAGGGATCACCAGCAGACCAACTCAACCCCAATGGAATGGACCCTACCAGGTAGTCCTGAGTACCCCTATGGCTGTAAAACCTTTAGGGGTTGATAGCTGGGTTCATATTTCCAGAGTAAAGCCAGCTCCCACTGATCCAAATCTGATTCAGGACTAGCTGGAGACCTGAAACCCAGACTATACCTGTGAGTCACTGGAGGACCTCAGATTCCTGTTCAAAAGGAGAAAGCCCTAAAAGATAAGTAGTGACTGATGACAATATACTAACAAAACAATTGTTCTGGATAGTTACATTTCTTGTAGTCTTTCTATTAGTACTGGCCCTCTATATGAAGGCTTGTTTACTTCCTTCTGGGTGGAATCATATCTATGATTGTCCAAAATGAAAATGTCTTTGTTGTTTCTATTAACCATTCTCTACTTACCTATATCCTGTACGGGGGAATGAGATGAAAACTTTTTAGAAAATGCTTTTTGAAACTTAGCAGCAGGAGAAAATCTGGCCCAATGTTGGATATGTCATCCTCACTTAGAAAACTCCTTCCAGATAAAATACTCATATAAAAGCCTACCCAATAGCTAATGAATCCTTAATCAATGCTTCAAATTCATCTGCTAATTATATGCGTTCTTCTTTTTCCTTAAGAGTTGAATGGGAACAGAACCTTCCTTTGAACTTCTGTATGACCCCACTATAATTAAAGTCATTTAAGTACCCCAGTGTCTCTCTTAAATGTGACAGTACTACAGGATGCACCTCATGTTATAATAATAATCACACTGGGGCCATTAACCCATTTGAAGCCCTGGCCTCTCTTTCATGTTTCAGCTTTTTAGACAATCTTTCTGAGGGAGAAATTTTCAAACCTTTGAATTAGTCACATATAGTATGGTACCCAAATTATGATTCTAACTGCATTCCTAATAGTACCGATTGCTGCTTTGACAAAACTCATAATGAAGATACTAATGATACTTAGAAATGTGTTAGTTGGAAATTGAACAAACTCCTTCAAGGGGTATTAGCAAAATTTCTACCACCTACTGTAGGAGGGGAAGACCAGGGAAATAATTTAGGCCCCCTGAGGGATTGTCTTTCACCCTTGCCACATGTATTCCTTAACAAATATAATTTTACTAATGCCATCGTCATTGAAGCAGCCTTGGGCCTTGTCTGGCTTTGTGGGACTCCCAATAATTGGCTAACAGATCATTCTGAACTTCAAGAAGCTATTGCTTATACACATTTCAGAAACTCTAAACATGAGGGTGGCTGGATTTTTGGGACCTTAGGAACCTTGGAGACCTTACCGTTATAAACATAACCCAGGGTCCTGGCAGTCCTCTCAGCAGGAAAAACAAATAAACAAAAAAATGAGCTTTTGGTCTAGTAGTAGCTGGAGTTGCTGCCACTCTAGTTGCCGCAGCACACTGGGGAGGCTTTGTCTACCATGAGGCTACCCTAGGGAAACTCACTAAGATTACAGAATAAGTCTCTCAAAATATTGCTGACACTCTAGCAGGACTATCAAGATCAGTAGACTCATAAGTAAATGTAGTCATGAGTAACTGCCTCACCCTTGACTATCTTCTAGCAGAACAAGGTAGAGTATGCAGTTATCAATGTAACCTGCTTCAGCTATATAAATAACTCTGGAATTTTTTGAAATTAACATAAGGAAAATTTATGAACAGGTAGAATGCCTACTTAAATACAATCAATAGAGCCAAGGAATTAGGGATACCCTGACCTCCTGGCCTAATATGGCTATTACCCTTTCTAGGTCCCTTAAAAACATTGCTGCTCTTACTGCTTTTAGGACCTTGTTTGGTTTAACTTACTTGTTAAATTTGTATCTTCTAGGCTTAAGCAGTTCCACGTCAAGTTGGTGATGCTCCAGGGTTTCCAATCAATCCCTGAGAGTGATGTTGAAGCTGACTAACATACAATGTCCATGATAACCTCAGAAGTTCCTCTTTAACTTCTAGATAGAATAGAACAAGGGTTCTGTGGTTCTTAATTGGCAGAGACTACTGCCACATCTAAGCTGGAAGAAGTTATAGATGAATGATCTTCACCCTTTGACAACCCCAAAAATGTTTTTGAGAACCATGTCTCTCAGGGAGAAAGTTGAGGCAAAATATAGTCAGGAAGGAGGAAATTCTGGAGGTTCCCCAGAGCTAAGATAAAGGACATTGTTACAGGACAGAGACCCTGTTGTTAGACTGGTTGTTCCAGCTTTCTGGAAAAGTGCTGAATCATGATGAATATGAATGCATCTGTGCAGAAGATGTTACATGACCCCCGCTTCATTTTAATATTATTATAATAAATTAGCATAGTGTGACCCCCTTCCACAGTGGCCAATTGAGGAAAATCATGGGAGACCACATGTGCAGTAGCTTTAAAGTAATACTACCTGTACATATGCAATAAAACCCCACCAAAACTAGCCAGGAAATATTTGCCCTTTACTAATAGTATCCTTCTGGCCCCTGAGGTCAATCTCTGCTTGGAGTTGGCCTGCTCTCATGTTCTATGGAGTATACTATTGCTTAATAAATCTACTCTCTCTCTTTCTGCTATAAACTCTCTGTGTGTTTGGTTCAATTCTCTGTTTGTGATCACCAAGAACCTGGTTAACTGTGTGTCACACAAATCTTTCTCTTTGTATTAATGATGGCTGGACTTTTTCTGGACAGACTTTGTATATTCCCAGCAGGAGAATCACTGGGTCAAAATTCAGATTCATTTTTAGTTTTAAGGAAATTCCATACTGTTTACCACAGTGGCTGCACCAGTCTTCATTCCCACCAAGGGTGCTCTAGAATTCACTTTTCTCCACATCCTTGCCAGCACTTGTTGGTTGATTTATTAATAATAGCCATTTTTGGTAGGTATGAGGTGATATCTTATTGTGGTTTTGATTTGCATCTCTTTGAAAGCTGGTGACATGGAACTTCTTTCATATATCTATAGACCATTTTTTCCTTTTCCTCTTCTCCTCTTTACTTCTCTTCTTTCTTTTCAGTGTTATAATACATATTCTAGATCTTTTCCCACTTAGAATCAGTTTTTTGATATCCACAAAATAACTTGCTGGGATTCTTAAGAGAAATGCATTGAATCTATACATCAAGTTGGAAAGAACTGATATCTTAAAAATATTGAACCTTGCCCTGACTGGCCTAGCTCAGTGGACTGAGCGCAGGCCTGAGAACCAAAAGGCTGCCAGTTCGATTCCCAGTCTAGGGCACATGCTTGGGTTGCAGCCCAGGTCCCCAGTAAGGGGGCATATGAGAGGCAACCACACATTGATGTTTCTCTCCCTCTCTCTTTCTCTTCCCCTCTCTCTAAAATTAAATAAATAAAATGTTAAAAGAATAAAAAAATATTGAACCTTGTAATTCATTAACATAGAATATTGCTCTACTTACATCCTCTTTGATATTTTTAGTTAATATTTTATAGTTTTGACAAACAAATCAAACATATTTTCTTAGATTTAGGTCTAGTTATTATATGCTCTTATAAATGGTGAAGTTTAATTTTAAGTTTCAAATATTCATCTTTCATAAATAAGAAAGTGAGAGACCTTTTATTAACTTTGTGTCTTATAATCTTGCTATTTGTGTGTCCGTCTGGATGAGGTGGCAATTTTATCCTGCAACCTCATTTATCTGATGTGTCAAAGAAAACTCACTGATTTTTCAGTTTGTGAAGCTTTTTTAAAATGATTTTTAAAAGATTTTATTTATTTATCTTTAGAAGGGAAGGGAAGGAGAGAGAAAGAGAAATATCAATGTATGGTTGCCTTTCTTGCATCCCCTGCTGGGAACTGGCCTGCAGCCCAGGCATGTGTCCTGACTGGGCATCAAACCATGATCGCCTGGTTCACAGGCCCATGCTTAATCCACTGAGCTGCACCAGCCAGGTAGTTTCAGGAGCTTTTTCTTGTTAGGACAAGAATGAGGAAGCCCAAGCTTTTATATGTAAGAGTACAACCCAAAAGTTCTCTTATCATCTTGATTATTCAAGTTCGTTATTCTTTTCTTTCCCTAGTCACATTCATTTATCTTTGAGAGTTGAATTTTTAATTTCTGTGGAATATAAAATTCAGAGAGGAAGATAATTAGCAAATGTAAACAATAATTATCATAATTCTAAAAATAGTTGTAAATGTACCCGACAAAAATATGTTAATAATTTAGAGGTAACTTTTCATGTAAACAATTATGGACATTCCTCTTTCACTTTTTTTTTCTGTGAAGCCCTGTATGAAGTTCTTTGAACACCAGTAAAACACTTCCTGTCAACCTCTATGTTATTTCTGCTTTTAGAATGGAAAAACAGCAGGGAATAAATGGAAGATTTTTTGAGAAAATAGAAGTCAGTTGTTAGCCACATTTGACTGAGGATACTCAGGCATGTACATACACATACTAAAGTATTTAGAATGTTAGTTGAGATCACATCAGGAGGACAAAAAACAGCACTGAGAGAATGAGATAGTGGCAGGCCTCCATTCTTCCTGCCACTGGTATTTTTCTTCCATTTGGCCTGAAATGTCAAGTTCTGTTGAAAAGAAAAGCCCATTTGCATGCAAGTAGCATTATAAAACACATGTATTGCTATTCTCTCCTTAGTCACACATGCTATGGGACAGTAAGAATGACTGTCTTTAACATGAGAACACATGGCCAGTTATTTAAAGCCTGTAAACCATGCACCATTCTCCTCTTGAAGTTTCATTAACATTCTGAGTATTTTGCTGCCTTTGCATCCATTTTAGCATTTGGGAGAGAAGGAACATCAACATATGTGCATGTGGGGCAAGAATGAGTGTGTGTGGGGGTCTATTAAATTTAAGCAATATAATTTGGTGATTTAATAACTATAATGAAATTTTCCCTACCCTTCATAATTTTAATGAGTACATGACTTATCCTATGTATTCATAGTTACTTCATTCAATCCTAATTATTTTGATTTTATAACTACAAAAAATCATATTGACAAACAC
The DNA here is from genome assembly GCF_021234435.1 of Artibeus jamaicensis. NCBI lineage: Eukaryota > Metazoa > Chordata > Mammalia > Chiroptera > Phyllostomidae > Artibeus > Artibeus jamaicensis. Next base: position 4,007,518 of record NW_026521887.1, read on the forward strand.
AAAGAACATAAAATCTGCTCATTTTATAGCAATAATATAGCTAACTAGATATACTACAATTTAATTACTTATCCTAAAGTGATCAAACTATTCCAGTTACAAATCCTATGAGGAAAAAAAGGTTTTTTTCTTTGTACACTATATAAATAAAACATACCCTATGACATTGCCATGATTTATTTCATGAATATTGCATAGATTCCACTGCATAGGAGAATTTCTCTGCCTCCTCCCCTTATAATTATAAAAAGTTATGTTATGTTGGGGTCCTTAGCTCTGAAGAAGTGATAGGGAACATCTGCAAAATAGCAAATGCTTCCTATTACCCAGGAGCAATGATTACAAAGTTACTTTTATATCGGATTATTTGTGTTTTCAGCAAAATAGGCTGGTTTATGTTTTTTCATCACCAAGCCCTTATAATATGAAATGTTAAAGGGACTTATCTGAGAAAAAGAAGATAAAAGATATGAACAGTGAAAGGACAGCAAACTCACAGTTATTAACAACCACACCTAAAACAAAAGCAAACTTAAAGGACACTAGATCAGGAATGGAACCATAGAAGTGGAGATCACATGGAGGATTAGCAACAGGGGAGTGGGAGGAGGAGAAGGGGGGAGAAGGTACAGAGAATAAGTAGCATAGATGGTAGGTAGAAAATAGATAGGGGGGAGGGCAAGAATAGTATGGGAAATATATAATCTAAAGAACTTGTGACACATGGACATAAACTAAAGGGGGGGAATGGTGGGGGTGGGGGGTACAGGGTGGAGGGGAAGGAAGGGGGAATAGAACAACTGTAATGGCATAATCAATAAAATATATTTAAAAAACTGAAAGAAGAAGGCAACTGTGGTGTCATAAACAGAACTCTGGATCTGTGATCAGAGGAGCTGCATTTAAATCCAGCCTTTGCTATATGACACTGTATTATCTATTGGTGCATGGCAATGTATGCTAAAACTTAGTGTCTTAAAACAACAACAAATTTGTGCCATCTTTTATACATTCCAGGGTTCATGAATTTGGACATGGCTTTGCTAGGTGCTACAGGCTTAAAGTATTTCATGAGGTTACAGTCCAGCTGTTAGCCAGGGCTACTGTCATTCGAAGGTTTACGTGAGTTAGAGTATCAGCTCTCTTAATATCTCATTCATTCACAAGGTTGCTGGTAGGAGGAATCCATTCTTCACTGGGCACTTGACTGTCATCACACCTGACAGCTGGCATTCCCCCAGAATGAATGATCCAAGAAACTAAAGAACAAGAAAGAAGTCAAAATGCCTTTTATGACCTAGTTTTAGAAGTCATATAATCATTTCTCCATAATTAATTCACTAGAAGCAAGTGACTAAGGTGAACTCACACTGCATGGCAGAAGAATTAAGCCCCATTATTTGAAGTAAGGAGTGACAAAGAATTTGTGGGCATATTTTAAAACCACCATAGGGGCTGTCTGATCTTGGATAATGTAACTTCCCTGAATATCAGTTTCTTTCCAAAATGTAAATAACAATATCTACCTTGAAAAAATTTTGAAGCTATTATATAAGATGACACATATGGTGTATTTTGTAAAATGTCAACTACAACATAAATGTAAAATAAGATCAGATATTAGTATCAGTTCATGGTCAGTGCTGTTTTGTCCTTGATATAATATATGTTGAAGGCATTCATTTAGTGACCTTCAAGTTGGGCCGACATTGGTACTTGCTAAGCTCTTCCAGAGAAAGAAATATGCAAATCTTGACAGTTAAACTGCACACTACTAACACTGTTATAATCATAGAGAACAATCATTTTATAATTAAAATTTTTAATTTCCAAAGAATGAAGGATGGTTAAAAATCAGAATTATTCACCTTACTTTTTAAGTGGCTTGATCAAATATGTGTTGTTGATTGGCCCACATAACAAGAAGTTGGAGACAGGTTGGCAGTACAGGATGAAAAAGCACCTATAGGTCTGCAAGATGTCAGGGCCTAAGACCCTGTCTTTTCTGCACAGTCATCCTTGTCTTGCCCTTGTTACTTTATCTCTTGTCACTTGAAGCAGTAAGCCTGCATTCCAGGCAGATGAAAGGAAAGCAAAAGACAAAAAGTGTGTACTAAATATGCCTTGATTTTTAAAAAGCTTTTTACCTTGAAATAAATTTAGATTTAAGGAAAAGTAGTAAAAAGAGTAGAGATTTCCCTATATTTTCCCAGATTCATGTGATGCTAACATCATCTATAACAATAGTATAGTATTTATTAAAATCAGGAAATTAGCATTTGCTATAAATTAATTGCTATTAAAAACTATAACTAATTACTATAACTAAAAACTATTACTTGTAGCTCGCAGTACTTTTATTTATTAATAATATGGGGCATTGATGGTAATATAACTCATATATGATCATATAAAATATATAATGTAAAATTTAGTAATATAAGATATTTATAGTAATATTGTTACTAGTTTTGTTTATAATAATATTACCTAATAACTTATAAACCTTATTAAAAATCTTCTAATTTTACCACCAGTGTCCTTTTATTGTCTTCAGTTTCCACAATGCATTTATTTCTCATATCTACACTATAATCTTCACCCTATGACAATATCTCACTCTTTTCTTGTCTTTTGTGACCTGAAAGATTTTTAAGATTTGTGGTCAGTTATTTTGTAGAACACACCCAACTTGGGTTTGCCCATTTTCATGTGATTAGATTGAATTTATGAATTAAAAAAAATACTACAGAGATGACTTGTCATATGGTATTAGGAGGTATATGAAAAGTAAACCTGGATTATTTTGTTTTAATGATGTCTGCCCAGTTTATATTTCATGTACATGCTGATACCATATGATATAAAAAGCAAAACTGTTTTAAGTTTTGTAATTTATAACTCTTTTCTAGGGAAATATTTTGAGGATCTGCAAATATTCTGTTTTTCCTCATACAATTACCCACTAATTTAGCATAAATGCTTTTTTGCCCGCAGCAACTATTTCTGTACAGTTGGATTAATTTAATGATCCCCATAGGTACATACAAATGAGTGAATAAGAAACTACAGAAATCAAATTTATAGCTTAATATTGAAGGCGACTATGTAGTTTGCAAATAAAAATGTTCTATCGATTTAATCAGGAAAACAAAAGAAATTGAGTAGTTTGAATTTGTTGTCATAAAAAAAAAAAACAGTGTTATTAGACTGCCAGCCAAGATGGAGGTACAGGTAGATACACTATGTCTCCTCACAAAGCTAAAAGAACAACACCAACAAATTTATTTTTTTTAAATTTTTTATTGATTATGCTCTTACAGTTGTTCTATTCCCCCCCTGCATTCCCCTCCACCCTACCCCCCCATCCCCACCATTACCCCCCTTTAGTTTATGACCATGTGTCTCAAGTTCTTTAGATTCTATATTTCCCATGCTATTCTTGCCCCCCCATCTATTTTCTATCTACTGTCTGTGCTACTTATTTTCTGTACCTTCTCCCCCCTTCTCCTCCTCCCACTCCCCTGTTGCTAACCCTCCTTGAGATCTTCATTTCTATGTTTCCACTCCTGATCTAGCTGTCCTTTTAGTTTGCTTTCGTTTTAGGTGTGGTTGTTAATAACTGTGAGTTCGTTGTCCTTTCACTGTTCATGTTTCTTTAACTTCTTTTCTTAGATAAGTCCCTTTAACATTTCATATAATAAGGGCTTGGCGATGATGAACTCCTTGAATTTGATCTTATCTGAGAAGCACTTTATCTGTCCCTCCATTCTAAATGAAAGTTTTGCTGGATAGAGCAATCTTGGTTGTAGGTCTTTGGATTTCATGACTTGGAATACCTCTTTCCAGCCCCTTCTTGCCTGTAAGGTCTCTTTCGAGAAATCCGCTGACAGTCTAATGGGGACTCCTCTGTAGGTGACTGTCCCCTTAGCTCTTGCTGCTTCTAGGATTGTCTCCTTCATTTTAATTTTGGCTAATGTAATGATGATGTGCCTTGGTGTGTTCCTTCTTGGGTCCAACTTCTTTGGGACTCTCTGAGCTTCCTGGATTTCGTGGAAGTCTATTTCCTTTGCCAGATTGGGGAAATTCTCCTTTATTATTTGTTCAAATAAGTTTTCCACTGGTGGCTGTTCCTTTCCCCCTTCTGGTACCCCTATAATTTGGATGTTGTAGCATTTAAAGATGTCCTGGAGGTTCCTAAGACTCTCCTCATTTCTTTGAATTCTTGCTTCTTGACTCTTTTCTGTTTGGCCATTATTTGCTTTCTTCTGGTCCACTCCATTGATTTGAGTCCCAGTTTCCTTTTCATTGCTATTGGTTTCCTGTGCAATTCCATTCATTTCAATTAGTTTCGCCTTCATATATTTGTCTAATTTGTGGCTATAATCAACCAGTTCTGTGAGGATCCTGATCACCAGTGTTTTAAACTGTGCGTCTGAGAGTTTTGCTATTTCTTCATCACTTAGATTTATAGGCTCTGGGGCTTTGAGATCTTCTTGAGCCATTTTTGGTTTGTTCACACCCTTTAAGTGTGAGGAAGGGAGCCTTGGACTCCCAGGTCGCTGGGTTGTGACACTGTATGTGGGGGCGTGGTCAGAGCGGGGAAATGGCGGCACCCTCTGCTGTTTTGCACTGCTGGGTGAGGAGCAGAGCCTTAGGTGGTTCACCAGGGCTGGGCCACTCAGAGTCGCTGGGTTATATGACGTGGTCAGACTGAAGAATTTGTTGTTAACAGACTTCCGAAAAGTTCAATTTTCTGTGTTCTGGCTGTGTTTTCTGTTGCTAATATTAAGTTGTCTCTAAACTTGGTTGTGTGAGAAGGCACGGATATCCACCTATGCCTCCATCTTGGCAGAAGTCCTAACACCAACAAATTTAAAAACAAAAACAACCAGAACTGCCAGAAAAATTGAACTGTATGGAAGTCCAAAAACCAAGGAGTTAAAGAAGAAACATTCATTCAGACCTGTAGGAGGGGTGGAAATGGGCAGCCAGGGAGGATAATATACTGTGCAAGGCAGCAGCTGGAGGACTGTTGCAGGCAGGGCAGTGGCTTGCAAACTGGGTGAGGTGGTGGCTGGCAGAGTAGGTGGTCCCATGTTGCATGCAGATAAACTGTGAGGAACACCTGGGGAGCAAGACAGATTGTGCAACCCAAGGTTCCAGCTCAACAAAATAAGACTTTAAAACCTCTGATTGAAAAATCCCGTGGGGGGTTGAGACAGCAGGAGAAACTCCCAGCCTCACAAGAGAGTTCCTTAAAGAGACCCACAGGGTCCTAGAATATACACAAAATCACCCACCTGGTAATCAGCACCAGGAGGGCCCAATTTACATGTGGGTAGCAGAGGAAGTGACTAAAAGCCATCTGAGAGCGCAGCAAGAGGCATTGTTGCCTCTTGGACCCCTAACCCCACATACATGCCACAACCCAGTGATGTGGATTGCGTGAGTTGTCCCATCTGGAAAATACTTAGGGCTCCATCCCTTACTATATAACAGGCGAGCCAAGAAAAAAAATGGCCCAAATGAAAGAACAGATCAAAGCTCTAGAAAAAATACAACTAAGTGATGAAGAGATAGCCAACCTCTCAGATGCACAGTTCAAAACACTGGAAATCAGATGCTCACAGAAATGATTGAGTATGGTTGCAGAATAGAAGAAAGAGTGAAGGCTATGAAAAATGAATTAAGGGAACATGCAACCAACAGCAACTGGAAGGAAACTGAGACTCAAATCAACAATTTTTAGCAGAAGGAAGAAATAGACATTTAACCAGAACAGAATGAGGAAACAAGAATTCAAAAAAATTAGGAAAGGCTTAGGAACATCTGGGACAACTTTAAACATTACAATATCTGAATTATTGGGGCACCAGAAGGAGAAGAGGAAAAATAAGAAATTGAAAATTTATTTGGAAACATAATGAAGGAGAAATTCCTTAATCTGGCAAAGGAAATAGTCTTCCAGGAAGTCCAAGAATCTCAGAGAGTCCCAAAGAAGTCGGACCCAAGGAAACACACATTAAGCCACATCATAATTACATTACCCAAGATTAAAAAGGAGAGAACCTTAAAAGCAGCAAGAGAAAAGGAGACAGTTACCTACAAAGGAGTTCCCATAACTCTATCAGCTGATTTCTCAAAAGAAACCTTGCAGGTAAGAAGGGCCTGGGAAGAAGTATTCCAAGTCATGGAAGGTAAGAACCTACATCCAAGATTACCCTATCTGGCAAAGTTATCATTTAGAACGGAAGAACAGATAAAGTGCTTCCCAGATAAGGTCAAGTGAAAGGAGTTCTTTTTAATTAAATCATCCCAGCCTCCCCTGCCCCTTGCTCCCCAAGCCCTTATTATATGAAATGTTAAAAGGACTTATCTAAGAAAAAGAAGATCAAAACTATGAGCAGTAAAATGACAACAAACTCACAACTATCAACTACTGAACCTGAAAGAACAAAAACAAACTAAGCAGACAACTAGAACAGGAACTGAATCAACAGAAATGGAGATCACAGGGAGGGTTATCAGTAGGGAGTGGGATGAGGGATTATGGGGAGAAAAGTACAGGGAATAAGAAGTATAAATAGTAGGTACAAAATAGACAGGGGGAGGTTAAGAATAGTAGAGAAAATGTACAAGTTAAAGAACTTATATGTATGACCCATGGGCATGAACAAAGGTGGGGAATATGGGTAAGGGGGGGTGAAGGGCAGAGGGGAATGAAGGGGGGAAATGGGACAATTGTAATAGCAAAATTAATAAAATATACTTTAAAAACAGTATAATGGAACCTTTTCTAAACATGAAAATACCCAAATACATGTACAACAGGTAAAATAGATATACTATATTTCTTGGAACAGAAGAGGCACCTAGGATTTAGAGAAAAATAGAAAAAAATTGAAGCAAAAAATGCGGTAAAATATTTAATAACATAAATAACATAATATTTCACCAATGTAAATATAAACAGAACCCAACAGCAGCATTAACAACCATTATTCCTCCAAAATTTTGGGGGGGGGGTTGTGTTTCATAGAATAAAAAATACAGTACTTGCAAAATCCAAAGAAGATAACCAAACAACATGGCTAAATTCTCTTCTCAGTTCCAGTAGATCTACTATAGAAATGGCAGACTTGCTATAGGCATGTACTTTCTGAACTTGGAAGAGATGGGAAGAGGAGGAATGAGTAACCATAGTGGTTATGTAATGATGAGTCACTTTTGCTTCTTATTTTCATGAGGAGAGAAGGCTACGATTCTTCCTTATTTCTTTTAAATCACCATCACATTTTTTAAAAAATCAGATGATTAGAACTTTCCTTGTTTATTGACAAAGGAGTTTAAATAGAGAAAAGAGCTTTGCAAATTGAGACTGTGTGTCAGCTGTCAGTCAGAGGCATTAATCCACCCTAGAATCCCAAATCAGAGTTTCTGGATTGGCTGCCTGTGTAAGAAGTTTGTCAGCATTTGAGAATCAACCAAACAGCTTCAACAAAGAATGTTAAAATAAACAGATCTGGAGCTTAAAGGGTTGTGTGTAGTAGAGGGCTAGAAGTGTTAATTCTACGTGGATTAACACCATAGTTATTTTCTAAAATGGAAAAAGAGGCGACACAAGTGTGTGAGCCCACAAACCTTGCTCATGTAAACTTTTGATAAGACACTTACCTTGTTCTTTGAACCGGTGAAGGGATCTCTCATCAGTGAGTTGAGTGAGACTAAATGAAAAGCTTCTCAGTCCACCATAGACTCCAATTTTGCCCTTCGACCTCAGCAAAGAGGAGCATATGCTGGACGACATGTTGCAGAGGCTCCACTCTGCCTCTTTTTATGGGCCATCATCTCACCCTGTGCCACAGACTGAGGAAAGAGCCTGAATATCCTGTGCGCCAAGGGAATGGGCCCACAGTTAGTCTGTACTGACTTTTACCCAGTGCTCCTGCAAATTCCCTGCTCTCAATATGGGCTTCATTGGTGGAGCAAGATGGTCTCTTACTTTGGATTTCTCTTCCTGAAGTCAGACCAAACTGTCACCAGTATGTGTGGAGAGGTTAAAGATGTAATTTTATCATTCTCCTGAGTTGCTTATACATGATCACAGGATCGCACAAGGTGTGGGAGGGGCTATGGGAAAAAGAGCAGAGAATGTCTTGTGTGTGTGGGGGGGTAGTATAGGGTAGAAGGCTGTTGTGTCTACATTACCATATTCCATGAATGAGACAGAAAAAATCTACCAAACCTGAACTTGAAAATACAGAAAGTTCCATTTATGAAAATAAAAATATGATATGATTTAACAGATTATTTCCTTCCTTTTAATAATGTACTTTTTGTATGATAAAATATACATAAAATGTAAATGTATATAAAATATACATAAAACTTACCAGTTTGTTTTTAAGTGTGCAGTTCAATGACATTCCATACTTTCACAATGTTTCGTAACTATAACCACCATTTCAGGAACTTTTTTATCATCTCAAATTAAATACTCTCCCCAATCTTCCAGTCCTAGTAATTTCCTGGTAATTTCTGTTTTTCTTAAGCCCTTAGGAATTTTCCATTCTAAGTACCTCATGTAAGTGAAATCATACAATACAGTAAGTGAAAGAAACAGCAGGAAAAGAATTTATTTTTCTTTTCCTGCTGTTTCTTTCACTCACTGTTTTTAATATTCATTCAGGTTATAGTGTGTATTAGAACTTCATTCCTTTTTTGGCTGAGTAAATATTCTATGTGTACACCACATTTTGTTTATCCATTTATTCATGGAGAGACACAGGCTATTTCTACCTTTTAGCTATTGTGAACAATGCTGCTATCAATACTATGAATATCAGTATAAAAGTATCTGAATCCCTATTATTAATTCTTTGGGGTATTGTGGAGAGTAAGGCCAATAAAATGTCATTGGTCCAGTCAAGATAACATAAAGCATATAAAGCAAAATGGAGCCACTCATGTCAACCAGAATGTCTGCCAGTCAGCCATGACAATTTGGTTAAAGAGCAAAACTACCTAAGTCACACTAAACACATCTAAGAAGGAGACACACCCAAAATATCTACACATATGATCAGAGCAACCATGTCTGCATAGCAGGACCACCAATACATAAGCTCCTGTGTAAATTCCACACTTGGTGTCAGAGGTTCCAAGACATTTACTAAAAAGACCCAGAAGGTGGAATACACCACTTTCAAGGTATAACTGAGGCAGGTTCCAGACTACTGCTGAGACAACTTAACTCCACACACCAGAGTGCTACTCCATGCCATGCTGATCTCCCTTGCCACTGGCTGCTGGGGGCTCTGTCCTGCTGGACTGAGGACTTTGTCTGTCCTGCTGCCCACCTGGCTCTGGAGATCCTTCCCTGCAAGACACTGACAACTAGCTTACTCACCATGCTGTCTCTTGGATCTGCAGACTGAGACTCTGGGGCTCAGGTCTGTAATCCTCCATTGATTGCCATGTGTGTGTGTGTGTGTGTGTGTGTGTGTGTGTGTGTGTGTGTGTGTTATATTTTTCTTAGATTGTTAGAGTGTGGGTAGGATACTAATGTATGTTGATGTTCTACTTTGAGTGAACCTGCATTCAATAAGAGTTGGGTGAATAGTGTAGTTGAATAGCATCATTACTGTGTGTGACTCTTGTCTGTTCCTTGCTTCCAGGCTGCTCAGCAGGCAGCTAGCTGAGCAGTTGCCCAGCTGACTTATAGGAAAGACAATATGAAGAATATACACTTGTGACAGATATATACTTAGGAGTGGCATTTCTGGGTATATGGTAATTGTATGTTGAACATTTTGAGAAACTGTCAAACTATTGTTTGCTTGGTTTTAACTTATACTGTTAGCACATGATATCTGAACCTCCATTTTAGACCCATATCTTGCAAATATTAGAAGTAGGACTTACTGTTCTGTAGATGTTGAATGTCTGTCCATCATTGTAAATGTTCTCTTACTTTTTCTCTTTTGTTTCCTATATTGTACAAATGAAAAATCTGAATTATCATCAATGTTTAAGCTTGAAGATGATTTTGCCATATTAAAAAAAAATTAAGTCAAGCTGTTTTCTGGTATTTCAAACCTGGCTGAAACCAGGAAGTAATACAAATATAAAAAGAAAATCTGATCTTTTGAGGTTTTCTGCATTAAGATAGCATGGATAAATATTAAGCCTTTAAATTTTTTTCTGGGTTCGTATATCAGTGCCACTGATTTTTTAAAATGTCTTACTGCTAGCTTCTTTGGAAAGTAAGGAACTCAATTTCCCTCCAAGGCTTTGTAGATATACTTTGTCTTAAATAATATGGCTCTAAAAATGATAAAACTATGAAAGATGTAAGAAAGAAACATGAAGAATGAAGACAAGCAAAAGGGAAGCATGAGCATTTCACTCACAGTGAGACATGATTCAAACTGCTTGGTTCCAGCCAGAGCCTTCCAAATCTTTTGAAGATCATTCAGTATTCTGATTCCTAACAACATATATTCTTGAAAAATTAACCAGAAAACGAGCATGTGCTAAATGTCTTTAGGCTTGAAGTAGAGAACAGAGACAGGGCTTGCTGCCTTCAGGGAAGGCTTTTAATTACAAACTCTCTTCACCCTGACTTTTGACCTTTCCTAACATTCAATTGTATTTTCACACTGATCTTGAAAAAGCCTATGGCTCTCTTATAAAGGAAGGGTGGATATCTTCATCTCTCTTAACATAGTTTATGTCAAGATTTTGCCCTTGTAAAAGCACCCAAGTGTGTTGCTGACAGAGAGCAATGATGATTCCAAAGTAGTTTTTGCTTTTGTTAAATTTTTATTTTAAAACAACTGGAAGTCTATACCATCACAGCTATAAAAAAAAATACCTTAAAATTCATGAGTAACCCTGTGGTAATTATTTCCTTTCTTATTTCTAGTAATGACACCATACATTTTGTACCACCAAATAAACTTTCTGCCCTCCCCATACATGTAGAATATCAAGCAATATTTTCCAAAGGCTATTTTGACCTACCAGCAAATTAGCCTGTTTTTCACATGGTGAGATATTGTCACACATTAAAAAATTCTGCATAACATCCCGGGGTAATTATTAAAACACAGAAAGGCTGCTCACCCCTCTTATTCTGTGATTCTCATCTTGCTCTTTTCCAAATATCATGTAGTAGCATTGATGTATACCTATGATTAAACCCATAAATAAATCTTTTATTCTTTCTCAAATTTAAGGATCTTAAAGGTAAGACAAGTATCAGTTTAAATATTTTAATCTGTTTTGCTTCTTATAGTTCATACCTTGGCATTCAAATTGTTTTTATTGGTGACCCCATGAGAGAAAGTGTGAGCAGTGGAAAGAAGAAAGGCTTTGGAGAAAAGGATACAAAGATTCAAATTTTAGCTAACTCCGAGATCTAGGATAGTAATGTATTAGGTTTATTATCAATCTTTTTGGAAAAATTATTGAAACCAAAAATGTCAATGATTATTCCAATATATTGAATATAGTTTTTATTTAAAGTGTTGTGACTAAGGAATTGATAGAACTGGGAAATGAGGAAAGTTTAGAGATACACATGGCTAGAAGCAGAAATTATACATTACATAATTAGGCATGGATATCAATTAGTCTGAAAAACTCTGCAACTGAAGGGAATATTTATCATTTTCCAATATTTTTAATATTGTTTTCACAGCTTAGAAAACTATTTTGCTTTCAGTCTTAAGCCTCATAATTTACATATATTTTATATTAAATTTTTGAAACAATTTTTGTCAAAGATCATGTATTTAGGTAAGATCATTAACACTGTTTTGTTTAATATTTATTCAATGAATGGTACATGCTAGCTATGCAAGCAGTTAAAAGTTATAATATGGAATACTATTTTTTCTTAAACTTTTAGTATAAATTTGAATATATTTTTTGTAATTTATAGGCTCAGAAACTATCCGCTATAAAATTTTTTCCATGTAGAAGGCATTTATCAATATCCTACTTCATCTCTACTTATATTTTTTAATGAAGTGCTATAGTAATCATAATATGTAAGCTATTATACTTTATAATGTTGCTGTCTAAGTTTTGGGGAAATTGTATTTTTAAATGTTTATAATTATTTTTTAAATTTTATTTATTTACTTTTTAAGAGAGGGGAAGGGAGGAAGAGAGAGAGAGAAACATGGATGTGAGAAACATAAATTTGTTGCCTTTTGCACACCCCCAAAATGGACCTGGCACGCAGTTCAGGCATGTACCCTGATTGAGAATAGAATTGGCAACACTTTGGTTTGTGGGACAATACTCAACCCAGTGAGCAACAACATTCAGGGCTGTTTATAATTATTTTTATATTCTTTATGGAAATAGTTCATGGCACCAGGAATGATTTCAGAGTAAGACACTAAAATTTCTTCAGGAACCAGAAGAAAATGAGTTCTGAATCTCTGAGCATATTATTTTGACTCTGGATTAATGAACAGATAGTATTAATGTATTTATCATTTGATTATGTGGTTATCATATACCATGTGCCTCTTTGATGCTATCATCTTTACTAATTAGGATGAACTAAGTTATATTGTAGTAGCACATAGACTTAAATCTTAACAACATTTAATAAAGGCTTATTTCTCACTTATGCTATGTGTTCATTACCAGGTGGCTTCAGCTCTGCCCCATATTATTTACACTCCAGGATTCAGCTGACTGAGCGCTTTCTCTTTAAAAAATGTCGATAATCAGAGGATAAGAGCAGGGCAGATACAGCTGTGCTGTGTCTCAAAAGATCTCCTTGGAAGGGTCACATTACTTCTTTTTACATTTCTTTGGCCAAAACAAGTGACATGCTAAGGCTTATGTTAATGATGTCAGAGCAGGGAGCAGTAAATATTTGTGAACTAAGAGACTGAAGAATCTACCAACATATAGAATGATGTCAGAGTCATGTACATATATGTGTATGATAGATTTGTACTATTTCTTACATTTTTGTTTGTGTATTTTTTCATAATCTAGTGTAAACTAAAAAAATACAAATTATTTGCTCAGATTCAAAATCAATATCCTAAATTCAACTTGAATCAGAGTGTAAAAATTCAGATACATCAGGCTTTTAACAGACTAATAATATTTGCTGACTTATTTGATGTCATTGGTTTTATTGATCACATTTATCTAGAAGAGAAAAAGCCTTCTCACACCTCCCAACACATACATACACAGAAAACAGCAAATTTAGAGATGTTACTGTGACTTAAAATTTTTTCTTAGGAAGTTGTATTTTGATATGTGTTTAGAAAGACCACTGAACTGCCATAATTCTGCTCGTGGCTTTTTTAGGACAATGTTTGATCACATTCTAGCCATCACCGTTTCAGGAATTATCTGAAGTAATGGCTCTCCTAGGAGAGGACAATAATAAAGCTATCCTACTGATTACAGTTTCCTAAAATGTTCTTAAAATTAAATTTTGACATTTTTGGGATACTTTGTTGGTAGCGTTTGGCCGTCCTAACATTCTTTAATTAAGATGTTAGAAAACATAGGTAGTTTATTTACTAATGTATCAGAATTTAGCTAAGAATCTCCTCCTAAAACTGAAAGTTTAAGGTATTTTATGCTGTCATTAAGAATAGAAGTTATAATTTTATGTAATTCTAGTTCAAGCACATTTTCCTCTACCAGTCTCATTTTAGTATGCCTAATGTCTTTCCTATTTTTTCTTGGAATGATATTCAAAAATAAAGTTATAATCAAAACATTATTTAACTTGAAGCATAGTTAATGGTTGTAGTTTTATAACTATAACATAGAACATCTATTTCATTATTTCCAGAAACATCCATTTTTTTTGTCAAGAGATAAGAATTACTTTTTACTTTTTAAAGACTTACTATAATGTCTGATACCCAAAACACAGAGTTATCATGATATGGTTATGTGAGATATAGTTTCCTCAGTGTATTACAACATAATATTCCAGCTGAAGATAGTTATGTTTTAAAGAAACTAAAGAACAAGAAATAAGGATGCATTGACACAAATTAAAAACAATACATTTAGATTTCATAGTAGAGTGTTCAATTAAAGCAAATGTTTCCATGCCTGATTACTTAATTTGTAATTGAAACTATTTATGCACTTGATTCTTCTCTTCAGCTTCTTCCTTTCCCCTAACTCCCCCTTCCCAGTTTTTTGTATGGTACCTTAGTAATACACCCAGAATGCCTAACTCCTTCCTCCCCAATGTGCACCACCTTTCAAGGCTCATTTTCAAGACTGCACATTATAAACATAACTTTCAATAAGAAATTTGAATCTGGGATTGGCGAGAGAAGATGGCTGCTAGGTAAGAGGGAGTGGATTCCACTTCCTCCTACACACAGGAGAGAAACCTAGCCCATCTACAGAGGAGGAGAGCAGACAGCCAATGGTACCACAGCATATATGAAAATAGGAGATCAAAACTTGTAGTGGACATTGAAAAACCAGATGGTAAGGAGAGTGCTTCAGAACAATAATGGCCCAGGGATCAGCCCCAGGTCCAGGGCCCGCTGGGTTGGCCACAAGGCTCTTGGAAGAGAGCTGGGTCGGTACCCCTACCCAGCAAAGCAGGTTTTGAGTAGCACCCAGAGAGACCTGGTGACTTGAAGTCAAAGAGAGGAGAGTAAGGACTGAGTGGCAAACACACAGGGGCTGTGAGTACCCATGCATAGCCCTCGGAAGAGTATGGGCTTGAGCCCTTGTGATCAGAAGCGGCCTGTCTGGGTGCATGCGTCCACAACCCAGGGAGAGAGTGCTTCGTGGAACACCAGGGGACCACATCTGTGGACCCTGAGAGAGCATGCACGCCTCAGGAGACCGCACGCCCAGAGACTGCACTGGTAAACCAGGAGTGAGCGCTAACTTCAGGAGACCCGTGCACATATCTGTAAACCTGTAAACCCGTAAACCCATAAACCCACCCCTCAGCCTGCTGCAGCCAGCAAGAACAGAAAAACTGGTTTGGCCAGTTGAAACCAGCAAGTTTTTTTGTTTTTGTTTTTGTTTTGTTTGCTTGTTTGATTTTTAATTTTTAATTTATTATTATTTTTCTCTCTCAATTCTTTTTGCTTCGCTTTCCTTTTTTTATATTATTTCTTCTTCCTTTCTTTCCAATTTTATCTCTTCTACCTTCCTTAGTATGCTTTTTTAAAAATACACACAAATGAGACAAAAAAACCTGAAACTGTGAAAAGACCAGAGTTGGATCCAAAGAGGGGGCATCCCAACAGCAGGGACAGAGAGACAAATTTTACTTTGCTACTACAGAAAACCTGCAATATATTGCATATTTGTATTATTATTTTTTCATTATTCTTCAATCTTTTATTTGAATAATATTGTTGCATTTCCTGTCTTTCTACTTAGTCTTCCTTGCTTGGCTGATTATATTGTATCATATGACAGGTTTCCCCAGTCCTCCTACTCATAGCGTATTGCTAATTTACTGTACTTCACCTGTGTTCCATTAGTACACTACTGAAGGTCTGATACACCCAATTCTTGGTACCTAGAACTCATAGATTCTGTCATATAATTGTTGATCCATTATTATTCTAAATAATAGCTGTTCCATACAATTATAAATAGTTCGCAACACCCCTCCCAGATCTTCGCCCAGTTCATGGTTTCCTGAACTATATTACTGTAGTGGTTAACTATATTCTCTCACACACTACACCTATTTACTATCCTTTAATCTCACCTTACCTCAGAATCTGACCTCCCACAACTTCACTGCTTTCTAGATCAAACTCATAATCCTCCCACAACAACAAGAGTCTTATCTTCTTTCCATGCTTTCTAAAAATGGCTAGTTAGGTGGAATATCATGGCTAACACTGTAAATAACCAAAGGATCTCCTATCTCTTCTCTACCAGCTGCTACTGTAAATAGCATAAAACACTCTCTTGCCGTCTTAAACCATTTTGCCTTCCCCTCCAACTGATCACAAAAAAGAGTAGGTGGAAGCTGTGAACACCAGGATACCTGAAGGAGACTGCACCACTGTTATATCACAGATATTTTACCATAAAGGCTCACACCATAAACCAAGGGAGACAGAACAGATCAATTTAAGAAGCTGAGGCCAACAAGATGAGTCTAACAAACAATGGGAAGACAAAGAAATAATCCCCAAATGAAGGGAAAGGAGGAAACCTTAGAAAGAATGTGAAATAAAATAGAGGCAACTCAACTATCAGATATTGAGGTCAAAGCAATGGTTATTAGGAAGCTTCATGAGCTCACAGTGAATTACCAGAAACTACTGGGAAACTACAATGAACTCACTGCAAACTATGTCAACATGAAAATGGAAATAGAAAGTATAAACAAGGGCCAAGAGGAAATGAAAAATACAATATC
This sequence comes from Artibeus jamaicensis, assembly GCF_021234435.1. Lineage (NCBI taxonomy): Eukaryota > Metazoa > Chordata > Mammalia > Chiroptera > Phyllostomidae > Artibeus > Artibeus jamaicensis. The sequence continues at coordinate 4,023,941 of NW_026521887.1, forward strand.
TGAACCGAAGAAAACAGTAGAAGGAATGAAAAGCAGGATAGATGAAGCATAAGATCACATCAGTGAGCTGGAGGACAGAGTAAAAAAACACACAAAGAAAAAGCAAGAAAAGGAAAAGAGGCTCAGAATGAACTAAGAGGGAATAAGAAAAATACAAGACAAAATGAAACATAATAATATCCAAATAATAGAGGTACCAGAAAGAAGAAGAAGAGAAAGGCATAGAAAACCTATTTGTAAAAGTAATGATGGAAAACTTGCCTAATTTGATGAGAGAAAAAGTCACACAAATCCAGGAATCACAGAGAGTTCCAATCAAGAGGAACCCAAGGAGGCCCACTTCAAGACACAACATCAAAATGGCAAAATTCCAAGACAAAGAGAGAATCTTAAAGGCAGCAAGGGAGAAAAAAGAAGTAACATACCAGGGAGTCCCAATAAGGTTAGCAACTGACTTCTCAATGGAAACACTCCAATCCATAAGAAAATGGCAAGAAATATTCCAAGTAATGAGAACCAGAGGCTTACAACCAAGGCTACTTTACCCAGCAAGGTTCTCAATCAAGATAGATGGCCAAATAAAGAGCTTTTGAGACAAAAGAAGTCTAAAACAATATGCCTCCACCAAACCAGTCCTACAAGAAATACTAAAAGGACTGCTTTAAGGAAAGGAAGGAAAAGAGACAGACAGAGAGGAACAGAGGTACAAAAATGACAATGAATAAGTACTTATCAATAATAACCTTAAACATAAATGGATTAAATGCTCCAATCAAAAGACACAGAATAGCTCAATGGATAAGAAAGCATGACCCTCACATATGCTGCCTACAAGAGACCCACCTCAGGACAAAAGAACATCACAGACTAAAAGTGAAAGGCTAGAAACAAATTTTCCAAGCAAACAGACAAGAAAAAAAAAGCTGGGGTAGCAATCCTCATATCAGACAAAATAGACTTCAAAAAGAAGGCCGTAAAAAGAGACCCAGAAGGTCACTTCATAATACTCAAGGGAAGAATCCACCAAGAAGACATTAATATTGCAAATATATATGCACCAAACACAAGAAGACCCAAATGTATCAAGAAAATCTTAGAGGACTTCAAGAAAGATATTGACAGCAACACAATTATAGTAGGGGATTTTAACACCCTATTGTTAAAAATGGAGATCTTCCAAAGAAAATATCAACAAAGATATTGCAGCATTAAACAACACCCTAGAGGAAATGGACTTAACTGATATATAGAGAGCCCTTCATCCCAAAGACGCTAAATACACATTCTTTTCAAATGCACATGGAACATTTTCAAAAATAGACCACATGATAGGACACAAAACGAGCCTCAAAAAATTCAAGAAAATTGAAATCATACCAAGCATTTTCTCTGACCACAAGGGACTGAAATTGGAAACCAACCCCAAAGGAAAAAACCCAAAACACCCAAAATCATGGAGACTGAATGGTATGCAACAAATGGGTCAAGAATGAAATTAGGGAAGAAATCAAAACATTTCTGGAAACAAATGAAAACGAACTCACAACATCCCAAAACTTATGGGACACAGCAAAGGCAGTCCTGAGAGGGAAGTTTATAGCAATACAGGCCTACCTAAAGAAGATAGAAACATTTCAAACAAACAACCTAACCCTACGCCTGCAAGAACTCGAGGAACACCAACAAAGACAGCCCAGAGCAAGTAGAAGGAAGGGAATAACCAAGATTAGAGCAGAACTAAATGACATAGAGACTGAAAGCACAATTCCAAGGATCAATGAATCCAGGAGTTGGTTCTTTGAAAAGATAAACAAAATAGACAAGCCTTTAAGTAGGCTCATCAAGAAAAGAAGAGAGAGGACTGAAATAAACACAATCAGAAATGAAAGAGGAGAGATTGCAATTGATATCACAGAAATATAAGGGATTGTAAGAAATTACTATGAAAACTGTATGCCAAGAAATTTGAAAACCTAGGGGAAATGGACACATTTCTAGAAAAACATAATCTTCCAAACCTTAATGTAAAAGAAGCAGAAAATCAGAACACACCAATAAGAGCAAAAGAAATTGAAGCAGTAATCCAAACTCTCCCATCACACAAAAGCCGTGAACCAGATGGTTTCACAGAAGAATTCTACACAGCATTTAAGGAAGAACTAACCCCTATTCTCTACAGACTATTCCAAAAATCCAGAGGGATGGAAAACTCCTAAATTTTTTTTACGAAGCCAGCATCATCCTAATTCCAGAACCAGAGACACAACAAAGAAAGAAAACTTCAGGCCAATATTGCTGATGAACATAGACACTAAGATACTCAACAAAATATTGGCAAATCGCATCCAACAATATATCAATAAGATCATACACCATGACCAAGTGGGATTCATCCCAGGGATGCGAGGATGGTTCAACATTCCCAAATCAGTAAATGTAATACATCACATAAACAAAAGCAAAGACAAAAACCACATGATCATATCAATAGACGTGGGAAAAGCTTTTGATAAGGTATAACACACATTTATGATAAAAACACTCAGCAAAGTGGGAATAGAGGGAGCATTCCTCAATATAACAAAGGCCATATATAAGAGACCTACAGCCAACATCATACGCAATGGGCAAAAATTTAAAAGCTTTTCCACTAAGATCAGAAACAAGACAAGGATGTCCACTTTCACCACTTCTATTCAATATAGTTTTGGAAGTTTTGGCCACAGTGGTTAGGCAAGAAAAGGAAATAAAAGGCATCCAAATAGGAAAAGAGGAAACAAAGCTGTCACTGTTTGCGGATGACATGATAGTGTACCTGGAAAATCCTATAGACTCTACCCAAAAACTGCTCAAACTAATTAATGAATTTGGCAAAACAGCAGGATACAAAGTCAATATACAGAAATCAAAGGCATTTTTGTATACTAACAATGAATCAGCAGAAGCAGAAATCAAGAAAAAAATACCATTTGATTTTTTTATTAAATTTTATTTAGTTACTTTTCAAGTACATTTTTTTTTAATCTATTTCTCCCATCCCACCACCCCCCCCGCCTGGTCTCCCCCCCCCCAGTCCTCATCTCTGTGTCTTTCATACTTGTTCCTCAAAATCCCTCCCCCTTTTCCCCCTTAAGTTCCTTTCCCTCTCCCCTCTGGTCGCTGCCCACTTGTTCTCTATTTCAGCATCTTTGTTTTTATTCTGTTTGCTTGTTTGTTTTATTCTTTAGCTTCCTGTCAAAGGTGAGATCATATGGTATTTGTCCTTCAATGCCTGGCCTATTTGACTCAGCATAATGCTTTCCAGTTCCATCCATGTTGTTGCAAAAGGTAGTAGCTCCTTCTTTCTCTCTGCTGCATAGAATTCCATTGTGTATATGTACCACAATTTTTGGATCCATTCGTTTACTGATGGGAACCTAGGTTGCTTCCAACTCTTGGCTATTGTAAATTGTGCTCCTATGAACATTGTGGTGCATAGGTTCTTTGAAATTGATGTTTTAGGATTCTTGGGGTATAATCCTAGCAGTGGAATTGCTGGATCAAAAGGCAGGTCAATTTTTATTTTTCTGAGAAAATTCCATACTGTTTTCCATAATGGTTGTACCAGTCTGCAATCCCACCAACAGTGAACTAAGGTCCCCTTTTCCCCACACCCTCTCCAACATTTGTTGTTTGTTGCTTTGTCTATTATAGCCATCCTGACTGGTGTAAAGTGGTATCTCATTGTGGTTTTAATTTGCATCTCTCTGATAGCTAACGATATTGAGTATCTCTTCATGTGTCTCTGGATATTCTGTATGTCCTCTTTAGAGAAGTGTCTGTTGAAGTCCTTTTCCCATTTTTAATTGGGTTCGATGTCTTCCTAGAGTGGAGTCGTGTAAGTTCTTTATATATTTTGGAGATTAAACCTTTGTCTGAGGTATCATTGGCAAATATGTTTTCCCATACATTTGGTTGTCTTTTTAATTTAATACTGTTTTCTTTAGCCATGCAGAAGCTTTTTATTTTGATGAGATCCCATTTGTTTATTCTTTCCTTTATATTCCTTGCTCTAGGGGACATATCCGTAAAAATGTTGCTGCGTGGAATATCTGAGATTTTCTTGCCAATGTTCTCCTCTAGGACTTTAATGGTGTCATGGCCTATATTTAAGTCTTTTATCCACCTTGAATTTATTTTGGTATATGGTGTAAGTTGGTGCTCAAGTTTCATTTTTTTGCATGTTGCTGTCCAGTTCTCCCAACACCATTTGCTGAAGAGGCTATCTTTACTCCATTTTATATTACTGCCCCCTTTGTCGAATAGTAATTGACTGTAGAGGGTTGGGTTAATTTCTGGGCTCTCTGTTCTGTTCTGAACAGAGCCCAGAAATGGAACAGAAAAAATACCATTTGATATAGCAAAAAAATATATCTGGGAATAAACCTAACCAATTAGGTAAAAGACCTGTATGCAGAAAACTACACAACACTGAAGAAAGAAATCAGGGAAGACACAAACAAATTGAAACATGTACCTTGTTCATGGATTGGGAGAATTAACATCATCAAAATGTTCATACTACCCAAAGCAATATACAGATTCAATGCAATACCTATTAAAGTACCAATTCATATTTCACAGAACAAACACTTCAAAAATTTATATGGAACCATAAATGAGCCCAAATAGCAGCTGCTATTTTGAGAAAGAAGAACAAAGTAGGAGGGATCACAATACCTGATATCAAACTGTATTACAAAGCCACTGTAATCAAAACAGCCTGGTACTGGCATAAAAACAGGCACATAGACCAATGGAAGAGAACAGAGACCCCAGAAATCAACCCAACTCTCTAGAGTCAATTAATATTGGACAAAGGGAGCAGTAACATAAAATTAAGTAAAGATAGCCTCTACAAAAAATGATGTAGGGAGAACTGGACGGCTACATGCAAAAAAAAAAAACAAAACTTGAGCACAGACTTACACCATACACCAAAATAAATTCAAGGTGGATAAAAGACTTAAATATAAGCCATGACACCTTTAAAATCCTAGAGGAGAACATTGGCAAGAAAATCTCAGATATTTCACTCAGCAACATTTTTACTGATATGTCCCCTAGAGCAAGGAATATAAAGGAAAGAATAAACAAATGGGATCTCATCAAAATAAAAAGCTTCTGTGTGGCTAAAGAAAACAGTATTAAATTAAAAAGACAACCAACTGTATGGAAAAACATATTTGCCAATGATACCTCAGACAAATGTTTAATCTCCAAAATATATAAAGAATTTACATGACTCCACTCTAAGAAGACAACCAACCCAATTAAAAAATGGGAAAAGGACTTCAACAGACACTTCTCCAAGGAGGACATACAGAATATCCAGAGACACATGAAGACATGTTCAATATTATTAGCTATCAGAGAGATGCAAATTAAAACCACAATGAGATACCACTTTACACCTGTCAGGATGGCTATCATAAACATAGCAACAAACAACAAATGTTGGAGAGTTGTGGGGAAAAGGGGACCTTAGTTCACTGTTGGTGGGATTGCAGACTGGTACAACCATTATGGGAAACAGTATAGAATTGTCTCATAAAAATAAAAATTGACCTGCCTTTTGACCCAGCAATTCCACTGCTAGGATTATATCCTAAGACATCAATCTCAAAAAACCTATGCACCACAATGTTCATAGCAGCACAATTTACAATAGCCAAGAGTCGAAAGCAACCTAGGTGCCCATTAGTAAATGAATGGATCCAAAAATTGTGGTACATATACACAATGGAATTCTATGCAGCAGAGAGAAAGAGGGAACTAGTACCCTTTGCAACAACATGGATGGAACTGGAAAGCATTATGCTGAGTGAAATAAGCCAGGTGTTGAAAGACAAATACCATATGATCTCACCTTTAACAAGAATCTAAACAACAAAACAAAAAAGCAAGTAGAATAAAAAGAAAGACACTGAAATAGAGAACAAGGGGACAGTGACCAGAGGGGACAGGGAAGGGAATTTAAGGGGAAAAAGGGGAGGGATTTTGAGGAACAAATATGAAGGACACAGGTATGAGAACTAACGGGGGTGGAAATGGGAGGGAGGTGGGGAGCAAGGGGTTGGGGGGGTGGGATGGGAGAAATAGACAAAAAAGGTACTTGAAAAACAACTAAGTAAGTATTTAAAAAAACAAATGGTGTTAGGAGAACAGGAGAGCTATGTGCAAACAATGAAACTTGAGCACCGACTTATGCCATACACCAAAATAAATTCGAGGTGGATAAAAGACTTAAATATAAGCCGTGAGACCATTAAAGTCCTAGAGGAGAACATTGGCAAGAAAATCTCAGATATTTCACTCAGCAACATTTTTACTGATATGTCCCCTAGAGCAAGGAATATAAAGGAAAGAATAAACAAATGGGATCTCATCAAAATAAAAAGCTTCTGTGTGGCTAACGAAAACAGTATTAAATTAAAAAGACAATCAACTGTATGGAAAAACATATTTGCCTCAGGCATTAAACAGACAAAGGTTTAATCTCCAAAATATACAAAGAACTCACACGACTTCACTCTAAGAAGACAAGTAAGCCAATTAAAAAATGGGAAAAGGACTTGAACAGACACTTCTCCAAGGAGGACATACAGAATATCCAGAGACACATGAAAAGATGTTTAGCATTGCTAGCTATCAGAGAGATGCAAATTAAAACCACAATGAGATAGCACTTCACACTGGTCAGAATGTCCATCATAAACAAAGCAACAAACAAGTGTTGGAGAGGTTGCGGGGAAAAGGGGTCCCTAGTGCATTGTTGGTGGAATTGCCAACTGGTACAACCACTATGGAAAACAGTATTGAATTTTCTCAGAAAACTAAAAATGGATTTGCCTTTTGACCCAGCAATTCCACTCCTAAGATTATACCCTAAGAACTCTGAAACACCAATCCAAAAGAACCTATGCACCCCAATGTTCATGGCAGCACAATTTACAATAGCCAAGTGCTGGAAGTAACCTAGGTGTCCATCAGTAAATGAATGTATCCGAAAACTATGGTACATTTATACAATGGAATTTTATGCAGCAGAAAGAAAGAAAGAAGGAGCTCCTACCCTTTGTGACAGCATTGATGGGACTGGAAAGCATTATGCTAAGCAAAATAGGCCAGGTGGTGAAAGACAAATACTACATGATCTCACCTTTAACAGGAACCTAAACAACACAAGAAATAAGAAAGCAAAGTATAACCAAAAACACTGAAATAGAGAACAGGCTGACAGTGTCCAGAGGGGAGGGAGTTTCAGAGGAAAAGCGGATGAGTTTACAGGGACTAGTAGAAAAGACACATGGACAAAAACTAAGGGGGGATAGAAACGGAAGGAGGTGGGGAGGATTGGAGGGTGGGCTGGGGTGGAAGTAAAAGACAGAAAACTGTACTTGAACAACAATTTAAAAATAAATTTGAATTTTATAACCTCCTTCTTCTTCTTGAATATTTGAAATCTGAACAACTGTGTCAAGTATAAGCAGAATAATTTCTGTTCTACTGTGCTTTGTGTTTACACTGATTGAAATTAACCATAATTTACTCCCCAAGCCTTTTCCTGAATATTGCATTCTTCATAGACTCCAGAGTTCCAAAATTTTTATGTCAGACATATGTGGCCAGTGTAATTTGTGTATGCAGGAAGACATATTTTTAATACTTCCTACTTCATATCTTTCTCAAATTCTTTGTCTTCAAACTGTTTATATTATATCTGTGATTGTTGTCCAATACTCTAAACAATTTTTATACGTGACTTTTTTCCTACTTTAGGTTTGCAAGCCAGAGATAGCTATTTAGGCATTTCTGTAGCCTCGGTGTAAAATGGAGTCATCATGAACACCTTTGTTGCTAAGTATAATTACTATGTGATTTATTTTCCAAATGAAAAAAATAAGAGTAAAAGTAGATGCTATTACTAATTCTTCTCTAATAATAGTAGTGGGACTAAGATAGTTGTTTGAGAAAACAAATTAAAGAGAGTTATGGGAAATTTCTTTAAGGGATGTCATTAACACACTTTGTCTAAATTACATCAAAATCTTGGTTTTCACAATGAGGTAACATCCACGAAGTGCAGTTATGTATATGTAACCATTTGAAGTTTTTTTTTGTTTTGCTAAGGATTTTATACAGATCACAAAACAATAACTTTAGACAGATTGAAACCATATCACATCATGAGTTATACACAGTTTACTATTTTGTTTTAATATATTCAGTGTATATAATATAGAAGGAGTTTCTCATACTAACTTCCAAGTTTTTTTCTTCAGTGATTGGTGAAACCTCTTAGTCAGGGCACAGTGTCTTCCAACAGCATTCAATGTCAATCATTTATCTTGTATGGGTCACTACTGTTCATGTTTCATACAATTGGGCATAGGACTGATCACATTCATGTGTTAGTATCAACATTTTATTTTCAGAAAATCTTGTGTTTTGTATTTTCAAATGATCAAATAGAATTTTGAAACAAAATCTTTATACCTCGGTTGCTAATGTTGTTTTTTCTGAGAAGTACAGTTTGTGCAGAGTAGTGCATGTGTGTAAAAAAATAGAATTTTACATGTTTTTTGAAAAAAAGTAATCAGGAAGAATTGAAGACTAAAGTGGCTTGTCATTTGGTAAAATTCAGATATTATAGCAATGCTTGTGTTAGAGCATTACACCTATCACCCTAAAAAGTACCAAAGGGATGTCACAATAGCTTGAATGTTTATGGAGGAAAGGTTTACTCTTGGTAAACTTGGGTATGACAAGAATTTGCAAAGGAATAACAACAAATATCTAACTTGCTTCAGCAGAAGCAAGTTATGTTCCTGTGTCACTGGACACTTGTTATAGGTTGAATTATCTCAACAATATAAATAGTCATAAATAAGCACAATGAGAGCTTTGGAAAATAGGACTGTTCTGCATGAATTCAGCTTGTAAAAACAACTCCAAATAGATTTGATATCAAATCAATACTGTAGTTATTAGTCTTGAAATTCCTTAAACTTTGATATTCTATTTTTCCCTTTGCTTGTAGAAACTATAGTGCATTGTTGCCTCGAATACATCTTTGCATGCTGTGTCTGCTATGTCTTTCTTATACATCTTTGCATGCTGTGTCTGCTATGTCTTTCTTATTTTTTAGCTATGCTTCATGAACTTTCTCTGCCTCCTTTTCTTAGATGGGCTGAAATCTTCCTTGTGGTTCTGGAGCTGATTCTGACTGGCTGCTTCCCCATGCCCAATATTATGGTGATAATTTTTACTGAGACATAGACACTTGTTGTCATTCTTTTCCCAAGTTCTTACTCATGATTTTTAAGAGTGAGTGTTTCTGCCATAAACATAGCTCTGGTGACATCCCATGAGGTGTTTTACATAGGGTGAGATGTTTAGCTCTCATACAAGAATTGCTATAACATCAACTTTTTTTTGTCAAAATGGAAAGCCATTTTACCTTTTAATCCAATCCAGACTGGCATACTGGTAGCTCTCTGCCACCAAGCATGGTCCTTAAGTGACAGTTACTCCATCAAAAATTGGTGTACCCTTGTTTTCTATGGAAAAGAAAGTGAGTTCTGGCATTGCAATTTTCTTCACTGTCATCTGCCTCAATGGGAGCTCTTCAATACTGCACACTATGGTATTTTCAAATTGCCTTTCTTGCTTCATAAAAATTATTAATAGATTTTAATTTTTTATTTTAATAATTAAATGAAAGACTTTACTCATTTTCTCCTGCTTTAATGGAGTATTTAATGTTGTGTTTCACATGTAGCAGAAAAGAGATTTCCTTGAAAAAATACAAGAAGATGCACTTTTAACAATGTGAAAGGAAAAAGAGAAAGAAATATGTGTCTGACAGCAGACAGCATCTGCAAGAGCATTACAAAATTCTGATTGTGATTCAGAACATGTGTTTTTTCAATATGATGTCAATGACATGCATGTTTTTTATTTAGTTTTCATTTTGTTGCTTGCTTCTATTAAATGTAGCTTTTGAATATTTTGCTATTTTTTATTGTTATTGAAGTACAGTTATCTCCATTTCCCCCCATTACTCTCCCTGGCCTCACTGACCCCCACCTCCCACTTTCAATCTATTCCCCTTTGGTTTACCCAGAGGTTCTTTATACACATTCCTTGATAATCCTTCCCCATTCATTCCCCCATTATCCCTCTCCTCCCTCCCTTCTGGTTACTCCGAGTTTGTTCTTTATTTCCATGTCTCTGGTTATATTTTTCTCGCTTATTTGTTTTGTTGATTAAGTTCCACTTACAGGTAAAATCATAGGGTATTTGTTTTTCACCACCTGGCTTACTTCACTTAACATAATGCTCTCCAGTTTCATGTGGACACCAAGCATAGGAGCTCCTTCAATCTTTCTGCTACATAGTATTCCACTGTGTAAACGTACAATAGTCTTTTCATCCACTCATTTACTGATGGGCACTTAGGTTGCTTTCAGCACTTGGCTATTATAAATTGTGATGCTATGAACATTGGGGTGCATAAGTTCTTTTGAATTGGTGTTTCAGTATTTTTAGTGTATAATCTTAGCAGTGGAATTGCTGAGTCAAAAGGCAGTTCCATTTTTAGTTTTTTGAGGAAATTCTATACTGTTTTCCAGAGTGGCTGTACCAGTCTACATTTCCACCAACGGTGTACTAAGGTTCCCTTTTCTCCACAACCTTGCCAGTACTTGTTTGTTGATTTGTTTATAATGGCCACTCTGGCTGGTGTGAAGTGGTATCTTATTGTGGTTTTAATTTACACCTCTCTGATGACTAATGATACTGACCATTTTTCATAATTTTAATAATATTAAAAATAATAACTGTAACTGTGAAATGAATTATAAAATTAATTTGGCATGACACTTTTTAAAGGCCATGGCATCCCTGATGACACAATGTTTCTGTAACTATATCTTGAGAGAGGCAGCAAGGAGATCTAAGATTTACTGTGGAGTGACCCTTATTATCCATGTGTTCTTGGGTTGGTCATTTAACCTTTGAGTTCTACATTTTTTTCTTATAACTAGTATTTGCTATTTCCCAACATTATTACCAAGCAGAATGTGAAGTTTGGCATTCTGTATTCCAATGAAAGAAATGATTTTTGTGCAATTCTGACTATGAAAATAAATGAGCACAGTTTCTAACATTTGTTTTATAGAAATTTAACCTTTGGAGTTAGTGTTACATAAAATGAAATTAAATTTGGGTCACAAATATGAATTCAAACTTATAAAAATATCTTTAAGTTATTCAAAGTTATCAAAGTTTCAAGTATAGAAAATATCTCTCTAACTCATATGATGAGGCAGAGTAAACTGGCCCTGGTGAATGGCTAGGTGGTGATGCCAAGTCTAACCTAGATTTCTATGAAGCTAAGCATTGTGATGAAAACTCAGAAAGTTACCCAGGCTTTTGTCTTCGTGTAATTTTCTTGATATCATTCTCCTGTATTCTGTACATAATTAAATACATTTTTCTATTTTATTCTAGTGATTAGCCATGTGTGACTATAACTTTAGAAAATCTGATGCTTGTTGTTTATTTTTCTCAATTAAATCACATTTCCATAATAGAAATAGAGTTTTAAAACAATGGAAGCAATTGGTTTTATTTTAAAGGGTTTATTAAAAATTAGGGAAATGTAAATAATACAAACTAAAAACATCAAGGCAATTCTATTCTGGATTAGTATTAAGACTTTTTTGATTAAATGGGGCTGCATGTTCATTAGTTTAAAGGACTAAACTGGATATGTATAGACACTAAGATCAGGACATAGCAATTCATCAATGTGTGTGTGTGTGTGTGTGTGTGTGTGTGTGTGTGTGTGTGTGTTTAACAGTGGAACTACCCTGAAGGGGTTACTCCATGGGATTGAATTTATTGTGATTTTGAAACACATGCAATCTCACTGACTGAAAAAAAATAGAAAAAAAGGAAACAAAGTAAAGGAGATAAGAAGGGAGAGGGCAAAGGAGAGGGAAGGAGAGAAGAAGGGGAAAAGAAAATATGAGAGGAGACCACTCCAAAAATGGAATTATCTCTTGGAGGACAGGCCCTTGTAGTACAAGCTTCTCTCATTAGGTTAAATATTCTAGGAACCCATCTGTATCAGTGCAACAGCCAGTGTTGTAAGAGGCTGTGTTTGGCTTCAATGAAAAAATTTTTAAAGACTTCCAATGCATTTACACATTTCATGATGGGTGATTTACAAGCCCACCAGCACACACTGCACTGAATGTTGAGCAGTTGTTGACCAAAAATTGTGTGACCCCCATGCTCTACCCTCCCTATTCACCTAATCTTTCCCTGAGCAACTTTTTATTGTTGTTTCTCCAGATGAAAAAAGTCCTGAGAGGGAAACATTTGCCTATGTGTAAAAGGTAAAACAAGAAAAAGGGCAGAAGCACTAAAATATATAAAAATTAATGAGTTCAAAAACTGTTTTGAACAGTGGAGAAAAATGTTTTGATAGGTGTACTGCATCAAATGGAGAGTACTTTGAAAGTGACTAAAGTTTAAACATATAAGAATAAATACACAATTTTTTATAAATAAATTTTTGGTCCCCTCTCACAGGAAGGAAGGAAGGAAGGGAGGAAGGAAGGAAGGAAGGAAGGGAAGGAGGAATCTTTTATCAAAGATTGTTTGATGCTAGCATATCATAAAGAAGTTATTATATTGAGTTTGACTCTGATATATAGTTCTTCATGTTTAGTTTTTGAAAATATGTCTGTTTTCTTGGCTGACATTCACAAGGGTAGAAATCCAACTTCTACTGTGAGGATATGAAGACATACAAGTAAGCATGATATGCTTATTCCCATACATGGAGCAGGTAAAAAAAGCTCTTTTCTCCATGTGCCATTACTTAGATGTTTCATTTGAAATTCTGTTCACATTCACATGTGTGCATTGAACTACCTTGCATGATGTCCACATTCATCAGTGTTTCACTGTAACATTTTTCTTCCCGAGGTGCCTGATACTGGAGAAAAGAAAAGTTAACAGTGTGAAACTCTGAGGGATCTTTGTCAGGACCAGATAATTATTTTAAATCCATGTTCTGCTCCCTTTCTTTGCTTCAGTAATCCTTGAAGAGAATAGATTTAAACCTTATATTTTGATTAGGTGCTTCCGGCCTTGAGGAGCAAAAGTGAAAAGTAAATTCTGTGGATCAGTGTGAAAGAAGGGAGGGCCGAGGTACTTTCTGTGTGAATGGAATTGATATTATCTAAGATAAATGACAAACTTGAAATTAGATTTGTAATATGGAAACAAATTAACTGATAAAAATTATACTACTTCAACTTAGTGATATTAAATCAATGTCTCATTAATATTACCCCATGCATAGTAAAAATATACATATAAGAGGGGAAAAAAGCAACTGAAACATTTCTTAAATATTTCTTAGTTGAAACATTTGCACACAGCTTGTCATATGCCATCACTTAAATATTAGTCAAGTCTAAGGTATAAGGAAGTAATTTTCATCTTTAAGGTTCTTGGCAAAGAAGGAGAGCTTGTTAATACAAGAATTAATTGACTGGCCTTCTGAAAGTCTTTACTTATTATTATAATTTTCTGTAAGTTATTAAAAGAATATAGGCATTTTGCTAAATATTTTAATTATCTTTAAATCATTTCTCATAATAGAAATGGTATACTAATTAAACTTTTGTTAAGCAAATTTTTAACCTAGGTTAAACTTTTAAATCAATGCTCATTTCAATTAAGAGATTTAAAAAAAAATTCTTTGAAATCAAATTTCACATGAGTCCTTGTGGGAAAAAGTATTATATTCCTAAAATAAGAATGGTTTGTAGTTTTAATATCATGGAAGTTATTTTAATTTCTTTATGGATATATATATATTTTTATAATTGAACTACATATATAAATGTAGATATAGATATATCTATATATAGATATATGCACATTTAAAATCAACTTATCCCTAAAGACCTATAGAAATATACAGTGGTACCTTGGTACTCATCAGCTTCATAACTCCTCAGACCTGGTACTTGTTGCATTTTGATGAGACAAAATGTTTTACCACATGGCACTTGCTCATCACTTGTCATATTTGCTATAACTTGTATGGATCACAATGCTACCCTGCAAGAGAAAATGCTTCATCAATTGACACTTGCTCACCACTCATCAGAATGAATTAACAAGTACTGAGGTACTACTGTATGTATATATACACACACACATACATATAGTAGTATGTATACACATACTACTGTATGTAGCATGTATGTAGTAGTATGTATATATGTATGTATGTATATGTGTATATATATAATGTATAAGTTTTTTTAAACTGCCAGACTGAAACCAGAAAATCAATATTTGTGATGATTATCACTGCCAGAACCAATAAGTAGAGACAAGAATTGAATCTTTATGGGAGCTTTATTCAGATGGCCAGTGATCTGAGAAGACAGTGGGTTATGTACCCTAAAGACCACCTTATATTTCATTTCAGCCAACTATTTTTGTAAGGAAAAGAAAAAGGTAGGTAAGGGGTTTGGAATTCTGGAAAAATATTATCAGATAAAAGTTGCAGTGTGGCAATTTTCCTAGTATCATTTTTTAACAATTATATTTTTATTACCATTTAGCTCCCTTCCATCCCCTTCTCCCCTGCAGTCACCAAGGTGCTTTCTATGTCTATGAGTCCTTTTTCCTTTTTGCTTGATCCTTCCACCCCTTAACCTCCCCTCCCCAGTAACTATCATTCTTTTCTTTGTCTATGAGTCTGTCTCTATTCTGCTTGTTAGTTCAATTTGTTCATTAGATTTCACATAAAAGTAAAATCATATGGTATTTGTCTTTCTCTGAATGGCTTATTTCACTCACCATAATGTTCTCCAAGTTCATCATGTTGTCGAAAAAAGTAAAATTTTCTTCTTTTTTATGGCCAAATGGGATTCTATTGTGTAAATGTCCCATAGTTGTTTTATCCACTTATCTATTGATTGACACTTGGGCTGCTTCCACATCTTGGAGATTATAAATAATGTTGCAATGAACATAGGGGTGTGTATGTTCTTTTGTATTAGTGTTTTGGGTGCCTTTGGGTGTACTCCCAGAAGTGGGATTGCTGGGTCAAAAGGCAGATACATTTTTAATTTTTTGAGGTATCTCCATGCAGCTTTCCACAGTGGCTGCGCCCATGTACATTCCCACCGATAGAGCAAACAGGTTCTCCTTTTCTACATCCTTATCAGCACTTATTGTTTTTGTTGATTTATTGATGATAGCCACTCTGATAGGTGTGAGATGATATCTCATTGTGGTTTTAATTTGCATTTCTGTGACGATTAGTGATGTCAAGCATCTTTTCATATGTCTGTTTATTGGTCATCTGTATGTTCGCCTTAGAGAAGTATCTCTTCATGTCTTTTGTCCATTTTTAATTGGATTGTCTCTTTCTTTTTGGTGTTCTGTTTTAAAAGTTTCCTAAAATAAACCTTTGATGTTAACCTATTATCATATGTATCAGTGAAAATGCTCTTTCATTCCATGGGTTGTCTTTTTATTTTGTTGATGGTTTTCTTGGCTAGGCAAAATCTTTTAGTTTGATGTAGTACCATTTTTTAATTTTTTGGTTTGTTTTGTTTCCATTGCCTTAGGAGACATATCAGAAAAAAAATATTGCTGCATCGATGTCCAAGATTTTATTTCCTATGTTTTATTCTAGGATTTTTGGGTTTTTGTGTCTAATATTTAGGTCTTTAATCCATTTAAAAATTATGTTTGGTGTAAATAGGTGGTCTAATTTCATTTTTATGCACATATCTGTCCAATTTTTTCAACACATAAAAAACCCTTTGTATGTGTTTGATTCCTCTGTTGAATATTAATTGACTATAAAGATGTGAGTTTATTTCTGAGTTCTCTGTTTTATTCCATTTAAGTATGTGTTTGTTTTTATGCCAGTACTATGCTATTTGATTACTATGTTTTCTAGTATAGTTTGAAGAATAAAATATCTAGGAATAAATCTAACCAATGATGTAAAAGATCTGTGCTCTGAGAATTATAAGACATTGAAAAAAGAAATTGAAGAAGATAAAAATAAGTAGAAACACATACCATGTTCATGAATACGAAGAATTAGCATCACTAAAATGTCCATGCTACCTAAAGCAATATATATATTCAATGCAATTCTTATCAGGATTCCAGTGACATACTTCACAGAACTAAAACAAATATTTCAAAAATTTGTAGAGAACTACGAAAGGCCCCACATAGCTGTGTTGCCATCTTGATTGCTTGAAGTCTTCCTGGGGCACAAAGGTAAATTATTTGTGGTATCTTGGAATTAGGGTGGGTCATATCTTCAGTTCCTGAAATGAAAACATTTTACTGCATTAATTACTAAGCTTATTAAGTATAACTTAAAACTAAAAAAAATTCAACTCCTGAGGTCACCTATCAAGGCCACAAATGATATTCTATATTTATAGTTCTACTTATGTTTCTGGGTTTGCCAAATTTTCACACCTTGATGTTGTTATTTGTTTAACAAGACTAAAAGGAAATGTAAAGTACTTAGAACATACTCTTTAAGATCCATTTGGAATGTTGTAAAGTGCATGAAAATATTGATCTTGGAGTTCTTCATAGGTTTGTATTACTTTAAATTTTAAATGGTATAATCTTCATTGAATCTATGAGTGTATGTGAATTGCATTGCCTTGTAGGAGACAATTCGATAATTCTTATAACAACATTTTTGTAAGTTTTTGCCAACTATTGTCAACATGATTCTTCATTAGAGTGCCACAGACAGTACTGGGAAGGTGATCTATCTACATTTGTGCAAGTCTAGTATTCTATCCAAAGAATGTTTATCAAGTTCCTGTTGATCCTAAATTCCTAGAGTATCTTTATAATGTTTCTTTTCCAAAATTAACTTATTGCATAAAGCTCAATAACCCTAGCTGTTGCAACAGGGTGCTGTCTGCATTGTGGCAAATATCTTATGTGAATGAAGATCACACCATTCCTTAGCACCCATGGCAGGAATTATTAACAAAGAATGGCACACTTTTCCAATAAAAACAGTTGTAAGCTTGTAAGCTTAGGATCTTTTTCAGCACACTGCTCCAGGAAGCATCACTATTAATCTGCATTGTCATGGGAAGAGAAAACTTCATATTTTCTATTTTCTCTTAACAAAGTTTCTTTAAAAAATAAAACTTGTCAACTGATGACTGTGAAGGAGCTTATTTGTGATATTGTTTCTTAAGGTCTTGTTTTGAGACCCTAATTATCCCCAGCTAAAGAAGAAAAGCAATAAGATGTAGAATATAAGGAGAACATATAAATGATTATAAACAAAATGAAGATGTTAATGAGCCAGAAATCAGGAAGACAAGAAGATGATAAACAGTGATAAAGGCACAAGGGTGCCAGGCCCAGGGTCTGAAAGCAGAAATTAGCTGTAGCATGCTTATGTGCTCTGAGGTACTGGACAGCATAAGTATCACATACAAGGTGGGTAACCAGGAATAGATTCACTGCTTAAAATGATAAACTAGGTTTGGGAGAGCCAGCGTGAGAAATAGTGCTTTAAAAAAAGCTGCTGATGAGCAGTGCTTAGTACCAAGGAATAGGTAGTGAGGTGTGCCCACGAAAAAGGAGGAAACTGACATAGTTGTAAAGCTGGGATTGTGCCCCCACTGGATATTCTAGAGGATCTGGGCTGTGCCAATATCACACTGAAAAGGTTGGCACTACCCTAATAGTTCTTCAATAGACACCTCAAGGCATGCAAGATGGAGGCAGAAACAAAACGGTAAGATTTATATCTCTAAAAAGAAAATAGGAGTGATGGAAAAGGAGAGATAAGATTAATACATACCAGATAAACATAATAGAGCAATATGTGAAGATTCTAAATATGTTAAGTATCTTCATAAAACAACAAGTAAAGACATAACAACAGTATTAATTTTCTGTCAGTGCTGTAACAAATTACTATAAACTTAGTAGCTTAAAACAACGCAGATTTATTAGAAGTCCAACATGGGTCTCTCTGGGCTAAAATAAAAGTGTCAACAGGACTGCTTTCTTTCCAGAAGCTCTAGGGAATAATTTGTTTTCTTCTTCTTCCCTTGCCCAAATTCCTTGGCTCACGTTTCTTCCTTCCATCTTCAAAATTCATCATTCTCACCTCAGTTTCTCCTCTTTATTTTTTATCTCCCACTTCCCCACTTACTTCTTATAAGGATTCTAAACACTTTGGACTCACTTATCACTTAGATAATCCAAGTTCATCTTTTTATCTCAGTGGTCTTAATCTAATCACATGTACAACGTCCTTTTGCTGTGCAGGATAACATATTTACAGGTTCCAGGTATCGTGGTATGCATATCTTTGGATGTTGGAGTTAAGGGAAGGATTTTGATTTGTCTACCACAATACCCACATGAAGTACAAAAATATTTATAAATAAACATATGCAAAACTAAGTTTGTGCCTATAGAAAGATAAGGTAAATATATTAGAAATGAAAGATATATCATAGTCATAAAAATATGTAGTAAACAGTTTCTAGACTGGACACAGTCAGAAAAGAATTCACCCAGAATGTAGTATAGAGAATATGCTAACACAGTGTCTGACCTGCAGCCCAGGATGTCTATAAATGTGGCCCAACAAAAAATTGTTAATTTACTTAAAATTATGAGATTTTTTGGTTTTGTTGGTGTTTGTGTTTTTAATGTGTGGCCCAAGACCACTCTTCTTCCATTGTGGCCCTCATATGCCAAAAGTTTGGACACCCCTGTAGGTTTATACTAAGGAACTATAAGTACCTATATGTGTGCATGCACACACATACAAACAAACACATATTATACAGAAAAAGGAATTCAGAGACAGAAAGGACAAATAAGAATCTCCAACATATACTCGATAAAGTTAAAAATAAAAATTCAAAAATGTAAGTGAAGCAATATTTTTTTAAAATGTGAAGAATTTTTTACAATTGAAGAAAAAGATGAGACTTCAGATTGAATGTGCCGTCCTAGTACTGAGAAAAATAAATTAAAATACTCCACACAAAACACAAAATATTAAAGAACAAAAATGTATATATTCTGAATAACTATAACAGAAAAGCATATTGCTCACAAAGAAATTATGCTAAGTGAAGTAAACAGATACCATATGATCTCACCTATAAGTGGAACCTAATCAATAAAACTTAATCAACAAAAATAAGCAAGTGAGATACAACCAGAGACATTGAAATAAATAACAAACTGATAGTAACCAGAGGGAGGGGAGAGGGAAATAATGGGGGAAAGAAGAGAAGGGATCATGAAAGAACATATATAAAGGACCCATGGACAAAGCCAAAGGGGGGTAGGATTGAGGGTGGGTGGTGGGGGTGGGTCAGGTGGGGGAAAGTGGTGGAGGAAAACTAGAGACGACTATATTTGAGCATTCAAAACAATGATTAAAAAAGAGATAACAACTAGGCTTCTATGCTACACCATAATTTTTTTAAATATTCAAATTGCTTGAATCTTTAAAAGATGTGGTGAAATAAAAAGTTTTTAAAATATTAAAAAAACAAAGAGAAAATAACCTGTGAACCAAGAATTCTATTCTCAGATAAGACATCGATAAGGTGGGGTACAAAATAAAGTATAATGTTTCTTACAGCTCAGTTTTCCCATCCGGTTTAATTTTCTATTGCAAAAAAGTATACCTTTTTTAGTAATGTTCTACTCTTTGTATTTCTGAATATATACATTTCTCTCATAATTAATCTGGGGTACAAGTGAAATAAAGACTTTAGAAACAGAAATAAGGACAAGGATCAGGCCTTGAGAAAAAAAGAACACCCCTCTCTGTTTTGCTGTGTAGTTCATGAACTGACAATAGAATGTGAGATCCTGAGAGATCTCTTGACCAATGAGACAGTTTACACAAATCAAAGGAAGTGTATACTGTTTCATAATTAAGATTATAGTCCCAGGAACTTCCATTTGATTGGGATGGGTTTATTATAGAACTGTTAGAGGAAAGTTACTGCCAGATAGGCTTAAAAATGCAAACAACTTGATTTCTTTAACCTGAAAGTCCTGCTGAAGACTCTCTGGTTCTTTATGAAATTAAAATACTTGAATATTACTAGAAAGATAAAATAGAGAATTTTCTTCTGGCTCAAAATCAAGAATCTTTGTCTTTTCTATTGACTATATGGATATTTAATTTTTTAATTCAAGTTATTGCCTCTTATAAATACTGTAGATATATTAAAATACCAAATAGGTATTCATTTAGGACTATTGTAATTACCTACTACTTACAACTTGATGCCTTGTATTTAGAAAGATTTTTATGCAGAATTACAAGCAAAGTCTAATGGAGTCTGGGACCTATTATAGATATCTGTCACCAACTAACTGGAATGGAAGAAATGACCATAGAGATCTTAAACATTTGTGGCCTATGCAGTTGTATTCTGATCTATGTGGCTAGTTAGGAAAGCCTGATTTATAGCATTTGCCAATTTTACTCATTTAAATATTCCTGCTGAGGCTGATTTAAAGTTACCCACATTTAGCCCTGGTTGGTGTGGTTCAGTGGATTGAATGCTGGCTTTTGAACCAAAGGGTCATGGGTTTAATTCCTAGTCAGGGCACATGCCAGACCAAGTCCCTAGTTGGGGGCATGTGAGAGACAACCACACATTGATGTTTCTCTCCCTCTCTTTCTCCCTTCCCTCCCCTTTAAAAATAAATAAATAAAATGTAAAAAAAACAAACATTACTGACATTTACTTTAAATTCTGAGCATAATTGTTTGTTTGTTGTTGTTAGCAGTATATGCCCACTGTAGCACATCACCAAGATGGTGACTTAATTCTAAAATTTCATATCTACAATAGTTACTTGTTGGTGACCCACAGGTCATCTTTGGTGAGCAAAGTATGAGAATGAAAAGAGTCTAAATTTAGGTAACCTTATATATACACATATATCTACACATATACCTATACATATACATTATATACAGTATATATACATATATATACATATAATGTTACCTAAATTTAGATATATGTATATCTCCTAAAATGCACATATTTCCTATGAAAAAAGACATTAATTTATGCACAAATTCTCACTTCTTTTTTTTGAAATTATTTTTCTCTAAATCAGAGTAATTTATACTTATTAAACATTTAGAGAAATCCCTGGTGAAAAAAATAGAATTTGTAGTTCAGAGACTAGGTTGAACAGACAACCATCTGTC
Organism: Artibeus jamaicensis; assembly: GCF_021234435.1. NCBI lineage: Eukaryota > Metazoa > Chordata > Mammalia > Chiroptera > Phyllostomidae > Artibeus > Artibeus jamaicensis. The sequence goes on from NW_026521887.1 coordinate 4,045,308, forward strand.
TAACCATAACATCTTATCTCATATAATAAATTAGTTCACAAATGATGATGGATTAAGTAACTATATTAAGTCATTTATTAATCCAACTTTTTAAAAGGCAATAACTGTGTATGAAGCATATATGTGAATGATGCACTGAAGGAAACTAACATTTTATTTTTATTTTTATTTTTTAATTTAATTATTTTTCAACTACAGTATTCTTCTTTTACTACCATCCCAGCCTACCCCACCTTGTGACCCCCACCTTCCTCCCATTTCCACCCCCCTTAGTTGTTGTCCATGTATCCTTTATACTAGTTCCTGTAAATCCTTTGTGATGTCTAATATATGTTAGCTAAGAGATTTATATTATTATATTGAAACAAATATTTAGGTCCAATATTTTCTCTCAGATGAGGACATTGAGGCTTAAGTTAAATAATTTAGTTCTAGAATTTAATTGTTTGACAAAATTCAAGTGTGGAGTAACAAGAATCGGAATGCAACTCTTACTGGTTTCAAAACCTTTACTCTTTCTGTGATGCCATGTAGCTTCTTCAGGGAAGTATAACATGAAGATATAAATCATAGTTCTTGTTTTCTAAATTTTTAGTATAAATAAGACAAAAAGATATACACATCTACCAACTGTGTTTAAAAACAAGTCTTTTATTTAAAATGATTAAAATATAAGTAATAAAGAAAATAAGTATGTCCTTAGATTTCAAAGGAGAGAAACATATCTTTTCTAAGCTAAATAGTTCCAAATTTAGTTTTATTTATTTATTACATATAATAAAATAGCTGGCACCCTGTCAGTTTATTTTTATTAATCCATCATCTATTCATCTGTATTTCTATCTATCCTTTTATCCATCTATCTTTCTATTCATTCTTTCATCTACCATTCATACATAACTATTTATTAAAAAGGCATATTTTAAATCTGATGTAGACTTACCAGAGTTACACATAACACCAGTTGAAGAAAATTATTTTAAATTATTAACTTAAAATAAGTGAGGAATTGGATGTGTTGGACAACGAAAAGATTGGTTGTGTTGCAATAAAAAATGTCAGAGACTTAAGGCAACAAAACAATTTTGGGTTCACACACTACACATTTGTTTTCTAGAGACATATTGGCACAGAACCTGGATGCTATAATCTGTGGCATCTCCATTATAGCAGAATGTTTTAGGGTTCAGGGAGAAGGAGCTGGATAATCAAGAATTGGCTCTGACAAGGGACAGAAAAGTTTTTGAAGAAATAATGATGAAAAAATTCCCTAGCCTGGTGAAGGAAAAAGTCATACAAGTTCAGGAAACACAGAGAGTCCCAGTCAAGATGAATCCAAAGAGGCCAACACCAAGACACATCACAATTAAGGTGGTAAAGTTTAGAGACAAAGAGAATCTTAAAGGCAGCAAGAAAGAGTTAGTAATCTACAGGGGGGCTCTAATATGTCTGCCAGATGATTTCTTAACATAATATAGTCCAGAAGGAATTGACATAAAATATTCCAAGTAATGAAAAGCAAGGATCTGCAATCAAGTACTCCATCCTGTAAAGTTCTCATTTAAACTGTAAGCTGAAATAAAGACTCCCAGACAGACAGAAAATAAAATAAAATACAATAAAAGAAAAGAAAAGAAAAGAGGAGAACTTCCCCAATCTGGCAAAGAAAATAGACTTCCAGGAAATCCAGGAAGCTCAGAGAGTCCCAAAGAAGTTGGACCCAAGAAGGAACACACCAAGGCACATCAAAATTATATTAGTCAAGATTAAAATGAAGGAGAGAATCCTAGAAACAGCAAGACATAGGAGGACAGTCACCTACAAAGGAGTTCCCATCAGACTGTCAGAAGATTTCTCAAAAGAGACCTTACAGGCAAGAAGGGGCTGGAAAGAAGTATTCCAAGTCATGGAATCCAAAGACCTACAACCAAGATTGCTCTATCCAGCAAAGCTTTCATTTAGAATGGAAGGGCAGACAAAGTGCCTCTCAGATAAGGTCAAATTCAAAGAGTTCATCATCACCAAGCCCTTATTATATGAAATGTTAAAGGGACTCATGCAAGAAAAAGAAGATAAGAAAGATGAACAGTGAAAGGACAGTAAACTCACAGCTATTAAGAACTACACCTAAAATAAAAGCAAACTAAGAGGACAGCTAGATCAGGAGCAAACCATAGAAATGAAGATCACATGGAGGGTTAGCAACAGGGGAGTGGGAGGAGAAGCAGGGGGGAGAAGGTACAGAAAATAAGTAGCATAGACAGTAGGTAGAAAGTAGATAGGGGAAGGGCAAGAATAGTAGGGGAAATATAGAATCTAAAGAACTTGAGACACATGGTCATAAATTAAAGGGGGGAATGGTGGGGGAGGGGGGTAAGGGGTGGAGGGGAAAGGGGGGAAATAGAACAACTGTAATGGCATATCTATAAAGTATATTTAAAAAAAAGAAAAGAGAAAGAGAAAAGGAGTACATTTCCACCAAACCAGTCTTGCAAGAGATGCTAAAGGGACTGCTTTAAGAATGAGAAGAAATAGGAGGGAGGAAGATGGTGGCGAGATAAGAGGGAGCAGATTCCACCTCCCTCTACACATGGGAGAAAAACCTAGTAATCTATGGAGGAAAAGAGAAAACAGCCAAAAGTGCCACAGCTTATATTAAAATAAGAGACCAAAAATTGTAGCAAAAAAGAGAGCAATTTTTACAATTGTAGCAAAATTGTAAAAAAAAGAGATGGTAAGGAGAGTGCTTTAGGACAGTAAAGTCCCAGGTACCAGAACAGGGACCAGCACAGGGATCAGGGTGGCTGCGGCCCCAGGCCCAGCTCCCGTCAGGTCTGCCACAGGGCTCTTGGGAGAGAGCTGAGTCAATGGTTCCCTCCCCTGCCAAGAAAAAGTTTGAGCAGCACCGGCAGAGATCTGGTTGCTTGAAGTCCCAGAGAGGGGAATAAGGACTAAGTGGCAAACACACAGGGGCTGTGAGCACCCACGGAGTCTGTGGATGCCAGTTGGGGAGAGTTGAGAGTCTCACAGTGAGGGCCTGGACCCTGATAGTCCCTGGTCTGGCTGGAGAATTGGGCTGTAAGGAGTAGCAGGCTTGAGTAGGAGGAATTTCTCAGAAAGAAAAAGTGAAAAGAGAGACACTGTTTGGGGAATTCTGCAACAGCAACTCTGGCTTCTTCCCCAACCAGCGGGTCAGTGATTCGTGGTTGTGCAGAAGGTTAGGAGGAAAACTCTGCGCTCCCCCATAGCACTGGGAGGGGTTCATACCTGAACCCACAGGACCTAGGCAGCCTGGCTGAGTGCGCACACACTGTTCCCCAGCCCACAGCAGTAACCCCTGGGAAAGACCCTTCTAAGGAAGGCCTGGATCCCACACAAAAGGCACCTAGGAGAGGCTCCAGGCTAGCTCTGGGGAGAGTGCCCATAAAGCTAACTGAGTGCAGACTGGGAAGGGAGAAAAGCCATACCAATCGCCCCTCAGCCTACTATAGCCTGAAAACCAGAAAAACTGGTTTGGCCAGTTTGAAACCACCAAGAGGTGTTTGTTTTGTTTTGTTTTGTTTTGTTTTGTTTTGTTTTGTTTTTTAGCAATCTTTTATTTTATAATTTTTATTATTGTTTTATCTTTCAGTTCCTTTTTCCTCTCTTCCCTCCTTTCTTGTTTTATTCCTTCTTCCTTTCCTTCCAATTTTATCTCTTCTTCGTCCCTTCTGCTTTTTTGTTTTAAATACTCACAAGTGGGAAAAAATCTGGAACTGTGAAAAGACCAGTGTTGGACCAAAAGAGGGGGCATCCCAACAGCTGAGACAGTGAGAAAAACTTCACCTTGCTATTGGAGAGAACCTGCAAGTTATTTAATATTTGTACTATTATTTTTTCATGATTCTTACATCTTTTATTTTAATAGTGTTTTTGTATTCCTCTTCTTTCTGTATAGTCTTCTTTACTTGCCTGGTTATATTGTATCATTTCTCCTGTTCTCTCTTTCATAGTTTATTGCTAATTTGATGTTCTTATGTCACTGTATTCCTTTGCCACACTACTCAAGGTCCTATACTCCCTATTTATGTTATCCAGGTCACATAGCTTCTGTCATATGATTGGTGATCTATTATTATTATTCTAAATAATAGCTGTTCCATACAATTATAAATAGTTCACAACACTCCTCCCAGATCTTAGCCCACTTCACAGTTTCCTGAACTCTATTACCATAACGATTAACTATATTCTCTCGCATACTACACCCATTTACTATCCTTTACTCTAACCTCAGAATCTGACCTCCAGCAACCTCACTGCTTTCTAGATCCAACTCACAATCTTTTCCTCCCCAACAAGAGTCTTACTTTCTTCCTATCCTTTCTAAAAAGTGGCTACTGGGGTGGAATATTATGGTTAACACTATACATACCCAAAGGATCTCCTATCTCTTCTGTACTGGATGCTACTGTAAATGCTCCAAACAACAAGTGTTGGAGAGGTTGTGGAGAAAAGGGAACTCTAGTGCACTGTTGGTGGGACTGCCAACTGATACAACCACTATGGAAAACAGTATAGAATTTTCTTAGAAAACTAAAAATGGATTTGCCTTTTGACCCAGCAATTCCACTGCTAGGATTATACCCTAAGAACCCTGGAACACCAATCCAAAAGAACCTAACGACCCCAGTGTTCATAGCAGCACAATGTACAATAGCCAAGTGCTGAAAGCAACCTAGGTGTCCATCAGTAAATGAATGGATCCAAAAACTATGGTACATTTACACAATGGAAATCTATGCAGCAGAAAGAAAGAAGGAGCTCCTACCCTTTTGTGACAGCATGGATGGAACTGGAAAGCATTATACTGAGTGAAATAAGCCAGACAGTGAAAGACAAATATGGTATAATCTCACCTTTAACAGGAACCTAATCAACAAATCAAACAAGCAAGCAAAATATAACCAAAGACACTGAAATAGAGAACAGGCTGACAGGGACCAGAGGAGAGACAGGAGGGAATTTCAGGGGCAAAGGGGATATACAGGGACAAGTATAAAGGACACATGAACAAAAACTTAAGAGGGGGGTGGAAATGAGAGGGAGGTGGGGAGGATAGCGGGGTGGGCTGGGATGGGAGTAAAAGACAGAAAACTGTACTTGAACAACAATTTAAAAAAAAGAAAAGATGATGATTTATTGTGGAAAATGAATAATAAAACTGGCATAAAAAGATATACTTACAGTAATAAAAAGAATAAGAAGAAATATATAGACAGAGGAACATTGGTACAAAGGGGAGAAATGGCAATGGATAAGTGCCTATTAATAATAACCTTAAATGTAGATGGATTAAATGCTCAATAGTAATAAAGCACCTGAGTAGAAAATAAAATATCACCCATATATATATATATATATATATATATATATATATATATATGCTGTCTATAAGAATCACACCTCAGAACAGAAGACTTATACAGGCTGAAAGTTAAGTGTGGACAAAATATTCCATCAAAATGGAAACAAACAAAAACCAGGGCAGCAACATTGCTATCTGACAAAATAGACTTTAATAAAGATCATAACAAGGGGCAAAGGAGGTCACTGTATAATAGTTAAGTATCAGTCCAATGAGAGAATATAACCCTTATAAACATATTTGTATATAATATAAAAGTGCCTAAATATGTAAGAAAAATCTTGGAGGATTTTATGAAAGAGATTGACAGCAATACAGTCATTGTAGGGAATTTTAACACCCCACTATCAAAAATGGACAGAATCTTCTGACAAAAAATCAACAATGATATAGCAGCATTAAATGACACACTAATTAATGCAGATTTAAATGATATTTACAGGATATTTTACCCCAAAGAAGCAGAATATACATCCTTCTCAAGTGCACATGAATCATTCAAAAAGATAGAGCACAGGATAGGACACAAAATAAGCCTTAACAAATTCAAGAAAATTGAAATTATATCAAGCATTTTCTTGGATCACAATAACTTGAAACTAGAAATCAACCTCAAGAAAAAAAAAGCCTTAAAAACATTCAAATACATGGAGGCTGAACAATGTGTTATTAATAATGAATGGGTTAAAAAGGACATCAAGGAAGAAATAAAGAAGTACTTGGAAAGAAATGAAAATTAGCACACAGCAGCCCAAAAGTTATGGGACACAGTGTAAGCAGTCCTGAGAGTCAAGTTCATAGCATTACATGGGGATACTACCTAAAGGAAATAGAAAAATCTGAAATAAACAACCTAAGCTTACACCTGAAAGAACTAGAAAAACAACAAACAGAGCCCAGAGTAAGTAGCAGGAAGGAAATAATAAAAATCAGAGAAGAAATAAATGACATACAGACTTAAAAAATTCCAAAGATCAAAAGAATCCAGGAGTTGATTCTTTGAAAATGTAAACAAAATTGACAAGCCTTTCACTACATTCATCAAGAAAAAGAAAGAACACTCAAATAAATAAAATCAGAAATAAAAGAGAAGTAATAGCTGAAAGTACAGAAGCCCTGGACTGGATGGCTTCACAGGAGATTTTTCCCAATTATTCAAAGAACAATACCTACCCTTCTCAAACTATTCCCCAAAATTCAAGAAGGTGAAGACTTTCAAACTCTTTTTATAAAACCAGTATTATCCTTGTTTCAAAACCAGGTAAAGACACAACAACAACAACAAAAAACCTAGAAAAGCATGGGCCAATATCTTTGATGAACATAGATGCTAAAATCATCAATAAAAACCAGATCCAGCAATACATTTAACAGAGCATATACCATGATCAAGTGGGATTTATCTCAGTGGTTCAAGGATGGTACAGTATTCACAAATCAATAAATGTGATACCCATATAAATAAAATGAAAGACAAAAATCACATAATCACATCAATACAGAAAATAATTTTATAAAATCCAGCACACATTTATGATAGAAATACTCAGTCAAGTGGGAATAGAGGTATTATACCTCCACATAATGAAGGTCATATATGTAAAACCTACTGCCAACTCAATGGGCAAAAACCAAAAGTGTTTCCCTTAAAATCAGGAACAAAAACTGGGGTGTCCACTTTCACCACTTCTTTTCAGCATAGTACTGGAAGTCCTAGCCAGAGTGATCAGACAAGAAGAGGGGACCAGAGGGGAGAGGGGAAAGAATTTCAGGGGAAAAGGGGAAGGATTCACAGGAACAAGTATAAAGGACACATGGACAAAAACTAAGGCCTTGGGAGGGGGAATGGGAGGGAGGTGGGGAGCACTGAGGGGGTCTAGGATGGGAGTATAAGACAGAAAACTACTTGAACAACAATTAAATAAATAAAAAAGAGAAAATATTCCTGAAAAAGAAGAAAATAAATAAAAGGCATCTAAATTTGAAAAGAAGAAGTAAAACTTATCATTCAGAGATGAGAAGATACTGTACATATAAGATGCTATAGGCTCCACCAAAAATCCATTGAACCTAATAAATGAATTTGGCAAAGTAGCTAGACATAAAGTCAATATTCAGAAATTGATGGCATTTTTATGCACCAATAATGAACTATTGGAAAGATAAACTAAGAAAAAACATTTCATTTACTATTTCAAAAACAATAACAAAAAATATACCTCAGAGTAAATTTAACCAAGGAGGTGAGAAAACTGTTTTCAGGAAACTATAAAACACTGAAGAAAGAAACTGAGGAAGATATAAATAAGTGAAAGCAAATACTGTGTTCATGGATTGGCAAAATTAACATCATTAAAGTGTCTGGGTAAAATATTACCCAGAGCAATCTATAGATTCAATGTAATCCTATTAAAATAATACGGTATATGTCACTGATTTAGAGCAAATACTCCAAAAATTTATATAAAGACAAAAAAGACCCCAAATAGCCTCAGCAATCTTGAGAAAAAAGAATAAGGCTGGAGAAATCATAATACCTGACATGAAACTATACTATAAGGCCACTGTAATCAAAAGAGCCTGGTAGTAGCATAAGAACAAACACATAAATCAATGAAACAGAATAGAGGAACAATCCCATGTCTCTACAGTCAATTAATATTTGACAATGAAGGCAAGATCATACAACAGAGTAAAGACAGTTTCTTTAATAAATGGTATTGGAAGAACTAGACTGGTACATTAAAAAAATGAACGTAGACCACCAACTTACACCATATACCAGAATAAACTCAAAATGGACAAAATACTTAAATATAAGTCCTGATCCATAAAAAACATAGAGAAAAATATAGGCGATAACATTTCGTATATCTTGCACAGCAATAGTTTTGCCAACGTATTTTTTAGCACAAGAGAAATAAAGAAAAAAATGAACAAATGAGACTACATCAAATTAAAAAGTATCTGCACAGCTAGAAAAACTATCATTAAAACAAAAATGGAACCAATTGTATGGGAGAATATATTTGCCAATGATACACTGGATAAGAGTTTAATAACTCAATACTAAGAAAGAAATAAGCCAATTAAAAAATAAGCAAATGACTTGAATAGACACTTCTCCAAGGAGGACATACAGATGGCTCATAGGCATATGAAAAAAATTCTCAATATCGCTATCAATCAAACAGATGCATATTAATACCACAATGATATATTATGCCATACCTGCCAAAATATCTGTTATTAATAAACTAACAAACAAGAATTGCTGGCGAGGTTGTGGAGAAAGAAGATCCCTAGTGCACTGTTGGTGGGAATGCAGACTGGGTGCAGACTGGGAGCAGCCACTGTGAAAAACAGTATGGAATTTCCTCAGAAAAATTAAAATGGAACTCTCTTCTGATCCAGTGGTTTCACTGCTGGAAAGACACCCTAAGAATCCCAAAACTCCAACTGAAAAGAGCTCATGTACCCCTATATTCATGGCAGCATTATTTATAACAGCCAAGAGTTTGAAACAGCCTAACTGCCAATCAGTAGATGAGTGGATTAAAAAAACTGTGGTACATTTACACAATAGAATATTATGAAGCATAAAAAAAAGAGGAATCCCTATTTTTGGAATAGCATGGATGGAACCAGACGCCATTATACTAAGTAAAATAGGCCAATTGGTGAAAGACAACTAGCATATGATCTAACCTATAAGTGAAATACAATGAACAAAATTAGCTAATGTGCAAAATAGAAACAGAGACATAAAACCTTGGAATAGAATGGCAGCTATAAAAAGGAAGGGAAGCAGTGGAGACTGATTGAAAGAAGGTGAAGAGATTAGCTAAAGAACATATATGAAGGACACATTGGCACTGGCAGTGGCGTGGGGATTGACTGTGGAAGTGGACAAATGTGAAGAATTGAGACAAATGTAATAAAAAAAACAAGTATTTTTGAAATTAAAAAATATTCACTCTAAAATGCCTCCTCTTAGAGATGACATACATTATCTCTGCTGACATTTTCTTGGCCAAAATTCATTTATTGGACACACCCAAGCCTATTCTTTGGAAGACAAGGAAGTGAAATTCATCCATTCGTCCAGGAGCTAGAGAACTACAGATGCTGGTGAGCACCAGTAATGTCAACCATGCCCCTAAACTGTGGAATACTTGTTAATGTGTAAGATCAAAAGAGATATATTTCACAATAAAAATATTTAACACACAAAATAAATTTGCCAGGAGAATTAACATAAATCTGTAAATTTCTGAGTAGCACTAATTTTTTTATATTTTCTGATGCAAACATTTCTCCATTTCTGAATCAAAACATTTCATTGATTACTTAAAGTGTGTCTTGGTGAATAGAAAAAATATTACATTACATCCGTGTCTATATATGAGTATTATACTGGTATATATGTACATACATACACAAACTTGTACTTAGTAATACTAGTATAACAATTATACAAGGTTGGGTGGAAGTAATGCCCATTCAAGTGTGGTTGGTAGGGTAATATTATGGATTTAATAATTTATAGTTTTAATTTGAACATTTCACTTAAAAATCATATGGTATGCTTGCTTGTGATATTGTTATGTTATGGATTTCATGTGAATGATTTTGTAATAAAAGATTTTGTGATAAAAATAAGATGTTATTTGTGCTGGGCCCTGTGTATACTGAGACATCTTCTATTACTTTGCCAGTACATATTTTTACAGTTCTGTCTTTAATTCATAGTGAGAGATTTATCTCTTGATTTTCCTTTGAAATAAAAGTGGGTTGGAAAGATATTTTGTATCACTGACAATTGTTTTCTCAGCATTAACCTTATTTACAGGTTTTTAAGGAAATAATTAGCTTTATTTCATTTCATCATACTTGTACTGTAATTACAATATGACCTTTGTCTTGTTTATACATACATGTAGAAGATTCTAATAGGATTTTTGTGAAGAAGAAACACTTCATAACAGCTTAGTTCCCTAGTAGTATTATATAATGGATCATAAATGGCCATACTTTGAAGAAAAAGTTAAATTAAAAACACCTGCATTAAAGATCAATTTTCATCAAGTTGAGCTATCCAAAGACACCTTTTTTGCCCTATCATCTCATGGAAATGTTTTCCATGTGTTTTGTAACTCAACTATTCTGCCTTAGATAATACAGTGACATCAAACATTTCAAACTCCACAATTAAGTGGCTGACAATGCTTTATAAATATCATGTTTTGTTGTCAGAGTACTCTAAATTGTAAATAAGAAGCAGGAAATAAATTTGGGGCAAGAATAGCAGCACTCACAACTCAGGATGATTTCACATTTTATTATTATTTACAAATATAATAGACATCAAATATTAATGGTTTTATTTTGCTTTTTATCAAAAGGATACTAAATACATAGTGACAAGGTTAACTCTTAATTTTCCTTTTTTGTCAGTTTTATCTAGACTTTTGATATGCCATGCTTCTAACTTTTACATAAGAAACAGGTGGTTAAATGCAGACTCTGACAACCTGACTGTAGCTCTGAGTGTAATATTTTAGTAATGCCTAATGTCATGTTTGCAATTGTCCTGAAGCATCATATTGTCCCTTTACCAGTTGCATTAAATAGTATATTAACAGGAAATATACTAAAGCTGAATAGTAATAAAAAATCTCAGTTCCCGGTCAGGGAACTCTCCCTGACCGGGAACTGAGATTTTTAAAAATTTTCTTAATAAGAAAATATTTTTGTTAAGAAAATAAGACTATTTTCTTAACAAAAATATTTTCAGTTAGTTATTGATTTGGTATCAATCACATCTGGGTTAGTTAAGCAGCTGTTTGTAGAATATATTGAGACTCATCTTTCTCTGACACAGCTCAATTTGTACTGAAATTGTTAATGCATGATCTGAAATTGTGATCCTTGAAAGTTACCCTCAATAATGGGATTCAAATGTTACAGTGTTTGATCTGTATTAACACTTTTAGGCTCTAAATAATTGATTGGCAGGTCAGAAGTCACCAAAGAGTGTTCTATTGCCTTCAAAGTGTAGATACCAGTCTTATGGAATGATTTACCCTAAAATTTTCATTTGGCACACTCTGAGTTACCAGACAATTCTCCACTGGTTTTTCTAAGTGCAGTTAAATCTCAATTCCACCATTCATACATAAAATGGAGATAATTTTAGAAGTAATATAAAAATAATATGTTATAGATCTATAGGCAGTCATAGGAACTGCATGCTCTCATTATTAGTAGACTGATTCAATGTTGGCATCATTAATTAAACCTTGACTCTTCCCTAATTCTCATGTTTTGATAGTTAGCAGCAGCCTGAAGCTAGTGAGGGCTCCAATAAAGCCCTCGGCCTTACCTGAGGGTAAATTTCCACTACCTTTTCCCTAACTGCCCCCTCCTCTGCACTTTATGTGATAAATAATTTTGTTGTCTGGTTAAAATAGAGACTATAAAGGAGAGTAGAAGTAAATTTATGAAAGGCAGTATCAATAAAGTTAGGATGAAGGACCAGTACCAAAGAAAGGCAAAAAGATTCAGGACAATAGACTACATGGCCTACATAGTGCTGTGATTTTTAATTGAATTTATTGGGGTTACAGTGGTTAATAAAATTATGTAGGTTTCAAATGTACAATTCAGTAATACATCATCTGCTTATTTTATTGTGTTCACAACCCAAATTTGTCTCCTTCTGTCACCATTTATCCCCCATTTACCCTCCCCACCTCCCCCAACTTCCAGCCCCTAAACACCAGGCTGTTGTAATGTTGTCTGTGTCTAGGAGGTTTTTTGTTTGTTTGTTTTGCTTAATCCCTTCATCTTTTTCACATGGCACTGCCACCCCCTTCCCTCTGGTAGCTGTCAGTTTGTTCCTGTTTTGTTTTCTAGTTTATTGTGTTCATCAGATTCCACATATAGGTAAAATGATGTAGTATCTGTCTTTCTTTAATTGGTTTATTTCATTTAGCATAATACCCTCTAAAGCATATGCCCTCTAAGTCATTTTCCCCTCCTTTTGAATTTGGGACTGATGGAGAAAGATTAATGAAGATCAAAACACTGGAATTGTTATAGACAAAGCTGAATTAGAGAGTGCAACATACAATTGTATTCACAAAATTAGGCTTCCCTTCTTTTTCTTCTTGAATTAAACACATTTTGAAGTTGGCAGGCTTTTTGTTCCTAAGATTATGAAATGGTGGTCTTTAAAAATTTATGGTATTAAGTTGTAAAGAAAGTAGATTTTCAATGGGGAGGATGTTAAGAAAAAAGGGAAACCCAGATGGGATTGAATAAAGTAGACTATTTAGGGTTTTGTTTTGTTTGCATGTTACTAGAAATCTTTAGTTTTTGAAGTTTTTATTGTTATGCTATTACAGTTGTTTCTGCTTTTTCTTCCTTTCCCCACGTCTACCCAGCCTCTCCTTCTCCCTTCTTTAAGTCAACCCCCAAATTGTTGTCCATGTCCATAGGTTATACATAAATGTTCTTTGGTTAATACCTTCACTATCTCTCATTCTGTTTCCTCACACCTCTAGCAGCTGTCAGTCTGTTTCCATGAATGTATGCTTTTGTTTCTATTTTGCCCCTTTGCTTTATTGTGTGCATTAGATTTTACATATTAGTGAGATCATATGGTATTTCTTTCATTGAGTGGTTTATTTCACTTAGCATAATATTCTCCAGGTCCATCTAAGCTGTTACAAAATGTAAGAGTTTCACCTTTTTTTAAAATACGTAGTAGCATTCCATTATGTAAATGTATCACAGCTTTTTTATCCACTTATCTATTGATGGGGCACTTAGGCTGTTTCCAGATCTTGACTATTGTAAATAGCACAGTAATGAACTTAGGGGTGCATATGTATCTTGTATTTGTGTGTTGGAACCTTTAGGATATATACCCAGAAGTGGATTTGCTGGGCCAAAAGGCAGTTCCATTTTTAGTTTTATGAGAAAATTCCATACTGTTTTCCACAATGGCTGCACTGGTCTGCATTTCCATTAACAGTGCACTAGGGTTCCCTTTTCTCCGCATCCTTGTCAGCACTTCTTGTTTGTTGATTTATTGATGGTAGCCATTCTGAAAGATGTGAGGTGGTATCTCATTGTGGTTTTAATTTGTATTTCTCTGATGATTAATGACAAAAGAAATAAACTCAAAATGGGAAGTTGTGAAGTGGGAGCAAGAAACTGTGCTTACCCTGGGTGGGTATAGTTCTGTCCACCTGTGGAAACAGGAGAAGTGTTGAACTAGCAGCACTAAGACATCATGGGAGACTCCTACAGTGAATTTTCTGTGACTTAAATTGGTTCATAATATTCCCTTATTGTTTGTGTTCTATTTTACTAATTTTACCATTATTATTGCCTTCTTTTTTTACTTTAATTTGTATTTCCCCCCATGATTAGATCATAGATAATCAATTTTAGATTTTCATTATCTTATAGGCATTTAAATATATTAATTTTCTTCTTATGACTGATTTAGGTAGTCTGAATATTTCATGGGGAGTGCAAGTAAATTCATGACTGAGAACACAAATAAGAACAAGGCCCAAGAAAGGAGTAGGATGTGGAAATATTGCAGATGAGCAGTGGTTAAAATAATGACTAGTGTTCATATATAATTAGGGTGTCAAGAGTAACTACTTGGGTAAAATCTTTGCAATGATGTTATAATTCAAACTGAAAACCACTGAAGAAAATTAGTGGTATAAATAAACAAATATAGAAAATATAAACAAATATGTATACCTCCAACCCAGAGACCTTCGTATTTTCAACCAGCTATGCTGACTCTTCTTCCATTTCATATAAAAATAGAGAGAAAACAACTACTTCTATTTTAACACTATCAACTGTAGGAAGTCGGGGTCTTTTTCCAAATCTGCATGCCACACCTCCTATCAAGATACCTGACCCTGTCTCAAGTTCCTGCTCCTTTGATAACTACCTTACCTTTGTTAGGAAATCTTTTGTAACAGTGGAAAATTGTAACACATCCACCATTCTTTTCTGTAAGTGCTGACTCTGACTGATGTGTAACTTGTAGACGAACAGCAGGTTTGTATAAGAGTCTTAGGAACTAACTCCAAAAGATACAGAATCCAACCTTCGGACCTTCCAGCTCTGGGATATTTGCTGACCTTTATCCATGGAGCCAGAATGATGTGAAGCTGAGATAACATGAGGCTGATATGAAATGAAACCGAGATGACATGAAGCCAGGATGATGCACATTAGGTCACCATGTTCATTTGCATGCAGATAACTTTTCAAGCCCCTCCCTTGTTCTCTTTGTTCTGTCCCCCTCTTCCTCCTTATAGAAACCTCTACCTCCACTGAGAGTTGGAAATGGGCTTTTTGACATGAGTCCCCATCTTCCCAGGAGGTGGACTGAGACATGAGTTCCCCATCTTTCAGGTGCTGTCACTGGAAAATAAAACATTTCCCTTTACATCAGCACCTGCTTCTTAAGTATTGTCTTTTGTAGTGACAGGCTGCTGAATCACTTCCTGTTACACTTTCAACCAGTAAGAATAGAAAATGCAAAACTTTTATCCAAGATAGAGGTAGATATTTTTTGCTTCCTCACACAACCAAAAAAAGGACCACAACAAATAAAAACCAAAAAACAACCAAAAATTCCAGAAAACTGAACTGTATAGAAGTCTGACAGGCAAGGAGTGAAAGAGGAAACATATCCAGACTGGTAGGAGGGGAGGAGATAGGCAGCTTGGGTGGGATATAGGAGATATGAGAGGATACAGAGCAAAGTGACATAGCAGGCCAGGCCAGGTGGTGGCTGGTGTACTTGGAAGTCCCACATTCACGTGCGGGTAAGTAATGGGGAGTACCTGGGAATCAACTGACAATACAACTCAGGGTTCCAGCATGGGAAACTAAAACCTCAAAACTTATGGTTTTAAAAACCTGAGGTGTTGAGGTAGCAGGAGAAACTCTTAGCCTCACAGGAGAGTTCAATGGAACGACCCACTGGGCCCTAGAATGTATACAAGCCCACCCACTCAAAAATCAGCACCAGCAGGGTCCAATTTGCTTGTGAGTTGCAGAGGAAGCAATTGAAAATGGGGCATGTGGCATTGTTCCCTCTCTGACCCTTCTCTACAACACAACAATGTGGGTTGCCCCATTGGGTGAATACATAAGGCCCCTTATAACTTAACAGGTACAACAAGACAAAGAAATATTTCCCAAATGAAAGAACAGATCAAAACTCTAGAAAAAGACCAAAGTAACAAGGAAATATCCAATCTGTCAGATGCAGAGTTCAAAACACTGGTAATCAGGCTGCCCACAGAAATGATTGAGTATGGATACAAAATAGAGGAAGAAGTGAAGGCTATGCAAAGTGAAATAAAGAAAAACACATAGGAAGCCAGGAGTGAAGGGAAGGAACCTGGGACTCAAATCAATGATTTGGAACAAAAGAAAGAAATAAACATTCAATCAGAACAAAATAAAGAAACAAGAATTCAAAGAAATGAGGAGAGACTTAGGAACCTCTGGGGCAACTTTAAATGTTCCAACATTTGAATCATAGGGGTGTCAGAAAGGAGAAGAGGAAGAGCAAGAAATTGAAAACTTATTTGAAAAAATAATGAAGGAAAAAGTCCCCAATCTGGTGAAAGAAATAGACTTTCAGAAAGTCCAGGAAGCTCAGAGAGTTCCAAAGAAATTGTACCCAAGGATGAATACACCTAAAAGCTCAAGATTAAACTCTCCAAAACCATGAGGGTAGAAAGAAGTATTCCACATCTTGAGAGGCAGAAACCTACATCCAAGATTACTCTGTCCAGCAAAACTATCATTTAGAATGGAAGGGCAGGTAGCATGCTTCCCAGATAAGATCAAGTTAAAGGAGTTCATCTCCACCTAGCCTTACTATTTGAAATGTTAAAAGGATTTATCTAAGAAAAAAGAAAAAAATACAAACAGTAATATGACAATAAACACAACTATCAACAACTAAAACTACAAAAAACAAAAATAAGCAAACAATAATATAAGCAAACAACTAGAACAGGAACACATGGAGGAAGAAATGGAGGTCACATGGAGGGTTATCTGTGGAGAATAGGGGAAATGTACAGTGAATAAGAAGCATAATTGGTAGGTACAAAATAGATGGTGGGGGTTAAGAATAGTATAGTAAATGGAGAATAGTATAGAAAATGTAGAGGCTAAAGAACTGATATGTATGACCTGTGGACATGAACTAAAGTGGGGGAGATTCTGATGGGAGGTGAGTTGCAGAGTAGAGGTGGATAAAGTGGAGAAAAAATGGGATAACTAATAGCATAATGAATAAAATATATTAATTTTAAAAAAAGAAAAGAGGTCCTGGCTGATGTAGCTCAGTGGATTGAGCTCAGGCCTGCGAACCAAAGGGTTGTTGGTTCAATTCCCAGTCAAGGCACCTGCCTGGGCCAGGTCTCCAGGAAGGGATGCATAAGAAGTAAGCACACATTGATATTTCTCATCTTCTCTTTCTCCCTCCCTTCTTCTCTGTCTATAAAAATAAATAAAATCGCTTAACAAATTTAAAAAAGAAAAGGAAACACAATTCACACTTTTTTTTTACATATTAGGGTCAATTTTTTTTCCTGAATATAAGTGACTTTGGCATTAGATTAGTGACAATGATGTCAAAACCACCATATCTATTTTGACTTTTTCCATATGACTGAAATGCAGCAGTTATTGTTGCTTTAGACTTCATGCTCAAATTCAAAAGAAGAGTGCAAAAAAATGGTCGTATTTTCTGCTTCACAAGAAAAGCAAAAGGACTTCTGAGAAACCCTCTTGACAGTCATGCATTTATATTTTATTTGCATCTTATTGGCAGAACCTGGGTCATTTTGCCACACCTAAATGAAAAAGGCTTGGAAAGTGGGAACCTGAGCATCATGTTTGGCCAGGTCATTGTAGTTCATCTGCTAAGTAGGGGAGATTAGCAATCTGTAGACAATAAATAGTCATTGCCACTCTACCTCAGTGCTCCTCTGAATTGTATTACCTGATTATAGAACTTTACTATAAGAAGTTATTTGATATCCATGGTTACACTGGTAATTCAATAATATATATGTAAATTTAGTATATATAGCAGTCTTTTTTCTATATGTGACAGAGATATTGACTATCCTTTTAAAGCTTCTATTAATTTTATATTTTTGCAGTTTAGTTAAGAGCAAAAGTTTATTTATTTCCCAACCACAAACACAAATATCAGGTTGTAGTAAAATCATCAACATTCCTTTTTTGATCCAACCCCTCCTACCCTATTGCATATTTAAGAATGGAACTTACAGCAAACACCATGCCAATCCCATCTAAAATATAAATGTGTTTCAAATTTATTTGAATTTTAAACAATCTGTTTTCTTTGGCATGTAGAAAAATTACTAAATAGCATATCACATTAAGAACAAAATGTCCTTTAATCAGGATCAAATTACAATCTCATAGTAACACATAATTATATGGATGAAATATTAAAGTTCTAAGAATATTCTTTAGACAAAATATGCAAAGACATTAATGTTTTCTTTATTATAAAGTTATTGTACAGCTCAATGAATATTTAACATGAAGAATTTGGTTTTATGAAAATTAAACTTCAAGTTTTTTAATTCTGTATGCAAAACAGAAAAAAAATGGTAACTACGTCTGGGTATGATGTTTTAAAAAGTCTGGCATAATTTAAAAGCAAGTTTCCATCAGACTGGTACAGTAAGCAAATGAAATTAGGAGAGATGTGGTCTCTGTTTTTTGATGTAAATGATTATGGTTAGTATAAATTCTTCGGTTTGCTTTTATTACTGCTTTCACTTTTTTGTTATATCTCTGTGAATATTCCCAAAGAATGATGCTTCTATCATATTTTAGCTTACCAAATAAAATAGAAAAATATGTGTATTTTGGACATTCTCTCATTGCCTACTCAACAGTCTCCCTTCTCTCTCTTGGCACCCTCTTCTGTATAGCCATGTGTTTATGGAAGATGATGTTATCCCCTGTCCAGGGGTAAATCTAGACTATACAAAGCCAGTCTGGAAATCCCAGTGGATTAGAGAGGGCCCATGCTTAGTTTTGACCAATGAGAAGTACAGGACTTCTCACAAAAGGTTCTTTTTAGGAAATAGAAGACCAGAAGGAGGAAACAGCTCCCACATTTTTTTTTTCTACTGGAAAGAATCATGTGTGCATGGAGCAGCTGGAAATGCTGGAACCCCTCCAGAGGATCAGGAAAGACATCCACAGAGTGAGAGCAGACAACCCCTGAGCCATCCTACCTAAGGAGCTTTGGTGATAACACATTTTTGTCATTGCTAAATTATGTTCTATTATATGTAGCTCAATGCCTCCTAACCAATGCAACTGACCATATTTAAATATTTTGCAATTTAGGGCCATCCAAATAAAATTTAGGTTTTGGTTTTCTGGTGAATAAAATAACAGTGTCTCAAGCAGTATTGTGTTGGTGTTATAGTAAGTAATAATTGGAAAAAAATTGATTGACATTTTAATGCTAACCTTTTATCCTGTATGATTTTTTAAGGATTTAATAGTATCACAATAAGTTCATTTATCTATGGATACTTTGTTCATGTAGACCTTACATTGTAGATATAATTGTTAAATTATATAGTTTTTTGTTATTAATATTTTATAATAAGTGCTTTTTGAGTTGTTAAACATTAAGGAAATAATATACATTATTAACTCCCTACAGGGTTTATAGATACTCTTGATCATTTAGTTATTGTCATGTTGTTTCATACCTCATAATAACCAATTATTAAATAGATTTTTTGGTTGATTGTTGTTTCTTTTTCTTTCACTGATTACTCTATCCATTCACCCCAGAGGATGCTAAAACATTCTCTGTCAATGGTGCATTTATAGATAATTGATTCCTACTTTAAAATATTTTTAAAATAAAATTTCTAAAAATACTTCAAGCAAAAGAAGTTTTAAAATATTAATTCATATGTAACTTTTAGCTGATATAGAAGATTAGAAGATGAGGGACTTTAATATATTTTAATATCTATGTTTATACATCTGAAATTAATAAAATTAGTGCAATTCATAATATATGTCACCCTTATGATACACAAAATCATGGAAGTATATGATCACATTAGAGTCATTTCTAGCAGGAGAAATGGAGTTTATGTATCCCATAAACTCCAAGGTAATTTAACAAATGCAAAATAATGGGCATCAATACAGAGATTTCTGGGTCTAGCTAAATCACCATGTTTCCTGAGGCTTCTTTTGAAGAATTCATAGAGCTGTAACTTGTCCTACAGAAAGACTGGAGTGATGTTGAAAAAGAGAGAAAGAAAAAAGAAATACAGGTACACTCTCTTCTGCCTATTAAAGGATTCACCTCAAGCTTGAATAGAGTGCTACTTAAGAAAGTGAACTGACTGCATTTTCTGATTTCTTTTGTCCTAGGTTTTGACATATCTTTGGTGTTAGGAAATTCTTTCCTCAAAGCCTCAGTCGCTGGTGTTCAAATTTAAACGCATTTCCTCCTCTGTAATCAGTGAGGAGAGAGAGCAGCTGGTCACCATCCTCTACACACTAAACCTTCAAACCTTTTCTTCAGAATAAATGATCCTACTTCATAGACATATAAAATTAAAAGGGATCTTGAAGTCATCCCATCTTTCCTCTGCCTTTAGATAAGACTACCCTTTAACTGTCCCAAACAGATGAGCAAATTCATCCTATTTTTAAAAGAGATCAAGAGAATCTAATCAAAAGCCTCCAACAGTCACACAACCCTCTGATGAAAATCCCTCATTCTCAGGAAATCATCATCATTATCATCAAATAGCATTTTCTAAACACCCACATGTGCAAAATATGTTTGTATATTCAGACTCTAAAGAGGGCCCAAGAGACCCAGAAGAAATGGTTGAAGAAAACTGCAAAGGTACATAACACACACAAGACTCTAGTCAAGGCACTGAGGGAATCCCCTTACAGCCATAAACAGACCTATAGAAAATCCATCAAGGACAAATTATTTTTAAGAGGCATTCGAGAAATGCCAGAGAATTTTAATTTTTTTATATATGGAAAATGCCTTATAATTAAAGGATATAGCCATTGAGTTTTTCTGTTTAAACATTAGGACTTACTAATCACTGTCAAATCATGTCTACTACCCTAAGAATGATGCACATAAAATGAGATGTATTCAATGTGAAACAAATCTTTATTAATTTAAACTCATAGTTTTTATAACATACAAAATATTAAATCACTTGCTGCTATTTCAAAGTTGGAGAAACCAAACTGTCTCTGAGAACTTTCAGTCTTTTTTCTCATTTCTGGATGCTTTTTAATGTTCTTGCAGAGCCAGAGCTCAAAGGCTGCCCCCAGAGGCTCAAAACTTTTCACCTAAGACTGGAATGTCTCTAAGTCCTCCAACTTCTCTTCCAATCAAGGAATTCCCGTTTTCTGATTTCTAGTTGGTTGAAATGGAATAGAGCAATTTACCTGCTGGTAAATCTTCTTTGCATATAAAAACATTTGATTAAAAGAAAAATTGTTGACTCATATTTGCCAGCCAAATGAGCCTGCTATTGTGGTGGGATGGTTTTAACCATGGTGGTCTTCCAGGTTTGTCTCTACCACACCTTCAAGCATTGAAGGGGTCTCAATCACATTGACTGGAATAACACGTCATTCATATTCTCCTCCCTCACCTTTGTGGCTTTCTCAGTTATACCCCATTGCTTATCTTTTCAAGAAGCTCCGTGTAACTGTGAAAGTAATCACAGTGCTTAGTGTTCAGGAGCTGGCAAAGAACCCATAGATACTTGAAGGGGCCCTAATAGAATGTGCATTTCACCACAACAGGCTTCACAATGTTTGCTGTACAAACACAAGGGGGTGTTTTGACTACAGTTGCTATTCGGTTTTGATCTGTGCCCCTAAAGTGCAACAGATGATGCAGTATATTATGGCATAATCTCTGTACCTTGGGTATCAGGTACTATGTAGCAAGACTTTCCATAAATGTGAAGTATACTAATAGTATATACAACAGTATTGGAATATAGTTCTTTTAATTTAATTTAATAATACCTATTCCCATTCTTTTTAAAAAAGATTTTATTTATTCACTTTTACAGAGGGGAGGAGAGGGAGAGAGACATCAATGTATGGTTGCCTCTTGCACACCTCTTTACTGGGGACCTGGCCTGCAACCCAGGCATGTATGTGCCCGAGACTGGGAATCGAACCTGTGACCCTTTGGTTCAGGCCAGTGCTCAATCCACTGAACCACACCAGGCAGGTCTTTATCCACATTCTATTCTCTAAATGTATTCATGGCTTAAATTTTCACTACCAATGAATAACATACATAAATATTTTAGACAAATATAAACTTTCCTATTAATTATTGAATGCTTCTTATATTTGAAAGAAAAGAACAATGGGGCAGTGGGTGTGTTCATATAGTATCACATATAAACCTTCCCATTGCATTTCGAGGTGAAAATATTTATTCTCAATTTTTTTCTGATAAGGAAACTCAGACTAAGAGAAGATTCCTTTGTGAAAAACTAAATTCAAATATAGGCATCTCTGGTCCTGAATTGTGTATATGTACAATTTTATAATTAACTTGATCTTAAAATAACTAAACTAAATGAATGCTAAGCTTCTGGAATTCATATAAAAAACCCAACCCTCTGATGAATAACTATTTATTGTTTATTTTTTAATTGCAATATGTACAAAAGGCATTTTTTAATTTTTTAATATATTTTTTATTTTATTGATTATGCCATTACATTTGTTCTATTTCCCCCCCTCTGTTCCCCTCCACCCTGCACACCCCTCCCCCACCATCCCCTCCTGTAGTTCATGAACACGTGTATTTAAAGATAAAATCAGTACATTCTCTGTTTGTGGTCTAGTATTTTCACAAAAGTCCATCTGTCATTAAAGGTCCTTAAATTAATCATCATGGCCATTAAATGTTTTGCATTATTCATCTGGTCTCTCTCTTTTTTAAAGATTTTATTTATTTATTTATTTGAGAGTGAGGAGAAGGGTAGGAAAAAAGGAGGGAAACATCAATGTGTGGTTACTTACCTCTCTTGTGCCCCCTAATTTGAACCTGGCCTGCAACCCAGGCATTTTCCCTGACTGGGAATTGAATTGGCCACCCTTTGGTTCACAGGTGGGCACTCAATCCACTTGAGCCAAACCAGACAGGACTCATCTGGTCTCTTTATCAGTCTTGGTCACTTTCTTCTGTTTAACACCTATACTTTCAGTAGCCATCATATTTGTAGCATGTAAAGTCCTGTATCACTATATATGTTAGTATTTTCTCCCTCTGTGCCAAAAACTGAGCTTTGATCCCATTGACAACAATTCCCCAAAAGCATTTAGCCATCAGGCATACCTCTTCCAGTGTTTCATATAGACTTGCAAATCTTCCTTTGCACAGCTGAGCCTGAGCTTCAGAGCTAGCACTTACCAATATCAGGAGAAGCATCAGGAGCAGGGTGCACATGAACCAGCCCTGCTCTGTGACCGAACTCTACTAGAGACTGTCACACTCTCTGACAGAATAAAAGTGCCTGGTCTTTTCCTTTTCTCTTTTCTTTCTTTCTTTCTTTCTTTCTTTCTTTCTTTCTTTCTTTCTTTCTTTCTTTCTTTCTTTCTTTCTTTCTTTCTTTCTTTCTTTCTTTCTTTCTTTCTTTCTTTCTTCCTTTCTTTCTTTCTTTTTTCTTCTATAATATAATAAAATCAAATTACAACCTTTTAAAAATCCATTTAGGATATAAAAGTTAAAGTGTTTATGTATCTGTGAACATACATGAAAAGGGGTTGCATAACAGGACATTTGCAAAAATAATTTTCTTCTTTGTATAGTCCATTTTTCATACTTTAGTATACTGCAATTAACTATTCTTGACTGTCAATAGAGTCATAATCTCTATCAGAAACAAAAGTCATTGTGTTGCAGTAATATAGGAGTAAAGAACTATTTGAACCAGCAGCTCAAGCTGGACCTGCGACAAGGCAGGGCCAGGATGAGAAAGGAATGGGGACATGAGGCCAGCCTTTCCAGCCCGCCCCACCATGAGGGCGAAGGTTCCTGACTGCCCGGTTGGTTCTGGCTTTGCTGCTGGAGCAGATGCTGAGGCCCCTGCATGCAGGAGCAAGGAGCCCCTGAGGAACCACAACAGCTGTCTCCAGCAACTGAAGCAGGAGCTAGACAGCCTGCAGCACCAGACAGAGGCATACATATCGCTCTGTACTAGTAGCTATCTTATGGACTCAGGTGGGCCACACCAAACCTAGAAGTGACACAGAGCCACCTGATCCCAGCAGCACATCCAGAGAGGGGCTTGGGACAGCAACATCCTAGCATCCCTGAGGGTGTGTAACTGCCCAGAAGTTCCCTCATTAAGTTACCTGACTGAGCTCTGCTTCCTTCAGCAATGTAATTTAAGTTTTCTGTTTATCTTTACACGGCATAAAATAACAGACCTACTTGCAGATCATGACCAACTTCTTCATTAAGTGACCAAATCTTAAAATCCTAGGTGAGCTCTCAATAGCAGTGTTGGAAGGTCTCTGGACATTTGCAGGAGGAGAAACCTCACCAGCGACAAAAATACTGCTCTTCAGTCCTGGTCCTGGGGAACCTAGGCATGGGTCTACTTTCTTAATTCCCTATGGGACCCAGTACAGCTTCACCTCTCCCCTGGATTGAAACTTTATGTTCTCCTTTGGTTTTTATTTTATTTTATTTTAAATAATTTTATTGATTATGCTATTATACTTTTCACAATTTTTCTCCACTATCCCTCCTCCTCCCTGCCCTCCTCCCTGCTCAACCCTCCCCTTAGTTTATGGCCATGGGTTGTACATATAAGTTCTTTGAGTCCTCTGTTTCCTGTACCATTTTTATCTCTCCCTGTCTACCTTGTGTTCACTAGCCATGCTTGTTCTTTCCTGTACCTTCCCCCCTATTTCTCCCTTCTTCCTCCCCAATTGAAATCCCTCCAAGTAATGTCCATTTCTCTGATTCTGTTCCTGTTCTGTTGTTTTCTTAGTTTTTGTTTTCATTGTTTTTCTTTTTCTTTTTAGGTTCATTTGTTGATAGTTGTGAGTTTGTTGTCATTTTACTGCCTCTATTTTTATCTTCTTTTTCTTAGATAAGTCCAGTTAGTATTTCATATAATAATGGCTTGGTGATGATGAATTTTTTTAACTTGACCTTATCTGGAAAGCAATTTATCTAACCTTCCATTCTAAATTATAGCTTTGCTGGATAGAGTAATATTGGGTGTAGGTCCTTGTCTTTTATGACTTCAAATACTTCTATCCATCCTCTTCTTGCCTGCCAGGTTTCTTTTGAGAACTCATCTGATAGTCTTATGGGCATTCCTTTGTAGGTAACTCCTTCCTTTCCTCTTGCTTCTTGTAGGAGTCTCTCTTTATCTTTAATCTTGGGTAACTTAATAATGATATGCCTTGGTATGTTCCTCTTTGGGTCCAACTTCTTTGGCACTTTCTGGGCTTCCTGGACTTCCTAGAAGTCTATTTCTTTCACCAGATTAGGGGAGTTTTCCTTCCTTATTTGTTCAAATAAGTTTTCAATTTCCTGGTCTTCCTCTTCTCCTTTTGGCACCCCTATAATTCAGATATTGGAACATTTTGGGTTGTCCCAGAGGTTTGTAAGAGTCTGTACCTTTTCAAATCCTTGTTTCTTCATTTTGTTCTGGTTAGATGTTTATTTTTTTCCTTCCATTCCAAATTGTTGCTTTGAGTCCTGGTTTCCTTCCTCTCACTGTTGGTTCCCTGAACATTCTGCTTTATTTCACTTTGTGTATCCTTCATTTGTTTTTTTATTTTTTTGACCAAGCTCAATCAGATCTTTGAGCATTTTGATTACCAGAGCTTCTAATTTTCATCAGCTAGGTTGGTGATCTCCTCCTCACTTAGCTCTCTTTCTGAGGCTTTTCCCTGTTCTTTCATTTGGGCCATATTACTTTGTCTTGGCAAAGCTGATAGGTTGTAAGGGGGTGGGGCCTCAGGTATTAACCCAGGCTGGGCCACCCTCTTCACTGCGCTCAGGTGCTGCCTGTGGGGGAGGGGCCAGAGAAGGTACAGTGTGGCCTGGTCATCTCTAGTGCTTTTTTCAAAGAAGGACTCTTATGTGAAACTCGGAGTTTCTCCTACCGCCACAACCACTGTAGCCCATAGCCACCTTTGAGTCTCAGTCTCTCCTTAAGTCAGCCCCTCCTGTGCAGCCCCCTTAGCTCGGCAGTCAGCCCCACCCCCAAGGTTGCCAAGTTGCTGCTGTTTTTCTGAGTTGACGGCGTCTGGTTCTGGTTGATTTTTTTCTCTAATTCCTTTATTGTAAAGAGTTGCATGCAGTTTTGTTTTCTGGTGCTTTTGGTTTATTGATTTCAAATTTGTTGTTATTCTCTTTTTGGCTGTGCCAGGAAGTGAAGGGGTCTACCTCTGCCTCCATCTTGGCTGGACCTCGGAGTCCAGTTTATTTTATTTTCATAGCCACCCCACCATAGGATGTATATGTGAATACTGAGAATTATAACCTAAGTTTTAAAAAGTATGTCCTGATTTATTTTAAAATGACCTAAATTGTCTGCTCACAGATTGATTGTTGAAAGCCTTCTGTCAGGAAATAAACTACATGTAAAGTTAAGGGATGTCAGTCAGAAAATTATATTTTAAGAAATATAATAATTTTATTTACTCTATCTTTTAAAACCAAATATTCTTAGACAAAGAACATTCTTACTTACTTTTGTTTTACTTTCTTTTTGAGGGTCTTTTCCTTGTTGTAAGTGCACAAAACCTACCTGTTCAATCTGACCCTACTCAGCCTCACCTTGACAAACTTGTTTAGGCAGGGCCTGTGGCCACCAGGGGCACCCAACAGGACACTATGGTCACCATGCACTGACTGGACCTGAGAAATGTGAGGAGAGCCAAAGACCAGGAGGACAAATGAAACTCCAGCCCAGGGAATACAGCTTCTCCAGGCTGCACCTACTGTGCGTGTTGAAATCTGGGAAATTGAAAACATAGCCTGACCACAGCAAAACAGGAACAAGGAACAGCATGCAAACAAAGGTGAGCAGACATCCTGCAGTATGTGAGTGCCCTACTTAGAGCAAGATAGGCAGATTGTAATCTGTTTAGTTTTGAATTTTGAAGCCCCACCCTGTTCCCGTGCGCCGTCTCTGTCAGCAAATAGCTAACTGCCACGTCTGCTTCTGTTCAACGCTTGCTCGCTCATCCCTATATAAGGACTTAGCTGTAAGGGCTCCGTGCGTCTCTCATCTGCAGCCCTTTTGGGCACCATGTCTCTGGACACCCCGAGAGTTTGCCCCTGTGCAGGTTAAGCTTGGCCAATAAAATAAGATAAACACCCTGAAAGGTCTTCAAAAATTATTCTCGCGTCCGGTGGATGTAACATGTGCTCAGAGTGGCAGTGTGCACCAGGATCTGTGGTCATTAGAGACATGCTGGACTCAGTGGTGATAACCATCAGGAGGTCCAAGGTTCTTTAATGTCTCTTCTGGAGCACAGTGAGGTTTCTGAAAGAGATAGGTCAGGCTCCAAAACAGCAGCCCCACCTTTGCTCATTCCTACCCTATAACTTTTCTAGGGAACAAAAGTAGAAGATTGCCTAAACTCTCTCCTGTTACTTCTTCTACCCTTAGTCCTTCCTTTGTTTCACTGTCCCAGCCTTAATAAATATACTCTCAAAATCACCTGGACCCATTTTGTGAAATTTTTCCCAGCCAAAGTCAAGAACCCGCATAATACTGGAAGGCTTGAGGCAGAGCCTCTCCAGGCAAGTTCCTGTCCAGTAACACTAAAACTTGTGTCTCATTTGTGGAGAAAAGAGTGGTATTTTTAAGCTGTCTGTATTCTCTTATAATATGCTGTCAGAAGTTTCACTGATAAAGTAGTGTTAACCACAAAGAAGTTCGGTGTTTTAAAAAGAACTCCTAGCAAGTATTAGGACTTCTAAATATGTATCTCATTTGTATAAGGTCAATCTTGAAACAATACTTGAAAACTCCTTATAAATTCATCTTACTTTTTATTATAGTTGAAAATCATTTTTGACAAAATTGTTTTTGTACCACTGAAGGAGAAAGATGATAATTTAAGTTCTTATTTTAAAAAAAATGACACATTTAAAAATTTTGAAAGGGTAGCCCTTTAATCTGATACCATTTTATAAGAACAGTATGGTATTTTTCTAGACATTATTATTAATCAATATTATTCATTACTATGAATCATAGTTTAGATGAGGCTTTGGTCCCACAAGCCTGAAAAATGCATTGGATAATTAAGATGTAATTGAATTTAATTCACTTTAATTCAGTTCAGGTCCTGTAATTCACAATTAGGCAATTTGGAAAAACAAATTATAAGAAATAGGAAGAGTTCTTCCAAGGAAAATGGTAAATACACAGGTTCAATTGTTCCAGTGAATTCAGTAACTTGTCAAAGTATTAAGAGTTCTCATCTTCAAGAATAAATGTGTTAAGTGAATTCAATTATACATATTATGATCAGTTTGTGTACCAGTTTTGTTATGTGTTTCTTAAAACAATTTCTCAAGTTAGTTTACCAAAATTTGTAACTTCTTTTTACATAAATTTAAGCTGTGATACGATTTTAATCCTCACCTATATTTTGTTATTTTATTTCATCCTATTAATGATCATAATTATTCCCGAAGTATAAATATAAGAAGATTTTTTAAAAATTAAAAATAAGGAGAATAGAAGATCATTGTAAATTCAGGTGGTCTCTACAACTGGTAGTAGAGTGATATTAAGAAACTTCTCTCACACAATATCAATTAAATTAATCAGCATGCTACTTTTACAGATAGAAACAATCACTTCTGTTTTATTGTTATGTAGATAGACTCTGGACCTCAGTTTAATCAGCAGCTGAAACCAACCTTGGAACAGGTAGGGTAATTAACAGAGCTCAATGATCTTCTTAGAGAGTTCTTAAAACATTTGTGCTCAGCCAGTAAAGTAACAGAAAATTTGTGGTCAGTTAGTATAATCTTTCTTTGCAAGCTGTATAAGTTATTCTTGTATTACACCAATAAAAAATGTATTTGGACAACTGACATTTACCTAGGAAGAGTCTCAGGTAGGTTTTACGACATTTCAGTGCTTTAGTCCACTTAGGTTATTTCAGCCATTGTCTTAAAAGTCTCCTTTGTTCCTTTTGCCATCATCTCTTTCTTATAAAAACTGGATTTCAGCAAGATATGTTTAGTTAATCAAATCCATGAGGCAGTCAAGACATTGCTTCTTTTAGAATGAAAAAGTAAAGAGTGATACACAAGCAGATTAAAATGACATATGTAACTCTATTTTTCTGAGCGGGCTCCTGTACATGCTTAATCTTGAATTTTCCTATTTTAAGAGGCTTGCTGAGTCAGCTCCAGACATTTCATGGAACATGTTGCTATGAAGATACATCTAACACTATTCTAGTTTTTGACAGGTTACTCTATACCATAGCACATACCTGCCCTTCAAAATAGGGTAAACTGAAACCCACCAAAGAAAAATAAAAAGATGATTAGTATAATCCTTAAGGATTTCAAAAATCAATGATCCTGCAAAAGAAGAATAGGCTATTTGTCATTAATCTGGTCCTTTTATGTCAAGAAAAAAAAGTGTTGTTTTTTTTTTAATGTCAGCTGATATTAGTGGTTTTAGAATTTACAAAGTACTTTTTTATTTCATATTTTAATTAATTCTTACAATGTCATTTGTAGTTCATATTAATATTGCATATTGTAATTTTTCCATTAGAAAATTGAGAATGTGAGAGTCAAGAAATGTATGTCATTTTTCCAAGGTATAAAGCTAATAAGTGGTGATTCTAAGATTTCATCTCCAAAAGACTAAGAGTTAAATCTATGGATTTTTACCCCATTGCAGTTCATCTTACTAACAGGACATCTAATTATGAACAGAAAATGAGCTTTATTTAAATTATTGCATTCAGATTATACCCAAAATATTTCTAGAAGTAATTTGCTAACACTATTTTATTTGAGTAAAATAAAATGCATATTTTATTGGCTCACTAGAAATAAGTGTCATTTTCTGGGTCAACACTTTCCAATGATTACATAGTATAAACAACATTATTCCAGATTAATTGAAATTAGCTAAAAATATTGATATGAGGACAGTGTATATTAGGGTTTTTCAATCTTGACACTATTGACTTTTGGGCTGAATAATTCTTCATTGTATGAAGCTATTTTGTGTATTGTAGGATTAGAATATTTCTTCTGTCCTGTACTTATTTGATACAAACAACACTCCCAGTTATGACAACTCCAGCTAATTGAGACATGGACAACTTTCCCTGTGTTGGGAATCACTGGTCTACTTTACTTTAAATGCTAGGACAGAGCTCTCTCTTAATATTATATTAGGTGAGTGGAAAGATTTGCTCTAAGTTAGCAGAGGCATTAATTTTTTCATAATAGTGTTACAGTTGGTAATTAGTATGCTTCATATTTTCCAATGTAATTCTACCTGTGCCATAGGACAACACTGACACAATTCCAGGTATCTCTTCTATTCTTTCTTTGACTCTTCTTATCTGAAATAAAGCTCTTTAGTTTGTCCTCCTGCTATATCCCTGTTGGGAGACCATTGGTCCCTCACATTTTTGTATACCTTGACAGTTAGTCACGGACTGTCCTTTTGTTCTGTACTATTTTTTTCCAAGGAGATTTATATAGTGAGCAGCTTTAGAAAAGTGATTGTATCTCCTTGTGGAGCAAAGGCCAGATATGCTTACTTTCCATTATAAAAGTGTAGGTTCCTGGAGCTCAGGTCCTCTCCTGTAATGTAACCCTCTATGACTATTGATTCCATCTAATTCTCTAAATATTATTCTGTGGAAATTACAGCTGGAAAAACAGCATTAAATATTGACACTATGGCCATTGCTATTGCTGGAAGCAATAAATTGTTCTTTATCTCTGACCCAGGTATCTCATTGTCTCCTAACAGCATCCATATCACTGTGACAGCCTGAATGTTTATTTTGCAAGTAAGGCAAAATATCCAACCCTTCATATTTCATGAAAATTTATTCTTTGGCATGGATGGATAATTTGAGGCTGTTCTTTTCTCAAAATGTTAATTTTTTTCATGTTAATTTAGAATATACTTATTGATCATACTACATGAAATCTCCCCAGTAGGCATTCTCAAAGATATAATCCACTATATTGCTAACATTTTTATCTGTACAAGCATGTTGTCTTTGTCAAGAAGAAGCTGTTCTTTGCTCAAAAAAGTTTTATTTCATTTTATGGATATCACAAAAGTTATTAGTAGCCTTTTCATCCTTGCTTCATCTTTTAGGAAGTTAAGGCTTCCTTTTATAGTGAACCTCCAGCAGCTGTGGAGTATCATTTAGTAATAATGTTTGGTATTTTAGTATTGATTTATTATTTTTATACTTTTCAATAATTGGACATCTGGAGAAATAGATTTTTTAAAAATATGGTGACCACTTAAAATGTTCACAAAGCAACAGATTGGAACCAAGGTTTATTATTAATAGGAAAAAGAGAGAGAGAATTACTTGAATGATTTTCCTCATATGTCTGTCCTGTATTGAGACCACATCATCTTTTGTCTTTTTCCTTGGGGAATCTGGGTTAGAGGACAATTCATTTATTTGCACAAAAACCCCAAGCGCCTTCCAGGAAGAAAATGATTATGATCTAATCACAAAGATTGGGGAAGTGGTAGAACAGACTGGAGTATCACTTTGCAGAAGTCCTCCAAGAGTATGACCCAGGGGCTTCAGAACTCACCAGCAACATAATAAGAGTCTAGCATGATACTTGATTTCAACTGGTCCACAGTGTTACTGACTTTGGAAGGCTGAACACTAGTCATACTGGAATATCTTTCTTTGAGGACAAAATGCATAAGCATTTGAATGTCAATTTAGAAAGTTTTAACTGTGGAACCAGAGTATATGGCAACACAACCTGCAGGGCCAACTCAGAAAGGACAATGAATCTTCAGGCTGTGGAGACTACTTGTTCAAATGCAACATTGACTGGCAGCATTAGAAGCCACTGTTCTAGCAGGTAAAGATGAAAAAAAAAACTTTCTTCATACTCTCTCTCTTTTCATCTTTCTTTTCTCCCTTTTAAGGATGAAAGATTACCATGGAATGAGTTAACCCTAGAATTCTTGGATATTGTAGTTTTTGGTCAATTGAGTGGTTGTTTGAGGGAAAATGATAATCATATCAGAACAGGAAATAAACTGATTAAAATTGTTAAAAGATCATTAAAAATACAACCATGGAGACTGTTATGCTTGCTACTTTTTTGGTTTCTATCTTAATTCTTTCAGCTTTTTATCTCATTAGTTTCTGTGAGTTTTTAAGGCTACTTCAGGCTTTTATATATCTAGTTGTTTAATTAATTAAGTGCATCTACTACTTACTAATATCTATTAATTTATTTATATATATTTGGAATGACTGCAAAAATTTTGGCAGTCAACACTATAGGAATATAAGAGCTCTGTCCAGAAAACATCCAGCCATTGTTAATGTCATGAGAACAGTTTGCATGACATCAATGTCAGCCAAGGAGAGTAGACTGGACTGTATACTTGTGGACAATGATGACTTCACTGTCTGAGTCAGTGGGGGGCAGTAGACACTTTGAGTGAGCAAGTGTACTGTGTGGCCTTGTGGCCTTTGCATTCAAAATGACTGAGCAAGTAGTACAACAAATATGCATCAAATTTTTCATTATGCTTGAACATTCCTCCACAGAAATTATTTGGACGCTTCAGACGGCTTTCAGGGATGATGCAATGAGTGCAGAGCAAATAAAAATGTGGCACAAACACTTCTGGTGAACATGATCCGTGTTCTGGAAGGCCTGCAACAAGCAGAGCACCTGAGAGTGTTGAATTTTACAGGCTGAAATCCAGAACGGTCAGCAACTGGCCAGTGCAAGAACTAGAAGCTGATCTGGGGATTCCAAAAACTACTGTGTCTGAGATTTTGAGGTAGGATCTTGGCATGAAATATGTTATAATAAAATTCATTCCATGGCTTCTGCTCCCAGAAGCAAAGGAACATTGTGCTGCAGTTGCTAATGACTATTCAAACTGCTACCAATGAACCAGATTTCCTCACTAAAGTCATAATTTTGAAAGGAGCTGAGGCATCATTATCCTATGGACAATGTTTCTTGTATCTTTTCCAATAAATGTCTCTATTTTGCATAGTCCATGAATGGATACTTTCTGGACAGACTTTGTATATTGTTATTCTCAAGGTTGAATATAATTATTCACAACTGCATTATTGCTTGGATAAACAATCTGGGAAAAATCAAAATTATAATCAGTTATTTTTTCAGAATGAATTCTTTTGTAGAAGCACATTATGGACCATGATCTCAGTGTTTGACAATCCTTCTAAAGCACAATGCAGAAAATTTGTCAACATTGACAGTTGTTAATGGTTGCCAATGATATGAAACAACAAAATAGAGAATGAAAAATGACCACATTTAATTGCCACTTCTGGGAAATTCAGGTAGGTGTCTAAAGTCACTTGAAAGACCTGGGCAGTTTACCAGGTAATATAATTTATATCTCTTTCATTTTTGTAAACTTGAAATATATGATATTTTAAAAGCTCTATGTATTGCATTACATCAGAAAGTAGTCTCTTGGCTTGGTGTTTGAGGTGGCAGTGCAGATACCATGAGGGTTTGAGTGCTTTGGTGTTGCTGATTGCCATATAAATATGACAGTGAAATATAAGATTCTCAGGAATATACAGATAAATGGTCATTTCAGAGAATGCAGCTTTTTTTGAGAATCTTTTTTCTTTGATTTTCAATAACTGTATGGTTCACTTACATATCTTATCTGACTTAAACTAATGAATATTTAAATTTATAATGAGTTTTCAGTAATAGACAACTGGTTTTAAATGACCTTTTAAATCAACTTGTACAAAAGACAATATAGTTAAAACAAAACAAAGCAAAACTTAAAAAAAAGGTTTTAATGTTTGGATCTGGCCCAAAATGACCATTAAAGTTGTAAATTTTCCCATTAAATTGATAACAATATAAATTATTCTATCAATAGAAATGCTGACGTATTTCTGAGCAATAACATCCCTGCCAAGTATGTTGATTCAAGTTTTTATGAGACTGTGTATACTTTTTGACTTTGAGGAATATGTTGAAAGATGGTGCTGAATTGGAGGTATCCCCGAATCTAAAAGTATTCTTTGGTGCTTCTAGCTGTTACCATGCATTTTTATTCAGAATATTTGCTTACTGAAAGTAATAAACTTTCTTACTAAGTAGACAACCTAAGTTTACTTTTCCCATTTGCAGTAATAGTTGTAGGGCTCTACTTTATAACTTGTTTGATGCAATTTATTACCAAGGTTCACATTCAATACACAGCCAAGGATAGTAAGGATACTAGGGAAAGGATATTTTTGCCTTCATACAAAATGAAGCTAGTGACTGAGCTCCACTTTCCTTAAGAGCAGCAGGCTCCTGTCTGATGACTCCTGCCTTCTCACTAGTGGCTCCATTGGTGAGACTGGGAGGGTAGGGGTGGACAGAAGCACTTTGTTCTCTGAATGCTCCATGAGGACTCCTCACCAAACTTCACAAACAAACAAACAGCAAAACAAAACACAACACATGCTGGCTACCTCACCACACGTGCAGAGGACTTTCAGAGAAATACTTTGGAGACTCCTCAGCCACTATTTTTCCTAAACATATATGTGAAAACACTAAGCTAATAAAATGAAGGTTTCTTGATAAAAAGGTTTTCTACCTTCTGTCTCAGTTTGGATGCATTACCTCTTTATTTTTATTTTTTCATGTTGTTTATCTGTGTATGACAACATGCACTCAAGAAGAGCTGCATATTTTTTCTAAACCCCTTAAATATTTACTGTAGAAATCATGACACTTCTAAACACTTTAATGTTCATCTCCTAAGGATAAGTACATGCACTTACATAACTAAAGTGCTTTAATCACATATGTTGAAATCAGTAATAATTTAATAATATCATCTAATATACAAATGCCTCATAGAGTTTATTTTTTATTTTTTTAATCCATGATGAAAATCAAGTTTATGCATTGCATTTGTCATTTCCTTTTTCTTTCTTCTTATTTTTATTTAAAAATATTGTATTTATTTTTAGAGAAGGGAAGGGAGGGAGAAAGAGAAGGAGAGAAACATCAGTATGTGGTTGCCTCTCACGTGCCCATACTTGGGACCTAGCCCACAGCCCAAGCATGTGCCTTGACTGAGAATCAAATCAGCAACCTTTTGGTTTACAGGTCAGCACTCAATCCACTGAGCCACACCAGCCAAGGCTCTCTTTCATCTCTTTCAATGGAGAAGGGCTTTTTATTTGTTTGTGTAGTGGCTTGGTTTAGTTTAGTTTTTACAATACTGAATTTTGGGGAGTTTATAATAGTTATTTTTAGAATTCCCTTCATTCTGGATTTATCTTATTGTGTTCTTATGTTTACAGTTGATTGAAAATTTTTAGTAAGAGCACTAAATAGGTGATATTGTATACTTAAGATATGCAACAGGAGACAAATAACTTAATATTTCCCACTATTGGTGGGATTTGCTAAATTTTACTGGTAACTAAATTTGATGACTTAGTTATAGCAGTGACTGCCTGGTTATATCCATTGTAAGTGTATATTATTATTATTATTATTATTATTATTATTATTATTTTGGCAAAAATAAGTGAAATGATATTGCATATTGTCAATATGAATGTACTTTATCTCCCAAACTTTTACCCAATGTTTTTAATGGTCAGTTTTTACCAAAGTGAGTTATTATTGCAGATTGCAAATGGTGATATTTCTAATTTTGTCATATCCTTCATATTTATTAGCTGTCATTCTTCTATAAAATATTTCTTTCTCTTTAAAAATTAAAAAAATCTTTTAAAATTATATACCTATAATATTTAAATATTTTAAGCATCTTGAAATTTTTAAAGAGATACACTAAAGTAGGATATTTTCTATAATTTCTATGAAAATAAGTTTTGGTAACAGATAAATTGCTTATATATGCCATCATAAAAATATTTTTTATTTATAAAAATATGTTTTCTTTCAAAGTCAGTTTGGTTACAAATAAAAAGATGTAAAACCTACCTGCTATCATGAAGGCAGCATGATATTTGCTATAAATTTAATAAAACATGTGTTTTTACCTTCACTAATGAAAAAGGAATTACATACACTCATATGATTTCTGCAAAAAATCATGAAAGCTGAAAGCCAATAATACAGAGCTATCTTGGTTGCAGGTAATCATGCCACTTGTATTTATTATAATACATTTTTAATTTATACAAATTAAATGAATTATTAACATCAGAAACTCACTTGGAAATCCAGATGATTGAAGATAATACATAATATACCTAAAAGTCTGTTTTTTTCCCCAAAGAAGAAGCTTCTTTCCATAGAATTTTAGTCTGTAATTTTAACTAATAAAATGTAAAGGTAGTTTTTCCCATTCTGCAGTCTAGTATCTTTTTTTCATTTGACTCACATGGAAGAATTTCCTTGAAATAGCATTGTATATGTAGGAAGAAAAAGTTTCCCTATTTGATTATCTTATTAATTTGCTTTTGTTTGATCTTTTGACATATCCTGGTGAATTTCTTGAATGACTCACAATAATTTACATAGCCTAATGTAATAAAATATATTTATAGCATTCGTAATAACAAAAAATATACTTTGGGGACTTTTATAGATATATAAACATTTGTTTAGTAAAATACTTATATGTAGCAGATGGAGAAAGCACAGATTTTGAAATGAGAAACACATGGCTTTAATTTCCAATCCACAATTTATTAGCTCCATGATTTAGTTGAGTTGTTTAATTTATCTGAACATCAATTTTCTCAAATATTTTGACAGAGTATTAAAAGATATAAATTATGTGTATAAAAAGGCTAACACATAGTAGGGCTATTAGTCTGGGCTCTCCATAGAACAAGAACTAATAATATATTTGGAGCTGGCAAATCTGAAATCTGCAGAGCAATTTGGTAAGCTGCAGACGCAGGAAAGAGCTGATGAGGCCTTTCAAGTCTGAAGGCTGTCTGGAGACAGAATTCCCTTATTCCTCAGAGATATCAATCTCTTTCTCTTATGAACTTCAACAGACTGGATAACACCCATCTATGTTTGGGGGGTTAATCTGATTTATTCAGCATATACTGGTTTAAATGTTATCTAAAAAATAACTTCATAGGAATGCCTGGCTGGTATGTTTGATCAACTTTCTGGGTTCTATGTACTAAGCAAATTGACATAAGATAAACCCTCAGAGAAAGGGATGTACATTGTTAAAATATTGTAGAATTCTACCTAAGGGACCTGAGGTCTGTTTGGAGAGCCCCATGCTCTGCAGGTTCTTCACTTGTCCCTGCAGTTGCTTGGGTAGTATTCCTTACTGGCTCCTCTTACTTTCTGTCTTACTCTTATTCCTTTGATGTTTCCCTGTGAATAGCATTGGTTAGGCCAAGATTGCTCCTGGTGCTCAGTGTCCTAAAGCTCCACGCTGATCTAACAAATGATACTTGATCTCATACACAAGAGGGGAAAACACCTCTCTTCTATACTCAGTGCCCTGTTTCATCACCTGTGCCATAGAGCAGAATTTTTCAGAGACTCATAAAAATTTATCACAAAAATAACAACTTCAACTCCTAATTTGGACTTTCTATTTGCACTCAAAACAATCTCTCAAGAAAAAAAAGGTGAGTGATTGCTTCACCAGTTACCTCTTTTGCTGTCATACCTCCCCCGGTCAATCACACTCCTTTCTCTTCTGTTTTCAATCAATTCTTCCCTCTCCCAACAACAAAAAAAACAACATAAAGAAAATTCTCTCTATGAATCCATCAATGCATTTACATAACTTGAGAGATGAGAGTCCAAGATTCTCCTCACCCCCCAAAAAACATTAATTTTAGTTGAGATCAGTTGGTGCACTCTTAAAAATAATGATTCTATTTATTTCACAAATGCCAAGTAAACTGATTTTGAGGTGCAAAGCAAATAGGACTGAATACTTATACCATTTAATCACAGAAAGCAAATTTCTTTCACACTTTATCTCATTCTTCTCAAAAAATTGTTGAGTATCCTCATTTCCCCCCTCCATCAATTGTTTTTATCATGTTCAAAAATTTTGATTCAGTTAGCAGTGTAAGAACCGCTTTTCTCTTTCTTTCATGTTATTCTTGACAAGCCTGAATCAGTAATTCTGGCTGGTATTACAAGCTCAGGTTTTGGGGGCTTTCATTTATCATGGAATGAGTCACTTTGCTGTTTTTGTTTCCACTTTATTCTGAAAGGCACCCATAGAAACATTACAAGAATGCGAGGTTACAGCAAATAAATTCTTATGCTGGGTCTGCACTGTGTCTCCACAGTCAATCTATCCTACACAACATCATCTTTGAACAATAGAAGGTAATGGCTAGGGATAAAAGTAGGGGTTCAGATAAAATAGTTTTCCAGTACCATGAATATTCACCCTGCATTTGATCTGAAGTCAAACAACTCAAAGTTATTTTTTATGGCCTCTGTCCTGGTCCCCAAATAGTGAAGTTTTTGTAACTGGTACTTCTTTGATATTTGTTTATTTGCTTTTCCAATTTCCTTAATTTAAAATTCTAAGCTCCTGGGGTTTTTTGTTTATAAAAAAGAATTCTCAATCTCTATTTTTTCTATACTTTCTTAACCATTTTTTGTTTAGCTGAGTGGAAGAAATCTATATGGTACTTTTGTGAGAAAGGAGACACTTTCTATGGCATTATACCAAAAGTATGATAAAATATAAATTAATTATTAGTATACCAAATATAAATTGGTCAATGTGATTCACTCACCAGGATATATTTGTACAGTTTAGACAAAGGGAAACAAAAAGTAGATGCCATTTCTGAGTTAGCTTCCCTGATTTGAAATGATAATAGAGGAAATGCTGTTATCTGGAAATGCTAAAGCTCTTCACAGGGAAATGCAGGAGTCGTTTTGTATGTTTAAGGGAGCAGCATAATTCTTTCAAATCAGATTTTTCTTGGAAACCTAACATATAAACAAAAGCATAAAGTGGAGCTTTTTTATTTAACATTTGGGAAGAAGGTAGCCAGTGCCAGATCCCACCTCATCAGCCCTCTTCCAGATGCTGAGAAACCCCAGCTCTTCTCCCCCCACCTCCCCACCCTTTGTATAGTGCTGGTTGGTAGCAGTTCGGATTGAAAACCCTGCACTGGAAGGAACCAAGTATTTAAATCTTGAATGGGAAGTAGGAGATATGATTTATCCACTGTTCTCTCCCCTATTATCTAGAAAAAGTCATGGAAGGTTATCTTTAAATCAGTTCCTTCAAGTTTTTGGAAGGGTCTTCATGGAGGTTCTCCTGTAGGTGTTTGCTGCTGTGTGCCTGGTGATGAGCAAGCTTCAGTAAACTACTGAACTGTATTGAGCATGCTAGAACCATGTGCTCATATTCCCAATGTGGTCTCCATGTTGGAAGGGAGGACTGCTTTTTTTCTTTTCATTAAAAGAAAAAAAGGTATCAAAAGCTAGTCTAGATTTGTTTACACATCAGATAATTTTCTGCATTTGAGTATGCATGATAACAAAACTGATGATTCCTCCCTCAAAAGCATTGACTTTTAATAGATGTAAGAATGTATATTTTTATTTCTGAAGGCAGACTTTATGTATTCATAGAGAATAATATACTTTATTATATTTTCTCATTCTGTATGTAGTTAAATGAGGATTGCTTAAAAGTTTTCTTACATCAATAGAAACCACTGAGCTAAAGATTGCTTTTTGAAAATTTATTAGCACTTTTTATTTTTCTTCCTTTTAAAAATACTCACCTGAGAACAATTTTTCATTGCTTTTAGAAATAGGGGAAGGGGATAAGGGAGAGAGGGGAGAGAGTAGAGGGGAAAGAGAAGAAGAGAGAAACACTGACTGGTTGTCTTCTCATATACATCTTGACCAGGGATAAAACCAGCAACCTAGGTATGTGCCCTGAATAGCAGTCAAACCTATGACTCTCCAACCAACTGAGCCACTTTGGACAGGACAGGTATAATACATTTTCAAAAAGTAATAATGACTTTTATTTTTGTGGAATAATATAAAGGTCTTTAGAAAAATAGATCTGTCAACTAATGAACCACAATAATTTAAAAAATTAAAGATTATTTCTTATTTCTGGAAATTTGTGATGACTCAGTTGCCAATCGTTTTTGATATCAACAGAAAGATCACTATAATGAGTGCAGCCTAATCAAGATAACCATCAAGATCCCCACTAAATTAATGATTGTATAAAAAAATTAACACAAATATTTGGTTTGTTTAACAAACAGGGTCCAAAGCAAAATATTTACTTACCTGGAGTTAAAACTTTGATATCTGTATAGCATTTGCTGTACATTTAATATAAGGACATAATATAATAACAACGATTTTCACATTTTGCACGTTAAATTCAACTCTGTACAATGGAGTGTCATAAATTAAATAAACACTTAGAACTGGCATC
Organism: Artibeus jamaicensis; assembly: GCF_021234435.1. Lineage (NCBI taxonomy): Eukaryota > Metazoa > Chordata > Mammalia > Chiroptera > Phyllostomidae > Artibeus > Artibeus jamaicensis. The sequence continues at coordinate 4,085,538 of NW_026521887.1, forward strand.
TGTATCAAACAGCTTTAAAAGGGCAGAGTGTCAAATTTTGATGATTTAATTAAAATAATAAAGAATAATCTTCATGATGTTTATGTTTTGTCACACATGACCACCATACACAAGGAACAAAACAAAAGAAAACTTTCTTCAACAATATTTAATAAAAAATAACTTTATTAATAGTTTGGAAAAATTTAAATATCTGGTGCTAATTTAAATTTACAAATTATCCAGTATATTTTATATTTATTATGTTAACATAATATTTTAATGGAAACATGTTCTATTACTCATTGATATAAAAATATTTTAACAATAACATATCAATATGGAATCAATTTTGATTAATGAGGCAGAGGTACCTTGTGTCTACATTTTCCCAACTTTGAGTAAGTCACTTTGGTAGCTGCTTTAGCTCTTTTTGGACACTTTAGGACCTAATTAGTGAATTAAGTAGTTCCCTAATAAAAGAAATGATTCATGTGACTTCCAATGAATCTAATGTATAATTGGGAGCTATGAGAAAGCATTTAAACCAGAATTATTGTCTTTTAACTTATTAGCATAAAACTCATAGTTTAAAATCTTCTAATAACATACAATTTTTATTTTTACATTTTTTAATTTTGTTACATTTTAATTTAAACTTTTTCCCTAAAATGTTTTTGAACAGAGTCATTTGATTCTTGAAAAAGATTAGACTAAAATATGCAGAATTCCATTAGCAATATATTTTTAAACTGGAATCATAATTAGTCATAAGGGGAAAATCATTTTACTAAAAAATAAAAATCAAAAAGCTAAACATTAACTGCTAAAGTTTTTTTTTGCTCTTTGGAAATTCTTTCTATATGATATCATTCTCTATATATTTTTGAATGCATATTTCCAAAGAAATTACGTTTTTGCTTAATAAAAATTCTAGGCAATTAGATGCAAAAGTGTAGTAAAGCAACATTAAAGTTGCCAATTTAAACACAGGGAAGCAAAACAGTCCAGGAGTTAAAGTCCTGACAGCTACGTTAACTAGCACACTCGGCAAGGCCCATGAGTTAGACAGACACGCAGGGCTATTTTCATAGTCACTAAGGACCTCTAAGTGAAACAGAGTTACACTTACCTTTGGTGGAAAAACAACATAATCTCCAGATAAATTTCTGACTCTCCACACTTAAACAATTTGCCAAAAACAATGAAAAAATATCAACGTCCTCAGTAAAATTATCTAAGATAGTAGTTCATGATACTGCATTAAGGCATTCCTAGGCATGCAAACTTGAGAGTGACATTTGATAGTAGCCATTTCAAGGCTAAAGAAGGTTGATATTGTATTTTTAAATATATTTTATTGATTATGTTATTACAAGTGTTCCAATTTTCCCCTTTTCCTCCTCTACCCAGTACCCCTATTCCCTCCAGAAATCCCCCCACTTTGTTCATGTCCATAGGTTGTCCTGAGTTCTTTGGCTTCTCCATTTTCTATACTATTATTAACATCCCCCCATCTATTTTGTACCTGCCAATTAAGCTTCTTAATCCCCGTACCTTATCCCCCATTCTCCCCTTGCTCCCTTCCAGCTGATAACCCTCCAAATGATCTCTGAATTTGATTCTGTTCCTGTTCTAGCTATTTGTTTAGCTTGGTTTTGTTTTTGTTTTTGTGTTTTAAATTCAGTTGTTAGTTGTTTCAAGTTTGTCATTATTTTAATGTTCATAGTTTTGATCTTCTTTTTCTTAAATAGGTCCCTTTAACATTTCATGTAATAATGGCTGGGTGATGATGAATTCCTTCAGCTTTACCTTGTCTGGGAAATACTTTACCTGTGTTTGTATTCTAACTGATAACTTTGCTGGTCAGAATAATCTTGGCTGTAGGTCCTTGTTTTTCATCACTTTGAATATTTCTTGCCAGTTCCTTCTTGCTGTCAAAGTTTCTTTGAGAAATCAACTGATAGTCTTATGGGAACTTCTTTGTAGGTAACTCTGCTTTTCTCTTGCTGCTTTTATGATTTTTTCTTTATTTTTAACCTTTGACATTTTCATTATGATGTATCTTAGTGTGGTCCTCTTTGGGTCCACCTTGTTTGGGATTCTCTGTGCTTCCTGGACTTTTATGTCTATTTCCTTTACCAAATGAGGGATATTTGCTGTGGGGACTACTTTCCTCACGAGTCCCCCTGTGTGCCACAGATGAGAGTAAATATGACTGAGACATATGATCTTCTCAGGGAGGAGGAGTGGCCATTTTCCCAGAAGAAAAAGGCCGTGAGCAGTGGCCAGTTTCTCAGGGGGAAAAGGCCAGCAGCGGCCAGTTTCTCTGAGGAAAAAAAGGCCTCTAGCCCCTTCCTCCAGGGGCTTTTATTGGGTTGTAATATGCAGGAATACAGGGTGGCAAGGATCAAACAATAGATAACATTTCAAAGAAAGCTAAGGGCTTAGTTTGAGTCAGAGTCTGTCAGGAACAGAGTTTTAGGGTTTCCTGCTCGAACCCTTAACCTGTGAATGAAAGCACTCTTAGCAGAGCAGATTTCACAGGTTTATCAGGAAGTCTTTGTTATGCCAGATTTTTCCCCAGGACACACTCTAGCAAGGCAAGGAGCTGCACCTCTCCCCAACAGGTATTCAGGCTTAAGGAGATTAGATCCAGGAAGTGCTTCTCCCAGAGGACATGGAGACTCCAGCTATGTCAAAGCTGGGGGGTGAGAGTTCATTGCTCCCTCTTTGTTGCAGTCCCCTGAGTCTTTCCATGAAGGCTTCCCACATGATTGAGTCTGGCTTAGGTTGCTCCCACTGTGAGGGGTCTTACCCGTCATTGACTTCCGACCAAACTTTGGGGGCAGGGAGAGGAAACTGAGGCAGCATTTGCTACTAGAGACAAGCTTTGTCTGCTTCAGCTTGCATTTCAGAGGTCATCCCTTGCCCTTAGCCAAAAGGGGTTGAGATACAATTCCTAGAACCAGGCAGAGCAGTCTACAAGAATTTGCTTTCATTAATTTTTTTAAATAAGTTTTTGATTTCTCACTCTTTCTCTTCTCCTTTTGGAATCTCTATAATTCAGATGTTGGCACTTTTGGAGATGTCCCAGATTCTTTTTATATTCATTTTTTTTCAATTCTTGTTTCATTCTTTTCTGGTTCAATGTTCATTTCTTTCTTATATTCCAAATCATTGACTGAAACCTGGCTTTCTTCCCTTCGCTATTGGTTCTCTGTGGATTTTTCTTTATTTCACTTAGTGTAGCTTTCACTTATTCCCTTATGTTTTTGCCATATTCGGTGATCTCTCTAAGCATCCTGATTACCAGTGTTTTGAACTCTGCATCTGAATGGTTGGTTATCTCCATTTTGTCTAGTTTTTTTTCTTTGAGTCTTTGTTCTGTTCTTCCATTTTGACCATATTTTTCCATTTTGACCATATTTTTTGTTTCCTCCACTTGGCAGCCTCCTGTGTGGGTTTTTTTTCTGCATATTGGGTAAAGCTGCTTTGACTCCCTGTCTTTGTACACCTGGTAAGTTGTATGGGGCAGAGCCTAGATATTCACCAGGTTGGACCAAACTGCTTCAGTGCTTTTGGTGCTGTGTGTTGGTCGGGAGGGGTTTGAGAAAGGACAATGATGCTGCTTGGCTTCTGGAGGCTTGCCAGGCACTTGCATACTTCCTATATGTGACTAGCACCCTTCTAGTTGTTGCCCTGCTGGTGATTCCCAGAGTAGCCACATTTGTATGCATTCTAGGTCCAAGCACCAAAAACTCAGGAGGGTTTTCATTTAAATGGACCCTCTTGAGTAACCAGTAGTTTCTTCCACCACCCCTACACCCACAGGTTTTTACAGACAAATTATGATGGTTTATCTTTCCAGTGCTAGAACCCTGGAATGCATGTTCTGGCCTGGGGCTGGCATTACTAACTCCCAAGGTATTCCTCCCTATTTTTATCTACCACACATGAATGTGATACTGCCCATTCTGCCACCACCACCACTGCTGCCTCTCTGCACCACACAGTGTCCTCTCCTCCCTGTTCTATGACCCCACCCCTTCTACCTGTCTGTATAAATATGGCTTCTTTAGATCCTTGGTTGTCAGACTTCCATACAGTTTTATTTTCTGGCATTTCTGGGTGTTTTCTGTTTTGAGGTTAATTGTGATTTTTCTTATGGTTATGTGAGGAGGTGAAGTGTGTCTATGTACACCTCCATCTTGACTGGAAGTCTCTGATGTTGTTTTTTTTTATAAATGAGTAAATTAACAAAAGAACTTTACATATAAACAAATTGAAAAATTACTAAATAAACCATACTATCCACCCAGATTAAATCTTGTAGGAGTCTGCTTAAACAACCTAGAGAAACATAGAAGAATCTAAAATATGTGTACATTTGGCAATGGGATATTTTCCTAATCCAAAACACTAATGTTTATTTTTAATTTTCAAATTGTGAGTGAAATATTGACAGATATGTGTTTAAATTCTGGCCTGTAGCTATATACACTATGACAAGTTGTTTCTGATCCTTTTTCCTCATCTGTAAACATAAAATAATAAATCCTACATTATCAGGTTCTAGTAAAGAGTAGAGGGTAATATAGAGTATTATACATTCATAGGGCCTGATATAGGAAAGGCAACAAATCTCAAAATGAGGTGATTATCATTTTTATTTTTATTATAGCCAGACTTTCAGGAGATTTTTTAATATATGTAGCTCTGAGAATTCTATTTAAGAATAGACATGCAGTTATGGAATTAGTGGACATTCAAGATTTTGTAACATGGTCTGAAAGTAAAATCCACATAAAACTTTCCTACCCTGCTGCAAGTATCCAGTTTTTTCTTATTGCATAATCATCTATTGTCCTGTGTTGAGCTCTCTCTCTCCCTCTTTTCTTACTTTAATTTACTCAAAAATACCTGTTTAAAGTATCTAGTTCATACCAGACAAACAATATAACATGAAGTAGTAAAAAAATGAACATAACACCTGACTAATGGTGTTTATAATATAATGAATATAATGGTGGACATTCTTGGTTTATGTGTTTATTTCATTCACTTACAGGAGAATAAAGGGAATATGTGAAGCAGATATATTATTCCTTTTTCTTCTAATCATAATAATATTTTAGGGGTATGAAAGTGATAAAACAGAAACTGGATGAATTATAATAAAAATCAAAGATATCTAGATTCAAACTAAAATTATACAAATTTATAACAGAGGCCAAGAAAAGAATCAAAGGAGTATTCATGTTTATTTTCGTTGACCTATCAAATTAACCATTTCTTTTCTCAAGCTTTCTGTCTTTAACATGTATAACTTGGTATTTTAGCTGGCTTGGTTGGAGCACAGACCTCATTAGTACAGACCACTTCTATCCCTTACCACTCTAAACATCACCTGTACATTTGTTTCTGCATATTTATATGTTCATAAATTTTTTTGTTATGACAGAAAAATGAGAAAAGTTTTAGGTAGAAATATTTGAAGAAATTACTAGGCTAAAATTGAAGGGAAGTTGAACATAGAAACTGGAATTGTCATAGTAGTAGTCCCCTTCAGCAAAATTTGAACTTTTGCACTGAGCAACTTATCAAACAAGAGGGGCAAACATTAAAACCAAAAGCCCTCAAATGTTGGAGACTCTAGTAGAAGACCTTACACAAATTAAGCAGAAAACTTTGAGCTCCTCCCACCAGTCAGTTTGAATCAGAAGTAACCCAGGACTTTGCAACCCAAGTGTACATTGCCTTGGGTAGTCCAAGAACCTTTAAATTATTAATTTGTTTAGGATAGTCTTAGGTCAGTAATTCCCCCAACCAGAGTATGACAGAGACAAAGTCAGTCTCTGCAATGAAGCACTTTCATTGTAGATTTCATTCAATCATTTTCAAATATTATGTGTAGCACACAGTACAAGTTGACCAAGTATGACTGGAGAATTCTCTATGAATGGAAACCAATGAGAACAAATCACAAGTCTCTAAATACTAGAATTATCAGATACAGACCAGAAAATAACAAAATTTACTGTTATTGAAGAGAAAAAAAGTAAGTATATGCAAGGAAATAGGGAACTACATAGGTAATCTAAAAATTTGAAAGAAATCAAAGGGAATTTCTATAAGTGAAATACAAATAATTGAAAAAAGTCAATAGATGAAAGCAACAGTACATTAAACTAGGTGAAAATATAATTAGTTAGAATAGATCAAAGAAAATTGCATCAACTACAGTAGAGAAATCCACAGCTATGAAAGACACAGTGAGAGGTTAGAATGTATGTTGAATCAGAGTCCTTGAAGGAAAAAAAGGGGTTGAGATAATACTTGGAAAAAATCATTTGATTGGAACTGCCTTTTGATCCAGCAATTCTACTGCTGAGACTATAGCCTAAGAACCCTGAAATATCAATCCATAAGAACCTATGCACCCCAATGTTCATATCAGCAAAATTTACAACAGCCAAGTACTAGAAGCAACCTAAGTGCCCATCAGTAAATGAATGCATCAAAAAACTGGGGTACATTTACACAATGGAATATTACACAGCAGAAAGAAAGAAAGAAAGAAAGAAAGAAAGAAAGAAAGAAAGAAAGAAAGAAAGAAAGAAAGAAAGGCTCCTACCCTTTATGAGAGCATGAGTGGAACTGGAGAGCATTATGCAAAGTGAAATAAGGTAGGGAGTGAAAGACAAATACCATATGATCTCATCTTTAAGTAGAACCTGATCAGTGAAACAAACGAGCAAGCAAAATATAACCAGAGATATTGAAACTAAGAACAATCTGACAGTAACCAGAGGGGATGTGGGAGACAATAATGAGGGAAAAGGGAGAAAGTGTTTTCAGGACACTTCTCCTAGGAGGGCATATGGAAGATCCAGAGACATATGAAAAGATGCTCAATATAGCTAGCTATCAGAGAGATGAAAATTAAAATGAGATACCACTTTACACTGGTCAGAATGGCCATCATAAACAAAGCAACAAACAACAAATGTTTAAGAGGTTGTAAGGAAAGGGGGACCCTAGTTCACTGTTGGTGGGATTGAAGACTGGTACAACCATTATGGAAAACAGTATGAAATTTTCTAAGAAAACTAAAAATGAATATGCCTTTTGACCCAGCAATTCCACTGTTAGGAGTATATCCTAAGAACCATGAAACACCAATCCAAAAGAGCCTATGCCCCCAATGTTCATAGCAGCACAATTTACAATAGCCAAAAGCTGGAAGCAACCTAGGTGCCCATCAGTAAATGGATGGATCAAAAATTTTTAGTACATATACACAATGGAATTCTACGAAGCAGAAAAAAAGAAGAAGCTCCTACCCTTTGCAACAGCATGGATGGGACTGGAAAGCATTATGCTGAGTGAAATAAACCAGGTGGTGAAAGAAAAACACCATATGACCTCACCTTTAACAGGAAGCTAAACAACAAAAGAAACAAGCAAGCAAAATGTAAACAAAGATGCTGAAATATAGAACAGGCAGAAAGTGACCAGAGGGGAGAGAGGAGGGAATTTCAGAAGAAAAGGGAAAGGATTCACAGGAACAAGTATAAAGGACACATGAACAAAAACTAAGGGGGGGGGATGGGAGGGAGATGGGGATCACTGGGGGGAGGGCAGGCTGGGATGGGAGTAAAAGACAGAAAACTATACTCAAATAATAAACAAACAAACAAATAAATACAAAAAATCACTAGCAAATGGTTAGATAATGAGGAGAAATAAAGTTTCCAAAAACAAAAACAAAAAAGAACACATGGGCAAAAACCAAGGGGGGGCTGTAGAATCAGGTGAGGTAGGTGGGGATGTCTGGGGTGGGGGAGAGTGATGGGGAGAAAAGGCAGAAAACTGTACTTGAACAACAATAAAATATTTAAAAGAAAAAATAGTGTTTGATTATTTTCTGAAACTGATGAGGACACCAATATTCAGATTTAAGATTTGCAGCAAATTTTAAGTAGTATAAATGCAAAGAAGTTTAGATATAGACACATGAAGGTGAAACTACAGAATACCAAAATCAAGTGAAAATTTTGAATTGAATCAGAAAAAATGAGATTAAAAAATTAACCCAAAAGGAGAAACATTAAAATCAGTAGCTGATTTCTCAACAATAGGAATGGTGGTTGAAAGTTTAAAGATATCTTCATAAATTAATAAAATTACTGTGAACATTAGAATTTTATACTATGTGAGTTTTTTAAGCATTAGGACCAAAACTAGACACTATTCAACATAAAACAATGAGAGAATTTGTTACTCTCATTGCATCAGGATTTCATTAAAAATGAAATGTTATTGAAGCCTGATGTAATGTTACTCTCATTACATCAGGATTTCATTAAAAATAACTCCATATTATGAACTTGTGAAGCAGGAAGAAAGTTAGTCTTGACTGAAGATCTAAGATGAAAAAAGAACAAAAACAATCTTGGTGTAAATATGTAGATATATCTAAATGTGTGCTAATGGAGCTAGTAAGAATGAAGAAAATAAAAATACAATTAAAATATTTTCTACAGCCATGGCTGGTGTAGCTCAGTGGATTGAACACAGGCCTGTGAAACAAAGGGTCACTGGTTCAATTCCTAGTCAGTGCACATGCCTGGGTTGCAGGCCAGGTTCCCAGTAGGGGACACAGGAGAGGCAACTGCACATTGATGTTTCTCTTTCTCTCTTTCTCCTTCCCATCCCCTCTATCTAAAAATAAATAAAATATTAAAAAAATATTCTCTACAGCAAATACTATTCAAGTGAGGGAAAGAAATTAGAGGAAAAAGTAATGACCAGGAGGAATCATTGATATAAATATATCAATTCACTTCAGACTTAGATAAATTAAGTATATTACATAAAATTTCAAAATAAGTAGTTTTGATTATATTACTGTTCATTTGTTTCTGTTCTCAAAACTATGAACAGTAAAATGACACATTCACAACTATCAACAACTAAATCTAAAAAACAAAACAAAAACAAAGTAAATAAACAACTAGAACAGGAACAGAATCACAGAAATGGAGATCACATGGAGGGTTATCAGTGGGGAGGGAGAGGGGAGACAGTGGGGTGGAGGGAAGGTATAGGGAGTAAGATGCACCGGTGGTAGGTACATAATAGACAGGGGGAGATTAAGAATAGTATAGGAAATGGAGAAGCCAAAGAACTTACTTGCACAACCCATGGACGTGAATTAAGGGGGAGATGCTGGAGGGAGTGGGATACAGGGCAGAGTGGGGCAAAGGGGGGAAACTGTAATAGCATAAACAATAAAATATACTTTTTTTTCAAAATAAAGAATAGAGGCAGAGCAGTGAATCCCAAACAAGATGTAAACATATTTTTGAATAGAAAAATATTATGCAATCAGTGAAGCAAGATTGGTAAAAAAGGAAATATCACAAGCAGGCTGGATTCCCAGGAGCCCAGCTGAAGCTTGGGAAAGGGAAGAAGGAAGCCAAGTGAGGAGAGAGTAACTGCCAGCCCAGCTGCTATGTCAGAATCTGATCTTCAGGGACGACTTGTCTTTCTTCTTATTGTTTCTATTTGATTAAGTATAATGTTATAATATTCCACCTTATCCACTCAAAATCAGCTGATTCAATCTTCTGTGCAAATCCTTTCTCAGAAACGCCCAAATTAGCAGTTGACAACCTAACTGGAACATGAGTGCATGCTACAGAATGGCAGCCAGTTTTCTTCATCCCTGAATCTCCTGAAGAGTCTCCCTGACTAAAAACATACAGAGAACAGCGATTCTGGGGACTAGTGTTCGGCTGAATCAATTTGGCATGTAACAAGTTAATCGTAATGTTCATTTTAAGAAATTAGAAAATGAGGGTAAAATAAATTAATATTGGGAAAGAAGAAATAATAGGTATGAGAGCAAAAATTAATAAAAATAAAAACAAAAATGAAAGAAGCAATAAAATAAAAAATTACATCTTTGAAAAGACCGAGACTTGGGGAAGAAAGGCAATTTAAAAGAAAGAGATAAGAGTGAGAGACACAGATATCTGTAAAGAATAGGGACCTAAATGTTGTGTGCTCAAAAGAAAACAGAGAATTTCATAAAAACAATATGCCAATAAGCTTGAAATTTTAGGTTACACTGATGAATTTCTAATGTATTTTACTCAAATCAGGCTGCAAACAGAATAGTTGTGTCAATTCAAACAATTAAATTAGTGATCAAAAATCTATAGGAAAAAATCATTTTGTATGCCTTCTAGGAATGCTTACAACAACTATTATATATATATATATATATATACACACACACACACACACACATACATACATATATATAGCATTTTATAAAGCTATAATAAGTAAAATAGTGGGGCTCATATGCATGGTTATATGAAACATTAAGAGATCCATATATAAAATTCAGATGTGCTCAAATACATACAGTAATTTTGCCAAAAGCAAAATGTGACATTTTATACTGTAGGAAGATTATTATTCAATAAATGGTAAAGGAAATACTATTTAGCCTCTGAAGAATAAAAAGAATGTTGAATTCTAGTTCATACTTTTATCTAATGCATTTCCCAAGTATCATAATATCACTATAAACAAAAATACAAGAGGAAAACATGGAGTTTGTTCTTTTTTATTTATTATAGTTTTGTTTTGTTTTTAATGGTCATACATGTAATAAGAAAGAAAAGCATTTATAGTATAATATAAAACACAAAAACATTAAAAACTGATATTTGACTACATGAAATTGCAAATGTCTGTAGTGTATAAACATAAAATTTTAAAACAAAGTGACAAACTGGGAAAAACTGAGACATGCATTCAACAAATGACTAGTTTTCATACTTTAATATATAAAAGAGGTTCTAAAAATCTAGTAAAAGAAAAATAATTCACTAGAATCATGGGCAAAGTATATGACCACAAAGTTTCCACAAAAGCTTTTCAAATATGTAAAAGGATTCTCAAGGTTTCTCATATCCAGAGAAGTGTGAAAATTGAGGCAACAATAATTCACACATTAGCATAGCAAAAAGTGAAGCTTTTAATGATAGATCCTAAGTTTGTGGGAAAACAGACTCTTACACATGACCATAAATATTTATAATCTATCTGAAGGACTATTGGATTATATATATATATATATATATATATATATATATTCCAATATATATTATCCAATATATGTATATATATATATACATATCCAATATATATCCAATATATATATATATACATATATATATAACCTACTATTTCCACTATTAATATATAGTCTACAAATATGCTTGCTCCTGTGTGAAATTAGATAGGAACAGGATAAATACTGTAGCCTTATTCATATTACTAAAACAATAGAAATAACTTAATGTAAACATAAGTGATTGGATAATATTATGAGACATCTGTTCAATGGTATATTAGGCATCCCGTAAAAAGAATAAGGCAGCTCTTATGTAACCATATGGAGTTATCTTCCAGATATAATTTCAGTGCATACATTTCCATTTATGTGAAATAAAAGTCTGTGTATACATGAACACACAGATATATGTGTAAAATTTTGTGATTATCTCTGGAGAGATACTCAAGAAAGTAGTTGTCCATATGGAAGGAAATCAGGTGCTTGGGTTTCAAGGCAGAGAGAGTTGATATTATTTTCTATTCCTTTGCACCTTTTAAATCTTGCCTCAGATAGGACTTCTGCCAAGATGGAGGAGTAGGTGGAGATACCATGCCTTCTCACACAACCAAGTTTAGAGACAACTAAATATTAGCAACAGAAAACACAACCAGAACACAGAAAATTGAACTTTTCGGAAGTCTGTTAACAACAAATTCTTCAACCTGACCAGTAAGGGCCGAAACCAGCAGTCGGCGGAGCAGGGTAGCACAGGAAAACTTGATCAGACGGACTCAGGTGCATGGAATCCAGGCACAGGGTTGGACCTAGTGAGAGACCCAGCCAGCGACCTCGGGGAAACAGCAAGAGACCAGGGCTGCGGGTTGACTGTGATCATGCATCCGTGCTCAGATAGACAAGCAAGAGAGTGGGCGATTGGACGGGACCCAGCGGGTCCCAGAGACCAGTGGCTGCGGAAGGCGAGGAGGGCGCGGCCATTTCCCTGCTCTGACCCTGCCTCCACATACAGCATCAACCCAGCAACTCTGAGTGGCCTGGCCCTGTTGAACCACCTAAGGCTCTGCTCCTCAACCAGCAGCAGCACAAACCAGCAGAGGGAGTTGCCATTTCCCCGCTCTGACCATGCCCCCACATACAGAGTCACAATCCAGAGACCTGGGAGTCCAAGGCTCTGCTCCTCATACTTAAGGGGCACGAACAGACCAAAAATAGCTCAAGAAGAACTCAAAGCCCCAGAGCCTATAAATCTAAGCGATGAAGAAATAGCAAAACTCTCAGACGCACAGTTTAAAACACTGGTGATCAGGATCCTCACAGAACTGGTTGATTATAGCCACAAATTAGAGAAACATATGAAGGCGAAACTAATTGAAATGAATAGATTTGCACAGGAAACCAATAGCGATGAAAAGGAAACTGGGACTCAAATCAATGGAGTGGACCAGAAGAAAGCAAATAATGGCCAAACAGAAAAGAGTCAAGAAGCAAGAATTCAAAAAAATGAGGAGAGTCTTAGGAACCTCCAGGACATCTTTAAACGCTCCAACATCCAAATTATAGGGGTACCAGAAGGGGGAAAGGCACAGCCACCAGTGGAAAACTTATTTGAACAAATAATAAAGGAGAATTTCCCCAATCTGGCAAAGGAAATAGACTTCCAGGAAATCCAGGAAGCTCAGAGAGTCCCAAAGAAGTTGGACCCAAGAAGAAACACACCAAGGCACATCATCATTACATTAGCCAAGATTAAAATGAAGGAGAGAATCCTAGAAGTAGCAAGAGATAAGGGGACAGTCACCTACAAAGGAGTTCTCATTAGACTGTCAGTGGATTTCTCAAAAGAGACCTTACAGGCAAGAAGGGGCTGGAAAGAGGTATTCCAAGTCATGAAATCCAAAGACCTGCAACCAAGATTGCTCTATCCAGCAAAACTTCCATTTAGAATGGAAGGGCAGATAAAGTGCTTCTCAGATAAGATCAAATTCAAGGAGTTCATCATCACCAAACCCTTATTATATGAAATGTTAAAGGAACTTACCTAAGAAAAAGAAGTTAAAAAAAAAGATGAACAGTGAAAGGACAGCAAACTCACAGTTATTAAGAGCCACACCTAAAACAAAAGCAAACTAAAAGGACAGCTAGATCAGAAGTGGAAACATAGAAATGAAGACCATGTGGAGGTTTAGCAACAGGGGAGTGGGAGGAGGAGAAGGGGGGAGAAGGCACAGAAAATAAGTTGCATAGACAGTACATAGAAAATAAATGGGGGGCAAGAATAGAATGGGAAATATAGAATCTAAAGAACTTGAGACACATGGTCATAAACTAAAGGGGGGGTAATGGTGGGGATGGGGGTAGGGTGGAGGGGAATGAAGGGGGGAAATAGAACAACTGTACTGGCATAATCAATAAAAAAATAAATTAAAAAATAAATAAATCTTGCCTCATATATATTAGTATTCACATGTAAATATATTTTATAAAATTTGGTGTGATACTATTTTTTGAAAACATATTTAAAATTAAAATATCCCATAGTTATAAACTGCATGCATTTGAAAGTACTGCTATAAAATATCCCAATTTTATAGATAATTATATTAAAATACTGAGTTTAATTACTTTCTTCACACCATCTGAATATTGACCAAAAGAATGAGAATTTAAATCCAAATTTCTCTACAAAATCCAGTCTCTTAGTTATATTGCTTAAGTACCTCCATATCTTATTTTTTTAAAAATAGGGCTCTATGAAATATAGCAATAACAGAACCCGCCCAAAGAGAATTGGGTACAGCTGGTTTACTAAGCTTGATATGAATCCTCCAAACTAAAGTCAGCATGTGGTACATAGCATATGCTCAGTAAATATTTCTTAAATGAAGGAATAAATAAAAGAATGAATAAATGAGTGAATGAATGATACCTGTTGCCCTTGAGATTCTTGATGAGCAACATGAAAATGAATTTATTTGAGAATTATTTGTATATAGTGGCACAGAAACATTTTTAATATAGCAGCGTTTTTCAAATTAATTGAAATTTGACACATATTGCACTTATTTTATATAAATGGCCCCAATAAAAAGATATATATTTTTCTCACTGCTATTGTAAAACAGTAGAATATTTCTATGTCAAATTATAGAGTAATGCCTAATAGTACTAGATGATGTATTTGTAGTTACAGACTCCAAGGTACAAGATGAATTATTTGAGCTTTTTATCCTGATCTTGTTATTGAAATTGTCAATAATTTTTACTGTGAAGTTGTGGCAATATGACATTACCTTCAGAGAGCTACAAAGCAGCAAAAGCATGTTGCAGATCCAAATGCTGCTCCAAGTGCCAGGAATATAGCTAATATGCATGGGAATGGTTCCAAAAAAACCCATATGGCAATGTGAGTTGAACATCTTTTACAGCAGCAATTCCATTTTAACCCAAGTTTTTTCCCTCAAATAGCACCTCTTTTATTTCCTGTAGTCAAACTGGCAGCACAATCCCAAATCTTGCCAAAGCCTGTGTCTGGGATGTGCATCTCCAGGAATCAAAGTGCTAAACCTTTCTTTTCACTAGATTGCTTTGCCAAAAATCCATCTTGACACACCTTAAATTATATTAGATCAAAGGTTGAAAATTATATGCCACTAAAAGTAGAAAGATAAAATGTTTATCTACCACATTAGTGGTGTGCAATGTTTTTAAAGCACTCGGTGTTTGAGTGGAATACCATTAAATGTCCCTGCAGTGTAGTGTGCCTTACTTCCTTGGAGTATTTGATGGATATATTGTAATAGGCTAGTAGCAAATTCAAAGTGGCATGTTCAGTATGTGTTTAGGATGTTTATGCATTCCCTGATTCTTGTAGTACTCAGTCTAATTGGAAATAAGGTTTACGTGGTGAGACCAGTGAAGCAATGACATGCAATACTATAAAAATGAGTCCTGCTTCTAGCACACCATTGCTTTTAATGGATTTCTACATATTTGGAAATTTTATAATTTATCCTTAAAAAATAGACCCATAAATGTCAGGAAGAATATTTTCCCTCCTAATGGAGTTTGTGTGCCAAGTTGACTTCGTTGCAATGTCTGTAGGTGGGCTGGAGTAAAGGCCAGGGACATTCAAATCATTTTCTGCAATATGTTCTTTTTTATTTTTTTATTTTATTTTAAAATTTTATTTAGTTATTTTTCAAGTACAGTTTTTTTGTCTATTTCTCCCATCCCAGACCCCCTGCCCCGTCTCCCCACCTCCCTCCCATTCCCCCCCCCAGTCCTCATCCCTGTGTTTTTCATACTTGTTCCTCAAAATCCCTCCCCATTTTTCCCCTTAAATTCCCTTCCCTCTCCCCTCTGGTCACTGCCCACTTTTCTCTATTTCAGTGTCTTTGTTTTTATTCTGTTTGCTTGTTTGTTTTGTTGTTTAGCTTCCTGTTAAAGGTGAAATCATATGGTATTTGTCCTTCAATGCCTGGCCTATTTCACTCAGCATAATGCTTTCCAGTTTGTTTTCTTCAAGAAAATATATATAAAGTACCATTTACTTACTTTCTTAAATAAAGTATAAATCAGGTACCGTGAATTGAAATTTCAAATTTTGTTAAAGGTCTTTAATAGAAGTCATTGAAATTCATAAATCTAAATAATCTGCCACCTACTCTCAAATGTTCAATAAGATAATAAAATTAACAATTTATGCTGCTGTTAAATTAAATTTTTAGTGCAAGTGAAGTATTATATGCCCTTGGTATTTTTGCAAGCTTATTTTTTGAATTATTATATATATTTAAATATATGTTAAACTTCGGAAATATTTTATGTCTTGTGCTACAAGGCATATATCTTGTAAATATATTTTGAAGACAACAGTTATATAATGTTTTCTAATGCATGGTTTCATAGTAACTAAAATTATAATAAATTTTCTTAACAAAATTAGATTGAGTTTCAGGAAATAAGAAGCAATTTCAGCATAATTCTCCAAAACAATTCACTTGTGTATAATTTTTATTAACTATACTTTGAGTGGAAAAAATTTAAATGAATTTGTTTTATTCTTTGTTTCTAAAACATTTATGAATTTATCTAGAATTTTGTAGGAGGATAAACATATTCTCAAAGTTGTTTTGGAAGCATATATTTAAAGAAGAAATCAGTGTTTTCATAGTTTTTTAAAATTTAACATCAACTTTGTAAAATAATAATGAGAAACTTTTATTCATTTATTTCAGAAATTGAGCTAAGCCTAAATACAGTTCTTCTACTATTTGAGAGTTTTCACTACAGCACTTTGCTTTTTCAGAAAACCTACATTAGTATGTTTTCATTAACCAAAAAAATCAGAAAAGGGTTTTCATTTCTACAAGTAAAGGTGAAAAGTGAAAATAGTGTCCAGCATTTATTTTGTAGTGAGCTGTTATAGAGGCAGCACCCACCTCAGCATCAAAAATGGCACAACCAGGCTCCTTCCCCTGGAGAAACACCCAGCCTCTCAGCATCAAGCAACATAGCTTTGGACTGAATTTGTGAGCATCTGTGCCTTATCTCAATTTGTTTTGTTCAACCATTAACAAGATGTTTGCTAAGGTATCAGAAAAGCATGAAAATTCTCGTAGAAGTATTAAGCTTGGCATAAATCTAGATATAATGAAGCATATTTGGCATGATTTGATCATCTATTTTTGGGTCCAGAAATACTAAAAAATTGTTCTATATTAACTAATTGTAATTGCTTCTTTGCTTTATGCCATTTGGGCTTACAAAAGTTTTCATAAGAACACTACCTTTGGATCTTGCAGAAAGCTATATATGTTAAGTCCTGTATCATGCATGGAAGATTTAAAAAATAATTTATAAAAAGAGGCCATGACTCAAACATCACTGAATACAAATAGCATTGAGAACCTATTCTATGAAGTTGCTTATATTGCTTAAAGGCAATAATGTCCACATATAATTGAATACATTAAACTTAAAAGACACTAAACCACTTTTTCACTAAATCTCTACAGTGTGATACTTTCTACATGACACTATGAAGGATGCTACCTATTGTTGAGACACAGTTATGTGATGGCAAAAAGTATACAACTAATCATTTCATCATTATGTGATTAGTGTGCTGGGGTGTATGAATAAAGTGCTATAGGAACATGAGAGATACCTACATAAGTTAGAGAAAGCTTCAGGGAAGATAGGACTTTTGAATTTGGGTCTTGAGATTATTTCTAAGCAAATAAATAGCTGCTCTAAAGTCATGGAAGTTCATTAAATTTAGACATATTTTGATATTGAGAAAGGGAATAATTGGTATGATGGGAGGATAAGTTTTATGGGAGAGAATGGCCAAGGAGAAAAACCAAGGATGTGAATAGTGGCACACATTAAAGGTTTTCCAACTGTATGTCAAGGATTCTTACTTTTGAGCTGGAGGGTGGGTAGGGGCAGTCAAAGTTGTTAGAAAACTAACCGATTCCATTTGTGGTTAGAAAAATGTTTTTCTGGTAGTAAAAGAGTATGTTGCAATAGGGAGAGGCAAGACAACATGAATTTCAGTGGTCCTTGTGAAGGTCACTTGTCATCCTGAAATTGGAGAAAAAGGTGGGAGAACATGGACAGAATTTGTGGACCAACTGGGCATCAGTTGGACATATAAAAAAAAACAGGAAATAACAATCTGAGCAGTGATGTCACTAGCCCAAATTTGGGAATGCCATTTTATAGAATGAATCTAAGTAAAATTGACCATAATGAAATTCAGTTGAAACAGCTGTGATTTCAGAAAACTAAGACTCTTAAATGCCAAAGATAAAAGCTGAAAGTGATCATAACTTTGGTTCTTCCCAGAAAAAGTGGCTTAAATGTTTTTAAATCACTATATTTTGAAACTATTTTAATACACTATTGGCTAAATTTAAATAGTTTATCCAACAGATATTCATATTACCTTCAATAAATTCCCAGTTAATTTTTTTTGGACAGCACAGCAAGGGGTTGTAATGCCTGAAGGGACAAAAGATTGGACAGAAATGAAAACTCATGGCAATAAAAGGCTATAGATAACAATCGTTGGGTAGGCAAGGGTCTGAGATCAGAGGTACAGGAGGATGGGAAGTATAGCCAAGGATATTTACAGGCTGTCACTAGATGTACAGAGTCAAGACAGGGAGGCTCTCAAATCCATAGTCCAGAAGGACCACCTGAGTGGCACTAGAGAAATACAAGCAAGGGAGTCACATGAGGGGAATTATAAGTATATGCCTAAAAATGTTCAGCTACCATCATAGAAACAACTCTGAACACCTGACTGAGGTGGTGAGGGGGAGCAGATGTCTTTCTGTGAAATGTACTCCACCTAATTTTCTTACTGTGGAATACTATGAAAAGTACTCCACCTATAAATTTTACTGCAAGGCACCATGCTAGTACATTCCCATTGCCTGGTAAGTCTTCGACTTGCCTTGCCAAGGCTGTGATTCAAACCAGAGTGGGATGATATGAAGTAGGTGTTGCTGCAATTGCATACATAATTTGTCTCCTGAAAATCTCCTTAGTATTTGGACTGAGAGACTGTGAAAGGGCCATTCATCAGCTCAATTACAACAGTATGGCAGAGGCTGACCTCATCTAGGACCTTCAAGAAACTGCATTCTGTTTGTTTTTTTTCCCCAGGTCACAGAAGAAACAGTGTAGAATCACAAAATCAAAGATAAAACGTTCATATTAAGGCTATCTGTAATTCTAATTTCTTTGCTTGTTTGGAGTGAGAACTACATTTCCTATTAGGCTTGGTCTTACCTTATAATTCTTAAATGTATTAAACCTGTCTGTGGGTATCCTGTGAACTGTCACTGAGGTCTGTCTGAGCCTCTGATATTATGGAAATTGTATTCTAGAAATATTCTGTCTTGTAATATTAACCCAATTAAAAAGCAAAGGCAAACAGCTAGTCCAGAATTTTCAAACCCTGGCACTCAAAAAATCTTCTTTGACCTTTTAGTAAGTATGAGTAATTTAAATTAAAAACCATTCATTTGCTATTAAATAAATTATTGGCCATATAATTTGGTTTCAAATATAGTATAATCATAATCCTATGTAGTTAAACCTGCGCTTCTCTGGAGTCCTGTCCTTTGATTTTATGAATTCAAAGATGTTTACTTATTTTTTTTATCTTCCAGTTTATTTAGGTCCAGGCAGACTGATGCATAAAATTCACATTCAAGGAATTCTCAAGTGCTATTTAGGAAGACACCAATTCCTGGTACATGTTGACCTTGAAAACCATCCTAAGTGTTTCAGAACTACTGGTGAACTATCTTTAAAAATTTTTACAGCAAGTTACAGAAAGTTTGATTTATGACTCACCATAAGATTAAGAAACAATTTTAGAGTAACTTCCTAAAATTGGAATATGTCACCCACAATTAGTATTGTATAAACTACCAAGTTCCTTTCTCTCCAAGTTTTCTTTCTTTGGTGTAGTACTTGAAAGTATACATGAAAGTCCTAATTTCTATATAGATATCACAATTTTATAACATATTTTTACAAGGATTATGTTTTTGACCTGTGATTAACTCATCTGAAGGGATTTATGAGTTTTTTAACCACATTGTTACATGTTTTATTTTTAATTTCATGTTTCAGTTCATTTATCAGCTGGTAACCAGTTATATATTATTATTTACCAAATTACCTCACAAACAGGAGCTTTTTACAGCAACCATTTTATTATACTTCTTAATTTTATGGGTCAAGAATAAGGCAGGACTCAGTCAAATGTCTCTTCTGTTTCACATGTATTCATGGAGGCCACTGAGAGTTGTGTAGGTGGTGGAGTCTTGTCTGGAAGATACAAGATTGCTCCGGAAAGGGATGCTAGAAGAGTGGGCTCCCCTGAGACTGGTGACCTTCACATGTATATGTGACCAGCTCAGTATGGCAGTCTCAGGCTTATAACAACACTTCTAGGGCAGCCAGTAAGGGTTTTCCAAGAAAACAGATGCAAAAATACTTATGACTAGTCCTGGAAGTCTCAGAAAATTTCTTCTGATATACTTCATTGGATGAATAAGTCACTGAGGCCAGTTAGATTCACTTGTCAATGGGACATGCAAAGCATCTTCATCATCTCTAAACAAAGGCACCTGGGTAATTTTTGCCTGTTATGATTTTTTTCCTAATCTCATTTTCATGACTTCTTCAGTGAGAATAAAGTAGCAAATTTCAACCTCACAGAGTTGTTATGAATAATTAGTAAAATTCATGAAATTACTTCTCAAGTTTTTTGCACTCTATTAATTTGTTCCTATTGAAATTAATTTTGTTTCTGGTCCCATTTTAATTATTAATTATTCTGAATTTGGATCCCATCTTCAAGTTAGTATTTTACCCCTTATGATACTTGTATTATGTCTCAAATCTTTTTTTAAAAATTTTTTAAAATATATATTTTTATTTAGTTATTTTTCAAGTACAGTTTTTTTGTCTATTTCTCCCATCCCAGCCTCCCCTGCCCCATCTCCCCACCTCCCTCCCATTCCCCACACCCCAGTCCTCATCCCTGTGTCTTTCATACTTGTTCCTCAAAAATCCCTCCCCATTTTTCCCCTTAAATTCCCTTCCCTCTCCCCTCTGGTCGCTGTCCACTTGTTCTCTATTTCAGTGTCTTTGTTTTTATTCTGTTTGCTTGTTCATTTTGTTGTTTAGCTTCCTGTTAAAGGTGAGATCATATGGTATTTGTCCTTCAATGCCTGGACTATCAAATCTAATAAAGTTCTTTCTGATGATGTCTTTATTGAGAATGGTCTATATGATTCACTGGTGAATATTAGAGTTTTAATTATGCCTGCTCACAAATTGGACTTCTATCTTCATCTCCTCTTAATAATATGTCATTTCTATTGACATCAACCACATAGAGAGTGGTTGATAGCTTTTGACACTTTGTGGAAGAAATTATATTTTTTCCAATATCAAACCTCTTTTTCACTCAAATCTCTGCCCCAAAGTCATTCAAGAGGTCTTTTTTGAGCACTCTGTTCTAAGTAACATTGACCTCCATGCTTTGTGGTTTTACAGCATTCACTGATATCCTGCTTTGTAGTTTTGCTCAATGCGCCTATCACCAGTGACATAATATGAATGTTAATTTCTTGTATATCTTCACCAACTGAAGGTACATTCATGAGAATGAGAATATGCACAGAGTTAAGCATTCAATATGCAAAATAGGTAAATGATTGAAAATAAAGGTCAGACACAAGAAGCTAATAAATTGCTAAATGTTCCTTTTACATAGGCTAAAATATATCAAATTACTCTTTCAAAATTTAAATTTGTTGGATATGACATATTTCTAAAATAAATTTGTATGTCTATATAAATGTATATGAACCACAATATGTAATTGAGATGTTCTCTTTACTCTCTATCTTTCACTTTGAGTCTTTGTCATAACAACCATCCTCACCCCTCACCACAGAGATTAAATGCTTTATTTGGGATGTGGTCCCAGACATATGATCAGAATGGTTGGTTTGGTGGATGTTTGTTCATTGTGTCATGATGTCAATGACTGTTGAATACTGTAGGGCAATCTCATATTTGGCTAATAATGATTCCTTAGAAAGCAACACTCTTCACAATGGCCTGGCAAGGTCCAACTCTAGAGTGCCCCAATTGGGCTGGCAAGGCCACATGCCAAGAAGTGCAGTCACTTCACTATGACCAATCAATAAAGAGATATTTCCTGATATTTGTGGGAAAATGTTTGTCTGACTAGTGTTACCACCTTGATGTGGTTTTAAGTTATCTGTTTGAATATAAAGTAAACAAAATTGAAAAAAATAGAATCAGTGCATTTAATTAAAATATGTTGATGGTTAGCTGTTATTAATAACAATCACATCGACAATCCACCTCTTTCATTTTCAATTTGGTTTTCCTCGCCTGGAAGACAGAGGTCCTCTGCCATAAATTAAAAGTAATGATCATTAACCACATGTTATTTCTTATGCTGAGGACTTTGAATGTTTCTTCTATAGCTAGGAGACATTTTAGCCACAGGTAGAATAAGGAACTACAGGATTTCAGGTCATTTTGAAAGGAAAATGAGCAACTGAATTTTAGAATAGAAGTGTGAAATGGGAGTGATTGTAGCTCTCAATGAAATGGCAAATCATCAAATCATATGCTTCAATGTGTGTGTATGTGTGTATCAAATTATTTGATATTTGTTTTCTTATATGCTTTTGATTTCAGAATACGTAACAGAGTTGGGGTGGAAGCTTTTTGCTGATTTGTTGCATCAATGCTAAAGATTAAAAAAGGTCTTCATATTCACCATGGTGTTGATTGTCTATAAATAGGAAACTACCCAGTTAACCTTGCCTGTTGTCATACTGAAAGTTTTATTAAAAAATAAACAATGCTTGTCAAAGTTGCAAAATGTGGAATTTCTGCTTAGATGGTCACAACTCTTACAAATACTTTATTAAAATGTGCAGGACTCTTCTCTTCTGTGAGCAAAAATATTGTTATGGAAACTAAGGTCTGTTATCATAGCTTCAGTGATTTGCAGTGATATTTAATAAATGAGTTTATGTTTGAAAACCAATGTGATAATAGGAATTTACAGCCCCCATCTATTTCTTTTATTTTGACACATAGGGAAGATGCTGTTTTGTTTTGACACTTGAAGGAGATGCTCTGTTTATTAAAAATCACTGAACAGTAATGAGCTTTTAGTTAATGATTGTATTAATACCAGATTTCCCTACCATAAGGGAATCTGATACTGATGAATCTATAATAAATAATCTAAGATGTGTATGCAATTTCCAACGGAAGTACTCATATTTCAAGGGGCTTATATTTGATCTTACCAGGACTCATCCATCATAAGATATCTTGGGTAGTTCTTAACTGGGCACAAACTACATCTTATAAGCCAGAGCAAAATCCAGGCCATGTGGGAGGAGGGACTGCTGACCTTCTACATAACACCCTCTCCAGCTTAGAGCAGATCCTTTATCAAGCACACCTGAACAAGTAAGCATTTCTCTCTCAACATGATTAAAATTAGTCTTCTTCCTAAGATGTCTCAAAGATAAATTTAGCAGGAACTCTGAAGAGTGCACAATATTCTGTAGATTGCTGGGCTATACATCCAGAAGTCAACCTATTTCCAAATGTGTGTGTTGGGGTGTCATTCTGTATCTCCAAAAAAAAAAACCTTTTCAGAAGCATAATGAAAGGCTGTTTGAAAGTACTAGAAAGACCCTCCCAACATTGAAGTGCTATAAATTTGGTTCTTATAATTTGATTTTAGTCCCTCTTATGGGCACAGCTATATCTATGCTGTGGGGTAGAGAGGGTACATACTTTCCCCCTCTTTATCATACATAATTCATCTACAAAACAAGAAATAAGCCTATTCAAAGCTCTGTATGGAAAAGTTGACATTCAGTATATTCTAATTGCCCCTATACTTTAACAGGTCATGTAATATTCTAGGTTAATAAAACAGGACAAAAAACTGAACTCTTGTAGTCAGACTGGTAGGGTTTCAAATATAGCTCTATTATTTATGTGCTACACAACCTCATGCAGATTAATATCTTTTCCGTGCTTCAGTTTTCTCAGCTATAAAATGAGGAAAACAAAGG
Source organism: Artibeus jamaicensis (assembly GCF_021234435.1). Taxonomy (NCBI): domain Eukaryota; kingdom Metazoa; phylum Chordata; class Mammalia; order Chiroptera; family Phyllostomidae; genus Artibeus; species Artibeus jamaicensis. The sequence goes on from NW_026521887.1 coordinate 4,109,352, forward strand.
TATTTGCCTTTTAGGGTTGTGGATTGAGTTAACATGTTTAACATAGGATGGAATCAATAAATATTAGTTATTGTTTTTATTTTTTGAGGCAGTGAAAAACTGGTGCAAAACTATTGGGAATGAGCACCTGAGATGATCATGATGCATATCACAATGATCAGTCAAGCACAGGTAAGAGAAAATATTTTATTAGTGACTGTATTAGTCAGCTTGGGTTGACATAACTGAATTTCAAAGATGAGGTGACTTAACAGAAATTTATTTTCCCACAATTCTGAGGCTGGGGTCCTAGGATCAGGTGTCTTCATGGTTGCTTTCTGGTACAGCTTACCTTCCTCACTTGTAAACACTCATCTTCTCACTATGTTCTCACATGGCTTTTACTCTGTGCAAGGAGGCAGGGAGAGAGGGACCCTTGCTGTCTCTTTGTATTATTAGAACACCAATCCTATTAGATCATGATCCAATTCTTGTGACCTAATTTTACCTTAATTTTTACTTCCAGGCTCTATTTCCAAAAACAGTTACATTGAGGGTTTGAGTTTCAACATATTAAGTTGGAGGTGGGGGACAAAATTAGTCCACAAAATGATGTTTCAATAAATATAAATCACTAAACAACTCTGCCTTTTTCTTTATGTTAACATAGTTTTCACCATATGTCATCATATGAATAGCTTCTTCATTTTAATTGAAATGAATTATACTGAAAAAGTGTTGATCTAGTGGGATTTTCAACATGTTTTTTTTATTGTTGTTCAAGTACCGTTTTCTGCCTTTTCCCCCCACCTCTCCCCACCACCCCAGCATTCCCCGCCTCCCTCCCCTATTTCCATTCCCCCTTGTTGTTGTCCATATGTCCCTTACAATTGTTCCTGTAAATACTTGCCCCTTCCCCCCATGATCCCCTCCCCTTTCCCTTCTGATCACTGTCAGCCCGTCTCAATTTCAGTGTCTTTGCATATACTTTGCTTGCTTATTCATTTTGTTGTTTAGGTTCCTGTTAATGGTGAGATCATATGGTATTTGTCTTTCATTGCCTGGCTTATTTCACGTAACATAATGTTCTCCAGTTCCATCCATGCCGTTGAAAAGGGAAGGAGCTCCTTCTTTCTGTTGCATAGAATTCCAGTGTGTAGATGTAGCAGACTTTTTTGATTGATCCATTTACTGGTAGGCACTTGGTTTGCTTCTAGCACTTGGCTATTGTAAATTGTGCTGCTATGAACATTGGGGTGCCTAGATTCTTTTGTATTGGTGTTTCAGGATTCTTAAGATATAATCCTAGCAGTGGAATTGCTATGTCAAAAGGCATTTCCATTTTCAGTTTGCTGAGGAAATTCCATACTGTTTTCCATAGTGGTTGCTCCAGTCTGCAATCCCACCAAAAGTGGACTAGGGTTCCATTTTCTACACACCCTCCCCAACACTTGTTGTTTGTTGCTTTGTTTAAGATGGCCATTCTGACCAGTGTTAAGTGGTACCTCACTGTGGTTTTAATTTGCATCTCTTTGATGGCTAGTGATACTGAGCATCCTTTCATATGTCTCTGGAACCTTTGTACGTCCTCCTTGGAGAAGTATCTGTTGAAGTTCTTTGCCCATTTTTTAATGGGGTTGCTTGTCTTCATAGAGCAGAGTCATGTAACTTCTTTATATATTTTGGAGATTCAACCCTTGTCTGAGATGTCATTGGCAAATATGTTTTCCCATATAGTTGGTCCTTTTTTTCATTTTAATGCTGTTTTCTTTAGCTGTGCAAAGCTTTTTATCTTGATGAGATCACATTTGTTTATTCTTTCCTTCATGTCCCTTCCTCTAGGGGATATATCAGTGAATATATTGCTGCATGGAATATATGAGATTTTTCTGTCTATGTTCTCCTCTAGGACTTTAAAGATGTCAGGATTTATATTTAACTCTTATCCACCTTGGATTTCTTTTTGTGTATAGTGTAAGTTTGTAGTCCTGTCTCAGTTTTCTGCATGTAGCTGTCCAGTTTACCCAACACCATTTGTTGAAGAGGTTGTCTTTGCTCCATGTTATGCTTCTTAATATTAATTGACCACAGAGACTTGGGTTTATTTTGGGGCTCTCTATGCTGTTCCATTGGTCCATATGTGTCTGTTCTTATGCCAGTACCAGGCTGTTTTGATTACAGTGGCCTTGTAATATATTATAATCTCAGGTATTCTGATTTTTCCTACTTTGCTATTCTGTCTCAAAATTGTTGCAGCTATTTGGGGTCATTTATGGTTCCATATACATTTTTGAAGTGATGGTTCTATGTCTGTGAAATATACCATTGGTACTTTAGTAAGGATTGCATTGAATCTGTATATTGCTTTGGGTAGTATGGACATTTTGATGATGTTAATTCTTCCAATCTATGAAAACAAAATATAGTTCCATTTGCTTGTGTCTTTCTTAATTTCTTTCTTCAGTGTTGTGAAGTTTTCTGAGTACAGTTCTTTTACCTCCTCTCTTAGGTTTATTCCTAGGTATTTTATTTTTCTTGTCACTATATCAAATGGAGTTATTTCCTGATTTCTGTTTCTGATATTTCATTGTTGGTGTACAAAAACGCCTTTGATTTCTATAAATTGATTTTGTATCTCTCTGTTTTGCCAAATTCATTTATTAGGTTGAGAAGGTATTTGGTGGAGTCTATAGGGTTTTCTATGTACACTCTCATGTCATCTGCAAACAATGACAGTTTTGTTTTCTCTTTTCCAATTTGAATGTCTTTTATTTCTTTATCTTGTCTGGTTACTGTGGCCAGGACTTCCAATACTATGTTGAATAAGAGTGGTGAAAGCAGGCATCCTTATCTTGTTCCTGATCTTAGTGAGAAAGGTTTTAGTTTTTGCCCACTGAGTATGAAGTTGGCTGTAAGTCTCTCATATATGACCTTCATTATGTTGAGGAATGCTCCCTCTATTCCCACTTTGCTAAGGGTTTTTATCATAAATAGGTGCTGTAGCTCATCAAATGCTTTTTCTGCATCTATTGATATAATTATGTGATTTTTTCTTTGCTTTTGTTTATGTGATGGATTACACTTACTGATTTGTGAATATTACACTATCCTTGCATCCCTGGGCTGAATCCCATCTGGTCATGGTATATGATCTTTTTGATGTATTACTGGATGCAGTTTGCCAATATTTTGTTGAGGATTTTAGTGTCTATGTTCATCAGCAATATTGGCTTAAAGTTTTCTTTCTTTGTTGTGTCTTTATTTGGTTTTGAGATTAGGATGATTCTGGCTTCATAAAAATAGTTTGGGAGTTTTCCATTTCCTGGGATTGTTCGGAATAGTCTGGGAAGGACATAGGTTAGGTCTTTCTTAAATGCTTTGTAGAATTCTCCTGTGAAAACATCTGGTTCAGGAGTTTTGTGTGTAGGGGGTTTTTTGATTAGTGCTTTAATTTCATCTGCTGTTATTGGTCTGTTCAGGCTTTCTACTACTTCTTCATTCTGTTTTGGAAGATTATATTTTTCTAGAAATTTGTCCATTTCACCTTAGTCTTCAAATTCCTTGGCATATAGCTTTTCATAGTAATTTCTTACAGTCCTTTGTATTTTTGTGGTATCCTTTGTAATCTCTCCTCTTTCATTTCTGATTGTGTTTATTTGGATCCTCTTTTTTCTTGATGAACTTGCTTAAAGGCTTGTTAATTTTGTTTATCTCTTCAGAGAATTGGCTCCTGGATTCATTGATCCTTAGAATTGTCCTTTTAGTCCATCTGTCATTTAATTCTGCTCTGATTTTGGTTACTATGTTCTGACCTTCCTTGTGCTTGCTCTTGGCTGTCTTTATTGTTGTTCTTCGAGTTCTTGTAGGCATAGGGTTAGGTTGTTTATTTGAAATGTATCTATTTTTCTTAGATAGGCCTATATAGCTATGAATTCTTTTCTCAGGACTGCCTTTGCTGTGTTCCATAAGTTTTGGGTCGTTGTGAGTTCGTTTTCATTTGTTTACAGGAACTTTTTTATTTCTTCCTTGATCACCTTCTTGACCCATTCATTGTTTAATAGCATGCTATTTAATCTCCATGATTTTTAATGTTTTTGAGTTTTTTCCTTGAGATTCGTTTCTAGTTTCAGCCCCTTGTGGTCAGAGAAAATGCTTGTTATGATTTCAATTTTCTTGAATTTGTTGAGTCTTGTTTTTTGACCTATAATGTGGTCTGTCTTTGAAAATGTTCCATGTGCATTTGAAAAGAATGTGTATTTTGCTTCTTTGAGTTGAAAGGCTGTATGTATATCAGTTAAGTTCATTTGACCTAGGACATTGTTCAGTGCTGTAATATCTTTGTTGACATTTTGTTTGGAAGATCTGTTCATTTTTGACAGTAAGGTGTTCAAATCTTCTACTATAATTGTGTTGCTGTCAATATCTTTCTTGAAGTCCTCTAAGATTTTCTTTATATATTTTGGTGCTCCTATATTGGGTACATATATATTTACGATGTTAATGTCTTCTTGGTGGATTCTTCCCTTGAGTATTATGAAGTGACCTTCTGGGTCTCTCTTTATGGCCCTTTTTTTAAAGTCTATTTTATCTGATACGAGTATTGCTACCTCGACTTTTTTTCCTGTCCATTTGCTTGGAATATTTGTTTCTAGCCCTTCACCTTTAGTCCATTAGGTCTTTTGTCCTGAGGTAGATCTCTTGTAGGCATCATATCTGTGGGTCATGCTTTCTTATCCATTAATGTATTCTATTTCCTTTGATTGGAGCATTTAATTCATTTACATTTAAGTTTATTATTGACAGGTAATTATTCATTGCCATTTTTTCATACCTGCTTTCTCTCTCTCTCTCTTTTCCTTTCTTGCCTTAAAGCAGTCCCTTTAGCATCTCTTGCAGAACTCGTTTGGTGGAGGTATATTCTCCTAGACCTCTTTTGTCTGGGAAGCTCCTTATTTGGCCTTCCATTTTAATGAGAGTCTTGCTGAACAGTGTCATCTTGGTTTCAGACCTGTGGCTTTCATTACTTAAAGTATTTCTTGACATTCTCTTCTGGCTTGGAGTATTTCCATTGAGAAATCAGCTGCTAGCCTTATTGGGGCTCCCCTGTATGTTACTTACTGTTTCCTTGCTGTTTTTAAGATTCTCTCTTTGTCTTGGAAATTTGCCATTCTAATTATGATGTGTTTTGAAGTGGGCCTCTTTGGGTTCCTCTTCATTGGGACTCTCTGTGTTTCCTAGATTTGTGTGATTTTTTTGGTAATCAAATTAGGGAAGTTTTCCATTATTACTTTTTCTAACAGGTTTTCTATCACTTGCTCTTCTTCTTCTCTTTATGGTATCCCTACTATACAGATATTATTACATTTTATGTTGTCTTGCAGTTCCCTTACCACCTGTTCATTCTTTCTGAGTCTTTTTTTCTTTTTTCTTGCTCTATTGGGGAGGTTTTTTTCCCACCTTCTCCTCCAACTCACTGGTTCAATCCTCTGCTTCATACAGCCTGCTTGTAATTTCTTCAAATGTGTTTTTTAATTTTTGCAAGATTTTATTGTTCATTTATTCCTGTTTTTTGTTTATAGCATCTATATCCTTTTTCATGCCAGTTGTCATTCAGTTTGTTTTAGTTGTCTGTGAGTTCCTTGAGCATCTTTATAAGCATTAATTTGAATTCTATATTTGATAGTTTGGTTACCTCCATTTCATTTAGCTCTTTTATGGGGAGTCTTCTGTTCCTTTTGATGGCATGTTCTTTTTTTGTTTCCCCATTTTAGTTGACATTTTGTTTGTTCCTGTGATTTCTGATGTTTCTGTTTGTTAGCCATCTATGTAGAGTGAACTTCTATGGCATGAATTCTATGAGATTCAGTTGTGTGGTCTGTGAGGTTCTTGACTGGGCACTCTAGGTTTGCCCTTTCTTCTATTTGTTTGTGCACACTTGTTGTACTTGGGTTTGTACATTTTGGTGGTTCCTTTTTTTGGTGGTGGTTTTTCTCCTCTAGTGTGTATACTAATGTTTGCAGCTCCCACATATTCTTGTTTTAGATCAGTGGCAGAAGGTAGGCAAAACGGATTAAAACAGCAAGAGACTATTTTGGGGGGTTTAAAGTACCAGCAAGTAGAGAAGAGATAGTGGATTCTTTGGATGGGTTTAGTGTTAACTGTGATATTTTACCCAATGGGCCACTTCTCATAAAAGGTGAAAGAGAGATAAGACTCTAGTTAGAGGGGAGGATGATTGTGAGCTGAATCCAGAAAACAGAGCGCTTGTGCAAAGTTAGATGATGAGATATGATTAGAGTAAGTATAGAAAGTAGATATAGTATGAGAGAGAATAGATTTAACCACAGCAATAATAATGTTCAGGGTTAAAGTGAAGTGGGATAATATCATGGAGGGTTGCTGTGTAGTATATACAATTGTATGGAACAACAATTATTTACAATAGTACTGGAACAACAATAATATGACACATATATGATTTGGATAACCAGAATAGAAAGCACCTGATCAAGAAATGTGTGTTATTGGAACATGGGTGAAGTAAAAGAAGGAAAATTAAAAGACAATACAAAGAGAATAAGGAAAAACAGTCAAGCAATGCAATTAAACAGGGAAATAAAACTAGGAAAACTAAAGGAAGAGAAATAAAAATAATAAAATAAAAGTCTAAAAAATAATGACAAGATAATAATTAAACACACACACAATAAAATGTCAGCTCTGTGGGATAGCAAAGTGACATTTGTCTCAGTTTCTGAGTTTTGGGGGTTAACCTTGTAGTCATCCTTTTGATCTGTCTCTGAACACTTCATAACTCCAAGTCTTATTGTCTTACTTGGAAGAAGAAAAACAAGGTGGGGGGAGGGAAGAGAGAGGATCCAAAAAGAAAAGGGAAAAAAAGGATAGTAATCAGCCTCATGTTGACTTTAAACCTGTTCAAGTAGTTCTGCTGGTCTTCCTAGATGCCAGAGGAAAAGGGGACTGGCTTTGCTTTTTTCCCCCGTCCTTTGGTTCTGAGAGGATGGGGACCAAGTTTGGGTCTCACTATTCAGTTTCCCAGCCTTTAGGTCTTTCCTGAGCTGCCAAGCTCAAATCAGCCAATCAGCTGCTCACAGCGTGAGTCAATCTCTGTGAGTCAATCTCCATCAGGGAGCTGGAGACAAGTTGGGTGAAGGGTTCCTCCTATCTTTGTAGGAGCAGTGACAGACAGGCGAGGTGCATGTTTCTCATCCATCACTCACTTTGTGCAGAGGCAGCTGAAATCTCCCTCAAGGAGCATCAGCTGCCGCTGGAGAGTTCTTTACAAAGCAGTTATCCTCCACCCCCCGTTTTTAACAAGCTCATCACACAGACACACTTTTCAACCAGTCCAGAGACTATCCAAGTCAGGGTCCGACACAGCCCCACTCCTCTCTTCCAGGTGTTGCCAGCACCCCTATTTCTCTTTTTAAAAATTTTTTAAAAATATATTTTATTAATTATGCCATTACAGTTGTTCTATTTCCTCCCTTCATTCCCCTCTACCCTGCACACCCCTCCCCCACCATTACCCCCCTTTAGTTCATGAACATGTGTCTCAAGTTCTTTAGATTATATATTTCCCATACTATTCTTGCCCTCCCCTATCTATTTTCTACCTACCATCTATGCTACTTATTTTCTGTACCTTCTCCTCTCTTCTCCTTCTCCCACTCCCCTGTCGCTAACCCTCCATGTGATCTTCATTTCTATGGTTCTGCTCCTTATCTAGCTGTCCTCTTAGCTTGCTTTTGTTTTAGGTGTGGCTCTTAATAACTGTGAGTTTGCTGTCCTTTCACTGTTCATCTTGTTTATATTCTTTTTCTTAGTAAGTCCCTTTAACATTTCATATAATAAGGGCTTGGTGATGATGAACTCCTTGAATTTGATCTTATCTGAGAAACACTTTATCTGCCCTTTCATTCTAAATGAAAGCTTTGCTGGATAGAGCAATCTTGGATGTAGGTCTTTGGATTTTATGAGTTGGAATACTTGTTTCCAGCCCCTTCTTGCCTGCAAGGTCTCTTTTGAGAAATAGCTAGTGTCCACAGTCCCAGTGGGTGTGTACTGTCTCTGTGTGTCTCCCACTTTGTCTCTACTTCCCCTAGTGACTTTCAGTACCCAGGTCCCTCCTAGTGCTGCTGCCCTCCTGCTTTGGTAGGGGAGGGAGCTGGTGCTCTGATACTCCTCTCTGTATTCTGTATCCTGGCTGGTGACCAAAGCAGACTTGGTCCTGGTGCAGATCCCAAGGACATTACCATCCCAGCGCATTCTCCTCATTGTCTGTTTTTCATTGTCCTCTGCTTTTTTTTTTTTTTTGCTTCCAAACTTCATATAAGCTGAAATTCCATTGGCTCTTCCCTCTGTTCCTCAGAAGATCGTTTGGGTGTTCCAGGTGGGCACAAGGAGAACTAGGCTCCACTCCAACCTACCTCAGTGCTATCTTCCCATTCCCAACATGTTTTCTTTTGAAATGATCATATCTTAGTATAAGATAGGGGTTTGATATCCTATAATAATTTATCTAGAACTATTATTGTTATTTTACCTTTCTCAGGTATGTCAGTTTTAATAAAATATTTTTGTTATTACCTGCTAATACATGATGAAGATTAATGGAAATTATAGTTACTTAGATAAATATGAATAAGAATAAAAACTTGCTCTCATTCCTGCAACCACAATTAATTTGTGGTTCTAGTGTTGTCCTTTATGGTATATGGAGGAGGGAGATGATATTCTATTAACAGGTGAGAATACTAATAAAAATAATCTGTTGATTTAATGTATGCATTTGATGTTTAGATACATCGAGTGTGACATACCAAGGGGATATTCAAGAGATGTCCAGAGGATTTTTGGCTTCTAGATAGGCAGATAACTACTTGCAGACAAACACTTGTGGGAATCTATATATAGGTAGTAACTCAAGCTGTTGTGTGTGGAAGTGGGGCTCTTGTAGTGTCACAAGGAAAACATTCCAGAAGACCCACAAGGTAAGATAAGATCTGGTGATGTTACAGAAAACAACTCAGCCGCTTTTGGGTGTACAGGGTGGAAGTTTATTTTATGTGCTCAGACCCAGAGGAATCAATCTCCAAATTGTGGGCACTGGGCAGCAGGAGAGCAGTTATTTTTATTGAGCAAGGGAGGGCCTGTCCTTCAGACCATTACTTCTGGGGCAAAAGCAGGAGGCAGTTTACAGAAGCAGAAGGAGCAGAGCATTCTCTCTGGCATGTAGACAATAAGCAGTGGTCCAGAGAAGCCAAAATAAAACAACTGGGCTGCAAAACCAAATCACTCTCTAGTCGCTGTGCTGTGTCTTAAAATAGCTATCAATTTCCCCCAACAGTGATAAGATTTATTTGTAATATCACATACAAAATCAAAAGAATGTCCCTTCTAGGTTCCCAATTTCTTATCTCTGTTCATCCCACCAGGGAAAATCAGAGCCAGAAATAGGGCCAAAATCCAGAGACTCCATGACATACTAAAGCTTAGTCCTGTGGAGCCTACATGGCCTGCCACTAGCCCCAGGTATCTGCTCTGTGATGTCAGTCCCCATCTAGGTAGCTTAGTGTTGTTACCAGCTGTGATCTGTTATGATGCTGCTATATCCAGACTCCTAGGGTATGGGCGTGAGGACTAGACCCACATGGTTACTATGAAGAGAGGATGTGCTAATCAAAGGAGGGCAGATTGTATTATTCAGTGAGAGAGAGAAAGGCTTTGGTCCCTGGAATTATATTGTCTTAGGCCAGATACTTTTTCAAAATAACCAATCAACTTTCCAAACTTACCTGGAATTGTTCTGGGTCTACTCCCTAACCCACAGATCTCTAATCCAGATTAGACTGACAGGGCTTTATGGTAACCATCCTGGCTTCTATTGCACATATGCTCCTTTCCCTGTGCTTCCCTAGATGATCTGGTACCAACAGTAGCACCACCAGGGAGGCTTTCCTGATTGCTTGGATGATTAAATCTCCTTAGTAGCAGTCTTTGGAGTATGTGAATGAGACTGTACATGCTCTAGCTTCCTAGTAGGCTTAATGGAAGTTGAATATCTTTGAATATCTGATTCAACTTCCCAGTTTATTATCATTAATATCTGATTCCCTTTGCACCCTTCTTTTATTAATACCTAGCTACCTATACTGACAAAGCCATGTTTATAAAGTTGATAAAAAATAAACATGTAAGAGGACAGATTGACTTACTAACCAGCATTTTAGGCATAATACCAGGGGTCAACACAATTATAGGGATCCTGAAAATATTTTATTTTAAAATCAACAGGTCAAAGAAAATTCGAGGGTCACAAAGAGTTTTAATTTTATTCATACATCAGAATAAAATCCAATTTTCAGAACCATAAAAATCAAAATCAATTTTTAGATAAAATCAAATTTTATCTAAAATGAAAAAAATAAATATTTAAATATTTTTAATATTGATAATATTATGATGGCAAGGTCTAATTAAGGCAAAAATTCCTAGAGCCCTCAGAAGTTATTATGTGGACCTGGTTGGAGGTTACTCACTGGGAACTCAACATGGAAATAACAGTCTTAAAAATATCTGGGAAGAAATAAAAACCTACACAAATATTTTAAAATGTCCTAGGGATCTAACACAATTAACTTTCACATATTGCTTCAACCCCCAAAGACCAGTCATGACATTTTTCTACAGATTTTTCTGGTCCCAGAAGGCAACATGAAGGAGATCCCTCTTGGCTGAGATTATTTTCTTATTATACCTCAATTACATTTGCAAAGTTCTTTCTTTCACACCAGCCTAAATGATTTTCAGAGTTATTAATGTTAATATTTAATAAACTAGTTTCCATGGCAGCAGTCATATCACAGATGTTTTGTTAAAGCCTCTCTACAGTATACACCTTTGTCAATATGTTATTTTAGACATTTGAGAAGATAAATACTTGAGAAAGGCAGCACCTCTCTCAAGCTTCAAGCTCATAATTTGTATCACTAATTATATCCTCTCTTCAAGGAATAAAAAAGGAAAACATAATGTTTAAGACAATGTTGATGTGCTTAATAAAAAATATCACACAAAAGGTCAAAAGAAAACTCACTTTTTGAAAATAAGTGTCAGGTGAAGAAGTAAAAGTTGTAATCATGAAATGTGTATGCTTTTATAATTTTTAACTAATAACCATAAATGTTACAAATGACTACAGAATTTTTTTAGTCTACAGGAATTTTTCTTTAGGGAGTGGCACTAATTGCTAGTTTATGTTTAGCACACTAACTGCTGACATATAGGGGTCACTGACTGGGAAGTTATATATTCTTGACTCATTTTCTCTCTTCATCACTCTCTCATCTGATTTGGAAGTTAAGGCACTTGAAACTATCTCAAAGACCTGATCTTTTTTTCAGAATTAAGATAGCAATATTTAATAGCTACATATTTTGATAACTAAATGCCTTTGACTCTGCTTCACTTTTCTATTTATTATTAAAGGTTTAAAGTTTTTTTTTAATTAAGAAAAGTTACTAACAAATGGAGTTTACCATATGGTAAACTCCAAAAGTCATTTTGTAACCCAGAAAACAACATATTTTTTCCCATTTACATCTGCTTTTTTTTTTTGGAAAAAAATAAGGAGAAATTCAGGGTGACAAGGTACATACTGATCTCTAAATAAGGCATCCTGCCACCAAGATCTGGTCATTGAGTCATCTCTTGCTCTTTCCCATTTGTGGAGTGGATAAAGATTTCCGGTGTATATCACCAGATCCAAATTTGGAAAATTGACCCTAAGTTGTTGTATGAAGGAGTTGCATACTTTTTTTTTTCTGAGAGGTTATATAGACATGGACTTTGATCAGAAGTGGTTTTTGTTTTGTGTGGGAAGAGAGGTTTTTATGAATTCATGTGTTCAAGGACAGAGGAAGAGGTTGATGTTTCTCATGAGAGTTTATACACGGTTATGTAAGTTAAACATTGTTCCTTCTCTTTCCCTGTGCTGGAGAGCCAGTACAAGCCATGTCTTTATGTCTCCCAAGGGTTGGAACCCTTGGCTCCTTCTTAATACCAGGCTGACTGATATTAACACCAGATAAGTACTTCTCCACACAGAAACTTCAGTAAAGATGCATAACAAATTTCATTTAAAGCAATGGTATAGGAGTCATGGTCAAATGTGAAGCAAAAATGAACACAAGGTTATTATTTGTTCTTTAAGAAAAAAATTTTATGAGTTTAAGTCACCAAGCATGTTGCAGGAAGAAAAATGAATTATAGTTTGGCCTTTTAGTCTCTTTGTTACTGTGTGAAAGTGAGTAGTTAAGATTACTCTGAAAGATTATAAACCCATTCATTAATTTTAAAGCTCAGGCCTTTGAATTTGGAAAACATGAACAAAGGAATTTTTAAAAAATTAATGGGTCACCTATCATGTTTCAGAGCCCTTAGGCTATGTGAAAACACAATATACAAAGCTTTGCATTATTTACCTGGGAGAATGTTATGATCTGTTAAGTAGGCCCTTTTTTGGTTACCACTGAGTTAATGGATTGCTTTCCAACCAATATTTGTAGAAAAGTAAAAGTAATAATAATAATAATAATAATAATAATAAGCTAAGTGAAATAAGTCAGTGGATGAAAGACAAATATTGTATGATCTCACCTATAAGAGAAGCCTAATGAACAGAAACAAACTAGTGAGTACAAAGAACCAGAGGCATGGAAACATGGAACAGACTGACCATGACTAGAGGGGAGGGGAGAGGGGGATAATGGTGGAAAGAAGGGGTAGGGACTAGTCAAAGATTATGTATGAATGACCCATGGACATGGACAACAGTGTGGAGATTGACGGCAAGAGCAGCTGGTGGGGTGGTGGAATGGGTAGAGGAGGACATAAGGGAAAAATGGGGAAACTGTAATAGAACAATAAAATATTTAAAATAATAGCCCTGGTTGGTGTGGCTCAGTGGATTGAATGCTCGCAACCAAAGGGTTGCAGGTTTGATTCCCAGTCTAGGGCACACGCCTAGGTTGTGTGCAGGTCCCCAGTATGGGGTGCATGAGCCGCAACCACACATTCATATTTCTCTCCCTTTCTTTCTCCCTTCCTTCTCTTTCTAAAATTAAATAAATAAAAACTTAAAAAATAAAATATGTAAATAATAATAACAATAATAAATGGAAACCTCTTTTTTTTTTTGGTAACTGAATGTTAACGTATGTTGTGACACTAATTTGCTTCTCCAGAAGGGCTGACGTGGCACCTCCGACCAGCTACATGGACTGAATTCTCTTACTGGCTCCTTTTGGGGATTAAAGATACATGTTTGCAGGATGAGAAGGAGGGATGACAAGACAGCTATGGTTTGTGTTAGAGAACATAATAAAGCTGATCGGCTCATTGAAGGAATAAGAAACCTGTGGGTATGTCTTGTATGCTGCCTTTACTTCATTTCCTCACCCTAAATTTCTCTGTGAAATGTACAAACATTATCCCCTTTTTTGTATTCTGTAGCTTAAAAATGTTTAACATATACCCTCCAATTGATAGTAGTCTCAGTTAAAACATTTTTGAAATAAAAATTAAGTTTATTTTAGGTTTACTTTAGAAAATGTATTTTACTCTTTTAAAAGCAGACATAGCCTAATATCTTTTATTTCAAAAAATTAGCTTTTAGCCTTAAAAATTAAAGGGGAATTTTGTTCTGGGCTTTGTCACTGAAAAAGTGACAAAAGTGACAATATCATTGTCAAATGGTAATATCACTGTCAAAAGTGATAATATCATTGATATCACGGTACACATTTTATCCTTTGTCAAACACACCATACATGTTCTAAGTGTGTACTCTAAATTATTAGCAAAAACATGTTTCTCTGGTTTGTTTTAGTTGTCAATATAATTAAATAATTTTCTCCCCCTAAATTTTTGTTTAGGAGACAGATTTTTGTATATTTGAAAATCTGGTAAAAAGGTTTCATTCACTTAATATAGTTCATTCTGGCACATTGAATAGTAGTTTAAAATGAAATAAATGATGCTTCTATTATGTAGAGAGAAAAAATGACCTGTCACGGGTATTATCAATTTATCCTCCAAGCTGAAGGTGATAAGGAAGTGGTTTGCTATCACTTTAGAAACTCTCAGGAAAGTCTAGAGCTGCTGAAAAACAGCAGATTCACTGTATTGACCCTTGAGAATGTTGTCCTTCAGACCACATAGTATCCAAATTTGGGGGATGTATCCGATATGTCAGAACAATCTATGCTGCTATTTTGGACTGATTACTATTGCTTATTTTATTTTTACTATGCCATTTATCTTTTACCCTTCATTTCCAAACTTCCTGGAATCATTCAAGTTCATTCTTATTTTGTATACTGAACAACCAGTCAATTTACCTTATCCTTCTGCCACAACTTCTCTAAATCTTCAAGAATAAATTTATAACAAGATTCGATACTTTCTCTTGTGTTATAATTTGTATCCTTTCTGAAATACTTCATCTTTTTTTTTCCTTTTAAATATTAGGTTCTTTTGGTTTTCAACCTATGTCTTTGAGTATTCATTGCTTTTCTTCCTTTTCTGGCTCCTACAATATCACCTCTCTCATTGGCATCTTTTTTTTTTAGGAAAGGAGAGGTCATATCTCTTTTTATACATGCAGAGGAAGTGAAGTATAATTAGTTTTAAAGTTTAACAATGAACTAATTATTTAATTTCCTAACTTTACCTGATGTGCTTATTATTAAATCCTGCTTAATTTCTATACTTTTTAAAACATTTACAATATGAACTTTTAATGACATAAGAGAAATGGAGACAATCTAAAACCACAGAGCATGAATACTTTACTCCAATAGAGAGATGGTCTGTGGGCTTTAGGCATAAGTTTATTTGTCTCTAGAACTCAAATTTACAGGCACCAATGGGGAAAAAATCCTAGGTAGATCCTGTGTCTCTTTTCTGTACAATGTATTGACTAATGCACATTGCAACTCTGCTTTTGGTGTGTTGACCTGTTTAATGTCAACCAGCAATAAGTCACAACACTGTATGACAAGATGTACTCTCTCTGTTATGCTTTTAAATGAGATTTTATTGATTTCAATCTGCATGACAAATTTGCTGGAGCTAGAATTTGACCAGAATCCTAGGGTTAAAAGCTTTGCTCTCTTTTAGGAGAGAACCTTAAACTATTTTCATTCCAGGTCACTTTTTTTTATTAAATATTTTTTAAATTGAATTAACTGGGCTGACATTGATTCACAAAACCATATAGGTTTTAAATGTACAACTCAACAAAACATCATCTATGCACTGCATTGTGCATCTGTGGCCCCAAGCAAAGTCTCTTTCACCCTCATTACCCCCATTTTGCATACTTCTCCCACCCTTTTTTCTCTAACAATACACCGCTTTCTGTGTCTGTGTGTGTATATATTTTTTGCTTAATCCCTTCACCTTCTTTCATCCAGCTCCCCCAAACCCCTTCACCTCTGATGGCTGTCAGTCCATTCCATATATCCCAGCATCTATTTCTATTCATTAACCAGTTTATTTTGTTCATCATATTCTACCTGTAAGTGAGATTATCTGGTATTTGTCTTTCTCTGACTGGTTTATTTCACTTAGCACAATAATCTCCAGGTCTATCCTTGCTGTTGCAAAATGTAAAATTTCCTTTTTTTATGGACAAGTACTATTCCATTGTATAAATATATCACAACTTTTTATCTACTCTTCTACTGATGGGCAATTGGGCTGACTCCAGATTTTGGCTATTGTAAATGTTGCTGCAATGAGCATAGGGGTACATATATTCTTTTGAATTAGTATTTTGGGTATCTTTGGACATATGCTTAGAAGTATGATCACTGGGTAATAAAGCAGTTCTGTTTTAATTTTTTTGAGGAAACTCCATACTGTTTTTCACAGTGGCTGAACCAGTCTCCATTTTCACCAACAATGCACAAGGGTTCCCTTTTCTCCATATCCTCGCCAAGACTTGTTGTTTGTTGATTTATTGATGATAGCCCTTCTAACAATCATTTATACATTCATCACTGAAGCCCTAAGGTATTTTGCTGTCAAGAAGCAGATAACTTACTTACTGAAGTGAATGTATCTCCCATTGCTTTCTAGTCTTTGGGCACATTTTTAGATAACAAGGAAAAAAATATATATATATATATACAGTAATTTTAGTTTCCAAAATAGAAGGAATCAGGGGATATAAATATAAGCTTAGAATTCTTTAAAAAGATAATTACAATAGTAGTTATATTTAAAATCTAAAGGTAATTTTTCCACATTTATTATTTTACTATTTTATTTATTATTAAAACAAAAAAACATTAAAATCAGGGAAATCACCTAGTGGGCAATTTGTCAATGGGTACGAGGCTGTGCAACCCACTTAAGAAACACTTTCATATAATAAATTAGAAGGGGCCAAGAAGTCTGATCCAGTAACTTTTTAAGTGGAATATTTGATAAATAACAATTATGGAGTGTTTCAATGACTGTGAGTCAGTTAGGATGTTTTTTGTTATAAGTGAATGAAAGTCCAACTCTGCTTTGCTTAAGCAAAATACAAAAGTTTATTGACTTGTATAATGAACAATTCAGAAGTAGATCTCCAAACTGGAATAATTTTAAGGCCTTAAAGATCATCCCCAGAATATGATTTATCTCATTTTACATTTATTCATTAAGCTTCACCTGTGTGAGCCCTATTTTAGGCTCTAGCATCTCCCTATGGAGATTGACACTTCCCCAGTGTTCCCAAATGAAACATCAGAATGGAGTTTTAGAGGGCTCTGATTAGTCTCATTTGTGAAAGTACCCACCTGAGAATCAGTCATGATGTCCAGAGACCCAGTGAGGTCTGATTCTCCACCTACACCATGTTTCTAAACCTGTGAAAATGCTATCCTCTAGAGTCCTGTGATTCAGAGCCAGCCTCCATCTCATGGGGCTGGGGATGTGATCAGCCTGACATAAGCAAGGAAGATTGTGTTTACCCTAAGCTATATTCAGTTTTCTGTTGTCACAAGAAAGTAACTGCTGGGGCCAGCAAAACATCAAAATTAATTATGGACAATAGTTAATCTACTGACACCTCTAATTCAGTTGGACTCTAACTGGTTGTTATTATTATTTTATAAAAATTAAGAGAGTAGCACATTTACTGAGCACCTCATATAAACTGGATTCTATGTTAAATAATTTAGTGAGCTTTCTAATTTTTTTCATAGCAATCCTGTCAGTTAATTGTAATTATTATTTATTTTTAGAGCTGAAGAAAGTAGAATAATTTTGACATGTCTGTCTGACTCCAGAGCCTATATGTGTTCTTACAAAGAACAAACAGAGAATGTTTGTTGAAATCATAGATTTAAAAATAACTTCTACCACTTAGTAGTTATATTTCTTAAATCTTCCACTTAGGATTTGGATATTTCCTCCTATAGTTAATGACTAACCATTTAAAAGTGTTGTTCTGGCATAACAGGCATTTTCAGAGACTTGTGATTAAAATCCATCCTTATTAATCCAATTTCTGTCAATCCCTTTTTGCAAGGTGAAAATGCTAATTTTTAGTGAAGTCGACCAACCTCCACTTCCAACATTCTTCCCTGGAATTCTCTCTTTTTTTTCTTTTATCTAGTTAGTTTTGCCCAAATTCTATGTGATTCTCTAGTGAGGGGGGCTCTTCAGTGTTGTATCGTTATTGCTTAACACACTTTGTGCTGACTCTCTTTCACACCTTCCTCTGGTCAAATCCAGCTCTCCCATTGACAGTAGTATAGTCTAGGAGAGAAATCTGAGCAGAACCAGCTTCTCCCACCCAGGCCTCTTTCAGTCAATATGAGGGTGACAGTTTGCCTTTTTTTAGTTCTTGGTTTCTTCCAGTTAGTGATTTGAGTATGTAGAATCAGAGAGACATTATGAAACCAGAGTCAGAGGATTAAATCACAACTACTTGAATAGACTCAAAGAAAAAAACAAAATTTCACCATTTTCTCCAGACGCACTGGTTTTAAGTTTGTGTCTTTGTCCATAGCACCAGCTTCTCCCAAACCCTTTTGCTGACCTTGACTTAAGTTGAGCTAAATAACACTGTGTAGACCTGCCAAAATCACTATTCACTTCATTTGCACAGTTATGATATTATTAAAATGGTGAAATGCCCCAATTTAACCTCATTTGGATACTCTGCTCTAGTAGATCAAGATCTCACTGGATTTGAGGCTCATCCCATTTTTGTGGCCTAAGATAATCTATTTATACTAATTATCCTTGATAATGCACTCTTCTAATGCAATAAATTCCCTCTCTAATTGATTAATAATGCCCGCTCAACTGATTATATGTTTGTTGACTCATTAAATGAAAAGTAAATGATTTAATGTGTATATACAAGAGTAACATAAAATAAACAGTATTAGGAAAGTTATTTGGGACTCCATTTATTAAGCAAGTGATTATTGAGCATTCTGTGTATGACAGTACACAAATAATAGGCTCTCAAAATATAGTAGTATGGAAGGAAGAAGTAGCCCCTTCTTTTATGTTTTTGGTTCAACCTTATGCTATTGCTGATATTTCATAGTTTTTGATATAGAAAAATTTAATATTCATTTGTTTCAACTAATGATAAGTGATGCTGATATCTAAGAAGATGTAAAATGCAATGGCACAGAAAGAGCAAATTTCATTGATTGAATCATAAATAATATTTTAAGTGCCCTCAGTGGCTCTTTAACTTTAAATAATTTAATTAGATTGGGCTCAGTTTCATAAGATGCCAGGAACTAACACAAGAATTATAGTGGAGAGTGGTATCAGAACTATAAAGTATATCCATAAAAATGCATTTGTGAGCATACAGTCATGTGTCATTTTAAGATAGGATGTGTTTTGAGAAAAGCACAGTTGACTGATTTTGCTGTGTGAACATTGAACATCACAGTGTACACTACCATAAACCTAGATGGTATAGTAGTCAAAAATCCAGGCTATATGGGATAGCCTTTTGATTTTAGGCTACAAACATGTGCAACATGTTAACTGAATGCTGTAGGCACTTTTAACGTGTTTCACAATGACATTAGGGCAGCTATAAACTCATTAGGTGACAGGAATTTTTCAGCTCCATTATATATTATGGGACCACTCTTGTATATTTGGCTGGTAATTGACCAAAATGTCATTATGTGACTCATAGCTGTATTGTTAAACTCAATTTTTTTATTTTAATATATTTTATTGATTATGCTATCACAGTTGTCCCATTTTTCTCCCTTCACTCCTCTCTGCCCTGCACACACCCTTCCACTCGCATTCCCCTGCTTCAGTCATGTCCTTGGGTTGTACATACAAGTTCTTTGGCTTCTAAATTTTCTATACTCTCCTTACCCTCCCCCTGTCTATTTTCTATCTGCCACCTACACTACTAATTATCTGTACCTTTTCCCCCTCTCTCCTCCTCCCACTCCCCTGTTGATAAACCTCCATATGATCTCCATTTCTGTGCTTCTGTTCCTATTTTAGCTGTTTGCTTAGTTTGCTTTTGTTTTTGTTTTAGGTGTGGTTGTTAATAACTGTGAGTTTGCTGTCATTTTACTGCTCATATTTTTATCCTCTTTTTCTTAGATAAGTCCCTTTAACATTTCATATAATAAGGGCTTGATGATGATGAACTCCTTTAACTTGACCTTATTTGAGAAGCACTTTATCTGCCCTTCCATTCTCAATGAAAGCTTTTCTGGATAGAATAATCTTGGATGTAGGTCCTTGCCTTTTATGACTTGGAATACATCTTCCCAGCCCCTTCTTGCCTATAAGGTCTCTCTGGAGAAATCAGCTGACAGTCTTATGGGAACTCCTCTGTAGGTAATCATTGCTTCTTCTCTTGCTGCTTTTATAATTCTCTCCTAAATTTTAATCTTTGGTAATGTAATTATGATGCACCTTGGTGTATTTCTCCTTGGGTCCCACTTCTTTGGGACTCTCTGAACTTCCTAGACTTCCTGAAGTCTATTTTCCTTTGCCAGATTGGGGAACTTCTCCTTTACTACTTGTTCAGATAACTTTTCCACTTCTTGCTCTTCCTCTTCTTCTTCTGGTACCCCTGTAATTTGGATGTTGGAATGTTTAAAGATGTAGTGGAGGTTCCTAAGTCTCTCCTCATATTTTTGAATTCTTATTTCTTCATTGTTTTCTGATTGGATATTTATTTCTTCCTTCTGCTACAAATTATTGATTTGAGTCCCAGTTTCCTTCCCATCACTATTGGTTCTCTGTACACTTTCCTTTATTTCACTTAACATAGCCTTCACTTTTTCATCTAATTTGTGACCAAATTCAACCAGTTCTGTAAGCATCCTGATTACCAGTGTTTTGAACTGTGCATCTGATAGGTTGGCTATATCTTTGTTGCTCGGTTGTTTTTCTGGAGTTTTGATCTGTTCTTTTGTTTGGGTCTTTTTATTTGTTTGTTTTTACATACCCCTCACATAGTGAGAGGCGGAGCCTTAGATGTTCACCACGTCAGGGTAACCCAGGTCGCTTCTTTGTGACTCTATATGTGGGGGAGGGGTCAAACAGGGAACAAAGGCACTTGCTCTGCTCTTTGCAGGCTTTCAGTCACTTCCCACAGGCAAATTGGGCCCTTCTGGTGCTGATTCCTGGGTGGGTGGGTTTTTGTATATTTTTGGACCCTGTGGATTATTCCAATGAACTCTCCTGCTGCTGCCTCAATCCCCACAGGTGTGTTTAATCAGAGGTTTGAGGCTTTATTTCTTCATGCTGGAAATCTGGGTTACCTGGTCTGTCTCACTCCCCAACCATTCCTCCCAGTTTACCCGCATGCAGATGTGGGACCGCCCACTCCACCAGTCGGCACCTTAGTCTTGCTGGCCAGCTGCAGCCTTGCATGCCCCACTCCACAATCTGGCACATGGTCTGTATGCTGCCACCTTGCCAGCATGGTCCTCCACCACCGCTTTGCTGCGAGTGCTCTCTGTGGGCCTGTCTCTGCCCTTCCTACCAGTCTGGATGAGTGTGTCATCTTTAACTCTTTGGTTGTCAGCTTTCCATACAGTTCAATTTTCTGTCCATTCTGGTTGTTATTTTGTTTTTAAATGTGTCCTTTTGGTTGTGTGAGGAAGCACAGTGTGCCTACCTATGGCCAGAAGTGGCCAGAAGTCTTAAACTCAAAGTTTTGATATAGGACTTAGTGAATGTTCAGCAACTCTCTCTTGTCACTTTTAATAAAATAAGAATTTATTTATTAAATTGAAGGCAAGGGGTCTCTAAGCAATTTAGCACACAGGTAATTGAACATAAACATATTGCCTATTAATGTTTTCAATATTTGAGTTTTTGCCCAATCACAATTTCACAATGCAAAGAATTCCTTTTAGTTTTGTTTTGATTTGCTTTAATTTGCTTTCACAAAGAAATGTCTTCATGGGCCTGAATCTTTATAATATGAAAGCTATTCAGTCAGAGGTAGGAAATAAGTTTGAACTAAAGTAATCAAGTTTAGAAAAGTATACTTTTTTACATTACTGTTTGTTTGTTTAATAAAACAAATTCCACCTAGCTAAGCATTTTTTTCCTTTACTGGGAGATAATGATATTCCTGTTGAATTACTTCTGAAAAACAAATTGAGAAAAATTTAAATAAAAAATTATTCTTCTAGACTTAAAAAGAAAAAAATATATTTTCAACTTTAGGTTTACATAAATAAAATTATATATTTTTTCAATTGCAAATCAAATTTTATTTTATTTCATTTACTTTTTTCTTTTCTAAAAATTTTATTTTTCAATTACAGCTTACATTCAATATTGTTCTGTATTAGTTTTAAGTGTACAGCATAGCGGTTAGACAATCATATAGTTTAATCTTATTTAGTAATCATAAATAGCTATCTAGTGAGATTATTGTTCCTTCTTCTTTCCTTGTCATTTCTTTAAGTGATAACCCAAAACTATTATCATTTTATTGTTCAGTAATACCAAATTCATGAAATCAACAATTATTTATAAATCAGCTTTCTAAACAACTCTCACACTTTTTCATACCATTTGTTTCTAATTTACATTTGAATCTGAAAATTGATAAAGTTACTAGTTTAGAAATTATCCACTGTAACTTCTTATTTTAGGAAACACAAATGAGAATGCAGCTCTCCATAGAGTTTTTTCTTCATTCTTTTAACAACCAAATAATTCCCAATTTTCTGGTATGTAAATTCAATGTGATCAGTACAAATAAACAAGCTGACAAGATTTGGGCAGTTGAAACCTATTGTTTTACGATGTCTTTGTTTAAAACCTTTCATAATTCATTCTCAGAAATGGCCTTCCTAGTAATTAGTTACCTTAATGTCTTCATTTTCATTTAAATGTTCAATGATCAGGATAATTAGAATTAATTTGGCATTGTCATTTTATGGAAATGGAGCTTCTGTCACTTATCATGAACATCCTGCAGGCTGTGTTACCAGAGAAATATGTGACTCCTTCACTTCACACACTGGGTTGTAGTCTTTGGTTCAAGTGGTAACAGTAGGACCTGGACTAATTCCAGTTTAAATGTATGCTATTTTTGATAAAGGATTTTGGGCAGTGAAGCTGGGAGCCTTGCCTATTGTACATGGCATTCTGTGTGTAGCTAACTAGATTTATCAAGAACAATACAAGATACTTTTTTTGTTTTTATTCATCTTGGAATTTTAGAGGCTGAGCTTGATCCTACAGCTAGAACAAAGAAAATCTCTCTTTGAATTAAGATAGAAAATATGCCAACCCTAACTTTTTTAAAGACTAAGTAGAATTCAGGAAAGCAAAATTTAAGTAATTTAGTACCATAAAACCTATGAAAAAGAATGTGTGCTAGTGAATTTTCAAACTGGAAGAAACATTTTACTTTACTTGGTATAGGGTCCTCCAATATAAAACACAGAGAAACATATATAGTTTGTCCAGAAAAAGTACAGACATCGTTAAATGTAATGAGAACAGTTTGCATGATATCAATGTAACCTGCAGCCAAGGAAAGTGGACTGGAATCGGCATGCATGAACAATGATAGGTTCACTGTACTAGTCAGTGGGGTGGTAGATGCCATTGAATGAGCATACATACTGCATGGCTTTTGCATTCAAAGTGACTGAGTGAGTAGAGCAACAAATCTGAATCAAATTCTGCATTAAGCTTAAAAATTCCTTCAGGGAAACTATTCAGATGATTCAGAAGGCCACAGATATGGGCAACTGGTAATTGGCAGCTTATTATGACAACTTGAGCCTGAAGTTGAAAAGGACTTGGCTGGGCAGAGATGGATTCTTACCTGTGGATACTGTCAGATATTTCTGGGGGTGCAAACATACAATGTCTCACTAGATTGGACATCCAAGATGGCTTGTTGACATGGTTGGTGGTAAATGTTGGCTGCTGGCAGGGAGCTCACCTAGGAATGCCTTTGTAGCATGGCAATCTCAGGGTAGCAGAACTTTTTACGACAGTTGGCATACTATATAAGGAAGGATCCAAGGTAATGCAAAGTGAAAGCTGCATCACCTATTCTTAACCAGTTTTGGAAGGTACAAACAGTTCTCCATTGTACTGGTTTTGAGATAGTTGGTTCAGTCTCAAGGAGAGGGGATATAAACCACATTTATCAATTGAAAGTAGATCAAAGAATTTGTGGACAAGTTTTAAAACTTTATAATGTGAGTAGGCTGAGAGGCTCTGTATTCAAAAGAAAAAAGACTGAAATTCCCATGGGCTCTGGCTGGTACTGGTGTATGATTCAGAGCAACATGAGTGAAGTAAGAGAAGTCGGGATGGCATTAAAGAAACCCAGAGAGAACAACCTTTTAAAATAAATAGTGGCTTGCAAGAGCCAATTATCCCCAGGTTTTCTCAATTCCAACTCTGAATTCAGTGATGTCACATTGATAGCTTCAAAATGGCCACAGTGGGATATTTACATCATAGAAATTGGTAGACACTACCAGTTAAGGGGTTTCTCCCTCACCAGAGATCCAGTTGCTGGATATTTACCAGAACACTGCTGGTAATAGGCCAACCTAAATTCTAGTTTTAGGAGAACTGGATTTACTTATAATGGTTTTATGTTGTGAGCTATTGGGTAGAAACACCTTTTCTTCTGTGAAATTACCAGTAAAATTTGCAGTATTCCTTCGTATAAGTGACTTCTTTGGGGGTGTGTAACCCAAAGTGGTCTTGAATTTGAGTCAACACTGGTGTCGCAAGATTAGCACATATTGAAGCAGGAAGAAGAAGATATCACTAGCAGAAATTACAGGGAGACTTGGAAATAAAACTGAGATTTGCAACCAAGTTTATTCAAGTCACCAGTAAAGGAGTAATGCTGACTTGATACCTTGGTTACACAACAGGGTGTTAATTTATTATTTACTATGTAATTTTACATATATTATAATATTAAATAGTTTTCAAGGAGTTGTAATAGTCACCTAATTTCTATGATCTTCAGATTCTTCATATCTAGAAATTAGCTAAAAGTATCTTTCCACAGTATTATTTCAATGGATTCTGTAAACTTTAAAAAAGAAAATAAGAGATCAGAATTAGCTATGACTTTAGTGAATAATGCCCAGCTGTGGAAGGTCACTTCCAGGTTTATAAAAAAGCTGGTATTGATGGAAAATAAGCAATGACTATCTACATGCAGATGCTACTGTGGATGAAAAAGAAGGTTGCTCACACAGGTCTATGCCCAGTATGTGGGGGAAAAGGCAAAAGGCAAAGGCTTCAGGTTTTAGAAGGAAATAGAGCATTTACTTTCCTTAACGTCCCACATTTGCTTCAGTTCTACTTGCTTTTTGCTTGCAGCGCTTGTTCTCTCTGCTTCAACACAAACCCTGAAAGTAACCAAGGTGACCTGTGAAATAGAATTTATTTTTTCATTTGTATAATAAAGTTGAGTTTTTTTACCTGAGCTAGAATCTGAGTATAAAGAGGGAGATTTTTATAGTATGCCACAAAATAGTCCATTTTGGAACATTTGCATATTAAGGAAATTATTTGTAAATAGATTATATTTTATATTAAGTGTAAACAGGCAAAAATAAATGAGTTCAGGATTGACATTTACATGAAAACTTGTTAAATCCTTGTTCATTTGAGAATGAGTCATTTAAAGTCAGATTTTGATGGAATTTGTGGATATATTTTATTGTTTTATTTTAAATATTTAAGTATTCCAATTTTTTTGTAATAACAAAAATCTGTTATTTTTCCCCATACACATCTTATACTTGAAGTACAGAAGCCTTATGATTACTTTTAGAGGGAAAACCAGAGCTTGTCTATTGGTGACAACATTTTGTCAATTGTTTTTACTATCATAAAATATCTAATACTGTTTTTGAAAATTCAGACATATGTGGAAAAAGTAAATAATCACACATTTCTCACCATCTGTAGGGCAAGTGGAGGCAGTCTGGCTTCCTCACCTAGGTGTCTGGATAACTGAGGGAAGCAGTGTTCCCATAACCTTGGAGGGGCCTGATAACTAGGGTTCTCATAGCCTTGAGACTGGGTCCGATAAACTGTTCCCATAACATGAAATGGGCTCACACGTGCATAACTATGTTGTGTTATGTAATGTTCTGGCAGTTTTCCGGTTTTGTTCCCCTGTAGTACTTAAACAGGTAGGGACTCCCTTCTGGGGGCAATGATGAGAGAAATGCAAGGGGACAGGTGCCATGGTGGGTGCCACACTGGGGAGCAAGGACCACGATGTGTGACATGCAGGGAGACACACAGCTTGCAGGGTGCATGACTATTCACCCATGAACAAAGACATGCCAGACATCCCAACAGCTCTGTGAATATTAGTTTGTCTGCATGAATGCCATGGAGCTGTCCAGTCTTAAACGGTTGCAACACACCATCAAACAATGGAAGCTAGTACTTTAGTATGTTTCTTGTACATTCTGTATACCCTAGATGTTGTTAGATGAATGAATGAACTGGCAGAAAAACCGATAGATCAACTAATAGGATATAAGTGAATACATTAGATAGTAAAATTATGATGATAATTCTGTATATATTGTGGGGGTGACTTTCCTCACAAGTCCCCCTTATCACCACAGATGAGAGTAATCATGACAGAGACATGATGTGATCTTCTTGGGGAAAAGAAGTGGCCATTTTCCCAGAGGAAAAAGGCCATGAACAGTGGCCAGTTTCTCAGGGGAAAAAAGTGTTGAGCCCACTCCTCTAGGGGCTTTTATTGGGTTGTAATACACAGGAATACAGGGCAGCAAGGATCAAACAATAGATAACATTTCAAAGAAATCTGAGGGCTTAGTATGAGACAGAGTCTGTCAGGAATAAGTTTTAGGGTTTCTTGCTCCAACCCTTAACATATGAATGAAAGCACTCTTAGCAGAGCAGATTTCACAGGTTTATCAGGAAGTCTTTGTGATGCCAGATTTTTCCCCAGGACATGCTCTAGCAAGGCAAGGAGCTGCGCCTCTCCCCAACAGGTGTTCAGGCTTAAGGAGATTAGAGCCAGGAAGCATTTTCCCAGAGAACATGGGGACTCAGACTATGTCAAAGCAGGGGGGGGTGAGAGTCCACTGCTCTTTGTAGCAGCCCCCGCCCCCGCGAGTCCTTCCATGAAGGCCTCCTAAGTGATGGAGTCTGGCTTAGGTTGCCCCCGCTGTGAGGGGTCTTACCCGTCATTGACTTTTGACCAAGCTTTGGGGGCAGGGAGAGGAAACTGAGGCAGCATTTGCTACCAGAGACAAGCTTTGTCTGCTGCAGCTCACATTCCAGAGGTCCAGAGGTGCATTCTCTCGCCCTTAGCCACAAGGGGTCAAGATACAATTTCTAGAACCAGGCAGAGCAGTCTATGACAATATATGATTTTTGTATATTTTTCAACTCAAAATGAGAAAAATATATTTTCATGCTATGCAAATCTTATAATTCTCATTTTGATGATGTATCCTGCAATTGACATTTTATAATAATTGACCACTCGTTCCTCTATTATTATACAATTAGCTTTTATTAAAAATTTATCTGACATAATTATGTTGTAATATGAAGAATCATAGTGTCTACCTTGAGTGTTCATTGAAATTGTACATCAATTAATGTAAGTCAGTATATAAATATATCAAAATAATTAATGAATCTTGAAGAATTTCATTAAAATGTTTTAAAAATGTTTGTATAAATTCAAGTTCATGGAAGTAACATATAAAAATGTCTCCCCAAGCACTATTGACAGACTTCTACTTAGCTAACAAATAGAAAGCACCAGAAATATTTCCTTTCTAAAATTCTTGTTATTAGGACTATGTTGTGGTAAAGTTGTAGATTAAATTTTAATTTGTATAGTATTTCTGGAAATCATAACAAAATTTGGTAAAAAAGAGCATTCTTCTTAGGACATTTAACATGTGTTTAGGTCTAAGCAAAAATCTAGATTCAAACTGCTTTAAAAATTTTAAAAAATATTATTCTCACAAGTTTGGTAGTTTAGGTAAGGTTAACTTCAGAGCTAGTGGGTTTACCAGTTCAATAATATCTGCAAAGTCTTAAAATTATAAAAAAAAGTTTTTAGTCTTGACTGCATCCTCAGACTGGTAGAAAGATAACAACAATTTAAGGTTTCATGTACAGCAACAATGACTGAAGGAAGGAGCGTGGCTGTGAGAAGTGAAAGATGGCTACAGATTTCCATCACCCCTGGAGTCTGGCTTGATCGAGGTCAAACATTTATGCTTTCTTTTTATATTCAGCTTATCTCAACCCACTTGTTTCTTTCCTTCAGACATATTTTCTACAGCAGAACCCTGTTACAAATATATTTCCACAGCACTTCCTGGAAGCATCATCTCCCTTCACATGATACCCCATAATTTCCCTGTGCTGTTTTATATCAATTGACAAAAGAACTCTCTAGATTTGATTTATTTCAATTCTTTACAATTTATCCCATTCCAATCCCCCCAAAATCACTTATATTCCTATCATTTCATTGAAAAACGAACTAGAATATGGTATTGGTGTGCTTTCTCATCATTATATCCATTGGCAGTTTGTTTTTGCTTGTTTTACTGGCTCACTCTTGAGGATTTGATCACCCTTCTGAACTGTTTATTTATTTCTGCATTTTTACTTCCCTATTCTCCTTGGGATTCTGACTGTTTCTTCCAGCCTTTATAATATTTTTTGTTACCAATCCTGTAAACATTTTGCAAATGTTAGTTAGATTTTTCTGAAATTTTATAACAGCCCTCTGATTTTTTCTGTCCTTCAGAGGTCTTATGTGCTCCAATGTTTTAAACTATATTTGCATAAGGAAAACTGTCATATGCCTATGTCCAGAGTCCTTTTTCCCCTTCCAGACAGAATCCTGTGTGAAACTGCTTGTTATGACATCTATGATTACATGCCATCCCACTGGTATTTCAAATTCAACATCCCAAAATTAAACTAATACTCTTTAAAAAGATGGTATGAATTTATTTTTAGAGAGAAGAGAAGGGAAGGAGAAAGAGAGGGTGGAAAACATCAATGTGTGAGAGAAACATTGATTGGTTGCCTATCATATGTGCCCAACCTGGACCCAACCTACGAACCAGGCATGTGCCCTGACTGGGAATTGAACAGATAATCCTTTTGCTGGGAATCCTTTTGCTTTGCTGGATGACACCCAATCAATTGAGCCACACTGGTCAGGGCTGAAATAATACTTTTCCCCTTAATCTTACTTAGCATTATCTTGCATTTTTTGTCTCAGGGTTCAGACATTGCCCTTAACTGATGTTCTTCCTTCAGCTTGGAATGATTTCTGCTATCTTAAACATCCGCAGATCTACCTGGTTGTAGCATACCTATTACTGAAAATATAACTCAGAAGTCACTTACTCTGCATTCTATGTAACTAGATGGAGTGGGGGTGATTGACATAAATGTTTTCATAAGACCCCCCCCAAAGATTTTAAATCCCCTTCTATTATCCCACCAACACATACCTTGTAATAGGCAAATTTCCTATTAAGAATCATTGATTTGGACATTTTTTCTTACCTAGTAAGTCTATTGAATAAATAAGTTAATAAATTAATAACTAAGCAAATGGGCAAGTAAATTTTATGACTTTCAAAAATATTTTTTATGACCTGTGTTTATTATTGACAGTGGTCTTACAATACAGTTAGAAGACTTTTCTAAAAGTCTGCTCATTACTACAAAGGGCAAGTGCAAGTCCTTATACTTACACACTCAATGAATGTGTAGGAGTTAGTTTAAAAATAGAATTTCTTTTCTTATAAAATTATGAAAGGCCAGTTGTTTTTCAAAGGGAAAAAATAACTGAGAGTGATAAACCTTTGTACTATTCTTGACAGTGGTGGAGAAGGGGTTTAAAAGTAGTGAGTTGGTTTCAGGCTAAAAATAGTAAGTTACCTACTGAAAAAATATCTTTCAGGTTACCTACAAAAACTATCTACTGTGGTATAAACAAAATCTAAGGATCTATGACTCCATTTTCTTGCACAAAGAGAGGAAACTTAAGATGAATTAAATTCTGATTCAGAAGCTGCTGGCCTGGCTGGTATGGCTCAGTGGACTGAGTGCTGGCAGGCAAACCAAAGGGTCTCTGCTTCGATTGCCAGTCAGGGCACATGCCTGGGTTGCAGGCCAGGTTCCCAGCAGGGGGAGTGCAAGAGGCAACCACACATTGGTGTTTTCCTCTCTTTCTCCTTCCCTTCTCCTCTTCCTAAAAATAAATAAGTAAAATATTTTTAAAAAGAAAAAGAAACTGCCATTGTGTAAACTGTGTGAAAGCTGTATTCTTTCCACAAATAAAATGTTTGAGTGACTACCCTAAAGGGGAATAATTGCTTATAGTAACAAAATGAAATGTTATTTTCCTTCCAGAAAATATCTTCACATCTCTAAAATTTTCCCAAGATAGGATAAAAGTAAAGCTAAATAAACAATAAAGTGCTTTCAAATTATAAAAGTCTATGACTTTTAAAATATCAAGTACTTATATGAAATGGTCAAAGCACCTATCAGTTAATATAAAGTGCTATGTATGACTTCTAGCATTCTGAGCAAATATACAAAATTCTTGAGATATTTGAACTAACATTAAGAAAAAATTGAACCTAAAAGATACCACATGTAGAATTGCATTATTTTTCATAATAGTTCATATATCTAAAATAAATTATACAGTCTTTATGAGACTACATTGTATATATAATATTATATATTATATTATATATTATACATATTATATATATAATTTAAGTTTCTTTAATAACAAAGATGAGTTCTGTTTTAAAACTATAATTGAGGTATATATATCAGTCTTTAAAATACATTAAATGTTTTATGTACTACTATTTTTAACATATAAAGGTGCTCAGTAAATGTTACTATCAGATGAATAGTAAAGAGATAAAAAATAAATTTTTATTTTTATTCCCTTCTTACCTAACCAAGCTAACTGGTCAGTGAATTTGTGAGTGCTTATTTTTGAGTACTCATTTTTGTTCATTTTTATGCTGAGCTTACTTAATTGAACAACATAAAATTTGGATATATTAGTTCCTGTAAATCCTTCCTCTTTTCCCCTGAAATTCCCTCCCTTCTCCTCTCTGACAAAAGAAAGAAAACTGTACTTGAACAACAATTAAGTGCATTTAAAAAACAAAATGAAACAAACAAACAAACAAACAAAAAAAGAATACCAAATTTGGCTAGAACATGGTGATTCAGACTGATGAGGAAAGTAGAATTTGATTGTAAAAAAATAAATGCTTCCCAAATAAAAAACAAACAAAAATAATTTGGATATATTAATATTAAACTTATGTGTAAATTTTGTATAAGTTAATAGCAAATTTTACTAAGGAAA
Organism: Artibeus jamaicensis; assembly: GCF_021234435.1. Lineage (NCBI taxonomy): Eukaryota > Metazoa > Chordata > Mammalia > Chiroptera > Phyllostomidae > Artibeus > Artibeus jamaicensis. Next base: position 4,140,319 of record NW_026521887.1, read on the forward strand.
TAGTTCATGTGAAAAACAGCATACATTTAAACTGTAAAAAATACATTTTTTTGCTATACTATTAATGAAAGACAAGAATAACTTAGGTAAATTCTTTCTCTGATCATAAATTAAAAAATGCTTTTCATAAGTGTCAGGAAATGTTAACACAGAGAGCAAGGATTGCTGGCCCAAGCTTTTTTAGGTATCAGTGAAATAGTCAACAGCTATGTGGAGCCTAAGGTCTGATAAAATAGATTTAAATCTATACTTTATTCATTTCCTCTTCTCAATTTATGTTTTCTTGGTTGTTTGCTGGCGTAGCCAACAGGCGAAGTGAAAGAGATGGCACATGTGGCTGAGGCTGATTGTATACAATCAGAGTGATTATGTGGAAATCAATCAGAGTTTTCTTCTTAGCATATGCTCGTTCTGACAAAATGAATGACATTTGAGCTAATTTTTATTCATTGCCTTTCCCTTTCATGAAGATCTTTATTTCCCTCAATGTTATTATGTGTCCTATTTTCTTGCACACCCTGCAAAGGCTCAAAAACTGTTTCACATATTTTATTTCTATTTTTAAAATAAAACAATTCAACTTTATATATTATGTCTGTAAAAATAATATATATTTAAAAAATTATAACCTGGGCACTGCCAAGTTTTTTAAACAAGAGTCTGAAAGGTAGGGGGATGCTGGGAAGATGGTGAGGGAGTAGGAGGGAGCGAATTCTAGCTTCTGGTTGAACTCGTGGATACTCGTGGGTGAAAATCCTGGCAGATCTATAGAGAAACAGCACAATAAACCATTGATTACCCAGCATTTATGAAATTAAAAGACCAGAGATTGTGAGCAACGCTGAAACACCAGACATCAGCGGAGTCAGCTACGGGAGCAGGGACACACGTGGCCCCTGTGCCTCCACCATAGCAACAGGCCTGGGAGCCAGGAAGTCAGGTATGGGAGCCGGACACTCCAAACCCCTGTGACGGACCTGGGCACCAGAGGAGTCAAGTACTGGAGCTGGGACACTAGAGGCCCCTGTGCCATTGCCATAGCAATGGGCCTGGACGCTGGAGGAGTCAGCTACAGGAACTGGAACACTCAGCAGTGGTAGGTGACCAGCCCGAGGACCAGCATGAGAATAGGTGGAGATGGAGAACATCAAGATACCTGAAAGAGTCTGCACCACTGAACTTCACAGGTATCATACCACAGAAGTTCACACCATAAACCCAGGGAGTCAGAACAGATCAATTTTAGAAGGTGAGACTAACAATAAGAGTGTCAAACAATAAGAAGACAAAGAAACATCCCCAAATGAAATAAAAAGCAGAAATTTAAGAAAAATGTTACATGAAATAGAGGCTAATCAACTATCTGATAGTGAATTCAAAGCACTGGTTATTACAAAGTTCAAAGAGTTCACAATGAGCTATCAGAAACTACAGGGGAACTACAATGATCTCTCTGCAAACTATATCAACATGAAAAAGGAAATAGAAACTATCAGCAAGGGACAAGAGGAAATGAAGAATATAATTTCCGAATTGAAGAACACAGTAGAAAGTTACAAAAGTAAGATAGATGAGGCGGGGATTGGATTAGTGAGTTGAAGGACAAAGTAGAAAGCATCTCACAGAAAGAACAGGAAAGGGAAAAGAGGCTCAGAAAGAATGAAGAGGGATTAAGAGAAATGCAAGACAATATGAAACATAATAATATCCAAATAATAGGAATACCAGAAGGGGAAGAAGAAGAACAAAGGATAGAAAATGTATTTGAAAGAGTAATGAGAGAAAATTTCCCTAATTTGATGAGAGAAAAAGTCACACAAATCCAGGAATCACACAGAGTCCCAATCAAGAGGAATCCAAGGAGTCCCACTTCAAGACACATCATCATCAAAATGGCAAAATTCCAAGACAAAGAGAGAATCTTAAAGGCAGCAAGGGAGAAAAAAGAAGTAATGTACAAGGGAGCCCCAACAAGGTTACCTACTGACTTCTCAGTGAAAACACTCCAAGCAAGAAGAGAATGGCAAGAAATATTCCAAGTAATGAGAACCAGAGGCCTACAACCAAGGCTACTTTACCCAGCAAGGCTCTCAATCAAGATAGAAGGCCAAATAAAGAGCTTCCAAGACAAAAGAAGTCTAAAAGAATATGCCTCCACCAAACCAGCTCTACAAGAAATAATAAAAAGACTGCTTTAAGGAAAGAAAGGAAAAGAGGGAGACAGAGAGGAACACAGGTACAAAAATGGCAATGAATAAGTACCTATCAATAATAACCTTAAACGTAAATGGATTAAATGCTCCAATCAAAACACACAGAATAGCTCAATGGATAAGCAAGCATGACCCACACATATGCTGCCTACAAGAGACCCACCTCAGGACAAAAGACCATCACAGACTAAAAGTGAAAGGCTGGAAACAAGTATTCCAAGCAAACGGACAAGAAAAAAAAAGCTTTCTGGAAACAAATGAAAAGAAACTCACAACAACCCAAAACTTATGGGACACAGCAAAGGCAGTCCTGAGAGGGAAGTTTATAGTAATACAGGCCTACCTAAAGAAGATAGAAACATTTCAAACAAACAAGCTAACCCTATGCCTGCAAGAACTCGAGGAACAACAACAAAGACAGCCCAGAGCAAGCAGAAGGAAGGAAATAACCAAGATCAGAGCAGAATTAAATGACACAGAGACTGAAAGCACAATTCTAAGCATCGATGAATCCAGGACTTGGTTCCTTAAAAAGACAAACAAAATAGACAAGTCTTTAAGTAGGCTCATCAAGAAAAGAAGAGATAGGACACAAATAAACACAATCAGAAATGAAAGAGGAGAAATTACAACTGATGCCACAAAAATAGAAGAGATTGTAAGAAATTATTATTTTGAACTGTATGCCAAGAAATTTGAAAACTTAGGGGAAATGGACACATTCCTAGAAAAATACAACCTTCCAAAACTCAATAAAAAAGAAGCAGAAAATTTAAACACACCAATAAGAGCAAAAGGAATTGAAGCAGTAATAAAAAAAACTCCCATCACACAAAAGCCCGGGACCAGATGGGTTCACAGGAGAATTCTACAAAGCATTTAAGGAAGAGCTAACCCCTATTCTCCACACTATTCCAAAAAATCCAGAAGGATGGAAAACTCCCAAACTCTTTTTATGAAGCCAGCATCATCCTAATTCCCAAACAAGATAGAGACTCAACAAAGAAAGAGAACTTCAGGCCAATATCAATGATGAACATAGATGCTAAAATCCTCAACAAGATATTGGCAAATAGCATCCAACAATATACCAAAAAGATCATACACCCTGACCAAGTGGGATTCATCCCAGGGATGCAAGGATGGTTCGATATTCCCAAATCAGTAAATGTAATACATCACATAAACAAAAGCAAAGACAAAAATCACATGATCATATCAACAGAATCAGAAAAAGCTTTTGATAAGGTACAACACAAATTTATGATAAAAACACTCAGCAGAGTGGGAATAGAGGGAGCATTCCTCAATATAATAAAGGCCATATATGAGAGACCCACAACCAACATCATACTCAATGGGAGAAAAGTAAGAGCTTTTCCACTAAGATCAGGAACAAGACAAGGATGTCCACTTTCACCACTTCTATTCAATATAGTATTGGAAGTTTTAGCCACAGCGGTCAGGCAAGAAAAGGAAATAAATGGCATCCAAATAGGAAAGGAGGAAGCAAAACTGTCACTGTTTGCAGATGACATGGTAGTGTACATCTAAAATCCTATAGACTCTACCAAAAAACTGCTCAAACTAATTAATGAATTTGGCAAAACAGCGGGTTACAAAGTCCATATCCTGAAATCAAAGGCATTTTTGTATACAGACAATGAACCAGAAAAGCAGAAATCAAGGAAAAAATCCCATTCAATATAGCAAAAAGAAAAATAAAATATCTGGGAATAAACCTAACTAAGGAGGCAAAAAACCTGTATGCAGAAAACTACACAGCCCTGAAGAATGAAATCAAGGAAGACACAAACAAATGGAAACATATACCTTGTTCATGGATTGGAAGAATTAACATCATCAAAATGGCCATACTACCCAAAGCAATATACAGATTCAATGCAATACCTATTAAAGTACCAATGGCATATTTCACAGACATAGAATAAACACTTCTAAAATTTATATGGAACCATAAACAACCCCTAATAGTAGCTGCACTTTTGAGAAAGAAGAACAAAGTAGGGGGGATCACAATACCTGATATCAAACTGTATTACAAGGCCACTGTAATCAAAACAGCCTGGTACTGGCATAAAAACAGGCACATAGACCAATGGAACAGAACAGACAGCCCAGAAATAAACACAACTCTCTACAGTCAATTAATATTGGACAAAGGGGGAAGTAACATAAAATGGAGTAAAGATAGCCTCTTCAAAAAATGGTGTTGGGAGAACTAGACAACTACATGCAAAAAATTGAAACTTGAGCACCAACTTACACTGTTACATCCCGTCCTTGTGAGCAAGAAGGGTCGGAGACTGCTGGGTAGTCAGAGGTGTTTTATTGGCCAAAGTTTCAAAGTTTTACCTGCACAGGGGCGAACACTCGGGGTGCCTCTGGAGACACACGAGTACCAAAATGGCTGCAAATGAGAGTCGCGCCTAATGCTTACAGGCTAGGGTTCTTATAGAAGCGAGCAAGCAAGCAACTTCCAGAAGCAAAAGGTGGCAGTTAGCTGCTGGCTCAGGGGCTTATGCTAGGGCTCGTGATCTTGCTGATGATTGGCTGGCAGGGCTCATGAACAGCTCGTGCTCAGGTTAGCCATTGGCCTAGGGGCTCATGCTAGGGGTAAAAATCCCCCCCCCCACGGATGTTTCAAGAAGCTATCTGCTTAACTTCCTGGAACATTTGCCCGGGGGTGGGGGTGCAGTCCCCCCACCCAAGCTTGAGCAAGCAGCTAAGGTTGAACAAACAACTTAGTTTTCTTAAAAGTATTTCCCTTAGCCCCTAACAACATCATATACCAAAATAAATTCAAGATGGATAAAAGACTTAAATATAAGCCGTGACACCATTAAAGTCCTAGAGGAGAACATTGGCAAGAAAATTTCAGATATTTCACTCAGCAACATTTTTACTGATATGTCCACTAGAGCAAGGAATATAAAGGAAAGAATAAACAAATGGGATCTCATCAAAATAAAAAGCTTCTGCATGGCTAAAGAAAACAGTATTAAATTAAAAAGACAACCAACTGTATGGGAAAACATATTTGCCAATGATAACTCAGACAAAAGTTTAATCTCCAAAATATACAAAGAACTTACACGACTCCACTCTGAGAAGACAACCAACCCAATTAAAAAATGGGAAAAGGACTTAAACAAACACTTCTCCAAGGAAGACATACAGAACATCAAGAGACACATGAAGAGATGCTCAATATTGTTAGCTATCAGAGAGATGCAAATTTAAGCCACAATGTGATAGCACTTTACACCAGTCAGGATGACTATCATAAACAAAGCAATAAACAACAAATGTTGGAGAGGGTGTGGGGAAAAGGGGTCCTTAGTTCACTGTTGGTGGGATTGCAGACTGGTACAACCATTATGGAAAACAGTATGAAATTTTCTCAGAAAAATAAAAATTGACCTGCCTTTTGACCCAGCAATTCCACTGCTAGGATTATATCCTAAGAATCCTAAAACATCAATATCAAAGGACCCGTGCACCACAATGTTCATACCAACACAATTTACAATAGCCAAGAGTTGGAAGCAACCTTGGTGTCCATCAGTAAATGAATGAATCAAAAAAATGTGGTACATATTCACAGTGGAATTCTATGCAGCAGAGAGAAAGAAGGAGCTACTACCCTTTGCAACAACATGGATGGAACTGGAAAGCATTATGCTGAGTGAAATAGGCCAGGGGTTGAAAGAGAAATTCCGTATGATCTCACCTTTAACAGGAAGCTAAACAACAAAACAAACAAACAAACAGAATAAAAACAAAGACACTGATATAGAGAATAAGGAGACAGTTACCAGACGGAAGATGGAAGGGAATATAAAGGGAAAAAAGGGAGGGATTTGGAGGAACAAATAGGAAGGACACAGGGATGAGAACTAAGGGAAATGGGAGGGAGGTGGGGAGCATGTACTTGAAAAATAACTCAATAAAAGTTTTGCTGGGTAGAGCAATCTTGGTTGTAGATCTTTGGTTTTCATGACTTGGAATACCTCTTTCCAGCCCCTTCTTGCCTGTAAGGTCTCTTTTGAGAAATCAGCTGACAGTCTGATGGGAACTCCTTTGTAGGTGACTGTCCCCTTAGCTCTTGCTGCTTCTAAGATAAGACCAAATTCAAGGAGTTCATCATCACCAAGCCCTTATTATATGAAACGTTAAAGGGACTTACCTAAGAAAAAGAAGATAAAAAAGATGAACAGTGAAAGGACAGCAAACTCACAGTTATTAAGAACCACACCTAAAACAAAAGCAAACTAAGAGGATAGCTAGATCAGGAGCAGAACCATAGAAATGAAGATCTCAGGGAGGGTTAGCAATAGGGGAGTGGGAGGAGGGGAAGGGGGGAGAAGGTACAGAAAATAAGTAGCATAGACAGTAGATAGAAAATACATAGGGGGAGGGTAAGAATAGTAGGGGAAATACAGAATCTAAAGAAATTGAGACACATGTTCATGAACTAAAGGGGGAAATGGTGGGGGAGGGGTATGCAGGGTGGAGGGGAAGGGAGGGGGCAATAGAGCAAATGTAATGGCATAATCAATAAAAAAAAAGAAAGAAAAATAACTAAATAAAATTTAAAAAATAAAATAAAAATAAAAAAATGAAAAAAAAAAGAAAAATAACTCAATAAAATTTTTAAAAAAAGAGTCTGAAAGGTAAAATGAGGTGGAATAAGAGAAGCAATATCGAAATTCACATTAAAAGAAACTGTTAGTTAGCTATAGTGATACTAATTTATTTTGCAGTGGAGGACATTTAAATTTCAACTCAAAATGTTGTTACCTTTTAGAAAGAATTATTAGATGGCACCCAAACCCTAATATAAAGTGTTTCTCAGATAAGATCAAATTCAAGGAGTTCATCATCACCAAGCCCTTATTATATGAAATGTTAAGGGGACTTATGTAAGAAAAAGAAGATAAAAAAGATGAACAGTGAAAGGACAGCAAACTCACAGTTAGTAACAACCACACCTATAACAAAAGCAAACTAAGAGGACAGCTAGATCAGGAACAGAACCATAGAAATGAAGATCACGTGGAGAGTTAGCAACAGGGGAGTGGGAGAAGGAGAAGGGGGGAGAAGGTACAGAAAATAAGTAGCATAGACCATAGATAGAAAATAGATAGGGGGAGGGTAAGAATAGTATGGGAAATATAGAATCTAAAGAACTTGAGACATGTGATCATAAACTAAAGTAGGGGAGGGGGTGTGCAGGGTGGAGGGGAATGAAGGGGGGGAAATAGAACAAGTGTAATGGCATAATCAATTAAAAAAACAAGCAAGCAAGCAAACAAACAAACAAACAAATGATAGAAGGGTCTTTTTTCTACTTGCCCTGAGTAATGAGGCCACTGAAGAAATGAAGGGTGCCATGGACAAGGTAGAACAATCATCACCACAGCCCTGGCTAACTTCTTGATTTGGGTCCATGAAGTGAGATACTAGCCAAGGATCCTAATTAGTCAATGTATATTTAAACCTGTAACCCATGGAAACATTGATAATGAAGGTGCATTGATTGAAGTTGCTAAGATTGAGACAATTTTCTAAGGAATAGAGAATTAATAATGTGTTATTTCTAGAAATGAATAACTTTATTGATTCATTCATTAACAAATTCAAATACAAAGTTAACTTTATCAACTAGGTATTAGATAAATGAAATACAGTTCTTCCTCAAGGAGCTCCCTGTGTTCATGCATAAAGGAGAGAAATAGAGATATGGAGTTGAGAGGAGAGAATGGCAATTATAGTACAAAGAAGTAGTTGTTGGTTCAAGTTTAAAATAAATACAGATGATTGTTTTGGGCTGTACACTTCTTTATTAAAAAGAATTTGTATTTGAAGTTTTATTTAGTAATTTCCAACATTGTTCAAGGTATATTTCTGGAGAGAATTATGTGGGAGTAGTTGGGAAAGTTGAAAATTCACAAAAGAAAAACCAGGGTTATGATAGTTTAATTTTTTTAATTTTTAAATGTATTTATTTATTTAATTATTGTTCAAGTACAGTTTTCTGTTTTTTATTCCCATCCCAGCTCCCCCCCGCCCCAGTGCTCCCCACCTCCCTCCCATTTCCACCCCCCTTAGCTGTTGTCCATGTGTCCTTTATACTAGTTCCTGTAAATCCTTTTTTCTTCCCTGAAATTCCCTCCCCTCTTCCCTCTGGTCACTGTCCTCTGTTCTCTATTTCAGTGTCTTTGTTTTTATTTTGCTTGCTTGTTTGTTTTGTTGTTTAGTTCCCTGTTAAAGGTGAGATCATATGGTATTTGTCTTTCAACACCTGGCTTATTTCACTCAGCATAATGCTTTCCAGTTCCATCCATGTTGTTGCAAAGGGTAGGAGCTCCTTCTTTCTTTCTGCTGCATAGAATTCCATTATGTACCAATGTTCATAGCAGCACAATTTACAATAGCCAAGAGCTGGAAGCAACCTAGGTGCCTGTCAGTAAATGAATGGATCAAAAAATTATGGTACGTAAAAATTTTTTTAATACAAGACTACTGCCTTAATGATTTTTGTGCCACATGCCTTTTAAAAAGTAGAGCCATGTAATGGATATCATCTAATTGTTACCATCTTCAATATGGCCAATTTTAAACTCATTTGCAAACAGAGTTTACTCTAAATTTAGGTCATGAAAAGTAATACAGCTTCTGTCTTGGTCATTAGAATACTTGGTCTTGAGTCCTTCACCCACCATATAAGCACTCTGACTACCTTGACACTACCACGTTGTGAGGAAATCCAAATTAAGATTACAAAAAAAGATACAGCACTGTCCCTCCTGCCCTCCATTTCTCTAGCATTGCTCCTTTCTGCCCTCCTCCCCTTGTTCCAGCTACCATTGAAAAGCCATGAAAAAATCTGAGCTGGAACCACCAAGTCAAGCTTTTTCATAGCTGTGGACACATAAAAACCCTAAGATATAGTAAAACTACTGTTATTGTTTTAAAACATTAAGTTTGGGAAGTAATTAGTCATTTAGCAATAAGTAACTGGAAAAAGGCTGTTCCTTCTCACACTGAAAAGTATGGAGAGTGATTAACAATATAAGCATGTGACTTGTTCTGCCTATGGTGGGGTCTATGTCAGCTGCAGTGATTAGTTAAAAGAGCTATTGCTTATTCATTACTTTCTAGACTACCTAACTGAACTAATATGTATTAGTTTTGATACAATTCTAGGCACACAGAGGACAGCTAATAATATTTGTACCTTTTTATTCTTTTTTAAAATTATTTTATTGTTGTTTAATTATAGTTCTCTGCATTTTTCCCTCACCACTCCCCCTCACCCCAGCCAACTGACCTCCCTCCCTTGCTTCCACAACCCCTCTTAGTTTCGTCCATGTGTTTTTTGCAGTAGTTCCTGAAAACCCTTACCCTCATTATGCCCTCCCCCACTCCCCTCTGGTTACTGTCAGATTGTTCTTAATTTCAATATCTTGAAATTAAGATTATATTAAGGTTATATTTTGCTTGCTTGTCTGTTTTGTTGTTTAGCTTCCTGTTAAAGGTGAGATCATATGGTATTTGTCTTTCACCACCTGGCTTATTTCATTTAGCATAATGCTCTCCAGTTCCATCCATGCTGTTGCTAAGCTTAGGAGCTCCTTCTTTCTCTCCACTGCCTAGTATTCCACTGTGTAAATGTACCATGGTTTTTTGATCCACTCATTTACTGGTGGGCACTTAGGTTGCTTCTAGCACTTGGCTTTGGTAAATTGTGCTGCTATGAACATTGGGATGCATAGGTTCTTTCTCATTGGTGTTTCAGGGTTCTTGGGATAAAATCCCAGCAGCGGAATTGCTGGGTCAAAAGGCAGTTCCTTTTTTTTTTTTTTTTTTTTTTTTTTAGGAAAGTCCATACTGTTTTCCACAGTGGCTGCACTAAGCCTGCATTCCCAGCAACAGTGCACTAGGGTTCCCTTTTCTCCACATCCTCTCCAACACTTGTTTGTTGCTTTGTTTATGATGGCCATCCTGACCAGTATGAAGTGGTATCTTATTATGGTTTTAATTTGCACCTCTCTGATGGCTAGTGATGTTGAGAATCTTTTTATATGTCTCTTGACCCTCTGTATGTTCTCCTTGGAGAAGTGTCTGTTCGAGTCTTTTGCCCATTTTTAATATTTTTGTCTTCTCGGAGGGGAGTTGTGTGAGTTCTTTATACACTTTGGAGATCAAACCCTTCTCTGAAGTATCATTAGAAATATGTTTTCCCATATAGTTGGTTCTCTTTTCATTTTAATGTTGTTTTCTTTAGCTGTGCAGAAGCTTTTTATTTTAATGAGATCCCATTTATTTTTCCTTTCCTTTATGTCCCTTGCTTTAAAGGATATATCAGTGAAAATGTTACTGTGTGAAATGTCTGAGATTCTCCTGGGGATGTTTTCCTCTAGGACTTTTATAGTGTCACAACATATATTTAAATCTTTTATCCACCGTGAATTAATTTTTTTGTATGGTGTAAGTTGGTGATTGAGTTTCACTCTTTTTGCATGTAGCTATACAGATCTCTCAACACCATTGGTTGAACAGGCTATTTTAGTCTATTTTATGCTTCTTCCCCCTTTGTCAAATATTAATTGCCCATAGACACTTGGGTTTATTTTTTGGCTCTTTGTTCTGTTCCATTGGTCTATGTGTCTGTTTTTATGCCAGTACCAGGGTGTTTTAATTACAGTACCCTTGTAATATGGTTTGATATCAAGTATTGTGAGCCCTCCTGCTTTGTTCTTCTTTCTCAGAATTGCTGCTTCTATTTGAGGTCATTTATGGTTCCATATAAATTTCTGAAATTTTTGTTCTATATCTCTGAAATATGCTATTGTTACTTTAATAAGGATTGTGTTCACTGATATCCTCGGTTTGACTTAAAGCACCAACTATTTTATTTTCTACTTGATTAACTTTATACATAAACAAAGAAAAAATATCACGGGGTGTATATGAAGCATAGAAAGCCTTAGATGCAAATGGCAGGTAACTATAAAGGATGCTATAATATCCTCTACATGACACTATGTTTTATATATCAACAGTTTAAGCTTTTAAAAAATAAGAACTTTTTACTGAAGTATTTCAATTTCTAAAGAGATGAAATTATCAGTTGTTATTTTAGAATGCTATAATTTCTTTAGATATAATTTATACATCGATTGATTCATAAATAAGATAAATTTAGTCTTATAAGTTATTTATATAATGTTCATTTCTGTAGTAAAGGTATTTGATATATTACAAATTGTCAATATATCATGAAATTTTATATTTAGAGGGAATTTAAAATTCAAATCCTTATCATTCATTGCCTTATATGTCAATCGGGAAACTGAAGTTCAAGATAATGACTGAACCAAAGCCTTGCAGCTACTCTGTGATAGAGCTCTAAATCCCCATGCCATATTTCTTTTTCTGCATTATGATTATTCATCTATTTTGACTTTCTATTTAGATGTCTAGACACTACCTCTGACTCATTTTGCTAATGTGTTTTTGAACTCTTTCTACTAACCTACTCTTAATTTTTTAGCTGAAAAATCAATTTGTGAACTAAATGTGTGAGTCTGAAGGTCATGAGCTGCTTGGCCAAGTAATCTAATCTGATTAGTCTGAGTATACTTTTTAAAAGCCAAAGTAAAGTAATTGTGTATTTCTCTTGTAGATATTCAGAGGCAAGGAATAGAGGTTAAGAAAAGAAGAGGCCAATCTTGAACCAATTAGGATTTCATTGGATATAGAAAACCTTTACAATCACATCCCCATGGCTAATGAACAACCATGTTTAGGAAGTTGAATATATCAATTACCTTGTCACAAAAAGTGTAAAGGAAAAATAATATAGAGAGGAAGCAAAAGCATCTTACATATAGTAAATATTTAAAGGCATAGAAATTACAGAATTTTTAAAATGTATTATATAATTCTAATAAATGTTAGAAAATGAATTACTTTGCCAATGCTCAAATAGATCTGCTGATAATTACATGAGGCATGAACCCCCAAAACTGGAATTATCTTCTGGAGAGCAGACCCCTGTAGCGCAGGCTTCCCTCAGTAGCTGAGTGTTCAGGAACCCATCTGTGTCCAAGTACCAGCTGGCATTGTTGTGAGAGCCTGTGTTCAGCTTCAGCTAATTTCTGAAGACTTTTTCAATATGTCCACCCATTTCATGATGGGTGATTTAGGAGTGCACTCGTTCACACTATACTGAGTGTTCAGCAGTTTTTGACCAAAAATGGCATGACTTTTGTGCCCCACCCCCCTAATTCACCTGATCTCACCCCAAGTGACTTTTCTTTTTTGTTTCCCCAGATAAAAAAAGTCCTCAAAGGAAAACATTTTGCCCATGTGGGAGTGGTGAAACAAAAAATAGCACCAGTGCTAAAAGGTATAAAAATCGATGAGTTCAAAGACCCTTAGAAGTGGAAAAAAAGACTTAATAGATATTTTACATCAAATGGAGAATACATTAAAGGTGACTGAAGTTTTAATGTGTAAGAATAAATACACAATTTTTATAAACAAATTTTGTTTTTGGGGTCCGCCATCATATTTAAATTTAATAAATTGCCAATTTTTGCCTAGCATTCTGTGTATAATATTTCCAGCATTGTGATGAATAGAGACAGAGTCCCAAGAAACAGAGAACTGTTATGCTGTGAGAGGCATTCTCAGTTCAGTTGTGGAGGTGTAGAAGGGCCTCCTTGGACTGCCCTTATCTCAAATATTCATTTTCCTCTTCCCTACCAATGTCCACTGTCATCTTCACCCTATCATCGGTGCACTATCTGTGACTCTTCCCTTACATACTTACTACTATTTTAGGTAGTAAGTTCTGTCTGAAGTTTTATCTAAGAAAAGCAGTATTTGAGACACTAACTCTATCCCCAGCTTTTTCTATTTGGTATTAGATTTGGCTATTTATTAAACTTCTTTGATACACTGAGTACTTTAAAAATTACAAGACACTACTTATAAACATTATTTTATAAACTGTTAAGCACTAACTAGATTTTTTTTTTATTTCTGTGCATCCGTTCTTTCCTTGGAACCTTTGTATTTAAAGTTGGCCCTTGAATCACACAGAATTGAACTGTTCAGTTCCACTTGCATGTTGATATTTTTCAATAAATATACTAAGAATTTTTTGGAAATTCACAACAATTTGAAACAAATGTACAGTCTAACCACATAGCATAGAAATGTTAAAAAAAAGTTCCTGAAACCCTTCCCCCTTTTCCCTCCATTTGCCATGAATGTATAAAACATATGTACATACTAGTCTATTTTATTATTTACTATTCTAAATATATATGAATCTATTATGAAATGGCATGACTTTGTTAAAGTCATGAAATGGAATGAAATGTTACAGTTTATCAAAATTTATGCAAATAGGACTTAAAAAATGTACATGGTTATGTTTGCAATATAAATGTAGCCAAAGGAAAAGTTGTACTATTAAATCATAAATGCATAAAATGAAATGTAGTGTATATTGTGCTAGTGTAATGATTTTGCTTCCTCACTCTGTTATCACAGTGTTGGGAGCTCAAGTGTTGGGAATTTCCTTATAAAAGTCCAAGGCAGTGAGACACATGAGCAGCGTCTCTCCAGTAATTGAGACTCACAGTAAAATGTGATCTCTTGGTTCTTATATATTTTCCATTATGTTTAGTGCAATACTGTAAACATTGAATAACCCCAAGAAACCCATACAAACTGCCACTAGTGACATTGGAAGTGCTTCCAAAAAGCAGAGAAGAGTCATGACATTATAAGAAAAAGTTATATTGCTTGATATGGACCATAGATCGAGATCTGTAGCTCCAGTTGTCCACCTTATCAAAGTAAATGAGTCAGCGTGAGGACCATTGTGAAAAAAGAAAATTTGTGAAGTCATTGCCACAGCTACTTCAGCAAGTGTGAAAACCTTGCACTTTTTGTGAAATACATTTTTATCTTATATTAAAAATGCAGCTTTTATGTGGGTATGGTACTACTCTAAGAAAAGTACACCTATGGACTCTAACAGCACTCAAGAAAAAGACAAGTTGTTATATGACAACTAAAAGCCAAAAGTAGGTAAAGGATCTAAGCTGGAGAATGAAATGCCAGAAAAGGATGGTCTGATAATTTTAGAAAGAGGTTTAGCTTAAAAATGTCAAGATAACAGGTGAAGCAACTTTTGCTGACCAAGAGGTAGCCGATGAGTTCCCAGAAGCCATTAACAAAATTATTGAGGAGAAAGATATCTCCCTGAATAGGTTTTTAATGCAAACTAAGTGTCATATTCTGGGAGCGGAAATGCCACAAAAGACATTTATAGGGAAAAAAAAGCAAGAACCAGGATTTAAGACAGAAAGGGATAGGTTATGATTGCTATTTTGTGCAAATGCAGTTGGGTTTCTGATCAGGAATTCCCCTATCTATAAAGAGGCTAACCCTCAAGCCTTGAAGGGAAAGGCTAAACAGCAGCTGCCAGTGTTGTGGTTGGACAAAAGGTAGGCCTGGACAATAAGAAGCAATTTTCTGGATTGGTTCCACTGATTCACTGTTTCTGAAGTTAGGAAGTATATTACCAGTAAGAAACTGCCTTTTAAAGTTCTACTGATATTAGACGTCAAAGTGATCCATTTGCCCCCAGACATAGTCTCTAATTCATCCTCTAGATCAGGGGATCTAGAGGGCCTTGTTGCACACTCCATGGTAAAGTTTAGCAATGCTAAGGAAGAGAACCTTGAGGCAGAGAAAATCATAAAAGTCTGGAAGTATTGCCCCATTGAAGATGCAGGTGCTATTATAGAAGAATCCAAGCAGCCATCAGGCCTGAAACAATAAATTCCTGCTGAAGAAAATTGTCCAGATGTTGCATGTGACTTGGCCGGATTTACAACAAATATAATCAAACAAGTCATGAAAGAGATTGTGGATATGGCAAAACAGTTGAGGATGAAGGGATTCAAGATATGAATCTTAGATAAATTCAAGAGCTAATAATGCCACTGCTAGGATTATATCCTAAGAATCCTAAAACATCAATATCAAAGAACCTATGCACCACAATGTTCATAGCAGCACAATTTACAATAGCCAAGAGCTGGAAGCAACCTAGGTGCCCATCAGTAAATGAATGGATCAAAAAATTGTGGTACATATACACAATGGAATTTTATGCAGCAGAGAGAAAGAAGGAGCTACTACCCTTTGCAACAACATGGATGGAACTGGAAAGCATTATACTGAGTGAAATAAGCCAGGTGTTGAAAGACAAATACCATATGATCTCACCTTTAACAGGAAGCTAAACAACAAAACAAACAAGCAAGCAGAAAAAAAAAAAAGACACTGAAATAGAGAACAGGGGGGCAGTGACCAGAGGGGAGAGGGAAGGGAATTTAAGGGGAAAAAGGGGGAGGGATTTGGAGGATCAAATAGGAAGGACACAGGGATGGGAACTAAGGGGGGTGGAAATGGGAGGGGGGTGGGGAGCAAGGAGCGGGGGAGGCTGGGATGGGAGAAATAGGCAAAAAAAAAAACGTACTTGAAAAATAACTGAATAAAATTTTTAAAAAAAGAAAGCACAGGAAAAAAAAAGAGCTAATAGACACTAAACCAAAGGAAGAGAAATTGGTGGAAGACAAATTGTGGGAGATGAGCATTTCCAAAACTGGTGCCAGACTATTAGGAAGAAGATGTAGAAGATGCAGTGCCAGAAAAACTGACAGAGATAATCTGGCAGAAGGATTTTGGTTATTCAGGACAGCCTTTGACTGCTTTTATAGCATGGACTCTTCTCTGATGTGAACACTGAAATGAAATCAAACGGTGGAGAAAGAATTTATACCATACAGAGAGATTTTTAGAAAAATTGAAAAACAAAAAAAACCATACAGATATTATGATGTATTTCTGTATAGTTTTACCAAGTGTATCTGCTTCTCCTGCCTTTCTTCCATTTCTTCCACCCCTGAGACAGCAATACAATCCTTCTCTTCCTTCCTCCTCCTCATTAGCCTGCTCAACATGAAGACCATGAAGAAAATAAAAGATCTTTATAATGAGTAACTTCCACTTAATGGTGAATTATCATCACGCCATATAGCTAATTAACAAATATGTTTGTATCTTTCTGTTAAAATTTAATAACTGTAAGGCCAGTACTGTGAGAACGATTTTTGTACCATCACCACCATCATCATAATCACCTAAGTATTCATTGTAGGGAACATCATATAAGACACTGCTATTGAACTGAGTAGCCTATCCTTACAGTCATAAGGTGATATTCAATACAAAATTTAAAAATGCGTCAGTTTTTTATTTTTTATACCTTTGCTTTCAAAGAGTTATATCACTGTGGAGTATGCGTCTCTCTTGTAATTGGAGAAGCTGCGTGTAATACCATCATAAGTTTTTCTTTTCATAAAATGTAACGATGTTTCCAAAGCTGTATTATGAATATAATTATAATATTAGAAGCCATAAATCATAGGTTAGGCTTCATTCATTAACATATAGGTTGGGCTACTGTGAAGCAATTATATTGATTACTCTATCCTACTATAAGGCTATTATATTGCTCTTCATTATCAATACATAAATATTTATACCTATAAATAATAATAATTTCTTTTTCACATTATTTTTTAATTTTTTATGTCTAGTGTTAATAATATGTATAGCATCTACAGTCTTTTGAATCATATAAGATAATATCAATATAGGTACTGATAGAAGATTCATCTTATAAACAGACTGCATTTATTTATAGCACTGATAAACATAGTACAGTATTATAAGTGTATTTTCTCTTCCTTATAATTTTCTTAATAACAGTATATTTTCTCTAGCTTATTTTATTATAGGATTAAAGTATATAATACATATATCATGAAACTTTGCATTGCTTTACTGACTGTTTATGTTATCAGTAAGCCTTCTGGTCAGCAGTAGGATTATAGCAGTACAGGTTTTGAGGAGTCAAAAATTATACCTGAATATTTAACCATAGAAGGGTTTGGTGCAACTTTACTGTTCGAGGGACAACTTTACTTTTAATGTTACAAATAGAATTTCAAGCTATTTTTTTATTGAATTAATACAACATGAAACATTTTGCCTCTAGAGAAATCAAACTGATTTAGTCTATCTTCAAAAAAAAGTGATTCACAGAGTAAAGCAAAGTAGGTTTACAGTTGTATGTGAAACAGTATTCACTTTTGTATTATTATTCACTGATTATTGTATTTTTTCCATATGAACAACTATAAACCTCCTTTTCCTCACCCTATACATTGAATAATCTTTATGCAAATATTGTCATATAATCTTGTCACAAATTTAATCAGGCATTTAGTTTAAAATTTTCCTGTGCAGTTTTATGTAGAGGAAGATGGAATTCTCTTAATAAAAATGAGTAATGAGATGTTTTCATCAAGCATTACAGAAAATATATACAGTTTCAGAATACACAGTGGTAAAATGACAATTGGGTAGAAGTTTGGGTGAATACAGAGTAATGTTTATCAATAATTAATGTAAGCTCATGCAATATTGTTTTTCCAAAAAGACTTCTTATACTTTCTGGTAAAAATAAAGTTTTCTCTTATTTTTTCCCTGATAATTTTTGCAACCCAAATCATACTAAATTTTAAAGCATTTTATGACCCACTTGTATACACCTAAATCTATTACTTTGTGGCTTTCTCTTTTAGTATGAGTGGGTCCTTTGACCTTTTTACTTTCCATTTATATCCAACTGAGGTTAGCCAAAGTTCACTTGCCTTGTCCATTAAGTTTCTAAACCAGATGAATTACATTTTCTGTAATTGACCTAACCACAGTTAATTGCCTAATAGACTATGCCTACACTAACTAAAAAAAAAAGAATTAATTGCTTGGAAAAGAATGCATTATATATTTCAATCACATCTACACAATCATGCTAGAGCAAAGTGACATATAAAGGCATTGCAATGGTGACCAGAGCCAATGGCCACAGCAGAGACAATGCTTCAATTAGGTGTGTGTTAAAACCTTTCACCTTTTTGTGGGTGTTTTTTGGGGATGGATCTAAGAAAAATAAGTTATAAATTGAACTTGAAGCTAAGTAATAACATTATTTTTTATTCCTTAAAAGAATGATGGTAGATGAAATTTTGTGAAGGGTTAGGTACACTTTAAAGATATATAATTTTAAAAGAAAAGCAAGATTTTTCTAATTGCAAGGTTTACTATTAATGATTTAGTCCTGTATTTAAAAAAATATATTTCCTAGTATAAAGGTATAATGCCATGTCTAGTAATTTTTAAAATTGTCTCTGAAAACCTAAGATGCACATAAAACAATGTAGTACTTGCTACTGTCATTTATACTAGATATTTTCTCCTATATTTCAAGAGGTGCTAATACCTTATTTTACTAAGCCATTATAATGCCAGTGAATCCCAAATTTCATTAGTTAAATATAAGTGGAGTACTAAAGGAAAAAACCAAAATCTTTAAATATATCATCTCTTCCTACTACACTTTAACAAATTTGCTACAATAAATGGGAAGTTAAAACATTAATAAGAGCTTTAGGTAATCTATTTAAATATAATCGGTAATCAAGTCAATCTCGAAAAATCTTGAGTTGGCTCTATTCTAAAATGATTATAAGCATTCTAATGCCCAGAAACATTATCAACCTATATCATTTAGTCAAGTATTTTTTAAGTCTACTATCTTAAATGAAGACTTCAAATACTAGTGCTTTAGAAAAGGGCAGAGAAACTCAATTACATTTGCTATGCTAAAGATTCATGTTTGTGAATAGAATTACATTCATAATTCTAAAGTGAAAGAATCTGTTTATACGACAGGATAATAGTATAAAAATATGTAAAGAAAATAAACCTTATTTATCACCTCCAAGGTCTCTCCTTCTTTTTCCCATTTTTTTCTCCTCTAGACCCTCCTCTTTTTGTTTCCCCTTTAATCATAGATTAATTAAAATTGATGTAATGTATTTATTTAAATATTTCTTGAGTGTACTAAAAATTTAAGAAGAAAAAAATGATATTATTGATTAAATAAGCAAATGGAGGCTTAGAATTTGTCTACAGATTGTCATTACCTCAAATCTCTAGTGATTGTGAACTGTTACAATTGTTTAAATTGAGCATTCCTCTCCCTAATCCACAACTAAATGTTTTTATTTTTTAATTCTGCCTAGAAAGCCTTCTCCTGCCTCATTTCCTTGTGAATTCTGGATTAGCATTTAATAGCCAGTATAAGTACTTCATTTTTGTGTGGGAAATCCCTGCTACATTCCCCACTCTCTCTAAGGAATGAATGCTCTCTCACTGGTTTCCCATTTATTTTTAGATATAAAATATTGGGTAGGCCAAAAAAGGCCGTTTAGTTTTTTCTGTAAAATAAAAGACATGTTTTTCATTTTCACCGCTAACTTTATTGATTTGGGTATTATTGTAACCGTGCAAACCCAGGCTCAGCCACATGGCATCTTAACAATGATCCAACAATTAGTGTTGAAGGAAAAGGGTTTTTATTAACAGGGTTCCAACTGAGGGGGAGCTGAAAGCACTCCTGCTCAGAGCCCTCCTCTCCTATTGTTACAGAACAGATGCTGGTGGGTGAATGAATGATACACTATTACCAAATAGACCCCCTTTCTGTTCCTGGGGTCACCCCCCATTCTAGGCTTACCTTGCCTGCCACCAGGGAATGACATCTCTCAATGCCAGAGATAGGTGAAAAGGAAAGGAATTATTCATTCAAAAAGTTATACAGGCCTAGAGTAATGACTTAATGTCTTCATTAAAATACTAAAGTCCTTTAGAATACCCACAAACCTATACAGTCCTTCCCTCTCCCTCTGCCCAGTCCAGAAGAAGAAATATTCCAGGAAAAGAAATAGAAGTCTGTGGCTCAGGTGTGTCACCGCAGCTCTCCAGTTAATCCAAAACCATGTGGTATCACCTTATGGCCCACCAGCAAGAGTTCTTTTACCCCTTTTCTTTCCAGCCAGGTTTCTCCCACTTCCTAAGTCATGTGGCGAAAGGGAGCACCCCAAAGCCACTTGATGCCAACTTGCGTGGCTGCTGTGCCTGGGTTTAAATCCCAGCACCAATCTTCCTCTGCAGCCCCATTTCTGACTCCTCCCACAATTGGCTACATCTGTCAGCATTCCCGTACTTTTCCAGCTTTTCTGGGCTGCCATAATAAGTCCGGGCAGGCATGGCCTCATGCCGTGGAGCGAATCATCTCCAAGATTTCACACAAGCGCTGTAACCAGGTGGAGTTGCCTCCCAGTTACATCCTGGGTGGAACTCATTCCCACCACCTGGCTCAAAGCACAGCCATAGCTATTTAACATATCTATAAAACAAGCTAAAACTTATAAATAGCTTAAATGACCATGACTGAGGCTATTTGCAAAACTGTTGCTATGCAAAACAGCTCTCAATGGCCCTCTGCTCCTTGTCTGTCATTCCCCAGTTCAGACCTGTGGGGGTGGTGAGGACAGCCACTTTTTAAAATATTTCCTGAGTACCCTGAGTTCTGGATCCCATTAGAAATCCCTACTTGGGGTCCCCCTGGCTGCACCCTGTTACACTATGAGAACCAGCATTTCCCGTGCTCCCCAAAAGGCTATAAGCCAAAAACATATCCAAAAGTTCCTTATTTCCTAATCTGTTGTTAGGCTGCACAAACAGACCTCCATCCTCCCTGGGATGTGCATTAGTGGGTTTTAAAGTCTCTATCCTTTTGTAGCAGCTCTTTCCTTCAGGATCTGGGGTGCACTATTCTCAGCCTCCGTGAAGTGGTTCAGGAAAACATATGCAATGTTATAGTGGGTCATGTTGGGATCTAGGCAGGCATAGTCCCAAGGGAATGATTTCTCCATTAAACCCCTTAGAGAAGCAGAAGTCTGCAACTAAGCATTACCAGCCACAGTTCAGCTCTGAGCATCTCCCACAAATTTGTGTTTGGTTACGAATGTCTCCTCAGCTCCTTCAGCTCTTCCTTGGTCTCTAATCTGCCCTTCTCCCCCTGGAGATCTTGTGGTGCACTCTCATGTCTGTTTCATTCACTCTGGACCTCTCCTCTTCATGGTGGACTCTCTCCTATACCCATTTAGCCTGCCTTCATTTAAATGCTCAGCCTGGAATTTCCCATGTGACTTCATATTCAGACCCTCCTATGATGTATTAGCGCCTGCCACTTTTGCCAATTCCCCATTTTTTTTACCTTGTTTCAGCTGCCATTTTTAGTCAGGGCAAGAGTTCACAGTGACACAGGGGAATCCAAGGTACACATCCATCTCCTCTGGCTGTTACGAGTCACTATACACTCTTAAAGTCACGGTTCACCTTTTACCCTGGGCAGCAGTCTTTTTCTCCACAGGAAAGTCACAGCTACTGACTTGCCATTGTTGTGCAAAGTATTTTAAACACCATATTTTTCACATTCCTCTTCCCCCAATCCAGGGTTGTGGGGGATACGCTCTATTTTTGGGAACCCCCGTTCTGTACCCCATTATATTATGAGTATGTCAGCTGTATCCCACATGCTATAACATTAATTATTCTTAGTTATTGTCTTGATTTGATTGCTTATTTGATTGCTATCAACTTCAACTAGTCTACCAAAAGGTAGAGCATTGTCCAGTGAGAAATCTCCAGCATGAAACTTCACAAACCACTTTTGACACATTTGGTCTGTCACAGCGCCTTTTCCATACACTACACAAATCTTCCTCTGTGTTACAATTGCATTTTTACCTTCCTTAAAATAATAAAGCACAATATGCCACAAATTTTGGGTATTTTATTCCATCTTCAGTATTAAAATGGCTATGTAAAAATTCAGCAATTTTGATTTTTTTAAATGCACACTGATTATAATAAAATCAGGCTGTTACAATAAAATCTAATAAAATTGTTTCAAATGAAGTTAAAGACAACTAAGCACTACTAGAGACATCTTATGGAAAAAAAACAAATGTATTTTTTGGCCAACCCAATATTTTTAGTACAATTACAGTACAATTTTTATCTTTACCTAAGAACATGTTTATTGCTTTTAGAGAGAGAGGAAGGGAGAGAGAGTGAGGGGAAGAGCAACATCGATATGAGAGAGCAATGTCAATTCATTGCCTCTTGTAGGCACTCAGACTAAGGACCAAACCCACAATTTAGAAATGTGCCCAGTCTGGAATTGAACTTGTGACCTTTCAGTTTACAGGAAGATAGTCTAACTTAGCCACACCAGTCAGGGTGACATCCCATAAAATTTAAAGAATGCTTAGTATTAATAAGTCAAAATGGTCAAAATTGATAAAGCTCCTTTGAAAGTGTTAGAATTAAGGCATCAGCCAACTAACAGTAAGT
Source organism: Artibeus jamaicensis (assembly GCF_021234435.1). Taxonomy (NCBI): domain Eukaryota; kingdom Metazoa; phylum Chordata; class Mammalia; order Chiroptera; family Phyllostomidae; genus Artibeus; species Artibeus jamaicensis. Next base: position 4,162,986 of record NW_026521887.1, read on the forward strand.
TCTAGAAAACTGAGTACTTTCTGATGCTTGAAATCACATTAACAAAAGTCATCTCCCTTTCTTGGTGTGTACCAAGATAAAAGCTAACTGGATTTCCCAGACGAAAGAAAATAAACAGTGTTTTGGAGAAGGGCAAAATTTTTAGTGGAAGTGGCATTTAGGGACAAGAAATGTGATGTGGAATAACATGGATATAAGTGCTTGTGGAATACATGAAATAATGATGTAGGCTTTAAGAGACTAGAGTACAACAAGTTCGGGGAGGCCAGTTGCTGAAGTGCTTAAAATTCACAATCAAAGTTCTCCTAATTTGATCCAGTACTAGTGGTTACTAATGGAGGCTACATTTGCTTTTGGTGGCTGTGTAATTACACTCAACTTCGAATTCTTGATTCAGTTTAGTTATCATACCTAGCTGACAACAAGGAAAGTTAAAGGAGATGGATATACTGCAGAACATTTTGTATAATATGGATGCCACAAGTGTAGTTTTCACTTGGTCTGGGCTTTAAGTTTTGCCTAAATATTTATAATAACATCTATTTTTATAAAATGATTAATGAGGATATTTATTTCAAAAAATATATGTTTTGTTTCCTCTAGTTAGGAAGAGAGTTTTCTATACCCTTCTGACAGTTTGCCAATGGAAAAGCATTCATCCCTGCTTCATCTATTGCATATCTGTCAGCTTAATGTAAATCTGGCGCAGAGAAGAAGAAAACGGATATATGACTGATTAATGTAAAACTGCTCTTTGATGAGAACTATAATGTAAGATAACTCTGGATTTTCAAATTCATTATATTGGCTCCTCCTCCAATATCATGTTATTCACATTTGCTAAAAGACTCTTTTCTAATTTTTCTAAGTTTCTACCTTGGAACACACAGGTCAGTGGGAAAATATGTGTTTATATCAATACATTGGCTTCAATACCAAATAAATGTTTGTACAAATCTGCTCTCAGCATTGATATTAACTTATTAGACAATTAGAATATGACAACTAAAATGAAGGTTGTAACTTGCCTTACATCATTTTTTTTGTTTCCACTCACACCTCTTTCTTCCATATACAAAATTCATAGTCTACAAGGATATCTTAGTACATATTTATATAGATCACTTTTTTCATTTATGGAAAGGAATTGCTTGTTCCCCCAGGTGGTTATAAAATTGCAATTTCAGTTTGACATAATACAAATTGGTTTAGAGAAACTAAATTATTCTAAAGTCTTTAGAAACTGAAATTATGCTTTGGGAGCATAGTAACAGGGTAAATAAATCTAAAAGATGGCAATTTTTATCTGTTCAACACTAGATGGGTTTCTCCTGGATCATGCCTCTGAATTTAGGTCACTAAATTTTATCCAGAGATTTTTTTTATTGTATAAAATAATGGAAACTAAAAATTACCATATAACAAAACTAAGTTTGTAATCTTTTGAAATGTGTATTTATACAGACCATGAAATAAAAATACTTTGTTCAAGAAGTTGTACTTTTAATGCCACTCTGCATGGCAGATCAAAAATAAAATTTTCAGGAGTGAGTAAATAGTTTTGTAATTTAATTTTTTTCCTAGCCTGTTCTGTAAACAGGGACTATTGGAGCATGGGAAAATACACTGAGTTTAGGAACTCACTTTATTTTTTTAAGTAACACTTTATTATAAGCTAATGCATGTACAGATATGTACCCATGTCATAAACTATAACCTCTATAGATTTGAAGTGAACAACCTATATAATCAGCATACCAGTAAAAGTAGGACATTAATAGAATGTTACCAGATCCCAGAGGTCCTCTCATGCCTCATTACAAAGATAATTGCTATCTTGCCATCTAACACCACAGATTAGTCTTATCTATTCTCTGGAAGACAACTCTTCCATACAAGTATTAGTTCCACTTTATATCTTATAGGTGGTTTTACATATTTTCCATTTATTAATAATTAGGCGAGAGGTATCAATGTGGAATCAGAGGAAAATCAAACACATCAAAGCAGTGTTAACATAACAGTGCCCTTCATTATATTCTAAGTACCCCAGAAGTTGAAAATGTCACCTGTTGAGAGTACAGTTTGTGTTTTGATAGCAGCCAAATGATTGATTCCATGATTTTTTTTCCTAAACTATTTTAGCCTAAAATTAAATTTAACAAAGTAAAAGCTTAAATCATCCATGGGCCATTAAAATATAACAAAGGAAAAGGAATACAAAAATAGGCAACAATTTTAATGATCAGAAAGGAGGGAAACAATATTTAAGAATTACATGTGGTTATAGATTATATAACAGCATACTGAAAGATAGTTCAGACATGATGTTTAGTTTTAATAATTAATATTCTATTCTCTATAATCCCACAGTTTAAAGTGCTCAATGAGTTCTTACAGAAAAGTGACTATTTTAGGGGCAAATAATTAATCACTTTATTCAAGCTATTGACATTAAAGATTTTCAGGATATATTTTTACTTTTGTTATAAAATTAATCGAATTTTCCATTGAAGTTTGTCAATGTAAAAACTCAAATATCTTGGTCTCTCCTTTTTATGCTTTTTTTCTCCCTCTTCTTCAGTATATAATTGTTGAAATTGAATAATTCCTAATTTTTTACCTGGGTACAATAACCTGAGAATGAAAATAACTCTAACTAAGCAACTACTGAGTTCTTATGGTAGGTGCTATACTAATATCTCAGTTAATTCACTCAAAAATACAGCGAGACAAACATTATGCCCATTTTAAACTGTGGAAATTAGAGTTTAGGGAAAATATGAAGTATCATCTTAGCAGAATTGTTAGAGAAAGAATTGGGATACAAAGCCATTTGACTCTGAATCTCTACTGAAAGATGCTTTTACATAGTATTTAAGGCTTGGTGTTGGTATTGAATATAAGATATTGGTTGATTAACTTTTATCTCTTTCAAAACAAAACATAGTTTCAGTATTTTCAGAGTATAAGTAGCAAACACTATAAGGGTTTGTGTTCTGATATCTTTGAACATTCTCATAAGAAACTCAGTACAGGATAGTAAGCTCCGTGGCTCTCAAAGTAGGATGCTTGGACCAGCAGCATCGGCATCACCCTTGAGTTTGTTAGAAGCAAAAATTCATGAACCCCATCTTGGATCTCTGAATTCCTGATTATGGGACCAAAAAGACTATGATTTGATAAGCTCTTTAGATGATTCTTATACATGTTAAACTTGAGAACCAGTGACCTATTTTTTAAAAGCATGAACTATAGAGCTGGATGATTTAAGTTTGTATGGGTCTGCAAATTATTGATGCTAGTTATATTACTTTGAGCAACTTAGTTCATCTTTATTAGTCTCAGTTTCCACAGGGTTGTTTTGAGGTTTATATAACATACATAGAAAAAAGTCATACCAGCAATGTGTAAATAATTAGAAATGAATATAATTTTTCAGAATGTAAGATAATGTACTTGGTATCAAAAACCTTCACTGGGCAGCTCAATATTGTTGAAAAATTATTTTAACAATAAATTCTAATAAATATTAAGTTATTGAATTCATTAAATATTCATTTTATAATCTGTTTCATATTAAAATATATAAAACAGAAAAAATTTGATGGAAGTTCATATAAATATGACACAGTAAATTACACATTTTTATGAAGATTATTTCATACAGAATTCAAAGTAAATGCAATTAGTGCTACAAATTAGAAACTGCAAAAGATAATTTAACAATCACAGGATTTAGCACACAAATCAAGGAAGAGAAAAACATTCAGATTGATTTAAATCTCTCCATATATATTTAATCATGTGATAAGCAATTCTCAAGAGAAAGCAAGATATGTTATTCTTCATTCCCACAAGTAAGAGAGCTTCAAAGTTGAGAACAATGATTGTGGAACGTAGAATAGTCATTGAGTGCAATAGAATCCATACGCTTGTATTTAAATGTATGAGAACAACATATAGTGTTGTTTGCTTTTGTGTGCAATGGCAGTTTTGTGAGTCATACTATATTGTTGTACCTGTGGGTGAGTAATCATAATATTTCTGATGGCGAATTTGCAATGGGGGGAATGCAAATGATCTGAGTAAAGAGAAACAGATGGTGTGGAAATGCCAAAGCAATAACCATATACTTTGGGGGGATATATTTAGCATGTTCATGTTACAGCATGAAGTTGAGTCCATTAACTGATAAATCTAATAGTGTTCTACATAAAAACTAGTGCTTTTCTGTGCACTCAGACAGTTCTCACTGTAATGTAAAGAGTTGGATATCACTATATTCCCCATCTTACTTCTAAGGAAACAAAATGAGAATTTCAATAATGTAAGCTGGATCACAAGGCTGTTAAGTGGCCTATACTGAGATGGGACACCACCTTAGGTTTTGTCCCAAAATTTTTGTCCATACTATGCCACAATTTCTTTTAATTATTTAATTCACTTTCCATTAAAATTTATATCTTGAAAGAGGAAAATTGAAGTGTGTTTGCAATTAAGAAATACCTGTTTTGCAATTGTATCTATAAATAAAAAGGCTTTGAATCTACTCCATAGAGAGTTGTCGTTGTATGCATGTGTGTGTGTATATATGTGTGTGTATTTCTGGTTAAAAACTACATATATATTTCTAGATAGGTCTACGTTTTGGGAAAAGATAATCTTATTTTATCGAACAGAAAAAAAAGGTTAGTATCCCACCATGGTCAGCTTGGTACTCATGTGGACTCAACACTGGAGTGGGGCACCCCTGTGGTGCTTGCTCAGTAACAGGGCTGGGAATACTGCATCATATCTCTACTGGAAACCAACTACTGCAGGATATAGATTCTCAACCCTTGGGAGATGGGTGAAATATGATGTTAGAAAATTCTTACCAGGCTCCAGAAAGCATGAGTTTCATAGGTATAATTAAACCTTTTATGAATATGGAAGCCAATGCTTATTCTCTTGGTATCTTTTTATATGGCTATAAAGATTGCATTTTTATTTCTTATGTGCTTGAGGTCTTGATTCAGTCATCTTCAGCATCATGCAGGTCAGCTGGATGCTGCCTCTGCCTGCCTAATGCAGTATGGTTGCTCTTTATCTTCCCTTGGACAGACTGCTATGGATGGTGGAGAGCACTATGGGCCAAATGTTCCTGTCTCCCACAAAATTCATATGCTGAAGTCTTAATGTAGTTCTAGGGAGAGGGGCCTTTGGGGGATGATTAGGTTTTGATGACATCAGAGTGGAGCATTCATGGATGGGATCAGTGTTCTTATAAGAAAAAACAAAAACAGAGAGAAGGCTCTCACCAGGAACTATGCAAGCCTGTACCTTGATGTTAGACTTCCCAGCCTCTAGAACTTGAAAAACAATATTTGTTGTTTAAGCCACCTAGTCTATGGTATTTTTGATGTATTAACCCACACTGACTAAGATAGGGAACTAAAACATTTTAGCATCCAAGACAATCTTTTGTTAGTGACTCCACTACCAACTGAGCTCTCATATCTTTAGAAAAGTTTGTGGTGCAGTTGAGTGGGTGGAGAGGCTGTTGCAGATAATGAAAAAAGGGGACTGGAGACATGGTGAAAGAAAAACTAGAATTTTCAGTTAAAAATTATAATATGATCTATTTATATGAATCTACATTTGTTCTAGTCTTCAAGTTAAATTATTGAGCTTCTCTAAAAAATAATTATACCCTTATAGCACACATTGTCCTTTACCCTTCTTTTAAGACAAACTCTGCACACATATAGGAAGAGAGATATTTCTAGTTGAAATGCCATAGAGATTACAGGGAAAGAAGTTACCACCACCATCATTAGCCAGGTCAATAATTATATCTGCCCCCTAACATTTCAAACCAAGAAATTCAAATATTTTATCTTAAAATATTTTAAAATCCTATGTTTATTTTTCTGGTATTTACAAAATTTCTTTTTATTAGATTTAGTTTTATGTGGTTTTTATTCTTATGATAACAGCTTTGAATTAACCCCATCAAGGCCAAAGGATAAATTAACCTAGTCTGACCACAAAGTTTGGTTATTCTTAATTCTGATGCTAAAGAAATCCAATGCTTTTCTTATTAGTAATCAATTTTGTTGATTATGAGGAGTACTCTAAAAGAAATTCAGAGCAAACTTTAATTAGATGTTCCTTTGTCTACAACTTTTTTTGCATATTAATAACCATATTTTAAATTCAAGGTGTTTCCTGAAGTGTTACAATGTTCAGGTTGCAAAATATTAAAGAACAATGGATGAGTTCAAAGAGGTTCTGTGATTAATTTGTACAGATCAAGATACTATAATCATTATGCCCTATATATCTCTTTTTAGTGCAGTTATAGGAATACTTAATTTGGTTATAGTTATGTAGAAAGACTTAGTATAGATATATATTTGTAAAATAAATATCATAAAACTAAACATAATAATATGCTTAATGTATGGGTAGTTATTGGTAGTTATTATTAACCACTAATTATTTAGCTCTATGATACAAAATTTATATGCGTTATTTTACCTGTCACAACTTTATATGACATTGTCATTTTTATTGTCCTAGTTTACAAATGAGGAAATGAAGTCTTGAAGTTTAGTGATTTTTCTAGGTTACACAGTAAAGAAATGATTGAGTTTAAAGACGAACCCAGATCTTTGAAACACTATTGGTCCTGGACAGCAGGACCAATGAAATGGCACTGGACTGGTCAAAATAGGATAAAGTATGCTAAACAAAATGGTCATGTCAACCAGGATGACTGCCAGTCAGCCATGACACTTGGTTTAAAAAGGAAACTACCTAAGTCACACCAGACACATCTGGCAAAGAGGCACACCTAGGATATCTGCATGTGACCAGCATAGCCATGTCTGTTGAGCAGGACCACTCACAGATAGGCTCCTGGGGAAGTTCCCACTCACCATCGGGGTACCAATACACTAATCAAGAGATCCAGAGGGGTGCAATATACCATACTCAAGGGTATAACTGTGGTAGGCTTCAGACCACTGCTGAGACAGTTGAGCTCTACACACCAGAGTGCTGTTCAATGCCACACTGATCTCCCTTGGCATCAGCCAGTGGAGACTCTGCTCTGCTGGATCGAGTCTATACCTTCAACCTGTGAGATTGGCTCTTCTTGGAAGAAGCTGATGGCTCTCTTTCCTACTGTGCTATCACTTGGGCCTATTTGCTGAGACTGTGGGACTTGGGTTTGTTATTCCCCATTGATTATTCTGTGTGTGTATTATATTCCTCCTAGAGCACAGGGGGCAAACACAAGGCTCATGGGCTGAATCCAGCCTTCCACCTGTTTTATCCAGCCCAGCCCCTTGTTTCTACCCTGCAGCAGTGCCAAGTTCCTTGCCCCTATTTAAAGAGTAGTTAACATTTATACAGCCCGAGAATTACATTTGGCCTTTTGAAGGCAACCGTGAGGCTGACGTGTCCCCTGGTGAAAATGAGTTTGACACCCCTGTCCTAGATTGTTAGAGTGTGAGTAGGATGTTAATGTATCTTGATACTCTACTTTGAGTGAACTTTCTTTCAACAAAAGCTGAGTGAATAGTATATTTACCTCATGTCACTCTTGTCTATCCCATGGTGCCAGGCTACTCTATGGGCAACTAGACTAGCAGTTGCCCAGCTGACTTATAGGAAAGACAGTATCTCAAAACTTACGCTTGCAACAAAGTCCATGTTCTTCCCATTGTTCCCAAATAATTAAGATATAAACCACATAAATTGGAAGCTCAGATCTGATTCTGGAGTTCAAAAACAGAACAAATAAACAAAGTCCATGTCCTTAGCCACTGCTGTTCCATACTTATTTGACAACTTGAACTCTGGGGATCCTGCAAAGAAAGACATGTTTGTTAAATCAGTTTGAAATGTTCACATTATGAGTTTCTAGAATTACATATTCTTTTGTGAATGGCAAAGAGATTAAATTACAGAGTTTATAGTCAACCACATTTGTGTTTAATTTCTATTTATGCTACTTACAAGTGTGAACCTGGAGTATAACTCAGTACCCTCAACTTTGAAGGCTGAATAAATGAGCAATTGTATAGAGGTGCTGGAAGATTAAATAATAGAAAGTCCTCGAAGCCTTTAGTCTGATGACTGTGCCAAGAGATAACACAAACTGATTTTTATTTTTTCTATTATGTTTATACTTATGTTGAAAGGTAATTCTACTAGTCATTGCCACTAAAAAAAACAAATGATAAAAAATGCAATCATGTTGCTCTTGCTTACTTTTGCCTAACTCATGTTCTACTGACATAATCCGGTTGTGTGTTATCACAAACACAACTGGTCTTAATAGAGATGCTAATGTCCCTCTGATTCCAAAGTCCCTTTTCAGCTGTCTGACTTCTTTTATTAGTACCACAGTTCTTCCAGAAATAAAAACGTTGAAATTATATTTTGCTATTTATTCTTCTACATTATTGTTTTCTGTTTTCTTGCCAAATCTTTATTTTCTGCAGAATGTTTCTAATAGTTGCACACTTTCACTATTTATTCACTGAATTTCCTTGTCTCTTAATCCTTCAATACACAGTTCAAATAATATTTCATCTTCTTCTCATTTAATGAGTAATTGTTTAACATCAACATTGTATCCGTCTTCCATTGGCATATGGCAATATGCAGAACCCCAGGGGATGCAGACTCCAGTGCAACTCTTCTTGTGTCCCAACCCTTGCTTCTCCCACCCCCCAACTCCTTCTCAGTAATCTTCAGTGTCTTATTCTGCCACCCACTCTCCTGTTTATGCCTAGAATTTTGTTAGCACCTGGAAATTTGTCCTCTCTGAACTATAAAAAATCAGTATCTGCAACCAGAAATCACGTCATCTCTCTCTCTCTCTCATTTTTTATTTCCCAATGCCTTCTATGCAACTTTAAAGTTTTTTTTCTCTGTTCTGTTGTTGCTTCTCTCCTTAGTCAGCCAGACCATAATTTAATTTATTTCCTCATAGCATCCTTAGGAACAATCTTCCCCTACCCCAATGACAGCCCTTTCTCCTCAGCTATTCTTTTATAAATATCTTGAAAATTGCAAAATGTACTTTCAGAGTTCCTAGACCCATGTTTGTCAGAGGAAGCTGTGTAATAGAAAGTGACCATGCAGACACTGGGGGCATGAGACACTCAGAGTTTCCAGCTTCAGCTGGCCTCCTCATGGTTGTGTCTTAAGCTGTGAAATAAAAACCAGCATCTTTAATCTTGTTGTAATTCATGATCACTTCTCTAATCTTTTCTGCTACAGTTTTCCCCTACACATCTAGTTTTCTAGGCACATTAAAAGGCTTTTCATTTCCCAACAAGCCATTTTATCTCTGCATCCTATCACTGCAACTCCCTTCTTCACTATGTTTACCTTCTAGACTTTCTCTCAGCCTTCAACACTCCATCCAAACTCCTCATTTATATAATCTTTTCTCTTACATTGAGGTAAATATCCTCCCTCTGGGCTCTAATAACTTCAAATGCATATTTAAATTTTAGACCATGGCTGTATTATGTAAGAACACCTAAATTCAGAGTCCTAAGCATGGAAAAATATGCTGTATAAAAGGCATACACTGGAGCACTCAGGGCATAATAACTATTCAATAAATTGATAGATTTGGGGGGACATTGTAATTGGTAAAGACTATCTCCGATGTTTTGAAATGCAAGCCATAGAACTACAATGAACTTTTTATGAACAAATTTAGGTTCAAGATGCCATACTGAAAATACATGTTTGTTTACTTACCTTCTCAAATCTTTGTTGAGTTTTACATTAATACATAGAGAAAAAAGCAAGCCTATGAAAGTTAACATGGAAGCAGCAATGTGCATCTGAAGTATGTGTGTGAGAATGAAGCTGAGGAAGTGGATACTGGGGAGTCAGAGAGATTTGGGGTTCATAGTCACGGGTATGCTGAAAGAGAATTGGGTTTAAAGCAAAGGCACATAATCAAAGGTGGATATTTCAACAGTTGTGCCAATTAGGCTAGTTCCATATAACCATATCCAAAGAGGAGAACAGGCTGGAACTTACAGTCAGTCAAATACTAGTGAGTTGTAAAAATAAGTAAATGAGTGAACAGTTTGAAAAGAGTCAAAGATGTCAGTGCATTTGCTGGGGACTCCAACATAAAATGCTCCTTAATTTTGACCAGATGGGTGATGATAGGGGCAATTTGTCAGTCTGCTCTATGTCTGACTTTAGTTTATTGTGTTATTTATAAATATTAGGACATTTTGTAATACTGCCAGCCTTTTCTGTGTATTGGTAATTTAAAATTAGATCTCTTTCCTTACAGTCTCTGACTGGAGTCTGCTGTACATGCAGACTTGTTATCAAGCAGGAAAAATCAGTTGTATTAAACTTAGTAAAGTTGTCCCTCTGTTTTTTATACCTTTTAATTACACATACCATAAAATGCAGAGTTGATCCAGAGGACAAAAGATTCTAAAGACAGAATTCAGTTTTATTTATGGTCAGGTAATTGAACCCAAAATAATTTAATTAGCAGCTGGATACAAAGCCATTTCAGAATTAAGCTTTGCTTGTCATCACCAACTGTTTAGGTTATTTAAACTATTATATCTTAAAAAGCTACTCATGAAATGGGAGGCTGTAAATGCAATGTTTCCAGACAATTTATATATCTTTAAAATTAGTGTTAAATCAATTAAAAACATTGCATTGTGTGAATTACATTTTTTAAGCAAAGCCCATCAGAGACAACATAGATGTCATGTTCTTGTCAATTCTGGTTCCATGGTTCTGATAAAAAGCAACCCTAGTAGTTAAAAACCATGACTGGGTTTGAGTTTCTAATTATATGTACACCAAAGTAAATCTCAAAATTAATATTTGGTTGAAACCTGTTTACCTTCTTACTGTCAAAGAATGTCAAATGTTATCAGATCAATTGCTTCATACTTTTGTATCACATTGGATCCTATAATGAAATTTTTGAAATAAATTTAAACAACATAAAAGACTTTTAGTCAGCCCTTCTGTTCCAGTTATCTATTGCTGCATAACAAATTACGTGCAAACTTGTAACTTAAAACAACAATCATTTTATTGTAGCTCATGATATTGTGGTTCGAATTTTGGGAAGTATTCAACTGGGTTTCCTCTCTCTGTGTGATCACTCAGATCATTATGTTGTTTTTAGCTAGCAAATGGACTCCTTTGTACAGTTTAATTTGGCTATTTGCACACATTTGGCACCTGGAAAGGATGGCTAGAAGTACTCAGTGGTGCTGTTAACCATTGTCCATGTGTGGCTTATCAGTATGAAGATCTAAGGGAGAATCAAACTTGATTTCTTGTATGGCAGCCAAGGAATCTAAATGGGTTATAAATTTAAATGGAATCTAAATCTAAGTTTAACAATGTAATAAAAAGAACAAAGTAAGCAAACAACTAGAACAGGAAAAGAATCACAGAAATGGAGATCACATGGATGGTTATTAGAGTGGAGGAGGAGGAGGGAGAAGGGGGGAAAAGGTACAGGGAATAAGAAGCATAAATGGTAGATACAAAACAGATAAGATGTTAAGAATAGTATAGGAAATGGAGAAGTCAAAGAATTCATATGTATGACACATGGAAATGAACTAAAGGGGGGAATGCTAGAGGGAATGGGAGTACTGGGTGAAGGGTGTCAAAGGGGAAAAATGGGACAACAGTAATAGCATAATCAATAAAATATACTTGATAAAAAAGTTGGCAATGTTGTTTAGCTGAATGTGAATTAAAACTGATATTTGGATGTTGTGTGTTTGCTTATAGAAGCCTAAAATAGTAGAAATGTGTCCAATTTGATCAACATGTCAGACATGCAACATGATTCAACATGTATCATGGTGTTTAAAGTAATTTTGATCATTAGCCAACATATAACAAGCTTTATAATTGTTCTACAGATCTATGCAGTGGATAAACTAGATAAAAATTAATGCAATCACAATTAACATTATTGATGAGGGTAGATGGACCTTTATGTGATTCCAATAGTTATAATTTGGGAACAAAGCATCAGGTAAGGAGCATTGTGACAAGGGTGAATAACCTGAATGAAATCATTAGGGAACATCTTGTAAACCCAAAATAAATACTACTTTATTTTTATTTTTTCCATATATGTCAATGCCTTGAAAGACAAAAAAAAAGGCTAAGAAATTATTCCAGATTTAGGAAGACTCAAAGAAACATTATAACCAAATGCAGTATGTGATGTAATATGTGGTATAAAGGACATTACCAGATCAATTTGCAAACCTTTATTATGGGTGCAGTATGGTCAGATCAAAGTGTTCTATCAATATTACATTTTCTGAAATGTTAACTGTACAGTTGTTAAGAAAGAGAATGTCCTTATTCCTATGACATATTCATGAACATATTAGAGACGTAAGGACATTCTATCAGCAATTTACTTTCAAATGCTGTGTGTGTGAATGTACACACATGTGTACAGTACACACATTACATGGAGATGATGCAATCATCAGTGAATCTGGGAAAAGTGTATGGGGGGAGGTCTTAGTACTATTCTTGAAATTTTTCTGAACTTAAAATTATCTACAAATAAAATTTTAAAAACATCACCTCAGGAAAGATTGGCCAAGCACTATTTTATGTTAATATGTATTCAAACAGTTTTTTTTTCTTGAAATGTGTCCAAGCATTCTGGTTTCACATGCGAAGCTTGACCTTTCTGCCTTAATTATATTCTTGATAGGTATAAGTGTGCACATCTACTTTAAATGATGTTGAGAAATGAAAAATTCTAGGTACTACTAGTTGCCTTTTAAAATATTACATGTCAAGTAACACTGACGTTAGGTGGTGTCTCACAGTCCTGCGGAAAACAAAACAAAACAAAACAAAATTCTCTTTTGACATATACTTATTAAACTAAATAAACTATGAAGATTTATGTTTTTTGATGTTTACTTTATCAAATAAATTGTTATATTTGAGAAAAATTAATTTGACAGAAATGATTATTATAAAGTACATAGTTACAATGACTTTTAGAGACATATATACAAAAGATTGAAAAACAAAAGAAAATGTTATTAGCTTAAAATCGGTGTAGAATTTTTTTCTTAAAATGCAGACTCCACTAAACACCTGGATAGGAGGCATCATTATTAACAAAATTGTGTTTTATTGACTAGTCTATACATTTTTCTCTCCTGCTTTCCACTCTTTCCCTTTTCCTTGCTTCTGATGCCTTAATACCAACAGAAGACTAAGATTTATCTGCACTCCACTTAATATGTGTAACCAGCTGTGATTTTATTTTTTGATGCTGCCACATGACTTTTTTTCTTGAGCTATAGGTGTTAATTGGTATCTTTGTATCTTGCTAATTAAGTTTTAGCAACACCTTTTCTGTCACCCTCGTTTGCATTTAATGAGCTCCCTTGCTGTATTAATTTATTGGATGATTAGATAAAACAGAAAAAAAGCTCAGTTTCTTTAGGCATTTTAGAAAGTATACCTTAAATATCCAAAGATTGGTAAAATGTATACAGTACAAAACAAAAAATAATCAGCTCAGTAAGACATATATTTAATTTTAGCTGGTATACTCACGCTGACATTTTAAAATAATGTGATCATTGTGGCATACTCAAGAAAAAAAAAAGAAGATTGATTCAATAGCCCAGGCAACAATTGTTTTGGTATAATAAAAGAGAATCACATATGGTACAACATGATGCTCATACCAGAAACCTTTGCAATATTTAAGTACAACAAGCAAATTATTAGTTAATCAATGTGCCCTCTGGACTCTAATTATCATTTTTATTTGCATGTTCCTTTTTGTTTCTAAAATTCTTTTCATGGCATGGACCAGTCGTTATTAAGATTTTTGCTATTTATTATGATGCCAGTAATTACTTGATAAATGAAGAATGGAAAAAACATTGGCATACATTGAAACTTTTTATTATTTAATATTATAATAACTTTAGTTTGTCAGCAGTTAGGGAATTTTGGAAATACTTTTGATTGAGAACATCAGATGTTATTGGTTCTATTCTCACTCTCCTTCTCAAACTGGTTCAGGCTGATAGCTTTCTGACTTGTCCAATATCTTCACAAAAATTAATGACATCTCTCACTGCTCTACTTTGTCTTTTATTGAACAATAAGTTTAATTGGGTTGGCTTACCGGAGCTGACATATTTGGGAAATCTTAATATTCGGGATCAAAAATTCACATGTCTTTAAATATCTATCAATTTTAAGGTACTACAAATATCCAAAAATAAAAATATCAGGATATAACCAGCAATGTTAAATGGACAGTCACAAATTCAGTAAACACTAAAATTGTGTTTAGTGGACAACAAAAGGTAAATTCAGCTGAAAGTCTGATTTCAGCAAGATGGTGGAGGAGTTACTGGAAGCTACACTAACCTCCTCCCAAGACCAATATGGAATTACAACTAAATTGTGGATAAAGCACCCAGAACAAGCAACTGAACAATGGCAAGAGAGAAGCCTTATAACTTCAGACAGACAGAAGAATCACCTTCAGCACAACCTGCTTGGTAAGGAGTACAGTGGAGAATCCAGAGGGCTGGCTGAGTGCCCACAGGCAGCAGCACCTGAGGGATAATTAAGTGGCAGGTTGTATCCCCCTGAGAAGTATGGGGTCTAAACCCTAAGCTGAAATCCCCATCCTAGAACCCCAGAACCCCAAAAGCACACAGATAACAACCAGTTGTGAAAAGCAGTAGGGTTGCTCTCTGCCAGAGATAGAGGACTGGAGACTCAAAGAGCTATTTAAAGGGCCAAGGCACAAATTTTCATTTGCTGTCACTTACCCAAGGTTCCAGCAAAGGTGAGAGCAAAGTGGGCCAGAGATGCCTGAGGAGAGGCTGGAAATGGAAGCTTGGAGAAGAGAGTTGAGAGAGTAGCCACAGGAATCTTGATGCTGAATCATCTCCCAAATAGTGGCAGCCATCATGCTCAGGCTTATCGCTCCCCCTCCAAGCCTGAGGGGAAACAATAGCACCACCCCCAAGAGAAACTCTGCCTCACCTCTGTGATCCTTAAGCCTGGCTGCTGACTGCAGAGTGACTAGATTAATAACTGAAAGAGCCACAGATGTAGATTCCTTTCAAAGGTGGGCAGAGTGGACTAGAGACACTTGAGAAAAGACTGGGGACAGAGGCTTGGGGGAAAAAACTGAGAGAGTGGTGGCCAGGAGTATGGTGTTGAGTCATCACCCAAACTGCAACAGCCATCTTGCTTAAGCAGACCACTCCCCTCTGAGCAGTAGCAGCCTGAAGGAAAACAGTAGTCCCAATCCCAGGAGGAATTCTGCCCTTCCCTATGAAGCTGAAGCCTGACAGATGAGTGAAAATTAACTACATTAAAAACTGAAGGAAACAGCCATAGACAGAATATATCTGGCAGCCTCAGAGCAGGCTGCCTAAGTTCAGACTGGGTCAACATCTGACATCACCAGAGGCCAATCCAGAAACAAAAAACAGTGATAAATACTAAAGGCTACCGAGACAAAATCCACTGTGGTGTTCTCCATACAGGTGGTGTCCTATATAGACAAAATCCACTGTGGTTTTTCCAAACTACTAGGCCGATTAGCAATATTTTCTTTCCTGTATAGCAGGGGTGTCAAAGTCATTTTCACCAGGGGCCACATCAGCCTCATGGTTGCCTTCAAAGGGCCAAATATAATTTTAAGTCTGTATAAATGTAACTACTCCTTAACTAGGGGCGAGGACCTCGGCACTGACACTGGGTAGAAATGATATGCTGGGCCGGATAAAACAAGGTGGAGGGCCAAATTTGGCCCACGGGCCTTGTGTTTGCAGCCTGTGCTGTGTAGCTTTTGAACATTCATTTCTTGTCCAGCAAGTGTGTGAATACTAAATCACTAAAATTTATGCTATAGTTTATTTCTCTTCTTTTGTATAATAGTCTTAATCTCTTTACACCCTTATTAATACTGGTTAATTTGCTTTTGAAACTGAGATTGTCAGGGGTGGGTAGATATTTTGGGGGCTGTGGTTCGTTCCCTAGGCTTTGTGGTTTCCTTCTGGCAGCACCTGCAAAACAACATACAAGGTGTGGTTAACGGAGTGACCCTCAGTCAACCAGCTGGAGGGAAGAATGACCCAACAACAATCAAAATTTAATTACATCCACAGAGCCAACATAAAAGACATCCCAAGAGCAGCAAGATCAGGAGATCAAGGAGACTGCACCACTGAATCTCACAGGTCTCCTACTGTAGAAGATTACACCACAAAATCACAGAGTCAGAACAGTTCAGTTTAAAGTAGAAGCTAACAAGAAGAATATCATTAAAAAAGTGGAGCCCTGGCTGGTGTAGCTCAGTGGATTGAGCGCGGGCCTGCGAACCAGACAATCGCGGTTCGATTCCCAGTTAGGGCACATGCCTGGGTTGCAGACCAGTTCCCTGCAGGCCAGTTCCCAGCAGCGGACACACAAAAGGCAACCATACATTGATGTTTCTCTCCCTCTCTCCTTCCCTTCCCCTCTAAAGATAAATAAATAAAATATTTTAAAAAATAAAAAAATAAAAAAGTAGAGACAAAGAAACAAACCCCAAAGAAAATTAAAGGAGGAAGCATCAGAAAGAATGTTAAATGAAATACAGGGAAGTCAACTAACAGATATTGAGTTCAAAGCAATGGTTATAAGAAAGCTCAGTGAGCTCACAGAGAATTACCAAAAACTATAAGGAAAATACAGTGAACTCACTGCAAACTATATCAACATGAAAAAGGAAATAGAAACTATCAACAAGGGTGAAGAGGAAATGAGAATACAATCTCTGAATTGAATAACATAGTAGAAGGAATCAAAAGCAGACTAAATAAAGCAAAGGATTGAATTAGCAAGTTGGATGACAAAGTAGAAGAAAATGCCCAGAAAGAACAAGAAAAGGAAGAGACACTCAAAAAGTATGAAGAGGTGTTAAGGGAACTGCAAGACAACATGAAACATAATAATATCCATATAATAGGGATACCAGTAGCAGAAGAAGAGCAAGAAAAAGATAGAAAGTCTGTTTGAAAAAGTAATGATGGAAAACTTTCCTAACTTGATGAGAAAAAAAAGTCACACAAGTCCAGGAATCACAAATGCTCACAATCAAGAAGGACCTGAAGAGACCCACTGCAAGACACAATGTAATTAAAATGGCAAAATTCTAAGACAAAGAGAGAATCTTAAAGGCAGAAAAGGAGAAAGAGGAAGTAAGATACAAGGGAGCCCCTATAAGACTAGCAGCTAACTTCTCAATGGAAAGGCTCCAAGGCAGAAGGGAAAGGCGAGAAATATTCCAAATAATAAAAACTAAAGGCCTGCGACCATGACTACTCTATACACCAAAGCTCTCAATTAAAATGAAAAATAAAATAAGGAGTTTCCAGACAAAAGAACTTTCAAAGAATATACCTCCACCAAATCAACACAGCAGGATAAACTAAAGACACTGGTTTAAGAAAAGGAACAAAAAAGTGAAAGAGAGGGGATATAGACAGCAACATAATTATACTTGGGGATTTACCCCATTGTCAAAAATGGATAGATCTTCCAAATAAAAGGTTAACAAAGATAATGTGGCATTGAACAATGTCTTATATCAAATGAACTCAACTGACATATATATAGAATCTTTCATCCAGAGAAGGAGAGAACACATTATTTTCAAATGCACATGGAACATTTTCAAAGACATATGTTAGTGTCCCCATAATAGGACACAAAATAAGCCCCAACAAATACAAAAAAAAATGAAAGTATATCAGGCATTTTCTCTGACTATAAGGGCTTAAAACTAGAAACCTACCTCTATGGAAAAAACTCTCAAAAACACTTGCATTCATGGAAATTGAATAGCATGAAATTAAACAATAAATAGGTTAAAAATGATATCAAGGAAAAATTAAAAAAAAACTTTCTGGAATCAAATGAAAATGAATTCACAACAGTCCAAAACCTAACTTAGTGAAGGCAGTCTTGAGAGGGAAGTTCATAGCAATACAGGCCTACTTAAAAAAGATAGAAACATTTCAAATAAAAAAACCTAACCAAATGACTATAAGAACTCCAGGAACAACAACAAAGACAGCTCAGAGAAAGTAGAAGGAAGGAAATAACCAAGATCAGAGCATAATTAAATGACAGACAGAATAAAAGCACAATTCCAAGGATCAATAAATCCAAGAGATGATTCTTTGAAAAGATAGACAAAATCCACAAACCTTAAACAGACTCATCAATAAAAAAAGAGAGAGGACCCAAATAAACACAATCAGAAATGAAAGAAGAAAGATTATAACTGATACCACAGAAATACAAGAATTGTAAGAAATTACTACGAAGAACTATGTGCCAAGAAATTTAAAAAGCTAGGTAAAATAGACAAATTTCTAGAAAAATATAGTCTTCCAGAACTGAATGAAGAAGAAGCAGAAATCCCGAATGGACTGATAACAGCTGAAGAAATTGAAGCAGTAGTAAAAACAAATCCCAACACACTAAAGCACTGGACCACATGGTTTCATGGGAGAATTTTACGAAACATTTAAGGAAGAGCTAACCCCTATCCTTCACAGACTATTCCAAAAAAAAAATGGAAGACTCTAAAACTCTTTTTATGAAGCCAGCATCATCCTAATCAAAAAACCAGATAAAGGCACAACAGAGAAAGAAAACTACAGGCCAATATCACTGATGAACATAGATGCTAAAATCCTCAACAAAATATTAGTAAACCACATCCAGCAATAGGTTAAAAAGATCATACACCACGATCAAGTGGGATTCATCCCAGGAATGCAAGGATGGTACAATATTTACAAATCAATAAGTTTAATACATCACATAAACAAATGGAAAGACAAAAATCATGATTAATAGATGCAGAAAAAAGCATTTGGTAAGGTACAGCACCAATTCATGATAAAAACCCTCGGCAAGGTGGGAATAGAGGAAGCATTCCACAACATAATAAGGCCATATATGAGAAATCTATAGCCAACATCATACTTGTTGGGAAAAAACTAAAAGCTTTTCCACTAAGATCAGGAACAAGACAATTATGTCTGCTTTAACCATTTCTATTCAGCATAGTATTGGAAGTTTTAGCCACATCAGTCAGACGAGAAAAAAAATAAAAGGCATCCAAACTGGAAAGGAGGAAACAAAACTGTCATTGTTTGCAGGTGGCATGACAGTGTACATAGAAAATCCTATAGACTCCAACAAAAAATGACTCAATCTAATAAGTGAATTTGGCAAAACAGCAGGGTACAAAGTCAATATTCATAAATCGAAGACATTTTTGTAAACCAACAATGAAATATCAGAAACAGAAATTAGGAAAAAATTCATTTAATATAGCAACAAGAAAAATAAAGTGCCCAGGAATAAACCTAATCAAGGAAGTAAAAGACCTATACTCAGAAAACTACACAACACTGAGGAAAGAAATTAAGGAAGATACAAACAAATGGATGTGCCAAGCACATGCCATGCTCATGGATTGGAAGAATTAACATCCTCAAAATGTCCATAGCACCCAAAGCAATTTACAGATTCAATACAATCCCTATTAAAAGACCAATGGCATATTTCACAGATATAGACCAAAAAATTAAATTTATATAGAACCACAAACAATCCCAAATAGCTGCAGCAATTTTGAGAAAGAGGAGCAAAGCAGGAGGAATCACAATACCCAATATCAAGCTGTATTACAAGGCCAGTATAATCAAAACAACCTTGTACTGACATAAGAACAGACACATAGACCAATACAGCAGAATAGAGAGCCCAGAAATAATCCCAAGTCTGTATGGTCAATTAATATTTGTCAAAGTGGGAAGAAGCATAAAATGGAGTAAAAATAGCTTCTACAGCAAATGGTGTTGGGAGATCTAGACAGCTAAGGCAAAAAAATATGAAACTCAACCACCAATTTACACCTTACACAAAAGTAAAGTCCAGGTGAATAAAAGACTTAAATATAAGTCATGACACCATAAAAGTGCTAGAGGAGAACATAGGCAGGAAAATCTTAGATATTCCATGTGGTAAAATTTTCACTATGTTCCCTAGAACGAGGGATAAAAAGCAAAGAATAAACAAATGGGATCTCATAAAAATAAAAAGCTTCTGCATGACATAATTAAAATTAAAAGAGAACCAATGGTATGGGAAAACATACTTGCCAGTGATACTTCCAACAAGGGTTTTATCTCCAAAATATATGAAGAACTTATATGAGTCCACTCCCAGAAGACAAACAACCTCATTAAAAATGGGCAAAGGACTTCAACAGACACTTCTCCAATGAGGATATACAGAGGGTCCAGAGACATGTGAAAAGATGCTCAGAGTCACTAGCCAACAGACATGCAAATTAAAACCACAATGAGAACCACTTCACAGTGGTGGTGATGATGGCAATCATAAACAAATCAACAAACAGCAAGTGTTGGAGAGGATGTTGGGAAAAGGGAACCCTAGGGCACTGTTGGTAGGAATGCAGACTGGTGCAGCCACTGTGGAAAACAGTATGGAATTTCCTCGGAAAACAAAAAATGGAACTGCATTTTGACCTGGTAATTCCTCTGCTGGGACTATACCTAAGAACCCTGAAACGCCAGTGCAAAAGAACTTATGCATCCCAATGTTCATAGCAACACAATTTATAATAGCCAAGTGCTGGAAGCAACTTAAGTGTCCACAGTAAATGAATGGATCAAGAAACTATGGTACATTTATATTTGGAATTCTATGCAGCACAAAGAAAGAAGGAGCTCTTACCCTTTGAGACAGCATGAATGGCTCAGGAGAGCATTATGCTAAGTGACATAAACCAGGTAGTGAAAGACAAATACCATATTATACTACCTTTAAGTGTAACATAATGAACAAAAGAAAAAAGTAAGCAAAATATAACCAGAGACATTGACATTAAGAACAACCTGATAGTAACCAGAGGGAATAATGGGATGAAAATGCAGAAGGGTTCAGGAATATGTACAAAGGACACATGGACAAAACCAAAGAGGGGCAGGATTAAGGGTGGGAAGTGCAGATGACTGGGATCAGGGGGAGTGGTGATAAAAATGGAGACAATTGTATTTGAACAACAAAAAAATAAGTAAATAAATCAGAGAGTATAAAAATATTCAGCTGAAAGTCATAATGATATACAATCCTTCATGTATTCTCAAATTTCTATGATGACACAAATTACTACCATTACTGTCCATTTTGGTAACATTGAACTTCCTAGTTGGGATTAGTGCATTTTAATAAGAAATCTTAAAAAGGGTAATAATGAATCCCTCGGCAGATGATGCTGTCAATGCCTTCTAGAGGAATAATACTATTTCTTGGCTGTCCATATCACATCAATACTTTGCTTTAGGTAGAAACAGGTGTGTGGAGAGGTTGTGAGCTTGAAAGAAACATAATTTATTTCCACTTGATCTTTCAGTAAAGTGAATTGGAATAAAAATTACTGCCAGTGTCATTTGTCACTCAGGAATCAAAAAAGATTTTCTTCCAGTTTTTCAAGAAAAAACAAAGTCAGTAATTGACATGATAATATAAAACTTCCATTACCCTTGGTTTTGTTCTGCCCCATTTTTAACTTAAAACCCTCATGACTGTTACAAGTACAAAGGGGACTAGAACACCCAGAGATGCAATTTGAAACCGAGATAGCAAAGCTGTAAGAAGACTGTGTGAAGAAAATATTCTCCCCATGTGTGGACTTGGCCTTTGAAGCAAAGATTTACAACAGGAAATTAGGAATGAGCTGGCACAACCTCATAAACAAGTACAAAATTGTGTCAGCACACCAAAATATTTCACCAGACTGCCCTTCCCCTAGGAGGTTCACAGGTGGTATAATAAATGAAATCAGCAATCTTTCCTACATGTCTAGCATATTTGATTATTTTGGCTCAACTGACTATTAGTTATTTGTAAGCCAGAGTATAAATATAGACACTAGCTGAATATTTATGTGCAGCTCCAGAAGCTACCTTCACTAATTTGTCTACATATGGGGAATATAGCTATGGAGGAAGAGAAACTACTTATTCTGAGAGTGCATAATGTAATGCATTAAAATATGAGCATGCTCTTTATATGGGGGATCTTAGAACTCTTGGTAGGTACTGAGTCCCTATTGACCCTTTATCATTTTCTGTCTTTCTACAACTGAATGTGAAACTGAAAAGCTGCCTTTAACATTTCTCAAATTGTTGTACTGCTGGAATCATCTTATAAGAAACTCCCTAAGTTTCGTCTAGACATAATATATTTTATTAGCTAACTTGTACCAACTCTTTCCTCAGAGCCGAAATAAACACTTAAATGTTCTTTTGTTTTTGTGGAAGAATAACAATCTGAGAGTCCTTTGTTTTTCACTGAACAATAAAATTAACCAGTTATTGATTTTATACTGTCATTAGAGACTATTGTTACTGTTCTTTCAACAAAATAAAATACTCAAAGAATAAACAAACATAAAAATTAACACATAAAAGAATATCATTGATGTGCATTTTCCTCTGGATATTAGATCTGAATCGTATTCATAGAAAATTATCTCAATGTCAAAGATTCAATGCCGTAAGAAAAAAAACTATCACCAAAAGAACTCTAATTTTCAATTTTCATTTCATTTATTGGATAAAGTCTCATTCTTCTTTTACACAAAAAAATAATTATAGCGATTTGACAGAGTAAAGTACTTGAAAGTATCTGCTCAAATTTGGTAGAGGATCTGTTTCAAATGTTATTCCACTCTGAATCTTTATAAACAGAGTCAATTCTGAGATTTTCTCCACACGTTTAGATTAGTTTTCTAAACACTCAGCTTTCTCTTATCCAAAGCAATAGCTGGATTATATAATAAATTTTGCTTTGACTGCCTAAAGTCTCCCATGAAGAAACACTAACATTTTATTATATTTAATGGTGAAGGAATAAAGTGGCATCTCAAATCACCTACCTTGCTGAGAGATAAGTTCAAAACCATAAAATGGTGTATTTGACCAAGATCTCAGTAATTTTGACAGATTTGCTAATAGAGATGTATTCTAGAATTACCTAGGGAGTTGATTTAAAGATTCCTGGATGTCACCTCTGACCTTCTAGGTAGAACAAACAACAGTGATTTTGAAAGTAATTTCTATAATTCTATTAAATTTTTACCAATGTAGTATGATCACTTAAATTCAACAAAAAGCTATTTTTTGTTTATTTAGATCATTTACCCAAAGTTAAATATGCTTTAGTAATAAAGAAGGATCTGCTTTTTGAACTCCTAGAGTGCAGGAGACTGTTCTGAGTGGCGTAGGCCCAGCTCCCACTTGGAGATGCATAGGACCCAAGCCCACAAATAGGTTCTCCCATGGGAAATCAGGCCTGCAATGTACCTAGGTTGCTTTGAGACTTGCTTTTTGCTAAAAACTCCCTCACCCAGGTTTGTGGCAAACATTTACTGCAAAGTAACTTTCTAAAATCCATGCTAAACCTTCCAAGGATGGGTGTAACTTGTTCAACCATTTTTGCCTTTTCATTTGTCAATATCCCTCTTCTGTGGTGTGATTACCGGCATCCTCTCCTTTGTTTTCTGTAAAAGATAATCACCTAAAGTGAACCCGTGCATAGTAAATGAGGACCATCATGTAATGTGCTGAAAAACCCAATAAAGGCTGGTCACAGCAAGGGCCACATTTTTTTCTCCCCTTGAGAGAAAAGCCATGCCAGCCCTTTTCTTCCAAAGGACTCAGTAGTCCATGTGAATGTCTTGTGTCTCATCCATAATGATGCGGACACTGCGGGCCAGTGTCCGTGTCACTAGACCATTACTTTATAAAATCTGTTAAGAATTGATAGAAGGCATGTGTCTCATTGTTTTTCTGAAAAAGGCTGGTCAAACAATATATAATCAAATAAGAATTTTAGAATATTTATGATGTTTTCTAAAGTTATAGACTATTTAAATACCCTTAGAGGTAGTCACAAAATTATTTTTTGTATTTCTATCTTCTATAGTAATATTATTAATATTAAGTGAGATAGTATATCAAATGTTTGCTGCAACTACCTAGGAATCCCTCTTGGCCTTTAGAACATCTATCTCATTTGTAAGAAGAGATATTAATAATTTTTATACCTTCTTTTTATTACTAAACTCACTAAGTTAAATTGAGGAATAACAAAGAAAGATAAATAGTTTGAAAACATTTACTTTGATTTTATCAGCACACTCCAAAACAGTCCTTTATTTGTGTGTGTTGTGAGACACAAAAACAAAGTGACAAAATGTGAAGTAGCCTTGGAAAATTTAATGAAATAAAAATGCAGTGGCAATTATTGTGGCTCAAAACATGAGAGTTGGCATTAAATTTCTCCAAAGGAAAAGCATAGTGACAATTCAGTCCCAAGTTAACTCTAGAATTTTGGATGAAAGACGCATTTCATGTGTAGTCTTGAATGAAAGACATTGGATATTAGAGTAAAGATGTGTGTTAATTATAATATTACATATAGGAGACTTGTGAAAATACTGTGTGCATTGTACAGTTTGTACCCATCATGGAATATATTAAATATTTATATCAATTAAAAACATTGGATGGACAAAGCCAAAGTTCAAGGGTGGGAGGTGGGGATGGGGGTAGGGAGCACAATGGGTTAAAAATGGAGACAATCGTATTTGAACAACAATAAAAAATTTTAAAGTAAAAAAAAAACAATATCTTTGTCTACAAGTATCATACAATTCAAAAGACTATGATGTAAACAAGTGGTATGTTTATTTTTCTTGTGAAAGAATAAATTGAAAGTTAGGCAGTCCAGGGCGGGTTTCTCAGTCCCTTCCCCTTCATATTTTGATGTCCCTCTATTATAGGGTCTGGAGAGTATAATAATTAAATGTCTTCTCCCCTCTCTCTCTTTTTAAATATATTTTATTGATTATGCTATTACAGTTGCCCCATTCCCCCCATGCCCCTCCATCCTATATCTCACTTCCCACCTGCATTCCCACTTCCCTTAGTTTATGTCCATGGGTCCTACCTATAAGTTCTTTGGCCCCTACATTTCCTATACTATTCTTAACTGCCTCCTATATTGTACTTACCTTTTATGCTACTTATTTCCTGTACCTTTTCCCCCTCTCCACCTCCCCACTAATAACCCTCTATGTGATCTCCATTTCTGTGATTCTGTTCCTGTTATAGTTGTTTGATCAGTTTGTTTTTGGTTTTTCATTTATTTTTTAGGTTTCATTGTTCATAGTTGTGAGCTTGTTGTCATTTTAATGTTAATATTTTTGATCATCGATCATTGTCTTTTTCTTACATAAGTCCCTTTAACATTTCATATAACAAGGGCTTGATGTTGACAAACTCCTTTCATTTGACTTTATCTGGGAAGCACTTTATCTGCCCTTCCACTGTAAATGATAACTTTTCTGGATAGAATAATCTTGGATGTAGGTCCCTGTCTTTCATGACTTCTAATACTTCTTTCCAGCCCCTTTTTCCCTGCAAGGTGTCTTTGGAAAAATCAGCTGATAGCCTTATGGGCACTCCTTCATAGGTAATTATCTCCTTTTCTCTTGCTGCTTTTAAGATTCTTTCTCTTTAATCTTGGGTAATGTAATCATGATGTGGCTTGGTGCGTGCTTTCTTGGGTCCAGCTTCTTTGGAACTCTCTGAGCTTCCTGGACCTCCTGGAAGTCTATTGCCTTTGCCAGATTAGGAAAGTTCTCCTTCATTATATTTTCAATTTCTTGCTCTTCCTGTTCTTCTTCTGGCAACCCTATGATTTGGATGTTTGAATGTTTAAAGTTGTCCTGGAGGTTCCTAAGCCTCTCCTCATTTTTTTTTTGAATTATTGTTTCTTCATTCTGTCCTGGTTACATGTCTATTTCTTCCTTCTGCTCCAAACCATTGATTTGAGTCCCAATATCCTTCCCTTCACTGTTGATTCCCTGTAAATTTTCCTTTATTTCACTTTTCATAGCCTTGACTTATTCATCTTTTGTGACCATACTCAACTAATTCATTGAGCATCCTGATTACCAGTGTTTCAAACTCTGCATCTGGTAGGTTGGCTACCTCTTCATTGCTTAGGTGTATTTTTCCTGGAGCTGTGATCTGTTCTTTCATTTGGGCCATATTTTTTGTCTCCATGTGCCTATTAGGTAGTAAGGGATGAAGCCTTATGTATTTGCCAGGGCACAGCAACCCATCACTGTGTTGTGGTGCTGTGTGTGGGGGAGGGATCCAGGAAGGAACAATGCAGCTTGCTCGGCTCTCAGCTGACTTTCAGTCACTTTGCCTGCTACCCACAAGCAAAGTGGACCTAATGGTGCTGATTTTCAGGTGGGTGGTTTTATGAATGCTCTAGGACCCTGTGGGCCTCTCCAATGAACTCTCCTGTTAGGCTGGGAGTTTCTCCCACCACCTCAACCCCCACTGATTTTTTCAGTGATAGTTTCTGAGGCTTTATTCTAATGCACTGGAACTCTGGGTTGTGTGGTCTGTCTCACTCTCCAGTTGATTCCCTGGTTAATTTGCATACAAATGTGGGAATTTACAGTCCCACAGCCCCAACCCTGCCTGCCTGGGTTCCTGCTGGTCTGGATAAATGTTTCTTCTTTAACTCCTTGGTTGCTGGACTTCCATACAGTTTAATTTTCTGGCAGTTCTGGTTGTTTTTGTTTTTAAATTTGTTGTTGCCCTTCTTTTGGCTGTGGGCAGAGGCACAGTGTGTCAACCTATGCCTCCTCGTCGTCTGGAAGTCCTTATCTTGTATCTTTTAAAACTCAAAGCATCATCACTTCATCATTTAGGATGATTAGATTTATAGCAATATGTAATATCACTTGTAGAAAAAAAAGTGAAGGATGGGAGGTGGCCTTCCAAAATACTGGTAATGTAGTTTAAGGTAGTAAGAGACAAAATTAGATAAGGTCAAATAGAATAAACATGGCACTTTATATCAGACAGACAATTTGAAGAAGGTAAATGCTTCTGTTTTTCAAAAATATTATTTAATTAGTTATAGGGTTAAAGATTTAGTTTTAAAACTGTAACGCAAAATTTAGAACTTTACCTCTTTCATTTCAAATATTGGCACTATAATGCTTCATAATGATCTATTCCAAAATGTCATGACTTAAAACAAAAAATAGCTAATCAAACTCTTCATTTTGTGGTTAGGTAAGCTTTCATAACTCTTGATTTGTTTTGCCTGGGTGAATGGATATCTTCAGGCTGCAAGTTGGCTGAGCTCGGCTCATCATGTCTTTCTGAGACATAGACTGAAGTGACAAGAACAACCCAAAGCCAACCCGTGGGATGTTCTTTTTTTTTATCAATGTTCGAATACAGTTTTCTCCATTTTCCCATCACCGCTTTCCCCCACCCCACCCACCACCACTTTCCATCCTCAATCTTACACCCCTTTGGTTTTGTCCAGGGGTCCTTTATACATGTTCTTTGATTACCCTTTCCCTTTCTTCCCCATTATTTCCCTCCCTTCTCCCCTCTGATTACCAAAGACATTGAAATTAATAAGGAACTAATGGTAACCAAAGGGGATGTTCTTCTAATGCACAGATAGAAGTTCAGGACAAGCTGACTACATGAACATATTTGATTAAGTCAAAAGAGGAGAATTGGGGAAGTACATACCAACCATCAGGAAGCCTTGTTTAGGCACCTGGTGGATAATTCTAGTACATTCTTTGCAGTATTATTGGAATGGAGTTCTGGAAACTCCATGTCATTCATGTGAAATCATTAAATAAAAGGACACACTTAAACCTTAAGCTGTCTGTCTCAAGTGATTTTCTTTAAACAGTGAGGCTTGTCACCGAAGAAAGTATGCAATAGTCAAAAACAAAATAACTTTTGTGACGGGGAAAATGATCTTCAAGTAGAAGAGAATGAAGAAACAGCCAGTCCAAGATGGAGCAATGTCTTCTAATATAAGCTGGAGAGAGAAAGAAAAACCATGGAGAACTGAGATGGAGACATTGGCTGAACTCTTCCTGGTTGAGGATTTAGCTGACCTCTAATGGAAACACAATAATTTATGTTACAAAATCCACATATTCTGCATTAATTGTGACTTTATATATAATTGGTATATAGATAAACAGAAAATTTAAGATCTTAGCACTTATGTACATGCATCATAATACATTTTTATGAAAGTTGTTTTTTACTAATTTAGAGAGAGTTGGATTTGCTGATATTGTTGTTCTTATATAGAGTGAATATTTAATGCTTGTTTGATGAGCAAATCATATCTAGTTTACTGTTCATATATTTCGAGGTACTAAGTTAAAAGATTCCCCTTATGTTTAGCCACAGTGTGTAAATTGACATAAATGCATTTCCTGGTTTCTTTCTTTCTTCTTTCTTCCTTCCTTCCTTCCTTCCTTCCTTCCTTCCTTCCTTCCTTCCTTCCTTCCTTTCTTCCTTTTCTTCCTTCCTTCCTTCCTTTGTTTGTTTGTTTGTTTCTTTTTTTTTCCTGAACGGCCAACAAGGAGCTCTACTTACTGATGACCCTGGACTATAAGAAATTTAGAAAAAAATATTTACTTTTAGACAAGACAAAAACTTATATGAAATTTAGATAACCATTCAATAAAAACCAACAAGAATTTTAAGCTATGGTTTTCTATACAGTAAATTATAAATTTTAAATTACATTAAATTATAATTTTTATTAATATTATTTTTGTAACATTACAATGTTACAAAAATATTTCCCCACTTTTTACACCCTTGAGTTTCTAGGCATATTATTTTCAACTTATGAACTACCTTTTAAATATTAGATTCTTATGTCCATTTACTTGTCAGGGAAACTGAACCTCTTTTTATAGAATGTGGCAATTCTCCAGCTGATTCAAAAAAATGACTCAATAATAAAAATCACATCTGTTATATGATTAAAATATGAGGACTCATGCACTGAGGCATTAGGTCACTTAATTTGTCCTTCCTAGTTTCTAAAGTTATTATTAAAGTATATTAACTTTAGAAAGGACATGAAAGGGAATCTATAGCAGCCTAGCATTAAAAACAGGAGTCTCCTCACCAGCATTCTTGAATGAGCTGAAGGATAAAACTCTAATGACATTCTCATTAGAAATGTAGAATAAAAAAGTATTTGAGTGATGTTTTTAAGGAACACTATTAAATATGTGAAAGAATATGACTCATGGTAGGAAAAAATCATAAAGTAAAAGTGCAAAAACTTCATAAGGAAATTTTACTAGACTATAAAGTTAGGTAATAAAATGAAGAGTACACTAAATGTAATTGCCTAAAACATATCATGAAATTAAAAAAAGGGACAATGAGAATGAATGATGCAAGAATGGCAGGAGAATTAAACCCTATTTCTTTTTTTTAAATTTATTCTATTATCGTTGTACCAATTTTTTTCCTCTTGACCCCCTCCACCCATCCCACCCCTGTAGCCAAAGTCAATCCTCTCTCCATTGTCCACACCATACTTCATTCATACACATTTTTGACTATTCCTTCTTCTTCCTTCCACCATTCACCAACTCCTCCTTCCCCTCCCACAGCTATTGGTCTGTTCTATGTTTCCATGTCTCTGGTTCTACTTTTCATATTAGTTTATTTTGTTCATTGGGTTCCATTTATAGGTGAGGTCATATGGTATTTGACTTTTGCTGACTGGCTTATTTCACTTACCATAATAGTATTCAGTTCCAAAAGTTAGGACTGCCTTCTTTTTTTTCTGCTGTGTGGTATTCTATTGTGTAAATGCACCACAGATTTTAATCCACTCATGTATTGATGGGTACTTAGGCTGTTTCCAACATTTGGCTGTTGTAAATAGCTCTGCTATGAACATAAGGGTGCATCAGTTCTTTTGAATCGGTGACTCATGATTCTTAGGGTATCAGCAGTGGAATCACTGGGTCATACAGCCATCCCATTTTACATTTTTTGAGGAAATTATGTACTATTTTCTGCAGTTGACTGTACCAGTCTACCTTCCCACAGAGTTCTAGGTCTGCCTTTTCTCCATATCCTCGCCAGTATTTGTTTGTTGATTTATTCCTGAGAACCATTCTGACAGGAGTGAGGTGATATCTCATCGTGGTTTTAATTTTCAACTCTCCGATGGCTAGTGATTTTGAGCATATTTTCATATGTCTGTGGGCCATCTGTAGGTCCTTCTTAGAGAAGTGTTTGTTCGGGCCTTTTGTCCATTTTTTAATTGTGTTGTCTTCCTGGAATTGAATCCTATGAATTCTTTATACATTTTAGAGATTAAACCCTTATCCAATATATAATGAGCAAATATGTTCTCTCATACAGTTGGTTCCTTTTTCATTTTGATACTGGTTTCATTAGCCAGGCAGAGACTTTTTTACTTGATGTAGTTCAGTTTGTTTATTTTTCTCTTTATTCCTTTTACCTTAGCAGCTATATTGGCAAAAATATGGCTATGAGTATGTCCAAAATTTTACTCTCTATGCTTTCCACATGGACTTTTATTGTATCACAACTTATATTTAAGTCCTTTACCCATTGTGAGTTTATTCTGGTGTATGGTGTGATTTGGAGGTCTAGTTTTATTTTTTTTGCAGGGGTGCATTTACCAGTTCAGTTCTACCAATAGCATTTATTTAAGAGATTGTTTGTACTCCATTTCATGCTGATGACCTCTTTGTTGAATATTAATGGACCACAGAGGCATGTTTTTTTTTCTGTGCTCTCTATTCTGTTCCATTAATCTATGTGTTTGTTCTTATGTCCGTAGCAGATTGCTTTGATTACAGTGGTCTTGTAGTATAGTTTAATGTAAGATATTGTGAGCCCGCCCCAGCTTTGTCGTTCTGTCTCAGGATTCCTGAGGTTATTCAGGATTTTTTTGGTATCATATAAATTTTTGAAATTTTGTTCTAGATTTGCAAAATATGCCATTGGTATTTTAATAGGAATTGCATTGAATCTATATGTAGATTGCTTTGGTTAGTAGGGACATTTTAATGATGTTAATTCTTCTAATCCATGGACATGGATTAATTCTTCTAATCCATGTATTTGTATCTTTCTCAATTTCTTTCTTCAATGTCCTAAAAATTTCTGAGTACATGTCTTTTTCCTTCTTGGTTAAATTTGTTTCTAGGTACTTTATTTTTCTTGTTGCTATAGTAAATAGATTTTTTTCTAATTTCTCTTTCTGAACGTTCATTTTTGGTGTACAAAAATGCTGTCAATTTCTGAATACTGATTTTGTATCCTGCTACTTTACCAAATTCACTTATTAGGTTGAGTAGTTTTTGGTGGAGATGGTAGAGTTTTCTATATATGCTATCATGTCACCTGCAAATAATGACAGTTTTACTTTTTCCTTTACAGATTTGATACATTTTATTTCTTCTTCTTGTCTGATCTCTGTGACTACAACTTGTAGTACTATGGTGAATAAGAGTGATAAAAGTGGGCATACTTCTCTTATTCCTGATCTTAACTGAAACACTTTTAGTTTTTGCCTATTGAGTATGATGTTGGCAACAGGTTTCTCCTACATGGCCTTTATTATATTGGGGTACCCTCTCTCTAATTTTGCTTCACTAAGTGATTTATTCATAAATGGGTGCAGGAATTTGTCAAATGCTTTTTTGGCATCTATTGATATGATCCTGTGATTTGTGACTTTCATTTTGTGTGGGGGACCCCATCCAACAGTGTCCTCCAGAGTCACGGACAGAATGAAACTACCAAGACAAGATCTGCTTGGGGAGAAAATGTTGGCTAAACTCTCAGAGGAGAAGAGACCCAAGGTCCTTACTCATGAGGCTTTTATTGAGAACAATATATGCAGGAATGTATAGCGCATCAATCAATATCTAAAGGCCAGTTACAGAAAACAAATGTTAACCACAGATAATTGGGGAAATACAGAGATCTGCCTCAGGTCAAAGTCTGTTAGATATGCTGATGTCAGAGGGCCATACGTGGTTCATGAGATTAAGAGTTCTCTCCTTCTGTTTTGGATTTAGTAGTAGATTCAAGGCATCAGGGATATACAAAGCAAAGCAAACCTCAAGGGATATAATGCATTCTTTAGGCCTCATTTCCCATGGGAACTCTCACTGCCAGTATCCAGTCATGCCTGCCTCTCAGCATTCCTAGCATTCTGGTCAAGACTTACAGGCCCTTATTCAAGGCCTAGCTTGCATTGGGCTATGATTCCCAATACCACACAAAGTGGTCCCCAACAGTTTTGTTTATGTGATGTATTACATTTATTGATTTGCAAATGATATACCATCCTTGCATCCCTAGAATAAATCCTACTTGATCATTGTGAATGATCTGTTTAATGTATTGCTAGATCCAGATAGCCTATATTTTGTTGAGAATTTTAGCATCTATGTTTAGCAGAGATATTGACCTATAATTTTCTTTCTTTGTTGTGTCTTTACCTGATTTTTTATTTAGGATAATACTGGCCTCATAAAAACAGTTTAGGAATCTTCCCACTTCTTGAATTTTTGGAATAGTTTGAGAGGATAGGTGTTACTTCTCATTTGAATGTTTGGTAAAATTCATCTGTGAAGCCATCCAGTCCAGGGCTTTTGTGTCTTTAGTTTTTTTATTACGATTTTGATTTTATTGTTTATTATTGGTATGTTCAAGATTTCTGCTTCTTCCTATTGGTTCAGTTTTGGGACTGTGTTTCCAGAAATTCCATTTTATCTAGGTTGTCCAGTTTCTTGGCATATAGTCATTCATAGTAATTTTTTACAATCTTTTGTATTTTGTCTTTTGGTCATTAATTCTCCTTTTCCATTTCAGATTTTATTTATTTGGATCCCTCCTCTTATTTTCTTGATGGCTCTGGTTAAAGGTTTGTGAACTTTGTTTATATTTTCAAAGAACCAGCTCCTGGATTTAGTGATTTTTTTTTAGTCTCTATGTCATTTAATTCCACTCTGATATTATTTCCTTTCTTCTACTTGCTCTGGTCTTTGTTTGTTGTCATTCCTCTAGTTCTTGTAAATGTATAGTTATGTTGTTTATTTGAGAAATTTCTATTGTCTTTAGGTAGGCCTGTATTGCTATGAACTTCCCTCTCAAGAATGCCTTTGTTGTGTCTCATAGGTTTTTTATTGTTTTGTGTTAATTTTCATTTGTTTCCCAGTACTTTCTGATTACTTCCTTGATATTATTTTTAACCCATTAATTATTTAATAAAATGTCTCCATTGTCTCAAAAATGTTTCAGTCTCCATGTATTTGAATGTTTTTAAGTTTTTTCCTTGAGGTTTATTTCTAGTTTCAGGCTATTGTGATATAAGAATATGCTTGATACAATTTTAAATTTCTTGAATTTGTTAAAGCTCTTTTTATATCCTATCATGTGGTGTATTTTTAAAAATGTTTCATGTGCATTTAAAAAGACTATATACTTTGCTTCTTTGGGGTGAAATTTTCTGTAAATATCACTTAAATCTATTTGATCTAGAGTGTTGTTCAGTGCCCCAATATCCTTGCTGATTCTTTGTTTGGAAGGTATATCCATTGTTGATGGTGGGGTGTTAAAATTTCCTATGATGGCTGAATTTCTGTCAGTCTCCTTCTTAAAGTCCTCCAGTATTTTCTTTGTGCATTTAGGTACTCTGATATTGTGTGCATAAATATTTACAAGGGTTGTGTTCTCTTGTTGGACTACTCTGTTAAGTATTATGTAGTGATCTTCTTTTCCTATATTAAGGGCTTTGTTTTTACATCTATTTTGTCAGATCTACCCCAGCACAAATTTATTTTTATTTTTATTTATTTTTACTTTATTGTTGTTTAAGTATAGTTGTCTGTATTCCCCCCACTCCCTCTTAACCCCAGCCATTCCCACTTCCCTCCCCTGATTCCACCTCACCTTGGTTTTGTCCATGAACTCTTTTTAAAAATATATTTTATTAATTACGCCATTACAGTTTTTCTATTTCCCCCTTAATTCCTCTCCACCCTGCACAACCCCTCCCCCACCATTTCCCCCTTTTAGTTTATGACCACGTGTCTCAAGTTCTTTAGATTCTATATTTCCCATACTATTGTTGCCCTCCCCTTATCTAATTCTATCTACCATCTATGCTACTTATTTTCTATACCTTCTCCTCTCTTCTCCTTCTCCCACTCTCTTTATAGTTGTTCCTGAACTCCCTTTCCCCCTCACCCCCCGCCCCCCCGAATCCCCTCCCAACTCCCCTCTGATTACTGTCAGACTGTTCTTAATTTCAATGTCTCTGGTTATATTTTGCTTGCTTGTTTGTTTTGTTGATTAGTTTTCACTTAAACCTAATAAGTGAGATCACATGGTGTTTATCTTTCATTGCCTGGCTTATTTCACTTAGTATAATGTCCTCAAGTTCTATCCTTGCTGTTGCAAAAGGTAGGAGCTCCTTCTTTCTTTCTGCTGTGTATGTAGTATTCCACTGTGTAAATGTATCATAGTTTCTTTGGTCCATTAATTTACTAATGGGCATTTAGGTTGCTTCCAGTTGTTGGCTATTGTAAATTGTGCTATGAACATGAGGTGCATAGGTTCTTATGGACTGGTGTTTCAGGGTTCTTAAGATATAATCCCAGTAATGAAATTTCCCATTTGCTTGGACTATTATTTTTCTTTCCTTTCACTTTCAGCTTGTGCATCTCTCTCTCTCGCTCTCTCAGTCTCTCTCTCTCTCTCTTTTCTGATGTGGGTCTCTTGTAGATAGCATATATACAGATTATGTTTTCCTATCCACTCTACTACCCTATGCCTTTGGATTGGAACATTTAATATATTTACATTTAAGATTATTATTGACAGGTACTTGTTCATTGCCATTTTTTTCTTTTGTGTCTATGTTCCCCTCTATCTCTCATCTTCTTCTTCAAGCAGTCCCTTTAGCATCTTTTGCAGTCCTGGCTTGGCAGACATGTACTCTTCTATTCTTCTTTTGTTTGAGAAACTCTTTATTTTGTCATCCACTTTAAATGAGAGCCTTGCTTTATAGAGTAGTCTTGGTTGAAGGTTTTTGCTTTTCATTATTCTGAATATTTTCTGTCAGTTTGCTATCTTGTTATACTTGGTTACTGATGGCTGATTTGTTGATGGGTTCTCCCCTCCAGTTGGCTGACCTGGAGTCACAACCCTCACCAAGTCTTATATGCTCTTTTAGCAGGTGTTGGCAGAACAAAGAAAAACTCCCCAGAAAACCAAACCCATGCCAGCAAAAATGTCCACCCCCTTTATCATATCAATAATATCAATAGCAAATGAACGAAGATCAATAAAGGTAAAAAGAGAATAAGAATACTATAAGAAAGAGAAAAGAGAATATGAGTTGTGTACAGTAAAGAAAAATAATGTTGAGAGGAAATAATAAGAGTGAAGCATGGAATGCAGGCTAAGAAAGAAAAAAATAAAATTCCAAATTAAAATAAGCAAGAGCAAGAAGAAGAAAACATGGAATAAGACAGGGGGAGAGTAATCTATTAGATTTAAAATATAAAAAATAGTGAACAAATGGGGATAAAATTAAGGGAAAACAACAACTGTAATGTCTTTGCCAAACAAGCAACAGTTAATAAAGGTGAAAGAAATTAAAAATATTTTTAAAAAGGGGGAAAGAATGTGAGTTCACTAAATGAAGAAAAATGATTTTGAGAGGATAGAGAGAGGAGAGATGGTAAGTGTAAGGAATGGGAACAAGGTGTAGAAAGGAGAAGAACAGAATTTAAAATGAAAATAAGAAAGGGCAAGGAAAAGGCAAAATGAAGTAAGACAAAGGAAGGGTACCATGTTCGATTAGAAATAAAAATAAAATCAAATATATAAAAATATACATTAAAAGAATAAAGTAAAATATGAAAATCATGAATTAGTTGGATACAATTGAAGAAAAAGAATAAAAGTTACAAGGTTATGTGAGAGAAAAAATTTTCACAAATTCTGAAGAAGAATGAAGTGGAATTTACCTCAGCAGAATTCTGTCTTGTCCTTCTGGATCTGCCTCTGTTTTTTTTTTTTTTTTTTTTTTTTATCAGATCAAAGTCCATGGGTGAGTCATCCAACTTCTGGAAGCACCACATGTACCATCTTTACCTGCCTCTAGAGGGGTCTTCTACTCTGATCAGGAGGGTGGGACCCCTGGGTTTCCCCTGGTAAGAGCTGTTCAGTCTTCTGGGAAAATTGTGGGTGTGTTCCCCTACTACTGTTCCATCTGTCTTGGTCTGTCCCAGCTTATTTCCAATAATGTATAGTTTTTGATGAACTAGCTGCCTGTTTCAAGGGAGGGGCCAATATGTTTAAGAGGGTCAGCTATTTCTTGCTTGGTACTGATGGCAGCTCTCTATGTGAACCAAGGCTGGGAAGGATGCTGATTT
This sequence comes from Artibeus jamaicensis, assembly GCF_021234435.1. Classification (NCBI taxonomy): domain Eukaryota; kingdom Metazoa; phylum Chordata; class Mammalia; order Chiroptera; family Phyllostomidae; genus Artibeus; species Artibeus jamaicensis. The sequence goes on from NW_026521887.1 coordinate 4,199,506, forward strand.
CCCCTTGTTTCACTGGCTTCTCATATCCCTGCTTTGCTGACCTCAGTGGATTGAGGCCCTAGGAACTAGTATATTTTGTCTTCCTCAGAAAAGTACAAAATGACATTTCTCTTCCTATATTTCTCTTGCATTATGTACCCTGCTGGAGGGTCTAGAGCCTGACCTGTCTGTTCTGAAGAGCTTCCTCACTGGATGCAGTGTTTTCGATCCTACGGGAGGTTGGGGATGGGTAGGTCCTTCCCTTCCCAGAGGTTTGAACTCTCCCAGGGAGAGAAAGGGGTTCTGCCTTGCTATAAATAATCTTAGGCACTCAACTCTTGCCTGTCTAATTCCTACCCTACTGCTCTTGCAGTAGACATAGTCCCAAACTCTCTGTTTTGCATAGCCCCAGGCTTGTGAGTTGTGCTGGACAGGCTCAGAAGTCCCTTTGCTGTGCAACTTTCCGATCTCCCTGTGCAGCTGTATTCAGTGGGAGCAAACTGCTGTAAATCTTGTTCCTTTGCTGGCAGGGCAGCTGCCCATGTGGTCTCTGCCCAGCACACTTCAGCTCCCCCTTTATAAAGTCTTTCTGTGGCACACCCACTGCAATGCTAAAAAATCATCACCCAGATTTTTTGCACACACCACCTCTCCAGAAAACCAAAAGTCTCTCACAATCACTGCTAGCCATAGCCTGCCAGTGCCCAACCCAGGCGCAGGCCCTGATCATTTCGAGAGACAGAGTACCCCTCTCTCCTTGGCACTCTCTGGGTAAGTGTTTGGTGCTGAAGCTATGGATGTGCTGTGTGTGCGTGTGTGAGTGTGTGTGTGTGTGTGTGTGTGTGTGTGTGTGTGTGTAGCCTGGATCTCCCAGACTTTGTATATTCTCCCAAGTCACTCCAGCTCTGGTCTAGGTGCTCTGGCATGGGAGTGAGCCTCAAATATGCAATTTCTCACTAGTCTTTCCTTGCCTGCAGCACAACACATGGGATATCTCCCCTTCTACTTATAAAATAACCTTAATGCCCATTGCGAAGCACCTTCTGTACTCCCTGACTTCCAAATTTAATATCAGCTAAGATCATGCTGATTGTTCAGGTTATTTGTCAGAAGATCAGCCAAGAATCTGATCTGGGGGCAAGAACAAGTAGACTCAGATTAAATTACATTTTGAATAGTCCAATTTCTTAAGGACTGATTTTTTTAGTAGGAAAAATTTATACTAATCATTTATCATCTGAGCAGCATAATCAGTTAAATAACAATTTTAGAAATTTAGTTATTTGTGCAGAAAATAACATAGGTTATATATAAAAGGTATATATATAATATACAACTTCTATTATCAAGTTAATATTACTAAGAGTAATTAAATAAAATTGTCAGGAATAATTTATTCACTCATTCATTGAAAGTATAAGCATATCTGGGGCATTTGACTTCTTTGACTTTTGGTTTCCTTTTCATTTTTTACCATATCTTAAATTAGAGGGAAACAACTTACTATTTAATAATTTTCCTAGATTTTAACATAAAATTATTATTGCATTAAATAATAAGTAATTTTTTCTGGTCTATGTAACCAAAATGTTTGGTGAAGAGAAAATGACCTTAAAAATGGAATTAGGTTTTGTTGACATGGTCTGGTTATGTTGCTAAGATATCTGTCTCTGCTGCATTCATAGTAGCCACTATTACTCTGATTATTTTCATATTGCCTTGTTTCTACCAACATTTAAATGAGAAACAGGATTCAGCGTTAGTGCAATATTTTGTAGTTTTCTTGTTCAATATTTCTCTTGGTCAGTGCATGCTCAGCTGGAAGAAATAATTTGCTGAATATTCTTCCCTACCAAGGAATGATGATATTCATTCAAAGCTTTCTTAAACTAAAAACACCCATTACTTTTGTGTTGAAAGCATGAGTCAATTCCTATGTCACTGGACTCTTAAATTATTCTGAGGAGCACAGGCAGAAGAAACAAGACAAACTTATTTTTGCAATGTCACTCAACAATTTAATGGCTAACAAGTGTAACAAGTTTTAATACATATAGTTTCTATCCAGCTATTTGTTGTCCTGTCTTTAGCAGTGGCTCTACAGTAAGGTTAACTCTTATCATGCATTTAAGATGGCTTCTAGTACCTTCTAAGTGTATGTGCTTCTTCACTGGCATTTACTTCGCAAGAGTGAATATATTTTTCCAAAACTCTTTGACTCAGAAAATTTCTGATTGGACAGTTTAGGTCACATGCACACCTTTGAAACAATCACTAAGGCCAAGGGAAAACAATATGCTAAAGGATTACTTAATCTTTCTGATTAGAGATAATTTCACCTACAACACAAAAACCTGTAGGGGTAGAGGATTTGATCCTTGAACAAATTAACCTAGTGTTTCTGCAGGACTGGGAAATACATGCTGAGAGACAAACAATGAAAACATCACAATTATAAACTAAATCTGCTGGTCCTAGCTACTCTTACTTTTTGTTTCATTATATCAGCAAGCCTGTGATTTAGACTTCACCCAAGTAGTTGATTGACAACATAATCACCATAGTTATGCCCAATTGTCCTTCTTTAAACCTTTAGCCATATTCATTTCTAAAGCTAGAGTTAACATTGTGTATGGGTTGTGGGTTTTTATTTTATTTTATATTTATTTTGCTTTCTTACATGCGATCATGAGAGCCTACCATGGGCTAGAAAATACAGATAGAAACCAATGTGTAGGATGTAGTTCCCAAGGAGTACTAATTTCCTCACTGATTTAAAGGATAAGTAGGGATCACCCGCACTGATAATGGAATCCATACTTCAAAGTATTGTGTACGGCAGTGCCAATAAGAAGAAACAAATAGAATGGCATTTTGAAAGAACTCCAAGTCACTCACTCCACTGCTTGACTCAGAAGTGTGAGGGGATAAGGTTAGGCAATAACCAGTAGGAATTAGATCTTAAAGGGTCTTATAGTACATAATTACAGGCCAGACATGTATTTTATTAAGAATGGATCACCACTTTAATAATTTTCACAGGTGACCAACATTATTGCTTTCACCTGTATGAGAATTCATTTTGGCAAGAGTGTGGAGAATCACCTGGCATAGAAAGAACATCAGGGAGTCAGTATGGAAACTATTTGAAAATTCCAAAGTCCAAACCATGGAAACAGAAGCAGGTCTGATGAAGTGCAAACAGATTCAGGAGCTCTTTGATAAACAGGTTGTGTAGAACTTGGGAGACAATTAAATATAGGAGATAAAGAAATGAGAAGCAGAAAAACATGATCTTATTTTCTTATTTAGTATGTTAATGAGCAGTAGGGTAGTACATTAATAGAAACAGAGATTGCACTCAGAAGAAAAGGCTTGGCAAAGAAATAAGTTCACTTCAAATATACTGTTTGAAGTGTGTGAGGCATTTATGTGTGGAGATCTAACAGGCAGTCTAATATATTTGTCTGGAGCCCTATAGAAAAATATAGGTGTAAAATATTTCCCTGAGGGTAATCAGTATAAATGTAGCAATCAAAACAATGACAATAAATGAGGTCATTGAAGGGTATTGTTTTGAAAGAGAAGTAAGCAAATAGAAGACATTTGGTAATGCTCAATTTTTAAGGAATAAAAGATAAAGAGTCAATCAAAGAGCTGAAGAATAAAAGTTCAGGGAATAGAGAAACTAGGACAGAATTATCTGGTGGAAATCAAAGGATGATCACCCTTGAGAATACAGTGAAATATACTGAAAAATACTAAATATGATAAGCAATAATGTGTTTGTTAGATGCTGCTATGGCCATTTCCAGTCATTATACAGAGGAAGTTCACTTTTGAAATCACAATTTCCTTTGAAAGTAGTATCATTAACGGAATATTTTATTTTTGTAAAAGATGATTTATTGATTCTTTAGAGAACTCAAATACTCACCCTTTATATACTCACCCGTCAGAACCCTGAGGTGTGGAGCACATCAGGCCCTAGTCAAGGTCACACTGTCAGCTAGCCATTGTGTTAGGCATAGAATTCCATTATCCTGATTTCAGTTTATCTCTAGAATCTTTAACAACTTACCTTCCAAACATAAACTGTCTATATTTTTAAAACGGATCAACTATTTTATTATATCAAGTCCTCCATTTTTATATCTTCATTCTTATCTACTATCAACTATTTCAGATAGCCTTTTCTTTTTGTTTCAGCCTGAATATAGTGAGTACTAATCATTTCTCCCTTTTAAACATAGTTGATTCCATCCTCTTTTATCTTTAACCTCTATGTGACCCTGAAAATTAAACATAGAGAACAATCCCTATGCTCACCTTTTGGTCTCCACACCTATGTTGCTAAATGCATGCTACGATTATGTCAATTGGTTCTAATTCTTGCCGTCTTAACCTTTTTTGAGTCCACAGTGAGGTGCAGAAAATATTTTCCTATACTTGGTCAGCATTTGTTATAATTTTCCCACGTGATCATATCTTCCCTAATTTTTTTACTTCTTTTTCTTTTATTGTATTTTTTCCATTATCATGTATCCCTCTTATACCCCATACCACAATCACCACCACTTTGTTGTTCAGGTCCATGAGTCTTTTTTCCTATTTGCTCCTTAATATTTGAAGGCTATTTTCAAATTCTCCCCTCCTGAGATTCAGAATGAAATTCACCTGCTACTTTAAAGATTGTAAACATTGATGGAAAGGAACACTCTAAACTGCAAACATAATTAGATCCACACCAACTTATATCCTTTTTTTTTTCATTTTATCACACTTTCTAGTCTTCGGTATTAACTCATTTCTTCTTTAATTTTTTTAAAATATATTTTATTGATTATGCCATTACAGTTGTTCTATTTCCCCCCTTCATTCCCCTCCACCCTGCACACCCCTCCCCCACCATTCTCCCCCTTTAGTTTATGACCATGCGTATCAAGTTCTTTAGATTCTATATTTCCCATACTATTCTTGCCCTCCCCTATCTGTTTTCTCCCTACCATCTATGTATGCTACTTATTTTCTGTACCTTCTCCCCCCTTCTCCTTCTCCCACTCCCCTGTTGCTAACCCTCCATGTGATCTTCATTTCTATGTTTCTGCTCCTGATCTAGCTGTCCTCTTAGTCTGCTTTTGTTTTAGGTGTAGTTCTTAATAGCTGTGAGTTTGCTGTTCTTTCACTATTCATCTTTTTTATCTTTTTTGTCTTAGGTAAGTCCCTTTAACATTTCATATAATGAGGGCTTGGTGATGATGAACTCCTTGAATTTGACCTTATCTGAGAAGTACTTTATCTGCCCTTCCATTCTAAATGAAAGCTTTGCTGGATAGATTAATCTTGGTTGTAGGTCTTTGGATTTCATGACTTGGAATACTTCTTTCCAACCCCTTCTTGCCTGTAAGGTCTCTTTTGAGAAATCTGCTGACAGTCTGATGTTAAGTCCTTTGTAGGTGACTGTCCCTTTATCTCTTGCTGCTTCTAGGATTCTCTCCTTCATTTTAATCTTGACTAATATAATTATGATATGCCTTGGTGTGTTCCTTCTTGGGTCCAACTTCTTTGGCACTCTCTGAGCTTCCTGGATTTCCTGGAAGTCTATTTCCTTTGACAGAATGGGGAAGTTCTCTTTTATTATTTGTTCCAATAAGTTTTCCACTCATGGCTGTTCCTCTTCTCCTCTGGTGCCCCTATAATTCAGATGTTAGAAAGTTTAAAGATGTCCTGGAGGTTCCTAAGCCTCTCCTCATTTTTTGAATTCTTGTTTCTTCATCCTTTTCTGTTTGGTCATTTTTTTCTTCCTTCTGGTCCACTCCCTTGATTTGAGTCCAAGTTTCCTTTCCATTACCATTGGTTTCCTGTGCATTTCCCTTCATTTCAATTAGTTTAACCTTCATATGTTTCTCTAATTTGTGACTAAAATCAACCAGTTCTGTGAGCATCCTGATCACCAGTGTTTTGAACTGTGCATCTGAAAGTCTGGCTATTTCTTCATCACTTAGAGTTATGGGCTCTGGGGCTTTGAGTTCTTCTTGAGCCATAATGTTTTGGTATGTTTGCATCCATTAAGTATGAGGAGCAGAGCCTTAGATGTTCACCAGGGCGAGGCTACCCAGGTCACTGGTTTGCCATGCTGTGTGTGGGGGTGGGGTCAGAGAGGGACAATGGCGGTGTCCTCTGCTGCTTTCCTCCACTGGGGCCTGCAAGGTCTGTCTAACTGCTTGCTCCTTCGCCCATTTATCTGCCCGCGAATGTGTGACCACCATCTGCCCTCAGTGGGTCTGCTCACTGCTACCCCACACCTGAGATATGCCCACAGCTGCGTATGCAGTGGGTCACACACCCTGGCCGGTCAGGTGGATCTTTCCTGCCTGACCCTGCTCCGCTGCTGGCTTTGCCCCTCTTACCAGTCCAGCTGGGTCTGGCTGAAAGGTTCGTTGTTGTCAGACTTCTGTATAATTCAATTTTCTGTGGTTTGGCTGCGTTTTTGTTGCTAAAACTTTATTGTTTTTCAACTTGGTTGTGTGAGAAGGCACAGGGTTTCCAGCTATGCCTCCATCTTTGTGGAAGTCCCATTCTGTAGCATTAATCCATTTCAACGTCCCCCACTGCATTGACAATCTTCTTCCATCAAGCATTGTCTCTCCCTTCCACAACACCAAAATCTCACACTCTCTTGGGTCTTTTACCTTAGTTAGTAACCACAATCAAGTTTTACCTAAAAAATAAAAAGTAAATTTTTACAATTTTATTCTAAGCCTTTCTCTCTTCCTCCTCCTTCTGCTCCTCTTTCTCCTCTTCTTTTTATTCTTCTTCTCAAAGTCAACACTTCTAAAGTATGTTCTCATCGTCTCAACTTTTTCAGTTCCAAATCATTCCTCAGTTCATTTAAACCCACTACAAATGACTGGCATTTTCATTGGTAAGTTAAGGTTGACATCAATTCACAAACGATGAGTTGGCAGTTTAATTTGGATCTGTGGCCAGTAGATAATACACTGACAGCAGTGAAGTCCATGAAAATCAATCCTCCTTAATTCTTCACATTTAATTTAAGTGGGGAATTAAAAATATTTACTCATGTATAGTCCCTGTAAGACCAAGTGAATCATAATTTTATTTTGGTGGAATTCAAGCATTAAGGTTTTGAGAAATCTCTTTGTGGCATTATAATGATCAGGTAAGGTGGAGATCCTAAGATCTAAATATTGACAGAATAAAGTGGGGACAAAAACTAACCATTTCTAAACAAAAGATTACATGAGATTCAATAAAGGACACTGATGGAAAAAGGGGGAAATGGAATTTAAAAATAAAAGATTGTGTATGAAAATACACTGGCAATAAGTTTGGAAGTTAGAATTGAGAAAATAGTTCATGTGATATTTTCTTCTGGCCCAAAAATGAGGGGAATCTCAAGGAAGAGAAACAACCTTGAAGAACAGCCATATCTCAGTCAATGTACAGTGGTAAGAATTTTTAAAAATAAAGTTTGAAAAAGCAAAACAGATCCTTTATAGTGGAACAGATTCTACAAATAAATTTTAAAGATAGTGAATGGGGCTAGTGTGTAATGGAAAGATAATTACAAAAGAAAACCCAGGCAAATATATTGATCAGAGTAGTAGAGAAAGAATAGATAATGTGTAGGAACTGTATGATTTAGACCTTCATATTTATTTTCCGTGGCATTTACATGGCTTAGATTCCAGTCCAGATGTCATTCTATTAAAGAAATTTAAGATATCTAAATTCCCCCTCTATAATGGAAAAGGATGGATCCTCAAAGGGGAAGTGGAGAGTGTATGGAGAACTCCATGAAAAGTGGTGGAGAGAACAATAAAGGACATGGGCAATTGACTGTGGAAATACTGCAGTCTGGCCTCAGGAACAGACCCCCATTAAAATAACTGATAAATACTTGCTACAAAAAACATAATTTAGTAAATTATATAAGTATGAACTAATTTTTAACATAATATTATTGATAGTTTCTCTGTATGTATTTGTGTGTGCAAAACAACTTATAGCAATAATGTATGATTTAAAAAGTAAGGTATCAGAAGGATTTAAAACTGAATTTCAAATGTGCCCAGTAGGACTTTACTTTGCCAATCCTATCAAAGTGTTTTTTCCACAGTTTTTGGTAATATATCCCTAGTGGGATATCTTATGTTATGTGGCCATAACACCACCTTGTAGTGTTCACCGATGTATATAGATTGGGCCTAGGTAATTATAACAGCTAATATTTACAGAGTTTATACAGCATATGCTGAACTAAGAAATGAGAAGTCTAAAAATTAGTATTATAATATACTTAATCTGTTCATTTTATAGTGAGATAATGTGCTCATCTAAAATTTATATAATTTGTATAATCCTTATTTAAAGAACTTTTCAAGATGCCATGAACACTACTTACTGTTACTATATACCATTAATAGCTGATCCTCTCAAAGGCTTATATTCAAAATGGGCTAAAACATAAAAATAACATGATTTTCTGACTACTGCTTTAACAACATTTAGTTTGGACAAGATGTGCTACACACATACACACAAGGTCAACCAGAAAGTATCCAGCCATGTAATAAGAAAAATAGAGACATTTATTAAAGAAGATAGAAAATACAAGAAACGTTGTACATAGGAAAAGGAAATCTCAGTCACCTTCCGATGTATACATATATACATATATATTATAGTTGTGTTTTGGGATGTGACTAAGGGTGACAAAATTAACAAGATTCCAAATATTTTTTTTTAATTTTTGAGATTAAGACATTCAAATTCCTCCAACACAACAGTACATTATAATGCCATATGAATGATGAATTATCACTTCTTACTGAGAATTTCCAGGGGACTTCATGATAATTAATGTTTTTGAGCTATGTCTTAATACATCAGTAATTTTCAAAGGAGGCAATATGGGCGAAGAATTCTTAGGTGAAGTGTAAGAATGATCAAATATTTAAGACATTTCCAGTAGCTTGGGCTTGTTGGAACCGAGCTTTCACAGAAGTGAAAGTGAAAGTTAAGTCCTAAAAGTGGTTCAATAATGAATTGCAGTGTCACTAAAATAACATCAAGAAATCTGATCTTTGCAGCCAATGGGGAACTCTGAAAGATCCTGAGAACTGATTTGACACAGAGCAGTCTTTCAAAACCAGTAGCCAGGTATGCATGAGGGTTAGAAGTAAGTCCCTAGTCAGCAAGTTGTTGCAGGTGTCTAAGTTTTGTGTACTATTTTAGTATGTTCATATGGATATGGATGTGAGAAAGAAAAGTCAAGATGCTTGAATAAGTGGTTCCCAATGTAGAAACCCATGAGGGAGTAGGGGAGTATAAAAGAGAGTCAAACATTACTCCAAGATTTTTGTTGCAAATAACCAACTGAGACCTGATGCTAAATAAATAAACAAGTGGGGGAGGGAATTGGCACTTAATATAACTTAATTTTCCTGTAAAGAGGGAAAATTAGTTTTAATAATTTATGGAGTACTCAACATGCTAAGAGACTTCCCTCAATTTTCTGGAGTCTCTTGTTCCTGCTTACATTGATTTGGGAAGATTACCTAACCCAATATAGAACTTAAATATGTAATAGATATTGTTTTTCAAAGAGCTAATACAAAACTTTCATAAATGGTTTTAGATTCAGAGGACTTAACATTTATCTTTTAATATTCAAAGGCATGCACTAGTATAGCTTCTCTGCTCATTTGAATATTTTATGATATTTTCCCACACTCATTATGTCACATCCACATTCTTGCTGTTTTATATAATTCAACCTTAATTTTGAATATCACAAATTAAATGCTTATAACCTATCATTGAAGAAACCTTGAAGCTCTAAGTAATGCAATGATCAGATTCAAACTCAAGATAATATATGAAAAGTTTCTACACGCTAAATTCCTCTTAAAATTTTGAAATTGCCCAAGTTTTTAAAATAATATAAAATACAGCTACAACTTGATCTGGGCTGATTACTAGAAATCTGTATTAAAAATACTGTACTAGAAATTACTAAAAATACTGTACTATAAATTTCATCCATGAAACGTAATTAATTGATATTTTGTGTGGTTTAAAAATTTTACTCTGAGTCCCTTGGTCAGGCAGCTGTGGAGGCTTTTGTGACTTGACTTCTATACCTGTACTTCTGTTTACCACATAATTCCTACATAACAATGAAATTTTATGTCTTCACTATAGGGTTAAAGTTGTTAGGAGATTGGTTAACTTTTGTAGCTTGTAATACTATTTATAACATTTATCAACGTAAAACAGATTAAACAAGTTTGTATCTTGAGGTTATTTAATTTATGGTTCTAACACAGAAAGTATGAAATCTAATAAATTCTCATCAGCCTGAATTTGAAATTATAAAATACAGTGTACACATATATGGAGGATTAAAGAACAAAAAATAACTTTAGCCATCTCGTCCACACTCTAACAGTGTACAAATTTAATGTTTTTCTTTGGAAGTCAGCAGTAAGAAGCCATTAACTCCTTTGACAAATTAAACATGATATTCTCAGTGAATTAATGTAAAAAAATATATTTATTGCTTGTCAAATAGTTTGATGTCCATAAGGAGCTTTAGAATTCTGTGGTATCTTTGTTCATTACATCAGCTCTTTAAAAGCATTTCATTGCACTACTTGGTAAATGTTACTGAATGTCTCTTTAATATTACAATTAAAATAAAGAGAAAGTTTAAGCAATACAAGGATATACCAGAATAACCTTCAACCTATCAATTTGCAGAGAGTATCTTCATATCTCTGGAGCTCATGACAATAAATTCTTATTTTTCATCCATGAATATGTTGTTTATTGATCTATATAACTCTATACAACATTTTTGCTGTTATTTGTAGTTTTAATACATAAAAACATTTAAAAGAATTTTTCTTATTTCATAATAACGTTATATCTTATCTTTTATTTATTATGAAAACCCCAGCACTCTTACAATGATCTTTATTTTTCTCAAATTCTTGAATAATGATAGTGAAGTCTATTTCATATATACAATTTTCAATATGAAGTGGTAGAGGACACATACAACAAAATAAAATAAAATTAATTTCTATAAGCAAAAAATGGGGACAAATCTAAACATATTGTACAGTACTTACTTCTTTTACTGATTTTGGTGTTTGGGGAACATGAAAATATTTGACATATGCGTTTGTGTCCTTGCTGAGGAATCAATCACATATGTTAATGCACTTTAAACTGTGTTCTCAGAGGTGGTAATCTGAGAATCTGGTTGTATGGTCCTCATGATAATCACTTTTAAGAAGATATTGCAACCTTTTCTTCACAAAGAAAATGAGAAGTTTTCACTCTTTCATCTGGCTCCTCTCAAATTATATTTTCTGTATAGTTTTAATATTGAGTTCTATAACAACCCTGTCTTCCAAGGGTCGTTGTGTTAGTAGTTTAAACAACTCTCTTATTTATCTGCAGTTTTTTTCTTTTTTTATGATTATGTTAATGGCACTCTCACCCTGAAAACAAGAGCAAAACTTTCCCCTGAAGCTCCATCTCCGTAAAAGTTTTGGGCTCTGTGAACCGTATGATTTCCATCCTACTACTTAGTTGTGCCATCATAGAGAAAATAGCCAGAACTATTTTCAACAAACGTGCATGGCTCTTTTCAATAAAACTTTATTCGCAGAAACAGATGACCTAGTGGGCCTTAGTTTGTTGGCTCCTCCTCTATATTATTCCAGTTTCTCTATTAAATTACCCTATTGTGTTTTTTACTCAACCTTCTTAGAAAATGATTGTATTTCTCATGGTTTATAGGTTCTCATCTCTATTTCATGTTTCAAAACTCTACAAGCTGACTTTCACACCCCATTACCTGGAAGTTTCTTGGCAAGAGTGACGTTTTACTTGAGAAATCATGGGGTTCTCTTCAGTTTTTCTCTTGCATTTTCGATTTCTCTTCTGTGGATTCTGGGAAAATGTATCTCTTGTTATTTTACCACTTTGTGATGTTTCTTCTCAGTATCTTTGTTGTAAAGAATGGCTTTAACTGTAAGTGACTGAAATTCAACAGCAACTAAAACAAACAAACTGGTGTAGATCACCAAGATTGGTTTTCCACCTATCTTGAAGTCTGGTATTAAGAAGTCCAGGACAGGTGCAGCTATTTGACAATATTGTAAGAGATCCAGGTACTTTCCGTTTTACTCTTTAAATCTTCTTATCATTTTTGTGTTTGTCATCATGCTTACTGCTTTGTAGCAAACTCTGAAAAATTAACATGCTATGGACATTCCTAGTCTCTACATTCAACTCTGACAGGAAGAGATGCAAACTAGTTAAAACCTCCTCTGTTCCCTTTTATCAGGGAAGGAAGTGTTTCACAGAACTCCTGTGGCAGATTCTGCTTAGATATCATTGGACTACATTAAAACAAGCCTGATCTTTGACCCTCCTAGGTGTAAGAGAATCTGTGAAGACTAATATTTTTATCCAGGCCTATTGCCTCCTTTTTCAAAATTTGTTTTTCATTAGTAAGTAAGAAGAGTTGATGGATGTTGGTTAAACAATTGACTTTGCCTCATGTAGTAACCTATACAGGATTACTCACTGATAACTCTGTAAGTGTTGGTGTACCAGAAATGTTTTTTGACTTCTTGCTGTTAAGGTACACGCTATTCTTGATCAGTCTCATATATTATCATGGCTTGAAGCATACTGAATATGTGACTGATGCTCAATTTTTTCTGGCTATGATTTTAGCCATCTATGTCCATCTTCTACCTAGTTTCTGCTTTTGGTTTCCCCATATAGTTTTCTGACTGAATATATTCTAAATATAATGCCTTTTGTTCAACCTGCTATTCCTCATGTACCCCAATATTTGCTGTAACGTTATAAAACCAATCAACTGAGAAACTCAGCTTTCAACCTCTCCACTGCCTTAGCCCCATCTATCAAGTCTCTAACATCCCTTAAGGCTATTAAATCCTTTTCATACTCATTGTCATCCTCATGATCACTATCTTGGTTAGAAAATGTATCATGTTTCACTTTGTCTATTGAAGAATATATTCTTAACTGTCTTGTTTTTATTAATACTATCTTTAGAACAATTCTTCTAAAGTAAAAATCATCTCCTAGCTTTTGCCATAATAAGCAACAGCATTCACAGACCATCCTTAAATTACCTTCTGCTATTTCACCATATTACTGATGACTTTCAAGCCCTTCTCTCTTCCTAGATCCTTTTTAATTTTTTTATTTTAAATTAATTTTATTGGAGTGATATTGGTTAATACAATTACACAGGTTTCAATTGTGCAATTCTATAATACTTATTCTGTATATCGCATTGTGTGTTCACCATCCAAAGTCAAATCCCTCACCATATATTTCATCCCCTTTACCCTTTACTACCTCCTCCCAATCCCCTTCCTTCGGGTAACCACCATATTATTGTTGATGAGTTTTTGTTTATTTGTGTTTTTTGTTCATTTGTTGTTTTGTTTTATATCCCACATGTAAGTAAAATCATATGATTTTTGACTTATTCCTTCTTACTTATTTTGCTTAGCATAATATTTTCAAAACCCATCCATGTTGTCACAATGACAGTATTCTTATGCCTGAATAGTATTCTATTGTATGTATTAGGTTGGCCAAAAATCACTTTATTTTTTTCCATAAAATAAAAGACATGTTTCCCATTTTCACCAATAAATTTATTGATTTGGATATTTTGAGTATGTCAACTACCTCTCACATGGTATAACATTGATTATTCTCAAATAATGTCTTGATTTGATTGCTATCAACTTCAAACTGGTCTATCCCACCATGGAGCATCGAACAGCAAGAAACCTCTAGCACAAAACACTGCAAACCACTTTTGACAGGTCCAGTCACAGTACCGTCTCCATACGCTGTACAAATCTTTGTGTGTGTGTGTATGTTTCTGTTGCATTTTTACATTTGTTGAAATAGTAAAGCAGAATATGCCAAAACTGTTGTGTATTTTCTTCCATCTTCAGTATTAAAATGGCTACACATAAATTCACTAATTTTGATAAGCTTATATGACGGCTGTCAGGATGCAATCTAACAAAATTGTTTCAAATGAAGTTAAAGACAACTATGCACTACTAGAGCCATTTTATTAAAAAAAAACTTTTTGGCCAACCCAATATGTACCACATCTTCTTTATCCAGTTATTTGTCGAAGGATGTAAAGTGGTACAGCCACTATGGAAAATAGTATAAAGTTTCCTCAAAAAATTAAGATTAGAGTTACCATATGACCAAGCAAACTCCCCTTCTGTGTATCTACCTGAAAAATTTGAAACATTTACTCATAAAGGTATGCATACTTCTATGTTTATTGCAGCATTATTCACAGACTCATTCTTAAAACTCTATTTGGTCAACTGGACATATTTATCTTATATTTACCAGACATTTCAAACACCGAAACTAAATTTACTCCCTTCAAACTCCTTCCAAGTCTGTTTGTCCTTAATTCTCTGTTTTGATAGAAGTTTCAGCACCTCTCAATTTTTCCACAAAAGTTACATGGCAGTTATCCCTGATTTTCACATCAGTTTCACTATCAAACACCCTCTCTTTATTTCCAACCAGTCACAGAATGCTATCAATTTAATTATTTTAATACCTCTCAAGTGCACTCACTTCACTTTATTTGAACTACTACATCCTTATTTCAGGCCACTGTAATGACTTGCTTGGGAAACAATCAAATTGTTTCAAACTTTTCTATGTTTTTTTCCATTATGCAGATTTTTTTCTATGAAAGACCTAATATTGCATCATACACTTGTCCAAATCATTCAACATCTTGCCATTGCCCCCCAAATAAAGTTTAAATGGCTTACCATGATTTACAAAGTTCTTCCAAACCTGACTACACATGTACCTTTACAGTTAATGACCCAAATACTCTAACTTGTAATACCACTGTATAACCTGCTTTTAGTACCTACTGCACTGAAGAAACTCACCATCTTCACGCCCATTGCTTTCTCTTATTCCACAGTCTTAGATTTTTCTCTAAACTGTAATGAGAAGATTGCTTGTCTGAATTACTTATCTATGTCACCATTATCAATGATAGAGGCTTAGGTTTGTGTTTAACAAATACCCTCTATCTATATGTGGATGACTCATTACAATGTTTCTTGTGCATATTTCTCTAGTCTTATGCCCCTTTTCTGAATGCTACTCACTGGTATTCTTCCTTTCCTGAAGAGAATATTCAGTTTGTGTTTTAAGTTTTTTGCATATAGTATTCTCTTTGCCTGTAAACTTTTGCTTTTTGGGCTGCTTGGGAAATCGCACCTCACAAAACAAGGCATCTTCCATGTCTGAGTAAGATCTTTAAGGGCTATTGTATGGTTTTATTATTGCACTTTTCCTGTTTTTCCTAAGAACCACATGATTCAGATAGGGACAGCACTTTTAATCTGGATTCTAGAGTGAAAAGGCACAAGGAGCAAAACCTAGCCAACCCTCAATGGAAGTGCAAAATAAATTATTGTTGTAAGCCTCGGAGATTTAGAGAAATCTGAATAAAACATATAATATTTTCAGATTTAATTTCAACCTGCATCTAGTCTCTTAGATATCTATCAATGTATGTTAACTTGAAATGTTACTTAATTGTCATAGAAAAAAGAAAAACAAAAATAAATTGTTGTATTTTCTCCTTAGATATTAAGTATATTAGAAGCTCTAATTTCCTTCATTTATGATTCCTGTTAGCCTCAATATTGCAAAATTGTCTCAATTAAAGTAAAAAAATAAAAACTAAAAGCCACATTAAATCCTGCTTAGTACTGCAACTAACCTGCTCCTCTTGTTTACAATTGCTTATAACAAGGTTTACAAATGATTTTCTTCTTTCCATTTCCAATTTGTTAGCTCTTATGAACTCCTCAGTCTTCTTTACTTGTATTTTTAACCCTTGATTCACTTAGACAGTTTTTAATGTGCTTAGTGATATATATGCCTCTAAAGTCAATATATACTCCTTCAGCCAAGAGTTTTGTAGGGAGACCCATTCTCATTGAACTCTTTGAACTATTCCAGCCTTTATAAAATATTTCCATCTTTCATATCAGCAACCATTATTTCATATTTTTCTTTCTGCTTCTGTTCCAGATTAGCCTCTGTTTTTTAATTTAAATGTTATTCCTTCACAAATTAATATTTAACTAAGTGAATATTAATTTTTCCCTTGCAATTCTCAAGATATATCTTAAATTTAACTTCTCCAAGACAAATCACATGAATTTACCCCCACAAATAAAAATCTGTCACTATGAATTAGTTTTAAATTTTAGATCTTCATATAATCATAGAATATTAACACTTTTTGTGTTTGACTTCTTTCCACGTATTTTTGAGATTCATCCATGTTGTGTCAGTTTTGTGCTCCTTTTATTGTTTAGCAGTAATTCATTATGTGAACATAATGATTTTGGCTGTATTTAATAGTTTTACGAAAATTCATTTACTTTTTGTGAAAACATTTTAATTTCTCTTAGAGATACACTGAACAGTTATATTTCTGGGTCATGTGGCATGTGTTTATTTAACTACTTAATTTTCTACAAGTGGTTGTTATTAGAGTCTGGGATTGTTTTCTACTTGCAAATTAATGTCAGCCTATTAATGTTTTATGGACACGGGGAGAAGACAAGAGGCTCCTGGGTTGGAAAAGAAGGACTTTATTATGCATAGCACAACAAACAACATGAAAGCTTTTTTATGTTGGTTTCTATTATCCCAAATTCCAATAGAGGGGACAAAAAGAGCCCAGATAGATGCTTGGACACGAAAGTGATTTACAGAATCTTCTATTTTAGGTAAACAGTAAAAGAGTTTGCATTTTGTCCTAGATAAAAAATATATTTTTATCTTTTCAAGTTGCTCTTTGTAAATATAGTAACTCTGAAAAATGGTCTTGTTGAAAAAAATGGTGACTTTGATTATTGGCATGCCCCCAAAATGTGTGGTTGTAGGATAAACACATGGAGGGCTATGTGTTTGATATACCCAACACCTGTATAATTTTTATTCTCATTAGCGATGTAGGAAAACTCTTTGAGTCATTCCAGAAGGTAGTTATTAATTTGAATTTTCTTGATGAATAATGATTGAACATTTTTAAATGTACTTATTGGCCAAATACTTTCTTTTACAACATGTTTAATCATGAAATACTTTTTATTTTTAAATTTGGGTTTTAGCTTCATGTTATTAAGTTTTAAGTGATCTTTACATATTGTGGATATAATTTATTCATCATATATATACATTGTTAATATTTTTCTTTAGGTCTGTGACTTGTGTTTTTATGTTCTTAGTAGTCTTTCTTAAAAACAGGATTTTCATAAGATGAATTGTAGTTTTATTTTATTTTTTAAGCTTAATGCTTTTATGTACTAAGAAATGTTTGCTTAAACCAAGGTTCTGAAAATTTTCTATATTTTCTATCAGAAATTTTATGATACAGTTTTTACATTTTTGTTTGTTTAATTTTGAATATTTTGCATGGTATGACGTGGGTTTAGGGTTCATTTTCCATTTGGATATCCAGTCATTCTACCACCATTTATTTTTTTAAAAACCTGTTCTTTTCCTACAGTTTTCCTATTGAAGTGTGTGCCCTTCCCCTCGTTGAATTATAACTTTGCAAAAAATCAAGTAGCAATATTTGTATACTTTTATTTTTGGAAAGTTTATACTCTTGTATTGATGGCTATGTCCATCATTATGCTATTATCACACTGTCTTAATAGGTTTAAAGTAACTATTTTAACAGGGCAGTATATGATGGGTTATAATTTATTACACTGATTAACATTATTATTACTAATGATTATTACAATTATTAATGGTTTATAGAAGAGATACTAGTCTTGTTGCGGCTACTTTGCCATGACTAAGAGGGCAATTTTCTGTTTACTTACAGTTAGAGTATATTTTTCTCCCCTGGAGTAAGTAAAGATTGCTTTGAATTTTTTGCTATTCCTTCTATTTAAATATAAAGGTTAATTCATTTTTCTTGAAAGTGGGATTATTTCAGTGACTTCTTGTTAAGCTAAATGTGGGGAAAAAATTAAGTTCTGTGGTTTCCAAGATGAAGTCATAAGAAATCTTGTAACTTCTTTCTAGCTTTCTTGGATACTCTCTCTGTAAGACCTGAGATACCACTTAAGAATTCCTAAGCCCCCAGTACTGTTATTCTGAGCAGGGGGCACAAGGTAGTCATCTGATCTACACTTCCAGTCTAACCCAGAATTCCAGCTATCCTGCTAACAGACCAGATATGTGAGCATAGCCATCTTGGATGTTCCAGACCAGTATGTCTGCCAGCTGACTGTCAGAATGTCTTCCATCAATGCCACGTGGCATAACTACAAAAAGTTATCATCACCTTGTTTTATTCCATATTAGGAGAAGGCTTTAACTTGATTACAAAATAAAAACTATTGACGCTGTGCTACAAAAATGCTAATCTAAAGAGTTATGCCATTTAGTGTGCCACAGATATACATTAAAGGCACCATTTTATCAAATATTTTATGGTAAAAATGAGGAAGGAAGGGTGTAATAAAGCCAAACACTGAATATGAATTTTGCTACAAAGTACTTCAAGCAATCTCATTTGGAAATGCACATTCATTTAACAGCATTGGAAGTCAGTCAAATATATACATATTTACCTAAGGAAAGTATGGAGTGTGGAAATGTGAAAATGCTTTCCTATGCAGGAAGGTTTTTGATTCATTTTGCTGAGCTTCAGGAAATGTAGCTTAGCAGCTACCTTCATAGAGACTCCTAGTTATATAACACATGCACAAATTTAGCAGAGTCTGCCATGTATAGCAATTTTGATACTGCTACATATAATTGGCATTTACAGCATTCAGTTAATTATACCCCTTTCATCAACACACAGCACTTAGAGCAGGCTGGCAGTTCAACAAAGTATGATGGACATCACGTAATCTACATTTTAGTCTATCTGCTCTCTAATATACTTATAAGAAAGAATTGCTCCTGACTCAAACCGATGCTTGCTGTCCACTTCAAACACTGCAGCCTTATCATCCTCCCCTGGCAATTTTGGAGCTGGGGATCTTACACCTATACTTGGTACACGTGTGCTTAGAAACACCTGGGATTCCTTTTGCCTTGGCCTAGGGATCTGTTAAAGAAGTGTGTTTGCATTGATGGTTTCTTGGGGAAGTGGGTAGAGCAGGGATGTTTCAGTTTAGCTTTTAATGTTTTAACGTTGAAGACCATTTGAGAGGGGTAGTGTGGGGGCAGCTTTGCCCACAAAGTCTCCCCATCTGCCATGGATGAAAGTGAAATTACCAAGACATGATCTGCTTGGGGAGGAGAGGTGGCCAATATCTCAGACTCTTGTCAAGAGCCCCTTCCTCAAGGGGCTTTTATTGGGTTCATTTGCACAAGAATACAGGTAAGGATCAAACAATAGACAGCATTCAAAGAACTATGAGGGCTTATTCTCAGTCCGGGTCAGACAGCTAAAGAGCCATAAAACTTTGAGGAACAAACTTCTTGCTTGGACCCTTATCATTTAAAAGAGAGCATTCTAAACAAAACAGGTTTCACAGGATTTTACATATTCTTTCTTAGGCCTGATTACCCCGGATCCTGCTCAGGCCAGCAAAGGGCCACACCACCTTCCCCATCATAGGTTTTTAGGCTTAAGTGGATTAAAGCCAGGAAGCACTTCTCCCAGATGGAAATGGGGACTTGGGCTACGTCACAATAGCCGAGGGATGAGGGTCCATTACTCCCTGTTTGTTGCAGCCTCCTGAGTTCTTCCATGATGGTCTCCCAAGTGATGGTGTCTGGCTTAGGTTGCCCCTCCTCTGAGGGGTCATACATCATAAACTAACTGACCAAGCATTGGGGGCAGGGGACAAGCTTTGTCTCCTTAGTGGCTGGCATTCCAGAGGTCGCTCACTTAACCTTAGCCATGGGGGGCAGTTACAACTCCTGAAACCAGGCAAAGCAGTTCCCAACAGGGTAGGAAAATGTTCCTGCAGATAAGTGTTATATTTTAAATCAGTCATACACTGGGTTGGAAGCTATCCAAGGAAGCTATCTCAAGTTGCTTAATTTCTCCTAACTTGATGTCTACATCGATAAAATGCCAATAATCATCTTTTATTCCTGAGGCTTATTGTGAGAGTGAGGCTTCCTCCTGTGAGTGTCTGGAACTAGGCTTCCTCAGCGGTGCGGGTTCCCAATTCCCACTGGTAAATGGGTTGATGATTCTGTGACTGGGCATAGTCTGGTTAAGAGAAAGAAATGTCTAGGTCCCTTCTCTGCTCTCCCAGACAAATCCAGTCTATCCTGTTTGTAAACCTCATCACTTAAGAGGAAATATCACACCTTGCAACATTCTATCTCTAGTGTAGGATCTGTGCCTATCAAGATCATTTCTTCACCTGTTACAGAAAACAACTCAGCCGCTTTCGGGTGTGGGGAGTGGAACTTTATTTACCCATGCGGACACAGAGGAGGCTGTCTCCAAATTCTGGGCCCCAATCAGTGGGGAACAATTATTTATATAGGGTGAGGGGCAGTCTGCCACTCGGACCGTTGCTTCTGGCGTGAAAGCAAGAAAGTGGAACTGCTGATAAGAGTTAATACAAATTTCTTTGTTCTTACTCCTCAGTTACTTAGTTACTTGCTTTCTCTGATCCTGTTGACTCAGCTGCAAGCCCCCTCCTGGGCAGGTTATCAGCCATTATATTCATCCTATTGATTCAGTGGCTAGCTCCCCTCCTGGGCAGGCCACTACACACCCAGATACTCACCACCAATTTCTTTTCACCTTGCAAGGGACATCCATATTCCTCACCCACACCCCTTCTCCTCTTTTTTTTTTGTCTTGTACCATATTTTTATATTGGTTTCTTATTTTACAATAAAACTTTACTATAAAAAAAAGAAAAGGGAGGGCAGAAGAAGGTTATTGACTTTACTTACCATTTTCCCTTTTATAGGTCACTGTAATTTCTGCTGTGGACCATCAAATGCAAACTTCCCCCTCTCCAGCTCTCCTAAGGAAAGTCTCCTAAAGAGACAGCTGATCAGTACAATAACAAACCTCATTCTTACTTCATCAGGTGGTAAAATTATTGATTTTATCTAAGAACTGAAGCCCCAAATGCTTCAGGAGGGATTACAACTAGATTTGTTGTAGAGTGGTAGAACTGCATCTCTTTCCTCCTGTGAATGGGTCTCCTCAGGACAGGGTTCTCTGTCTTTATCACAGTTAATGTTACACAGAGTTGGCAGTTCCATACTTACATCTAGGTCAACTGTCTGACTGAAGGCCTTCATTTGACTTTTTCTTGCCAAAAATACTTCTTTAACCCTCAGCCTGCTGTCTGTTCCTGAGTCTCTGAGGGGATCAGATTCTCTCTTATTTTTTGAAATGTAGCACTATCAATGGATAAAATGCAGTCCATAGGATTTAGAAAGTTATAACCTAGAGAGGAAAAACAGGAATTAAAAAAATAAAAAGAGTTTTATTTTCTGTGGGTGTGGTATATAAATTACAGTTATGGAAAAGGGAAGCAATAAAACATTATTGAGAGTGAATGTGAAGATGTTTTCACAGTGAGTATAAACTGAGTCTGAAAAATGACCAAACACAACTAAGAGAAGGGCATTCTGAAAGCAGGAAGGAGCACATTCTGTTACCAAAAACAAGGGATTAGGGAATAAGGCTTTGATTTATGGATACTAAAAAATGTAGAGAAGTGTGTACTTACCTACATAGGGTATAGGTAAGTAACTACATTAGGCAGCTAGAGCTGCCACAATAAATACCATGGACTCTGTGGCTTAGACACAGGCATTTATATTCTTGAAGTTCTAAAGGCTTTAAGTCCCAAGGTCAAGGTTGAGCAGGATTCCAATACTGGGAAGGGCTCTTTTCCTGACTTGTAGATGGCCACCTTTTCTCTATGTCCTCATACGGACTTTTTTTTGATGTATGGACACAGAGACTGTGAAAGGGAGTTCTCTGGTGCCTTTCTTTAAAAAGGAAACAAAGCACTAATCAAATGAGGGCCTTGACCTTAAAAGACCTCATATAACCTACTGTAATTACTTCTATAGACGTCCAAGTATAGCCACACCAAGGGATAGAACTTCAACATACACATTTTTGAGATACATAGACATTCACTCCATAATAGTAACCATTTAATCTGTTGACCAAACTAGGAAACATATTAAAAGGATGCTATCAATTCTTATTCTAGAATAATATTTATAAACCAGAACTATCTCAGGGAAACTGAAATATATGGTCTTCCTAAACACTGGGTGAGTAGCTGCTCTTATATGACATACTAAGTGGCTTAAACTTTACCCAGTGTGATATGCATAATTTTTTCCCACGGCCTACAATTTCTGTTGTCACATTCATGACTATATTATATACACAATGAATAAAACTTTGTAGATGTAGTTATTATTATTAATCAGCTGATTTTAAGATAAAACATAATCCTATACAATCCAAGTTGATCCAGTGTTATATGAGTCTTTAAAAGCAGAAGACAATCGCAGAAAACTAAAAGGGGAGATTCAGGTATATGCAAGTATGGAGGATTAGCATGCCACTCATTTTTAATTGTATTTTATTGATTATGGTATTACAATTGTCCTGAGTTTTCCTCCTTTGTGCCCCTTCACCCAGCATCTCCCACTCCCTCAGGTAACCCCCACACCATTGTTCATGTCCATGGGCCATGTGTAGAGTTTTGGGCCACTCCCTTTTCTATACCATATTTTATACCTCCATGGCTGTTCTCTAACTGCATGTTTGTACTTCTTAAACCTGTAAAGTCTTCACTCATTCTCCTCCTACCTGGAAACCATGAAAACACTTTGTGTATCCATGATTCTGTCTCTGTTCTTCTTGTTTGTTTAGTTTATTTTCTAGATTCAATTGTTGATAGATACATATCTATTGCCATTTTATTGTTCATAGCTTTGATCTTCTTTTTCTTAAATAAATCTCTTTTTTTTAAAGATTTCTTTTTTTAAATATTTATTTATTTATTTATTTATCTTTAGAAGGGAAGGGAAGGAGAGAGGGAGATAAACATCAATGTATAGTTGCCTCTCATGTGTCCCCTGCTGGGAACTGGGCTGCAGGGAACTGGCTTTCAACCCAGGCATGTGCCCTGACTGGGAATTGAACCACGATCCTCTGGTTCGCAGGCCCCTGCTCAATCCACTGAGCTACACTAGCCAGGGCCTTTTTCTTAAATAAACTCTTTAATATTTCATATAATAATGGTTTAGTGATGGTGAAATATTTTAGTTTTTTTCTTGTCTGGGAAGCTCTTTATATGTCCTTCAATTCTAATTGATATCTTTGCTGGAAACAGCAATCATAACTAAAGATCCCTGTTTTTCATGACTTTGCATATTTTTTGCCAAACTCTTCTAGCCTGCAAGGCTTCTTTTGAGAAAGCAACTGACTCTTTTATGGGAACTCCCCTGTAGGTATGTAACTGCTTTCCTCTTGCTGCTTTTATGATTCTCTCTTTATCTTTAACCTTTAGCATTTTAATTTCGACATGTCTCAGAGTTAGCCGCTTTGCATCATCTTGTTTGGGACTCTCTGTGGTTTTGCATGTCCTTCCTGGATTTTCATATTGATTTCCTTCACCAAATTATGGAAGTTGTCTTTCATTATTTTTTCAAAAATATTTTTAATTTTTTGATCTTTCTCGTTTCCTTCTGGCATACCTATGATGCAAGTGTTGGACCTCTTGAAGTTGTCCCAGAGGCTGCTTTCATGATCCTTTTTTTTTAGATGTTTTTTTTCTTCTTGTTGTTCTTATTGTTGTTCTGATTGTTCCAAATTTTTTTGGAACAATCCTTATGTTCCAAATCATTGATTTGATTCTCAGCTTCATCCACTCTAGGGTTATTTCCCTGTAAGTTGTTCTTTATATTAACTAGTGTATATTTCCTTTCTGACTGACTCTTTTTCACGCTTTTGAGATCCTCACTAAGTTCCTTGAGCATCCTTTAACCAATGTTTTGAACTCTGTATTTGATAGGCTGTTTATTTCCATTTTGTTTAGCTCTTTTTCTGGAGTTTTGATCTGTTCCTTCATTTGGGCTGTATTTCTTTGTCTTCTCATTTTAGCGGCTTCCTTCTGTTTATTTCTATGTGTTAGGTAGAGCTGCTATGACTTCCTATCTTGGCAGTGTGGCCAAATGTAGTAGGTGTCCCATAGGGTCCAGTGGCTCAGTCTCCCTTATCACCCAAGCTGGGTATTCAAGGTAAATCTTTTGTGTGTGCTGAGTACACCCTCCTCTTGTAGTTGAGCTTTTAGTGCTGTTGGAAGTTCAATCTGAGGGATTTACCCAGGCCAGTCCATTGCAAAGACTGGCTGTGACCACTGACCACCAACTTCTGCCCTCTGTGGAGGATCAGAGTGTGAGAGCAGGGTTGTGGTGCTCTAACATGGCTTGTCACTGTCCTCTGGGTGCACAGGCTCTGGGGCTTCCTGGGTGGTACAGATCATGGTCAGCCCCCAACTGTGTTTTTCCGGGGGCCACTTTTCCTGAGCTATAAAGCAATCTGAGATGGCTGCTACTTGCACCAGGCTTGAAGATTCCTAGCTAAAGCTAAGTTGTGAATTTAGGCTTCTTTCTCTATTGCTGTGCCTGAGGCCACTTAAGCAAATTGTGGGGCCTGGGGATTCACTGAGGGTGACTGTTGATTGTTGAGAAGATTTAGGAAGCTGTGAGTCGTGAACAAAAACTAGCCATTCATATGGAAAAACAGCTTGGGTGGGCCCATAAATTGGGTGGAATGGGGGATCTCTGGGGATCTTCAGAGCAGGGCAAACAGTGTTAGCCAGGTGGATGAAATATCAGATATGACACCAGCCTCTGTGGCTCTGTGGGAGGTGGGTTCAGAAAAGAGAAAATGGTCTCTATGTACCTTTCTGTCTCAGAGAAAGCTATCTCCCAACTGTTTTCTTGGTTCCAGACACTTCAGTTTCTCCCTGTATGCCACTGTACCTTTCAAGCTGTTACCCTGGTGCTGGAACTCTGAGGGAGTGAGTCTGATTAATTCTGAGTGTGGACTCTTTAAGAGGAACTGCTTGGGACTCCAGAGATTTCTTCTACTGACTGAAACCCTCTGGTTTTTGCAGCCAGATGTTATGGGGACTTATTTTCCTAGCACTGGAACCATGAGCTGGGGGCCTGGTGTGGGGATGAGATTCCTCACTCTTGAGATATCCTTTCAAAGTTTTCATCTACCACAGGTAGATGTGAGACTAGCCCATTCTATCCCTTTTCCCCTGCTACCAGTCTGGATGGATGTGGTTTCTTTAATTCTGTCATTCTCAGATTTTCTGTCATTCTCAGATGTTATAAGAGATGATAAAATAGTAGATAGTGTAAAACTTACAGGGTGCGAAGGGAAGAGGGTTAGAGGGAATGCCTTGGGAAACATCAACACTAAGAGGTGGAAGTAGAATAAAAGGATGCAAAACAGGCCAGAGTAAGAAAATAAAAAAAGGAAATGGGGGATTGTAGTATCAGGAAAACTAAGAAAGATGTTGTCAGTAGTATTCGATTTTACATAGGTGTAAAGTAAAATGTAAAATAAGGAAAACTAATGGAATTTAACGGCAAGATCATTAATAATTATTTCTTAGGTTCTGTCAGTAGAAGTGAGATAAAAATATGTGTTGGTATTTAATGAAATGACCTGAAGGAGAGTAGTGAATATAAGGAATGTATATGGTGATGATGATAGTGAAATCATAATTACTATTATTAATATTATTTAAAGGAAATGAAGTAAAATGGGGAAGGAAAAATGTATTGAGAAGAATGAGATATGATTATATATACATGTGTATTATATATATATAGATCTCTCTCTCTCTCTCTCTATATCTATATATATATATATATATATATATATATGATAAGCAAAGTGAGAAAGAGTCACCTTAGACAAAGCAAGAAAGAAAAAGGAGCGAAGTTTTGAGATGGAAGCTAGAGAATGGGGAGGGAAATAAGCTCACAAGTTTAGGTTGGAAGATTGTTGTAGCAGAGTGTCCCTAAATCCATTTTCATTTCTCTTTAGACTTCCCTTCCCATCAGCTAGAATGGTGTCAGATATTTCTTTAATTAGGTGTGATTATGTGACTGAG
This sequence comes from Artibeus jamaicensis, assembly GCF_021234435.1. Taxonomy (NCBI): domain Eukaryota; kingdom Metazoa; phylum Chordata; class Mammalia; order Chiroptera; family Phyllostomidae; genus Artibeus; species Artibeus jamaicensis. The sequence continues at coordinate 4,225,782 of NW_026521887.1, forward strand.
TCTAGGCATGAAGATAACATGTGGCATTATAGGGTAGTAACTTTCACAAAGTGGGTATTGTCCGATGTTCTTTTTCTTTCTACCAGCTGAATACAGAAGCTGCAACCATTAAGAATAAAGTAAGATGTACGAGAGAAAATGCAATCACTTTACATCATTCCAATGTTATTTGAAAGAAACACACTTCTATTACTTTGTAGCCATTATCCACATTTTAGTCTATTTATTTCTGCATCCTAGGCTACTGTAACCATTATGTGCATAAAAAGGAGGTGAATCTAGAGGCAAGGGGGTGAGGAAAACAGAAGTATGTATAAATTTGTTAGCAGGGACAAGGAAGATGAGATGGATTTCAACTTTCTCAGTGAAGTAGAAGTAAACAGTATCTTCTGACCCCATGGGGTAAAGGACTAAAAGTGAAGTGTAGGCTACACTGAAATCAGAGGGGTTTCTATGATACAGGAATAGTGAGGGCTAGCAGAGAAGTGAGCTAGAGAACGGAATGTATGCAAAGCTCACATTTCCAGAAAAGCACTAAGGGCTTAGCAGAATTTAGACACTAGAAATTAGCATGACTTCATGTCTCTGTATTTTTTGCAACAAGAATGCATGCTATGATATGGGAGGCTACAATAAGCACATTTTCTTAATATTTTTTATTAAGGCATTAGTGAATAACTTCAGGTGCCAAGCATACTTTTTAATGCAAAGATATCCCAAGGGTTTCTACACCAAGGAAACACCCTGTGTTACTTATTTTCTTAACATTTACCATGAACAGGTGTACTGCCATCCGTCATGTCACATAGATAACAGTCAAACCCAAAGACAACCTTGTGTGAGATTAGTGTAAGTTCATAATAAAGTACCTGATACACATAAGGATCTTTTTATTTCTTCAGATGTATCCAGCAATCAGAAATTAAAATTAAATACACACATTACTCAATGTATAAACATTTATGAGCCAATCAATGGTATGAATGATCATCTTTAGAAAACTTGCTATGTTTAATATCAGTGCTTCTGTTCTTTGGTTGTGGAGAGGTAGTGTTTTTATTATAAATCTATAAATACTGAAACTTGTGAAGAACGGGTTCTATAGAGTGGAATTCATACCTAATTTTCTTAAAATACCATAATAAAACAAATAGAATATTATAATTTAAAATCAATCACATAAACTCATAAAAAAGACATCCTGCCATTAAAAATCTGTTAAATTAATAAGGTGGAAATTTGGTTCCTATTTGTTAATAATAATGCAGTGTGTGTCATTATTACACTCCAGATTACCCCCACTGTATTACTGTATCTGTTAAAACCTGCATATGTCAATTATCCAGGATACTTATGGAATATTTTAAAAGCAGTACATAAATACATAATTTATTTCCAAATATGTGTTAGATTTCAAGTCTACAATTTAGTTAAGCAGATTGGGTAAATTGAAGCAATCTTTTTTTAATTTTCATTGTTTAAAAAATAATGTTTAACTGAGTATGTGTTTTTTTTAAGTGGGACATAAAATAGTGGCACCTCTTCAATTTGATGCTGTCATAGACATAGATATGATGAAATTTGGAACTTCATTTTATAAAATTTGTGTATATCCACATTTTATTGGTTTATTTATATTTTAAAAAGCAGGTAAAAATCATTAGAAAAACAAATGTTAACTTTTGTGAAGCATTTGTTAATTGGCAAGATTTAACTTAATTTTTTATAAGTTCAAGTGTCACAATTTTCAATTTCTTGCAATTTGAGGGACTAAGTACTCTAATTGTTCCACTAAAAAGTAAAGCCTTAAAGTCATGTGAGATGTGTGCTCTATAAGTGAATCAATGCACAAAGAAAGTGTAAGAATTCTCCTTTGAAAACTGAGTAGAGAGAAAGAAACTCAGGGAAGAAAGTAAAATTCTACAAATTTGACCTTGCGTGGATTTACCAAAAATTTTCAAATTGGTTTGCACAGCCTCTCAGAATGCAAGAAATATGGGAGAACATCAAGGCCCAAAGAAGATGTGAATCTATATGGATAGACTCCCTCAGTAAGCTGGGACCATCAGAAGGCTAAACTTGTAGTGTAATTGTGAAGTAAAACTAGTCAACACATTCTTCAAGGTGATAAAAGGTAAATATCCTGTCCTTAAACTTGATATTGTGTGGAAGGTAAGAGCATGTGTACACACAAACATCTCCCAGGTAAAAGAGAGAAAAAGAACAAGTTGGATCTCACACTCACACTCTTCACATGACAAACATTTTTTTTAAATAATACAACATCTTAGAGTTTATTTTAAAGTCACCTTAGTATGTCAACAGCAATATAGTTTGTCTTTGGAGGATTTCACCTTCATTCCTGAATTCAAAAACTTTTTTCCAGAGAAAATGAGTATTCACAGTCAAATGTCAATAAAGAAACAAGAAAAAGAACTATGAATGAGAACCTGAAAAAACAAAAATTACTGAAAACAAAGCCTTTAAATTTCAGATAGTAGATCAATTATAGAATGTAAATAAATATATATGAAAATATATTTATATGTTTAAAAAAGAGGAGACTACTTTGAAAATGAGGCTATGGAAAAAAGCAAATATGAGGAATAAACAAGGTCATTTAAAAATACTAAGTGGAATTAACTGTGATAGCAGGTAAGGCACAGGTGGGAGATTTAGTGAATGAATAGAACTGAAGAAATATTCTAGAATGCAGCAAAGACAAGCAAGGACATAAAAAATATGAAGGAGAACCTAAGGTAAAAAAAGAAAGTATGTAAAGGACTAACCTACCTCTCACTATAGATCCAAGAGCCAATTAGAAAAAAATGTTATGGAGATTATTCGTGAGAATTATCAATAACTGATGAATGATATTGATGTACTTCAGAAAACTTATGAATCAAGATATTAAAGAAAAAAATCACATCCTGACATGTTATGCCAAAGAGAAAGAGTATATCTTAAAAATAATCAGTGAGAAAATATTGATTTAAGAGAGTGACTATTATATCTACTGTTGATTTGCCAAAAGGTGTCCAAAACAACTTTCCTGACATTATGCTCAATATCCATACTGAAGAAATAAAGGAAGAGTTTCAGTTTCTCCCTGGAGAAATTGTAGATGTGTTACCAGTCTCAACCTTTTTTTTTTAACTTGATTTATCAGATTTTACTTTTTTTATTTTTTATTTATTATTGTTGTTGTTCGAATACAGTTGTCTCCATTTTCCCGACACCAGTTCCCCCTGCCCCATCCACACCCACATCCCACACTTTATCCTTCCCCCCTTTAGCTTCGTCCATGGGTTCTTTATACGTGTTCCTTGACCACCTTTTCCCACTGTGGTACATATACACAATGGAATGCTATGCAGCAGAAAGAAAGAAGGGGCTCCTACCCTTCGTGACAGCATGGTTGGAACTGGGGAGCATTATGCTAACTGAAGTAAGCCAGGCAGTGAAAGATATATACCATATGATCTCATCTATAAGTGGAACCTAATTAACAAAACAAAGAAGCAACCAAAATATAATGAGAGACATTGAAAGTATCCCTCTTTCTTTCCCCATCTGAGAATTCCCTGGGTGTCCCCGGACCTAAGTGAACACAAAAGTATCCACTTTGCTCCTGAAAGCACTGAAGGATAAGAGGCTGTCTACAGGCCTGCAGCATGAGAAGAAAGTTGCAGCTTGGAAATCACTTCATTCCCACTAACGGCAGGCTGAATTACAGTTTTCTTATGAATCACATATGAGTTTTGTGAAAATTCAGCTTCAGACTGTCTCAAGTCTTGTCTAAAAAGGCCTTGGTCAATGAAGGGACCTCTGCAAAAATAGGCTTGGAAGGACATCAGCAGATATTCAAGGTTTTAAAGAAAAATGTCAGGAAAGCAGCCACGGCTGATGCATTAACCTCACTGGGAGAACTGCCTCTTAGGAATCACCAGCCATGGAAGGGGCCTCAAAGAAGCCCTAAGTTTGCTTTGGAGAATTCAGCATGAAATGTCCCATTTCTTTTAGGGTAATCAGACAGCAGTTTATTAGGGGTCAATAAGACCAACCTTGCCCCATAACCCCTCTCATATCAGTCCTGCAAGAGCCACAGTATCATTAAGGTGTAGGGGAAGGGGCAGGAGACTCGGGCTTAAAAATGGAAAAGTTTACTGCCTGCCCACTCCATTGGCCAAACTGGGATGAAAACTTTAAAGGATATTGTGGTTTTGATTATTCTAGAGTACAGGGAATTATAATGAACAAAATAGGAAAATTCTCAGGAATGAAAGTTATCAGATGATTTTTTATTCCTTGGGAGTGATCTACTCTGTATTTTCAAAGACAAGCTAGGACATAAACAGGAATTTTGCCCTGAAAGGGGTGGGAAGAGTTAAATAAGGAGTTACAGGGGCATTAGTACGTTAATTCATTATTGTATCTTTGCTCATTTTTTCAGGTTAAATAAATATTAACAAAAAGATGAATTTAATGTAGTAAAAGCAATGTTCAAGGAGCTCATTAAATTATTATTTTGAAAGTATGGTTTTAAATATTGATTATATTTAATGCCTTCTAGCTGTACTATAAAAAGAATGCTTTGAAAATTATGAAAACTAAATAAAAATAATTCAGTTCCAACCACTTAACTAACTAAATACACTCTATAGCTTGGTGGGGACTAGAGTAGGACATGGAGAAATTAAAGGCAAGGGCTTCTCACTGAGGTGTATCAAATCCTATTAGTGCAGGTAATTTCCTTGGCTGCAAAGAAGACAGGGCTTCTATTGTCTTCTCTGCTTCTGCTGAAATGTATTATTTACTCTTCATGTCTGTTTCATTTGCAGGCATTTTATTCCTGTATCCACATTTCTCATGCTAGATCATTTTTGGCCTATGACAAAATTACTATGATATTCATAGTAAATTCTTGCAATCATGTTTTAGCTCTGTCTACACTTAATAGTTACTGATAGTATCTCACTAAGCTCTCAAAAATGTATCCTTCCTCTAAAAAGAAGTGTGTTCCTTAGAAACTTGATTGCCTTCAAAGCTTGACATGAGGTTTATTTTCCTTGTTAAATAAGCCATTTATTCTGCAATGCACACATATCGAAGTGTAAGTAAAAGGAAATAAGTCATCTGTGGCTTATGTTTAAATATCATGCATTTCTATTCTAATGTTGGCAGATTAGATTTAAGGTTCAATTATTAAACACTTATTATTAATGATACTTTGTATATATAATGCACTTATAGTTCACTAGAGACAGTTGTTAAAAAAAATCTCATGGATCTGTCATAATTATCCTGGGAGATCAAAAGACATTAGCATTCAACATTAGAGTTGGACAGAGAGATACATGTTGGTTATGGGATCATGTCCCAACCATTCAGTCTGTGACATCATCTCTAAAGTATTATGCTTAGGGACTAATAGGTATGATGAAAGACAGGTCATTTAGGCCATCTTCCCAAGGGATGAAAGAAAGTCCTTACCATATTTCCACCAAATGGTTAGGGACCCATTTTATTCACCTCCTTTTGACTCTAGGAACTTAATTCCTAAAACAGTGCCAGTATCCAACATCTCATTTAGGGTTCTTCCTACTGCTACACATGGTGTCTCCAGTTTTTTGGTTTGTTTCCTTGCTATTTTTAAAAAGTTGCCTGGGTCATAATATAACTATGAATTTTTATTGTTGATTACTTAAGGGCTCCCGGAAAATGAATAATGGCATGGTTAGTGGAGAAATATTGCTAACAAAATCCAGAAGCTTAATAACTGAGAAAATAGGGCACACCAAAAGAAAGTTATGCCTGACTATAAGTTTGAGAGATATAGAACAAGTAGGTACAGACATATTTTAAGTTGATCAGAAATATAGAAAGACATTTAGGCTAGAATTCTTTCCTTGAAGGAATTAAAAGGTAAAGTACAATACTGCCTTGTAAATTTGAAATGTAAAGTTGAATTGTAAACTTAATAGGCAACTAACAAGTGCTAAAGCATTTGCATAAAAATTTAAAACAATGTTGCTGTGTAGTTCACATGGCTTGGCCAAACATTGCCTTGTTCACTTATCAAAATGGCAGAGCCCATTGTATGAGATCAGAGAGAACTCTGCTTTGTAATGGAAAAATCTGAGGCAGATAATTATAAGGGAATAGGTCAAAGGCTATATTAATTAGACAACTAATTGGATATTGGAAGACTTACTCCCCTCGAAAATTTCTATTAATTTGGGATTTGTTTTTTTTATGGAAGTTTTAAGAAGCAACGTCCTAATTAGCCATTAGGTCAAAGAGTTCATGTATGGGTTACAAAACTGGATAATATATACTTTAAGTTTACTTCAGTCATGATATTTTGAGGTTTTGTGAGCAACTTTATCTTTAAAAAACTGCTTTGAAATGCTATTTTGAAGTACTTTGCTCACTTTCTTTAAAAAAGATAATATGCTGCACTTTAAAATTTGTAATATTACTGTAAAAACAAAAAACACAAGAGTTTACTACTGGCATCTTTGCTTTTAATTTCCAAGGTTCTTAATCTTGAATTTAAGATTATGCTTACTTTATACATTATATATTTTTTAATTTTTTTGAAGAAAATAATTAAATTAATCTAGTAACATGTATACTTTATATTTCAAAAATATATGGATTATTGGAAAAAGTACTTTTAATTTTATATGGAATGATAATAAATAATAAATGCTGGATGTTGCTAAACTCTCAAATACTATATCATTATAATACTAGGGAAAATGATAAAGGTAGAAAAAAGAACACTTCCAGTGCTTTTACCAAAATAGTCGTAGGATATTTTCGTCATGCTACAATTATTCTTCTGTTAAAAAAGAGACATAATGGCCACAGCTATTTCATTTTCTAACATATTAAGCAGTATAAGGGTGAATTGAAATTTTCAATTCCAGGTTATGGTTATAATTACTAACTGCAAACATCTTTGTTGTCATTCATTAGGTAGTTATAATATTTAATTGAAACTGTAGGGTGTCTACACACATAATAGCACCATGCATAATTATCTGTATACATAGAGAAACACTGATGGCACTTTTAACAATGAAACATATTATCAAAAATTACATTTTTCATGTACATTTTGAGTTTAATTTTGTCAGTGATTAACTAGACATCTCTGAATTTTTCTGCAAATGAGTACATTAAGCTGAATAAATGAACCATAAAGTAGAGAAGGAAAAAGAAAACTACACATAATACCAATGGATAAATCTAGGATGCATTAACAAATTACACTTTTTTTTCCTAATAGCTATATGAGAAAGGAGAGAAGGTGACAAGGGTAGTTAAATACCACCAGTTTAGCTGGTCACCTTCCTCTCCTGGGTGACCTTGGGAAGTACTAGGATTATGGACTGCTTTTGCCCCAGTCTTATGCTTCCACAACTTTGCTTCTGGCAGAGTATTTATCTCTTTGACTACTGGGAAACTACTAAAAAGTGAGGAACTTGAAAGGAACTGGAACTTTCTGCACAAATCTCTTTTTGAAAGTTGTCCACTTCCAGGTTATTTTTTTAAGTAAATTTGGAGCTTGTTAATAAAAGAAAGCTTGCACACTGAAACATAACTTTCCAATAGTTCTCACACGGGAAATAGAAACCTGAAATTCTAAAAGAAAGGCATTATGGTACTTAGAATTCATTGTGTAAATTCCAACAGTTTGTTTAGCAACAATTTTAATTCTACATAAGTGGAAAATTAGTTATCGTACAAACATTAAAAACCAGCTTTGACCAATTTTAGTAGAAAAGGATTTTATTGAAAAGATATTGGAGATTTCATAAATATCCAGGAAAGTCAGAGAGAAATATTTTGAACATAACAGAGAGACTGGAAGACAACTGGCAAGAACCAGCCCAAATTCAAAATTCAGAACAGTGAGAGCATAGCTTCTTCCCCTAATGGAACACACCAATACTCCTTCCCTCCTGGTAAACTGCCACCTTTGAGGCTTCTTGGTTGTTCTGCTTCCCTGCATTGCTAGTTACTGGAGCAGCTGATTGGATGACCCTAGGATGCATCCTGTGGTCCTAACTGAGCATTCATAGTGGAAGGGAAGGTGTTCCATTGCAGGGATGCACAATGTAGATTTCCTTCCCATTGGTAAAGACAGGGAGAGAGGGATTGTGTGTTTTCTTAATGTAACTTATATATGACAAATTTATGCGAAAGGAAAAAAATATCACAGTTGAGTACTAAAGAGGCCCTATAATCATCCAAGAGAAAGGAAAGGTGATTCCTCTTAGTGTATTTTTTGTAATACATCAGATGTATAATTCAAACGTTTTTCAGCCATGTTGACTGAATCTCCAGAGGCGGGTCTCCTGAGAACTGTCAATTGAATTTATTTCACAATTGAATCAACTTTAAGAGAGGCATTATTGAATAAAAAAATTTCCAAGAGAATTTGTTTTTAAATTTTGTTAAGAAAACATAACATGAAATTTAATGCATTAACACATTTTAAATGCACAGTAGAATGTTGTACAGCTAATCTCTACAATTTATTCATCTTGCATAGCACAAGCTTATACTCATTGAACAGCTACTCTCAATTTCATCCTTGTCTAAGCCCCTGCAACATCATAGGTGAAGTTGTAGGACATTTTCTTAAGTGAAATAATAGTCATGAAAAGATAAAGACTGCACAATTACATTTATATGAGGCATTAAACTAATCATCCTCATAGAAACACAATGGGCATTTTATTTCTGTCAGATTCCCCTTTGTAAATTTGGGGAATATTTGCTTTAATGGATCAGAAATATAAGCCACTAAAAACACCCTAATATAGTTTTTCATTGGAGTTATGCTGTGTGCATAAGTATTAGACTGATGATACAGAAATATGAGCAGTAAGAAGCTGTATAAAAAAGAAATATAACAATGAAATTATCACAGTATTTAAAAAATGCTTTATTTACTCTGTGAGAGATCCTTGGAACTACTTATTTCCATTCTGAAAAATGTGTTAATATATACAAATGTTTAATGTATCAATAAGAAAAATAAAGACATTTCCTATATGTGACTCTTCCCAAGATCAACTAGATTTAGTTGATCTAGTCAATCATCATAAAATTAAGTATTACCATCTATATCAAAACCTAAAATTAGTTTAAGAATTTTCTGGAAATATGACTCATGATGTATCCATTAAATTAATTACTTAATATGTTTGTCTCTATTTTACATAGGAATAATTGCCTATAACTTGGCAATTTTAATATAAAGCATTGAAATGCTCTGGAGCTTTCAAATAGATTTCTACATTAAAATACTAGCAATTTGTTTAATCTTTCAGCAAATATTATTTATATAGAGCAAAAGATAATCACAGAAACTTAGATTTAAAAATTTATACAATTACTCAACCTTCTTTATTTTAGAAAAGTAATTTTGATGCTGAGTAGTCCTAGACATATACCCTTTGCAACAACATGGATGGAACTGGAAAGCATTATGCTGAGTGAAATAGGCCAGGTGCTGAAAGACAAATACCATATGATCTCACCTTTAACAGGAAGCTAAACAACAAAACAAACAAGCAAGGAGAATAACAAGCAAACAAAGACACTGAAATAGAGAACAAGTGTGCAGTGACAAGAGGGGAGAGGGAAGGGAATTTCAGGGGGAAAAAGGGGAGGGATTTTGAGGAACAAGTATGAAAGACACAGGAATGAGGACTGGGTGGGGGGAGAAAATGGGAGGGAGGTGGGGAGCATGGGGTGGGGGGGGCTAAGATGGGAGAAATAGACAAAAAACTGTACTTGAAAAATAACTAAATAAAATTAAAAAAGAAACATCAAGAAACCAATTTAAAGAGCATGCTAATTTTATTCTATTTAAGTATAAATAATGTAAATAAAGGGACAATGTATTATTATGCAGCACTCTAATTTTCTGGCTTATGATCTTTGCTGCTACCTCCATATTCCTCCTATAAATTATTTAGGGGAGATGGTACTGTTATGCTACAAATGGGATAAATGAGTACTCAAAAATTATGTAATTTACCTCAGAACAGACATCTGATTAGTTGTAGAGCTATCACCAGAAACATCAGCATTATTGGGACATCCCTTTTTAATCCTGAGGCCCCTGGGAAGTATCAGGATTTGCAACCCTCAGTGGGAGCCACAGTTGCAGATATAAATTTCTGCTACTCTCTGCTTTATTTTGGTATTTATCTAATTATAGAGAGCTCTTAAGAGAGGTTTTAATAAAAAAATATAATTTAATCTATTTCTAGAGTGCCGGCATCCTCAGGGCTCCCAGAACAGTAAACAAAATGAGAGTCTTTGGGCTTTCCTAGCCCTGTGTTGCTTTTCTTAAAGGAAAACTAATTATTCACTAAGTGTGAAATCATTGGAGCAAGGGAGGCAGGTTGGGGCTGATTTGGGACCAGGGTATAAAAAATTAGGGGATTAGATGAATGGCTAAGTGGAACCATGTGCCTGAGATTGACTCACACTGGGTGCCCAGAGGCTGAGTGGCTGATCTGAGCCTGGTAGCTCACTGAGGACCTGGGCTGGAGGCTGGGCAACTGTGAATATTGCAGCCCAGACCTGGTTCCCATCCTCTCAAAACCATAGAAAAGGAGAAAAGCAAAGCCCAGCCCCCCTCTTTCTGTGGCATCCAAGAAGATCAGCAGAACTCCCTGAATGGGTTTAAAGTCAGCAGGAGGCTGACTTTAAGCCTATTTTTTTCTTTCCTCTCTATCTTTCCCTTTTTTTCTTTCCCCAACTGACAATAAGAGGTAGAGTTATGAAAGGTCTAGAGACAGATCCAAAGAGGCAGAAAAATAATAACCCCAAAATTGATAAACTGAAACAAATGTCATCTTACCATCCCATAAAGCTGGCATTTTAATGTTTATGTGTATTATTATTACTTTTTCATTATTTTTACTAATTTTATTTTATTAGTATTTTTTATTTCTCTTTCTTATGTTTAGCTTTCCTCATTTTATTTCTCTATTTAATCACATTGTTTCCCTGGTTTTCCTTATTCTATGTTTCATATTGTATTTTAATTTTTCTTCTTTCACTTCATTTGAGTTCCAGTAACACAGTACTCTTGATCAGGTACTTTCTATTCTGATTATCCAAACCATACATTTCTGGTCATATTATTTTTGTTCCAGTGCTATTTTAAATAATTGTCATTCTATATCATTGTACATACTACACAGCAAACCTCCCTGATCTTAACCCACTTTACTTTATTTGTGAGCATTATTATTGTTATTGTTAACTCTATTTTCTCTCACACTATGCCTATTTTCTATCCTTTACTCTCACTACATTTCATTATCTAACCTCCCACAAGTGCTCTGTTTTCTGGATTCAGCTCACAATTCTCCTCCCCTTTAACAAGAGTTTTAACTCTCTTTCACCTTTTATAAAAAGTGTCTACTTGGGTCAAATATCACAGTTAATGCTGTGCTTATCCAGAGAATCTTCTATTTCTTCTCTACTTGCTGATACTTTAAATCCCATAAAATACTCTCCTGATGTCTTAATCCATTTTGTCTACCCCCTGCAACTGATCACATACAAGAATAGGTGGGAGCTATGAACATTAGTATACATGCTGGAGGAGAAAAACCACCAAAAAAGGAATGACCAAAAGGTAAAAACCCAAGTACAACTAGAGAGCCCACACAAAGAGAAGAAAAGGCAAATTAAGAGTGTCCAGTCGAGGAGATCAGAGACCACACCACTGCATATCATAGAATTCCTACTATGGAAGTTCATCCTATAAAGACAGCTAATAAAGAAAAACATCAGGAAGCACAGAAACAAAGAAAAAGTGTGAAAAGGGGGAGAAAAAATAGAGCCTGCAATCAAAAGGAGTAAAAGACTCCCCACTAAAAGAGCAAAATGAAGTGGAGGTAAGAAAACTATCAGATATAAACTTCAAAATAATGGTTATAGAGATGATCAAGAAACTCAGAGACAACTACAAGGAACTGAGTAAGAACTGCAACAGAATGAAAAAGGAAATAAAAACTACACATAAAAACCAGGAAGAAATGAACAATAAAATCTTGGAAGTAAAAAACACACAAGAAGGAATTACAAGCAGGCTGGATGAAGCAGAGGATTGAATCAGTGAGTTGGAGGACAAGGTAAAAAAATATTCAGATAGAGCAAGAAAAGCAAAAGAGACTCAGAAAGAACAAAGAGGGATTAAGGGAACTGCAAGACAATATGAAACATAATAATATTTATATAATAGGGACCAGAAGGAGAAGAAGACCAAGGGATAGAAAATCTGTTTGAAAAAGTAAAGACAAAAAACTTCCCCAATTTGGTGACAGAAAAACTCACACTAATCTAAGAAACACAGAGTCCCAATCAAGAGGAAACCAAAGAGGCCCACTTCAAGACACAACATAATTAAAATGGAAAAATTCCAAGACAAAGAGAGAATCTTAAAGGCAGCAAGAGAGAAACAGGAAGTAACATACAGGGGCGCCCCAATAAGGCTAGCGGCTGATTTCTAAATGGAAATACTCTAAGCTAGAAGAGAATGTCAAGAAATACTTCAAGTAATGAAAGCCACAGGCCTGCAACCAAGATTACTCTACCCAAAAAGGCTCTCAATTAAGACGGAAGGCCAAATAAGGAGTTTCCCAGACAAAAGAAGTGTAAAACAGTACATCTCCACAAAACCAACTCTGCAAGAGATGCTACAGGTATTGCTTTAAGAAAAGGAATGAAGAGAATGAGAGAGAGAAGAACATGGGTACAAAAATGTCAATGAATAAGTACCTGTCAATAATAACCTTAAACATAAATGAATTAAATGCTCCAATCAAAAGACATAGAGTAGCCAAATAGATAAGAAAGCATGACTCACACATATGCTGCCTACAAGAGACCCACCTCAGAACAAAAGACCTATATAGACTGAAAGTGAAGGGCTGAAAAACAAATATTCCAAGCAAACAGATAGGAAAACAAAAACCAGCGTAGCAAAACTCCTATCAGATGAAATAAACTTCAAAAAAATGAGCCATAAAAAGAGACTCAGAAGATTACTTTATAATACTCAAAGGAAGAATCCATCAAGAACACATAAACATTGTAAATATATATGCACCCAACGTAAGAGCATCCAAAAAAATAAATAAAATCTTGGAGGAATTCAGGAAAAATATCGACAGCAACACAATTATAGTAGGGAATTTCAACACTTTACTGTCAAAAATGGACAGATCTTCCAAATAAAATATCAACAAAGATATTGTGACATTGAACAATGTCCTAGATCAAATAAATTTAACTGATATACATATAGAACCTTTCATCCCAATGAAAGCAAAATACACATTCTGTTTAATTGGACATGGAATAGTTACAAAGATAGACCACATAATAAAACACAAAACAAGCCTCAACAAAGTCAAGAAAATTGAAATCATATCAAACATTTTCTCTGACCACAAGGGAGTAAATCTAGAAACCAACCTCAAGAAAAAAATTAAAAAACATTCAAACTCATGAAGATTGAATAGCAGGCTATTAAACAATGAATGGGTCAAGAAGGAGATCAAGAAGGAAATCAAAAAGTTTCTGGAAACAAATGAGAATGAACTCACAACAACCCCAAATTTATGAGGCTCAGCAAAGGCAGTCCTTAGAGGAAAGTTCATAGCAATACAGCCCTACCTTAAAAAGATAGAAACATTTCAAATAAAAACCTAGGTCTATACCTACAAGAACTGGAGGAACAACAAGGACAGCCAGGAGCAAGTAGAAGGAAGGAAATAACCAAGATTACAGCAGAATTAAATGACAAACAGACTAAAAGCACAAATGTAAGGATCAATAAATCCAGGAGATGGTTCTTTGAAAAGATAAACAAAATTGACAAGCCTTTAAACAGACTCATCAAGAAAAAAGAGAGAGGACCCAAATAAATACAATCAGAAATTTAAAAGGAGGGATTACAAAGGATACCACAGAAATACAAAGGACTGTAAAAAAATCATTATGAACTATATGCCAAAGAATTTGACAACCTAGGTGAAATGGACAAATTTCTAGAAAATTATAATCTTCCAAAGCTCGGTGAAGAAGAAGCAGAAAGCCTGAATAGACCAATAACAGCTGATGAAATTGAAACAGTAATCAAAAAATATCCCAACACCAAAAGCCCTGGACCATATGGTTTTACAGGAGAATTCTACAAAGCATTTAAGGAAGATCTAATCCCTATCCTTCACAGATTATTCCAAAAACCCCAAAATGATGGAGAACTTCCAAACTCTTTTTATGAAGGTAGCATCATCCTAAGCCCAAAACCAGATAAAGACACAAAAAAGAAAAAAAAAAAAACTTCAGGCCAGTATTGCTGATGAACATAGATGGTGAAATCTTCAGCAAAACATTGGAAAACCACATCCAGCAATACTTTGAAAAGATCATACACCATGACCAAGTGGAACTCATCCCAGAGATGCAAAGATGGTACAATATTTGCAAATCAATGAATGTAATACATCCCATAAATAAAAACAAAGATAAAAATTACGTGATCATATTAAAAAGCATTTGGAAAAAGCATTTGATAAGGTACAATAGTACCCATTTACGATAAAAACACTCAGCAAAATGAGAATAGAGGGAGCATTCCTCAACATAATAAAGGTTATATACGAGAGACCTACAGCCAACATTATACTCAATGGGCAAAAAATAAAAGTTTTCCCACTAAGATCAGGAACAAGACAAGGATACCCATTTTCACCACTCCTATTCAACATAGTATTGGAAGTCCTAGCCACAGCAATCATACAAGAAAATAAAAGACATCCAAATTGGAAGGAAGGAAGTAAAACTTTTATTGTTTGCAGATGACATGAGAATGTACATAGAAAACCCTATAAATTCTACCAAAAAAATGCTCGACCTAAGAAGTGAATTTGGCAAAACAGTGGGATACAAAGTTAATATCCAGAAATCAAAGGCATTTTTGTATACTAACAATGAAATATCAGAAACAAAAATCAGGAAAAAAATCCCATTTGGTATAGCAAACAGAAAAATGAAGTACCTAGAATAATCCTAACCAAGGAAGTAAAAGACCTGTACTAAGAAAACTACACAACACTGAAGAAAGAAATTAAGGAAGACACAAACAAATGGAAATATATATCATGTTCATGGACTGGAAGAATTCACATCATCTAAATGACCATACTACTCAAAGAAATTTATAGATTCAATGCAATCCCTATTAAAGTGCCAATGCCATATTTACAGATATAGAAAAAAAGGATTTTGAAAATTTATATGGAACGATAAATGACCCTGAATAGATGCAGCAATTTTGAGAAAGAAGAACAAAGTAGGAGGAATCACAATACCTGATACCAAACTGTATTCCAAGGCCACTGTAATTAAAACAGCCTTGTAGTGGCATAAGAAAAAACACATTGAACAATGCAATGGAATAAAGAACCCAGAAATCAACCCAAGTCCCTATGGGCAATTAATACTTGACAAAGGGGGAAGAAGCATAAAATCAAAGAAAAATAGCCTCTTCAACAAATGATGTTGGGAGAGCTGGACAGCTACATGGAAAAAAATGAAACCTGACTACCAACTTACACCATACACAAAAATAAATTCAAGGTGGGTAAAATACTTAAATATAAATCACGAAACCATAAAAGTCTTTCAGGAGAACATAGGCAGGAAAATCTCAGATATTCCACTCAGCAATATTTTCACTGATATGTGCCCTAGAACAAGGGACATAAATATGAGAATAGACAAATGGGATCTCATCAAAATAAAAAGCTTCTGCATGGCTAAAGAAAACAGTTTTAAATAGAAAAGAGAACCAATGGTATAGGAAAACATATTTGCCAATGATACCTCAAGCAAAGGTTTGCTCTCCAAAATACATAAAGAATTGATATGACTTCATATCAATGTCTTCTCTAAGAAGGTAAGCAACCCAATAAAAAATGGGCAAAGAACTTCAACAGACACTTCTCCAAGTGGACATACAGAGGGCCCAGAAACATATGAAAAGATGCTCAATATCACTAGCCATCAGAGAGATGCAAAATAAAACCACAATGAGATACTACTTCACACCAGTGAAAATGGCCATCATAAATAAAGCAACAAACAATAAGTGTTATAGATGGTGTGGAGAAAAGGGAACCCTAGTTCAACATTGGTGGAATTGCAGACTGGTGCAACCATTATGGAAAACATTTGAAATTTCCTAAGAAAACTAAAAATATAACTGCTTTTTGACCCAGCAATTCCACTGCTACGATTATATCCTAAGAACCCTGAAACAGCAATCCAAAAGAACATATACACTCCAGTGTTCATAGCAGTACTATTTTACATTAGCCAAGTGCTGAAACAACCTAAGTGCCCATTAGTAAATGAATGGATCAAAAAACTATGGTACGCTCTGGCTGGTGTAGCTCAGTGGATTGAGCGTGGGCCTGCGAACCAGACAATCGCTGTTTGATTCCCAGTCAGGGCACATGCCTGGGTTGCAGGCCAGTTCCCAGCAGGGGACACACAAAATGCAACCATACATTGATGTTTCTCTCCCTCTCTCCTTCCCTTCCCCTCTAAAGATAAATAAATAAAATCTAAAAAAAAAACTATGGTACACTTACACAATGGAATTTTACACAGCAGAAAGAAAGAAGGAACTCCTACCCCTTGCATCAACATGGGTAGAACTGGAGAGCATTATGCTAAGTGAAATAAGTCAGGTGGTGAAAGACAAATAGCATATGACTTCACCTTTAATTGGAACCTAGTAACAAAACAAACAAGCAAGCAAAACATAACCAAAGACATTGAAATTAAGAACAAAGTGACAGTAACCAAAGAGGAGAGGGGAGGGAATAATGGTGGGAAAATGGTGAAGGTTTACAGAAACAACTATAAAGGACACATGGACAAAAACAAGGGGGGTGTAGAAACAGGGGAAGAAGGTGGGGATGGCTGGAGTGGTGGGGAGGGATGCAAGTAAAAATAATAGGGGATCATTTCAGTTGCATTTTGAAGGTAAACTACTTTTCATTTATGTTAATGGACATTTATTAAACACCTACTGTACGTGCAGAGGGTACATACTCCCTTAACATCATTTATAGTTCCCTAATAATTGCAATATTAAGCAAAACAGCTAATAAGAGAGCAATGTTTTCCTGCTTAATTTGATATAACTTGTTTATATCTTGTTTATAACTCTTGATATAAACAAGAGTTAAATTCCTACCACATTTCTGGTCTCAAAAACATCACCAAACTTCTATAAAAGACTCAAAACACTTCTAATATTAAACATTAAATGTGAGCTATACATACATTTAAGAACAAATCAAAACAAGAAACCCAAAACACTGATTTAAAGGAATATATACACCCTATGTTTATTATGACATAATGTATAGCCAAGATTTAGAAGCGGCCAAATTGCCCATCAGAAGATGAGTGGATAAAAAAGGTCTGCTGCATTTAAACAATGGAATACTACTCAGCCATAAAAAAGACAGAAATCTTACCCTTTGCAACAGCATAGATGGATCTGGAAAGCAATATACTAAGTAAAATAAGAAAGTCAGACCCCAGCTGATGTAGCTCAGTGGATTGAGCGCAGGCCTGTGAACCAAAGGATCACGGTTGGATTGCCAGTCAGGGCACATGCCTGGGTTGTGGTCCAGTTTCCCAGCAAGAGACACACGAGCGGCAACCACACATTGATATGTCTCTCCCTCTCTCCTTTCCTTCCCCTCTAAATATAAATAAATAAAACCTTAAAAAAGAAATCACTTGTGTTTAATATTTGCATCCACATCATCAAAACCATTCCTCTCTTAAAAAAAAAGAAATAAGAAAGTCAGAGAAAGGCAAGTACCATATGATTTGATTCATATGCAGAATCTAATGAATAAAGTGAACTAATAAGTAAAATAGATACAGACTCATGAAAAGCAGGCAAAAAGTGGTTGGGGACAGGAAGGGGGCTAGCTGCAGGGGTAAATAGATTGATCAAAAAATAAATAAAAAAACTCATGGATGTGGAGAACAGTGTGGTGATTGTCAGGAGAAGTTGAAGGGTGAGGGGAACTGGAGAAGGGTATGAGGGGTAAGTGGTGATGAAAGGAGACTTGAAGTGTAAACACACAATAGAGTGTACAGATGATGTGTTGTAGAATTATGCAGTTAAAACCTATATGATTTTGTTAAACAGTATCATCTCAGTCACTTCACTAAAAGGTGTATGTGGAGGAGTAGAGGCAGGATCTCAGTCAAATAAAAGATTTTTTTAGAAAGTAAGATCATTATTTTCCAACCTACTTATTCCTGGCCAGGGTTGAGTTGCTGGTTACCAGAGCCTGTTTCAACAACTCAGGGCATGAAGTAGGACCCACCCTAGACAGGACACATTTCCCTTGCAGGGCCACTCAGACTCACTCAAACGGGGACAATTTAGATGCCCTAGTTCACCTAAGTGCACATCTTTGGGATGTGGGTGGAAACTAAGTCCCAGGAGAAAGCCCATGGAGGCATGGGAGAAAGTACAAACTCCTCACAGACAGTGGGCGTAACCCAAATTATTTTTTCTCATCAACAATGTAATAAATGACATTAAGCAAAACTACCCTATTCAAGGATCTGTTGTAACTATTTTAGACATTTTACATACTTAAGTTAAATCAGACCTTTCAAGATATTATCTCATGATAGAGGTAGACAGTGGGAATGTTGGCATAGCACACATGGATGAGTGTGTGGATGGAAGACAAATACCATATGATCTCACCTTTAATTTGAACCTAGTAACAAAACAAACAAGCAAGCAAAACATAACCAAATACATTGAAATTAAGAACAAAGTGACAGTAACCAAAGAGGAGAGGGGAGGGGTGGGAAAATGGTGAAGGGTTTACAGAAACAACTATAAAGGACACATGGACAAAAACAAGGGGGGTGTGGAAACAGGGGAAGGAGGTGTGGATGGAGGGGCCAGTTGAAGATGAGGGATCAGTATTTCTGCACACCTGCAACTAGCTGTGCACTATGCATCAAGTCCATGCCCTTGATATTGAAAAGTGTGGTTTACCAACCACCAGAAGCAGCATCACCTGAGACACTGAATCAGAAATTCACCATCTCAGGCCCATCTCAGAACTGATGAATCAAAAATCTGTATTTTAATAAAAATCTGGCACAATTTTTATGTACACTGAAGTTTTAGAAACATTGTTCTAATAAGCACTTTTTAAAGTATGCACTTGGTATGCAAGCTTTAGTAAATTATCAGGCAATTCAATATCCACTCAAGCTTTATCATCAGTGACAAGATTAAAAAATGCTAATGCCTGGGTCCCAATCACAGACATTCTGTTTTGATTTTTTTAATATCACCCCAGGGGTATCTAATGAGTGGCAGTGTTTGGGAATAAATGCATTAAGCAAAGCTGTGCAATGAATGTTATTTTTTATAGAGGTAGAGACATAGAAAAATTTAAGGAAATACAACTAGTAAAAAGTAGAGTTGAACTCAAAATTTAGACCTCATACTCACTTATTCTATATAAAATGCGGTCTCTACTATTATCTTCCATACCTTCCTAGGAAATTTAAACAAAATTAGTATTATTTAACATTTTTCCAAGAGATGTCCCAATAGGAAATAAAATTTAAATATTTTCCTCACTAGTGTGACTAGTGTATTTGAGGCACAGCCACTTGAGGAAATATTAAAAAAAACAAACATATTTGCTAGAACAATTCTTTTTGTGGTTGCTGTTCTAAAGACATCAAAGTAATTTTATTACCTGTTACAGAATAATTATACTTTTTATTGTTCTAAAGACATAAAAATAATTGTATTTACTATTAATATGACTACATTAAACATTTTGTTCCATTCATCCATGTGCATGCATTTGATGTTATATTATCTCTTGCCTTTCTCATAAATGATCTCTATAAGTTACGTAAAAATCAATCCTAAAGATTTAGCCCAGCCTTTAAAAGGCCATTTATATAAGTTTAAATGCATTTTTAAAACAAATCTGTAAATGCCCAATTTCACATGTGAACCAAATTAAAGGGGTTAATTAGGAGAAGGATTCTGAGCTGTATTATCCGTTAGAGCTTGGGTATTATTTTGAGTGCTTCTTTCTTTTTAATCTCAGCAGCTGGACCAATTTCACAGGTCAGACCAGCCACCTGGACAGTCAATGAACAGAAACTGATGGGATAGACTGAAGGAAAGGCAAAATGATAGACTCCTATCTTTGAGGCATAGGTACAGAAAACCTGGAATTAAAAGAACATGAATTTTAATCTTGACCTTGTGAGTAACCTTGGGCAAATTGCCTAATTTTGCTGAGTATACAGTCTTCATTTAATAATTATGGAAAACAATATGTACTGAATTAAGTATACACCAAAATACAGTTTTTGGATCCTCCAGTTTCTAGGCCTAATGTTATGACAATATGAAAGCTTGACAACAAGCATTAAGATGTGCTTAGCAGCTATGGTGCTCCAGACACTTTTATTGATGTTCATTTACTCCAATCCAATGAGGCTTGGTGAGACCAAAGTGAATTCTGGATTTACATTTAAGTCTCTCTGCTTATATGTACATTTCCCAGAATTACAATTTCTTACTTTTGCTCAAATGGTTCTTTCAAGGTCAGGTCATAGATAAGCTATAGAAATTCATGGCAAAAAATATTTACTGATGGCTAGGGCAACAGGACACACACACTAAATTGACTAAAGGAGAAGTGGTCACCATCCAAAAGGAGTTTTCATCTTGGAGGGCACATTAGTCAGAGTCCTCCACAGAAACAGAATCAATCAGAGAGAATGATATATAGAAAGAGACAGGGATAGAGAGAAATACAGGGAGAGAAAAAGATGAGGGAATGGTTCACATGATTGATTTACATGATTGGTTGGAACTAGCAAGTCTAAAATCCATAGGACAAGCCAGCAGATGGGAAACTTAGAATTTCTATTGAACTGTTTTAAGGCACAATTCTTCTTTTCCAGGAGGTCTTTCACTGCTTGGATGAGGTTCATTTAGGGAAATTTTGTTCACATAAAATCAAGTGAATATAATTATTTATCACATCTGCAAAACACCTTTGCAACAACATATACATTAGTGTCTGACCAAACAGCTGGTCATGTAGCTTAGTCATGTTTGACTAAAATGAAACATTACAGAGGGGAAGCCACATAAGTTACCAAATAATGTTATTTAATAAAGATCAGTCAAGGTCAGTGTGTCTTTAGCACTTCTATTCTTAATTTCTAGAGCACTTGAAGTCAGTTGGGCATTTTAGCACCTGGTAAATAATTGGCATATGTTCCAGTTGTTCTACACGTTTATTAGGAAAGCTTTCTCAATGGATATTGAAAAATATTTTGTGAGTTGACAAATATCCTGGAGTATGAGATTAATCTAGGATGACACTTAAAAATATGTTGCACTTTCAAATATATATATATTTGATAGTTTTTTTTCTTATTTTTTCTTGTACTCTCTAAAGAGCCACCTTGTTTTCTTTCTAATGTACCAATTTCCTGCAAAGCAATTATTATTACTAATTCAGTAGAATTAGAATTGCACTAATTGGTAAATAGGCCCAACCTAGTTGGTATTTTATTTATGAAGACTTATTTTAACTGGTTGAATAAACTCTTATAAAATAATCAGTTACTTTACACTGTACTTTGTGGCAGCGAAATCCAGCACAGTTCTTCCCCATCAACAGGGGTTATCATAGTCACTTGGAGGGTTTCCTTCCTTCACTCCTTCAGTTCCAAATCAGTAGATTTGGGCAGAGGTCTATAATTTTCTTTTTAAACATGTTCCCAGGTAATGCTGATATTGCTGGTCCAGGTATCATACTTTAAAAATTGCTGTTCTGATGCATAAATGAGGGAGCAGGTGTCAGATTACCTGGAGCTTTAAAATTCAAGTTCACTCCAGAGCTGGACTGCATTGACCAGTTCTATGCCTTCTCTACAATGAGGAAAATAATACTACCCTATATGATAAGATTATTGTGAAGAATAGATAAACAAATCACTTATAATGCCTGGGACATGGTATAATCACTCAATAAATTATGGCTATTATTCACACAATTGCCTCAATTACAGGTGAGAGAAATATTACAAATTCTATAGTGTTTGAATGGTACTTGCTTTCAATTTGTTATTAGCCAGGCTCCATCTAACACAGATTATCTTGTGCTCTTTCTCTCCTTAGCCAACCCAACCACACTGATGGTCTCAAGTACTTTTCTGGAACTTCTTGTACATGTGTGAAAGGGGAAAATAAAGAATTTATGAAACACTCTAACACTCAAATCTCTTATTAAAATTTTAAATTGAACCATTTACTTATGTCCTAGAGATACATACGAATGCTGTATTTTTCTCAGTTAATGTTATTTATTTTCATGTTTGCTTTCTTGCTAGAGTCTTCTTGTTTTTTCTTCAAATATGCTTTGGAGTGCATCTCCAGCATTGTACAAATACCTATATTCTCATAAATACTTGCTCTTGGATTAATTTTTTCTTTAAGGTATTAAATGCAAAAATACTATTAGTTATATTTACTACTTAGTTAATTTCATCAAGTCCTTAATTTAAATATATGTTTATGTAAAAATAGAATGAGGTATTTTCTCCTTAGGCTTATTTTTTTCATATACTTAATTTAAAATAATTCTTAGGTCACAAATTAAATGTAAGAAATTTTTTTTGTATTTTTTATGTCCTCCACTTGACTTAAATCTCTTTAAACAGAACAAAACCTAAGGCAAAATTTCTGCCTGGGAAACTTGAGAAGCCTGATTCGTTCCACCGGTTTCATGCAATTTAATTTGGGTTCCTTATTCAAGAGAGTCTAGAATATAAACTTTCTTTAAAAAAGATCACTTTGGAAAATTCACCTAAACAAGTCAAAATCAATGGTTTCCTTACAGAAAAAACCCTGGGGAAAGAATTTGCAGGAATTACTTCATGGGTGAGTCTGCTACTAGTTTTTATGCTTGATTGCTTGTCAGCTGGCAGAAATCGATGGTTCTCTTTACACCACAGAGGAGTGAAGGCATGGGGGCAAATGGAAAGCTATCAGTACTCTGAATACGAATTACACATTTCACTGTTGTCTCTCCAAATGTATTCTGAAAGTACTGCTAGGCTCAGAACTACAATGAACTGCATTTAGCAAAGCTTTAATTTGATATAGGTACAGGTGACAGCTCGGTTATTCTTGCACATTCAGATTCACCCACATCTGTTTTTATTTACCTCAGTTATATATGCCCGTTTGTTGTAATTATTAGTTTCGGATGTAGTTGAAGATAAAAATCTCAGATGCCTATAAGGCTATAAATTAAGTTAAGAAATCACACTTTTCACCCTCACCTTCTTTGGCCCTGTTTTGCTTAGGGAAATTGCAACAAAAAAAGGTTGAGACTCATGTCATTTCTTCTCATCAAAGTGCTTTTCAAAGTAGTCTTAGATTCTTGATCTAATCCAACTCGGTACCCTACTGGTGTTTCTTTTTTCTTCTACATTTAACACAGTGAAAATAATTTTCAAAGTTTTAATTTACATCTAGAATAGTTTTAAATTAATTTTGATTGCTGGGAATGTAAAAAACTATAGTAGGTGCTAAAGAACTGTGGTGTGATCTATTTTAATTTTTCTCCTGATTTCTCCCTGATTGTTTAGGATTACAGGCCTAAATTTAGTCTTGTTTATTTATATTTCACCTCTCATTTACTCAGTGTATTCAACATGTTGCAAAATCATAAGGAGCTGGTTTCACCATTGATAATGTAAGAGTCAACAGGGAGGAAACAAGTGAGGGGCTAGAAATTTGGAAAACAAGAAAAATGAAATAATACAATGTATGAACAGATTAAGAAGATGTAATAGCAGGATTTTTTAAGAGAATTTGATTCCCAATATACACAAAAGTTTGCACATGAAAATGTAAGAAAGGTATGACAGTTGTTACCCAAAGTTAAAGAATTATTCCTTTTGTAAAAAGTAACAAGTCTTTGTGCAGTTGTGGCCCTAGGTTTGTTTGCTTTCAGGCAGGAAAACAGGTTTTTTATTGTTTCTGTTTTGTTATTTGTTGTTTTTAATTTAAAAGAAAGCTTTATATGCAACTTTGTTAGGAGGGTTGGCTGGGGTTTTTTTTGTTTGTTTGTTTTTTGTTTTTTATCAGAATAGTAGCCTTTGCAACTATGGGGACATTAACTTGCTACTCTTGTATCTTAAGAAGTTCATCAATGGCCAGGCAGCATGAAATGAAAAATCACATAGCAATTTATCCAACAATAGTTGAGAGAATTGGACAACTTCTCAAGAATGATGGAAAGAAAATGTCAGTCAACACACTTAAAAAAATGAATGCATTTTGAATAAGAAGGTAATAAGTAGTGGACATTTGCATGTTTCTGCCTGGTAAATACCATGGAAAGAAAAATGTGTTACTTTTAGTGAAAGATACATAATATCGATTCACTTATGTTGATTATCTTGTTTATTTAAAAATACTTTTCATCACTTTATTACTTTAAACAAGGACACTTCCAGAGATATTTCTGAAGTGGATATCTAATAATGACTAGTGAAGAACTCAAGGTAAATAAAAGTGCTAACAGCTTAGTCCTCTGCAAGGAAAACAATTAGATTGATTTTGTCTGGTGTATTGTTTTTGTACTGTTGGCTGAGTTCCTTTTTCTTAACTCAAAGCTTTTTTGACCTTTTTTCCCAATCATTTTAAGGTACTTTCTTCAGAGTGAGACATGTAATTTTCCTTGATACAAGAGACATTGTCTGACATTTACTCTCCTGTAAGGTATAATATTAAACCCTGGTCCCAATACATGAACTTCACCAAGGACATAGGCCTTTGTGATAAACCCTGGTAGATGAGATGTGTTTCTGAGTTTAGATTTGATGGGGGTATGATCATTCTCTCAGCCGCTCATTTATTACCATCACCTCACTAGTTAAGATTCTTTTATTTGTAAAATTTAGGAATGAGGTGCATGGCAGGTGATATAGAGGTTCTGAGCTGTAATGTTTATTGAAATATTTGAAGATATACTTTAACACATTTTAACAATTATTGAGAGTACATATGAACAACAGTAAATCTTTTCAATAAAACCTCTTCAAATTATATGAAAGTCAAAATAAAATATTATTTTATCTATCTTATTAAAAAGGCTGCTCAGTATTTTTAAACATGTACTTTTTATTTGATTTTAAGATAAACATTTTAAGACTGAATAAACTAGCTAAATCTGTATGTTGAATTCTGACCCTTTATAAATGATTAGGGAATTAGCTGAAGTTTTCTATTTTTGTTTTGTTTTGGTCCTATAATCCTTTACCTTTCTCTTGCCAATCCCTATCCTTGCTATGCCTAGAAATGCATTGACTTTGAACTGGGAAGAGAAATAAAAATTTTATTATTTCTTTTGCCTCTACTCACATTTCCCACCAAAAAATGTCTCAGCATAAATTCCAAGACCACCCATTTCTTAATCAGTAGATACTACAAATCTTCTAACTCCTAAAATGACTGTGTAGCACTGATGGTCTTCAGCTTATATCCAATATCAATGTCTTGTCTTTTTAATATCCCCCATTAAATTGATACTGTTTATGAAAAATAGCTTTCACTCTCATTTGTGGGACATTATTAATAGCAAGTTTAGTTTATACATTGTACATACCTTTTTTCTGCCAAAATTAAGTATTAGTAAAATTGTATTTGACCTTAACTATTACAGTAAAGGTCACAAGGTGACAGAAAACTATGTCCTTTGAGAGGATTAGAACCTCCAGGTAGACACGAATAATATATGAAAAAGTAGACACACATTAAATCATGAAACAACAAGTAGATACTTTATGGAAATGAACTCACAAGATAATAATTTAAATTTCACAAGGTGATAATTAAGGTCCCCAGATAAAATTTTTCCACATCTGTATGCTTTTTAGTAAATTTGTCTGGCATATTAACTGGAGAATACTAAAAAATATTAATGGAATGTAAAACTGTACATTATTAACCATTTCAATTTGAATAGTAAGGATAAAAAAATGAAATGCATACAATATTATACAAGATGTATTAAACTCTAATACAAACAGTTTTAGAGAACAGGCAGGACCCTTAAATGATATTTTTATCTTGAAATATTCAAGACACTTAAGTATGAATTACCACTTTTCATAATTTGAAAGAAATTTTGTATATCTTTAGTGTTCCCTAGGACTAGTAATTTTTTGTTTTGAGTGACTATTTTTAATATTATGAATTTGGATATATGAACATAAACATTTATACATACATACATGCATATTTGTAAAAAATAGATAATCAGTATAAACTATATATTTGATTTTATAAAAATTTTCCTCTAGAGGAAAATAGAACTCAGTGACCAGAAGAAGAGGACATAGAAAATGTGTGACTGAAAAAATTAATAATCATCATAAGTTCTAAGTTCAAATAGCAACTGAGCATATTAAATCTTTTCATAATTTAGATTTATAATATGCATACTTTGATTTAGACATTTATATGAAAAGTCACTTTTAATAAATTATATTAAGATGCGTATAAAATTTGGGGGAAGACCTGTTATGTGTGCCCACACACTGTGGGTAGTAGATGTCACACTTGAGAATTTCTTCAGACTTGGGTAATTTACACAAATAATATTTCTGTCATATGGAATTTAAATATAAGAATGAATCACTATTCAGAGAGATGTGTAACCATTTTCCACCTCTGCAAATACATGAGGAGATTAGTAAGAGTTTCTGAAATACATCATCACTTACATTGATGACATTTTTATATACATTAAACATTATTCTCATGGCTTTGAATAAAATTACCAGTTTCAAATATGCAGCAAATATGCAATGAACAATGCAGGGAAACTTCGGTTGATAGTCATTAGGCAATCAACTGTGAAATCTGATGTTCTCCCTGGGAATGTGAGCTAGAACAGGAGGAAAAGGAAATATGAGTATAGAAAGGAAGATCATTCGAGAGCCAACTTTAATGTAAAATTATATTAGAATGAGAAAGAAGATGATTTTGGGAAGGTCTTGACAAGTTACTCAAGGAAATGTAAAGCCATTTGAAGAACAAGAAAAAGTAAAACAGCAGAAATAGAAAGAGAGAGAGATTAGAAGCAGGAGTATGGGGGAAAAAGAGAATATGACTAAAAGATACAGATATCAAACATTTTGATAAGGAAGGAAGAAAATCAATTTAAAATGTAATGTCACAGTTTGGAAGAAAGTGCTCTTGCAGATTATGTGAAAGCTCTAGGTGTCCTAAACAATGCAAATTATATGTATTTATGTAGCTGATGTCATCTCTGGAAGGGATAAACATCTCCTCAGCTTCTAGACTATGGATTGTGGTTAGCATTTTGGCATATGGAAATACACCTTCCTTATTCCCTTGGTTAATTAATGGAAAAACAGCCTCTTCACTTCTGTGTTTTGCAGTCCATATTTTATGACTTTTTCACTTTTTCTGTGCAATTTTTTATTTTCTTACCAGAGGGAGGTACAACTAATTTTTTATTTCCACCAATTTCTCACCATTATCAACAGGCCAACTCCTTGAAGCAGCCAACCCATTCAAATTTCCCCAGAGGACAAGGAAGGGAAACATCAAAAGTCACCCATTGTTGATGTGCCTGTCTCAGAGCCATGACTGTTCGATTGGTACAGCCAAAGAGGTTTATTAGATGAATGAATATTAGTGTTGAAAAAAGATATTTTTACAGACAATAGTCCTAAACGTGGATTTTTTTCTTACTAAGTCATTTTCCTTACCTCTATTCTCATTTTACTTAAGACGTCATTTTCCCTCAACTAAATTTTTCTCTAATTCTATCTGTACTATCTTTCTAAAATTAAATCCTGGGTATTTTATTTGTTCATTTCTTTTTTTGGTTTCTTGCTTTTTAGTACTAGTTATGGGATCTTTCAGAGACCAACCATGTCTCCAGTTGAGCCTCTCTGACTACTTTTTCCTGAGCAGTTTCCATAAATTTGAATCCCACATAGAGGAGACTTTAAGAACAAATCTTATAAAAGTTTCTATGCACTGAAGCCAAAAACTATCTACTTTTTTTATTTTCCAGAGGTATATCATATTCTGTGGAAATCACCTGAGAGTTTACCAGTAATAATTGATTTCAGGACTAATTGTTCTGTGCTTTTATTGTTTTGTTGTATGTGAGAAAGAAAATATAAATATAATAGGCTGGGTAATATTAATATGTTTCTTAACACTAAGTATCACTAAATTAATTTTTAATAATTTCATTTGTATAAAATATTTTATTACACAGTTCTTATTTATAGTCTGTTGATATTTTAAAATTTAAATATTGCTCATATTCACTCTGATTTTGCCCCCCAGTACATATATGTGTAATCAAAGATCTTTCCACCCCTTTCTATTAAACAAAATGAACATAAAATTCTTCTATTTTATTTCAATTTTTGGATAGATTTTTATTTAAATGATTTTAGTACTTTTTAGTGTTGAAACCAGAAAAATAGAGGTTAAAATAGGGACTTCCTTAAAGAGATTTGACCTGGAGACAGAAACCACAAGGAAATTAAGAAAGAACATAGGGAGTGGAGAAGGCGGAACTACAAAACCAATGGGGCTGAACCTGTTCAAGTGTCTAGATTTAAATTTTTCCATTACTCAAAACCCAGAAAGCTTAGGTCATGCTCACGCCACCTGAGTAGCCAGTAGCTAACGGCCACATTTGCTTCTATACAATGCTTGCTTGCTCGCGTCTATAAAAAGACTTAGCTGTGAGCGCTTAGCACGGCTCTTATTTGCAGCTCTTATGAGCACCGTGTCTCCGGACACTCTTGAGGGTCCGCCCTCTGTGCAGGTTAAAACTTTGGCCAATAAAATAACATCTCTGAATCCTGAAAGTTTCTGACAATTTGTCTCTCACGTTGGTGGATGCAACATTTAGCATATTATGCAAACTATTACATCCCTTGTAAATTTGATGGACTCAAGATAACACTGCTAAAGGCTACCATAATAGTTACCCCAGGTATTCAGGTATCATTGACAATATAAGGAAGGACAGATACCTAGGCAGCATACTTGTGCTGATTGGAGAGCCAATAGATGCCAAAATCATAACTTGGTACTGTTGAACATGTTATCAGAAAATAAACTCATGTTAGGCTTTCTGTATTTTATTTAAAGTACCATTTTTATTAAACAGCATTTTCTAATTTTTGTAGAAGTATCCATATGGTACACTTGTTTCATTTTTCACCTGTGTCTCTGTTTAAGGTTTTTGTGCAGGGGACCTGTCCATGAGAGTAACCAACTGTGGATGGACTTATTTCCTATAAAATGCAGAAAAGCAAAAACCTGCTCATCACTAAAGGAGAGTGTCTGGAGTTATCATCCATGTGGTGTTTGACTCTCACCCATCTTTGCTGGCTTCCATTAACATATTTGTCTCTGAGGTTCTTTAAATTAGCTAGTCCTTTTGCAATTCTATTACTTGAAACATTTTGGAATGGAAATCCTGTCTAAGATTAGATACCTGATATTTTATAGCATATCAATGACTGGAAGTATAGAAAGATTGTCGTTCAGGCCAATCAACAAGGTATCTCTTCCCACAGAGGTAGTTTGAATTGACAATTGAACATGCACTGTTCTTTGTTTTAAGAATTTTTAAAATAAGTTGTTTTATTATGCAATACAAAGAAAACATTTGTTTTAGAAATATGTCAGTTTTAAAAGTCAAGAATGTGCCACGATCTATCAAATATCATGGAAGATTGTTTTCATTGTTAGTACAATGTCACCTTGGCACATTTTCTTTGAGAAAAGAAAGAATTTACCCTACTCTGGACAGTACAAATAGCTTTCTGATAAAATTCTGTCAAAGGCACTTTCTCTGGTAATTTGGCTCTTTCAAGTGGCTGAGAAATATAGGGACATGGGGGAGAGAAATGACCATTATTCAAACATCTAGAGGAGCTTAAACCAAGAATTCTTAGAACGGTCATGTGTGATGTCCAATTTACTGTTCTCACTCCACCATGCCTTTTTGTAATAGGATGATACTTCCACCCTTTTTGCCCTGTGACTTGTGGAGACACCAGGAATGTATGTTGATTGTGCATCCCTTTTCCATTTCCTCCAGTCTTGATGATTGACTTCTTTGGCCAGTGAATTAGCAACAAAATGGGCAGAGGCTTCATGTGAACTTCTGTGAAATGTGGCCTCATGTACTTCTGTTATTTGTCAAAAGAAGAACATACTCCATATCACCATAGGTCCCAGAATAAGAAGATGTGCACAGCTGAGCTAGACATAACTCATAGCCTAGAGCCATATCCAGCTAATCCCAGTAGCCTCTGGCTGAGCCACAGCTAACCAGAAGGGCCATGAACAAGAACTGATTATTGATGAAAGTCTCTTGAGCTTTGCAGTTGTTTATAAAACGGCATTATGTAGTAAAATCTTGCCTAATGGAATGCCTTCTAAATGGATATCTGTTCCATGTCCTGCAAGCTTCTATTAAAATCATGCTCAGTAAAAACCTGACTTTAGCTGTGTTGTGAAGGACTAAGGGACAAGATGCCACATTGAAGTGATTCAGCACAGTAGGTGGGAGCAGCATCTGTCCAAGGAAGCCAGAACAAAGAAAACAAAAGATGAGTGTGGAAAAGTGCTACAGACTTCTGGAACTAGATGGTTTGCTAAAGGGCAAGCAGCAACTATGATACACAAGGTTGAGGGATATGTAAGCATTTTTAAGGATTCTCAGAAATACTTGGGGAGAGAAACCCCATAAAAGACTAGATTTTCTGCTATAATACACAAAGGGACATGGGCTATTGCTATTTAGGCATTAAAGGGAAGCATGACCTACCCCTGAAGGCTGAATAAGTATGGGACACCTGGTTTACATTTATAAAAAATCTTTGCACAGTATAATTCAACCTTCTAAGCACAAGGCAAAACAGCATATCCAATCTATTAAGCACAGTGCCTCTTAAACTCATAATATGTTACATATAGCAATCCTGCCACAGTGGCTAACATTTATTGAGCTATTGCACTCTATGTCCTAGGCTGGGCAAAATTATTTTTTAGGTTTTAACTCATTTACAGTCTTAATAGATAAATTATTTTATTATCTTTATTTCATAACTGAGCAAACTGCAGCTTTAAGAATTTTAATAGCTAGACCAAATCCAATAGCTAAAAATAAATGTATTGTTTATTGCTTATATAATATGCTTTTGTTTTTTCTTTTATCATTGTTCCCTACAACTGTGTCTCCTAAAAAATTGTAGTGTCTTAAAACAAAGTGGAGTTCAGTATTTGTAAAATATTTAAACATATATAAAACATATATTGTAAATATTTATTAAATATTATGTTACATATGTAAAATGACATATATTCTAATTAAATTGGTTTATAGTTAAAATGATAGTAGAGCATCCCATACTTTGAGTTAGATCTACAACTGATACATTTGTCTGAGTACTAAGGACACTAGCTACAAAGTCAATATCCCATTTGAGTATAAAACTGACTTCCTTTTGAAGCTATCTACTAAACACCTGATTCTTTTTTAAAACTATTTTTATGTGAAGTATTTACTGAAAATCAGCCCAACTTGGTATAGCCTTGCCAAGATGAGATATGCAAATCATATGTATTTCTCTAACTACACAGGAAGATTTATCATATATCATTAACAAAAGTCTACTGTTAACCTTGTGGCACATTGAAAAAGAAAAAAAATCCACAGGCTAGTTGAGTGCAAGAAATGGTATTTTATTACATACTGACCAGACATGATAGGACTCTTTCAACTAATATCAACAACAACGATAAAACAACAACCCAAACCTTCCTTTTCTAAATAACAAGCTAGCTTTGCATCTGAACAAATGAACTCTTTCCACTTTTGGTTGACCTCACTAAATGCAAAGTTATCATTCTTTTGGAAGAAAGTGAATCATTAACTAAGAATTAGTTTTCTATTTTTATTAGTCATCTTAGAAAATACTTTGAAAATATAGTTTCAGAGTAATCAGTAAAAATTTATGAATAATATTTTAATTATTAACACTTTTCCAAGAACAACAGCTTGAATTTTTAAAAGCAGGTAAGGGTGAATCAGCAATATTGATTGAAATGTAATATTCAATGTACCACATGTGGATCTATACCAAAGGTAAAGGGAAATGTTCTTTATTATTTAAGACAAATCAATATTTGAATTTTCTCTACTTAAATTCACTGGCAATTCAAAGCACTTCACAGGACACTTGAATCCCCATTATGTGTTTTACTCTTGAAAACAGCTGACAAAGTAGCATGTATGGGACCATAGAGCTTCCAATAACAATTTAGAGATGAAAAGTAATCAAGCAAAAAAGAGTATTTGATTACCTATTGTATTGATTGGCATTGCTGTATAACAAATCACTAGGAAACTTAATAATTTAAAACAACAGAGATTTACTAGCTCACAACATCCACGGGTCAAGGAGTCACGGGCACAGCTTGCTCAGGGTCTCCCTGGCTGCAACCTGCACTGCATTCACAACAGAAAAATTGGCTGGGGAAGAATTTACTTCCAAATTCTTTTGGCTTTGGTAGAACTCATTTCATTGTGGCCAGGAATCCCTATTAGGTCCATACAGTGTCTGCAATCCTAAGAGACCACTTACAGTTCCTCACTGTGAGAACTCTACTAACATGCCCATTCATTTTCGCAAGTCTGTGAGGAGGTCTTGCCTCAGTTCCACAGTTCATTTTCCATATTCTATTAGTTAGAAATATGTCACAGTGCCTATTCACATTCAAGAGGTGGGGGGTTATAGAAAGGTGTGAACACAAAGAGGTGGGAATTATGGGGTCACCTTAGAGTCTGTTTGCCACATTGATATATCTCATTTAACTTCCCAGAAAGACTGGAGTAGCATAAGTATGCTACAAGCCTATTCCAAAGTCTAATTCTGCAAGAAGCTATGTTACTAGTTCACTATGACATGCTGATTTTAGCAGTTAACATGTGACATGGGCTAGAATATTTTACTAGAGGTTTTATTTGAACATTGCTAAGTATGTTCATTCTAGTTAATAATATTTTAAAATACTTTCATAGTCAATCGTGCCCTTTGTTTTTATAACATTTGCTTTTCCGGTGATAATGACTTCTCGCCCTTATCAGATACCATCTTGTTTCAGGCGAATAACTGCCATGTATAATGTGCATTTCTTTGCCCAGATTTTTGAGGGAAAAATAAGGATGGGCATTATATATGTGCAGTGCCTGAAATACCTTGTATCTGTGTGTGTTTTGTAATTATTTGCTTCATAAAATTTCTTGTGCCATAATATGTTCACAAAGAAATGCTAACATTCCTTTATAATACAAAAAATAAGTATCTAAATATAAATAAGTGATTGAATTTAAAAATTAAAATGAGTCTGAAAGTTTGGGCCAAAAACATGTGTGCATATTGTATATGGCAAATTATGGTAATCACTGCCAACTTTTGAAATGAAATTCTGGTTTCCCGAGACTTGTTCATGACAAAGAGATTCTAGCTAAACATGTCTAGGTAATTCTGAGCTACAGTGGTTAGCTAGGAGCAAAGAGTTATAAAGATCATGGGGAGTGCCTGGGAATTGTGATGTTTAACTGTGATGTCTGTGAGACTAGCCTATTTGAAAGTTTAAAAAACACAAACCTAATCTGTTTATGACTTTGCTCAATAAAACCACCGAACTGACTTTTCTTTAGGGAAAAAATCATTAAAACATCACAGACATTAGAACATCTCTTTCCAAACTAATTGTTGGAATGTTATCCAATAGACGAGGTGCAGCAGACTTTGATTTAAACCTAATGCAAATACAGGATGCTTTGAAAAAAGAAAAACCAATGATTAAACCACATTTTTTTTTCAGATGAGAAAAGGGAAGCGTCAAGGTTACATAGCATTTCCAGGATTGCACAGCTAGAAAATATTGGAGTAAAGATTCAAATCCAGGCAGCTGACTTCAAAGCTCATGCTATTAAAATTTATTCACTTACGTGCACATATTACTTGCTCTTTCAGGAATAATTTATTTTTTAAAATTCATCCCTGATATTGTTCCACTGAAAATGTCCTGGACACACTGAGTAGATAGTTAACTACAGGGTCCTATGGGTTTTTTCCATAATACCTAGACCCTGTCACTTTCTGAGGCAATGTGTGTTCATGCTGTTTGTCTCTTGTACTGAAAAGTTAATTCATTGAAGCATGACCGTGTCTTAACTGTTGATTTATCCCTCGCAAACAATGTAGTGCATCATGCATAGGAGAAAATTAATCCTGATTCTTTTTAAGTTCTACCCAAAGCAGTCAAGCTATGTTAGTGAAAAAGCAGCCTCTCAGTTTGAGAGAAGACCACTGTGGTATTTGAAACAGGCTTGTAGCCTTGGGGATTCCACACTGAGGACATTTTCTTCATCATTTTATAAGATCTGATGACTTGGCCCTATCCTAATCCTTCAGAAAATAACATTATTTTTTTTCTACTTTTCCAGCAGAGTAAGCAGGGACTTATTGTGCTTCCTCAATCATTGTCACACAAGTACTACCTTCTAAAGTAAATTTGTTCTGAAAAATAATGGGTCAGAGGGATCTGTAGAGTAATACAATAATAGAATATTTGGAAATAATTGTAAAGGAAATCAGATAATCATGTTTTCAAGCTCTTTAAAATATTCTCATATATGAAAAATGCTATGTGCTTAAGACTAGATAAAAAGATAGCTATAGTCATCACTCAGTAATATACTAATTGTAGTTAGTACTGTGTGCATATGCTCTCTATTATATAATCAGAAATGAAAGGAAAAATTATAATAATGTTAATAATTTAATTTGCTTTATTCATATTTTGAGTTATCTTTTTATAAAATTAAATGATATGTTATTCCTTTCTGGGAAGTAAAATGGTACAAGTAAACAGAATGTTTTCATGTTAATCAAGGCTAAGAAGTATATTAGGTTGAATTAAAAAAGAAGAAGTAGATTGGGGTTAGAAACAAATGAAGAAGACCTGATTGAAATTATTAGTTACCAGGAAAATACCTATTGACTTATTGTTTTTAGAAGTACCTCTATTAGCTTTCAAAAATACAGCTGTTTACAGTGATTGATAAGTTCCCTTGCTTTTAAGCTTATTCACATCCATTAGTTCTGCCTTTTTTTCCTGTTAAAAATCTGAAGCTGTCAGACTGAAGTAGCATGATCAGCTAATGTTCTTGCCAGATTCAAAGCTTATCCCCAGGGGTTGCAAAAATATTCTCAATCAGGAAGAAATGGCTTTTTAAATATTGCTGGTTGACATTGGTCACTCCATTCACTCTATCAAAAATGTTGAAATACATAGCAGACAATTACAGGAGCTGTGTTTAACAGGACTTTGATGATCAATTTCCTCTAAATATTTCACTTTTAGAGCAAGCAAAAGCAGATATTGAAATTGCTATATTTTATGTGAGACTTATTTAAAAATAGTTCATAGCTGTATTTTCAAAATTGGTTAAATTATTTTATAGTTTTCACTTCAGATTTAGTGATGATTATGTAGTTTCCTCCCCATAGTATTTGATTATTATCTTGCAAATTGTTTTTTTATTTCTCCTCTAATAGTTTCACAGTTTCTGACATATTACATTTAGATATATTTTGTATGAACAAAGAGGAGAAGTGTCAAAAGGAGTAATGATTTCTGAAATGTAAATTCCAAAAATATGAGATATTAAAAGTGCTTGCAATATATCTCTTACAGAATATAGAACTCAGAGTATCTTTTTATAAAAATAGAGAGCAAATCATGTTATCTGCTGGCCCCATCAGAATATTATGTAAATTAGGTTAGAAATCCAAAAACCAAAACCAAGGTGACCTTAATAAAAATGACAAC
This sequence comes from Artibeus jamaicensis, assembly GCF_021234435.1. Classification (NCBI taxonomy): domain Eukaryota; kingdom Metazoa; phylum Chordata; class Mammalia; order Chiroptera; family Phyllostomidae; genus Artibeus; species Artibeus jamaicensis. The sequence goes on from NW_026521887.1 coordinate 4,261,939, forward strand.
AAAAACCTGAAGGGAAAACAGGATGTGCCCAAGAAGAAATATACATAAAAGAAGGCAGTCCATTTATTGATTTGTTAAATGTAGAAAGTGATTGATGAATAATTGAAGAAATGCAAGATGAAGGGCATTTTCAAGGCCAGCTGGCAAAATTTAGATACTCCCTACACTCTAATGTCTTTCATGGTTTTCCTGCTTTTGCACCCTGCAGTCCATTTCCCTCTCACCTTAGTTCCCTGAAGCTCCTTGCCCAGTATCCTGAGGTCTTAAAAGTCTTGGGTTTGGGTGATTAATTTGATCCTTGGAATAGATTGGAAATGTAGAGGTGTGATGGAGATAGGAGAGAGCGAGGGACTAAAAGGTCTGTGAAAATAGTTGATACTGATTGGTAAAGCTGGGAGCAAAATTATATGTTAATAGTGCCTCTAAAGTATACTTTGTGCTTTATCTTACTTATTATTCAAATTAAATAAATAAGCATGTTGTATTGTGAATATATCTCACTATATTAATCAATAGAGAAAGGAAGAGAAATATTTTGTTATCAGTTACCTTGGAGAGGTTTCTCTGAGGAAGTAACATGTCAGTAGATCCCTGAAAAATGTATACAAGTTAGCCAGATGAAGCAGATAAGTTTTAGGGGAACTGAGTATTCCAAGCAGAGGGAATGGTATGTGTGAAAACTCAGAAGCAAGAAAACTATGACTAGTTTGAAGAAGACTTTAAGAAACTCAGAAAAGGGAAGCTTTGGAAGATAAGCATGGAGGGCTGACTCCTAAAATGTACTTGGATTACATTAAAAATCCTTGATAAAACTCTTCAAATAATAAGTAGCCACTAATAGTTGTAAGAACAATGTTATCATCATAGTTGCCTTTTTAAAAAACCATTTTGAAGTCTGCATGGATAGTAACATATAAAAAGGCTAAAAATAATGTCAGGTGATGCATGAGGAAATTATTTACGTAGGCCTTGCTAAAATGAAGTGATAGAAAGTTTGATTCCTAGGGATGACATAATAACGTACCAAAATCTGGTACATTCTGCATGTTGTTTGCAGAATTAGAAGTATGAAATCAAGGTCAGGCCAATCCACTCTCACTTCTGGGAGATGGAAGAAACATGTGGAGCTGTGGGGATGCTTGACATACCTTTATTCACAGGTGGACAACCCACCCATGCTGCAAGCTGCATGTCTGACTAATGAGAAGCCTTTACTTGTTTAAGTAGTAGAGGGAAACAAAGCTGGAAAAATGCCAGAACATTATGTAACATAACATAACATAATTCTGCACATGCAAGTCCACTTCATGTTATGGGAACAATTTATCAGACCCAGTCTCAAGGCTATGAGAACACTAGTTATCAGGCTTCGCCAAGGCTATGGGAACACTGCGCCCCATAGTTACTCAGACACCAGGGTGAGAAAGCCAAACTGCTTCCACTTACCCTACACAAGATGTTGGCAGGTCCATGCTCTCTCTGCAGTCTCCCCAGGAGAAACTACTGGTATTCTATGCCTTTCTCTTAACTCTACAGTTGCTAACAATGTTTGGCATTCTTTGGCTGGTAGGTAATGTCACTTTAGTCTCTGCCACCATCATCACATAGTATTCTAGCTACGTGTCTTCTTATTTTCCTCCTGTTTCTGTCTCTGTGTCTCTTCCCTTCTTTTTATAAGAACACCAGTTATATTGGGCCGGGACTCACACTAATGACCTCACATTACCTAATTGTATCTGTAAAGCCACTGTTCTGAATGAGATCACATTCATAGGTATCAGAGGTTAGGATTTTAAGATATCTTTTTTAAGAACACAATTTAACCTATAACAGAGGGCTCTTAAAGGAAATGGGATGATGGGTAGATGAAAGGAATGATAAAAAATTAAATATGGTGGTAGACTCAACAAAACTTGGTGATTGAGTAGGATTTGAGAGATGGGTTAGAGTTATGGTTGACTTCCAAGTTTCTGACATGAATAATAGATGATGCTATTTGTTTGAGACAGGAAATTCAACAAATCAAACAGGTGATAGGGTGAGAAAAGGTTCATTTTTAACGTGCTGTGTTTGGCTCATGTAATATTTTCACATGAAACTGTATTTAGACTTGGTGACTAAAAATTACCTTTGGAATTCAAATGAGATATGCAGGCTAGAGATATGTGTGAGACTTACTTGTGTGTAAATAATAATCAGAGCTATTAAAGTAGATAACATTACCCAGGAAAATAATAGTCAGAAGGGAAAAATTTATTATCAAAATTAAACATTTAAAAGGCCAAAACAGAACTTTTGGCTAAGATGGAGGCATAGATAAATACAGTTTACCTCTTTGCACAACCCAAAGAAGGACAACAACAAATTTAAAAACAAAAAATAACCAGAACTTCCAGAAAAATCAAACTGTATGGAAGTCCAATGCCAAGAAGTTGAAGAAGAAACATTCATCCAAACTGGTAGTAGGGGCAGAGATGGCCAGCCAGGGTGGAGAAATCTCACAGCAAGGTGGCACCTGGAGGACCAGACAAGGCAGCGGTTGGCAGAGTAAACGGTCCCATATTTGTATGAAGATAAACTGGGAAGAACAACTCGGAAGCAAGACAGACCTAGCAACCCAGGGTTCTAGCTTGGGGAAATAAAGTCTCAAAACCTCTGACAGAAAAAATCTGTGGGGGTTGTGGTGGCAGAAGGAACTCCCAGCCTCACAGGAGATTTTGTTGGAGAGACACACAGGGTCCTAGAATCTACAAAAACTTACCCACCCAGGAATCAATACCAGAAAGGTCCAGTTTGCATGTGGGTAGTAGGGGAAGTGACTGAAAGCCAGCTGAGAGCTGAGCAGGTGGCATTGTTCCCTTTCTGCTGCCTCCCTGACAACAGAGCCACACACAGAGACATGAGTTGCCCTGACCTGGTGAATACAGAAGATTCTACCCCTTAATACATAACAGATATGCCAAAACAACAACAACACATATATATATGTGTGTGTGTGTATAGCCTAAATGAAAGAACAGAGCAAAGCTCTAAAAATAGAACTAAGCAATGAAGAAATAGCCAATCCATCAGATGCAGAGTTCAAAACACTGATGATCAGGATTCTCCCCGAAGTGGTTGAGTATGGTCAAAAAATAGAGGAAGAAATGAAGGCTATGCAGAATTAAATAAAGGAAAATGCACAGAGAACCAACAGTTATGAGAAGGAAACTGGGACTCAAATCAACAGTTTGAACAAAAGGAAGAAATTAACTTGCAACCAGAATAGAATAAAAAAAAGAATTAAAAAATGAGGCGAGACTTAGGAACTTCCCAGACAACTTTAAATGTTCCAACATTTGAATTATAGGGGTGCCAGAAGAAGAGGAATAGCAAGAATTTGAAAACTTACTTGAAAGCATGATGGACTTCCCAAATCTGGCAAAGGAAATAGACTTCCAGGAAGTCCAGGAATCCCAGAGTTCCACAAAAGCTAGAACCAAGGAAACACACACTAAGGCACATCATAATTACATTACCCAATATTAAAAATAAGGAGAAAATGTTAAAAGCAACAGGAGAGAAGGAGATAGTTACCTACACAGGAATTCCCGAAAGCTGATTTCCCAAAAGAAACCTTACAGGCAAGAAGGGGCTGGAAAGAAGTATTCAAAGTTATGAAAGGCAAGGACCTACATCCAAGATTATTCTATCCAGCAAAGCTATCATTTAGACTGGAAGGGCAAATAAAGTGCTTCCCAGATAAGGTCAAGTTCAAGGAGTTCATCGTTACTAAGCCCTTATTATATGAAATGTTAAAGGGACTTATCTAAGAAAAAGAAGATGATAAAAACTACAAATGGTAAAATGAAAACAAACTCACAACTATCAATAACTAAACCTAAAAAACAAAACTAAGCAAACAACTAGAACAGGGACAGAATCTGAGAAATGGGAGTAACATGGTGGGTTATCAGCAGGAAGGGGTAAGGAGGATATTGGGGGAAAAGGTACAGAGAATAAGAAGTATAAATAGTAGATACAAAATAGACAAGGGGAGGTTAAGAATAGTATGGGAAATGGAGAAACCAAAGAAGTTATATGTATGACCCATGGACATGAATTAAGATGGGGTTATGCTGGTGGGAGGGGGGATGCAGGGCAAAGGAGAGATAAAGGGGAGAAAAATGGGATAATTGTCCCATTTTAATGAATAAAATATATTACAAAGTAAATAAAAGGCCAAAACAAGCTAAGATTTTTGGCCAATATGAATAAATTGGGACCAGATTTACCTTGACATAACAAATAGCAAATAAACAAAGCACAAAAAATAAACTGAACTTTAGAAACAAAAGTTTGTAAGACATAGAGCATCAGACATTCAATAACAGAAGTCTGAGAGATAGAAATAACCAACAAATTGAGTGCTACAATTGCTTACCTATTATTAGAAACAAAATGAAGATGATTGGTTTCACAGCTTCTGTTTAACGTGGTACTAAAGATTACAGCCATAGTAGTAAGGCAAGGAAAATAAATAACAACTATCCAGATTACAGAGGGAGAAGTAAATTGTTTTTAATCGAATGCAGTATAATGAGCTACCCAACCAACTTAATGAAATCTATAAAAAAGCTACTAGAACTATTGTGTAATTTTTAGCAAGTCTGCAGATACAAGCTTGATATATATAAAATACATTATGAGGCCCCTCAAAAAAAAAAACAGAATTATCTTCTGGAGGGAGGGTCTCCTGCAGTATAGGCTTCCTTTACTAGGTGAGTGTTCTTACCCAGCAGGATGGAACACCATCTGTATTAGTGTTCCAGCCTGTATTGTTGTGAAAGGCTATGCTGGGCTTAAGTTTTGTTTTTTGTTTTTTTAAACTCAACATGCTTGCCCATTTCATGATGGGTTATTTACAAGCACAGCTCCCCATGTCACACTGACTATTCAACACTTATTGACCAAAAATGACATAACCCCCATTTCCCACCTTCCTTATTCACCTGAAGTGACTATTTTTTGTTTCCCTAAATTAAAAAAAAAGTCTTCAAAGGAAAATATTTTGACCATGTAGAAGAGGTGAAACAAAAAATGGCAGAAGCACTAAAAGGGATCACAATTGATGAGTTCAAAAACTGTTTTGAACAGTGGAAAAAAGTCTTTGATAGGTTTATTGCATCAAAGGGAGAGTACTTCAGAGGTGACTGAAATTTAAACATGTAAGAATAAATACACATTTTTTATAAATTAATTTTATTTTTGGAGTGTCCCCCAAAATACTGTATAAACAGTCTGTGGTTAAAAAATGCTATTTATAACAGTATACAATTAAAAATACTTAGGAATAAATCTAAGAAAATGTGTGAAGAACTTACAGTTAAAAAGTATAAAATACTATAGAATAAATTTAAATGACCTGAAATGCATAGATAAATATTTATATGTGTCAGAAGACTCAATATTTTTAAGACATTAATAACTGTATAGATTTCCCACAAATAACTGTATAGATTCTATGTAACACAGTTAAGCTGTATATAAAAATGACAAGCTGAATTTAAATTTTTTTGCAAGTACAAATTAGATTATAGTAATAACATTTTTTGAAATGAAGAAGAATATTTGGAATAAAAATTTTAGACAGGTATTTTCATTAAGATAGAAAAATATGTAAAGAAACAAAACAGAGAATCCACAAATAGAACCATATATATATACATATGTGTGTGTGTATATATATGGACAGTTGATTTCAGTCAAAGAGTAAAGGGAATTTGGTTGGAAGTTGTCATCTTTTCAACAAATGGTGCTGGACCAATCGGATATTCACTGCTAAATTATTTAACATTGAATTATATGTATCACAATACACAAAAATTAACTCAAAATGTATCATAGGCATATATGTAAAGGATTAAACTATGAACCTTCAGAGGAAATAATAGGAGACTGTTATTATGAATTTGGGTTAAGATATCTCAGAGGCAACACTAAAAGCATGGTCCGTGCCAGATTGAAAATAGGACTTCATCAAAACTTAAAACAATAAGTTTCAACATTCAAAATTTAATGTTAAAAGAATTAAAAGTGAAGCCATAGCCTATGATAAAAAATATTCAACAGTTATACATTTAATATAGAATATGTGCCTTAGAATGTGTAAAGAAATCTTGAAACTCTATAGTAGTAAAACAACTGACCATAACAAATGGGCAAAGTTTTAACAGACACTCCAGGAAAGACATGTAAATGGCCAATATGCATTGAAAAGATACTCAGTATTATTAGTTCTTAGGGAAATGCAAACTAAAGCACACTGTTGGTGCTACACATCTGCTAAAATGGCTAAAATTAAAATCACTGACCATACCAAATACTAGTGTGAATATAAGAAGTTTGAATTCTCATACCATGATTGTAAGAATGCAAAACCATTCAATCACTTTAAAGAAATGTTTGGCAGCTTCCTTAAAAGGTAAGCATAGCTGTGACTGGTGTAGTCCAGTGGACTGAGCATGGGTCTGCAAACCAAAGTGTCGCGCCAGTTTGATTCCCAGTTACGGTACATGCCTGGGTTGCAGTCCAGGTCCCCAGTAGGGGGCACAAGAGAGACAATTACACATTGATATTTCTCTTCTCTTTCTCCCTTCTCCTCTCTCTAAAACTAAATAAACACAATCTTTAAAAAAGTAGGCATATATATACAATATTATATAGTGATATAGTCTAGATATTTATCTTAGGGAAGTAGAAGTAAACATATATGTTCATTAAAAGGCTTGTACACACATTTTTACAGCAGTTTCACTTATAATAGATTCACCTTAAAAAACTCAATGCTCATGAACAGGTAAATAAGTTATGGTATAATGGAATACTACTCAACACGGGTGAAGCTAAAAATAATTACACTGAAAGAAAATAAACTCAAAAGAAATAGACTACTATATGAAGTTTCTAATATAATTCTCTATTTAGTGAAAACTAATATAATGATAGGATATCACATGTCTGAAAACTGAAGGGAAGAGATGAAGGGAGCAACAGAGCCCAACAGTAGAGACCAGGTAACTATTCTAATGTTTCAAAGTTAAGGAAAATGAAAACTTAAAACTGTCAATTGATTCAGAGACACACATTGGACTACAAAAAGAAATTAGTTTCATAATTAAGGCATGAGATGCATGGAAATTGGTTGATTGAGAAATGAAAAAGTAGAGATAGCAACTATAGACATTGTTGAGCTTTGTCTTTTAAGGGAAAGAGAGAGAGAAAGAGGGAGAGAGATTGTTAATTTAAGGTTTAAAGGATTCTCATTACTAAGATTTTAAAGCATATTAAATATAGGTGATAGGGTCCACAGGAGATAAAATTTGAATTAATAGTTTGTTTCCACATCTACAGGAAAGATTGGGATCTAGAGTTTTGGTAGAGGGATGCATTATCCACAGGCAAGAGAGAGAAGCAGATATGATAGGTCTGAATTCTGAATCATAATTGGGTAAATTAGGGGAATATGTTTTTCATGTCTTCAGTTTTCTCTTTGATTGAAGAGGAACAGGCATCTGTTGAGATTTAAGGATTAGATGAAAAGGTCACAGTTTCGATGAGTACAAACTATTTGAAATAATCTCTTCAGAGAGTAGACAGGCAGAATGTATAGTGTTTTAGACCTGGGTCTCTGGAGTTACAGGGATTTGGATTCAAATCCTAGTTCTCCCACCTGTGGCACTGTGAGCTGCTAATAGACCCACACCAGGCCTTCATGTCTTCATCTCTAAATCAGAATGATAATGGCACATATTAAACGATATATTTCAGTGTATTTATATTTTCTTAGGAGCTGATACTTAGTGAATCTTGAATAAATTGTTCCCATTACCAGTATTATTTTTGAAGGAGGCTGGAAGACAGTGGTTTTATTAACATGTACCATTACTATCTGTGAAGTAAAAATTCCTCAGTAGTTCAATACTCAGAAGGAGCAATTCCCTAGAATAGTACTGTTTGAAATGGAGATGTGTTATCAAATGAACATGTGGAGGTCCCCCCTCAAAAAGAGATCTGGTTTATTTGCCCTGACTGGATATCTCTGTTGGTTAGAGAATTGTCTAAATATGCCAAGGCTGTGTCTTCAATCCCCTGTCAGGGCACAAACAAAAATCAACCAATGACATTGCTGTTTCTGTCTCTCTATTCCTTCCTCTCTTTCAAATAAATTATTAAAGAAAAAAAAAGCTGTTTTAGATGCTGACAAACCAAAACCAAATACCAACTGCCTACCATTGACATTTTCTTTTTCTTTCCTTATGACAATAAGAACCGAGGACACATATAATTCCACGTAATACTTAAGCCGGAAATAACAAGTGATATTGTACCAGCTAGTCCACATAGTTTAGTTCACTGCCACATCCTGTCATTCTACAAATACTGACTACAAATGAAAGTTCCCAAAGGCTAAACTGCATAATTTTGATTTAGATTGAAAAGATATGATATTTTGATGACAAGCAATTTTTAATTTTTGTTTAATTTGTGAACTACTGCTTGCTAAAAAATCTCATTTACTGAAATAATAAGTAATATGTGTTTTGAGATAGTATTTTTATAATTTAAAGACTACCTATTATTCTTACGTACTTTAAATTTAGGGATACTTCTGGAAGAACAAATTCATAAAGGCTTCTGCTAAATACGATACTGGAAAAGTGGGGAGATTAGATGAAATTTTTCTATGGATTATTTAAAATTCAAGTAAACCATCTGTAGTGTGTTAAAGAGTATCCCCTCAAAATTCCTGTCAAGACCTTAGAATGTGACGTTGTTCGGAAATAAAGCCTTCCTGATGTAATTAGTTAATACAAAGTTATAATGAAGTAGGGTGAACTCTAAATCCAATATGACACGTCTTTATAAGAAGAGGAGAGGAAACAGAGACAAAAAAAAGAAGTCTGTGGGAAGACAGGCAGAGATTATGGCATGTCTCTGTACGGAAAGGAGAGGAGATACAGACACAGAGGGTAGAAGTTCATGTGAAGATAGTGGCAGAGATTGGAGTAATGCAGCTGTAATTCAAAGAATGCCAAGAATTTCCAGCTACCACAAAAGCTATTAGAGAAGTATGGGACAGATTCTCAGATTCTCTAGTTAACCAAACTGCTTACATCCTCATTTTGGACTTCCAAATTCCTAAATTATTACTGTTGTCTAAGTCACCCATTTTTTGATAATAGTTACAGAGACCCTAGCAAACTATTACAAAGTTCTAAAGCATTTTTAATAAATGTCAGCAATTACAGACCATAGCCAAGACTAATGGCACCTTCTGATATTCTCACATTTCTATAATATTTGTTGTTGTTTTGCTTTTACTCTTTATTCATGGCAGTTGGTAAAAAAGATACATAAACACATTGTATTTGTTTGGGAAGGCAGCACAGAAGGGAGAAGGATGGGGAGTGTTCTACTACAGAAAAGAAACTTGTGGCAGAGAAAAAAAAGAGAGGCACCCACAAGGATCTAAATTCATCAATAAATTCTAGAACACCGCACAAAGGCTAAGTATTTATTAGCATTTAATAAATGGTTATTGAATTAATGTATTAGTCAGTGAGTTGATGACATCCTCAATCTTGTGAGACAAGTGATGCACAAATGAGGAGGCAATGTTAGACACAGTTTGACTGTGGGAATTACTCATTTCTTTCACTCAACAATATTTATTAAGCATCTACTACATACCAGACAATGACTTTTGGTGCTCGGGATAATGAAATAGCAAAACAAAGTCCTACTTTCGTGAGTCCTATATTCTTGTGCTTTAGTAGTAGGGCATGGGATAAGTCAGAGTTTGTGCCATGCACTTTTACAACAGCAGTTTGACTGGAGTGGCCCAGAAGATAAATTTTTTGGTTTAAAATAGACTTCATGCTAACTTCCATGGAAAGAGAAGAAAAAACTTAGGCTCTGGATGTACAGAACTAGAGAGTCATTTTTCCTTTATCCTCACCCTTATCATGCCCCCACCCTTATCCTCACCCTTATCCTCCCCCCACCCCAAGTGTAATCAGTCCCTTCTATGCAGAAAGGGAAAGAGTGTCCTTTTTCTCCAGAGTTTTATATCTGCCCTTGAGAAAGGCTGTTTTCACCCATGTTTGTAAAGGTACAATTGGAATGAATACACACCTGATTTATTCAATCAGAGTAGAAACACAGGATATAGCACACCTCAATGCCAATTGGTTATTGAATGAATATAAGGCAAAGCCTCTCTACAAGGAATGAAAGTACACAAAGGTGAAACCCTATAGATTAGGTGTGTCAAACTCATTTTCACTGGAGGCCACATCAGCCCCTCAATTGCCTTCAAAGGGCCAAATGTAATTTCAACTCCTTAACAGTTAAGGAGTAGCTACATTTATAAAGTCATAAAATTATTTAGGCCCTTTGAAGGCAACAATGAGGCTGATGTGGCCCCCAGTGAAAATGAGTTTGACACACCTGCTGTAGATATTGTGTAATGAAAGTAACATACTCTGACCTTCTGCTAAATCTGAAGAAAATATCTATTTGAAAAATGCACTTGTATAAGATACATTTTTAGAAAAAAAGATAGTCTTCTCAAATAGAAATGGAGCTGTGTAGGTGCAATGGGCTTACCATCATTGCCTAACTAGTCAGTCAAAAATTGCTAGGAAACTAAATATGCTTCATAGTAATAATTACCATTACAGACTATTAAATAATATTGAACAGTAAAAATTTTGTGAAAATAATTTTGAATAACAGATTATATTTTGGTTTTGGGGAATGCTGAAAATATAAGCAGTTAAAGTGATGTTTAATGAAATTTTATAGTCAAAGGAATTAATGTGTAAGGCTCAGAATTATTAATTCTGAAAATAATTCTTATAGTCCTCTATTGTGTTAAATACCATGTGTCTATTTTAGGAATTGGTCTGATATGTCAAGAATATATTTCAAAAATTAAGTTTTTTGCCATATTTACTCTATTATTAATATATTTGCTAATCTTTTTAGAACCATGTACTTTCTCTTGAAGTGCTTGCTCCATTAACAAATTTCAGAATTGTTTTTAGTGTATGGTTTTTATATTTATACTAGTTCATTTTTTGTTAACAATTTTTTAATTTTTATATTCATTTGAGAATTATTTTTATAATCAAAATATTTTAAGTATATAAATATTTTGGAATATCAGAGCTATGTAGAGAGACAAAGGCAATTAGCCACCCATCAGCACACACCTGAAAATACTGAGACAATCATGACTGAAATGGTGCTAAAGATTCATATGGCTTTGGGCCCACAAATTATAACTGATTAAAATAAGTTGAATCAGGAGAGTATAAGTGATTGAGATTGTAGCTGGCCAAAGAGGTCATGCTATGTCTATAGCCATTTACCAGATTTAGAATGATATAAAGGAATGTTCCTACTTTTAATTCTACTTCTTTTTTTTTACCCACTTCATTAATCACCAAAAAGTATCATTAAGTCTAACTCTCTCTCTTTTCTTTTTAGTATTTTATATGTAACAACAACAACAACAAAAAGACGTGTTTGAGGATAAGTGGATGTTGGTGTGAGGAGAGGGCATCATTTTCACTTTTTCTAAATATATCACTGGAATAAAATGATTATGAACATTGAGAAGATAATTAGCATTACGACAATTGATCAGGCTAATTACTGTATTTTCACAGAACATTCAATGTGGTTTATTTAAACATTCAGAATGTAGACTTAGGAATTTCTTTATCCTTTTAGTATGTAAAGTTGGGAGGGGGAAAATAAGTGAGAAATTCCAGTGCCTGTGTATTCCCAGGCTAATTTCTAGACAAATGAGTTTTGATAAATTCAAGTTTTAGATAAGAACATTTTTTTTCTCTTCTTGGTTTCTCTAAATGACAAGTAAAAATGTCTGTGGAAAGTTGTAAAAAATTAATATAGATTACAGAAATGTTAAAAATTGAGATGAGATTTTAGTAACTTGGAATAAAATGAGTGCTTTTAATGATTACTTAAAATTGATTTGATAAAAATGTGTACACATAAATGAATGTGTTTCTAAAAAAATAGTGTACTCTACTACCAAATATGAATACAAAATAATTCTGAATAATTGAAGCCATTATACAAACATTTTTCCACCCACATTCTGTAGGTTGATATTCCAATATAAACAAGACTGACATTCTACATTCTGCCTTAAATAAAATAGATGTATCTACATATACAACCTTTTTTAATAAAAAATATTTGCATTTCAAGATATCCTAAAAGTTTACAAAGTAATATTTTTTAGCCTAAGTGACCCAGAAAATTTCTAAACTGATTCTTCCCTTTACCTTGTTTTCATAAATACAGCTTTTGATTAGTATAATTTATTGTTGATCAATCTGAGACACTTTAACCTTCCTTCAGTGGAGGGTGCCATGGAATGAATATTTACCCTTGTGGTTCTCAAATGTACCAAACACAACTTGTGCGGTCAATTTCCTCTCCTTTTATACATTTGTTAGGAGGAAATCATAGGACGTAAGTCTTTTGACAAGGGGACCATTTTAGCACCGACATTACAAAAGCTCTTCTGTTCATGAGGGAGGTATCTCTCCCTGAATTAAATTTAACCTTTTTAGAAGCCCATTTAGCCACCTGATAAATCCACTTGAGCTATCTTTTGGGGAGAGAGAGGTACATGGGAACAATAACAATTCCTTTTAGAACAGTTTAATAAAGCTTTGTGTGATTTCAAGATGAAAGATAATGTGTAATGCTGATAGTGCCTTCCAAAGCTCTGCATTCATGGATCCAATTACTTTTTTTTTTGTTCATGATAAAAGCCACAGTGGATATTTTAAATGGGAATGTGGCTTAAGAATTAAGACCCAGGAGTCTGGGTATCTGGTTTCTGAGGTTGACTTAACTTCTGCTTTCTTATCTAACTATGAGTACGCAGCTTAACTTCTTTGACTCAGTATCTCTTTCCATAAAATGCCTACCAAATACCGGAGAAATGCTTTTAAGATGACAGTGCAAGTTGCCATGTAGAATCACATTCAAGTTTTTCCCCTCAAAACAAAAACAAAAACAACAAAGCAACAACAACAAAAAACCAAGGTGAGTATTAGCAAAGAGAAATGCTATTTTCTATTTAATTTTAGGTTTATGGTAAGTTTTACTTTTTAAAAGTCATGAGATTTCTAGGAGAGAAATGACATTTTCAAATCCTTAAAGACACATGTAAAAGAACACCCGTAAAAGAACACTCTTTCAACTGTTCTTTATTTCTCAGGAAAGTTTTGCCTTGGCATTTCTCCATTTTCCTCTTCCTTCCACCTCCCAATTCCAAGAGGAAAAGAGTAGTTGCAAGGTTAACTTTTTTGATTCTGGAATATTTTCTTAGAGCTGATTTGTTTAATAAAATTTTTAATACATTTTTGCACATCATATTTCATTACATTGCATATATGGCTACTGACTATAGATAGTAAATCTTCAAACCCTCAAATTAATTTATTTAACTTTGAGATTATGAATTATAAATTTGTAGGCACATCTAATACTACTTTACAAAATTTAAGTAACTAGAAGATTGTCATTTATTGATTAATCTATTGTCCACTTCCCGGAGACAATTTGACAGCTAAAGGTAACTTATAAGATGGAACCTATTAATTGTTAAAAGATAAACTAAAGAACATTAAAAATGTTAAGGCTTTATCTGAGCAAAAAATGATTTAATCAGGCAGAACCCTATCAGAAGTGGTTAGAAGACTCCACCGATGGGAGCTGAGAGAAGACTTTTAAAGAGAAGAGGCAGAAACAAAGCAAATTAATTATTTGATAGTCTATAGCTTATGAGTTTTCCTTATTTAAGAAAGCCTAGTTGGCTGTTTGTGACTGATTATTGTTAAATTTTGATATCTTAATCTCAGGTATTTCAGACTTAGGTTTTGGTTTGCTTAGGTAGGTACCAGGGCATTAAAACCTCCTCAGTCTAATGGCCTCCTTATATAATTAATGTAACAGTAACAAGTGACCACACTTTTAAAACATACATTATCTATAGAAAGGTTTTCTACTAATAAGCAATATTATGATTATTCATTTAAAAAATAATTTATTTATTTATTTATTTTATTTTTAGGGAGAGGGGAATGGAAGGAGAAAGAGAGGGAGAGAAACATCAATGTGTGGTTGCCTCTCACATGCCCCCCACTGGAGACCTGGCCTGCAACCCAGGCATATGCCCTGACTGGGAATCGAACCTCCACCCTTTGGTTCACAGGCTGTGCTCAATCCACTCAGCTATACCAGCCAGGGCTGATTATTGATTTTTTGAAAGATGTCCAGCAAACTAAATTTTTTAATGTCTGTGATTTATAATTTAGGTATTTTTTGAAGACCTATTGAAATGTAATAGCTTTATAGACATTTTTCTCAACAAATCAAATGTATAGAAGTCAAGTGATTGGCTATAAAATTAATTTGGTATCAATAAATAATTTCTATTACTTATAGTATACAAAATGCTATCAAGCTATTTAACACACATAAATTAAATGTAAGTATTTTAAAATTAACTGACCTCTTACAGAATTGAGGATTCTAACTTGAGCTTTCTTGACATGTACATTTGCAGCATACAGATGACGTTTACTGGATTGTACCTACAATGTGTTCCTGCCTAACTCTTTCTTCCAAAAAAATTCTTAGTAAGAGAATTGAAATATTTAGCTTAATCTTGGAGATATGAGAATTTATTTAAGTATCTTGTCTGCAGTTTAAAAATTAGGTTATCTTTAATTAGAACTGTAGATTGAAAATGAGAACAAATAATCTCTTACAGACCTGTGTAAATTTAACTTTGTTTCAAACCAATAAACTGTAGCATCTACTACTTTATAGACAGATTATAGCTCATCAGCATGACTAAATATCACTGGGGAATTTCTTTGTAATAGTTCTGTTGCTATGCCTATAGATATAATTTCACTGAGTGACTTTTCTCATTTTCTAACCACTCAGCTATATGTTTCTGTGGCAATCTAAAGTGTCTCAGGAATATTGTAAACGACATTAAAATAGCATCAGATAAAATATGAAAAGGGCCCTGGCTGGTGTGGCTCAGTGGATTGAGCTTGGGCCTGCATATCAAAGGGTCACAGGTTTGATTCTCAGACAGGAAATATTCCTGGGTTGCAGGGCAAGGCAGGTCCTCAGTAGGGGGTGTGGGAGAGGCAACAACACATTGATGTTTCTCTCTCTCTCTTTCTTCCCCCTTTCATTCTGTTTAAAATAAATAAATAAAATCTTTAAAAAATGAAAAGTTAACACTAAATTTAGTGGTGAAAAAGTTAAAGAATGAATTATTGAATTTCAGATGTATTTTTTAAAATCACATTTTACAATTGATTTTAGCTTAATATCTTTTTTGTACAAGTTTAAAGGATAAAGTAAATTATTTGAATTTCACTTGTGTTCACTTGTGCCTAACTTAGAGAAAATAAAAATATTATTTAAGCAAAAAATAACCTAAGTAATTAAAATAAATATTGAAATTTAAATAAATAAATATTTAAATGAATGTTAAATATTTATTTTATTTTATCTTCTTAAAGATTTTATTTATTTATCTTTAGAGGGAAAAGAAAAGGGAGAGGGAAAGAAATATCAAAGTATGGTTGCCTTTCATGCATCCCCTGCTGGGAACTGGCCTGCAACCCAGGCATGTGCCTTGACTGGGAATCAAACCGTGACCCTTTGGTTCACAGGCCTGCACTCAATCCACTGAGCAACACCAGCTAGGGCTTATTTATTTTAATATTACCTAAGGAAATATTACCTAAGTAAATATTACTTAAGTAAATAATTAAAAAGCTGTCATAAGGGTCAAGAGAAAGAATCAGATACCGAAGCTGAGCAGAGTTTGAGTATAGGTGGTCAAAGTGTTGAAAAAAACCTGAAAAACAGTTTTATATAATTTATATTAAAACAAACAAAAAAGAAAGGAATTGAGTTGGTAGTCTGAAATTTGTACTTTTCACTTTCTATGTATTTTCCTTTTCCTATTTAGTTTTGTTGCTCTCAGAGTGTGATATAGCATAAAAATTACTCAGGGTTCTTGATTTTATTGTCTGCCCAGATTTACTACTGGTATAGGGCCTGGCAATCTAAAAATTTACAAACTTTCTAAGTAATTCTTGGAAAATTAAATTTAAGAACAGCTACTAAAAAGTATGATAAGAACATATGTAGAAGTAAATTAATATTTTTATTAAGACTAATTTTGGAACAGTTTTAGGTTAACAATAAATTGACAGAAAGGTATAGAGATATCTCATATATTCCCTGCTTCTACAGATTCACAGTCTCCTCCACTATCAACATTCCCCACCAGAATTGTACATATTTATCTAGGATGAACCTACATTCACAAAACAAGATCACCCTAAGGCTGTAGTTTGCATTAAGTTTCCTTCTTCATACACATTCTATGGGTTTGGACAAATGTATAACAGCATGTATTCATCATCAGGTATACTATACAATACTTTCACTACCCTAAACATCTTATATTATTTGAGTAGAAATGAATCATTTAGTTTTTGATGTATAAAAGCTATGGAGAGTGATGATGAATGTAGAGAAACATAGCAAAAAGTTGCAATGGATCAAAAAGATCAGTAAATGTGCTGCCCAGCACAATCTTTCAAAATTTCTCTGACTTTCATTGTCTTTGAGCTATTCTTCAATTTTTGTAATTGTAAAAGAAATATATAAAGATGAATGAGTTTTAGTATTAAGATGTAAAGGTGTCATGTTCTACTGAAAACTAATAATTATTGCCCTGTGAAAAGACCTGTTATATCTATATGTGACTTTTAATTCTATTTTTAAGTGGTTGTAATATGTCATTGTTTCTCTGATGAATTATTAAATTAAATACAATTTTTATATGTGTATATTTTATGTACATATAAACTAATGAGTAAATGTTTTTAAACGTAATCTTTCATCATAATCTACATTCTAGCTAACAAGTACTCCTTTTTTAACCTTCTAGTAAGTGACAAAAATGATTTGATATCAGGAGTCTTCTTGAAAACCTAAGTAAATTTTATCAAACAAATCTGTGCTAATATGATCTTTGGCATAGAATGATGAATATATTTTTATATTATATGGCTGAATATCTTCTGGACAAACCTCATATTTGTCACACATTTGATATGACCACTATTATTCTTGGGAAAATTGTTCTAATTCACTTATTGAACACAGTTTTTTAAAAAATGAATAGCTGAGGAAATTTTCCAACTTTACATATATGTGATACTTTATATATCCATAGAGATGGATTCTTAATAAATTATCTTTTACCACTTGTTTTATATAATTAATAGATAACTAATACATATATTTAGTAAATATTAATGAGTGTGACATTTAGTATTTTGTTGGTTGATATAAAAATTAGAAAAATAAAATGTCATGATATCAAGAGCATTATTATAAGCTAGTGATGGTGATTTTTAAAAATTAAAGGAAACTAAGAAAAGTTATCAGAATTGTTATACTTAGAAGTTTTAAATTCCTCAAATCTGAAAAGTGAGAGGATTATAGACTGTTTGGTAGCCTTAAGAGATTATTTTTTTCTCATAGTTTGCTATGGTTAACAAGAAAATAATCTCAGTCTCTTTCCAGCCCCCAACCCCAAATTCTAAATGAGCAAGAAGATTAAATTAGTAAAGAAAAATATCGTGACTGCAGACAAGAAAATGAATCTACCTAATCCATGGCTAGGTAGATTAACAAAACAAAAATCTAGCAGCTGGAATTTATTATGAAAGCAAGTAGTAAGAGATCACCTAAGAAATAGAAAACTGAAAATAGTCCTTACTATGAAATAAAGGGACATAGAAAGATGCTCTTTGCATTGAACAAAAACTGGGCAAACACAATTGTCAGAGATTAAATGTTATTTGTGAATGTTTACAAATACAATGAAAATAAAATAAATAGTTACAGAAACTTTTCCTCAAATTTTCCACTGTATACCATAAAAATCAGTTTGATACTACTTTTTAATTTTTCCTTTACAAATTTAGGGGTTTATTTTATAAGCACTATGACAGAAAAAGAGGAAATAATACCCCAAAGTCTATTTGAATATACTTTAATTATTTTTGACTAGGGAAATCATAATTTAAAAGTAATTCATGACTTTGTATGTATACATTTACTTTATAAAGTAACTCACTGTTACTTTTCACTTATTGCCCACATTAAAAAGTAAAGTCCTAGTAGAAACTATGGCATGAGAGAATAGTTTCAATGCAGGGAATGTTTGTGAGATGACATGGAGGAAATACAACCAGGGAACAATAGGACACCCTTAGGAGCTTAAGACTGGGTGAATGGTTATAGGAAAAGTTCACCAACAAAGTTCTGCCTTTCAGCTATGTTGACTTTAGTATTCTGTCTAGCACTAATATTATTGAACCATATGTTACAGTGTTGAAATATCTAAACAAGATGATAGGTCATCCTACCTGTTGAAAATGTAGATGCCATCTACTTTTTTAATATGTGCTGAAGCATAGTGACTTTTGGTGTCTTACCTTGTTTTATACTTGTTTTTAAAAGTGAGACTCGATCTGATAGAAATATGCATTTAGAAAAAAACTCCTCTGCTATCCTAACATTTTTTATCCATGTATTTGAATGGCTATCGAGATTAACATGAAAGATATATTTGTTCCAATATCCATCTTCCTTTGATGTTTACCCACAACTATTTACATAATATTTTATTTTGATGCCACAAATTTAAAGCAAATCTCTGGAGGGAATAAAGGCATGTCCATCATTAGAAGAAAATAAGCTTGTTTTCATTCCACCAGCCTTAGCTTTGTTAAAGGCTAAGTGGAAAAAATTAGCATACTGAATGCCTTATAAAGAAAACTGTTTCTAATTACTTATCTTCTCAAAGTATTCCATGAGGCATTGATTAGACTTTAAATCCATTTTATATTAGTTACCCTCAGCTAACATTTATAAGTTTTCATTGTTATTAAAGAGACTCTATTAATTAAAATTAGGTTATTCTACAAAACAAATGTAACTACAATTACTTGAGTAACCAGAACATCCAATAACCATTCATTTTAGTCAGAGGTAGGTGAAATAAATAACTAAATATCAAAATCTTAAGATTCAAATACTGATTGTCTATACCTTTCTGGCAAAATTCATTTTAATGTAGAGAAGTCTTAGGAAAAATTTTATATTGATTATACGATCAAAGGCAAACAGAATAATAGCCCCCCAAATGTGGTGAGGTCTTAATCCCTGTAGACTGTGGATATATTACATACAGGGAGAATTACTGTTAATCACATGAGTCTTAAAAACAGAGAATTTTGTCACAGATCAGAGAGAGGTGTGATGATGGAAGTTTTCCTGGAAGCTCATCTGCTGTTCATTTAAACTGGCATTTATTTCAGTGGCCATGATTCTAATTTTTGAAATTTACTGAGCCAAAATTGTTCATTTAGGAATTGCCACATAATTAATTGTTTTCATTTTCACCCTGATAATTTACAGTCTGTAGACACACCTTTTAGGATTAATTCAGGTTACCAAATATTATATTGGTAGAAATATTGCAGTATTTGGATATCCAAGATTTTTCATTAGTTGGAAGAGTGACTCAAGTTTAGTATTTTGGGGGTTAATCTATTTGTAAATGGTAATATGAAATGAGTGTTAGTTTTATTAAAAGTACTTTGGTTATTTTGTTAAGGCATTACATGTAGACATTTAAGAATGTAGTGATCTATCTTATTCAGGTTTCTGTAATTTTTAAATAATAGTTTGCCACACATGACACCAATTTTTAGTTTATAAATACATGGGAAATAAGACAAAAATCAGAAATGATTAAGCCTACAGAATTTTGGCAGGAAAAATGGTTTGCATAGTAGAAATGCTTATGTAGCAGAATGGCCAGGCCAAATCACTGGAGAGGGCAAGGGGCAGGGACAAACCCTGATCTGGCACAGAGGCCTCATTCCCCCAGAGAAGGCAGGGGGCAAGGTTGAAGGAAGCCCCAAGGCGGTAGATAGAAATCACAACTGAAACAGCATGACAGCCTTCCCACACCTAGGGGCTACTGTAAACAATCATTACAGTTCATGAAATAGCCTGCGTGACCCGCTGGATGCCCCTGACCCTGTACCCTACAGAGACCCAGCACCCCTATGCACGAATGGAGACTTTGCCCCCTTATTACAACATGGCAGCCAGAAGAGGAGAAAAGACAAACATGGTAGACATGCCCACATTGGTTCAAAAGGTGGACACTCCCACAGCATGTGATATTTTGGGAGGAGATTTTTAAAACTAAATGAGGGCAAAATCTGCTCTCTTTGGCTTTGTCCTGTATGGGCAGGAGTGATTGTGGGACGGGGAGATGCTAGGCTCCCTCCTGGCTGAGGCTCTGCATGGTCCTGGAGGCAGAGTGACGCACTAGGATGTGTGCCTTGCTGGGTGCCATCCCCTGGGCTCTCATCCTGAGAGCAACACACAGGGGCTGTGAGTAGCACATTGAGCCATGAGCTGGGAACATACCTCAACCTCAGGGACCAAAAAGCCTTGGGTGCCAAGGACCCATAGATGGAGCTTCCTTGGAAAGACTGAATGATGTGGCAGCCACTCAGGTCTTGTCCCTCTCCCTCCAGACCTGAGAAGGAGAGAATAAGAGAGAAAGCGCTGCTGCAAGCTGATTGTGCTCCTGGCACCAGATAGGGAAAGGGTGAATGGAGCAGGGCCATTGAGAGCTGTTTTGCATAGCAGCAGTTTTGCAGTTAACCTCTGGAATGGTCATTTAATACATCTATAACCTTTAACTGGTTTCATAGATACGTTAAATAGCTGTGGCCAAGTTTTGAGCCAGGGAGAAGGGAGTGGCTTCTACCCAGGATGGACTAGGGGCTGCACCCCTGAGTGAGCACGTCTGCATGAGAGCTTGGAAAAGATGGGCTCCAGGACATGAGGGGATAACTGCCAAGGTAAAAGGGAAAACCACGCAGCTTTGCCAGAATGGACATCTCTGCAGCCAGGTGAAGAAGACAGCCATATGCTTTTGGTGGAGTGCGGACCCCTGCAGCTTTGGTGGAAGAGGCCCACGCGGCTTTGGGGTGCCCCCTTTGGCCATGTTGCCTGGAAAGCAAGAGACTTTGCCTGGAACTTGGTACAAAGAACTCTTTGCCAATGGACCATGAGAAGGTGCCACATGACTTTAGATTAACTGGAGATCCTGCCTGCACGGTGACACAGCTGATGGTGCCAGTGGCCTGAAACACAGATGTGTGCTTCTTTTCCTGATTTACGGTACCCAGAGTTGGGACAGTGGGAGAAGGGAGCGCTGTGTGGGTGTAGGTATACAACCTAAAGGAATTTGATATTTTAGTAGAGGCATTAGGCCTGAATAGCATTAAATAAACATTTTGTTTCCTTTTCACAAACCTCTGGCATTGAGAGATGTCTTTTCAATTGGTGGCAGACAGGAGGGCCCAGTAGATATTAGTATTCTGTCCTTGGGAGGGGCCCCTGTTGTGTAGCAGTTTTTGGCATCCCTAGGTGGGCCAAATATTGCCCCCCCTCAGACCTCTTGTTCGGTAACATCAATGCCAGAGATTGGTGAAAAGGAAAGGGATTATTTATTTAAAAATTATACAGACTTAGATAATGACTTAATGTCTTCATTAAAAATACTAAAGTCCTTTAGAATATCCACAAATGCAGTCCTTCCTTCTCCCCTTAGAAGGTATCTTAGAAAAAGAAGTAGAAGTTCAGGAAGCCCTTCAGTTCCAGCACCATCAGCTGTGTCGCCACTGGCGATCTCCAGTTAATCCAAAACCATGTGGTACCTTCTCATGGCCCACCATCATGAGTCCTTTTATCTTTTGTCTTTCAGGCAAAGTTTCTCCTGCTTCCTAAGCCAGGTGGCAAAAAAGGGCGCACCTTAAAGCTGCACGGTCCCAACTTCATCAAAGCCATATAGATACAGGGTGCAGCCAAGGTGGGGGGCAAAAAAGATTTGGAATGGTGTCCAGAATTCAAAGTGTATAGGAATATTGGAGAGACATATAAGATGTCCTCACCCCTCCCAGGGGGAAGAGACCAATAGAGCAGGGCCATTGAGAGCTATTTTCATAGCAACAGTTTTGCAGCTAACCTCTGGAATGATTATTTACATATCTATAACCTTTAACTGGTTTTGTTACCGAACAAGAGGAGGTCCGAGGGAGGGGCAATACAATATTTGGCCCACCTAGGGATGCCCAAAATTGCTATACAACAGGGGCCCCTCCCAAAAACAAAATACTAAAATCTACTGGGCCCTTCTGTCCGCCGCCAATTGGAAAGACATCTCTTAATGCCAGAGATTTGTGAAAAGGAAACAAAATGTTTATTTAATGCTATTCAGGCCTAATGCCACCACTAAAATATCAAAGTCCTTTAGGGTATACACCTACACCCACACAGCACTCCCTTCTCCCACTGTCCCAACTCCGGGTACTGTAAATCAGGAAAAGAGCACACGTCTATATTGCAGACCGCTGGCACCGTCAGCTGTGTCACTATGCAGGATCTCAAGTTAATCCAAAGTACTGTGGTACCCTCTCATGGTCCACTGGCAAGAGTTCTTTGTACCCAGTTCCAGGCAAAGTCTCTCTTGCTTTCCAGGCCACTCGGCCAAAGGGGGCATCCCAGAGCCATGTGGGCCTCTTCTACCAAAGCTGCAGGAGTCCACACTCCACCAAAAGCATGTGGCTTTCATCTTCACCTGGCTGCAAGGATCTCCATTCTGGCAAAGCTGCGTGATTTTCCCTTTCACCTGGGCAGCTATCCCCTCATGTTCCGGAGCCCATCTTTTCCAAGCTCTCACGCAGCCCTTCACTCCAGAGCACAGACCCTAGTTCCATCCTGAGTCCCCATCCTCAGTCCCTTCTCTCTGGCTCCAAACTTGGCCACAGCTATTTAACATATCTATGAAACCAGTTAAAGGTTATACATATGTTAAATAACCATTCCAGAGGTTAGCTGCAAAACTGTTGCTATGCAAAATAGCTCTCAACGGCCTGGCTCCATTTGTTTCTTCCCCCTGGGGGGAGGTGTGAGGACATCTTATATGTCTCTCCAATATTCCTATACACTTTGAATTCTGGACACTATTCCAAATCTTTTTTGGGGGGCCCCCCATGGCTGCACCCTGTATCAGTTTCATAGATATGTTAAATAGCAGTGGCCAGGTTTTGAGCCCAGGAGAAAGGAGTAGTTGGTACCCAGGATGTAACTAGGGGCTGTACTCCTGAGTGAGGAGGCCTGAGTGAGGGGGCCTGTGTGAGAGCTTGGAAAAGATGGGCTCCAGGACATGAGGCAATAACTGCCCAGGTGAAAGGGAAAACCACGCAGCTTTGCCAGAATGGAGATCCCTGCAGCCAGGTGAAGAAGAAAGCCACATGCTTTTGGTGGAGTGCGAACCCCTGCAGCTTTGGTAGAAGAGGCCCACGCAGCTTTCGGGTGCCCCTTTGGCCATGTGGCCTGGAAAACAGGAGAGACTTTGATTGGAACTGGGTACAAAGAACTCTTGCCAGTGGACCATGAGAGGGTACCACTGTACTTTGGATTAACTGGAGATCCTGCCTGACACAGCTGACGGTGCCAGCGGCCTGAAACACAGACGTGTGCTCTTTTCCTGATTTACGGTACCCGGAGTTGGGACAGTGGGAGAAGGGGGAGCTGTGTGGGTGTAGGTGTATACCCTAAAGGACTTTGATATCTTAGTGGAGGCATTAGGCCTGAACAGTATTAAATAAACATTTTGTTTCCTTTTCACAAATCTCTGGCATTAAGAGATGTCTTTCCAATTGGCGGCGGACAATAGATAGATTGTCTAATATCTACTGGCGGGTCCAGTAGATATTAGTATTCTGTCCTTGGGAGGGGCCCCTGTTGTGTAGCAGTTTTTGGCATCCCTAGGTGGGCCAAATATTGTCCCCTCCCTCGGACCTCTTGTTCGGTAACAATGTGGTCCTTCAAAAACCCAGCATGGCTGCTGTGCCTGGGTTAAAATACCAGCACCAATCCTCCTCTGCAGCACCATTTCTGACTCCTCCCACAATCAGTTACACCTGCCAGCATTCCCATATTCCTCCAGCTTTACCGGGCAGCCATAATAAGTCCTGGCAGGCGTGGCCCCAAGGCATGGAGCCAATCACCTGCAAGCTTTTATGCAGGTGCTGTACCCAAAAGGAGTTGCCTCCAAGTTACATACTGGATTGAAGTTACTCCCACCCCCCTGGCTCTAAGCACAGCCACAGCTATTTAACATATCTATGAAACCAGTTAAAGGTTATAGATATGTTAAATGACCATTCTAGAGGTTATCTGCAAAACTGTTGCTGTACAAAACAACTCTCAATGGCCCTGCTCCATGCGTCCCATCCCCCAGGCAGACTTGCATGGGTGAGGACATCCTATATATACATACTTTTTTCTAATATTTCCTGGACACCCTGAGTTCTGGATCCCACTACAAATCCTCAATTTAGGGGCTCCCCTTGGCTGCACCCTGTTACATGATGACAAACCTTTTAATTACTGTCTTATTAGACTTAATAGGACAACCGTGGGTAGCTTCAGTGAGCAGCTGGCTCCAGGCCAGAAATGAAAACTCCAGTGTATTCTCTTAGTCAGCTTACTGACCAAACATTCATAAGGGATTATGATGATTTGGGGCTCCTAGGGTTTGGATATATCCTTTTAGTTGGCATAATGGGATGCTCATTCCACCTTAAGAGACTCCCACAGTTGACTTTATTCAAAGGCCTTGTACAAATGGCATAGCAACAGCCAACCACACAAGACTGAGAAAAGTACTGTGGCCAGAGATCTACTAAACTAAGTGAAGTAGATGTAGGGAAATCCCAGATACCCACATGTACTTATCCAGCAATACTGGGATTTTGCTCTATCATAAAATGTGGAACCGGTTAATAGATTTTTTTTTTGGTACAGGATACAACTCTCATACCCATAATAGGAGCGGTGAGTACTCTCTTGGTTTTGACAACATCACAAAATATGAGCATAAGGAGAAACATAACTCTAGAACTACACTGTATAACATGGTAGCCCTTGGCTATCTGTGTCTATTTGAATTAACTAAAATTAAAAATTCTATTTCTGAGTGGTATTGACCACATTTTAAATGTGCCTAGTGACCATGTTGAAGAGCAGAGATATAGATTATTTCCATCACTGCAGAAAGTTTTGTTTGATGGTACTTCTCTAGAGCTAAGTCAGGCTTTTTGGGAAATAAAAAAATAGATGATACATTTTAAAGTGATACTCTGTTTACTGCTTTTAGTGAAACGGTTTGCCAATCAGTATAGCTGACATGAGGAATTTTAAAAGCAGATAGTTGGTAGAGGAGTTGCTGGACCTTGAGACTGGATAGAAGAAAATTTTATGGTATTCTTGTCATGACCCCTCATTTATTTACTTTGTTCAAACATATACTAGGACTTATTTTTCTATTCAGCAAATGTTTTTTTAGGCCCTGTTTGTTATTAGGTGCTATTGCAGGCATCAAGATTTGTGGTGAGCAAAACAAGAGCTGGGCTCACATGCAGCTTACATTCTATGTGATTGATATGAAAGTTTTAAAAAATAAAGTAATTTCTCACTATTAATTTCTATTAAAAATATTTATAAAAGGTAATGTGGCAGAGACACTAGTATTCAGGTGATCAGAAAAGAATTCACTGAGAATGAACTAGTCACACAATAATAAATTTTTCATTTGTTTTACAAATATATATTTAATACCTGTTATTAGCCAGCTGGTGTTCTATGTTACAAGTGTGGTATTTTTAATACTGTTAATATACCATGAAATGTATTAATAATCAGGGCCCATGTCTACTCCCAATGTATTAAATTTGTATCTTAAGTTTGTGGTCTAGAGATTAATACCTTTAAAAATCATTAGAAGTAATGTTTAAGCATAGCTACACTGATAGTCAAAACACCTGAATATTCTTAAATTAATTTAAGTTAATAGCAATACAGGGCCAAAACTGAGTAGCATCTTTAATATTAGAAGATTAAAAAGAAAAGACCTAAAGAGCCATGATAAGAAGGAATGAACAGTAATGCTGGGATTTTCTATTTTATGTCTGAGATAAAGATGAGCTATACCTAAACCAAAAATATTAGGGAAAGCAGTTCGATTTACTTTTAGACATTGTAAATATGTCATTACTTGTTCTTTCATTGTGGATACACACTTTTCTTTTTTTCTAAAGTTCTGAATCCAGCAAAAGTAATGAAGAAAAATATAAAAACTTAACTGTATGCCACAGATTAAGCTAGAAAAAAATCCTTATGCCCATCACAACTTTACGCCTCCCACATTAACCAAATATATTGTTAATTTAAATTTCCAAATAGACCCACCTTCTTATTACAGTTAAAGATGAAAAGAAAATAATGGAGTTTGTTCTTAAGAATCATTTTTGGAACTTGCAACATGAAAAATAATCTTAAAAAGTCACTTGACAACCAAGTCCAGTGAGAAAGTAAACTGAACTAAATGTATTCATATATTAGTTTGATTTAACTCTGGGAACTGGGCCAAACTTTACAAATTATACTATCATTATTTACAAAAGAAGAAAGTGTTAACTAATGTTATTAAATAAAATCACATATACACAGGTCTAAAAGGAACCAAAACAAATGCTAATGCTAATGCATGTGGAAGATGTGTATATATACAGAGAGCAAAGACAAAATATCCTGTTAAGCTGTGTTGGAAATAATAGCTATGTTAGGGGAAAATTTATAAAATCTTCTTCCCTGTAGGGTACACATATATTGTGTTATACAAATATACAAAAAGTCACCTTCATAGTTGCCTAAAATAAAGTTAAAATAAAATATTTTGCATGTCATCACACTATTTTCATTTTTTATGAATGACAGATAACGAAACTTAGGTGTTTGTCAAATAATGTGGCATAAATGGACTTTGTTCTCCTATGAAATAAAAACATCTTTTATGTATTTAAGGAAAAAATACATCTGTTCTGTAAGTTGCAACTTTAAATACATGATGGACTCTGTTTTAAGTCATATTTCATTTGCTATATTCCATTTGGTTTAGAACAGATGCTTTCATATTTTGTTTGGATTCAATATTAAAGCAAGATATAATTTGAGCTTAAACTATTTTTTAAATCAAACTAGACATTTAGGCCACCTATCTGAACACTATCCCACTTTTCTATTTGAAATATTTCATCTCTCTTGCCCATAGTAGGGCTTTTGTGGTATGAAGATGATCATCTATGTGTGAGGTCCTGGTTTTCCCAGTGACTTTGCAGCATAGTAAGTTGGCTGAAATCTTGATGAGCCCAGGCAGGAAGGTGCTGATGACAGGGAAGGATAATTGGGAAATAGTGCCCTGGGGAAGAAATAGTTTGTGTCTGGGAGAGGAGTTCTTGACCTGACCACTTCTTTGCAAATGGCATTTATTTTTAAAAGACAGCATTAAGAGTGTTCAGTGAAGAGACAACTTGGTTGTTACAGACATATATACCACAGCATGCTTAAACTCGTTTTTCTTAAAGGTTAAAAAAATAGAAAAATGTGCTTCTCTTGAAGAGATTTCAAAACTGTCAAGGTGAACGGTAATCCAATATGTCAATTTAGAAATTAAGAGGGTTTCAAATAAGAAGCAATTATTCCATGCAGAAAGCAAACATAAATTCCAATAGTCAAAAATCCATGAAAATATGTTATTTAAATTGAGCTTTTTAAAAAGTACTTATCTGTAGTTTTTTACTTTTAAATACCACAAGCAATTTCCCTTTAAAAGAAAGTAAAAAATATTAAAATACTAAAAGTATAAAATATTTGTAAAGAAAAAATTTACTAAAATAGTAGCAATGTATTACCAACCTCACATCCAAATATGAAACACTTCTCAGAGTGATTAGAAGTTAGTTGGAGGGAAAATAAAACCATTGTACTGATGATAATAGCAATTATCATCATTAGTAGTATTTTTATTTTTATTTTGTCCCTCTTCTTAATGAAGTAATATATGATTGAAGGCTCTCTCTTTTATTCATTATGTAGGAAAGTGTGTAAACTCTTACTTTAGAAAAAAAGTTTCAAATCAATTGCCTAACTGTACACTGTAAATTCCTAAGATCAAGTCAAGTCATGCTTCATTGGAAAAAAAATCTCTCTGTCATGCTCAGAAACTTTTACTACCTGCCTGACACCTTGAGTTCTTAGAGGCCTCTCCATTCTGATCTCTGCCCAGAGATTGTCCTTTTCCTTATAGTTAATAAATATTTTTAAAACAAATTAAAATATTATTTTATAGTCTAAAAGTAAGTAATGATATGTATTCTTTTAAATATTTGTCTATTGTTATTTTTATTGAACAGAAAGTGGGGTTTGGCTGCCCATCGTCACTCAGTCAAATTCCAAAGGCAGAAGTGAGATGAAAAGAGAAAGAGGTCTTTTATTCAAACATAGTACAATTTGGAAGAATGGCAGGCTTCTGCCACAGAGGTCATCCCCTCCAAAACACCCAAAGGTAAAATCCCACCACCCTCTGCCACATCAGTACAAGGCTGGACCCTCAGTTCCTTCTCCCGTTTAAAAATATGATCCTTTGGGAACCACAGATGGCTGCAGCATGACATCCACGTCACTCGGCTTCATTCTCTGCCACTGTTGGGCTTCAGGCTCTTTGCTGGAGTCTGGGTCTAGGGCTGTGCTGCCACACCTCTGCCACTGCTCCCCATGCCAGGGGTCCAAGGCTGCTGCCAACCACTCCTGCAGGCAGTACAAGGGCTTTGTTGTGCTGGCCACAGACCCAGTGCCTGCCAACTGGCCACATGGCTTCCAGGGCCCTCCATCCCACAGAACACTGGCCCTCACACCTGCACCAATGAGTGCCAAGGGAAGAGATGCATTTTCCTCCCTTCCCTCTATTTAAATCCCTAACCCACACTTTAGCTCACTTTGGAAGGGTTCTTTCCCCAGGTAAGACTATCAAGACATGGTACACATGAGGTACCATGTGTACCTGCTGCCATGTGTACCTTTATGGTACACATGTATCTGTGTTCTCTGGGACTGGAAGAGTCAGGGGGCTTTTCCCTTTGTCAATCATTCATTCTAGCCCCATGCATACACCATGCAGAGTCTCCTGCAGGTCTCTGCCTGGCGTTGGGGAAATGTGTCATCATGTGCTGCCTGTGCAAGCAGCATGGCACTGCCCGTGCTGCCTGGGCGTTCCCTGTGGTCCCTCCCTCACTCTGGGCACTACGCAGATATCATTGTGGGTACGCTTATTTATTTCATATTCATGTACATCAACTTACTCCTTCATTTAACGACTACATAATATCCATATATAAATTAATGACTCTCAGGGGTTAGTTTATGTATTTACATTTCCCACCAAGATGAGCAACACCTTAGTATTTAGCCATTTTTCTTTCTTTTGTGTGCCCATGAATCCATCTAGTACCTCATTCTCCACTCCCAGGTTTACTACACATTACTGTAGATTAGAGTCTTTAAATTCAGACTGCTCAGTTATACTCAACACTAAAAAATAGAATAATATTGCCATATTATAATGCAAGATTTACATCAATCCTATATTCTCATTACTTCTTTACTACAACTGTTGCCACACAAATGCAACAATTTTATTGTCAAAAATGATATCTGACCACATTTTAAAAATTGAGGCATTCTTGGTATGCTTTGTGTTATATAGTAAGCACTTTAAAAATATTTGTTAAAAGAAACTGGAGAGCATTATGCTGAGTGAAATAGGCCAGGTGCTGAAAGACAAATACCATATGATCTCACCTTTAACAGGAAGCTAAACAACAAAACAAACAAGCAAGCAGAAAAAAAAAAACAAAGACACTGAAATAGAGAACAAGGGGACAGTGACCAGAGGGGAGAAGGAAGGGAAGTTAAGGGGAAAAAGGGGGGGAGGAATTTGGAGGAACAAATAGGAAGGACACAGGGACGAGAACTAAGGGGGTGGAAATGGGAGGGAGGTGGGGAGCAAGGGGCGGGGGAGGCTGGGATGGGAGAAATAGACAAAAAACTGTACTTGAAAAATAACTAAATAAAATTAATTTAAAAAATATTTGTTAAAAGGAAAAAACATTAACATTGGCCTTTCTTACTAAAAAATAATTTTAAAATAAATTTATTATACTTGTTTTTTAAACAATAAGTTGCTTATCTATAGTAATGCTGTACCTGACATTATTGAGAGATGTTTCATATAAATCATTTTTCACATTAGATGAATCCTATCTCTTTTTATTTTGACTGTTTTCTGATGTAAATCTGTGTAAGAAATACAATATATTCATCCACTTTCCCCAACAGAATATAATGAGTATGATTTAACCTGGTCTTGATTAAGAGCATTATTATATACTTTGACACTTTGGAATATTTCATGCAATATAAACAGACATAGTTTAGTGAAGATTTTAGTAATTAACCCTGGCCGGTGTGGCTCAGTGGATTGACTGCTGGCCTGTGAACCAAAGGGTCACTGGTTCAATTCCTAGTCGGGGCACATGCCTGGGTTGCTGGCCAGGTCCCCAGTAGGTTGCGTGCAAGAAGCAAACACTTTGATATTTATCTTCCTCTCTTTCTCCCTCCTTCCCCTCTCTTTAAAATTAAATAAATAAATAAATTTTAATAATTAATATTTAAGAGAAATATATTTAAATGGACAAATTGATTTCCCTCAATCATGCTGCTTATATTTTCTCAGTGTAATACTAGATTGTTTTATTATAAAGTTATTTAGACTGAATTATAGAAAGTTCTAAAGAGATTAGACAGCAATTGCTACATTAATATATAAAATGTGTCACATGTTCAATAAATATATTACATAGATTAAGATTATATCAACAGTTAATTAAATTTGCTGTTTATTGCCAATCTTGTTTTCTTTTTTAAATAACAAAGTCTTCCTACATATCATTAACTTTCTTTCATATACTTATTATGGTATATGTTGTTAATATTTAATCATTCATTTAACCTTAAAGTTTCAAATATAGTTTACCTAATTTTAAATAAACCTAAAATTTCTTTTATAATTCTCTATATGCAAACAATCAAGTTAACAGTAGAACAGTCATATTGACCTGTAACAGTCTGGAGTTACAAGTCACTATGATTCTTTAATACCATTCTCTGCATAAGTGTCTATAGGAAAATTTATAAATAGCTTTTTAATACTTTGGTTCTCTTAAACTTTTACCAATAATACTTTTACAAAGAAGTAAGATGGCTAAGTGTGTGAAAATAATTTCCATTTGGGTATTAAATATCTAAGATAGGAAAAATTATATATGTAACATTTAAAGGTAATTAATATTAATTATTTATTGAAGAAGTTTTGTATACCTTCTCTCTAAATCTGGTCTTAAAGAGACTGTAACATAATTCCAGTAATAAACATCCTCTAGCTTTGGGATTTATAGAAAAGAGATTATTATTTCATCAGATTCCAGACATGCAAAAAGTCTGAATAATCCTCTAGGAAGAAGGTACTGTTTTTTTTCTGCTAAAAATTGAAGGAAGTTTCTGAAAACATGGTTTTAAGTAAGTGTACATTTCTTCTACTGCTGCTAGATTTTTTTATTGACTAATAATTAATTCCCTCCATCCATTGGAAAGAACACCTATAGGGATAAAAATCACTGTTCCATTTATATTAAAATCTTCCATTGACTTTAAGATAAGCATTGATTTTGATGGGAAAGTGTAATTAGGTGAAGAACTTATTTGGACCCTTAGTGAGACAATGCTCCTGTGATACAGTTTTCCAAACAGGATTCAACTAGTGTTAGTCAAAAGAATCTATCCCTTTTAATCTTTATATTGATAATTTCAGTAGAGCACATTGAGATAGAAAATGTCTTTTGACTTTGAAAAGTAACTTCTGTAAAACATGATTCTCTTTGATTGTTCATTCTTTTGAAAAGTTCACTTGGTACAGAAAGAGGAATTGAGCAGCAAAGGGTGGTCGTCACAGGGTTTTTGACCACTTTAGACTCAAATAGTGTCTCAAGCTGTGTCAGGCTCTTGGAAATCGACCGAGGTTGTAGAAAGTAATCAGGTAATGGCTGAGGATGCATAAGCCTGAATCACCTTATGTGGGATTGCATGTCTTTTGTAGAGTGGCAAGTCATAGCTGAACGTGATGGGAACTAAGTGGTGTGGACTTTTAATACTCTCAAGATTTTCCAACTCATAACATATGTCAGGCCACAATTGTAATAACAAAGGTCAGCAGCTGCCTACACTGTGTTTGGTTCTAGCTTAAATGAGAACATTTATCATTTCTCACCCTTCATGAATGCACATGCATGGATATTTTCAAATATAAAGTCAAAAGATATTTCAAGGTTTGGATCAAATCCTTCATACTTAAAAGTAATCCAAAAGAGCAATACTCTGAAATGTTACCAAGTGTTAAATAAATGGCAAATCTTGTCTGTTTAAATGTGTTTCTTCAGTTATGTTGAATCTTTTAAAGTTGTATATTTGATATAAAAACAGCAGGGTAAATTTAACTTATACAAGTTCATAGAAACTCCTGACTGTTCTGTTTTTATAATTGTCCTAAAATATAAAGTAAAATAATTTAAAATTTTTATTCATAGTACTTGAATAATCTAAACCATTGTTTCTTAGTTACATTTTCCTGCAGACTTTTATATATGCTAAATGTCTAACTTAACGTTCATCAAAATATTGATAAGTAAGTTGTCTTTTGTAGTTTTGTAGTTTTCTCCATTAGAAATTTGGACTGAGCCCTGACTGGTGTAGCTCAGTGGATTGAGTGCGGGCCTGCGAACCAGATGATCGAGGTTTGATTCCCAGTCAGGGCACATGCCTGGGTTGCAGGCTGGTTCCCTGCAGGCCAGTTCCCAGCAGGGGACACACAAAAGGCAACCATACATTGATGTTTCTCTCCCTCTCTCCTTCCCTCCCCCTCTAAAGATAAATAAATTTTTAAAAATCTAAAAAAAAAGTACTATTAAAAAAAAAGAAATTTGGTCTGAGGAAAATCCCATTCTTTTAATGTGATTCCACTGTGCTATTCCATTAACATTTACTAGATGGTCAACATTCTCTAAAATTAAACTTGCATTATGGAAGCTCTGAAAATATCACATAAATTTGGATTTCAGTTTAGTGCTTTAGAATTATCATTATCATAATGTAAAATTATATTTGACAAAAGTCCTAGAAAACCTATTATATATATATATACACACACATATATATATATACATATATATATATTTGGTAGAAAGGTATATTTTTTGGTAGACTCTGACAATATTTAACTCACTGTTTATTTTTAAGTTCAATCACTATTTTTTATTTTAAGTAAATTTCAGAGTTAACATATTTCAACAATAAACTAATATTGTCACAACTTAAAATTTGTTGCAAGATAATTAGTTCTTACATGGATAATTTAATTAATACAATAATATAAAATCCTGATTCCTGATAAGAGCAAATACGTGCTCCTTGATTCAATATATTTACTGAATATACATTCTGCACAATCACTTTCTCAGGCTGTGAGTTTATTGTAAGGATCACAGCTCTTTGTATGTTTTGAGTTTCCTGATTATATACAGCTCACAGTCTTATTGTGAAAACAATATTAAGGAAATAACCACATTAATAAATGTATATTTGATGCAAATCTAGATAATTATTCTGAAAGAAAGAGACTAAGTCAACAAAACTGGTTTAAACCTATGGGATTAGGGAAGCCTTTCTGAAGAAGTAATGAGTGATCATTTAATTTAACCTTAAAGAATGGGGTAACCACATAAGCACGCCATACAGATCATTTCATGAGAGGCAGGAGGCAGGGGTGAAGGCCTAAAGCAGGAGTGAGTGGGGTCTATTCAAGGAATGGAAAGAAGTTTGCGATTGAGTAGAGAGCAGAATGTCAAGGATGGCCAAGTGAAGCCAGGAGCTTGATGAGGCAAGAAGTCTAGAATTTGTTCCAAAGAATTGGAAACTATGAAACAGATTTGGCATGAAGTGATGGTGGTGACTTCATATTTGCATTTTTAAGATCTCAGGGGTGATGGGATGGGCTCAGAGTAGATGAGAGAAGGCAGGTTAGGAGAGAAATAACAGCTGTAGGAACTGGGGAGAGATATTAGTAGTAGGTTCTGTTTTTTCTTTTTCTTTTTTTATATTTTCTTTTTTCTCCTTCCTTCCTTCCTTCCTTCCTTCCTTCCTTCCTTCCTTCCTTCCTTCCTTCCTTCCTTCCTTGCTTCCTCTATCATCTATCTATCTATCTATCTATCTATCTATCTATCTATCTATCATCTATCTATCTATCTATCTATCTATCTATCTATCTATCTATCTATCATCTATCTATCTATCTATCTATCTATCTCAACAAGTAGATAAGTACTTCAAAGCATTTAATTTCTGGTAGAGGGATAAGCGCCAGCCAAGCAGCTGTCTGTCAGAATATGCTCTAGTACTTACAAGCTGAACATCAGCTGTGCATGGTAATGTGATTTTAAAACTCTCTCAAATTATCTAAACAAAGAAAAAATATGAAAAGATCATGGTATGCTTTTGTTTTCAGAGGGTTAGAAATTTCAGTAGCAAAATAAACTGCAGTTTGATAAGATTTGCTTTTAACTGAAGCTCTCATATCCCCTACAACCCAAAATATGACAAATGTTATGAATACATGTCCTCTTTAATAAGCAAGACACAGTTAGGGTTAGCAAAGAGGCAATACTTGTAAGAGAGAGAACACTGCAGCCAAACCTAGAAAATATTGTCTGTGTTTTAAGTAAAAAGTATTTTAATGAATATCTGAAAACCTAATTATGTTCCCATTCTTGCTCTGTTATGAGTTAGCATAACTCAGCTATAACTATACTGTGCTGGTCACTTATGATGAAATCAATAATCACTAAAGCAACAATAAATGGTGTTTTGGTTCAAGAAACAATTTGCCATTTTTATCTTAGTGGAAGTACATCGGACTTTTAGCTCCTGATATTTCATATATATTTTTAAATTAACTCCAATTTTAATAAAATATGTATGATAGCTAAGCAATAATACTTGCATATTTTAGATAAGAAATGCAATATTATTAATTTCATTAAAATTATTTACTGGTAGGAATTTATTTTAAGCTCTCCTTACTATGCAATTCAAAAGGCTTCAAACAAGCATTTGGAAGAATACAATTGAAGAACTTAATTTTAAGTTTTGATATATAGGAGATGAGTGGCTAAGGACACTTCATCTTCCATAAAAATTTAGCATTATATATGCATATATTTTGATGCAACATTTCAAATGAAGAAACTGATATAACACAACTTTTAGTTACATCAGTGTTGTCAATGCATGTTTTTAAATTATATTTTATTACCCTGGCTGGTATTGCTCAGTGGATTGAGCACTGGAATGCAAACCAAAGGGTTGCTGGTTCAATTTCCAGTCAGGGCACAGGCCTGATCTGCATGCCAGGTCCCCAGATGGGGACATACAGGAGGCAACTACACATTGATGTTTCTCTCTTTATCTTTATCCCTCTCTCTAAAAGTAAATAAATTATATTTTATTAATTATATTATTACAGTTGTCCTGATTTTCCCCCTTTGCCTCCCTCCACCCAACATTTCCCACTCACTCAGGCAATCCCCATACCACTGTTCATGTCCATGAGTCATGAGTATAAGTTCTTCGGCTACTCCATTTCCAATACTGTATTTGACATCCCCGTGACTATTCTATAACTACCTATCGTTACTTCTTAATCCCTTCATCTTCTCACCCTATTCTCCCACATCCTCCTGCCATCTGGCAATCATCAAAATGCTCTCTGCACCTATGATTCTGTCTCTGTTCTTGTTTGCTTAGTTTGCTTTTCAGATTCAGTTGCTGATATGTATTTTTGCATTTTATTGTTTGTAGTTTTGATCTTCTACTTTTTAAAATAAGTCCCTTTAATATTTCATGTAATAATGGCTTGGTGATGATGAACTCCTTTAGTTTTTTCTTGTCTGGGCAGCTCTTTGTCTGCCCTTCAATTCTAAATGATGGCTTTGCTGGGTAGAGCAATCTTGGTTGTAGGTCTCTGGTTTTCATGACAAGATTTCTGGCCAATTCCTTCTAGACTGCCAAGTTTCTTTTGAGAAATCAGCTGACAGTCTTATGGGAACTACTCTGTAAGTAACTAACTTCTTTTCTCTTGCTGTTTTAAAGACTATCTCTTTGTCTTTAATCTTTGGCATTTTAATTATGATGTGTCTTGGAGTGGGTCTCTTTGCAACCATCTTGTTTGGAACTCTCTGTGCTTCCTGGACTTCCATGTCTATTTCCTTCACCAAACTAGGGAAATGTTTTTTATTATCTGTTCTTCTTGACCTTTTGGCTAAGATGAACTGCAATTCATTTTTAAGGATCACTTATTTCTAAAAGTTTCTGCATTTTGACCAACCTACATGTTATAATGATCAAGCTATGGGAGGCTATCACAATTTGTGCAAGTTGTTCCCTTCTGTAAGAATACAGTGATTCCTTTTATTTCTAATTTTTATTTTTTGAACACAGCTATCAAACCTTCAATGAAAGTTGTGTCTGAACTATAAGGTATGTTAGAATAGATTGATATTCAAGGAGGTGGAACAATTGAATCAACAGTGACAGACAATACAAAGTGCCAACAAAGTTTAAGAGGAAAAGCTTGCATGTACAAGATGATATAATTTGTGATCTTGATCATAGCCTTAGTAAGCTTCTGAAAATGGATAAAAAAAAAGAATCACAAACACTAGGCAATGTATGTATTTGTAACATATTAATATCTACAAACAGATAGCAAATTGTTCTTTCTATGTCTATTTATTTATGTAGTGATACATTTATGTTACTTTTAAAAAATATAGAGAGTTGACAATTTGTAGGCTACATCTCACACTGTCTATTCTGGTTAAGATAGAAAAGGATGAAGAGATTGTGATTATAAGCATTTATAAATTAATCAAATAATAAGTGCCGTCAAAACAATATATCCAATTATGTATATGGAGGGTATGTACTATGGCAAATCATTTTGCTATCTTGAGAGAGAAGCTCTAGATAGGCAGTTTGTGATTTTAATGTTTAAGAGATTGTGATTTTAGAGCTTAAGATGGAAAATTAAACTGCCTGCTGAACTCACAGTCATATTTTAAAACTTCTGAGCTTGCTGCTTACTTAAATTTTGAGATGAAAGCCAAATGCTGCAGCTTACAGTCCAAAGGGCCAGGCCTGATCTGTTCAATTTTTTTGAAAGTAAGTATATTCTTTGTTGTATTCTTTGCTATATACTAATTTTGCCAAATTATCTACAAATAGAAGTATCAAAATAAGAAGATATTGAGAACTTATTTTGGATGTCAGTTTTCTTCCAAAAGGACAGTTATAAACTCTTAGGACTGATTACTTTCTTTGTTCTTTTTCATAGAAAGTAATGCCATCACTTTTTAACAGTATAATATTTCTCTTTAATAACTGATATATTACACTAAGGGAACACAAAATGGTATTAATTATGAAATAGTAATCAAGGCAGAGATTGTTTCTTAGGAAATCATGGTTGCCCAAGAGAACGTGATGACTTGATATCCATATGGTTAATGAGCCATAGGATATGTTTCAGGCCAAGATATATATTATATCTGAGATGAAAATCAACTTATAAATAAATAAATAAACAAATAAATAAATAAGACATAATGATTCTTTGGTCTACTAAGGGGCACGATGGCCTCATTTTGTATGCAAAATAAATTTTACTGGAAGGAATGTGTTCCATAAACAGCTAAATCAAAAATTTTAGTGATTTCTGCATTTTGTTTTTAATAGTACAGGACAGACAACATTCTATTTTTTTATTTGAAATTTTAATACATGTAAAAATACTATGTAACTTGGAATTTTGTCTAGTCACATATCTGCCATAGAACATTATACCCAACATTGCTTTTGATAATTTGTTCTGTGAGGCAGAAACATATTTTATGTTAATATTAAAAATAAATTCTAATGTTAATATTTAAAATTATTTCTTTAAAGAACATCTATAATATAGTTGTCTAATAACAAAAAGTAGGTTTTATTGCTTTTAGTTAATAGGAGTCCTTCAAATGTTAGAAAAAGGTACCTAACAAAAATATTACTTATGATCTTAAGTAATTTTATTTTAAGGAAAAACTATGATTAAAGATGAATCAATTAATCTACTTAACTGCAGTTTACTCATCTACATGCCAAAAGTTGTTAAAGTTGCCACTATATTTTGATTTCAGTATGATTATACTCTGCAGAATGTTTTGTAAAAATTAGTGTTTAAAAATATAGTTATTAGTATATTTGCTTAGTCAGTTAACCAATTCAAACAATATATTTTATCACATTTTGCCATTTTTTGATGGATGTGTCAAGAGGCATAGACACCAGTGGAAAAAACGCCTGATGCCCAACATTGCTGTCATTTTAGAATAAAGTGAATTAAGTAGCACTGGTTTATAGCCAAAAGTACAAAGTTAATATCTTTGAACCCAGGCTAAAATAAATAAACTATAGAACCCATAAAGAAATGGGGGAGAATTCATTCTCCATGCAGAATTTCAAATAAATTATGAGGATGCTCCATCTCCAAGGAGGTGTAGGGTAACTATATTCCTCAACTATGTATTGGATGAAATGACTTCTTCCAAACATTACAGTTAAAGAAAGGGAGGAGTATTAAATAACATCAATAAAACTGAAGCATCAATGATTAGAAAAGCAAACTTCGACAAGTTTATCAGCAATGTTTAGAATTGTGTTATGTTTAGTAGAGGACTCCACAAAATTGTGCTAAACGTAATGGATAGGTATCAGTGTCCTACTTAATGGGGAAAGTTCAAAAGCCATGCATTTTGGAGAAATATTACCATTTCTCTAGTACTTATGACTAAATGAGTAACTAATAAACATATGGTCACAACCTAAACTGTATTACTGCCAAAAACTTATAGTGGAAGGTGCTGAAGAGCAGACCTTGCTGAAGACTTGCAGGAAAATAAAATGATTAAAAAAATTATACAGTGTAAAATGTTGGTCATATATTGTTGGTCAGACTTTTAAAATGTCTACTAGACTATAACTTTCTTGAAGGTAGACTGGTATTTCTAGTCTATTTCAGTTTTATCTCTAGTATCCATCATAAGTGTGTGCCACACAAAAGGGACTCAATTTCCTAACATATTCAATTAATACTTTATTATATGTTTTTCTACATATGACTATAATAATAGATTTCCCTTATTTTCTTGAGCAAAAAGTAAATGTATACTAGAGATGTGATTTTTAATTATAAATAACAGAGTTTGTAACATAATAATCTTAGTAACATAATGTTTCATTTTGGAGACAGCAGGTAACTATATAATGTATCCCCAAAAGGAGTCACTGCATCAATTATAATATCTGTGGTAGTTGATGCTGTAAATCAGGGGTGTAAAATTTATTTTCACTGGGGACCACATCAGCCTTGCAGTTGCCTTTAAAGGGCCGGAAGTAATTTTAGGACTGTATAAATGTAACTACTCCTTAACTAGGGGCAAGGAGCTTGGCACTGCTGCCAGTTAGAAACAAGGTGCTGAGCCAGATAAAACAAGGGGGTGGGCTCGATTTGGCCTGCAGGCCTTTTGTTTTCCACCTGTTCTATAGATACTAGCAAGACAAAAGGTCCTAATTTTCTGAGTTGAAACTCTGGTTCTCCTATCTGTAACATAGAAATAATAATAGAACTGATGTCAGGAAACACTTGTAATAACTACCTAAAACTATGTAATTTATATGGTGATTAATTTTAATATTCATAACTTAAGTGAAAATTCTAGGATATAGTTAAAGACATTGCATCAATATCCAAGTCATTTATTTCATAATTTATGTGTATCACAGTACAATAATCACAGCAAGTATGTAGAGACTTCACAATATGAAAAAATATATATTTGCTTATTAATTCAAGACATTTAAAATACTGTGTGTCATGTATACAATTTTTATATATCCATATACAAAAATTTGTTTAAAATTAAAAAAATAAATCAAGAAACTCATTAAAATGCAGATATTAAATACTTTCAGAGGAGTATACAAGAATAACTGTTTTCAGGCTAGATAAAAATTTACTAGCCAAGCAACAATAACAAAAAATTAAATAAGATGGACAAATTTTCCATTAAAATTGAAACATCAAAAAAGACATAAACAGCCCTGGCTGGTGTAGCTCAGTGGATTGAGCCCAGGCATGTGAACCACATGATCGCAGTTCAATTCCCAGTCAGGGCACATGCCTAGGTTGCAGGCCAGTTCCCATCAGGGGACTCAAGAGAGGCAACCATACATTGATATTTCTCTCCTTCTCTCCTTCCTTTCCTCTCTAAAGATAAATAAATAAAATCTTTTTTAAAAAGACATAAACATTGTAAACATAATGCATATAACACAGAGCACCCAAATATGTAAAAAAAATCTTGGAGGACTTCAAGATATAGATGGGAACACATTAATAGTAATGGATTTTAACACCTCACTGTCAGTAACAAACAGGTCTTCCAAACAAAGAATCTACAAGAATATGTTGGAGCTGAAAGACACATTATATCAAATGCACTTAATTGATATAGTTATAAAATGTTTCACCCCAAAGAAGCAACATACACATTCTTTTCAAATGCAAGTGGAGCATTCTCAAAGATAGACCACATGATAAAACACAAAACAAGCCTCAACAAAGTCAAGAAAATTGAAATCATATCAAGCATTTTCTTGGAACACAATGGCATGAAACTAGAAACCAACCTAAAGGGAAAAACTCAAAAACAGTTGAATTCATGGAGACTGAATAACATTATTAAACAATTAATGGGTTAACAACAAGATCAAGGGAGAAATCAAAAAGTTTCTGGAAACAAATGAAAATAAACATACAATAGACAAAAAAGGATGGGACACAGTGAAGGCAGTCCTAACAGGGAAGGTCATAGCAATACCTAAAAAAGAGAAATTTTTCAAATGAACATCCTAACTCTACAAATACAAGAACTGGAGAAACAACAAAAAACAAAGCCTGGAGCAAATAGAAAGAAAGAAATAATCAAGATCAGAGCAGAATTAAATGCCATAAAGACTAAAAAAAATAATTTAAAGGATCAATACCCAGGAGCTGGCTCTTTGACAAGGTAAACAAAATTGACCAGTCTTTAATAAGAGTCATCAAGAAAAAAAAAAAGAAGACTGAAATAAACACAATTAGAAGTGAGAGAGGAGAGATTACAACTAATACCACAGAAATAGAAGGGATTGTAAGAAATTACTATGAAGAACTGTATGGCAAGAAATTTGAAAACCTAGGTGAAATAGACAAATTTCTAGAAAAAAATATAATCTTCCAAAATTGAGTGAAGAAGAAGCAGATAGCCTGAACAGACCAAGAATATCTGACAAAATTGAAGCAATAATCAAAAATCTCTCAACACACAAAAACCCTTCACCAGACAGCTTCATAGGAGAAATTTTGCAAAACATTTAAGAAAGAGCTACCCCTATCCTCCTCAAACTATTCCACAAAACTCAAGAAGAGGACAGACTCTCAAACTCTTTTCATGAGGTCAGATTTTCATGAGGTCATGAGGTCCTAATCCCACAACCAGATAAAGACAAACAAACACAGAGAAAAAAAAAAGCTACTGGCCAATATCACTGATGAATACAGATGCTAAAATCCTCAACAAAATATCGGCAAACCTCATGCAGCAATACGTTAAAAAGATCATACCCCATGACCAAGTGGGATTCATCCCAGGTATGCAAGGAGGGTATGATATTCACAAACCAATAAACATAGTACATCACATAAAAATAATGAAAAACAAAAATCACATGATCATATCAATAGAGGTGGAAAAAGCATTTGATAAGGTACGGCACCCATGTATAATAAAAACACTCAGTAAAGTGGGAGTAGAGGAAACATACCTCAGTATAATGGGTCCATATATGAGAAAACTACTGCCAACATCATACTCAACAGGCAAAAAGTAAAATCTTTCCCCTGATAATCAGGCATAAGACAAGGGTGTCTACTTACATCACTTCTATTCAAAATAATATTGGGCATACTGGAAGATGGTGGCTATGTAGGTGGGAGCAGAGCACAGTTCTTCCTGTGCCCAGCTGGAACACCAAGCTGATCTTCTGAGGAACAGAGTGAACAGCCAGTGGAATCCCAGTTTATATGAAGTTTGGAGGCAAAAAAAAATGCAGAGGACATTGAAAAACCTACAGTGAGGAGATTACACTGGGACGGTAAGGTCCCTGAGATCTGCATCAGGACTAAGGCTGCTGTGGCCCCCACCCAGTGCCTGCTGCAGGATACAGGGAGGAGAGTTAGAGCACCGGCTCCTTCCCCTACCAGAGCAGGGAGGACAACCTGGCACCAGGAGGGATGTGGGTGCTGGAACTCCTTGCGGTGGGGGTGGGGTGGGGGGAGGAATAGAGATGAAGTGATGAAGTGATACTCACAGAGGTGGTACACATCTGCTCGGACTATGGATGCTGGCACCAGAGAAATTGGAGTGCCAGGCGACACTTGAAGAAGAGAGAAGTTGGGCCATGTGGGACCCTGTCTCAGATAATCTCCAGACTGGTTGAAAAGTGGGGCTGTGTGAAGAACCATGCAATTGTTAGGAACTGTGGGCAGCTGCTTTGTAAGGAACTATCCAGCAATGGGTGGTGTGCCCTGAGGGTGATTTCACCTGCAAGCACGCAGAGTGAGTGACAGAGGGGAACCATGTGCCCCACCTGTTTGGCACTGCATACCCAGAAAGAGTAGCTGAGCTGAATCGTGCAACCTGCCTGTCTTGTACTATGCACCCAGAGTGAGAGGCTGGGCAGTAACATTACCCCGCCTGTCTCAGGCTCCAAGCCAGAGATTGACTCATGCTGTGAGCATCTGAGTGGCTGATTTGAGCTTGGCAGCTAACAGAAAACCTGGGCTGGAGGCCGGAAAACTGTGAATACTGTGACCCAGATCTTGTCCCCATCCTCTCAGAACCAAAGGGAGAAAGAAAAGTGAAGCCCGGCCCCCTCTTCCTGTGGCATCTAGGATGACCAGCAGAACTCACTGAACAGATGTAAAGTCAGCAGGAAGATTATTATTATATTTTTTTCTTTTTCTTTTTGGATCCTCCGTCTTATTTTTCCTTCCCACCCCACAAGTGAGACAATAAGACATGGAGTTACAAAGGGTTAAGAGATAGAGCAAAAGGAGAGCATAAGGCTAATCTCCAAAACTGAGAAACTGAGACAAATGTCACTTCTCTTTCCCACAGACCTGGCATTTATTGTGTATGTGTATTATAATTATCTTGTCATTATTTTTACCACTTTTATTTTATTAGTATTTTTAAATTTCTCTTCTTTAGTTTTCCTCATTTTATATCCCTGTTTAATAGCATTGTTTAATTGGGTTTTCTTATTCTCTCTTTACTGTACTTAATTTTTTCTTCTTTTACTTGACCCATGTTCCAATAACATCCAGCTCTTGATCAGGTAGTTTCTATTATGATTATCCAAATCATATATTTGCCATATTATTGTTGTTCCAGTGCTATTGTAAAAGATTGTTGCTCCATACAATTGTACATACTACACAGCAACCCTCCATAATCTTAGCCCACTTCACTTTAATCCTGAGCATTACTATTATTGTGGTTAACTTTATTATCTTTTACATTATGTCTACTTTATATACTTTAATTTAATTATCTCATCATCTAAACTT
The DNA here is from genome assembly GCF_021234435.1 of Artibeus jamaicensis. NCBI lineage: Eukaryota > Metazoa > Chordata > Mammalia > Chiroptera > Phyllostomidae > Artibeus > Artibeus jamaicensis. Next base: position 4,306,013 of record NW_026521887.1, read on the forward strand.
GCACAAGTGCTCTGTTTTCTGGAATAATGTCACAATCCTACTTTCCTCTACCAAGAGTCTTATCTCTCTTTCACCTTTTATAAAAAGTGGCTAGTTGGGTGAAATATCACAGTTAATGCTGTGCTTACCCAAAGAATCTCTTATCTCCTTTTTACTTGCTGGTACTTTAAATCCCATAAAATACTCTCCTGCTGTCTTAATCCATTTTACGTACCCCCTGCCACTGATTCAAAACAAGAATAGTGGGAACTACCAACATCAGTATACCTGCTGGAGGAAAAACAACCACCAAAAAAAGAATCACCAAAAGGTACCAACCCAAGAACAATAAGAGAGCCCAAGCAAACAGAAGAAAGGGCAAACTTAGAACATCCATTTAGACATCAGAGACCACATGACCGAATCTCACAGAATTTCTATCACAGAAGTTCACCCTACAAAGACAGCTAGGAAAGTGAAACATTAGGAAGCACAGAAACAAACAAAAAGAGTTACCTAAAACAGGGAAACAAAAAAAGAACATGAAATCAAAAGGAATGGAAGACTCCCCAATAAAACAAAATGGAGGTAACTGAATTACCAGATATAGAATTCAAATTAATGTATATAAAAATTCTCAAGGAACTCACAGACAACTACAAGGAATTGGGTAGGACCTACATAAGCATGAAAAAGGAAATAGAAACTATGAACAAAAAACAGGAAGAATTGAACAATAAAATCCTAAAACTAAAAAAAAAAACACATTAGAAAGAATTATAAGCAGGCTGGAAGAAGCAGATGATCGAATCAGTGAGTTGGAGGACAAGGTAGTAAAAAGCACCCAGATAGAGCAAGAAAAAGAAAAGAGACTCACAAAGAATGAACAGGTAGTAAGGGAGCTGCAAGACAACATGATAGCTAACAATATCCATATAACAGGGATACTAGTAGGAGAAGAAGAAGAGCAAAGGATAGAAAACCTATTTGAAAAAGTAATGATGGAAAACTTCTCTAAGTTGATGAGAGAAAGAGTCACACAAATCCAGGAAACACGGAAAGTCCCAATCAAGAGGAACCCAATGAGGCACACTTCAAGACATATCATAATTAAAATGTCAAAATGCCAAGACAAGGAAAGAATCTTAAAGGCAGCAAGGGAGAAACAGGAAGTAACATACAAGAGAACCCAGATAAGGCTAGCAACTGATTTCTCAATGGAAACCCTCCTAGCTAGAAGAGAATGGCAAGAAACATCCCAAGTAATGAAACCCAGAGACCTGCAACCAAGATTACTCTACCCAAAAAGGCTTTCAATTAAAATGAAAGGCCAAACAAGGAGTTTCCTGGACAAAAGAAGTCTAAAAGAATACATTTCCACCAAACCAGCTCTGCATAAGATGCTAAAGAGACTGCTTTAAGAAAAGGAGGAAGGGGAGGCAAGATGGTGACAGAGTAGGACAGCAGATTCTAGTTCCTTGTACACAAGGAAGAGAATCTTGTCCAATCGGCGGAGGAGAAGCCAGGCAGCCAGCAGTTGCTCAGCATATATGAAAATAAGGGACCAGAAATCTTGATGGTCACGGAGGAACCAGACAGTAGGGAGACACCAGTGGTACAGTAGAGTCTCCGGAAGGGAGCAAAGACAGGAACAGCAGGGAACTCGGGGCGGGGGGGGGGGGTGCACAGTCCAGGGACAAGTGCTCTGTGCGTAGCACGCCTTGACCGATGCCCAACGTTCTGGACCAGTTCCCCGTGCAACTTCCTACCTTGGATTCAACGGGAGGCCAGGGCCTGCCAAGGGTACTGAAACAAAGAAAGGAGGTGAAGGGATTTCGGCCAGCGCACAGTTCTGGGGACCAGTGCCTAGCACTCAGTGTGCCTGGATAAGCGCCTAGCGCACCTGGTCAACGCTCAGTGCTCTGGTCCAGTTCCCCGTGCTTCTCCCTCCTTAGGATTTTTCGGGAGGCTGGGGCCTGCCAAAGGGACTGAAACAAAGACAGGAGCAGAAGGGTTTTCAGCTGGTGCACAGTCTCGGGACCAGTGCACACCATGCAGATCACCTTAACTTGCACTCAGGGGGCCCAGCTATCAGATTGGCTCCTGGCTTCCGGTTCATCTCCCTTGGACTCTGGGAGCCCTGGGCCTGCCGAGGGGTCCTTGGGAAAGAGCTGAGATCCAATTCCCTCCCTTTCTGGCCAAGCAAGGTTGGGTGCCAGGAGATAGTTGTTTGCTAGAGTTTACAGAGGGTGCTGAGGACAAAGGGCCCCAACCACGGACTCTGTGGTCGCCAGCCCCAGAGATCTGATAGGCACAGTGTGGGGCTCTGACTCTAATAGACACAACTGTCTGGTCTGCTCCACACCCAGCCAGGCAGCGAACCCGAGGATGGGCAGAGGGCCTGGAGTTCCCCCACAGAATGGGGGCAGGTCTGTGCTCGATCCCATGAGAACCAGGCAGCCTGGCCAGCACAGGCAACTGTGCCCTGCAACCCAACCCATGGTGGTAACCACTGGGAAAAAAGTGCTGAGAGGAAGTCCTAGTTCCCCATCGTAGGGAGCTGGGGAGAGGCACGGACGATCTGGTTCCCAAGAGAGGACTTGCAGAAAAATCACAATAATCAACCCTCAGCCAGCTGCAGCCAGAAAAACTGGTTTGGCTAGTTTGAAACCAACAAGCAAAATTTCTTTCTTTTTTTGTTTTTTGTTTTGTTTTTGTTTGTTTCTTTGATTTGTATCTTTTTTATTCTTCTTTTTATTTTCTTCTTAAGTAATCTGTTATTTTTTAAATTTTATTATTGTTTTATCTTTCAATACTTTTGTCCTTTTTTTCATAATTTCTGTTTTATTCCTTCTTCTTTTTTCCAAACTTATCGCTCTTTCCTCCATTCCCCTGCCTTTTTTTTTCTTTTATTTCTTTTTTGTCTTTTCTTCCTTTTAAATACAAGACACACAAACAACTTGAAAATACAAAAAGCCCAGAGCCGGACCCATAGAAGAGGCTTCCCAACGGTAGAATCAGAGAGAAAAATTTCACTTTGCTGTAGGAGAGAATCCACAAGTTCCTGCATATTTAAGTAGGTGGAAGCAGAGAACGAAAGGATAACTGAAAGAGACCGCGCCACTGAATTTCACAGGCATTCCACCACAGAAGTTCACACCATAAACCCAGAGAGTCAGAGCAGATCAATCTAAGAAGCTGAGGCTAACAAGAAGAGTCTCACAAACAATGGGATGACAAAGAAACAATCCCCAAATGAAATGAAAGGAGGAACCCTCAGAAATAATGTTACATGAAATAGGGGCAAGTCAACTATTAGATGCTGAATTCAATGCACTGGTTATCAGGAAGTTCAAAGAGCTCACAATGAGCTACCAGAAACTACAGGGGAGCTACATTGATCTCACCACAAACTATACCAACATCAAAAATAAAAGGGAAACTATTAGCAAGGAACAAGAGGAATGAAGAATACAATTTTTGAATTGAAGAACACAGGAGAAAGTATTAAAAGTAGAGTCCATGTGACAGAAGATCTGATTAGTGAGTTGGAGGACAAAGTAGAAAACATCTCACAGAAAGAGCAGGAAAGTGAAAAGAGGCTCAGAAAGAATGAAGAGGGATTGAGAAAAAAGCAAGACAATATAAAACATAATAATATCTGAATATTAGGACTACCAGAAGAGGAAGAAGAAGAACAAGGGATAGAAAACATATTTGAAAGAGTAATGAGAGAAAATTTCCCTAATTTGATGAGAGAAAAAGTCACACAAATCCAGGAATCACACAGAGTCCCAATCAAGAGGAATCCAAAGAGGCCCACTTCAAGACACATCATCATTAAAATGGCAAAATTCCAAGACAAAGAGAGAATCTTAAAGTCAGCAAGGGAAAAAAAAAGTAACATACAAGGGAGCCCCAATAAGGTTAGCTACTGACTTCTCAATGGAAACACTTCAAGCAAGAAGAGAATGGCAAGAAAAATTCCAAGTAATGAGAACAAGTGGCCTAAAACCAAGGCTACTTTACCCAGCAAGGCTCTCAATCAAGATAGAAGGCCAAATAAAGAGCTTCCAAGACAAAAGAAGTCTAAAAGAATTTGCTGCCACCAAGCCAGCTCTACAAGAAATACTAAAAGGACTGCTTTAAGGAAAGGAAGGAAAAGAGACAGACAGAGAGGAACACAGGTACAAAAATGGCAATGAATAAGTACCTATCAATAATAACCTTAAACATAAATGGATTAAATGCTCCAATCAAAACACACAGAATAGCTGCATGGATAAGAAAGCATGACCCACACATATGCTGCCTACAAGAAACCCACCTCAGGACAAAAGACCATCACAGACTAAAAGTGAAAGGCTGGAAACAAATTTTCCAAGCAAATGGACAAGAAAAAAAGCTGGGGTAGCAATTCTCATATCAGACAAAATAGACTTCAAAAAAAGAGCCATAAAGAGAGACCCAGAAGGTCACTTCATAATACTCAGGGGAAGAATCTACCAAGAAGACATTAACATCGTAAATATATTCACGCCCAACATAGGAGCACCCAAATATGTAAAAAAAAAATCTTAGAGGATTTCAAGAAAGATATTCATAGCAACACAATTATAGTATGGGATTTAACACCACACTATCAAAATGGACATATCTTCCAAACAAAATATCAACAAAGATATTGTGGCATTAAACAACACCCTGATGAAAAGGACTTAACTGATATATACAAGCCTCAACAAATTCAAGAAAATTGAAATCATACCAAGCATTTTCTCTGACCACAAGGGACTGAAATTGGAAACCAACCCCAAAGGAAAAAACCCAAAACACCCAAAATCATGGAGAATGAATGGTATGCTATTAAACAACGAATGGGTCAAGAATGAAATTAGGGAAGAAATCAAAACGTTTCTGGAAACAAATGAAAACAATCTCACAACAACCCAAAACTTATGGGACACAGTGAAGGCAGTCCTGAGAGGGAACTTTATAGCAATACAGGCCTACCTAAAGAACACAGAAACAGCTCAAACAAACAACCTTATCCTACACCTGCAAGAATTCAAGGAACAACAACAAAAACAGCCCAGAACAAGTAAAAGGAAGGAAATAACCAAGATCAGAGCAGAACTAAATGACATAGAGAATAAAAGCACAATCCTAAGGATCAATGAATCCAGGAGTTAGTTCTTTCAAAAGATAAACAAAAAAAACAAGACTTTAAGTAGGCTCATCAAGAAAAGAAGAGAAGGGACACAAATAAACACAATCAGAAATGAAAGAGGAGAGATTACAACTGATACCACAGAAATAGAAGGGGTTGTAAGAAATTACTATGAAGAACTGTATGCCAAGAAATTTGAAAACCTAGGGGAAATAGACACATTTATAGAAAAATATAATCTCCCGAAACTCAATGTAAAGAAGCAGAAAACCGAAATAGACCAATAACAGCAAAAGAAATTGAAGCAGTAATCAAAAATCTCCCATCACACAAAAGCCCTGGATCAGATGGTTTCACAGGAGAATTCTACAAAGCATTTAAGGAAGAGCTAACCCCTATTCTTCACAGACTATTTCAAAAAATGCAAAAGAATGGAAAACTCCCAAACTCTTTTTATGAAGCCAGCATCATCCTAATTCCAAAACCAAGACACAACAAAGGAGGAAAACTTGAGGCCAATATCACTAATGAACATAGACGCTAAAATCTTCAACAAAATATTGGCAAATCACATCCAACAATATATCCAAAAGATCATACACCATGACAAAGTGGGATTAATCCCAAGGGATGCAAGAATGGTTCAATATTTGCAAAGCAGTAAATGTAATTCATCACATAAACAAAAGCAAAGACAAAACCACATGATCATATCAATAGATGTGGGAAAAGCTTTTGTTAAGGAATACCCATTCATGATAAAAACACTCAGCAATGTGGGAATAGAGGGAGCATTCCTCAATATAATAAAGGCCACATACCAGAGACCTATAGCCAACATCATACTCAATGAGCAAAACCTAAAATCTTTTCATTAAGATCAGGGACAAGACAAGGATGTCCACTTTCACCACTTCTATTCAATATAGTACTGGAAGATTTAGCCACAGCTACCAGACAAGAAAAGGAAGTAAAAGGCAACCAAATTGGAAAGGAAGAAACAAAACTGTCATTGTTTGCAGATGACATGAGAGTGTACATGGAAAATCCTATAGACTCTACTGAAAAACTGCTTGAACTAATAAATGAATTTGGAAAAACAGCTGGTTACAAAGTTAATACACAGAAATCAAAGGCAATTTTATATACTAATAATAAATCAGCAGAAGCAGAAATCAGGAAAACAATACCATTTGATATAGCAAAAACAAAAATAAAATATTTTGGAATAAACCTGACCAAGGAGGTAAAAGACCTATATGCAGAAAACTACACAGCCCTGAAGAAAGAAATCAAGGAAGACACAAACAAATGGAAACATATACCTTGTTCATGGATTGGAAGAATTAACACCATCAAAATGTCCATACTACCCAAAGCAATATACAGATTCAATGCAATACCTATTAAAGTACTAATGGCATATTTCACAGACATAGAACAAACACTTCAAAAATTTATATGGAACCATAAACAAGCCTCAATAGCAGCCGCTATTTTGAAAAAGAAGAACAAAGTAGGAGGAATCACAATACCTGATATCAGATTGTATTACAAGGCCACTGTAATCAAAACAGCATGGTACTGTCACAAAAAACAGGCACATAGACGAATGGAACAGAATAAAGAGCCCAGAAATAAGCCCAACTCTCTACAATCAATTAATATTCAACAAAGGGGGCAGTAACATAAAATGGAGTAAAGATAGCCTCTTCAACAAATAGTGTTGGGAGAACTGGACAACTTCGTGCAAAAGAATGAAACTTGAGCACAGACTTACACCATACACCAAAAGAAATTCAAGGTGGATAAAAGACCTAAATATAAGCCATGACACCATCAAAGTCCCAGAGGAGAACATTGGCAAGAAAATCTCAGATATTTCATGCAGCAACTTTTTTACTGATATGTCCCCTAGAGCAAGGGACATAAAGGAAAGAATAAACAAATGGGATCTCATCAAAATAAAAAGCTTCTGCATGGCTAAAGAAAATAGTATTAAAATAAAAAGACAACTGACTGCACAGGAAAATATAATTGCCAATGATACTCAGACAAAAGTTTAATCTCCAAAATATACAAACTTACACAACTCCCCTCTAAGAAGACAAATAACCCAATTAAAAAATGGGAAAAGGACTTCAACAGACACTTCTCCAAGGAGGACAAACAGAATATCCAGAGACACATGAAGAGATGCTCAATATCGTTAGCTATCAGAGAGATGCAAATTAAAACCACATTGAGATACCACTTTACACCGGCCAGGATGGCTATCATAAACAAAGCAACAAACAACAAATGTTGGAGAAGTTGTGGGGAAAAGGGGTCCTTAGTCCACTGTTGGTGGGACTGCAGACTGGTACAACCGTTATGGAAAACAGTATGAAATTTTCTCAGAAAAATAAAAATGCACCTGCCTTATGACCCAGCAATTTCACTGCTAGGACTATATCCTAAAAACCCTAAAACACCAATCCAAAAGAACCTATGCACCCCAATGTTCATAGCACCATAATTTACAATAGTCAAGAGCTGGAAGCAACCTAGGTGCCTGTCAGTAAATGAATGGATCAGAAAATTGTGGTACATATACACAATGGAATTCTATGCAGCAGAAAGAAAGAAGGAGCTCCTATCCTTTGCAACAGCTTGGATGGAACTGGAAAGCATTATGGTGAGTGAAATAAGCCAGGTGGTAAAAGACAAATACCATATGATCTCACCTTTAACAGGAAGGTAAACAACAAAATAAACAAGCAAACAAAATAAAAATGACACTGGAATCAAGAACATGGGGACAGGGACCAGAGGGCAGAGGGGAGGGAATTTCAGGGGAAAAGGGGAGGGATTTGGAGGAACAAATAGGAAGGACGCAGGGAGGAGAACTAAGAGGGGTGGAAATGGGAGGGAGGAGGAGGGTAGGGGGTGGGCTGGGATGGGAGTAAAAGACAGAATACTGTAGTTGAAAAATAATTAAATAATAATAAAAAAGAATTAATAAAAAAGAAAAAAGAAAAGGAAGGAAGGGAATGAGAGAGAGAAGAACACAGGTATGAAAAAATGTCAGCGAATAAGTACCTATCAATAATAACCTTAAACCATAAATGGATTAAATGCTCCCTTCGAAAGACATACAGTAGCCAAATGGATAAGAAAGCATGACTCACACATATGCTGCCTACAAGAGACCCACCTCAGAACAAAAGACCTCAGTTGACTGAAAGTGAAGGGCTAAAAAACAAGTACTACAAGCAAACAGGAATACAAAACCAGGGTAGCAAAACTCCTATCAGACAAAATAGACTTGAAAAGAAGAGCCATAAAGAGACCCAGAATATCACTTCATAATACTCAAAGGAAGAATTTATCAAGAAGACATAAACATTGTAAGTATATATGCAACCAACATAGGAGCACCCAAATACATAAAGAAAATCTTGGAGGACATCAAGAAAAATATTGACAGCAACACATTATAGTAGGGGATTTCAACACCTCATTGTCAAAAATGGGCAGATCCTCCAAACAAAATATCAACAAAGATATTGTGAAATTGAACAGTAACCTGGATCAAATGAACATAATTGATATATATAAAGAGCATTTCATCCCAAAGAAGCAAAATATGCATTTGGTTCAAATGCACATGGAATAGTTTCAAAGATAGACTGCACGATAAAACACAAAAGAAGCCTCAGTCAATTCAAGAAAATTGAAAATATATCAAGCATTTTCTTTGACCACAATGTCAGAGAAACTAGACCCAACCCCAAGGAAAAAAATCCCAAACACTCAAACTCATGGAGATTGGATAGCATGCTATTAAATAATGAATGGGTCAAGAAGAAGATCAAGAAAGAAATTAAAAAGTTTCTGGAATCAAATGAAAATGAACTCAAAACAATCCAAAACTTATGGGACACAGCAAAGGAAGTCCTGACAGTAAAGTTTGCAGTATTACAGGTCTATCTAAAATCATCTTAAATAAAAAACCTTACCCTACACCTATAAGAACTCGAGAACAACAAAAACAGCCCAGAGCAAGTAGAAGGAAGGAAATAACTAAGATTAGAGAAGAATTAAACAACACAGATACTAAAAGCACAATTTATTGATTCTAAGGATAAAAAAATCTAGGAGCTAGTTCTTTGAAAAGATAAACAAAACACATGAGCCTTTAAGCAGATTCATCAATAAAAATAGAGAGAGGACCCAAATAATCACAATCAGAAGGGATACCACAGAAATACCAAGGATTGTAAGAAATTACTCTGAAGGACTATATGCCAAGAAATTTGAAGACTTACCTGAAATGCACACATTTCTAAAAAAATATAATCTTCCAAAACTTAATGAGGACGCACAAAGCCTCAGCAGACCAATAACAGCAGACAAAATTGAAGCAGTAATCTAAATACTCCCAACTCACTAAAGCCCTGGACCACATGGTTTCACAGGAGAATTCTACAAAGCATTTAAGGAAATGTTAACCCCTAGGCTTCACAGACTATTTCAAAAAATCCAAAAAGAGAAAAGACTCCCAAATTATTTTTATGAAGTCAGAGTCATCCTAATCCCCAAAACAGATAAAGACACAACAAAGAAAGAAAACTTCAGACCAATCTCGCTGATGAACATAAATGCTAAAATACTCAACAAAACATTGGGAAACCATGTCCAGCAACACATTAAAAAAAATCATACAACATGCCCAAGTAGGATTCATCCCAGGATGCAAGGAAGTTTCAATATTTGCAAATCAATAAACATAATACATCACATAAGTAAAAGCAAAGACAAAAATCATGTGATCATATCAATAGATCTGGAAAAACCATTTGGTAAGTTACAGCACATATTTATAATAAAAACACTTAGCAAAGTGGGAATAGAGAAAGCATTCTGCAACATAATAAAGGCCATATATGAGACCTACAGCCAAAGTCATACTCAATGGGCAAATACTAAAAACTTTCCCATTAAGATAAGGAACAAGACACGGATGTCCACTTTTACTACTCTATTCAACATAGTATTGGAAGTCCTCGTCACAGCAATGAGACAAGAAAAATAAATAAAAGGCATTCAAATTGAAAAAGAGGAAGCAAAACTATCACTGTTTCCATATGACGTGATAGTGTACATAGAAAATCCTATAGACTTCACCCAAAAACCATTCAATCTCATAAATAATTTTGGCAAAACAGCAGGATACAGTGTCAGTATCCAGAAATCAAAGGCATCTTTCTATACCACCAATGAAACATCAGAAACAGAAATCAGGAAAAAATCCACTTGATATTACAACAAGAAAAATAAAATACCTAGAAATAAACCTAACCGAGTAGGTAAAAAACCTATACTCAGAAAACTACACAATACTGAAGAAAGAAGTTGAGGAAGATACAAACAAATGGAAACATATACCATGCTCATTGATCGAAAGAATTAATATCATCAAAATGTCCATACTGCCCAAAGCAATTTCTAGATTCAATGCAATCCTCATCAAAGTACCAATGGCATATTTCATAGATATAGAAGAAACACTTCAAAAATTTATATGGAATCATAAACGACTCTGAGTAACTGCAGCAATTTTGAGAAAGAAGAGCAAAGTAGAAAGAATCACAGCACCTGATATTAAACTATATTACAAGCCCACTGTAATCAAAACAATCCTGTACTGGCATAATGGCAGACACATGGAACAATACAACAGAATGGAGAGCCCAGAAATAATCCCAAGTCTCTATGGTCAATTAATATTCAACAAAGAGGACAGCAGCATAAAATGGAGTAAAAATAGCCTCTTCAACAAGTGGTATTGAGAAGCTGAATGGTTATATGAAAAAAAATGAGACACGACCACCAACTTACACCATACACAAAAATAAATTCAAGGTGGATAAATAATTTAATTATATGTTGTAACACCATTACAGTCCTAAAGAAGAACATAAGCAGTAAAATATCAGCTATTCCATGCAGCAATATTTTCACTGATATGTCCCCTAGAGCAAAAGACATAAAGGGAAAAATAAACAAATGGGATCTCATCTAAATAAAAAGCTTCTGTAGGCCTAATAAAACAGAATTAAAATAAAAAGAGAACCAACCATGTGGGAAAACATATTTGCCAATGATATCTCAGATGATGGTTTGATCTCCAAAATATAGAAAGAACTCACATGACTCTATTCTAAAAAGACAACCAACCCAATTAAAAAATGGGCAAAGATTTGAACAGACATTTCTCCAAAGAGGACATACAGAGGATCCAGAGACATATAAAAAGATGCTCAATATAGCTAGCTATAAGAGAAATGCAAATTAAAAATACAATGAGATACCACTTCACACTGGTCTTAATGGCCATCATAAACAAAACAATAAATAACAAATATTAGAGAAGCTATGGAGAAAAGGGAACTATAGTTCACTTTTGGTGGGATTGCAGAATGGAGCAACCACTATGAAAAACAGTATGAAATTTTCTCAGAAAAATAAAAATGGAATAGCCTTTTGACCCCACAATTCCACTGCTAGGATTCTATCCTAACACTGAAACACCAATCCAAAAGAACCTATGCACCCCAATGTTCATAGCAGCACAATTTAGAATAGTTGAGTATTGGAATCAACCTAGGTGCCCATTAGTAAATAAATGGATCAAAAACAATGGCACATTTACACAATGGAATGCTACACAACAGAAAGAAGGTGCTTCTTTCCCTTTGCCACAACATAGATGGAATTGGAGAGCATTATACGAAGTGAAATAAGCCAGGCAGTGAAAAATAAATACCATATGATTTCATCATTAACAAGAAACTAATCAACAGAACGAATAAGCAAGCAAAGTATAGCCAAAGACACAGAAATTGAGAACAGGCTGAAAGTGACCAGAGGGGAAAGGGGAGGGGATAATGGGGGGAAAGGGTGAAGGATTTACAGGAAGAATTATAAAGGACACATGGGGAACAAAAAAGGTGGGTGGAAACAGGGGAGGGACTTGGGGAGGGGTTGGTGGGAAAGGCAGAAAACTGGACTTGAACAACAATTAAAAAATAAAAATACTCCTTGATCAATAACAACAGAAAAAATAATACTGGAAGTGCTAGCCACTGTGATCATACAAAAGTAATTGAATAAATAAATGGCATCCAAATCGGAAAAGAGGAAGTAAAACTGTCAATGTTTGCAGATGACATGATATAGTGCGTAGAAAACCCTATAGACTCCATCAAATAATTACTCTACCTAAGAAGTGAATAGGCAAAACAGCAGAATACGAAGTCAGTATTCAGAAAATGCAAGCATCTTTGTATACCACCAATGAACAGAAATCAAGAAATGAATCTCATTTATCATAGCAACAAGAAAAATCCCATTTGCTATAGCCACTAGGAATAAACATAACCAAGTAGGTAAAATACCAGTACTCAGAAAACTACTTAACACTGAAGAAAGAAATTAAAGAAGACACAAATAAATGGAAGCATGTACCGTGTTCATGGATTGGAAGAATTCATATCATCAAAATGTCTGTACTACCCAAAGCAATTTATAGATTCAATGCATTCCCTATTAAAATAACAATGACATATTTCACAGATATAGAACAAATATTTCAAAAATGTATATGGAACTATAAACAACCATGAATAGCCTCAGCAATTTTGAGAAAGAAGGACAAAGTAAGAGGCATCAGAATACTTGATATCAAACTGTATTACAAAGACACTGTAATCAAAACAATCTGCTACTGGCATAAGAACAGACACATAGGTCAATGGAAAGAAATAGAGAGCCCCAAAATAACCCCAAATCTCTATAGTCAATTAATATTTGACAAAAGGAGCAGGAACATGAATTGGAGTAAAAATAACCTCTGCAATAATGGTGTTGGGAGATCTGGACAGGTATATGCAAAAAAATGAAACTAGACTACCAACTTACACCATACATCAAAATAAACTTAAGATGGCCCTGGCTGGTGTGTCTCAGTGGACTGAGCACGGGCTTGTGAAGCAAAGGGTTGCTGGTTTGATTCCCAGTCAGGGCACATGCCTGGGTTGCAGGCCAGGTCCCCAGTAGGGGACACATGATAGACAACCACACAATGATGTTTCTCTCCCACTCTTTCTCCTTCCCTTCCCCTCTCTCTAAAAATGAATAAACAAAATATTAAAAAAAATTAATGAACTCAAGATGGATAAAAGACTTAAATATAAATCATGACACCATAAAAGTCTGAGAAGTGAACAAAGGCTGGAAAATTTCATATATCATATGCACCAATATTTTCACTGATATGTCCCCTCAGGCAAGTGATATAAAGGAAAGAATAAATAAATGAGACTCCATTCAATGGAAATCTCGTGCACAGCTAAAGAATACATCAGCAAAATAAAAAGGGAACTGTCCACGGGAGAACATATTTGCCAATGATACCTCTGACTAGGTTTTGATCTCCAAAATTATTATAAAGTACTCACACAACTCCACAATTAAAAGATGGACAAAGGATCTGGATAGACACTTCTTCTCCAAAGAGGACATGCAGAGGGCCCTTTAGTTTTGTGAAAGGATGCTTAACATTACTAGCCATCAAAGAGATGCAAATGAAAGCCATAATGAAACACCACTTCACACCAGTCAGAATGAATGGCCATCAGTAACAAATCAACAAACAAAAAGGGCTGACAAGTGACACCGTGGAGAATAGGGAACCCTGGCACACTGTTGGTGGGAATGTGGTGTAGCCACTGTGAAAAACAGTATTGAATTTCCTCACAAAAACCTGAAATAGAACTGCCTTTTAATTTTTTTTAAATTTATTTATCTTTAGAGGGGAAGGGAAGGAGAGAGGAAGAGAAATATCAGTGTATGGTTGCCTCTTGTGTGTCCTCTGCTGGGAACAGGCCTGCAAACCAGGCATGTGCCCTGACTGGGAATCGAACTGAAATCCTCTAGTTCACAGGCCCACGCTCAATCCACTGAGCTACACCAGCCAGGGCTGGAATTGCCTTTTGACCCAGTGATTCCACTGCTGAGATTATACCCTAAGATTCCTGAAATACCAATTCAAAACAACCTATGTACCTGTTTGTTCATAACATAATTTTTTACAACAGCCAAGTACTGGAAAAAGCTTAAGTGCCCATCAATAAATGGGTGGATCAAAAAACTGTTACATTCACACAATGGAATATTATGCAGCAGAAAGGAAGAAGGAACTCCTTCACTTTCAGACAGCTTGGATGGAACTGGAGAGTATTATGGTAAGTGGAATAAGCTAGGTGGAAAAAGACAAATACCATGTGATCTCACATATTAGTGGAGCCTAATTAACAAAACAAACTAGTGAACAAAAAACTAAAGACGCAGAAATAAAGGAAAAACTGACAGAGGGGAGGGACAGGAGGATAATTGAGGAAAAAGGGGGAAAGTCAAGTCAAGAAACATGTACAAGGGACTGGTGGACAAGGGCAATGGGGTGGGAATTTTGTTTGGGAACAGGGTTGGATGGGGCAGGGGAGAGCAACGGAGGAAAAATAGGGACGATTATATCTGTACAACAATAAAGAAATATATATATATAAAAGGAAAAGGGAGAAAAATATTTAAAAAATAATTTGATGTTTGGGTAAGTGTAATTAATGATTAACTTCCATTAATTCTTAGTTTGATAGTATAAAGAAAGCAATTATTAAGATAAGCTAAACTTAGAACCTGATCCTCAAATGTTGTATGTTAGGGTATTAAATCAAGGTTTTCCAAAATACTGAAGGAATTTCACTTATTTTGCCTTCATTAATATTATTATTTCTTTACCCCTGAGTTAAAAATAGAAAAAAAAGTTTATTGTAAAAGTGTAATATCATTTGTAAAATATTATTAATTTCATGTTAGAGTCATTACTTAGATTTCTATTTTTGGTATATTTTATGATGCATATAACATCTCTTTGCAGGGCATTTATTTAATCAGGGGAAAGGCCATAACTTGCCTTTTGAATTTACCTACTCAGAGACATTTCATCTTTACATAAAATAGGTAGAAGCATAAGAGAAACATCCAAATAAGAGATTTGCTCCAAGCCAGTTAACTTATTGCCCCTTTCTTTCTCAAAGAGAAGTATCTTTATACTTCATTTTAGTACTTTTTTCTTTTTTATCATCCATTCAAATTTAGCCAGAGATAGATTTTAACAGTGTACTATATGCTTATTTTTCTAAAATATTAGAGATACTACCAACAAACTGGCAGAGTAAAGTAATTGGAAATATTCTATCCTGACTTTAATTAACACATATTTATAGACTATCTGCCATGCAAAGATGGTAGAGAGTTGTTAAGATGTGTCAACTAGATTCTATGTATTTAAAGGTCTTTTAATCCAGCATAGGATAAAGACAAGTATATAAATATTATAATACAAGGCACTACATAAAAAATATGAGGACCCTTCTTCCTCATTTCAAAATAAGTTTGATCAAAAAAAATGTACTTGAAAAGTAACTAAATTAAAAAAAAATAAAATAAGTTTGATCATTCTGGCCCAGCCATCTATGGGAACCTTGTGAGAAGAGCTGGCTTATGAACAACATCTTGATCTCAACAGCTGAATTAGACATTAAGATGTTCAGAATTGGTATGTACAAGAATACTGACCTAATTAAAAAGGTTCTAAGAGGTTTATATTTTTCAAAAGAATGAAACCTAGTTTGAATAAATATAACAAATTTACAGTGACCATTTCATCAGTTTCTAAATGGTTTTAGGGCACAGCTGCAATGAGACATCACTGACCGTATGACCAAGTACTCCCTTGAACAGGACAGATAAAAAATCTGGAAGTTTCCACTGCAGCTGAATAGCTCTGAGTCCCTGGACACTTTTTTTTTTCTGGTAGGAAATTTACATGATTCTATAAGCATCCTCTTTAAAATGCAACTGACCCATTCTATATATTAAGCCTCACTGAAAAGTCAGTCTCATTGTAGCATGAAATGGCTTAAAAATCAGGTTACTTAAAAATCTGACTTAAAAATTAGATATTTTCTCCAAATATCTAATATAATTTCCATTTAGAGAAATAGAATTTTTAATATCGGTTGGTGAAGAAACACTATTTTTGACATAAAAGGAAAAGTGTGTCTCAGCAAAATACCAGAGCAGAGAGCAGTGAGTAATCAGAAAAGAAGGTTAAGGAAGCAGAGAAAAGGAACTCAAAAGCTAGAACAGGAATGAAAGAATGGGGTGTTACAGGAGTGCATTTTAACCACTTTAAATTTTTACCTCTAGTTGGCTCTGAAGAGTCATTCTGATAAGATTATTGAAGTTGGTAGTTATTAACAAAAGAAGAAGGTCAAATGGAGTCAAACATTAAGCCTGATTAACTAGCAAGCTGTAGCATTCAAAGAGACTCTCCAGGATACAACCACATCATCCACTAAAGGAAATTAATCCCCAAGTAAAGAGGAAGGACCAACTGTCTCATTTCTCAGGGAACAAACTGGCCTCTTCCCATTAATTATCAGAGGGCTGAGGGAAAATCAACAAATGCCTCTGCAGAGGCATGCTCAGTAGAAGCCAGATGATGACCATAAAGGGGAGAAAAGTAGCATGGAAAAATGTGGTGAAAAGACCAGATAAGATGAAGGTGAAGAACCCCAGAATATCCAGAAAAGGGATTGGATAAAGGGAGGTTCCCAGCACAAACCCAGGAAGCATTAGGAGGAGGAAGATTGGTCAGTTTGAAAGAAAGCATACTCATTCCTAAAACCAAGGAAATACAGGGAAAAGTTAACAATAGCTGAGTTCATTTGTTTGTCCTTTTTATCTCCATAGCTGCTGCCAGGGGCCTGGGTTTGGCAGTCCCACAGGCAAAAGTGTAGGCCCAAAAGTGGACCAGATGGGAAGAGAGACTAGATTAGACAACTGAGGTTACAGACACAAATGACAGAGAAGTGGTCCAAAACCTCCTTCTGGGCTTGGTGAGGACAAGTGAGAACTTGTGGCTTCAGATGCTGGACTTCTTCCACAACAAGATGGAGCTGAACAACCTGGTCATGCATGAGCTATCTGGCACCTGCAAGCAGTTATTTCTTATAAGTGCACTAAATCTTGCCACTCCCCCTCAAGTCCTCCTATGTTGGGTCTCCAAAAGGCATTGCTGGTGACTATGACAGAATCCTATTTCCACTGGCAATGAGATGATCTTATTAAATAAGAATTCAACCCGGTTTGAGTCTTCAGTGGATCTTAGTTTGTTTTTATTCATCTCAGTCACGTAGCTAATTAATCAATTTCACTGTTTATCATATCAAATGTTCCTGTTCAGATATGCTGTAACCTCACTAAAGAATGTTTGAGCCCACTAATGAATATAAATATTGACATCGTCATACTCAAGGCTTTGTTTAAGAGCTTATATTTTCTATGGAAGACATACAACATTCTAGAATAAAATATGGTTTTATTTCCTTTGATATTAAAAAGCTGAGACCATGCTTGCAAGGCCTTCCTATGTGTTTTGCATATGCACATGCAGTCTGGGTTGTGTACCAAACTCACTACACAGTAGATCAGTGATACACTTATCTATTCCTCAGGGTTGCAAAGCTTTTGAGGCAACAAACTCCTTCATTCTTCACTATCTATCTACAATAGAGACTAACGTATGAATTGACATTGAACAAATTAATGAATGAATTAATGTATTTTTAATACATTATAACTAGCCTATATGTTCTTTTAGCAGTATATTTAAATACAGAACTTTCATAAGGATTGCAGATTATATTTTTTCTTTATTTGCTTTTGTTTCTCTTTTTCCCTATAAAAAATTAGATTTAGAGAGTAATACCATATCTACCTCTTCTAGACCTAAGCATCCTTTAATATGAATGGAAACAAAGGCTGAATGTAGGAGTGAATTGGAGATTAAACAAACTAGAAATTAAATAAAATACTTAATATCTACTAACATTCCATAGTTTTAATAGACTTTACCCCATTTTTTTGTTTCCTTAAAATGGAAATATTCAGTGGATTGAGCGCAGGTCTGCGAACCAGAGGATCTCGGTTCAATTCCCAGTCAGGGCACATGCTTGGGTTGCAAGCCAGTTCCCTGCAGGCCACTTCCCAGCAGGGGATACACTAGAGGCAACCATACATTGATGTTTCTCTTCCTTTCTCCTTCCCCTCTAAACATAAATAAATAAATAAATATTTAAAAAAAAAGGAAATATCATCTTGCTCTACCACTGCTTAAAACTAGTTTGGGTCTTAGCATGGAGTTTGGTATGCTATGTGCTAGAAGACCTACTATGCGATTATCATTTTTCTACAATTACGTATAGCTATATTTTATGTATTATTAGTAATAACTAAAAATTGCTGATGGTCATCAGCTCTTAATTTGAATTCAAGATATTCTATATGACTCAAATTTTCTTTCTTAATCATGTGGAAATAAATTATATACTTGTAAGACCTGTGATTTTTGTTTCCACCCAATAAATACTACATAAAAGTATTATGAGAAATGTGATAATTGATAAAAAATAACTTTCTGGAACGCATATAAACAGAGTGTGTTCTGGTGTGAAAGGTTTCTTTCTCGCATTATTAATTTCCTGCTTGTCTACAATGCCTCACATAGTCCACAGTTTCTGTGGTGGATACAAAAGCTTTACACAACTTATTTTTTCCCCAAAGATGTTGAATTAATAGTGGGAGAATAAGCCAAACATATGTAATAGACTTTTAGAGAAATAAGAACAAATATTACACTTGAATTGGGTGAATAAAATAATACTTTATACCTTTAAAGAAATTAGTCAGACAATAATTATGAAAGGTGTAGGAGGTGTAAAGAAATGATGAATAGATATAATTTGTAAACACAGCACAATTTCCACACACAGGATACTTTTGTTTATTTGATATTCTTTCTTTGTCTAATTCTAATCAAGGTGACCTAAAGCTTTCTATTTAAGAACAAGCCAGACAAGTTCTACTTCTTATGGTTATTAAACTCCTCCTCTTATGTTAATGAGTCTTTACTTGGTGGATCCCAACCCAGGTATCCATCCTAACTTAATTTCATGCTCAGGTGCTATGGGCTAAAGATGGGGTATTCCTTAAAAAACTGTATGTTTAATTTATGCCAGAATTTCTAAAATGAATACATAGTAGAATTTTGATGGAAATTAAGTTGACATTAATATGTAAGGACTGGGAAATATAGAGTCTTAAACATTCCACATTATTTTATTATCTTTCTTTAACACAATTATAAGGCCTTATATACTAACATAAAAATAACAAAATTAGAAATGTTTCCTTTGTTCATATTTATTAGTCTGTGGGGCATGCACTCTTGATTCTAAAATTAAGAGCTGTTACTCAAAAATTGTCTTTGTTTTACTTTCTGACATGTCAAAATCAGAGTTTAATTATTGCTGTGGTTTTGAATATGAACAAATGTACTTTTAAAGCAGTTGTATTTTTTTAATATTTATTCCCAGCTTCAGAAGATATGCATTCATAGAAGTTATTGTGATTTTAATATGCTCACATCCTCACATGTACACACATATGCACATGATTTGAAACATAAACACACCAATATATAAACATTTGAAGATTTGTTATATGATTTACTTTCATATCTCTTTGCCGTTATGCTATGATCAAGTGGTATAACTTATTAGAATTCATTCAATTTTTTCACATGGTTGAGTAAAAGAGCTAGAATATTATGATGTTACTAAAAAAGAAGCTTCTCAAAAGATGTGAAGTTCTGATGTCCTGTGACCTAAAATATTTCTTTTGGAGGTATAAATATAAAGGAACTATTAATTACTTAAAAATAAAAACATTTATGGGGTTGTTCAGAAAGTTTGGATTTTTTTCCCATAAGATGGTTCTGGTAGTCTTTAGTTGTCTTTAACTTCATTTTAAAGTATTTTTTAGATTGTATTGTGACAACTGTCATATCAGCATGCATTAAAAAAACAACTCATCAAACTTGGTGATTTTTTGTATAGTCATTGTAATGTTGAAGATGAATAAAATATACAACATTTTTGACATATTATGTTTTATTATTTCAAGAAAAGTAAAAACACAACTGAAATGCACAAAAAGTTTTGTGCAGTGTGCAGAGAGGGTGCTGTGGCTGACAGAATATGTCAAAAGTGGTTTGTGAAGTTTCCTGCTAGAAACTTCTGAGTGTACAAGGATCCATGGTGGGATCCATAGTGATTAAATCTAATTGAGACATTAATTGAGAACAATCAAACTTCTCCCAAGCAGAAGATAGCCAACACACTCAAAATATACTAATCGATGATGTTATTTGTGAAAATGAAAAATGTGTCCTTTTTGGAAAAATAAATGGACTTTTTGGCCAACCCAATATAATTTTTAAAACTACTTTTCATTGCATACATATTAGGAGCCAGGTTATGTTCATAATTCATGCACAATAATTAGTCACATGTTGTAGACGATGAATCCATTCATAGAGAAAGTGATTTGGCACAGATTACTCAGGTAGAGTGAGTGAGTGAGGACTCAGTTCTCAGTCACTTTTATTCCAAAGCCAAAGCATCTTTCATAAAAGCTAAAGCATCTCCCCATATGTTGATTCCTTTTACTGTCCTCACTTGACCTTATATAAGTTACAGAAATATTTGTGCTTGACATAAAAAACATAAAATTTTAGTACTAAAATGAACCTTATTATGATATTTTAGTAATTGGCTGCTGATCTACATTCACATTCTTCTAGTTTTGAGTCCCCCTCTCTCTGAAAAATCTATAAAATCTCATTGAATTGTTAGATCAATTTCAGAAGGGTTTCAACTTTTGTAAGCCTTTAACCTCCAGTCTTATCCATTTACTTTCCAATTTTGGCTATACGAGAGCTACCACTCAAAAGCATAGGTAATTTTACCCCACTTTTTCCACAAGAGGAGTATTGCTACTATCACAATGAGCCCTTGACCTGACCATAACTTAACCTGATCAGGACTTCCAAAATTACCTATTATGAAGAAGAGGCTTTTTACCTGTATCTGTTTCCATTCTGTTGTGGGCCAACATAACTGTACATATGGCACGTTTGCGGCTTGATACACATGTAATTCACCAGGTCCAAGAAAACCTTGACTAGCTTCTACTTAATTTTGTTAAGTGAATCCACTAAGACAGGGGTGAATCATGGAAGTATCAAGTTTTTTAAAAATTTTTATTTAGTTATTTTTCAAGTACAGTTTTTTGTCTATTTCTCCCATCCCAGCCCCCCCTGCCCTGTGCTCCCCACCTCCCTCCCATTTCCTCCCCACCAGTCCTCATCCCTGTGTCTTTCATACTTGTTCCTCAAAATCCCTCCCATTTTTTCCCCTTAAATTCCCTTCCCTCTTCCCTCTGGTCACTGCCCACTTGTTCTCTATTTCAGTGTCTTTGTTTTTATTCTGTTTGCTTGTTTGTTTTGTTGTTTAGCTTCCTGTTAAAGGTGAGATCATATGGTATTTGTATTTCAACGCCTGGCCTATTTCACTCAGCATAATGTTTTCCAGTTCCATCCATGTTGTTGCAAAGGGTAGTAGCTCCTTCTTTCTCTCTGCTGCATAGAATTCCATTGTGTATATGTACCACAATTTTTTGATCCATTCATTTACTGATGGGCACCTAGGTTGCTTCCAAATGTTCGCTATTGTAAATTGTGCTGCTATGAACATTGGGGTGCATAAATTCTTTGAAATGGATGTTTTAGGATTCTTGGGATATAATCCTAGCAGTGGAATTGCTGGGTCAAAAGGCAGGTCGATTTTTATTTTTCTGAGAAAATTTCATACTGTTTTCCACATTGGTTGTACCAGTCTGCAATCCCACCCACAGTGAACTAAGGACCCCTTTTCCCCACAACCTCTCCAACATTTGTTGTTTGGTGCTTTGTTTATTATAGCCCTCCTGACTGGTGTAAAGTGGTATCTCATTGTGGATTTAATTTGCATCTCTCTGATAGCTAACAATATTGAGCATCTCTTCATGTGTCTCTGGATATTCTGTTTGTCCTCCTTGGAGAAGTGTCTGTTCAAGTCCTTTTCCCATTTTTTAATTGGGTTAGATGTCTTCTTAGAGTGGAGTCTTGTAAGTTCTTTGTATATTTTGGAGATTAAACCTTTGTCTGAGGTATCATTGGCAAATATGTTTTCCCATACAGTTCGTTGTCTTTTTAATTTAGTACTGTTTTCTTTAGCCATGCAGAAGCTTTTTATTTTGATGAGATTCCATTTGTTTATTCTTTCCTTTATAACCCTTGCTCTAGGGGACATATCAGTAAAAATGTTACTGCGTAGAATATCTGAGATTTTCTTGCCAATGTTCTCCTCTAGGACTTTATGGTGTCACACTTTATATTTAAGTCTTTTATCCACCTTGAATTTATTTTGGTGTATGGTGTAAGTTGGTGCTCAAGTTTCATTTTTTTTTGCATGTAGCTGTCCAGTTCTCCCAACGCCATTTGTTGAAGAGGCTATCTTTACTCCATTTCATGTTACTGCCCCCTTTGTCAAATATTAATTGACTGTAGAGAGTTGGGTTGATTTCTGGACTCTCTGTTCTGTTCCATTGGTCTATGTGCCTGTTTTTATGCCAGTATGAGGCTGTTTTGATTACAGTGGCTTTGTAATACAGTTTGATATCAGGCATTGTGATCCCTCCTACTTTGTTCTTCTTTCTTAAAACTGCAGCTGCTATTTGGGGTTGTTTATGGTTCCATATAAATTTTTGAAGTGTTTGTTCTATGTCTGTGAAATATGCCATTGGTACTTTAATAGGTATTGCATTGAATCTGTATATTGCTTTGGGTAGTATGAACATTTTGATGATGTTAATTCTTCCAATCCAGGAACACGGCATATGTTTCCACTTGTTTGTGTCTTCCCTGATTTCTTTCTTTAGTGTTGTGTAGTTTTCTGCATACAGGTCTTTTACCTCCTTGGTTGGGTTTATTCCCAGATTTTTTTTTTTTGCTATATCAAATGGGATTTTTTCCTTGATTTCTGCTTCTGCTGATTCATTGTTAGTATAAAAATGCCTTTGATTTCTGGATATTGACTTTGTATCCTGCTGTTTTGCCAAATTCACTAATTACTTTGAGTAGGTTTGGGGTACAGTCTATAGGATTTTCCATGTACACTATCATGTCATCTGCAAACAGTGACAGTTTTGTTTCCTCCTTTTCTGTTTGGATGCCTTTTATTTCCTTTTCTTGCCTGATTGCTGTGGCCAAAACTTCCAATACTATATTGAATAGAAGTGGTGAAAGGGGACATCCTTGTATTGTTCCTGATCTTAGTGGAAAAGCTTTTAGTTTTTGCCCATTGAGTATGATATTGGCTGTAGGTCTCTCATATATGGCCTTTATTATATTGAGGAATGCTCCCTCTATTCCCACTTTGCTGAGTGTTTTTATCATAAATGGGTGTTGTACCTTATTAAAAGCTTTTTCTGCATCTATTGACATGATCATGTGGTTTTTGTCTTTGCTTTTGTTTATGAGATGAATTACATTTACTGATTTTTGAATGTTGAAAATCCTTGCATCCCTGGGATGAATCCCAATTGGTCATGGTGTATAATCTTTTGGATATATTGTTGGATGCGATTTGCCAATATTTTGTTGAGGATTTTAGCGTGTATGTTCATCAGTGATATTGGCCTGAAGTTTTCTTTCTTTGTTGTATCTCTATCTGGTTTTGGAATTAGGATGATGCTGGCTTCATAAAATGAGTTTGGGAGTTTTCCATACTTTTGAATTTTTTGGAATATTCTGTGAAGAATGGGGGCTAGCTCTTCCTTAAATGCTTTGTAGAATTCTCCTGTGAACCCATCTGATCCGGGGCTTTTGTGTGATGGGAGTTTTTTGATTACTGCTTCAATTTCTTTTGCTGTTATTGGTCTATTCAGGTTTTCTACTTCTTTTTCATTGAGTTTCGGGAGATTATATTTTTCTAGAAATGTGTCCATTTCCCCTAGGTTTTCAAATTTCTTGGCATACAGTTCTTCACAGTAATTTCTTACAATCCTTTCTATTTCTGTAGTATAAGTTGTAATCTCTCCTCTTTCATTTCTGATTGTGTTTATTTGTGTCCGTTCCCTTCTTTTCTTGATGAGCCTACTTAAAGGCTTGTTTATTTTGGTTATCTTTTGAAAGAACCATCTCCTGGATTCATTGATCCTTAGGATTGTACTTTTAGTCTCTATGTCATTTATTTCTGCTCTGATCTTGGTTATTTCCTTCCTTCTACTTTCTTTGGGCTGTCTTTGTTGTTGTTCCTCGAGTTCCTGCAGTCGTAGAGTAAGGTTGATTGTTTGAAATGTTTCTATCTTCTTTAGGTAGGCCTGTATTGCTATAAAGTTCCCTCTCAGGACTGCCTTAGCTGTGTCCCATAAGTTTTGGCTTGTTGTGAGATTGTTTTCATTTGTTTCCAAAAACGTTTTGATTTCTTCCCTAATTTCATTCTTGACCCATTCATTGTTTAATAGCTACCATTCAGTCTCCATGATTTTGTGAGTTTTGGATTTTTTCTTTTGGGGTTGGTTTTCAATTTCAGTCCCTTGTGGTCAGAGAAAATGCTTGGTATGATTTCAATATTCTTGAATTTGTTGAGGCCTGTTTTGTGTCCTATCATGTGGTCTATCTTTGAGAATGTTCCATGTGCATTTGAAAAGAATGTGTATTAACTTCCTTTGGGTGAAGAGCTCTGTATATAGCAATTAGATCCATTTCATGAAGGGTGTTGCTTAATGCCACAATGTTTTTTGTTAATATTTTGTTTGAAAGATCTGTCCATTTTGGATAGTGGGGTGTTAAAATCCCCCACTATATTTGTGTTGCTGTCTATATCTTTCTTGAATTCCTCTAAAATTTTCTTTATATATTTTGGTGCTCATATTTTGGGTGCATATATATTTATGATATTAATGCCTTCTTGGTGGATTCTTCCCTTGAGTGTTATGAAGTGACCTTCTGGGTCTCTCTTTTTTTGAAGTCTATTTTGTCTGATATGAGAATTGCTACCCCAGCTTTTTTTCTTGTTCATTTTCTTGGAAAATTTGTTTCAGCCTTTCACTTTTAGTCTGTGATGGTCTTTTGTCCTGAGGTCAGTCTCTTGTAGGCAGCATATGTGTGGGTCATGCTTTCTTATCCATGCAACTATTCTGTGTCTTTTGATGGGAGCATTTAATCCATTTATATTTAAGGTTATTATTGATAGGTACTTATTCATTGCCATTTTTGTACCTATGTTCCTCTCTGTCTGTCTCTTTTCCTTCCTTTCCTTAAAGCAGTCCTTTTAGTATTTCTTGTAGAGCTGGCTTGGTGGCAGCAAATTCTTTTAGAATTATTTTGTCTTGGATGCTCTTTATTTGGCCTTCTATCTTGATTGAGAGCCTTGCTGGGTAAAGTAGCCTTGGTTGTAGGCCTCTGGTTCTCATTACTTGGAATATTTCTTGCCATTCTCTTCTTGCTTGGAGTGTTTCCATTGAGAAGTCAGTAGCTAACCTTATTGGGGCTCCCTTGTATGTTACTTGTTTTTTCTCCCTTGCTGCCTTTGAGATTCTCTCTTTGTCTTGGAATTTTGCCATTTTAATGATGATGTGTCTTGAAGTGGGCCTCCTTGGGTTCCTCTTGAATGGGACTCTGTGTGATTCCTGGATTTGTGTGACTTTTTCTCTCATCAAATTAGGGAAATTTTCTCTCATTACTCTTTCAAATACATTTTCTATCACTTGTTCTTCTTCTTCTCCTTCTGGTATTCCTGTTATTCGGATATTATTATTTTTCATATTATCTTGCATTTCTCTCAATCCCTCTTCATTCTTTCTGAGCCTCTTTTCCCTTTCCTGTTCTTTCAGTGAGATGCTTTCTACTTTGTCCTTCAATTCATTAATCTGATCTTCTGTTTCATCTACCCTATTTTTAATGCTTTCTACTGTGTTTTTTAACTCAGAAATTGTATTCTTCATTTCCTCTTGGCTCTTGATAATAATTTCCATTTCCTTTTTCGTGTTGATATAGTTCGCAGTGAGATTGTTATAGCTCCCCTGTAGTTTCTGGTAGCTCATTGTGAGCTCTTTGAACTTCCTGATTACCAGTGCTTTGAATTCAGTATCTGATAGTTGACTTGCCCCTATTTCATCTAAAATTCTTTCTGAGGGTTCCTCCTTTCCTTTCATTTGGGGATTTTTTCTTTGTCTTCCCATTGTTTGTGAGACTCTTCTTGTTAGCCTCAGCTTCTTAGATTAATCTGTTTTGACATCCTGGTTTATGGTGTGAACTTCTGTGGTGGAATGCCTGTGAATTTCTGTGGTGCAGTCTCTTTTGGTTATCCTGTTGTTCTCTGCTTCCACCTACTCAAATATGCAGCAACTTTTGGCTTCTCTCCTACAGCAATGTGCAATTTGTCTCCCCGACTCTACTATTGGGAGGCCTCTTCTATGGGTCCAGCTCTGGTTTTCATATTTTCAAGTTGACTGAGACTCTTGTCGGTAAAAGAAAGAAATGACAAGGAAAGAAATAAAAGGAAGAAAGAAAAAATGGTAGGGGAATGGAAGGAAGAGCAATAAGCTTAGAAAGAAAAGAAGAAGAAATAAAACAGAAAACCTGAGAAAAGAGGACAAAAGTATTGAAAGATGAAAGAGTAATAAAATTTAAAAGAAATAAGAGATTACTTTAAAAAAGCAAAAAGATAAATAAAAGAAATGGAGAAGGAAGAAAAGTAAAAAAAAAGAAAGAATAAAAATAAAATAAAATAAAATAAAGTAAAAAAAACCAAGAAACAAAATATAAAAAACACACTAACAAAAAATCCCCCAAAAACAACATCAGAAAAGGAAATGTCACTTGTTGGCTTCAAACTACCCAAACTGGTTTTTCTGGTTGCAGTTGGCTGAGGGTCGATTGTTGTGATTTTTTTCAGCCAGCCCCTCTCAGGATCCAGACACTTGGCTCCTCTCCCCAGCTCCCTACAATAGGGAACTAGGACTTCCTCACAGGGCTCCCCTCCCAGGGGTTACCGCCATGGGCTGGTTTGCTGTGTTTGCAGGCATCTGCACTGGCCTAGTTGCCTGGTTCCCCCAGGATTGAGCACAGACCTGCCCCCGTTCTGTGGGGAAGCTCTAAGCCCTCTGCCCAATCTTGGGTTCGCTACCAAGCTGGGTGTGAAGCAGACCAGGCTGTTGTGTCTATTGGATTCAGAGCCCCACGCTATACCTCTCAGTTCTCCTGGGCTGGCAACCACAGAGTCCTTGGTTGGGGCTCTTTGTCCTCAGCACCCTCTCCTCAAACTCTATCAAACAAGTCTCTCCTGGCACCCCACCTTGCTTGGCCAGAAAGGGAGGGGGTTGAGGGTCTCAGCTCTTTTCCTAGGATCCCTCAGCACCTGGGGCTTCCAGATAGTCCAGATAGTCCGAGGGGGGTGGACTGGAATCCGGGAGCTGATCTGAGGACTGGGCGCCGACCTAGAAACTCTGTGCGCACATCATGGCATGCTTTGTGGTGTGTATCCCTTCTGCTCCTGTGTTTGTCTGAGTCCCCTGGCCAACCTCAGCCGAAAAACCCTAGGGATGGAGCAGCACCACGCTGGGCGCTGGACCCAGAACTGTGTGCAGGCTGAAATCTCCTCTGCTCCCCTCTGGTTGGGTCTCTTGGCAGGTCCGGGCCCAAAAATCCTAGGGAGGGAGCTTTCTGGGTGCTGAACGTTGGCCTAGGGGCCATCAGGCACTCACCCATCAAGTGACTAGTCCTCCAAATTGTGCGCAGGCTTAAATCCCTTCCACACCTCTTTCCCTGGGCCACTTAGCCGGCCTGGCGGAAAAATCCCAGGGAGGGAGCTGTC
The DNA here is from genome assembly GCF_021234435.1 of Artibeus jamaicensis. Lineage (NCBI taxonomy): Eukaryota > Metazoa > Chordata > Mammalia > Chiroptera > Phyllostomidae > Artibeus > Artibeus jamaicensis. The sequence goes on from NW_026521887.1 coordinate 4,334,093, forward strand.
TGGGCGGTGAACGCTCTCCCAGGGGCCTTTGGGCTCTCGCCACTGGGCGCTGGTTCCCCAACCATGCGCCGGCGGAGATCCCGGCTGTTTCTCTTTGCTCTGTCCTGGAGACTACTGTAAGGCTGCTGTCTCCCTACCATCTGGTTCCTCCATGACCTTGGAGGTTTCTGGTCCCTTATTTTCATATATGCTTGGCAACTGCTGGCTTGCTGGTTCCTTCTCCTCCAATTGGACAGGTTTCTCTTCCTTTTGTACTAGGAACCGGTATCTGCTCCGTCCTACTCTATCGCCATCTTGAAAGCCCCCTTCCAGTATCAAGTTTTTATAAAAGATTCCAAAAATCTCAATTTTAGTTGTAAATGCGTGTCATACTTGTCTGTAACAATTTTGGGTCTGGTATTATTTCACATACCATGCTTTAAGAAGAACTAAAAGGAGCTTTCTTAGTAACTTATAACAGCTAACTACCTACATATTGAGGAAAATTAAAATTGTTGCAACATTTAAGATTAACTAGTGATTTATAATATAATATATATGTGAGTAATAGAATTACTTAGTATTTGGAAAATTTTTACTTTTTCTATCCTTGGAAGCACTTCTAGTCGCCAGAACATTTTAGAGAAGACAACATTACTGATCACATGGTCACTGTTCCTGACCTTCCATTTTTTTTACATTTCATCTTTTTATTAATTTGTGCTTGGTTTTGAACTATGGATAGTGGACTCATTCAATATAAAGCAACAACAGTCATTGCCTTTTTGATATTTGTTGTCTCTAATCTGTTTAAAACAGAATAGCCTCTCTAGTTCTGAGTTAAAATGAATATGACACGAGTCTCATTGATTTCAAGCAAAATTTACTGAGGTCCTGTCCTATGTTGTTCCTTGCATAGGGAATCCTTTGCTACAGTGATCATCCTTCAAAATTTCACATTTATAAGTGAGGCAACAAGACACAGAAGGTTTACACTAGAAAATTATACCCTAATTATCCTGCGACCAACTCAGTGAACCTTCCTCTTCACTAAGCTCCCCCAGTGGTCTCAGAGTTTCAGTCAGGGCAGCTTTGTTGATCCTTCTCTGTCTCTTCCCCTCTCTTACTCTCCTGAGGTATTTGTATCTATCCATGACTGTGACAAGTATATTAAGTTCTGAGACGCTGTTACAAATTAGAGAGTTGGACAAAGTATGCTAAACCTCTTTCATTCTACAAGTAAGTTTTGCAAAATGAAAATGAGTTCTCAACCTGCACAAAAGTTCAATGTCTTCCTATTGAGAAATACTGTCACTGGATCTATCTTTATTGTATTCACCTAAAAACTAAAACAAAACAAAAAACTTTTCTGCGCTTCGGTAATTCCACTACTCGTGAATGAGTGTGACTGCTCATTTTCAAATATAGTAAAGGATCACTCTTATTTCTGATAATTAAATAATAAATGTGTTTCTATCTATAGATATAAATACAGATATAGTCACTGTTTTTTCAGACAAACATAAAACACTATATGCATTCTCATTATTATTAACTCCTAGAAAGGTTAAAAGCATTTTAGTAAAAGGATAAGGTAGGTTTAATTTAGTAGAACCATTTTGTGAGGAAGGATTGATAATTCATACAAACAGATGCTTTTGTACTTAGTCAAAGTAAAGAACAGTAAGTCTACATTTGAGCTTATGGCAAGTTTAGTAATTATTAGTATTATTTTAATCTTTCTTGCTAAACAACCTCTATCATAGCAAACATCTGGAGGTCTTAAAAACTGGGCCTGCAATTCTGTCACCAGAGTTGCTGAATCAGTAAGTCTAGGGTGCACTTGAACTAGTGTTTCCAATGACTTCCCAGGTGCTGCTGATTTTATGTTCAAGTTGATCTTCTGATTAAAAGTGAGTTTACTTTTCTTCTATTAATAGAATAAAATTAAAACCTTCATCACAGGACACAACAGGAGTGTGAAAATCTGACTCAATCACTCTTTTCACTTTCAGGTCCTATCATAACTCTTGTTCAACAGTAGATCAGCCATTGTAAAGTGGAGTATTGACTGTTCTCTAACTACACCATTCTCTTTGAGACTACTCATGCATTGATCTTGCTGTATCTTCTTCCCAGGTTGTCATTCCACTGGTGTAGCTTGGAAAAGGTCCACTTAACCTTCAAGGCCATGTTCAATTGGAATTTCTCCAAAAAAGAATGTTTCTTGTTAACCAATTTAAATGAATGAAAATGAGGGTCTCTCAAAATTTGATTACTGTGAGTTATAATGCAATCTAAGAATATCTTGCTAATACTTTAAGATGCTTTAATAAGGTGGTACAACATTCAATTTGAATTTTGCACCAGACAACTGTGTTTTCACTGTTCTCCTGATACCTTTTTTTTTTACTTTATACCATGAGTTCCAAGTAATAAAATATTTATGAATAGACAAATTTTGACATAGATTTTCATGTGCCAAATCACACAAAAAATTGATCATAACACATCTGAATATTCTGCATTTATATACCATTAAAATACAAATAGCTTAAACATGCAGAAAAGTCATTACAAAAGACTGCTTATTTTTAAGCTCGACTTTTCTTGAATATTTTACTTCACACATGCATTGCTATAAGTTTTTTTTATTATGTCAGTTTAAGCTATACAGTTGTGTTTATTTTTATTTTTGTGTGTATACGTGATATATATGTATGCATAGTTAAGTTTATGAGATTTCAAACCTTCTCATGTATAAATAGTAGTTCTCCATAAGCTGACATTATTCTTAGAAAGGCTTTCCTAAGCTTGAAACCTAAGTTTCTGACACAAAAAAAATAAAGCCACCAGGGTAATCTGCTTCAAGTAGTGGAAAATGCTTTTTCATTACCCAAATGGGGAAGGGCTTGGCTGCCTGCAGTCTTCCATAAAGGTTAAGAGGTGATGTATGGGTGCTAAATAAAGTCTTATCAGGTTACTGTACATCAGAACACTGATAAAGCTTCCTCAGGAAAGCACCAAATGGAACAAGGACCTATTCAGAAAATGTTGGTTTGTAGATATGCCATTACAATGGAAGTCATCTAAATGACAGCAGGGCTTAAGGGTGAAATTTTTACTCCCACTTCAGGAAATTCTATGGCAGGCACCAAATTCTGGCTTAACTCTTGAGACGTGGTCACTATCCAGGTTGTTTTTCTTTGTGAGCTGCTTTTCTGAGACATGAGTTTTGAAAGATAAGAACAGAATAGCATATTAGCTCCAACACAGGGCACTTGTCAGATTAATAAAAGGAGTGGAAGGCCTCTACAAGTCCTATTTTATATGATGTTTTTAGAAGTTAAGCACAATATAATGTTCATACTTTAAATCCTGATGCAAAAATGAGAGAAGTAAAAGGTGTGCGAGAAATAGAAATCAAATATACTTTGTATTTTTTTTATTTTTATAGATAAATTTAAGGCATTCTTAGCTTACTTTGAGATCACAAGACTTTGCTCTTGTTTGTTGTCTTGTTTTCCACCATTTCATCTTGAATATATAACTGGGTCCTTTCCTGGAAGTAGAAATACTAAGGCACAAAATTGTGTGAAAATAATACCAGAGAATGAATCCTTTTAAGGTAAGTGAGTCTTTCTTGCTACTTTCCATCCAGGACATAAAAGGTCACTACATAAGTGATCTTTTGAATGATTAGTATAAGCACCCAGGAAATCCTTTTTGTTATCTAATCTAAATCACTCTAGCTGTAATTTCATTGTTTTGTTTTTGATATAGAAAATGAGGCCATTTCCACATAGGAAGCAGGGAGGGCAGTAGTCTAACATGTTTGTAATCATCACTTTGATACTAATATTGTATGTATGTGTCTTTGTGTGTGTGAGCATATACTATTACAAGATGAAGTAATTTCTTGTAATGGAGTTGGAAAATTTTAACTTGCAGGGACATATAATTATGGATTTGGGGTTCAAACTCAAGGCTGACTATTAGTTCTACAGTATGTATTTGTTTTTTCTGTGTTATATTGTTCTCTAAAAAACATAAAGAAATCATGGTTTGTATAACCAAAAAAAGGCTTGTGATATTTATGCAACACTCTGGGAAAGGTGATTTTAAACAGGCTTCATGAATTCACTCACCCTATATTTGTACTGAAAAATAATGTTTGAAATGGTCAGGAAATCGGAGGGTTAAACCAATCTAGAAGTTCAGTAAACTGTATCATTGTGGTCTCATTTGATGTGCACAAGCATATTAAACAAATTTGAATATCATAAATTTAAACATACAGTATTTATCACAAAAGTTATATTAAAACACTAAGTGAACAACTGTGAGTTGCATTAACAAATCAATATTTAACTACAAAAAACGCTAGTTTTCCAGATGAAATATCAGCTATAGCTATGAAAGGTGATAGGTAATAAATCACTTCAATCTTAGACACTCGGTGAAGTAATCATGGTAGCCTAGGGCACACTGACATCAGCATCCGTTATTCTTACAATTGCACTGTATTTACAGGATTCAAGGGAAAGATAGCACTTGGGTTCAGCTGCGCACTAGGTGGGAGAGCAATAAGAAGGTTTTCTGGACAAAGTTGAGATGGGAAAACAACAGCCACATCAACAGTCTCAGAGATCATCAAAAATTGACCCCTCTGTAGAACATGACTTTATTTCGTCACTGATTGAAAGTCAATGCTCAATTTTTAGCAAAATCATAAGACTTCTTCAGATTTTTAAATTAAAAAATTATAGCTATTTGTTATTTTTTGAAAAAAAATAATTTTTGTTCAAGTACAGTTTTCTGTCTTTTATTTCATCTCATCCCACCCCCCAGTGCTCCCCACCTCCCTTTTGTTTCCACCCCCCTTAGTTTTTGTCCATGTGTCCTTTATACTTGTTCCTGTAAATCCTTCCCCTTTTCCCCTGAAATCCCCTCCCCTCTACCCTATTGGTCACTGTCACCCTATTCCCTATTTCAGTGTCTTTGGTTATATTTTGCTTGCTTGTTTGTTTTGTTGTTTAGGTCTCTGTTAAAGGTGAGATCATACCATATTTGTCTTTTACTGTCTGGCTTATTTCACTCAGCATAATGCTTTCCAGTTCCATCTATGCTGTCACAAAGGGTAGGAGCTCCTTCTTTCTTTTTGCTGCGTAGAATTCCATTCTGTAAGTGTACCATAGTTTTAGAATCCATTCATTTACTGATGGGCAACTAGCTTGCTTCCAACACTTGGCTAACGTAAATTGTGCTGCTATGAACATTGGGGTGCATAGGTTCTTTTGGATTGGTGTTTCAGGGTTCTCAGGATATAATCATAGCAGTGGAATTGCTGGGTCAAAAGGCAGATCCAAAATTTTTTAGTTTTCTGAGAAAATTCCATATTGTTTTCCATAGTGGCTGTATCAGTCTGCAATCCTACCATCAGTGCACCAGGGTACCCTTTTCTCCACAGCCTCTCCAATATTTGTTGTTTGTTGTTTTGTTTATGATGGCCACTAAGACCAGTGTGAAGTTGTATCTCATTGTGGTTTTAATTTCCATCTCTTTCATAGTTAGCAATACTCAGTGTCTTTTTATATGTCTCTGGACTCTCTGTATGTCCTCTTTTGAGAAATGTCTTTTCAAGTCTTTTGCCTACTTTTTAACTGGGCAACTCGTCTTCTTAGAGTAGAATCATGTAAGTTCTTTGTGTATTTAGGAGATTAAACTCGTGTTGGGGTATCATTGGCAAATATGTTTTCCCATACAGTTGGTTCTCCTTTTATTTTAATACTGTTTTCTTTAGCTATGCAGAAGCTTTTATTTAGATGAAATTCAATTTGTTTATTTTTTCCCTTGTGTCCCTTGCAGTAGGGGACATATCAGTAAAAATGTTGCTGCATGAAATATATGAGATTTTCCTGCCCATGTTCTCCTCTAGGACTTTAATGGTGTCACGACTTATACTTAAATCTTTTATCCATCTTGAATTTATTTTGGTGTATGGTATAAGTTGGTGCCCAAATTTCATTTTTTTTGCAATAGCTGTCCAGTTCTCCCAGCACCATTTGTTGAACAGGAAATGTTCATTACTCCATTTTATGTTGCTTCTCTCTTTGTCTAATATTCATTGTTTTTACTCCATTTTATGTTGGTTCTCTCTTTGTCTAATATTCATTGACCATAGAGACTTGGGTTTATTTCTGGGCTCTCTGTTCTGTTCCATTGGTCCATGTGCCTATATTTATGTTAGTAACAGGCTGTTTTGATTACAGTGCCCTTGTAATACAGTTTGGTATCAGGTATTGTGATCCCTCCTGCCTTGCTCTCCTTTCTCAAAATTGCAGCAGCTATTTGGAGGTGTTTATGATTCCTTATAAATTTTTGAAGTATTTGTTCTATGTCTGAAATATGCCATTGGTAATTTAGTACATATTGCACTGAATCTGTAAATTGCCTTGGGTAGTATGGACATTTTGATGATGTTAATTCTTCCAATCCATGAACGAGGTATATGTTTCCATTTGTTTTTGTGTCCCTTAATTTCTTTGTTCAGTGTTGTGTAGTTTTCTGAGTACAGGTCTTTTACCTCCTTGGTTAGGTTTATTCCTAGGTATTTTACTTTTCTTTTTGCTATATTGAATGGGTTTATTCCTAGGTATTTTACTTTTCTTTTTGCTATATTGAATGGGATATTGTTTTATTTCTGCTTCTGCTGTTTCATTGTTAGTATACAAATTGCCTTTGATTTCTTGATAGTGACTTTGTATCCTGCTGTTTTGCCACATATATTTACTAGGTTCAGCAGTTTTTTGATGGAGTCTATAGGATTTTCTAAGTATATTGTGATGTCATCTGCAAATAATTACAGTTTTCTTTCCTCCTTTTTGATTTGGATGCCTTTTATTGCCTTTTCTTGACTGATCACTGTGGCTACAATTTCCAATAGTATATTGAATAGAAGTGAAAGTGGACAATCTTGTCTCGTTCCTGATCTTAGTGGAAAAGATTTTAGTTTTTGCCCATTGAGTATGATGTTGGCTGTAGGTCTTTCATATATAGCCTTTATTATATTGAGAAATGCTCCCTCTATTCCCAGTTTGCTAAGTGTTTTTTATCATAAATGGGTGCTGTACCTTATCAAAAGCTTTTTCCACATCTATTGATATAATCATGTGATTTTTCTCTTTGCTTTTGTTTATGTGATGTATTACATTTACAGGTTTGTTAATATTGAACCATCTTGGCATCCCTGGGGTGAATCTCACTTAGTCATAGTGTATGATCTTTTTCATGTATTGCTGTATGCAGTTTGCCAGTACTTTGTTGAGGATTTTAGCATCTATGTTCATCAGCAAGATTGGTCTGAAGTTTTCTTTCTTTGTTATGTCTTTATTTGGTTTTGGGATTAGGATAATGTTGTCTTCATAAAAAGGGTTCAGGAATCTTCCATCATTTTGGATTTTTTGGAATAGTCTGTGAAGGATAGGGGTTAGCTATTTTTTAAATGCTTTGTAGAATTAATTCTCCTGTGAAACCATCTAATTCAGGACTTTTGTGTGTCGGCAATTTTTTCATTACTGCTTCAATTTCATCTGCTGTTACTGGTCTGTTCAGGCTTTCTTCTTTATTGAGTATTGGAAGATTATATTTTTCTAAAAATTTGCCCATTTCACCTAGGTTTTCAAATTTCTTGGCATACCATTCTTCACAGTAATTTCTTCAATTCTTTGTATTTCTGTGGTGTCAGTTGTAATCTCTCCTCTTTCATTTCTGATTGTGTTTATTTGGGTCCTCTCTCTTTTTTTATGAGTTGTTGAGTCTGCTTAAATGTTTGTCAATTTTGTTTATCTTTTCAGAGAACCAGCTCCTGGATTCATTGATCCTTAAAATTGTGCTTTTAGTCTCTATGTCATTTAATTCTACTCTAATCTTTGTTATTTTCTTCCTTCTACTTACTCTGGGCTGTCTTTGTTGTTGTTCCTGGAGTTCTTGTAGGTTTAGTATTAGGTAGTTTGTTTGAAATGTTTCTATCTTTTTTAGGTAGGCCTGCATTGCTATGAACTTTTCTCTCAGGACTGCCTTCACTGTGTCCCATAAGTTTTGGGTTGTTGTGAGTTCATTTTCATTTGTTTCCAGAAACTTCCTGACTTTTTCCCAAATCTCATTCTTGACTCATTTATTGTTTAATAGCATGCTATTAAGTCTCAATGATTTTGAGTGCTGGTTTTTTTTCTCTTGGGGTTGGTTTTTAGTTTCAGTCCCTTGTGGTCAGAGAAAATGTTTGGTATGATTTCAATTTTCTTGAATTTGCTGAGGCTTGTTTTGTGTCCTATTATGTGGTCTATCTTTGAAAATGTCCCATGTACATTTGAAAAGAATGTGTATTTAGCTTCTTTGGGATGAAGGGCTCTCTCTCTATATATATATCAGTTAAGTTCATTTCTTCTAGGGCATTGTTCATTGCCACAATATCTTTGTTGATATTTTGTTTGGAAGATCTGTCCATTTTTAACTGGGGGTATTAAAATTCCCTACTATAATTGTGTTGCTGTCAATATCTTTCTTGAAGTACTCTAAGATTTTCTTTATGTATTTGGGTGCTCATGTTGGATGCACATATATTTACAGTGTTTAAGTCTTCTTGGTGGATTCTTTCCCTGAGTATTATGAAGTCACCTCTGGGTCTCTTTTTATGGCTCTCTTTTTTGAATTCTATTCTGTGTGATACGAGGATTTCTACCCTAGCTTTTTTTCCTGTCAATTTGCTTGTAAAATTTGTTTACAGCCCTTCGCTATCAGTCTGTGTTTGTCTTTTTTCTGAGGTGGGTCTCTTGTAGGCAGCACATGTGTGGGTCATGCTTTCTTATTTGTTTAGCTATTCTATGTCTTTTGATTGGAGCATTTAATCCATTGACATTTAAGGCTATTATTGATAGGTACTTATTGCCATTTTTGTACCTGTGTTTCTCTGTCTCTCTCTTCCTTTCTTTTCTTAAAGCCGTCCCTTTAGGGTCTCTTGCAGAGATGCTTTGTTGGAGATGTGTTCTTTTTGACTCCTTTTGTCTTGAAAGCTCCTTATTTGGCCTTTTACTCTGATTGATAGCCTTGCTGGGTAAAGTAGCCTCAGTTGCAGGCCTCTGGTTCTCATTACTTAGAATATTTCTTGCCATTCTCTTCTGGCTTATAGCATTTCCAATGAGAAGTCGGCAGCTAACCTTATCGGAGCTCCCTTGTATGTTATTTCCTTTTTCTCCCTTGCTGCCTTTAAGATTCTCTGTTTGTCTTGGAATTTTGCTATTTTAATTATGATGTATCTTGAAGTGGGCCTGTTTGGGTTCCTCTTGATTGGGACTCTGTGTTTCCTGGATTTGTGTGATTTTTTTCTCTCATCAAATTAGAAAAGTCTTCCATCATTATTTTTTCCAATAAGTTTTCTATCTCTTGCTCTTTGTCTTCTTCTTCTGGTATCCCTATTATACAAATATTATTACATTTCATGTTGTCTTGCATTTCTCTTAACCCTTTTTATTTTTTTCTGAGCCTCTACCTTTTCTTGCTCTTTCTTTTTTTTCAACTTTGTCCTCCAGCTTGCTGATTCGATCTTCTGCCTCATCTATCCTGCTTTCGATTCCTTCTACTGTGTTTTTCAGTCCAAAAATTGTATTCTTCATTTCCTCTTGATCTTTGTTGATAGTTTCTATTTCCTTTTTTATGTTGATATATTTTGTAGTGAGTTCATTGTAGTCTTCCTATAGTTTCTGGTAGATCATAGTGAGCTCATTCAGCTTCCTGATAACCACTGCTTTGCACTCATTATCTGACAGTTGAGTTGCCTCTAATTCAATTAGAATTTTTTCTGAGGCTTCCTTCTTTCCTTTCATTTGGGGATTGTTTCTTTTTCTTCCCATTGTTTGTGAGATACAGCTGGTTGTTGTTAATATTGTAATAAAATGTATATAAAAACATAAAGTGTGCTTTCGGTCTTATAGGAGTTTTAAATATTGTTGACAAAATGGACAAAGCAATTATACGTAGGATATGCATCCTTTCTCTATCATTAGCTTGTATGTCAATTAGATGTGTGAATTTTTGTATCTGGACTGCTATGAAGTGAGAGGGTTGGACTTAAATGTATTCAAGTTCCAGTTGAATGTTCTAATGTTATGATTTATAAATGCCAAGTGAATATGGTAGAGAAAATGAGGGTCAAGGGATTCCAAGGATGGAGGCAGGAAGAGTCAGATGTGGTCAGAGATGTACTAAATTAGATAGTATCTTAGCTGATAGTAAAAGCTCGGCTGATATTTAAAGCTGAATGAAAATGTGGGAGGCAGGAGTAGATATCTGCCCATCCTTCAATAGGGCCTGTTGGCTCCAGGTTGTTACAACTAAGTCTAGGCCTGATTCTCATTGTTTCCCTGGAACTGTAGGGTTTTGAGTCTGAGATCATTTGTGTAGGTATTTAGATGAAAAGATGCTTTAGAAAACTCATGTAGTAGTCTTGGTTTCATCCTCAAAGAGAAGGTCCTCATTTAGAATGGACATGAAAGAGAAGGGTTATATATACATTTTGTTTTGAAAGTACAATCAGTATTGTTGTGACTGAGTGAATTAATATAGAAGGTAAAGGGAAGGACTAGCTCACAGAGTAATACAATTTGAAATTGTTTAGGGCATATATTAATTTTCGGTAAAACTTTTGAAAGTCCTCAGATAACAGACACTTAATTGTATACTTTTATTATTTTACCATGTTTCAAATTGAGATTATTAGGCGTATGTAGGTGCTCATCTGCAGCTTCCTCAAAATTTGGGCATATATTGATTGACCCAGAATAGGTACAAAAGTTAAAGTAAAAATATTGCCTTGTTTCAGGCTTAAATTATTTTTATCATGTAATTTCTTATCTAGCACCTTGCAAGAAGATTTTAAAATATGATGTATTTTCCTCATAACCTTTATTGAACACCTTGATGGTAAAGACAACTAAATTATTGTAATCTGTTCAAAGTAGTTGGCCAAGTTTTTCCTTTTTTCATAAAGCATGTTGCAAGTCTCACAGCAGATTTGCCAAATTGAAAATAAAAATGCTCACTGGAAGATAGTCTGAATTGAATTTCATAAGAGAAATAATGTGTGTTAAGGCATGATAACAAAAAATGGATCAGGAACATCATATTTGAACCTGAAGAGTTGCTAAATGTCAATAAACTTAGACTAGACAAGCAGTGGCTTACTAGTGATCCAACTAGCTACTGATTTATGTATGTAAGAATATGATCCAGAATTTACTAGAGTATATTTTGTATTCATTTATACTCTAAAGTGAATTCTGATATCTTTGAAATCATAACATTGCTTATTTATTTTTGTTTATGCCACTGTACTTAATCCAAAACTGAAGGCATAGTGTTTTTGTGAAATCAATCTAAGTAACACATGGCTGGTATTATTTTTTTGTCTTCTAACCTCTTTACACTCATTTTTTAATTTTGGTTTTAGCACCTTTTAATCCCCAAATCTGAAGGTAGTTTGGAAAATTGAAACAGATCCTTGAAACTGTGTAATTTTGCTTTAATTAAACATTGAAAGTATTAAATAGAATAAAAAAGAAAAAATAGGTAAAGTGGAGTTAAACAATCACATCGGTTCTTTGTTTTCAGTAAATTTACTTATGAAGACAAAAAAAAGCACACGATAGTTTCACCAGACATGCACAGCATGTGATTCTAAGACCAGAGCAGGATTTGGTTCGAGTTTATTTTTTGAGTTGTCTTGGATGCTTTTCTTACAGGTATGCCTTCTCTTCTGTCTCATGTATCATGTCTTATTTCAACTCTTCTGACGGCATGTCAGGCATTAGTGGCAGAATAATCTGTATGCACAGTGGGAGAGAGAGGCAAACCAAATACACATTGATAGGGAACAAGAGGTTTTCAGCATTTGATACATTGTTCTCCCTGGTATAGGAATGGATCTGCTAAGCATATGGAGGCATGCTCATGGATCAATATGGAGAACTTATAAATATATGGTCATCCTGTGAAAATTTATATCTTGACTGAGGATATATTTTGATAGCATAAGTAATATTCTCATAAAATTTTTGGCATGACACATGAGGAATGAAGGAAACCACAATATAAAAAGCATATGGTTATATCCTTGCCAATGACTGAGCCATCCTTCTGTCTCATAAAGACATTGATTTTTATTCAATTCCAATCTTTAATAGAATCTCAGTTCTATATGTCTTAAAGATTCCTATGAGAATAAAACAAAACTGAAATCAGTGTAATGAGTTTAGTTTAGGGGAAAGCAAGATTCCCTGGATCTTAGATAAATATACTTGGTTTAACAAATTTGTCAAAATGTATCCACTGGGAATATCATTTTCTTTACAATAATATGATGTATACATTTATTTATTCTATATTTTTCTAAACCTCAGAATCTGTAGGATAAGCTTGGAAAAGAAATTCTGCTAGACTTATGTTTTTAATATACTGCTGCAAGTTATGGCATTTTTTTTCAGATATTTACCCCCAAACTTTATTTTAGATGCATTTGCCATGGGAGAAGAGTTAGAAAGAGATCTTAAAATCAAGTTTTATCTCCTATTCCTGATCTTTTTAAAAATAGGAAAATGGTTTCTGAATTATTGAATATTCCGCTGAGAACTCAGCAGGTGGTTCAAAATTAAATTCACAAACTTCCAGGATGACATTTTCCTTAAAATATCCCAGGATATAGTTTTACTAGCTACATGGGATTTAAACCCAGCCTCTTGGTAAGAGATAAGACATAAATTGTTCAACTCTAAGATTAAAAAAAAATAATGCTTTCAGTTAAACTTTTATGGTTAAAAAAGAGAAAATTAAGTGGCAGCATGCACTGGGAGCAGAAAGTATGCATAGCTATGGAATATCCCTTATTGTTTAAAAGTCTGTAGTGTCAGAAGTACAACCTTGTTACAACCTTTAATAAATGTAAATGAATTGTTTTTTTTATATTTGAATTTGCTCTTTTGATTTTTCCTTTTCAGTCATAGATGCTTTCATAATAAATGGAATCAATTAAAATACACACAAAATAAAGTATAAAATATACAGAATATCCTAATTAGCACATTATGTTGATATAAAACTCAATTTCCTCCCATGAATTTTAGTTTCCATAAATTTACAAAAAGACACTTTTGAAAACAAAAATTACTTAAAAAAAATCATTTAATGGAATTAGTTTCTCATAGATGATGTTGAGTAAACCAAATTTTTGAGAAAGCCACGATCTTATCTTTGGTCTAACAATGAAATTTATAAATGAGTCATGGATACATGGAATAGACTAACATATCAGAGGGGAGGAGGTTGGGTGTGACTGGAAGAAGTTGGCCAAAGAACATATACACATATATACATAGTTCATGAATACAGACAATAAATAGTGTGGTGAAGGCAGGGTGGGGGGGCAAAGGGGAAGAAAATACGGGATATCTGTAATAGTATCAACAATAAGGAAAGAAAAAGCAACATACAAAAAAAAAGAAAAATATCAATTATTGGACATTTGGCTAAGATCAAGTGTAGGAAAAAGAAACAGAAAAAAAGCTAATCACATAATTTATTTGCTCTAGTGCATTTAGTGTATACAAGCATTTGGTAAATAATATGTAATCATAATTTATTTACTATACTGAAAAATAGAGATATATGAACTCATAAAGGAGGTAATGAAAGTACCATTTTGGCTAGATATATTTTGTGAATAACTGATATTTATATTTCTTTAATTTTTAACTTAGCTCTGCTATAGACAACTGAATAGTCTTCAGTGTTATAGCTTCATACTTGAAAAAATCTGATAGTCTCTAGATTACAAAGTAAAATATAAAACATTGCACTGAAAAGTATGTTAATATTATAGAACATTATGAAATTGCAATAATACAAAGTTATTTTGGCATTTTTCTCTTTTATATAAAAATCAGAAGAAAAACTCCAAACACAAAAACTTCTGATATGACCGCGTTAAAGACAGACTGACTCTGAAACTTCACCAGTAAGTCTCTGTGAACTTTTGTCAGGAAAGTCTGAATGCCAGTGCTGCTGCTAAAAGCTCTAGTTCTAATATGTTCTTTTCCCATTTGAAGATACAGGTCAAACCCTGCCAACTAAAACATTAAAAATTCTTCCGTATTTCCCATTTTAAGGTCCAATATCAATAGATGGACATAGAATAGTGCACACATCATTCAAACTAATCAACATGTTGAGAGCCAGTAGTCTTAATTTTAATTTCCAATTATGCTTCTAAGTAGGACTTGTTAGCTATTTGGAAATTTTTATAGCTGATATAGAAAATAAGGTAATGTTCCTTCTCATTGAAACATTCCATTTTTTTATTTTCTCACTTTTAATATTTTATTTTTTTTGCAGGGGGAAATAGAGTTAAAGGGGACTATATGATAACCCGTGTTTCTATGGTATATTAATGTTGTGCTCTATCTACTCAAATTGTATTAAGCACTAGGTGAATGCTTGTTAAAGGACTGAGAGTTCTTCATGTTGACAATGATACTAAAATTTTACATAGTCATTCAAAGTAGAGAGGGGTGAAAAAGAATGACAACAAAATTTGTGCTTTCTCAAAGATCACAGGGCTCAGAAAGTAACGGGAAGAGATAATCTAATTTATGTTTGGAAAGCTCTGCTTTTTAGCACCAGATCAGGGAGTCTGAGAAATCACTTAGTTAAAACCTCACTTTTTACAGAAAGTTTACAGAATTGCTTTGGGCAATTCATACACCTCACATTCTTTCTGAGACCAACTTTTTCTGAAAGTGCCAGAAGTAAATCAACATTTTCAGCTTTGTAGGCCATAAGTCTGTGCCTGCTATGCAACTCTTCTGTTGTAAGTGTGAAAGGAAACACAACGATAGGCCGAGAGTTGGGGTTGCATTTCAATCGTTTTCTTTATGGAGACTGCATTAATAAATTATTTTATTCATATAATTATTTATATTATTTTATGTATTTATTCATGAATATAATTTAGTTATAGACATATAAAATTAGAATTTTATTTAATATTCAGCCATTATACAATTCTATTATTTTGTAGTCCTTGTTTTTCCAATTTTAAAAATAAAAATAAAACATTTTATCTCACTGGCCTTACAAAAACAAGTGGCCCCCAAGAACCACCATTTTCCTGCCTATATTCCAGAACAGGATCCTTCTAAGTCAAAATGTTACATGTACTATAGCAGTTCTCTATTAAGTACAAAGTGATGGGAGAACACTTTAATCATAATAACTTATAATTGTGATATACTATTTTCCAGATGCTTCCCCAAAAGGTTTACATTCTGCATGTCATTGCAATCTCACAATATCCCCATGAGGTAGCATCACAATTTATATGATAGAGAAGTAAATGGGGACTTGTAGTGATATCTCAGTTCACATGCAGGAATATGGTGGAACCCAAGTGTATCTCTACACATGAAAAACTTATATTTACTCTATATCTAAACAGTAAGAATAGAAGCAATTAATTTTCACATTTTATGAGGAAGAGGTAACTTGGACAAACATATATAATACTAATGCTGATACACTGGTATTCTAGAGGTATACGGAGGTCACTGCGATGTCATATTAGTGAGCAAAACATGGTAGCATATGCTACCACTGTTGTAATTACTTGGTGACTTGATCTGCCTCCACTTTGACTTAATGGATCATATATCAAAAACAAATAATAACATAGGAGCAAAACATAATAGCCACTTTTTGAATTGATGCAGTCATTGCTTCTTACTATAATACACATTATGAACCCAAACTGATAGTTAATTTAGTTTAGTTTTGTGAAGAGAATGAAGATATATGGCAAGATGAACTTTAATGCATATACTATATATATAACTGCATTAAACTAAGCACATGTTATTTTAGGTGAAATTGTCTGCCCTTTCTTGGTAGAACAGTAGTGTTTCTACAAGAAAATGAGGTATACTTCTTGTTTTACAACTTTCCCTTTAGGTCTACGGGGTGAAATTATAGCTATCAGCCACTTGACTAGACAAAGCTCTAACTGTGTCCATTACTTTACATTTGTTTTATTTAACACTTGCCCCAGGGAAAACTTTGTAAAGTATCTTCAGTTACTACAGAATCTAAAAACATTGAGAAAATGTGTCACTCTTTTCTACTATTTTAGGAGGAAAGACCTTTGTGTCTGTCAAAATTTTCAAACTATGAGCTCCAAATAATTGAAGTGAATGAATATTTGTATTTTAATATCTATCTCATCATTTTTAAATACAATTTACTAAAAGCTTACATCTGGCAGTGTTAATAAAACAAAATGTATATATTATATTATAGTTTTAATAGCAGAGGGACTCATGAAATGTTACAAATATATATAATTTGTAACTCAACATTTGGCATGTCATTCAAATGAGGTATATATAGTAATAATTACAATGATATGTACACATGTATAGACACTTAATATTATGAGTTGATAAAAATATATAATTTGCTTTGGTAGGTAACTTTCTCATAAATTCAATACATTGTGTGAAGTGCCAAAAACCTGTAAGAATACACATTATAGAAATAAAAGATATGAAGTAAAAATATATATGGATTATTGTAAATAATATTAATTATACTGTATGTAATTTTATTTTATTTTCTCATATAAAGGTTACGGTGTGAGAAATACAGTTTAAAAATATTTTCTCAGTAAGATATCTCCATAAAGCAATAAGTGTAATACAATATGTCACAAAAATAGTTTAAATTAGTTAAGCAAATATAGATAGATAGACTAAAATAAAAGATTAATACCTGACACATTCCTCCTAGCACTTATCGCATTGTTTAGAATAATTTTTATGCAAGCTAAATTTACTATTGAATACTATGTTCCCAAAAGGAATTTATTCTATTTATGTCTGTGTAACTTTAAAACTCAACCAAGTACTGAAAAATGATTGCTACTCAATAAACATAAAAAAAATCAACTAAGTGAAGAAGTAATCTTCCAAATTAATGGTCAGCATATTAAATATTATTTTTCTGAATATTATTAGAATCACATAAAAATGAGAGAAAGAAGGACAGAGATGGATATAACTCACAGAAGCATCATATTTGTGGATAAATTAATATTTATAAAAATAAATTAACTTGCTCAAACTTGCTTAGTTCCTCTAACTCTCAGAGAGAAGGGAAAAAACTGACATCTAATGGTTCTTATATAAAATATGTCATTTAAGATCATTTCGATTCTTTATCTATTTTAATACCAATAGTTTTGGAATGACACTATTCAGTAAGGTACATGTAACGATTCATCTAGTTTTGTGCTAATAAGTTTCATAGCATTTTGAAATATGTTACCAAATTATGAGGTTAAAGAAATTATTTTAAAATGTTTTACTATACGACCATGGTAAAATTTTTCTTTTCTACTTTTAAACTTTCCATGATATTTTCTTGTTTCAGATTTTTTTATCTGATATGAGTAATATGCCATTAACTTCTTGACAAAGTATACCATTGACTTTAAAATAAAATCCAGTACTTACAGACTTTTAGTAATATAGTAATCTAGTATGAACTATTTTTGGACTAATTATGAGCTGATTGACAAGGATGAAAAATTAGGTTCTGTTTTCATTTCTTAAAAATATTTTTGATTTTTATAGTTGTTTAAGTTCAGTTTTCTGACATTTCCTCCCATCCTGCCCCACCACCCCCCAGCCTTCCCCACTTCCCTCCCCTGAAGCCACCCCACCTTGTTATTGACCATGTGACATTTGTAGTTGTTCCTGTAAACCCTTCACCCTTTTCTCCCATTAGCCCCTCCCTTCTTCCTTCTGGTTACTGTGAGCTTGTTCTCAATTTCACTGTCTCTGGTTATATTTTGCTTGCTTGTTTGTTTTCTTGATTAGGTTCTAGTTAAAGATGACATCATATAGTATTGGTCTTTGACCACCTGGTTTATTTCATTTAGCATAATCCTCTCCAGTTCCATCCATGCTGACCCAAAGGATAGGAGCTTTTTTCTTTCTGTTGTGTAGAATTCCATTGTATAAATATACTATAGTTTTTTGATCCATTCGTTTACTGATGGGCATCTAACTTGCATCCAACACTCAGCTATTGTAAATTGTGCTGCTATAAACATTGGGGTGCATAGGTTCTTTTGGATTGGTGTTTCAAGAATATAATCCTAGCAGTGGAATGCTGGGTCAAAAGGCAGTTCCATTTTTAGTTTTCTGACGAAATTCCATACTGTTTTACATAATGTTTGCACCACTCTGCAGTCCAACTAAAGGTGAACTAGATTTCCCTTTTCTCCACAGCCTCTCCAATATTTGTTGTTTGTTGTTTGGCTTATGATGGCCATTAAGACCAGTGTGAAATGGTATCTCATTTAATTTGCATCTCTCTGATAACTAGCAATATTGAGCATCTTTTCATATGTCCTTCTTGGAGAAGTGTCTGTTCAAATCTTTGCCCATTTTTTAATTGGATTGGTTGTCTTTTTAGAGTAGAGTCATGTGAGTTCTTTCTATATTTTGGAGATCAAACCCTTGTCTGAGGTATCATTGGCAAATATGTTTTCCTGCATGGTTGGTTCTCTTTTTATTTTAATTCTGTTTTATTTAGCCCCACAGAAGCTTTTTATTTAGATGAGATCCATTTGTTTATTCTTCCTTTTATGTCCCGTGCTCTAGGGGACATATCAGTGAAAATATTGCTGCATGGAATATCTGAAAACCATAAACGGCCCCAAATAGCTGAGACAATTTTGAGGAAGAAGAATAAAATAGGAGGGATCACAATACCTGATATCAAACTGTATTACAAGCACACTGTAATCAAACAGCCTTGTACTGGCATAAGAACAGACACATGGAACAATGCAACAGAATAGAGAGCCCAGAAATCAACCCACGTCTCTATGGTCAATTAATATTTGACAAAGGGTGCAGCAGCATAAAATGAGCAAAAATAGCCTCTTCAACAAATGGTATTGGGAGAACTGGATAGCTACATACAAAAAAAAAGTAAAACTTAACCACCAACTTACACCATATACAAAAATAAATTCAATGTGGATAAAAGACTTAAATATAAGTGGTGACACCATAAAAGTCCTTCAGGAGAACATAGGCAGAAAATCTCAGCTATTCCACACAGCAATATTTTCACTGTTTTAATTTTTAATGTCACCATATTACAAGTAGCAGAAACATTTTTTGGAAAATAAATGTCCAAAGAAAATGAGAAAATGTTGACAGGTACCCTGGATTGTTCTATGCCTTAGTTCAATTATTCTTACAGTTTCAAAAAAATCACCTTTGAAAAAATTCAGAAGATCCTTCAACTTTATTTTTCATAATCATTTCCAAAGTTTCTTCCAAAATAATGATCAATATGGTGGTTTTATTTGTTGCATGAGTGTCTAATCATGAAGATATAATATGGGGACTCCCAACATAGGGTACAGATACATATCTCTTTGTCATGTGACCATATCTCCCAAGGATTATTTGATATATGGTGTTCACATAGAACTTTAACAATACTTTTATGTTTCCTTATCATCCAGTTTTATTTTGCATTGTAACAGTGTTTAAATAAAACAATAAATAAGGTACTTTTGGGGGATTTAGCCTCCACTGTATCATGGACTGACAAAAAACAGTTACCTTCCCTATGATTACATAATCAAAAGAATATTCATTAATATTCAAAACTTTAAAAACATAAATATGGCTTTGCTATACACATTTATGTTTTTTCTTAAATTTTCACTCTTGTAGAGAGAGTATAATTTTAAATTATAATAAGTTCATAATTGAGTTTATTTAAAGCAAAGGTCTTAATTTAATAATGCCAGCTTAGTTGTGATTCTCAAATTCTACTTAGAGAAATATTACTTATTTGTGTGATATACACTGTGCCTTAAGTACAGAGTACATATGCTGATGGTTTTATTTTTGAGTGCTTATATTCATAGCTTCATGCCACATGAATGCATTTTGCAGTATAATTTTAGCATATTTATAATGATTTCACTTGAATCTTTTCATAGTTTATATAACATCTCAGTTAAAATGGTATAATTTTATATAAATTATATAATATTCTCAAATCATGATTACTTATTCTGGTCAGTTGTTGAGAAATGTTCTTCACTTTCAGTCTGAATTACCACATTCTGAAGTGCATAATAATAACAATAGATATTTAGATAGAAATACACAATACTATCCTACTGTCTTCTTTAAGCTATACCACAGTCTTATGATCCAGTTATTACCATCCCTAGTTTATAAATTAAAAATAAGAGAATCATAGAGGTTAAGTAATTTATTTGATATATTTATTTTTAATTTTAATTGTTGTTCAAGTACAGTTTTCTGTCTTTTACTCCCATCCCAGCCCACTCACCCATCCCTCCCAACCTCCCTCCCATTTCCACCCCCTGTAGTAGTTTTTGTGCATGTGCCCTTTATACTTGTTCCTGTAAACCCTTCCCCTTTCCCCTTGAAATTCCCCTGAAATTCCCTCCCATCTCTCTCCTCTGGTCTATTTGATATTTCTTAACTAATAAGTGGCCAAGACTAAAATTAAGTTTTCTATATAATAACAGCTTTTTAATTTATATTTAATGTCAGCTAAAATGAATAGAATATTTTATTAATAGAGTGGCATACATGTAAGGTTCAGACTTTAAGGAACCTGATCTATTGCTATTTATATTAAATTCAGAGTTATGTAATAAAAATTCATAATTGTTAAATATAGAAAAAGAAAATATTATGTTTTTCTCATGTTATTTTATAAATGATAATATTTCTATTTAAGGATAATGTAAAAGAAGATGTGAGCTCTGGCTAAAGTGGGAAGTCTTTGGACTATATTAAACATTTATACTGACAGTGAATATTATGTCCTGGAAATCCTTTAAATTTTTAAAATATAAGACCATAATAATTATGAAAGGTTTATGTTCTGTACTTGGTAATAAAAACTTAAATAAATAATTTTTAATATTATGGCTGAGCTATGAGTATCTCTAAGGAAGTAAAAATGTGTCTTTAAGAAAGCAATTTTATTGCAAAAAATAGTTTTTGATCGTCTCATTATCAATTTAAACATAAAACTGCATTTATAAACAAAATTTCCATTTTATATAGAATGCAATAGAGCAGAGTCAAATGAAAAATCACCTACTAATCCATACCTTGGCTCCCAATCATATTATCCACTCACAAGAACCACTTTAGAAGGACACTTGGGAATTTCTTACCCTGTCCTAGATAGTCTTTTGATTAAAATCACATGGTTATTAGTTTTTGCTTCCAGATGGAAAAAATGAAGACCAAAGGAGGATTTATGTGGAAACTGGGTTCTCTGATCCTGGGGCTGCGGGCTTTTCACTTCTGAAATCTTAGATAGATTACTATAATAGACTAATGCATTCTTTATTCATTCACCTAATCTACATGATTTTATTCCTTTGAAGATTTTCAGTATTTTATTTAAAGTCATGCTAGAATGAACAGAGGCATTAAAGCAAAAAGGAAGAATGTGTTCTTTTACAGGTAATTTCTTACTCTACTCATCGGTAGAGGGCACTTTGCTCAATTAAGGAATTTTTCTTTAAGTCCACCCTTTTTCATTACACACCCTAAATTGGCAGAGGTGAAACATGGCTTAATGGGACTGTATTTCACATTTCTTTGTGTAGCACATTCCAAAACACTTTCAAATCCATTACAATCATTCCCTGACTTGAGGTTTCAAAAAACAAAGAGCATCACTAGACTCATGCTAATGATCAGATAATGAGTCATATAATATTAGACAAGTGAAAAGAGTCAACTTTTATAAAACCAGGTTCTGAATGGCTTAGTGGCTGTCTAGTGTTTCACTTCAAAATTTAGTAAAGACTACCTGAACTTAGTTATCTACTGATTGGTTGATGAGGATGAGTATGTTTTCCCCATGATGTCCTGATACATAGCCAGCTAAGCCATACTTTAGGAAATACATGATTTAATTGTGTAAATATAACAAAGCAAAATCAAGCTCTTCATATAGTAACTATTGTACCAGTTTGTGTTCTGTATATATTAATAAAATAAATGACCTGTGTCTATCTGATTCAGGTGAAAAAGTTAGAGTGTTCAACATGAAGAGTAGTTCAGAGAATCAAAGAAAGAGAACCAGAACTGGACTCAGAAAGGACAGGAGAAAGAGTAGCTCTGGGCATGCTTATATGGTAGTCCACAGTCTGTGTTGGGCCCCTCCCTGCGGATGGATCACTGCATGGATGCTCCCTTCTTTGTATCCTTCCATTTAAGGTGTCAGAGAGTGAGAAAGAAACCTGGGTAACCCTGCTTGTCCTGGGACAGGGTGAGTGACTTGCTTGGCACCCTCCCCAAGCTAGCGTAGGATAGAAGAATAATTTTCCCTCAAGGAAATTGAGGGCTCTTACCAAAAAAGAAGATAGGAGTCAATAGTAACTCATATAAAACTTAAAATTTTATCAAAGCTCAATGCTGGTGAGCCAGAGAGACCAGTTCTTGCCCTCATAGAGCTTAACTTCTAACAGAAATAGGATTTCCAAGCTACCATTTTTATGCCTGTCTTAGAATCTCATTGCCTTCCATTTTAGTTATGAGTCTTGCTCTAGCAAGAATTTTTTAAAACTTTTTAGTGATGGTTTGAAAAAATGACTGTATTTGTATCTTCCATATCATTTTGCACATTGTGTATCAGAGAGTACACCCTAATAAAAATTTTCAACATTAGTCTAGTGAAAAATGACCTAATTTGGTTTCCTGCTTATCCTGTCTTTCATGGCTCTGCTCTACAATAAAACACAAAATCTCAAAATGTTTTTTCAAGCATTGTATAACCTTCTCTCATGATACCCCAATTTTATTTTCACTGTCATTTATATAGATTACACTGCGATCACACTCTGAAGCCAGATTTAAACTCATCTTCCACTTTGGTGTTCATACCTTTAGTCATTACTCATACCTCTGTAATTGCAGATGCACTGTGCCTGTAATTCCAGTGGAGTTGTTTGTGTATGTTTCGGTGACACCCTAAGATGGCAAGCTCCTAGAAAGGAGGAATCATTCAGTTATAGCTCTCTCTATCTCTCTCTTTCTCTCTCTCCTGCTGGAATGTTACACACAAAGTAAGAATTCAATGCTTGTTAACCAAATGAAAGAAAAGAAACATTTATTTATTAAAGTGCATGTTTTTTGTATGCATTATATGCCAAAACTGTGCTACCTTTGTAGAAAGAGTCATTCTAGTACATTTCTTACCCCGGAGGTATGATTTTTGAAGACAAAAAGGCAAGTGTTTTCTAGCACAAATGAGCAATAGAAGGATGAACAAAGCATAAAAGACATGGGAGATAAAATTCCAGAAACAAAATGGTAAGATATTAGAAAAGTGATCTGACCCTGGCTGGTGTGGCTCAATGGATTGAGTGCTGGCCTGTGAAACAAAGAGTCGACAGTTGGATTCCTAGTCAGGGCACATTCCTAGGCTGTGGGATAGGTCTCCAGTAGGGGGCCTGCATGAGGCAACCACACATTGATGTTTCTCTCCCTCTCTTTCTCCCACCCTTCCCTTCTTTCTAAAAATAAATAAATAAAAATTTTAAAGAAAATTGTTATGCAAATAAGATTAAATTATCTATATCTATCTATCTAGAGAATTTCAATATTTTTCAGGTAATAGTGACTCATTGATAAGTTTAAGGTGGATTATGACTGATTATACATGTATTTTAGGAAGCTTATTCTGATTTCCAATGAAAAATGGATAAAATCTGGAACTTAGTATGGCAAACAGCTTGACCTAATTTTGGTAACAGCAGTGAACATTCTAAAAGTGATTAAACAAACAAACAAAAAAACAAATGGTAGCTTAAACAAACAAACAAACAAAAACAGAATCCAAAGCTCTGGTAACTTATGACAACAGTATGAGATGAATCAATCAGGTCAACTCCATGTTTTCATGGGATAAAAAATACAGTAGTAGTGATTTATTTACTGTGGTTAAAGATGGAGAAAAGAAACAATTTTGAGAGATTGTAAAGGGGTGGGGGAAAAGAGAGGCAAGGACAAAGGAGTGTGTTAAAACAGAAGAGAGGAGGAGGGCAAAGGAAAAGATAGTGGAGAGAAGACCTTTGCATTTTTCAAAATCTAAGTGTGAACAAAAGAAAGTAATTTATGAAAAGAGAGAATAAATGGTAGAAGAAAAAAGGTAAAGAAGAGAATTTTGAAAACCAAAGGTGGAATTTTGAGGTATTTAACATCAGTATATGTATAATGATATTGAGAACATCAAGTATGATGAGTGGAACTAGAAGCATTAAGTGAACATTCTAAAGAAGTGTAGGACAGGCAAACCTAAGTCATAGTGACAGAATGCATAAGTGTGTTTAGAAGGTGCGGACTGGAGAGTGGTGAAAGGAATCCTGGAGTGGTTGGACTCTGTTTCTCAGACTATGCAGTGATTACATTATTGTACTGTTATGCTTCACTATATATGTATATATTATGCTATATTTCAAAAAAATAAATAAAATGTAGTATCTATAAAATAAAGATAAGATGCTAAGTTACTTTTCTAGGTAACCTGAGTACCAAGTCAGATGCAAGATTCAACCCCATTTCTACATGAGTTCCAAGTATTTCCTATTAACCAGTTTACTATTTTGTTCCATTGTTGCCCACTAATAGCAAAATGGGCTTACTCCCTCCAGTCCTGTTCTACTGGACTCTTTATTCTACTAACCAATAAATACAATTATTTTCACTTACAATTGTTACTTAAATAATCTTATAAATTTTGTCAGAAATAATGTTTGCAGGTATTTATTAAGAGATTCTATAGATATTCTATATGGAATTGCTGAAACCCAAAGCTATCCATTAATCTAAGAACTGTTTTTTAACCTAGTGTTAGTAATGACATATAATGACAAAAACAATGCCACTTCATTTTAATATATTGAACTTAAAAACTCAAAAAATTAAATACCATAAAATAGAAGAAAATATGCAAAGAATAAGGATGTCTTGTCTTATAAGAAAAGATGTTCCTTTATTTCTGTAAAATTTCTTAGTATTTTTATTTACAATGATGTCCTTTACTTTTTTCTTATTTAGTTTAATACCTTATCTTTTTTGAAAATTTATGCACATTTTTAAATGGTTAATCTTATTTTACCTTTACAGATGTGTTGTGAGTGAGGCAGGGCAGATATTTGCATCTGTTTAATAAATGAATTATTTGTGGTCTGCTAATTAATAAATGATATTTTACTAGAGGGTAGATACAAGTGGGTCAAATAGGTATTTAAATGTAGTGTGGCTAAAATGAGCAGCTGATGGAAGCAGGATGTCTTCTTGGCAGACTGATTTCTCCTTGTAACCATTTGCATTATGGTGATAACACTAAGCATGACCATTCTATGACATTTATTTGGGTTGCCCACGAGACATAGAGTTTTCAACCTGAAAAGTTAAAAGCTAGGTCTTGGGAAAAAGCCACCGCATAAGGATTTTTCCCATAAGGCCCATCCCAGTTGATGGCTTGCACCTGAAGTGCAAACATCTTTCCAATGTTTCATTTTAGTAAGGTCATCTTTTACCCAGGGGTGTCAAACTCATTTTCACTGGGGGCCATATCAGCCTCGTGGTTGCTTTCAAAGGGCCAAATGTAGAGCTCCTTGACTCTAGTTAAGGAGTAGTTACATTTATACAGTCCTTAAATTACTTTCCACCCTTTGAAGGGCCGAATTGTTACAATAGTCAATAAGACCCCCATTGTTACAATGGTCATGCTTTGTCAAAACCAGTCCTGATTTATGAATTTAGAATATTTTGGGGTCTTGAGGAATGCAGACTTCATTAAGTGTGAACATCCTATATATCATCTTCATATTAACGTTATAAAGATATCTTGCAGATCCTAAAATGTGATTTAATATCAATGTTCAAGTTCTAAGCTCTGTTACTTTTTTAAGAAAAATTGTGCAATCTACTTTTAAAAGCATATTGACTGGGTTTTATTTTATTAGCACTAACAAAAGATGTCTATTATTTTATGATGCACTATCCTTAAAATATTATTTTTATAGTTTTTTATTAATTAGGTCAGTTACTTATAAAAAAATCTATCCAATTTGTATGTTATATGTCTTTTACCCATGAGACTACAATACTCTCACTGATTTTTGCTTGGTTTTAGTAAACTGAATGTGTGTTTTACTCTATAAAATATCAATATGCTCAAATATTAAGCACCTCATAAATATTTGCTGAAAAAAATAAATATTACCAAACTGCTTTTGTAAAACCCAAGGAGTTTGGGTATACAGATTTCATTCTGTTTCCTTTAATTTTTCAAAATATTATGTGATAAAAACTACAATGTAGTCTCATAGCCATTTTTAAAAACTATACATTTGTATCCAAAAGAGTCTATAATATTGCAAAAAATGAGACAGTTTAATAGTGTTTGAAAAATTGTAGCTTTTTTTAACCTTTTTTTTGATAAGAGACTGGTGATAATGTTATAGAAAACAACTCAGCCACTTTCAGGTGTGTGGAGTGAAACTATATTTACGTGCACAGACCCAGAGGAGACAGTCTCCAAATTCTGGGCCCCGAGCTTGGTCAGGGGTTTATATAGTGTGGCATGTGGAAGCGATTTTAGTAAGCCTATGTGGCAGAAGCAGGTTTACAGAAGCAAGAAAGCAGGGCTGCTGAGAAACCAGGGCTACTGATAGGGTCATACAATGGTCTTTTGTTCTTACTTCTTAGTTACTTAGTTGCTCACTTTTCCTTATCTTAGTGGCTTAGCAAAGGGACCATGTCCTTCTGACTTGTCTGTGCTTGTCTAAGCACATTTCCTGCTACAATAAGAGAAAAAAAGCATAGAAATCTCTAAAGCATGTAAATATAGACATTGTCTTATAATTGAAAGCATATTATCTGGAAGTGAGAGCAGAACATGTTTTTATGGCAGCTCTCCATTTGACTAACTTACAATTGACTTGTTAATGCCACCCACTAGCAATTTACTAAATAGCAATGTAACCTTGGAGAAGTCACATGGTTCCTCTAGGTTTTGCTTTCTTCATCTGGACTAGATCAACTCAAAGGCTACTTTACCAGCTTAGAATATGACTTTTTCCTTTCAGATTAAACTTAAAGTAGATGTGGTATCATATCTTTGTTTTTTGTTTGTCCAAGACAAAAGAATGTAAGTGTTGTTTATAAACCAGATTTATTCATTTTTTTCCTGCACAATGTATTATACATAGGTGGGCACAAGTAAGTTTATAGCTGTGAGCACACAAAAGTTTATTCTTGCATTCTTATCTATTTAATAATTATTTTATTATTCATTTGCATTTTAATTTATATTATTTGTCTTATTATTGTTGTTATTATTTTTCTTACTTATGATTTATCTTTTTGGTAATTCGATCTATTTTTACCCATCCCTGTATATATAACTGGTAAAAACTTTGATGCAAGAAAGTACTTCAACAGGGACACATCTGTTGCTTTACTATGACATGATCTTTCATTTTTAAAAATCAATTAGTTTTATAAGCAATATTTAAGAGGTTTGGGTCTGAACTTATGATAGTTTTTAAGTTTTGACAAGTTCCATGAATACCCTATAGTTCTTCAGGACATCATTATGGGCTTGGTTGGTTATAAGGGTGAAGGAGCAGAATTGCTGAGCTAAATGCTGGGGCAGATGGAGATCCTTCTTTTTATTGCCTAAGAGCTGGAATAAGCTCAGATCAGTTTGTGAGTGTTCATAGCCATTTACTATATTATAATTTTTCTCAAATTATATTTCTCAAATATTTCTCAAATTTTTTCAAATTCAGTGCCTTAACAAATGCTATCCTCTTTTTTAATGACAGAAAATGCAAGCTTTAGCAACATGTAAGTTTTTTGGATGGGCTACCCCCAAAGGACCCCAACCATAAGAACTCCCAAATGCTCCATGAGTGGAAGACTTGGTCAGAAAAGAAAAAAAAAATGTGCTGAGCAGGCAAAAAAAGATCTACCACAGAGGGTTTTTCTGGGATCATTCATCCCATGCAAGAGAACAGTAGCAATTAAACATTAAAATTCAAATTAAAACACTCTGGGGAAAATGGATATTCATCCTCAAAAGAATGAATCTGGACCCATCACTTTATATTACATACAAAATTAACTCAAATTGAATCAGAGACTTAAATGGAAGAGCTAAAATTATAAAACTCTTAGAAGAAACCACGGGGAAATCCATGTGACTTGGACTTGACCATAAAAATTTGGTGTGCCTCAAAAAAAATTTAAATGTGCAATACCTATTTTTTCAGAGGCATTTATCTTTTTTCTCTTAGACTGCCAAGTAGCAAAGCCAATACCACAGTCATGCTCCAGTGTGAATGCCCTGTCTTGAACCATGAATATATATGTCATGTAATAGAATTACATCTTATTGATTATGTTGCATAATAAATTTCTGTTTGGTTAATACCTGGTATCAGAAATCCTTATATATAAATATAGACACAAGATTTTTTATAAAGTCACTTTAGAACAAACAGGGCACGCAATTACTATTATTTCTTTTAGTAAATCAGTCGAAATTATACCTATTTTTGCCATGTCAGCAAAAAATACAATGTACTTTTTGTGTGTGCTATAGAATTTTAGTAACTAATTTATGTGTGCCATGAGATTAAATAAAGCTTGAAAAGTGCTGGATTAAGCAATGATTTTTTAGATATGACACTAAAACTTCAGATAACAAACGAAAAATAGGTAAATTAGTTTTCATCAAAATTAAATTTACTTTAGTATAAGAAAGTGAAAGACAATGCACAGAAATGGAATAAATATTTACAAACCTCTATTTGGTAATGATCTAATATGTAGAATATATAAAGAACTCTTACAACTCAGCAATAAAAAGTCACCCCAATGAAAAGCTGGGCAAAATATTTAAATAGGTTATCGTTTGAAGAAGATACACAAATGATCACAAACACGTGAAAAGACGTTCAACATCAGTAGTTATAGGGAGGGGTGGGGGGATAAGGCAGAAAACTATACTTCAACAACAATAAAAAATGTTTAAAAAGTACAAATTAAAACTGCAAGGAGAAACCGCTTTAGTTCTACTGGAATGTCTATTAAAAAAGAACAATAATGGTTAGGATGTAGAAAATTGCAGCCTTCATATACTGCTAGTTAGACTGTAATATGTTGCAGTAACCATGGAAAACAGTTTGCTAGTCCCTCAAAAAGGTAAACATAGAATTAACAGATGACTCAGCAATTTCACTCCTACAGTAAATGCCTGAGAGAGGTGAGGACATACGTCCAAACAAATATGTGTACATGAGTATTCATAGCAGTATGTTCATAATAGACAAATTGCAGAAAAACTAAAATGCCCATCAGTTGATGCATGGATGAATAAAATGTTATATTTATGAATAGAATATTATTCAGTAATAAAAAGAAATAAAATACTAATGCATGTTACAACATAAATGGAGTTTAAAAGCATGCCCAGTAAAATAAATCAGACACCAGAGGCCACAGATTGTATGTTTCCACTCATGAAATGTATGCAATAGGCAATTCAAAGGCAGAAATTAGATCAGTGGTTGTCAGGGCAAAGAAGAGGGGAACTGGTTCTAACTGCTAACAGGTACAGGGTTTCTTTCGAGAGTGATGAAATATTCTATATTTAAGTAGTAGTGATGGTTGCACAATCTAATGCCTATACCAAAATAAAGCTCAAAAGCACACCTAAAAATAGGGAATTTTATGTTGTGTAAAATATGTATGTCTTAATAAAAAAAGTATTTATAAAATTTTCTAAATTTTCTGAATAGTCAACTATAAATATTTACAGTTATAGTCAGGTATGCAATTAATTATTATCAACATCTGGTTTTGTTAAAAAATTACTAACAGTTTTCTAATTGAACAAAACTGTTTAATTCTTTAGTTTACTAAGTATTAATTGAGTGCTCACTATATGCTGGCCACTGTCCTAGGTTAAAAACAATACTTAAGAGTCCTTTGAAAAACATCAGTTGTTCTCAAACATTTTAATTTCTGGATATTTTATACTCTTGAAAATTAAAGAGCTTTTGCTTATATAAGACATATCTATTAATATTTGTTATATTGAAAATTAAAACTGAGAGAGCTTGCATAAACATTAACCAATCTAAATATAACAATAAGAAGCTAATTATATTTTAGTATAAATAAAATGTTTATTAAAATAATTTTATTAAAAATTAGTGTGTGGCAGGGGTTTTTTTGCATTTTTCATGTATTAAAAGCCCTCTCTGCCCCAGCTGTCTGTCTCCGCCCCTTCTACTGATCTGGATGAATATGTCTTCTTTAACTACTTGGTTGTCTGACTTCCATACAGTTTGATTTTCTGTTAGTTCTGGTTGTTTTTGTTTTTAAATTGTTGTTGTCCTTCTTTTGGTTATGCAAGGAGGTACAGTGTATCTACTTACACCTCCATCTTGGCGAGAAGAGCTGTAATCTGTTATTTTGATTAAAGCATATAAAAATGTTTTTTTCTACCCAAAATATAGAAAAAGGAATTTCTAAAGTACCAATTTTGATAATTAGGAATATTATTTTTGATAATACATCAAAACTCAACAAGTGGCGATTTTGTAACTATTAATTTTGTATTATAGAATCTGAAGTTATGTCAACATTTTATTAAAAGTTGATTGTTTTTTCTCACACTTTGAATAAATTTTTTACTAACGAATGGGTTTGTGACATCATGCATTAGTCATTGAAAAATGTTCACGGAAATTTATAGATTTTCTGAACATTGACATATTTAATTAAATCACACTTTTTTAAGGTCACCAGTGCTTTCAAACAAAAGGGCTTTAAATACTGAAAAGCTGTCCAGCTGGTCGTGGCAGATACACACTTTCCAAAATTCTACTTTTCACTTTAAGAGTCAAATTTCATCAGGGGCAAAATATACCATCAGACATTTACTTTAAAATAGGTCTGAAATTTGCTCAATTTTGAGAAAATGCCTAACCAAATACCCTCTTCCAAACAACTATAGCTTGTCACTTGTTCTTTCAAGTAAAAATTGAGTTCTGTAGAAATGGAAGCCGGTTAATATTTTGACTCAGTTGCATGAGTTTCTGCACCTGGTTCCAACCATTTCACTTGGTTTGTGGTCAGAGTGCTTGATTTTGTCACACACAGCATCTGTTTACAAGGTACACAGTCATATACTATAAAAAATAGACATTTATTGAAGGAGATACAAAGAAACATTGTACACAGGACAATGAAATCCTAGTGTCCTTCAAAGGAGGCACCTTGGGACCTCACACAGTTCTCCCAATCACCATCAGCTGCCCCGTTGTATTATCCTGAATCTCAATGACAGTTTGAAATCTCTTTCTTTTCAAGTGTGATTTTAGTTTTGTGAAAATCCAGAAGTCACAGGGTGCCAAATCTGTGCTTTAGGGGGCTGAGTCACCTGGGTGATTTGATGTTTCACACACACACACACACACACACACACACACACACACACACACACCTCTGCACAGGATGTGATGTATGAACAGGCACCATTGTCATGATAAAATTGCTAGTCACCAGTTGTCCATAGCTATGGTCTTCTGAATCACCTGAATCATTTCCATGGAGGAATGTTCAAGCTTAACACAAAATTTACTGCAAATTTGTTGCTATATTTGTTCGGTCCTTTTGGATGTAACGTACCCAGAGCAGACATTTTTTCACAATCACATGTACCACCCCTACTGACTGGTGCAGTGAAGTTTTCATGGTTCAGGCATGAGCATTTCAGTCCACTCTCCTTGGCTGCCCCACTACATAATGGCATGCAAACTGTTCTAATATTAAAAATGGCTGCGCTTTTTCTGGACAGACCTCATATGATATTAAAACCACATGTGCTCAAGGGTTGAAATCTAACGTGATTAACATTTTTCACTGGTTTATCAAGGACTTTCTTGGAAACATTTGTGTGTGTGTGTTTGTTTTTTTCAGTTTTCAAGACATCAATGACAACTAGGGTAGTAGTTTCTTGCACATTGGTCTGTGTTATTGTGGTGTTTTAGCTGTTATTACTTTTATTCCAGTCATGGAAATATCAACGGTAAAAAAAGTAAATAAATGTCTTCATAATATTACGAAACAAATAGATTTTATACTGCAAGGACACCCACAGATTCATGCCTCATATATGAAAACTTCTGCTCTATATTCTATAGTGCATAATTTGAGTTATTATTCATTCTTTTTAAGTTTTCTATATAGGTAGAATCTTTTTTATTTTCTCTTGAATTTTTCTCATTGTAGTTTCTATCTGGGATTCAAATATGTGCACATCCTTACATATATTTTCTCTCTGTAACCTTCTCTAGCATGCCCTGTACTCACATGCACATTATGGCAGTCTTCTCTGTTCTTTTGTGCTCTTTTTTATATTTGCTCTGGAGGAGTGTCTTCTCTTTTCAGGATACAGGATATCTTGTGAACCTGAGACTAGGCAGAGTTGATTGTGCAACTCAACTTCAAGTTCACATCTTCATTCATTTTTTTGATAAAATGCCATAGTCTTGCACACTCATTTCCTCTAAAGGCTATTTCTTGCTTTTTTAGGAGATTGAGTGGCCTCTTAGGTTGTCATATTAAGTAACCGAATAGTGGGAGAGATAATATATTTGCTCATAAGAATGCACTACCCTTTAAATAGGATGGAGTTGGCTTCCTGACAAAGTGCCATTAGAAAAATCCTTCCCATCCTCCATCCAGTTTACAGTGCTTATCAGTTTTTCACATTAACAGTCTAGTTCATTGTGCAAAATTAGGGCCCAACCCCAAGAATGACCTGTTCTGGGAAGTAGAAATTTTAAAAGAAATCATTCTTGAAAGTAAAGACTGCAATTGCTTTGTGGAATACAGATTGCTGCCAAGTTTGATCATCAGCATTTATGTTCTGCTTTGGAGCCAGTTAATATTGTATAAAATGAGAAGCAAATATACCTCATATATTACTTAAATTTAGATGAATTTGAATAGGATCCTGATTATATCATGCCTCTCATAATTAAGGCTGGTGTTCTTAACCTGCAATTCCTGATGGCCACACTGGTAAAAGAACTCCCTGACATCGGATATAAAATCTCGTCATGTTTTATTCTCTACTATTTGTGATTTATTGAGGAAAGATGTCACGCCTTTAAGCCAATAGTGATCCAAAAGGTGGTAAGAACTATTTAATACTGATTTGAAACTTCCAAAGTGTTTATATATGCATAATATATGTAGTAATGAATCATAACAATTTAACATAGTTCACATTAACTTTGAAATAATTCACAATTAACTCATCATATTGAACCTATTTTTATTTTTATTGCATTTTTCATTAATAATTATGCCCCATGCCCTCTTCCATCTCTACCCATTTGTAGTCCAATTTGTTTATTTTTTCTTTTGTTTCCCTTACCTGAGGAAATAGATCAGAAAAGTATTGCTAACTAGCAATGTACAAGATTTTACCGCCTATGTTTTCTTCTAGTTTTTTAAATGATTTGGGGTCTAGCATTTACATCTTAAACTCATTTTTAAATTATTCTCATGTGTGGTATAAGAAGATGGTCTAGTTTCATTTTCTGCACATCTGTCCAATTTTCCCAACATCACTTATTGAATAAACTGTTTTTAGCCCAATGCATGGGCTTGCTTCCTCTGTCAAATATTAATTGACTATAAAATTGTGGGCTCATTTCTGAACTCTCTATTTTGTTCCATTGATGTGTGTTTGTGCCAGTACCATGCTGTTTTGATTACTATGCTCTTGTAGTGTAGTTTTATATTATATAGTGTGATTCCTCCAACTTTGTCCCTCTTTCTCAGGATTGTCATTGTTATGGAGATATTTTGTGGTTCCATATACATTTTTGAAATATTTGTTCTGCTTCTGTGAATTATGTCTTTGGTACATTGAGAGAGATTGTGTTTAATCTATAAATTGCTTGGGGTAGGGTGGACATTTTAATGGCTTAACTCCTTCCACCTATGAACACAATATGTGCTTCTACTTATTTGTATCTTCTTTAATTTCTTTCTTCAGTGTCTTATAATTTTCCAAGGACAAGTCTTTTATATCCTTAACCAGACTTATCAAGAAAAAAAGAAAGAGGACCCAAGTAAATAAATAAAAAATGAAAGAAAAGAAACAATAACTGACACCAAAGAAAATACCATGAACAACTGTATGCCAACAAATGGGACAACCTGGACAAAAATAGATAAATTCTTAGAAACACAAAATTCTTCCAAAACTAAATCAGGAAGAATCAGAGTATCTAAATAGACAGATTACACCTAGTGAAATTGAAGCAGTAATCAAAGAACTTCCAACAATCAAAACCCCTGGACCACACAGCTTCACAGGTGAATTTTATCAAACATTCTTAGAAGAACTAACACCTCTCCTTCTCAAACTATTCTAAACATTCTAAGAGAAGGGAAGACTTCTTAGCTCATTTTATAAGGCCTACATTAGCCTCATTTCAAAACTACATAAAGACACTTTAAAAAGGAAAATTATAGGTCAATATCCCTGATGAACATAGATGCTCAAATCCTCAACAAAATATTAGCAAAGTAAATGTATCACTACATCAAAAAGATCATACAACATGATCAATTGGGATTTATTCTTGGATGCAAGGTTGGTACAACATTTACAAATGAATAAATGTGATATACCTCATAAACAAAATGAAAGATAAAAAACACATGATCATATCAATAAATGCAGAAAAAGCATTTGATAAAATCTAGCACTCATTTATTTAAAAAATTCTCAGCAAAGTGGGAATAGAAGGGTCATATCTAAACATAATAAAGGCCATATGTGTTAAACCCATGGTCAACATCATACTCAATGGGCAAAAACTAAGTGTTCCCCTTAATATCAGGGATAAGACAGGGATGTCTACTTTCACCTTTCTTAATCAACATAGTACTGGAAGTTCTGGCAATAGAAATTAGACAAGAAGGTATAAAAGTCATCCAAATTAGAGAAGTAATAGAACTGTCATTATTTGCAGATGACATAATACTATACATAGAGAACCCTAAAGATTCCATCAAGAAATTACTAGAACTGATAAATGAATTCAGTAAAGTAGCAGGGTACAAATTTAATAACCAGGAATCTGTTGCATTTATAAATGCTAATAATGAACTACCAGAAAGGGAAATTAGAAAACAATCCCATTCAAAATGCTTCCAAAAGAATTAACCTCCTTTTAATTTTTACTCTTTTAGAATTACATAAAAACTGTGATTGAAACAATATTTTCTCAGTTGTTACTTATTGGTTAATAAGTTAGTTTAAAGCACAAAAGTGAAATCAATTGGTTAACATATACTTAATGGGTCAAAGTGTAGCCTGGGGATTTTTTTACAGCCATTTTTCTTTATTATCCTACTTTATAAAGTTACTGTTGTTAATGATATTTAAATTAATTATTATCACACGCATTTTAGGTCTTAAAGATGAAAATAAAATATAAATACACTCACATTGATTTTTCAAAGTCTGCTTTAATGCCATAAGGGATCCCAAAGTACCACCCAAAATAAGCTGCTGTTGTCTTAAAATATATTTCTTTGTTGAGTTCATTATTGCTAACTTTTTAGTATTGATAGCCTGTTATTTTTATATGTGCCATCTTTATCAAAAAACTAAAAGAATAAGTAATTATATCTGTCTTCAAATAAGTGCAGCAGGATGGCTTTGTTCAACAAAGTTTTCAGTGTTTTCAAGAAGACTGTTGAATGACTTAATTTAATACAATGCAGCTCCATTCGTTAAGTTTCCTTTTGTTTTCCTTGCCTGTAGTTATATATAAAAAATATTACTATAAGAAATGTCTGAGAATTACTGCCTATGTTTTCTTCTAGGATTTTCATGGTTTTAAGTCTAACATTAAGTCATTAATCCATTTTGAGTTTATTCTTGTGCATGGTGTAGGAAAGTGGTCTAATTTCTTTCTTTCTTTTTTTCTTTAATCTGTTCAGTTTTTTCCAACAGCTTTTATTTAGTAGACTGTTTTTAGCCCATTTTATGTTTTTGCCTCCTTTGGCAAATATTAATTATTTACATAGCAGAGGGACCCATCAACAATATGAAGAAAAAACACACTAAAGAAGAGAACCTATTTACCAATACATCTGATAAGGGATTAATATCCAAAATCTATAAGAAACTTATAAAATCAACAGCAAAAAAATCCACTTTAGAAAGAAGCAAAGAAATCAAATACACATTTCTCCAAAGAGGATGGACAATATACATATGAAAGGATGCTTGACATCACTAATCATCAG
The DNA here is from genome assembly GCF_021234435.1 of Artibeus jamaicensis. Taxonomy (NCBI): domain Eukaryota; kingdom Metazoa; phylum Chordata; class Mammalia; order Chiroptera; family Phyllostomidae; genus Artibeus; species Artibeus jamaicensis. The sequence goes on from NW_026521887.1 coordinate 4,370,626, forward strand.
AGAAATACAAATTTAAGCCACAATGAGATGCCAACTCACATTTGTCAGAATAGTTATCATCAATAAATCAACAGAAAACAAATGCTGGTGAGGATGTGGAGAAAGGAGAACCCTTTTGCACTGTTGGTGGCAATGTAGATTGGTGCAATCACTGTGAAAAGCAGTATGGAGTTAGCATAAAATTAAAAATAAAATTGCCTTATGACCCAGCTTCCCCACTTCTGAGAATAGAACAGAAGAAACCCAAAACACTAATTCAAAAGAGCTTATGCACTCTTTTGTTCATAGTAGTGTTATTTACAATAATCAAATTTGGAAGCAGTCCAAGTACCCATCAGTAGATGAGTGGATAAAAATGCTGTGGTACCTTTACGCAATGGAATGCTACTCAGCCATGAAAAAAATAAAATTTTACCTTTTGTGATAGCATGGATGGATCTGGAAAGTATTATTCAAAGTAAAATAAATCAGTCAAAGAAAGACAAATACCATATGATTTCATTCATATGTGAAATCTAATGAATAAAATAAACTAACAAACAAAATAGAAAGAGACTCACAGATACAGACAATAGACTAACAGCTCCCATAATTGAAGGGGTTTAAGGAGTTGGGTGAAAAAGGTGAAGGGATTAGGCAAAGAAAAAAAACATAGACATAGACAACATATGGTGATTACCAAAGGGAAAGGGTTTTGGGAAGAGATAACAGAGTGTAAAGGGGGGATAAATAGTGATGGAAGGAAATTTGACTTGTGTTGGTGAACACACAATATAATATATAAAAGATGTAGAATAGAATTGTACACCTGAAACCTAGTTTATTAACCAATGTCACCTCAAATAATTCATAAAAATAAAAAAAATAAAAAATAAAAAAACTTATCATTAAATTTGTATTTGTGTGTTCATGTACAGCCATTTTAGCTGCACAGGACTATGATTATCTACTATATTTTATTATAAATTTAACCATTATTTGCATGATTTTTTTGGGTGTCTATAATTAAGCTTGTACATTTTTGGTATGATAGCCATGATAATTACTGATCTTCAAGTTTGTACAAATGTATCTGGAAAAGGCCAGAGGAGTGAACAATTAAAGTGAAGGTCATAAAAATAAACCTATTAACAAAATCATATTGATTTCTGAAAGAATTATTTATCTCTTCTATGTATGTTATTACTTTCTCATTAATAATTGTACAAATATATATATCTATACAAATATCTATATATCTGTGTATCTATATATATATATATATATATATATATATACACTGCAGTTTTGTAAAATTGTGCTGCAAAATGCATTTAGCTGCACCGAATGACAAGAGATGTCTTGAGTTCCAAAAGCTGCTTAAAGTGAAATCCTCAGTTGCTTTCTGAATATGGGCATATTAATATGCCTATTTATAATTAGCAACATCTACTTATAGAAAATAATGTAATAAGGTGGTAGGGCTGAGGAGACGTAAATGTAAGCATTAAAGGGTATAAAGACATATCATCCAGTTATTAGAATCAATTTTTCTTCATATATAATTCTGCTCTCTACACATCTTCCATCCTCCTCCTCTTCTCCCTGCTTCCTTTCCATTTTGAACTTCCAGCTACTAAGTTGTGCTTGTACAGATTGCAGGAAACAATAAAGAACAAACTGACAGTAACCAGAGGGAGGAGGAAGAAGAATGTTAGGGAATAATAGAAGAAGGGCCATGAAGGAACATGTATAAACCACATAGGAAAAAGCAAAAGGGGGCAGGTTTGAGGGTGGGAGGTGGGGATGGGTGGAGTGGAGGGCATGGTGGGGTGAAAATGGAGATTAACTGTATGTAAACAACAATAAAAAATAACAAAAAACTTTGTGCACACAATTATACTGTTTTTTCTGCATCTTTATAAAAAAAAAAAAACTAGACCTAAAATCAGTGCCATTATCTACAAAACCTTTCAGATGACACTTATTCCAACCAGATCAATTTGACTACTATGAAATATTTGTTCCTAGGCTTTGGCATAGCCAAGAATGTAGGATGACTAAGGAGGCAAAAAACTTTTGATTTTTGTACCCATCAGTGTATAAAATGAAGGTTTTAGTCCATTGTAATATAATTGTGCTAACAAAAATACCATTGTGTTTTATGGTATAGCTGATATTTATTCTCTTTACCTTAAGGGGATTTTATTTCTCCTGATATCATTCAGTATAGCTGTTTCCTCATGACTATGGCATGCATCACTCTTTCAATAACAATAACATTTAAACAGTTTTGTGGTTTTTCAATTCACTAGAATGTTAGAATTTTATTAATTCTTTGAAGGCATCAGGAAGGCTGGCTTTTTGAGGATCTCTACAGTGTGACTGCTTACCAAACTATTGCCAAGAAGCATCTTTTTAAACATTTTTATTGTTGTTCAGGTACAATTTTCTGCTTTTTTTCCTCCACCCCTCCCCACCACCCCTGCCCAGCCCACCTCCCTCCCCTGTTTCCACCCCACTCTTGTTATTGTTCATGTGTCCTTTGTCTGCAAAAGAGTTTTACATGGTTCCTGTAAACCCTTCACCCTTTTCCGCCATTATACCCTCCACTCTCCCATCTAGTCACTGTCAGCCTGTTCTCAACTTCAATGTCCTTGATTACATTTTGCTTGCTTCTTCATTTTGTTGATTAGGTTCCACTTACAGGTGAGATCATATGGTATTTGTTTTTCACCACTTGACTTATTTCACTTAGCATAATGCTCTCCAGTTTCATCATGCTGTCGCAAAGGGTAGGAACTCCTTTCTTTCTGCGACGTAGAATTCCATTGTGTAAATGTACCATCGTTTTTTGATCCATTCATTTACTGATCATACACATGTTGACAAATATGAACAACCATCAAGAAAGCAAAACTTCAGAAAGAGAACTAAGTGATGAGGACATAGACAACCCATATGATGGAGAATTTAAAGCCTTGGTAATCAAAATGCTCAAAAACCTGATTGAACTTGGTTGAAAAAAAACATAAAAAATGAAAGATACTCAAAATTAAATAAAGCAAAATATTCAGGGAATGAACAGTGACAGGAAGGAAACCAGGACTCAAAGCAATGATTTGGGATGGGCTTTCAAGATGGCAATGGAGTAGGATGGAGCAGATACCAGTTGCTAGTACAAAAGGGTGAGAAATCTGTCTGATCCGAGGAGGTGAAACCAGCAAGCCAGCAGTTGCCAGGCATATATGAAAATAAGAGACCAGAAACCTCATAGGTCATGGAGGAACCAGATGGTAGGGAGACAGCAGCGGTACAGTAGTCTCTGGGACGGAGCAAAGAGAAACAGCCGGTGCAGGGTAGGGGAACCAGCGCCCAGTGGCGAGAGCCCAACAGCACATGGGACAGCATTCAGCACCCAGACGGCTGCCTCCCTAGGATATTTGGGCCAGCACCTGCCAAGTGACCCAACCAGAGGGGAGCAGAGGTGATTTCAGCCTGTGCATAGTTCGGAGGTCCTGCGCCTGGTGGGAACTGTGTCTGGGCGAGTGCCTAACGGTGCCTGGGACAGCGTTCAGCGACCAGACGGCTCCTTCCCTGGGATTTTTCTGCTGGGCAGGCCAAGTGGCCCAGGCAAAGAGGTGTGGAAGGAATTTCAGCCTCCGAGCAATTTGGAGAACTAGTTGACTGACACACAGTATATCTGGGCGAGTGCCTGAGGGCGCCTAGGCCAACGTTCAGCGCCCAGAAAGCTCCCTCCCTAGGATCTTTGGTCCCGGACCTGCCAAGAGACCCAACCAGAGGGGAGCAGAGGAGATTTCAGCCTGCACACAGTTCTGGGTCCAGCGCCCGGCGTGGTGCTGCTCCATCCCTAGGGTTTTTTGGCAGAGGTTAGTCAGGGGACCCAGACAAAAACAGGAGCAGAAGGGATACACACCACGCAGCATGCCACAACATGTGCACAGAGTTTCTAGGTCGGCACCCAGTCCTCAGATCGGCTCCCAGCTTCCAGTCTACCCCCCTCAGACTATCTGGAAGCCCCAGGCACTGAGGGGTCCCGGGGAAAGAGCTGAGACCCTCAACCCCCTCTGGCCAAGCAAGGTGGGGTGCCAGGAGAGACTTGTTTGATAGAGTTTGAGGAGAGGGTGCTGAGGACAAAGAGCCCCAACCAAGGACTCTGTGGTTGCCAGCCCAGGAGAACTGAGAGGTATAGCGTGGGGCTCTGAATCCAATAGACACAACAGCCTGGTCTGCTTCACACCCAGCTTGGCAGCAAACCCAAGATTGGGCAGAGGGCCTAGAGCTTCCCAACAGAACGGGGGTAGGTCTGTGCTCAATCCCGAGGGAACCAGGCAATTAGGCATGTGCAGGTGCCCCCAAACACAGCAAACCAGCCCATGGCGGTAACCCCTGGAAGGGGAGCCCTGTGAGGAAGTCCTAGTTCCCTATTGTAGGGAGATGGGGGAGAGGCGCCAAGTGTCTGGATCCTGAGAGGGGCTGGCTGAAAAAATCACAACAATCGACCCTCAGCCAACTGCAACCAGAAAAACCAGTTTGGGTAGTTTGAAGCCAACAAGTGACATTTTCTTTTCTGATGTTGTTTTTGGGGGATTCTTTTTGTTAGTGTGTTTTTTGTATTTTGTTTCTTGTTTTTTTTTACTTTACTTTATTTTATTTTTTCTTTCTTTTTTTTACTTTTCTTCCTTCTCCATTCCTTTTCTTTATCATTTGGCTTTTTTAAAGTAATCTGTTATTTCTTTTAAATTTTATTACTGTTTCATCTTTCTATACTTTCATCCTCTTTTCCCGGATTTTCTGTTTTATTTCTTCTTCTTTTCTTTCTAAACTTATTGCTCTTTCTTCCATTCCCCTACCATTTTTTCTTTCTTCCTTTTATTTCTTTCCTTGTCATTTCTTTCTTTTACCCACAAGAGTCACAATCAACTTGAAAATATGAAAACCAGAGCAGGACCCATAGAGGAAGCCTCCCAATAGTAGAGTCAGAGAGACAAATTGCACATTGCTGTAGGAGAGAAGCCAAAAGTTGCTGCATATTTGACTAGGTGGAAGCAGAGAAGGACAGGATAACCAAAAGAGACTGCACCACTGAAATTCACAGGCATTCCACCACAAAAGTTCACACCATAAACCCAGGGTATCAAAACAGATTAATCTAAGAAGCTGAGGCAAACAAGAAGAGTCTCACAAACAATGGGAAGACAAAGAAACAATCCCCAAATGAAAGGACAGGAGGAACCCTCAGAAAGAATGCTACATGAAATAGAGGCAATTCAACTATCAGATACTGAATTCAAAGCACTGGTTATCAGGAAGTTCAAAGAGCTCACAATGAGCTACCAGAAACTACAGGGGAGCTATAATGATCTCACCTTGAACTATATCAACATGAAAAAGGAAATGGAAATTATTAGCAAGGGCCAAGAGGAAATGAAGAATACAATTTCTGAATTAAAAAAACACAGTAGAAAGCATCAAAAGTAGGGTAGATGAAACAGAAGATGAGATTAGTGAATTGGAGGACAAAGTAGAAAGCATCTCACAGAAAGAACAGGAAAGAGAAAAGAGGCTAAGAAAGAATGAAGAGGGATTGAGAGAAATGCAAGACAATATGAAACATAATAATATCCAAATAACAGGAATACCAGAAGGGCAAGAAGAAGAACAAGGGATAGAAAACATATTTGAAAGAGTAATGAGAGAAAAATTCCCTAATTTGATAATAGAAAAAGTCACACAAATCCAGGAATCACACAGAGTCCTATTCAAGAGGAACCCAAGGAGGCCCACTTCAAGACACATCATCAGTAAAATGGCAAAATTCCAAGACAAAGAGAGAATCTTAAAGGTAAAGAGGGAGAAAAAGAAATAACATACAAGGGAGTCCCAATAAGGTTAGCCACTGACTTCTCAATGGAAACACTCCAAGCAAAAAGAGAATGGCAAGAAATATTCCAAGTAATGAGAACCAGAGGCCTACAACCAAGGCTACTTTACCCAGCAAGGCTCTCAATCAAGATAGAAGGCCAAATAAAGAGCTTCCAAGACAAAAGAAGCCTAAAAGAATAAGCCTCCACCAAACCAGCTCTACAAGAAATACTAAAAGGACTGTTTTAAGGAAAGGAAGGAAAAGAGACAGACAGAGAGGAACAGAGGTACAAAAATGGCAATGAATAAGTACCTACCAATAATAACCTTAAACGTAAATGGATTAAATGCTCCAATCAAAAGACACAGAATAGCTGCATGGATAAGAAAGTATGACCCACACATATGTTGCCTACAAGAGACGAACCTCAGGACAAAACACCATCGCAGACTAAAAGTGAAAGGCTTGAAACAAATTTTCCAAGCAAATGGACAAGAAAAAAAAAGCTGGGGTAGCAATTCGCATATCAGACAAAATAGACTTCAAAAAAAAGAGACATAAACAGTGACCCATAAGGTCACTTCATAATACTCAAGGGAAGAATCCACCAACAAGACATTAACATCATAAATATATATGCCGCCAATATAGGAGCACCAAAATATATAAGGAAAATCTTAGAGGAATTCAAGAAAGATATAGACAGCAACACAATTATAGTGGGGGACTTTAACACCCCACTATAAAAAATGGACAGATCTTCCAAACAAAATATCAACAAAGACATTGCAGCATTAAACAACACCCTTGATAAAATGGACCTAACTGATATATACAGAGCTCTTCACCCCAAAGAAGCTAAATACACATTCTTTTCAAATACACATGGAACATTCTCAAAGATAGACCACATGATAGGACACAAAACAAGCCTCGACAAATTCAAGAAAATTGAAATCATACCAAGCATTTTCTCTGACCACAAGGGACTGAAACTGGAAATCAACCCCAAAAGAAAAAACCCAAAATACCTAAAATCATGGATACTGAACGGTATGCTATTACACAATGAATGGGTCAAGAATTAAATTAGGGAAGAAATCAAAAAGTTTCTGGAAACAAATGAAAACGATCTCACAATAACCCAAAACTTATGGGACACAGCAAAGACAGTCCTGAGACAGAAGTTTATAGCAATACAGGCCTACCTAAAGAAGATAGAAACATTTCAAACAACCTAACCCTACGCCTGCAAGAACTCGAGGAACAACAACAAAGACAGACCAAAGCAAGAAGAAGGAAAGAAATAACCAAGATTAGAGCAGAACTAAATGACATAGAGACTAAAAGCACAATCCTAAGGATCAATGAATCCAGGAGTTAGTTCTTTGAAAAGATAAACAAAAAAAAACAAGACTTTAAGTAGGCTCATCAAGAAAAGAAGAGAAGGGACACAAATAAACACAATCAGAAATGAAAGAGGAGAGATTACAACTGATACCACAGAAATAGATTGTAAGAAATTACTATGAAGAACTGTATGCAAAGAAATTTGGAATCCTAGGGAAAATGGACATTTCTAGAAAAATTTAATCTCCCAAAACTCAATAAAAAAGAAGTAGAAAACCTGAATAGACCAATAACAGCAAAAGAAATTGAAGCAGTAATCAAAAAACTCCCATCACACTAAAGCCCTGGACCAGATGGGTTCAGAGGAGAATACTACAAAGCATATAAGGAAGAGCTAACCCCTATTCTTCACAGAGTATTCCAAAAAATTCAAAAGTATGGAAAACTCCCAAACTCCTTTTATGAAGCCAGCATCATCCTAATTCCAAAACCAGATAGAGATACAACAAAGAAAGAAAACTTCAGGCCAATATCACTGACGAACAAAGATGCTAAAATCCTCAACAAAATATTGGCAAATCACATCCAACAATATATCCAAAAGATTATATACCATGACCAAGTGGGATTCATTCCAGGGATGCAAGAATGATTCAATATTCACAAATCAGTAAATGTAATTCATCACATAAACAAAAGCAAGACAAAACCACATGATCATATCAATAGATGTGGAAAAAGCTTTTGATAAGGTACAGCACCCATTTATGATAAAAACACTCAGCAAAGTGGGAATAGAGGGAGCATTCCTCAATATAATAAAGGCCATTTATGAGAAACCTACAGCCAATATTATACTCAATGGGCAAAAACTAAAAGCTTTTCCACTAAGATCAGGAACAAGACAAGGATGTCCACTTTCACCACTTCTATTCAATATAGTATTAGAAGTTTTGGCCACAGTGATCAGGCAGGAAAAGGAAATAAAAGGCATCCAAATAGGAAAGGAGGAAACAAAACTGTCACTGTTTGCAGACGACATGATAGTGTACATGGAAAATCCTATAGATCTACCAAAAACTGCTCAAACTAATTAACGAATTTGGCAAAACAGCAGGATACAAAGTCAATATCCAGAATTCAAAGGCATTTTTGTATACTAACAATGAATCAGCAGAAGCAGAAATCAAGGAAAAAATCCCATTCTATATAGCAAAAACAAAAATAAAACATCTGGGAATAAACCTAACCAAGGAGGTAAAAAACCTGTATGCAGAAAACTACACAGCCCTGAAGAAAGAAATCAGGAAGACACAAGCTAGTGGAAACATATACCTTGTTCATGGATTGGAAGAATTAGCATCATCAAAATGTCCATACCACCCAAAGCAATATACAGATTCAATGCAATACCTATTAAAGTACCAATGGCCTATTTCACAGACATAGAACAAACACTTCAAAAATTTATATGGAACCATAAACGAGTCTGAATAGCAGCTGCACTTTTGAGAAAGAAGAAAAAAGTAGGAGGGATCACAATACCTGATATCAAACTGTATTACAAAGCCACTGTAATCAAAACAGGCTGGTACTGGCATAAAAACAGGCACATAGACCAATGGGACAGAACGGAGAGCCCAGGAATCAACACAACTCTGTACAGTCAATTAATATTTGACAAAGGGGGAAGTAACATAAAATGGAGTAAAGATAGCCTCTTCAACAAATGGTGTTGGGAGAACTGGACAACTACCTGCAAAAAAAATGAAACTTGAGCACTGACTTAGACCATACACCAAAATAAATTCAAGGTGGATAAAAGACTTAAATATAAGCCATGACACCATTAAAGTCCTAGAGGAGAACATTGGCAAGAAAATCTCAGATGTTCCACGCGGCAACATTTTTACCGATATGTCCCCTAGAGCAAGGACTATAAAGGAAAGAATAAACAAATGGGATCTCATCAAAATAAAAAGCTTCTGCATGGCTAAAGAAAACAGTACTAAATTAAAAAGACAACCAACTGTATGGGAAAACATATTTGCCAATGATACCTCAGACAAAGGTTTAATCTCCAAAATATTCAAAGAATTTACACGACTCCACTCTAGGAAGACATCTAACCCAATTAAAAAATGGGAAAAGGACTTGAACAGACACTTCTCCAAGGAGGACATACAGAATATCCAGAGACACATGAAGAGATGCTCAATATCCTTAGCTATCAGAGTGATGCAAATTAAAACCACAATGAGATACCACTTTACACCAGTCAGGATGGCTATCATAAGCAAAGCACCAAACAACAAATGTTGGAAAGGTTGTGGGGAAAAGGGGTCCTTAGTTCACTGTTGGTGGGATTGTAGACTGGTACAACCATTATGGAAAACAGTATGGAATTTTCTCAAAAAATAAAAATTGACCTGCCTTTTGACCCAGCAATTCCACTGCTAGGATTATATCCCAAGAATCCTAAAACATCAATATCAAAGAACCTATTCACCACAATGTTCATAGCAGCACAATTTACAATAGCCAAGAGTTGGAAGCAACCTAGGTTCCTATCAGTAAATGAATGGATCAAAAATTGTGGTACATATACACAATGGAATTCTATGCAGCAAAGAGAAAGAAGGAGCTACTACCCTTTGCAACAACATGGATAGAACTGGAAAGCATTATGCTGAGTGAAATAGGCCAGGCATTGAAAGGCAAATATCACATGATCTCACCTTCAACGGGAAGCTAAACAACAAAACAAACAAGCAAACAGAATAAAAACAGAGACACTGAAATAGAGAACAAGTGGGCAGCGACCAGAGGGGAGAGGGAAGGGAATTTAAGGGGAACATGGGGAGGGATTTTGAGGAACAAGTATGAAAGACACAGAGATGAGGACTGGGGGGAGGAGGGAATGGGAGGGAGGTGGGGAGATGGGGTGGAGGGGGCTGGGATGGGAGAAATAGACAAAAAACTGTACTTGAAAAATAACTAAATAAAAAATGTTTAAAAAGCAATGATTTGGAACAAATGAAGAAAATCAACATCCAACCAGAATAGAATGAAGAAATAAGAATTCAAAAATAGAAAACCTCGGGGACAACCTGAAGCATTTCAACATCCAAATTATAGGGGTGCTTGAAAGAGAAGAAAAACAGCAAGAATTAAAAACATATTTGAACAATAATGAAGGGAAAGTTCCCCAATCTGGCAAAGGAAATAGGCTTCCAGGAAGTCCAGGAAGCCCATAGAGTTCCAAAAAAGCTAGACCCAAGGAAACACACACCAAGGCACATAATCATTAAATCACCCAAAATTAAAGATAAAAAAGAAAAGAGAGAATCCTAAAAGAAGTAAGAGGAAAGTAGAGAGTTACCTATAAAGGAGTGCCCATAAGACTATCCGCTAATTTCTCAAAAGAAATCTTGCAGGCAAGAAGAGGCTGAAAAGAAGCATTTGAAGTCATGAAAGGCAAGGACCTACATCCAAGATTACTCTATCCAGCAAAGCTATAATTTATAATGGAAGGGAAGAATAAGTGCTTACCAGATAAGGTCAAGTTCAAGGAGTTCATCAGCATAGTCCATTATTAGAAAGTCCATATGAAATGTTAGAGGGACTTATCTAAGAAAATGAAGATAAAAAATGTGAACAGTAAAATGGTAACAAACTCACAACTGTCAACAAATGAACCTAAAAGAAAAGAGAAACAACAGAAGCAAAAACTAAGAAAACAACCAGAACAGGAACAGAATCAGAGAAATGGACATTGCACGGAGGGATTTCAGTTGGGAGGAGTAAGGGAGGAATAGAGAGGAAAAGATACAGGGAAGAACAAGCATAATTAGTAGGCATAAAATAGATGGGTAGAGATAAAAATGGTATAGGAAACATAGGACTCAAAGATCTTATATATACGACCCATTACATAAACTAATGGGGCGGAGAAATGCTGGAGGGTTGGGGGAGCCAGGGTGGAGCAGGGATAAAGGGGGAAAATTGGGAAAACTGTAATAGCATATTCAACAAAAATACTTAAAAAAAAAAAAGAATCCACTGGAGAGCTTGCCTGGGCCTACCCTCTGAGTTTTAATTCAATAGCTGAGGCATGGTCCAGATCATTTGTATTTCTTAGCTCCCAAAGAATGCTGATGCTGTTAATCTAGGGACCACACTTTATAACCACTTGACATTGTGAAAGGAGATTGTTTGTGTCAGATTTGAGTAACTTACACAGGCTTGCATTACTTGACAAAGCCACAGATATTAGCATTTTAGGTCTCTTGGTTGTATTATTGTATTTAAACTAATAGAAATTTAGATCTATTTTGATTATGAGCCACCATTGTTACATTTAATCAATAATACCTTTCCCACTGTAAGATAAAGGGACTATGGGAATATTTGAACACTGATGTATTTTCACTGGTCAGAAACATTTCAGTGGTTATACTGATTCAGAAATAGCCCATGCTGAATTACCTCTTCTAACTCAAACCACTTGAGAGTAGAGGGCTACTTTTTTTTAATATCAGCATTATGGCTCCAATATATTTGTCTACCTATATTATAGTAGTAGATCAACAAATACTTGTTGAATTAACACGCAATGTTTTATACCAAGGAAGTTTTGACATCAGGTATAAGCATTTATATTCTTAATGAAAAAATGCATTCCAGCATTTTAAAATTCTTAAAACATAATTCAGTGCAAAATCACAGGTAAGATCTTCCAGAAAAAAATATAAAAATCTATTTTTTAAACTACCAATATCCAATGACTACTTCAGTATATTTTAATCAAATATATTAATAATTAAGTTTAGAAATATTATTAAAATAAAATATTTTAAAATAATTACATAGTATTTAAAATGTACAATAAATATTTATAGAGATGAATGGTGTTACACAAAATATTAATATTAAATGTATTATTTAAAAATACTAATAAAATCTAACATTTATTGCATCTTAGCCTCACTTTAGTCATCATATAAATGTGTAAGGTAGACACTAATGAATAACCACTCATGTAGGACACTGATGTCTCCAGAGAGAAAGTAACTAACTCTTCAAGTTTATACAATTTGTGAAAAAGTGGGAATTTTTGCACAGGCTATGTTAATTCAGAATGATTTTATCTTTTTTTTACATAGTAATAATACTTGCATATGACAAGAATTCACACAGTACAAAATTATAAAAATCACAGAATAAAATGCCTCCTTTATCCACCCTTTCAGTTCCTTCTCCAAAAAGAACCATTCTTTACAGGTTTTCATATTTCTTTAAATGAAAAAATGATAATATATTTTATAGCATGTATATATTATACCCTTTTACATATGACATTTAACATATGTAAGTATATATCACACACATAATAAACATTTTATTATATCTATACACCCACAGCTACAGATACCTCTTAATAATTTTATTGCATGAACAGATCTATACAACAATTTAATAATAGTTATATAGAACTGTGAAGCATGGATAGATCTAAATTATTTTCTTCTTCCATTATTAATTAATTTTCAGCTAGTTTCTATTGTTATTTTTACATTTTGCTATTCCCGTAAATGCTGGAATAAATAGGAATTAATTTCATTATGTTTTCCATTAAATGTGTTAATATTGCTGAAGTACAAGGATTGTAATAAAATTACATATAGAATTATTTTTTAAATATTTCAGCAATAAAACAAGGAGATATAGATGGAGGTATGCAAAATCCTGATATCTGACTCATATAAGATATGAGTATATGAAGGTTTATCGTTAACATCCCTTCTGTGTTTATGTTTAATTTTTATATTAACTATAAAAGTTTCTTTATTAGGCAACTTATTTATTTGTAAGGAAGACACAAACTGTCCATAAATTTTCATTATCTTCATAGTAGCAGAGGAAACTCAACTGTGGCCATGTTAACATTTTCCTAGAAAATGTGAATATAAGTGTTAGGGGCCTTACTTAAATTTTGCATGAAATGAAGTTTGAGAAAGATTGTTAAAAAGCACAATAGTAGTGGACTAAGTTTTGGAATGAGTCATGTCATTCAGCTAAGAAGATTTGATGAAGGATATTTTGAAGCAAATGGAGAAAATTAAGTCATTGACAAGATATTAACATTAGTGCGAATGTCTCAAAGAAACAATTTTGTGTTTTTTTCCACCTTTATTTAGATATAATTAACAAACTGCATTGTGTAAGTTTAAGATGTCCAATACAATGGCTGGACTTTTCTCCAGACAGACTTTGGAGATCTTTCATATATATATATATATATATATATGTATGTATGTAAGCTGGTCTTAGCCTACTTGTGGTAACATATAGTTGATTTATGTATAGCTTCTATCAATCCACAAAGCTTAACACACATTTCTGCTGTCATCATGATTAGGAGAATGTGTTGTCATGCCTAATGAGGACAGCTATTTTTCTGAATCTATGGATTTTGATAACAATGTCACTATCATGACTTTTAAATTTATATGGTGATCTCATATCTGTAGTTTAAAGGATTGTTAGCTCTCCAATGAGATACACACTCAAAGGCCAAGAGAAATTTGCAGAGAGGAACAGAGAGGATTTTCTCTTATTGCAAATAAACATTTTAGGCTTGAAATGTGATTAAATTTTATTCACCATGCTCTACTGAACACTCTCTGTGTGCGGGCACTCTTTTACATCTTGTAATGTGTGAAATATCTCCACCTACAAGTCTGCATATAACAGATTAAAGATTAAACATGATAGTGTATGTGAAAGTATCAAAAATGCTATTCATGTATAGCAAAATTACCACTGGTTTCAATTTAATCTTAATTATCTTCATTCTTCAACAAGATATCGTGCTCATCTTTTCAGCTTCCCTTCCTACAGCCTGTAGGATCGAATGTTGCTTTGTATTGCCTATACCTGCTCTTTATGCTCTAAGTCAAGTCTTAAGAACCTATTTTTATTGGTGTACAGTCAGCAAACTGAGACAGCTGACTTTAATTACTGAACCATGAGGAGGCGAAGGGGTGAAGATAGAAGAGGGTATGGGGGTTAGATGGTAATGGAAAAACCAATAATATTGAACTATTCAAAAATTAAATAAATACAAATAAAAAACAAAATTTATTAATTTTTCTCCCACTACACTAATGAACTATTAGTGTACAACATCCCACAAATTCAACCCTAGAACCTTAGGCCAGTAATAAGGTGCTTATCATTTAGTGGCTGAAGTGTGTTTCAAGTGCCTAAGGGTTATCTCCATTCATTTGAATGTTTTTTGCTTAGAAAGTTAACAGCTGAGTGCATTTTGAGTTAAATACTGTAGGAAATAGCTGATAAAAATATCAATTTCGTATATCTGCTTAAAGGAGATACATATCTGTTCCTTCTCAAACCACTGTTAAGCTGTCATCCATATGCTTATCACAGAAACAATTATAGTATTTTTATCTCTAGACATTTTCCTGCCCAGACTGAAAGAATCTATGAAAGCAGTCATTACTTTTGTTTGTTTTAAGGAGGACTGTGTTGGTTCTCAGATGTGGAATCCACTTACACATGATATTAAGATCTGCAAACATAGTAACTGGATATACTTACTACATAAAGGCCATTCCCTACATTGAGGGAGATGTCATTTCAAATTGGTAAAGCCAAATAAACAAAATGGGAAGGAAGTGATGCTAACCTTTCCTTTGCTTATTGGCTGTCTCTCTTATTTATGAAATTGTCAATTGGAAAACTTCTAGTATAGTAACATTTTTTACAACTTCTGATTGTTCAGAGTTCCCTTAAGGAACTTAGTAACCAAGTGATGGGAAGGAGCACATTTGATTGGAGATCAGGGGAACAATGTGTTAAGTGAGTAGGGTGCTGAAAAATCTGGCCTGCACAGGGTGCCAAAAAGCAATTGTAAGATAAGGGAGCAAATGTAATATCAACAGGAAAAATAGGGGGAACTACTATATAACGTTTAAAAATGTGATCTGTGGATTGTCTTATGTGAAATAAACATTTGTAAATTGGGTTTTCCAGACTTAGTGAATGATGCCAACTTTGTTGTTTGTTTTGTTTTCTTTTACTTTGCTCTGTTTTTGTATCATCTGGTTACAAAATTTTAAAGACTTTTTATTGAAATCAAATGAACATTTAAAATCACAGAGAGTCCTAAGTACCTTTTGCATCCTGCTGATACTTTTATTTTTACATTATGGTTTCTATAAATATTCAATTAATTTTCCTTTTTGTTAACAAACAAAAAAGAAATTTAGAAGAAGCATAATTACATAAAAATGTATTTGGACTTTTATAAGGAATCAGTACAGAAAGTTGTAGATATTTATAAAATGTATAAGAACTTTGTAAATTATCAAATTTGTGAAAGACATTATTGCATTTTATTTTACTTTAGAAAATGCATCAAAATGCAATTAAAGAATCAAAGTGAGCCCTTTAGACACTTGATGATTTTATAAGAACAAGGTGAGATATTATTTATTTAATCAAAATGTTTATTTTTTGCCCCAGGAGCAATATTTTCATAGAAAAATGTTCCTTTCCTTAACTCACATCAACAAAACTAGCAATTTATAATATTTCATACAGAAAAACATTGATATGTGTGTTATTATTAAACAAATCAATTTGATATGTATGTATGTGATGGGGAATCTCTTCACTTTACTAGTGAGGTGACTGATTTTTACAAACTGTCTCACAGTATCAGAAATTCAGGTTTATATGTCCACAAAATGACACATCATTGTCCATAATGAACCATTAAGATGAGTTCTGAGCAAGCAAAATTGTAAATGCTACACCTGATCCTGTTGTCTTTCTATGTTATCTGTACTTAAAACAGTTAAGATAGAGCCTTTGGTGTGAGAGTAATTTTCCACTTACTTCTGCCTCTCCCTTCTGAAATTTTCAAATGTGTATGTCAGTGTTTATCCATTACTGCCCCAGAAAATATGTTTATTAGCTTGATATTCTCAGTTTGTGAAAACTGAACTTTCATCTGCAAGATCAAATGGAATGAAGGACCCAGCCTTGAGTTGCTTCATAGTTGTCAAAGAATAAATGAAACAATTTCTTTGTCAATTACTCCATTTGTACACTAGAATGATAGCTCTTGACCTTGGTAAATAAAATCAAGACCTTGGTGATTCTCTTTCAAAACCCAAAACAATTCTTTTCAAACCTTTGTTGAGTGCTGGGGGCTTAAAGAAGAATATCTAAATGAAAAGAAGTTAATATTCCAGACTAACCCACACTACTGTGATTTGCAAAATGCAAACTTCATTGATTACCACTGTCTTCCAGATCTTACACATGGGATTTCTAAAAATTATCCCTGGAGAGTTCTGCTGAGACTAGCATAATTCTTCATACAAATGGTACTCAAAACATGGCTAATCACCTACATCAGTATTATCTAAGAAAAAAAAAACTCCAGAGAATGAAGCTATAGTAGGATGTCCTTACTCATGTGAAACTCCTGGCAATATGTTGCGTATTCCATTAAGATGAGGTTTATGTCAGCCCAGAACTAAACACAGAACCTAGTAAAAGTATTTACTTATTTATTATTGTTTTTCCCTTTGTCATTTTCCTCATCTGCCTTCCCCTCATAATCACCACACTGTTGTCCATGAGTCCTTTTTCCTTTGTGTTCAATCTCTCCACCCCCTCATTCCCTATAACT
The DNA here is from genome assembly GCF_021234435.1 of Artibeus jamaicensis. Classification (NCBI taxonomy): domain Eukaryota; kingdom Metazoa; phylum Chordata; class Mammalia; order Chiroptera; family Phyllostomidae; genus Artibeus; species Artibeus jamaicensis. The sequence continues at coordinate 4,387,569 of NW_026521887.1, forward strand.
GTCATCTAGCTTTCTATCTATGTCTCTCTCTATTTTGCTTGTTAGTTCAGTTTGTTCTTTAGATTCTACATATGAGTGAAATCATATAATAGCTGCCTTTCTCTGACTGTCCTATTTCACTTAGCATAATGTTCTCTAGGTTCATCCATGCTGTCACAAAGGGTAAATTTTTTTCTGTTTTATAGCTGATTAGTACTCCATTGTGTAAATGTCCCATAGTTGATTTATCCCCTCATCTATTGATGCACACTTGGGCTGCTTCTAAATTGTGTCACCTAGAAGTGGAACCTAATCAATAAAACAAACAAGCAAGCAAAATATAACCAGAGACATTGAAATTAAGAACAAACTGACAGTAACCAGAGGGGAGGTGGGAGGGAATAATGGGGGGAAAGGGGGAAGGGTTGACAGAAACTTGTACAAAGGACACATGGACAAAACTGAAGGGGGTTAGGATTGAGGATGGAAGGTAGAGATGGCTGGGGTGGGGTGAAATGGTTGGGGGGAAATGGTAATGACTGTACTTGAACAACAACCAAAAATAATGCTACAATGAACATAGGGATGCTTACATTCTTTTGAATTAGTGTTTTGGGTTCCTTTGGATAAATTCTGAGAAGTGGGATCACTGGGTCAAAAGGCAGATCCAGTTTTGAATTTTTGAGGTAACTCCATACTGCTTTCCATAGCTGTGCTACCAATTACATTCACACCAATGGTGCAAAATGGTTCCCCTTTCTCTGCATCCTCACCAGCACTTATTGTTTGTTGAATTATTGATGATAGCCATTCTGACAGATGTGAGATGGTATCTCAGTGTGGTTTTAATTTGCATTTCTCTGATGATTAGTGATGTCAAGCATCTTTTCATATAATGGCCATCTGTACATCCTCTTTGGAGAAGTGTCTATTCAGGTCCTTTGCACACTTTAAAAAAAATTAGATCATTTATTGTTTTGCTATTGAGTTCTGCAAGTTCTTTACAAATTTTGTGCATTAACCCCTTATCAAATGTATTGGTGAGTATGTGTTCCTATTCCATGGGCATAGTAAACAAATCAGCATGGTATTGGCAGGAAAATAGACATAATAGCTCAGTGGAACAGAGTAGAAAGCCCAGAAATAAACCTATACTTAAAAAAAAAGATTTTGTTTATTTATCTTTAGAAGAGAAAGGAAGGAAAGAGGAAGAGAAATTTCAATGTATGGTTGCCTCTCATGTGTCCCACTCTGGGAACTGACCTGCAACCCAGGCATGTATTCTGACTGGGAATCAAACTGTGCTTGCTCCCTTAGTTCACAGGGCCATGCTCAATCCACTCAGCTACACCAGCCAGGGCATAAACCTATACTTTTAGAGTCAATTAATATTTAACAGGGGAAGCAAGTACAAACAATGGGCTAACAATAGTTCATTCAATAAATGGTGTTGGAAAAATTGGACAGAAACATACAGAAAAATGAAACTATACCACCTTCTTATACCACTCACAAGAATAAATTCAAAATGAATAAAGACATAAATAGTAGACCTCAAACCATAAAAATCCTAGAAGAAAACATAGGCAGTAAAATCTCAGACATTGTTTGTAGCAATATTTTTACTGATATATTACCTAAAGCAAAGGAAACAAAAGAAAAAATAAAGAAATGGGACTGTATCAAACTAAAAACTTTTACACAGCAAGGAAGCCATCAACAAAATACAAAGTATTTGTTAAATTAATGAATGATTGTAACACTCTAGCCAAATACTCCCAAGTATCTCATACCCCATAAAATTAGCTGAAGAAAGACTCAAGGAGAGAAAGATATATAATAAGGGTATCAAAACACATTAATAATTCTTTTTCAGAAGAAAAACGTCTTGATCATATATTTTCCTTTTTATTAAATTTATTGGTGTGACTCTGGTTAACAAAATTATACATGTATCAGGTGCTCAATTCCACAACACATCATTTGTGCACTGTAGTGTGTGTTTACTCCCCCAAGTCAAGTCTTCTATCACCATTTCCCCCCATCAGATCCTTACCCCCAGCTATCACTGTTCCCTTGTTTGTGCCTATGAGTTTGCTCCTTTTTTTCTTCCTACTTAATCCCTCCAATAAAATACAGACAGGCTAACAGAGAGCAGGATGATCACATTTTTATTCTTTGATAATTCACTAAATTTGTTTTCATTCTTCTAATGTATGTAGAAATTCTGTAACAGGAATTAATATATAAAATAACTAGTAAGAATCTTTAGAAGTGAATCTGGCAATAATGAATAACAAATATTATGACAACTCTCTAAGTTTATTTGATAAGAACTTTACTCTATGTAAAATTGAAATTGCAAAGCATGTTCCAGAAATAAAGATGTATTTTTGATATAGTTTCTTAATTGAAAGAGGTTAATAATTAAAAAAAAAACTTTTCATCAGCTAAATAAGTGAAACATTATTTTATTTAGGAATATCTGTCTCAGGATTTAAAATTAGTAATAAACTATGGTAACAGTACACTGGTATTACCCATTCATAAAATTTATTATAAAATGTTAGTGCTAGTAGCTTAGCATGTTTTACCTGTGATTCATAAACAAGGAAACAGTCTTTTGAAAACTGCTTTTTAGTAATACAGATTAAATTAATGTTTTAGTAATGGGCTTCCAGTCTTTATATTATTATGCATTTTTGGTTTTGTTTACTGAGTCCAGGAAGAGAAATACATTTCAGTGGCCAGTGCCCATCTGCAACTTTTACATTTCACTTAGTTTTTACCCCAAGGAGCTCAGGAGAATATACAAGACTATTTTATTAAATTTGGTCTTAAAATCCCATTGTATATGGCAATTTGAAACATAGAATAGTTACTTTCCCTTAATTAAAATAAATTTTTAGTGCGTGGATGCAGAATAAACAATACCCAGACAGTCAGTGAATTATCACGGAAAGTGAACAAGCTTTGAAATCAACAGGCCCTGGCTTATATTTCTTATCTTCAAATTATTAGCTATGTCAACTAAAGCAAATTACCTTAATTCCCTACACTTTGTGTATTGATCTGGAAAAAGGGGGCAATCAGTCTTGTCACTCATGGTTGTAATGAGCAGTAATGTATCTAATATGTGTCACAATGACTAGTCACAGTCTGACTATGGGATATACCATTTACTTTCATGTCTACTTTTGCCAGTAAGTATAACATTCATTTTATAGGTTATAACATTACAAGTAGAAATATGAACACAGATATACATTAAAATTTGCCATTTACATCCTTGTATGCCCGAGTACATACCCTTGTGCATGCACATACAATTGTATAAATGAGTTATAGAATTAGAATTTAACAAAATGTAATTATAACAGTGAGAGGCAAAATAACATAATACTGATAGTTAAGAACACAGATTTTGCAGATGGATACAAATGAAATGTGCTTCTGGTTCCACTTATTTCCTGCATTATTTTGAGCAAGGTACTCAACCATTTCAGTTTCATTTTCTTCATAGTCAAGTCCATATCTACATCATAGATTCACTGTTGGAATAAAATAGAAAATACATAAAAGAACTTTCACAACTGTCAATACAGAGGAAGTATTCAGTAAATGATCATTATATTCTACAGATTTCTTGAAAAACATATTCAATATAAAATACCAGACCAGAGCCCCTTGTTGGATGAAATTATAGCAACTGTTCGCAATAAGGAAGATAAAAAATGGAATAGCAAATGGATTTTCAGCTTTAGCCCTTTGACTTTAAGGTTGAAATTTAGGCCTGCTCACCTACATTTTTAGAAATTTCAAAGTAGAAATAATATTCTGAGTGGCAGGATACTTCTATTTTAACCCAAGCTTTCTTAAATTTTATCAGTATGGACATTGGGAAGAGTCATCTCTGTAAAGGAAGTTCAAAGTGCTCTGAATAAATAGAAAGTATTACTGCTTAGTTTTATAAAATGAAAGTTACCCTAAATGCTAATGTTTTTGTTATTAATATAGCTTGTTTTCAAGTGTTTAAATTGAATAATGACTGAATTAATGAAAACATATATTAAGGGCATTTCAAATGTTTTGCCATTACCAGAGTTTGCAAAGCTATTAAAATTTTATACTTACATGATAATTTTTAGTTTTTATTGAGAATGTTGGCAGGATACATTCTTTTAAAGTCCCATTTGTCACTACAACTATAGCAAAGAGGAGGAGTGATAGTGTGTGATAGTAATAGCATCAGTCAAGATTCTTGGTTGCAAATAACATAGACAAAAATTTAAACCAGAAAAAGAATTAATCAGGAGGTTAGGGAATAGATTGCAGAAACAGATGGAAAACCCTGAAACTGGGTAAGAAACAAGGGAGAAGAAGCAAGGTCATTATCTTATAGTGCTTCTGAATATGTGCTCTGGAGCCAGACTGCCTGGTTTCAAACCCCAGCTCCACTTCCTACATGATCTGTGACCTTGGGCAAATAATTTATCTTTGTTCCCCAGTATTCAGATGTCTAAAATAAGACTGTCCTTAAAATTAATTAACATATTTAAATAAACAATAATTGTTCAATAAGTCTTCAGAAAAAAAATAAACTGATCTAGGACCATGGACATCATCATTATACGCCATGACACACTCATTGTAAAACTATTATTGCTGTCCTTTTGAATTTGCATCCCTTCCCAATGTTCATAAAGCATATTTGGCTTTGCCTGGATTGAGAAAAGGTCAGAAATGGCAGAACTTCCCCCCCTTTTGTTCCCAGAGGGAGGTATAATTTCTTAAAATCAAGATTTGTATGTTAAATAAACAGCCAAACATTTTGAAAATGTCCTTTTTAGTTAGGATGAGCATATGTCCTGGCTACATAAAGAGAGGACCTGTTTACAACAGGTACCCCACACAGTTAAACATATGTTCCTAGAATAAGTGTCATCATTTGGATGATAAACAATATGGTCTAGCTAAACATCATTCATTTCCTTTGGCTATCCGAAATTTGTATACTTCCTTCTTGCCCTACTTATTGTTCCATTGGGGGTGGGGAACTCACTTTGAAAAACAAAAATTCATTCACTCTCTTCAGAAAACAAAACAAAAAAATATATTTTCTATTTCTGCATTTATCTCTTAAGTTACGGATTTCAGGCTGCTCTCTTTTCTATTTCTTTCCCATCTTGTCTCAATATTCCATTACTTATGGAATAAATAATATCATCACCTCTTCTGATAAAACACACACACATACACACAGAGGAAAGGAAGTACATGTAGAATCTAGGTTTCTCATTTCTGTGCTTGATTATAAGGCTGAATTTGGTGTGTATTACTTTCTTCATTATCCAGTAAACCTCCCATGCATTGTTACACTACCTTCAGGGTATAACTCAGAAACTACTTGAATTTCATGTATAAGGATTCAAAGGCATTCTCCAGTTTAGGGTAAAAAGAGTTTCAGTTGGTGATCATGGTAATTACATATGGCATATACTGTAAAATTCTGATCTTACAAGGTGGTATCTTCCATTGGTACTAAAATGAGTTTTGATTTTCCATAGAGAATATATGGTAAGAGCATCAAATTTTTTGGTAGTACACCCAGTGATTTGCATCTTTTATTATAGCATATATTATTTTTTCTGTAGAAATGACATACAAATGTGCGATTATAGAGTTTATTTAATATATGTACATATAGTGGAGCAAGTAGATGCAGAGACAGCAAGAAAAATATTCCCATTAATTAACAAAGGTCTGTTCCATTAACCACAACTCACTACACTTGCCATGATTTGATAAATCAATTTACCGCTGTGTAATTACTAGGCATTACAAGCCCTGATTCTCCATCAGGGGTTCAAGTTGTTTTCAGGATGGATGGATGGGACAGTGAGAAGTGGTGGTATCTGGGTCACACTTGATGAGAAATGTCTAATCTACTGTGTCATAAGCACATTTCTATCTCGGAGACCTTGGTCACGTTACTCAAAAAGGAAACACCAGGATAATTAGGAAAATTTATTTTCATTCAAAATCTACCACCTTGTTGCTGGGAAGCAGAAATGGCCAGATATGTGATTATATACCAATCCATTGGCTGGAATCAATGGTCTGGTTGAAAAGTTGAGAACTTTGAAGGTACATGATTGTTAAATTGGTGACAAGAGAGTTTGGGAAAGAGTTGTAAAGATAGAGTTGTTATATAGACAAAAATCATAAAGATATTTGTATCCTATGAGAAAACTCATCAAAAAATTACCTTAGCAGAGGAGAATTTTAATAACTTTATAGATGGGATGACCTTTTACATGGGTACCAGTCAACCTTTTCCCCAAGCCAACTCTGTCATCACTCAATGGGTAGCAGTTGAATGGGCTTGCAGCCTTTATAATGCTGAACAGTCTGTAGCCACTGCTGAGCACCCAATCTGCCAACAGCAAGGAGTCCTCCATATAGCATCTTTCCTCGGGGTGATCAACCAGCTACCAGGTGGCAGATTGATTATATCGTACTTCTGTCGCAGGTGGCCATATTTGATTGCTGATGAAATAAATGCTTACTCTGGACTACAACACACCTTCTTTCCATGCTCTGTTTCTATGAAAACTACCAACCATAGAGTTACCGAATGCTTTGTGCACAATCATGGTGTTCCATGCAGCATTGCTTCTGATCAAGGAACTCACCTCACAATGAACAAAATGTGACGATGGGCCCATGCTCATAGAATTTACCAGTCTTACCATGATCTCCAGTGCGCTGAAGCAACTGGCTTAATTGAATGGTGGAATGACATTTTGAGGACTCAGATAAAGCACCAACTCTTTGATAATACTTTGCAGAGCTAGGGCAAGGTTCTCCAGAGTCTGTATATGCTCTGAATTAGCATTCCATATAGGACGACAATAACTTTGTTAAAATTAATCTTTTTCAAATTCCAATTGTGAATAAAAATGTTTGTCAATTTGTCCTCACTCATAATTGAACGAGTTATTTTCATTAACTTTAGTTTCAAAAATATATTTGTTAGCCTGGCTGGTGGAGCTCAATGGAATGAGCATGGGACTGCGAACCAAAGGATCACAGTTTGATTCCCAGTCAGGGCACATGCCTGGGTTGCAGGCCAGAGTTTACAGCAGGGGATGCATGAGGGGCAACCATACATTGATATTTCTCTCCCACTCTCCTTCCCTTCCCCTCTAAAGATAAATAAATAAAATATTAAAAAAATAGATATTTGTTAAAAGCCATCATATATAAATTATATGTAGTAAGAAAAAATTTTAAACAGATAGTTATGTGGTACTGGTACAGAGTCATAAAAATTGCATTGCATAATAAATTCCAGATATTTCAAGTCTCTTCAGTGAAAAAAATGAGCAGAAATAAAAATTATTTTAACTGATCATGTAGAATTAATTAATGCTATTTGATTTATATTTCTTCATATTTATGCTCATTGTTATGATTGCTTACTTCAAATAACTCTTTAAACACAAGACTAGATAGTGTCATAGGATTTGGAGATATGGACTATACTGGAAGCAAGTCTAAGAGATCACAAAACTTTATAAACATGTTCCATAAATGACTGACTGTCTTAGCCAGTGTTTTTGAAGGATACATGTTAAACCAGATATTTTCTAACTTAGCATCCATGTAGTATTCAATATTTTATTCATTTATTTGAATAAAAGTATTCAAATTTGGACAAAGCCAAAGTGGTTAGGTTTGAAAGAGGGAGGGAGGGATGGGTGGGTCAGAGGGCAATGGAGGGGGAAAATGGAGACAACTGTGCTTAAAAAACAATTAACAAAAAAACATTCCAATTTGATGTTTAAACATTTATTATTAAATTCAAGATAAAATTGCAATTATTTACAACTTAGGCTGATAAAATATCTAGGGCAGGAGAACTTTTTAATCATAAACTGGAAATTATGCATGACATACTGTTAAGCAGAACTGAGACTTCATTGTCATTTGAACTCACAGCAATTCTGCTTTGACTGTTAAGGCCACTATAGCTCTTGCCTCTTGGAGGTAAGTCCTAAGATTTTGGCTTCTTTTTATTAAATAATTCCAATACTAATGCTTTTTAGGGAAATCTGTATGCCTTGGCAGCATGCACCTATAGTCTCTTTTGGTGGAGGTTTATATGATCTCTTAATAAAATAAATGATGATTAAGCAGGTCATAGTGTTGATAATCTAGCATTTCCAAATTCCAAAGTTATTGCATCCTTTCTGCCTTAAATGCAATGGATTTCAGTTATTGTATCCCTCATGGGTTTCTACTGAGCTTAATTTTTAGCCAACAAGCTTATTAAACAACTAGAAACATGTACACCAGTTCAAGATAATCTACTCTTTGGGTAAGGATCCACTTTGAAATATTCTCCTTGATTTAGATATTTTACTTAATGTTTGAGCACCCTTAGAATCCATGCCTATAAAAATTTTCACAAATATTGCTCATATAAATAAGCTGAGAAATTCCATTTCTATGTCTTTTTTTCTGAGTATACTTGGTTCCTATTTTAGACTTAACTTTGGCTCAAGACTTAGGTCTGCAAATAATAAAAACTGGGTATGTAAGGGGTGGGATGATAATTGTATGAAAAGGCTGCTAAAATAAGAAATTGATGCACTTATAAGATATTGATATTCTAATATATTTCTTGAGTTTATTTATTAAAAGTTTATTAATTGTGCTTCTACTTAAGAGCCTTTTGAGAGAAAGAAAGGTTATTTAAAGTTTAAGTCATTGAGCAGGAAAAAACAAAACTGACCAAAGAGACAGGTATATATAGGGAGATTCTGAGAATTCAGAGAATGTAGTCACTGGACTCAACATTCCCAGTGCAACTCTGCAGATAGATATAGTGACACTTGTTGGACTATTAATATCTCAGATGCAAATCTTACTTTTTCTTCAACTATCCACTCAAGTTTTAATCTCTTCGGTGGTTAAGACATACACAACTTACTTTGGGACATTGATTTCATTTTGAATGCCAACGAGTTTAGGAAGGAAAAGACTGCACACTCTAGTTTTTGTAGAGATGTAATGGTACTCCATGTAGAGTGATGCCTTATACAAATGAGAGAGAGAGGCAAGCTGGGAGGATTAGAAGACAAAAAAGTGACAAATTACTAGATATGAGTAGAGAATTTTAACATAAGTCAATATTACACTATCTCCACCTATTCTCCATCTCCAATCTACAGGGCAATTTGACCAAGAATAATTATACTATGAAATTTCTTGCCTTTAAAAAAATAGATGATTATTATTTGGAGTTTGAGTATTTGAGGTTTATTTATTCCTTACTCTTTTACCTTTTTCCCATTATTATAACTTTTGAAACATTTTTACATTCATAATATTTTATTCAATATATAAATAAAATACTTCATATTAAACATTTTACTCTTTATAAATCTAAACATAATGCATATCTTATGGTTAAAGTTTTAAAAAACATAATAACTATATCATCCTTATAACTTATAATTTTATATATTTTTCCACTCTACATATGTGAATAATAAACCAATGTTTAATAGCTGCAGTAGGTTCTAGAATCCTTGTTGAAGATGATTTTTAAAAATCAATTTTTTAATTTTCTTTTTTTTCTTTTTTTTGTATGTGATGTATATTTAGTGGTAGCTATTTCATCTGATAATTTGTGAGTTTTTTACTGCATTTTCATAAGTGTTGTAATTCTTCTGTCATCTATTTGTGCTGGGAATTATATATATTCCAGTGTTTTTTACTTCTGGCTGTAATTTGGTTCACTTGGGGAACTTTTACAGTATACTGATGACCCTGTACTATTCTTGAGCCAATTAATGTTAATTGGGCTTACTTCCAGTATAAATATCTGTATCAAGAAGAAATACACACTGAATCAGGCTTGCCCTCAAATGTATGCTAGCAGTATACCTCCGTCCAAAGGTAGATATTTTTCCAGGTAACAATAGTTACAAGCAGGACAGATAAAAAAAATTAAAAATCAAGTATTTTAAGAATAGCAAAACAATCTATGTACCTCAATTTTCATAGTAGCACAATTTACAAGAGCCAAGTGCTGAAAACAACCTAATCTCCATCAGTACATGAGTGGATCAAAAAACTGTGGTACATTTACACAATGGAATACTACCCAGCAGAAAGAAAGAAGGAGCTCTTACATTTTCTGACAGCATGGCTGGAACTGGAGAGTATTATGCTAAGTGAAATAAGCCAAGTGGTGAAAGACAAATACCATATGATCTCACCTATAAGTAGAACCTAATTAACAAAACACATATGCAAGCAAAATATGACCAGAGACATTGAAATAAAGAACAAATTGAAAGTAACCGGAGGGGAGAGGACAGAGGGATAATGGGGGAAAATCTGCTAAGGGTCATCAAAGAACATGTATAAAGAACACATGGACAAAGCCAAAGTGGATAGATTTGAGGGTGGGAAGCAGGGAGAGGTAGTATGGGGTGCCATGGTGGGGTAAAAAAAGAGACAACAGTACTTGAACAACAATAAAGAAATTATAAAATTAAAAAAAAAATTTAAAAGGATAGAACATTTTAAGTGTATCCTATGACTTACTCTTAATCATTTTATTTAGCATTTTTCTATATAAATATTTATTAATTGGAGTCCTTGAGTAAATGTAAAGTCAACATTAAACTAAGTGCCATTCTACTTTGACCACAAGTGAAACCAAATACTTTTGGGAAAAATGTTTTATAAAATTAAAATCCATCTACAGCCTTGACTGGTGTAGCTCAGTGGACTGAGCCCAGGCTGTGAGCCAAAGGGTCACCAGTTCGATTCTCAGTCAGGGCACATGCCTGTGTTGCAGGCCAGGTTACCCAGTGGGGGCCATGTGAGAGGCAACCCCACATTGATGTTTCTCTCCCTCTTTTTCTCCCTCCCTCCTCCTCTCTCTAAATAAATAAATAAAATATTTAAAAAATTTATCTACATTATGATATAATGTAATTGCTACAATAATTATGACTCATAACTTTCTACTACCATAGAATATTCAGTGGCAAAATGAAATATTCACATTTAAATTATATCATACTGATTTTTATTGTATTCACCCATTTTCTCATACCATAAAAAATGTCCTAAGGTATTAAAGTATACTTAAATATGTTTTATTAATTTTATAATATTTTAGCTAACCTTAAAAATAACTCATATTTTATTTCCATATTTTTATGATCAATGATGCATTAGAATATTTATTTTAATATTTCCAGAGTTATTTCCACAGTCTAGAGCAACTATTGGTACAGATTTCATAAAAATAAATAAATAAATAAAATCAGATTTCATAAATGAAATCAGATTTCTTCTGATTTTTTACTTAAAGTTTTATACATGTAATATTAGGCGTAAAACACAAAAGAGTTTTCCTATACATTAGTGGAAGTTTTCTATATCAATGCAAAGTTTTCCAATTTGGTGTCAGAAAAAAATTTGTTTTGAAAATGAACACTTCATCTTTTTTCCTCAAACCAGTGTTTAAAGTACTTTATCTCATATTTTATTTCAATTGTACATCTTGAATTTGATACACTGATTTGTCACCCTGAAAGTTACAGAATAAGTATTTTAACATAAAAAGAAATAAATATTCTTAGAATATAAATCAATTGTAGTTTACTCAAGGAAATTTTAAATATTCTTCAACCATACTGTAAACTAAATATTCCCTACTAATTTCCTCATGTTTTTTCTCTCTGTCTTTAACAACTTTTTTAGAAATGAATTGTGTTTGAGAAATAAAATCTTTGGGAAAATAATTGATTATAATGATTTTTTCATACAGTTTTTTTTAAACCATTTCTAACTAAATGAAGAAAATATTATATGGAAGGACAACTATTTTTAAAATTGTCAAGGCTAACATAAAACAAAGAATATGTCCATTTTTAGCAATGTCTTGTTAAATGTCTAATCTTACATTTTAATCACTTTGATCAAACATTGCCAGACTTAAAACAGATATTGAATCATAGAATAACTTGTATATATATTGCATTACTAGTTCCCTGTATTCAGTTTAAGAAAATATGAAAATCTTGTTTGGTTCAATCAAGTTTCAATAATATTAACACTCATTTTGTTAATGCATTTCAAAAATCAGCAGAGTGATGTAATCAATACTTATCCAACATCTATTTATAGTAATTTGAGTAGAACCTAGACATACTTTTTCAGAAAAACAATATATAAATGGTACTTATCTTACCAATAATGAAAAACAGATTTCAAGGAAAGAGAAAAATGAAAGAACAAAACTTGTCACTGAGGACATAGAGTTAATAGGTACATTAGACCATTAAGGTCTTACTGTAGTCTCAGCTTTATTCATTTACCGAGATGCTGTTCTTGCTGATCTCCTACCACCTATTATTTATGCATCCTATTATGCTGCATGAAAGAATGTCAGTGGCATGCACATCTTTGTTACTGTGATATTTCAGACAATGTGAATAAACAGGAAGAATTTTAGATAAAATATAATCTCACTTCTTTCCCTTTTTTATTTATTTATGTTAATTCTTCACTCATTGCGAGGCTTCCAACATCTCTTTTCTATTTCTCATCACTAAACTCATGTTACGTCAAGTCTATTAGGTAAATAATGTCTTGATACACTGTCCTGACTTCCTGAAATCCTCAAGTAGGCATAGTGATTAAGTCTCTATTAGGGATTTTTCCACATTATTAATTTGGTACAACTGAATTACATATGTGAACACAAATGGCTGAAGTTCATGCACTTATAACTTTTTACATTAATAGATAAACCATACAAAGAATTGATCACAATAAAAGACAATTCCAGAAGACAAAGAGAAAATGTTACATTCTACTTTAGATGAATCTGCATAGAGTCCTTACCTACATTTCCATATTATATTAAAATTGCCAAATGGAATTTAATTGTCATCACTTCTGCTTCCCACATTCACAGATCATGGAAGCAGTTCCTGTGGAGATGCAATAGTTGATCTGGTTTAGTTTTTATGAAAAGTTGACCTTTATATGCAAGTCATGACTCAAGTTCAAAGAGATAATTAAGTATTCTAGATACAGCTTGATTTGCACCTACATCTTAAAAAAGTGGGATACACAAAACATTGCCATTCTTTTGAGACTTTGGTATGCTTTTTTTTTATTTACCTTCCAGGTCATGATTTTGTTCCTAGCATACTCATTCTACATCATGACTTTGTCAATCTATTTTATTTTTACCATTTCAAAAGATTTCAGAGGAGAACTGATTACTTCTAAACAAGGGTATCAAAACTTTGGTGTCTCTGTGCCACACTGGAAGAATAAGAGTTGTTTTGGGCCATACATTAAATACACTGTGACATGAAATCACAAAAAAAATCTCATAATGTTTAAAGGTAATTTATGATTCTGTGTTGGGCTGCATCCATAGCCATCCTTAACCATATGTGGTCTGCAGGGCATAGATTGGACACCCCTGAATTGCAAAACATAGAAAAGTGACTTTTTTCCTGTTTATTTGTTTGTTTGTTTTTCCAGTACAGTTTTCTGTCTTTTACTCCCATCCCAACCCACTCCCCCGTACTCCCCACCTCCCTCCCTTTTCCACCCCCCTTAGCTGTTGTCCATGTGTCCTTTATACTAATTCCTCTAAATCCTTCCCCCTTTCCCCCTGAAATTCCCTGCCCTCCCTCCTCTGTTCACTGTCCCCTGATTCTCTATTTCAGTGTCTTTGTTTTTATTTTGCTTGCTTGTTTTTTTTGTTGTTTAGCTTCCCAACTTTTTAATAGACATTGATTTCCGATAGACTTGACGTATGAAAGGCCATAAGATGAAAGAAGCAATGATTTAACTCAACACAACTAGTAATCCTGGAACACTTATTTTGTGTTATTTGATATTAGTGTTCAAAATAAGGGTGAAACAAATATTATCAGTAATTTTATAGTTTGAGGGTTCAGGTATAAGGTAAAAGAAGAAAATAAAGTATAAAAACAACTATATATACAATAAACTAGAGTAAAATGTTTCCATAAAATGTCAATAATTTGAGATGTAATAAACACTTTCATACAGTACTAATTAATAGCATATATCTCAAAATATAAAGGCTGAGAAACACTTTACAGGAGAGACAATTAACTTATAATTGCTTAAAGCTTAAATATTTGTATGGGTTTTCACAAATATTACCTCCTTGGACTCTAACACTACTTCTCTGGCTGTACTAGTAAATACAATTGTCCCTGATTCAATTTTTTTTAAATATGACAAATTGTTGTGTATGTGTGGTGGTGGCTGGGTAGGGGGTGATTTCCCAGCTATAGAATATGACTCATAACTGCATTTTTTAATCTGGATTTGAAACTGGACAAATCAGGTGATGATATGGTGGGATGAAATTAATTTATAGGTAAGGAATATTTTACCTAACCAGATGGAGTCTAGATAATTTGGAAAGTTTGAGCAGAGTCGTGAAATTATCAAACTGACATTAAAACATTTTAGAAACTGATATCTTGAAAAGGTGGAGAAAAAAATCAACCTGAGGATGTAAACTATAATTGATGTAATTATAGAACCCACTCCAATTTCAAAAGATAAACTTTAGTATAGATGGGTTAGATATGGATTAATTGTGTCCTTTATAAGAAAGATCTAAGTCTTTAAAAAATATATTTTATTGATTATGCTACTATAGTTGTCCCATTTTTTTTCTCCCCTTTATCCCCACTCTGCCCTTAATCTCCTCATCCTCCAACATTTCCCCCACCTTATTTCATGTCCATGGGTCATACATATAAGTTCTTTGGCTTCATCATTTCCTATACTATTCTTAACCTCCTCCTTTCTATTTTGTACCTACCATTTATCCTTCTTATTCCCTGCACATTTTCCAGCCCATTCTCCCTCTTCCTCTCCCCATTGATAATCCTCCATGTGATCTTCACTTCTGTGGTTCTGTTTCTATTCCAGTTGTTTGCTTAGTTTTTGTTTTGTTTTTTGTTGTTTTTTTTAGTTTGGTTGTTGATAGTTATGAGTTTGTTGTCATTTTATTATTCAGAGTTTTTGATCTTCTATTCTTAGATAAGTTCCTTTAACATTTAATATAATTACGGCTTGATGATGATGAACTATTTTAACTTTACCTTACCTGGGAAGAACTTTATCTACCCTTCCATTCTAAATGGTAGCTTTGCTGGATAGAGTAATCTGGGATGTAGGTCCTTGACTTTCATGACATTGAATACTTCTTTCTAGCCCCTTCTTGCCTTCAAGGTTTTTTTTTGAGAAATTAGCTGATAGTCTTACAGGAACTCCTTTGCAAATAACTCTTTCATTTTCTCTTGCTGAATTTAGGATTCTCTAATTCTCTTTAATCTTGGGTAACTTAATTATGATGTGCCTGTGTGTGTGCTTCTTTGTGTTCAATTTCTTTAGGACTCTCTGGGCTTCCTGGACTTCCTGGAAGTCTATTTCATTTGCCAGATTGGGGAAGTTTTCCTTCTTTATTTGTTCAAATAATTTTTCAATTTCTTGCTCTTCCTCTTCTCCTTCAGCTGGTCCTATGATTCAGATATTGGAGCACTTAAAGTTGTCCCAGATGTTCCTAAGCTTCTCCTCATATTTTTGAATTCTTGTTACTTCATTCTGTTCTGGTTGGATATTTATTTCTTCATTTTTTTACAAATTATTGATTTGAGTGCTGGTTTCTTTCCTTTCACTGTTGGTTCCCTGTATATTTTGCTTTATTTGACTTTGGGTAACCATCATTTCTTCCTTCATTTTTTGACTGAGCTGAATCAATTCTGTGAGCATTCTGATTACCAGTGTTTTTTAACTCTGCATCAGATATTCTGTCTCCTTGTCACTTAGCTCTTTTTCTGGAGTTTTGACCTGTTCTTTCATTTGGTCCATATTTTTTGTCTCCATACATTTTTTAAGTGGTAAGGGGGCAGAACCTTACATATTTGCCAGGGCAGGGCAACCCTCTTGGCTGCATTGTATTGCTCTGTGGGCGAGGGGATCAGAAAGAGAACAATGCCACTTTCTGGCTCTGCTCTAGCCCAACTTTCATAAAAACTCTCCTGTGAGATGGGGAGTTTCTCTCATCTTCACAACCCCCACTTCATTTTATTGCTAGAGGTTTTGAGTCTAGTTTCTCTGCAAGCCATCCCCTTCTCAACCATGGACTACTTGCCTGGTCGTGGGGCCGCTCTGCCTGCCTGGCTGCCCATCTCTGCCTCAACTACCAGTCTGGATGAATGTTTGTTTAATACCTTGGTTGTCCAAGTTCCATGGGGTTTGCTATTCTGGCAGTTCTGATTGTTTATTGTTTTTAAGTTGATTTTTGTCCTTCTTTTGGTCATGCAAGGAAGCAAAGCATTTCTACCTATGCCTCCATCTTGACCGGATCCCCCTAAGTCTTAATTGACTGAAAGCTTGATATGAATTGAGAGAGGGTGTTGGAGTCCAAAAATTCAAATATGAGTGAAGCCAACCTTTTGAGAAATGAGAAGTCAACTGAACACATATCACCCACAACTGGTGTTCACTCTTTGAGAAGTATATTAACAAACTTAAAAATATCCAGAAAAGAAGAATAAAGATGCATCAGGAGATCAATGTCTGTGAGGGTTATTTAAAAGAACTGAGGAAGGTTTCTTGAAAAAGACATAAGTTAGTTGAGACTGAGCTGGGGAAGAGTTGACAGGTGTGGAATAAGCTATTTTTAAAAGATTTGGGGAATGTTATATAAAAATACATATAGTATTTTCTGTGGTTCTTGAAAGCAGAACGTGAACCACCAGATGTAGATGACAATGACCACTTTTCTAAGAATCATGTTATTTATCTAGCATTTGAGATCACTGCTGAAGCTATGCCATCATGTAATTTGAAAAATAGAGACATTTTTTAAGATACAAGATATAAGAAACATTGTACTTAGGGGACAGCACCTCAGCCCCCTTAAAAGTAAGCGCCTTGGGACCATACATATTTTCAGTCACTATCAGCTGCCCCGATGTATTTTCCTGAATCTTATAGACTGTCTGAAATCTCTTCCTCTTCAAAGGTGATCTTAGTTTGAAAAGAAAAAAAACAGAAGTCACAGGGTGCCAAATTTGGGCGGTTGTGGGGCTGAATCATCTGAATGATTTGATGTTTTGCCAAAAAATTCTGCATAAGATGTGATGCATGAGCACATGTGTTGTCCTGATGAAGCTGTCAATCACTACTTCATCATAACTGCAGTCCTCTGAATCATCCAAAATAGTTTTCACAGAGGAATATTCAAGCTTAACATATGCAAAATGTTATGCATTTCTGTTGCTCTACTCACTCAGCAATATTGAATGTGATATACACAGAGCACACATGCTCACTCAATGAAGTCTATTGTCCTCCCCAAAGACTAGTACAGTGAAGTCATCACTGTTCAACCATGCACATTCCAGTCCACTTTCCTTGGCTTCCAGGTTACACTGATATTATACAAACCATTCTCATTATGTTAACAATGGCTAACCTTTTCCAGACAGACAATAATATATAGTTATATATAATTTATATGCACATATATTTATATACATAGTATATACATGTATATACATATCATATATATATATATGTATTTTATGTATAGTAAAATAGCACTTTTATCTGGATTACCTTGAAAGTCCATTCTGACCAAGATTCTATTATTTCATTAATTATATGTTGTGTCCCTGTACAATAATATAGATACGGTGCTACAGATTGATTAGCACCTACATAAGGAATTAAGGCTGTTTGTTGGTCTACATTACATAAAATATTATAAATACAATTTAGGCATTTAAAATACTGATATTGTAAAACAGAATTGTATAGAATAAAAACATATCTAGCTTCACCTTATGCATTTCACAAAGCAGGTATATGAAGGTGTTTGGAAGAAAAAAGTTGCCTTGAAAAACAATAAAAGCAGCAAAACTTAATGTTAACTTTGGAAGCAGGATAAGTTCAGTATAACATTTTAGTTATATATTCACAATAGGTATTTGTTCAATGTATAAATATCTGACTGATGTTTATACATTGGACAATAACTAAACTTAGATAGGTTTAGTTATACTAAACTTACCCAGTCAAGCAGCATGTTTTTAATACTTCAGTGAGATATCTAAATGGACAGCTCAGAGTAGTGTAAGAAAAGCTCCAATAGTACTGGGAAACATGGCCCCAGGTTTCAATTTCTTATTGACATGGTCCCAGAATCATTTATTGAAATTATTTTACGTGTGTTCAGTGCCACTATGAAATGTCACCAAACCCGTGGAGAGAGAGCTGGAATTTTTTTTATTTTGAGCTTAATCAAGCTTACTATGGGAGGCAGCTGGTCTATAATAGAGAAGAAAAGTCTGGCTGTTTTGGGTGTGGGCATTGCTTTTATAATCGCAGCAATGTGCTGGCCTGGCATATCATCAAATATTCTTTTTGAACCTGTCTGATCACTTCCAGAGAGGGGAGGTTCTGTTTTGTTATGGTTCATCAACTATTATTTAGAAAAATGCATGCATTTTAATGGAATGGCTTCTGGTGCTGGGTGATTTTAGTCATGTCTAGAAGGGGCTGTTAAATAGGGCCATGCCAAAAGCTAGTGGTAATAGTCTATCTGGTAAGGTAAGAAAAATAAATGGACATTTTTGGAACAGAAGTTACTTTTGAAATGACTTAAGTTAGGAATCACACATAAAGGCAGGTCAAGTCTTGAGAGAGATCAAAAGCATGAATTTTACTTGTTTAAATCCCTCAGTTATTCCATGGATCAGTCATGCTCACTGGTCAAAATTATCTTTTATTTTTGACAGTACTTTATTCATCACTCTACTTTTAAACCTACAAATTGGACGTGGTAATATATAATGTTGCTTTTAAAAGTACTTGACATAAAATGTCTTACTATATAAAAATTCCTATCTTACATCTTTGGACTAAAATATAAATATATACAATTGCATAACATCAGACAGTCAACTGTTAAGGAAACTAGCGTAAAAAATTATCCCCCCTCCCAAGGTAAAACCAACACTAATGCAAAATCATCAAATATTTCTTTATACCCCAAATATTGAGATATGGTGAAGAGCTGCTTAGGAAAACAGGTTGGTTATCTCCTCATTGCTTAGCCCTTTTTCTGGAGTTTGGTCTGTCCTTTCATTTGTGTCATATATCTTTGTCTCCATGCACTTGTTACATAGGTATTTGCCAGGGCAGGGTAATCCTCTTAGATTCATTGTGGCACTGTATATGGGATAGGGTTTAGAAAGGGAACAATTCTGCTTGCTTGGCTCTTGTCCCACTTTCAGTCATTTCTCCAGTAGCCATAAGCAAATTTAGCCCTTGCAGGTGGTGCCCTGCTGATGATTCCTGGGATGGGCGTTCTAGAACCCTGTGGCCCTTTCCAGTGTACTCTTCTGTGAAACTGGAAGTTTTTCCTGTCACCACAACATGCACAGTGTTTTACAGCCAGAGGTTTTGAAGCTTTCTTTTCCTTCACTGGACTCCTGGCTTGAGTGGCCTGTCTTGCTTCCCAGTTGTTCCTCCCAGCTTATCTGCATGCAAATTTGGGGCAACCAGTTCCACCAGCTGCCACTTGCTGAAAGTCCTCTCTGCCTTGGCTGCGCATCTCCACCCCTCCTACCAATCTGGATTAATGCTTCTTCTTTAACTCCTTGGTTTTTGGACTTCCATACAGTTCAATATTCTGGCAGTTCTGGATTTTTGTCTTTAAATTGGTTGTTGTCCTTCTTTTGGTTATGTGAGAAAATGAAGCGTATCTACCTAAGCCACAATCTTGGCCAGAAGCTTCAATTTTAATTTTAATGTGGAATCTTTATAAAACTACCACTTTCTATCATATTTATAGACTTATATGCTTAAGAAAGTTCATAACAGAGATTGTCTCCATTTCTATTATTGATAATTTTTAAATCATATATATGTGTATATACATACATATATACTTCATGCTTATCTCAGATTATTTCTGTAAGATGCATTTTGAAAAAGGAAATAAATCAGGTTATATACACATTTCCTGATTTATATGGACTTTTAAACATTTATTTATTTATTTATTTATTTATTTATTTGGCAGATGGGAAGGGTTGGAGAAAGGGAGAGAAACACCAATGCATGGGTGCCTCTTGTGTGGCTCCTAGTGGGGCCCTGGCCCACAACTTAGGCATGTGCCCTGACTGGGAATTGAACCAGTGACCCTTTAGTTCACAGGCTGGCCCTCAATCCACTGAGCCACACCAGTAAGGGCTATAAGGGTTTTAATACATAATAAAATTAACATTATAAAAGTCTGCACTAGTTTAGCTTTGGCTGGTGTGGCTCAATGGATTGAGCGTGGGCCTGCGAACCAGATGGTCAAGGCTCGATTTCCAGTCAGGACACATGCCTGGGTTGCAGACCAGTTCCCAGCAGGGGACACATGAGACACAACCATACATTGATGTTTCTCTCTCTCTCTCTCTCCTTCCCTTCCCCTCTAAAGATGAATGAATAAAATCTTTAAAAAAATAGTCTACACTAGTTTATACTATTTCCTCACTATTTTTAACTCCCTTCAAAATCTTTGCTATTTAATAGGCAAAAGAAATAATCTCAATAATATTTCAATTATAACGTATTTATATACAAGAAAGAGTTATAATTTTCATCTGTATGAGGCAACTGACTCTTTATTTTTAAAAATAGCTTCTTTATGTTTTTTGCCTATTATTCTACTTTCTTCCCATTTCCAAAAATTCACCCACTTCTCATCTTCATCGGCCACTTTTCAAGCCCAAAACTCTCTGCCTAGGTTATCAAAACATTCTTGCAATACTCTCCTATCTTCATCTAAACCTAATGTGCCTTTTATTTCTGAGGGAAATGATTGGAAAAATTAGGGATGAAATAGACTCATGTATTGAAAACATCATCTTCTTCAAAAATCACCTTTGTACTTAAACCTCAATTTTATATTTAATAATAGAATTACAGTAACTGTTCCAAATATGACTTTGAATAGATCATAATATAATTTGAGGTCATATATGTCTTCTTAAATCCTCAACAGAACACAATTGTTACATTTTATAGCTCAAAGATATCTTTGCATAGAATCACAAAATCTTTATTTAGTCTTAGCTTTATTATTGGATTTGTGAAACGTTTGAGAAACTACCCAATAAGTCATATTCTTCTCTCTTTCAAAAATTACAGCTAATTGAAAGATTGACATAAGAGATCAGAAATTTTTAGTTAAAATCCCTGAGCTATTTTTAATAAAAGTTATATTTGAGAATAAGGTTTTGGCTTTGTGGACACATTGGCACCCTAATATGTGTCTCTTTAACTACTCAAATATTCCTATTTCCTTTCTGACAGTCCTGGATGACAGCAATCCACTGAACTGATCACACTTTAAAAAACAAACTTGACTGTACCTTCATATAGATACTCTGGATCGCCCAGCACAGCCTGAGCCTGTATGTCTGGTCTCATCTCCCATAACTCACCTATGAGTGGTGGGAGGAAGGCCAATCTTTGTCTAAATTTTAGTCCCTGTGCTTTATATGGACACAGAAGTTCAAGTCTTCTCCTTAACGCCTATGATGATCTCACGTGTGACCTTGGCCAAGGCTTTTACTACATTTAGATTTTGATTTCTCAGGTTAAACAAAAAATAATACTACTTACCATCACTATAATTATACGAATTTAATAATGCAATATACAAAATAGTAAAACCCACTTTTGGATTTTCTGAACTGTAGGTTTGATACAACATGCCAATTCTTTTTTTTTAAGTGATTAATACTGAATAAACTATCAATATCAATACAAACAGCATTTGGGTAATTTTTCCTATATATACAATACAAATAAGTATGGTTATTTGCAGAGAATTAATATCAATTTAAATATAAATGTTGATATTTAAACAAATCATTTGATATACTTAGTGTTTTGTATTTTCTTAGCAGTTTAACAAATTTCTCAATGTGTTTTCAAGTGAGTTTATTTTTTAGAGATAACATTTTTATTTGTTTGTTTTCAAAAAAAAACATTCAATTTTGACATTTCCCATATTCTTATTTGACATTGACAACATCAACCTATCATTCTCTATTTTTGCAGATAGAAGGTATCAGATACTTTTTAATGTCAATTCTAAGTCATTAGTATGGGTGTGTGGGGTATTTCCTGACTAATCAAAGGCTTTTATACTCTTGTCAAAATTATATAAAACTTACTATTCCTCCTTTGTTTTGAGGCTGGTTTTACTCTCTTTAATTCTAGAGAATTTTGAATTATTTTCTCTTAAATTCTGTGAGATTTCTTAGAGAAAAGTGTAAATAGTAAATTAAGGGATTTACCACTGTATGTTGTCAGTGCCTGTGTGTATAAGGCCTGACACCTGTCCACATGTTCAAGATAGATGCCCAAAACTCCTAGTGAAAATTGCATGCCTCAACTTCACTGACACCCTCAGGACCATGTAAAGCAGAGCTGTGTTCAGCAGAAGACTGGGGCATACATGTATTTAACATGCTCTTGTGCAGTCATATAGTAAGTTGAAATATTTAAGTTTAGAGAACTAAGATCAGGAAGAGAAAATAGAAAGGGGCTTTACACATGCAACAAAGCAGATTAAAGACTGCATATAATGTAAGTTTCTCTCATGACTCAGAGCCAAGGCCTAGAAGAGGCTGCCTCATGTCTGAGATACAACTATTAAAAGTTCTTAAAACATGAAAATGCTCATCATGATAGCATGATGTAAAAAATAAGTTAGTTTAATAGAACTTTGAAATGTCTTAGTATTATCAGCCAAAAACACTTAACACAGCTTTTAGAAATTGCTTACTAAGTACTATTTATCCAGGCTGATGAAATGCTACAGATAAGCTTTTAGAATGCAGAGTTAACATTCGAATAAAAATATCAGTATCTTAAGTCATCAGCATTGTGAACAGACTTGGTAAAATCACTTTCTTACTCTTTATTTTCTTACTCTTTTGGTAAATAAGTTGATCACTGACACAGCAAACAGTGTATTTATGCTATGATAAAAGAAATAATAACTAATATCATTCATTTTACTTTTTGTGCAATCACCAGGGAGAAAGGCTGGCAAATATTTTGAATAAGTTGCTACAGTTTTTATTTATTATTAAAATGTATGACATTTTCTTCCTCAATGGAAATGAGATTTAAATTTGATGCTTCTTATCTTAAATTTGTAATGGTCATCCCAAATTTACTTTTGTTACATTACCCCAATCTTTATTTTCTTATCCATAAAAGCCTAGTCTAGACCATGACTAACTAATATATTTAGATTAATGAAATGCCTTTCTCCTAGTAGTCTTACTCTCTGGCTTCAAGCCTTTTTGACATTCAGCTAATCCTGCTCTTATGCATGTATGATCCAATCCAGAAGGGATAAATGACCAGAAGACTGTTTTATTCATTACTACTTAAAGTTACTTAAATCCAAGAGCATCATTACCTTTATTTCTGGCACAGACATCTCATTTTTAATATAAATTTTACTTATTCATTAATGATTATTTATTTGTGATCTCATATGATATGATCCCTACATAGAGAATTGTTCTTCACCCCCTGCCCTTTGTTTTGTGCTCTCCCAGGCTATGACACTTCCCCCTGCAGAATGAGTTTCTCATTGAGGAGACTTTAATGAGTTAATGTGGCATCATTCCCAATCATTCTGCTGCACTGGTCTCTTCTCTCAGATTCTACCTTCAGATCTTCACATTTCCTATGCCACTGCAGTTATACAGTTTGTGAAATCTGCACAGTCATCTTATTTCCGTTGGGCTCCTTAACCCCATATCTAACTTCTCACTTCACTAAGATCCTTAAAGATATGAACCTACAAAATAAATATCATAGTGCTCACAGACACCATCTACTCAGCAGTAAAAAAAAAAAACATTTACTCACTATCATTTTTAAATACTTCAAGATTTTAGTAAAGTGTTTTACATGAAGTCCCATGAAAATGGTTTAAAACAATTTTTAGTAAATCTTCAAAGATTGTGGCTAAGCACACAAAATCTGGGGCCAGAGATATTGAAGTTTTATTGTAAGTTTTGGTATTAGCTTTATAATCTTGAGAGATTTCTTATCTGTAAGATGCTACATATAAGATCATATCTCATGTTGTTTTTTGAAAATTAATTACAATAATGAGCATAAGCTGCACAGTACTGCCTGGCACATGGTAAAATCTCCATAGTCAGTTTTGAAGAGTCCTTTCTACTGTAACTACCATTGTTTCTGGTAATTTATAGAAGCAGAAATATGATATGCCCAGCTACTAATGGAAACATTGAAGGGTTCTTGTGATGATGAAGTGATTGCTTAAGTCATGAAACATTTTACAAGTATAAACTGGTAAGCACTGTCTAAATGTTAGATATAATTTAACATGGAGTATAATTATCACTGACTTTATAGAAAAAAAGTATACATAGCTTATATACAAATTTTGCTCAATCACACTTTATGTTTAGGTATAGGAGTAGAAATTGCCACTAATAATAAAGGTGAAAAAAGGAAAATGTATATATTGATAAGAGGCCAGAGGCCTCATGAATTTGGAAAACCTTCAATATCTTCTTTTTTTTAAGTACACAAAATCTGGGGCCAAAGAAGTTGAGATTTTATTCCCAGTCTGGCATCAGGTTTATAATTTGCCTTCATTCTATGATATAAACAATTTTTAACTACAATACTTCAATGATATTATCTTTGTCTAGCTTGCTTTATATAATTCTATCAGTTGTTACAAAATTGCTTATCATTTTGAAGCTAGTATGAAATACATTTAGAACATGTTTTTGTTCTACTTTTTCTGGTTACACATATAATCTATGCAGTGTCTTTGTTACATTATGATAAATATAAAAACAATGAAAATTAACTAGATTCCCTCAACATTATCAACTTTCATTTTTAAAATCTATGTGACTGTTCTCTTTGGTTTGGCAGTAAAGTTGTAACAAGGACCAAAGTTCATTTTGTCAATGGCTTCTCTTTATAAATAAAAATAACATAGAATTATTTATGTAGTAACTTAAATATTGAAAGTATACATTGACTAATTTTTGTTTTTATTAAATTTATTTGGGTGACATTGGTTAATAAGATTGTATAGGTTTCAAGTGTACAATTCTGTAATAGATCATCTGTATATTGTATTGTGTGTTCATCAACAAAGTCAAGTTTTCCTGTCACCATACAAAAAAAGATCAAAATGAGCATTTTACAGTCTTTGATTTAAGAATGTACAATATTTTTTAACAAGAAACACATACTTTATTTTTAAATCTTTTAAAAAAATTAATATTCAACCAAGGATATATTTATTTATTTTTAAATATTTTTATTGATTATGCTACTATAGTTTTCCCAGTTTTCCCTATCTCCCCTCTGACCTGCCCCTCAACCTTCCAGCATTCCCCCCTCCCTTAGTACACATCCATGGGTTGTACATATAAGTTCTCTGAGTCCTCTGTTTCCTATACCATTTTTATCTCTACCCATCTACCTTATGCCTACTAACCATGCTTCTTCTTCCCTCTACTTTCCCCCCCATTCCTCCCTTACCCCTCCCCACTAAAATCCCTCCATGTGATGTCCATTTCTCTGATTCTGTTCCTGTTCAAACAACCTGTTCAGGTTGTTTGCTTATTTTTTTGTTTTTGTTGTTTTTCTTTTCTTTTAGCTTCATTGGTTGACAGTTATGAGTTTGTTGTCATTTTACTGTTTACATTTTTTAATCTTCTTTTTCTTAGATAAGTCCCTCTAACATTTTATATCATAATAGTTTGGTGATGATGAACTCCTTGAACTGGACCTAATCTGGTAAGCACTGTATTTGCCCTTCCATTCTAAATGACAGCTTTGCTGGATACAATAATCTTGGATGTAGATCCTTGCCTTTCATGAGTTCAAGTACTTCTTTCCAGCCTCTTCTTGCCTGTAAGGTTTCTTTTGAGAAATCAGGTGACAGTATAATGAGAACTCTTTTGCAGGTAACTCCTTCCTTTCCTCTTGCTTCCTTGCTTTAGCATTCTCTCTTTATCTTTAATCTTGGGTAACTTAATGATAATGTGCCTTGGTGTGTTCCTATTTGGGTCCAACTTCTTTGAGATTCTCTGGACTTCCTGGAAGTCTATTTCCTTTGCTAGATTGGGGAAGTTTTCCTTCATTATTTGTTCAAATAAGTTTCTAATTTATTGGTCTTCCTCTTCTCTTTCTGGCACCCCTATAAATAGGATGTTGGAACGTTTCAGGTTGTCCCAGAGGTTTGTAGGAGTCTCTTCACTTTTTTCAAATTCCTGCTTCTTCAGTTTGTTCTGGATGGATATTTATTTTTTCCTTTTGTTCCAAATTGTTGCTTTAAGTCCTGGTTTCCTCCCTGTCACTGTTGGTTCCCTGAACATTTTGCTTTATTTCATGTTGGGTATCCTTCATTTGTTTTTTATTTATTTATTTATTTATTTATTTTATTTTTTTAACCAAGCTCAATCAGATCTTTCAGCATTTTCATTACCAGGACTTTAAACTCATCAGATAAGTTGATGACCTCCTCCTCATTTAGCTCTCTTTCTGACTGAAGTTTTGCTCTGTTCTTTCATTTGGGCCATATTTCTCTGTCTTGCCACAGCTGATAGGTTATAAAGGGGTGGGACCTTAGGTATTCACCCAGGCATGGCCACCCTCTTTTGTGCTGCCTGTGGGGGAGGGACCAGCGAGGAAACAGTACAGCTTGCCTCCTCATCTCTAGTGCACATTTCAACAGACTCTCCAGTGAGACTCTGAGCTGCTCCTACCTCCTCAATAGCCATAGTAGCCCATGGCTACCTCTGAGTCCCCTTAAGTCAGCCCCCTCCCATGCAGCCAAGGAGCTCGGCAGCCAGCCCCACCCCCAAGGTCCATAGCGCTGCAGTTTTTCTGAGTCTGCAGCATTACTGGTCTGGTTGTTCTGACTGATTTTTTTCTTTAATTCCTTTCTCCTCAAAGTTCCATGCAGTTTGATTTTCTGGCGCTTTTGGCTGTTTATTGACTTCAAATTGGTTATTATTCTCCTTTTGGTTGTGAGAGGAAGCCAAGCGTCTCTACCTATGCTTCCATCTTGGCAGGAACTCCAAGAATGTACAATATTGAAGGGGTTGAAAATGGTTTGCTAGAGGGAATGATATGAGTTTTGGGGTGATTTTGTGATGTCACCCCATTTTTTCACATATACTCCAAGGGGAATATGGGTTGGATTATACTGAGTGACCAGTGATGTCACCCCAGACTTACTTTTCACATACAATATTTGGCCATTGGGAGTGATTTCCATATATTGGTGGTTAATATCTATTTCAGTAAGTTTAAAAAGGATTTCTGTGTGTATACTCAAAATTGTATGCAGATCATGAGAATTAATATTGCCTAAATATCAGAATTATCATAATTTAAATGTTAAAAAATCTAAATTATTAGTTTTGTATTTAGGCCCATAATTGTCACTTTCAAGGATAACTTTTTAGTTATCCTTGATAATCACAATAATTAATACTAATGATGACTAATGCTTACTGAAAACATCTTTAATCAGAAGTCTTATATGTGACATATATGTGTAATAATGTTTAAGCTTCACAGTTAGCCAAACAGGTAGACATTTATTTTTCCTATTCCATGGGTGAGCAAACTAAAGCACAGAGAGATTACATAAGTGGTTTATAAAGAGTTTGATGTGAAATCAATTTGAACAAAATATCATATTATCAGTGTTCCAAGAACCTTAAATTCCATTATCAGTTTTATTGTTTACCTTGAGTTACTCTTGCTTTTATGAGTGTATTAGTCCCCCCTTATCTGTGAGAAATATGTTCCAAGACCCCAAGTATTATTTGCACCCACAGATATTACTGAATCCTATACATACTGTTTTTCTGTATGTATACACCTATGCTAAAGTGTAATTTATAAAGTAGGCACAGTAAGAGATTAACAAAAATAACTGATACTAGAACAATACTCTATGATAAAAGTAATGTGAATCTGATCTATGTGAATCTGATCTCTCCCTCTAAAAACACTTTATTATACAGATGGGAGATTATAAAATGTCAAACTTATTCCTGAATCCATGTAACCATCTCTTACTTGCAGTATATGAATTGATGTCATTTGTCTCAGGGGACCCTTTGTCTTCCTGCAGACTCATTGTTTTCTGAGGCAATGCAGTGCCTTCAACTAGAACATGTTTTCCTTTCATGTCTTCTATCCACAAATTCAACACTTTTCCATTTTAACTAAGCACTTAACTTTTGTACCTTAAGTTTGAGGTACACTAGCAAAATTAACACACTTTTTTTCCGTCTTCATAATTTCATGAATAGAGGATTCATTCTTATAGTAGATTTTAGCAATATTAACATATATTATTTTCTATCTATATAAACCCCAGAACTTTTATCTCTTAGAGAAAATACTTCACAACTCCTCTTTGGTATGTTTGAATTGCCATCATCACACTCATGCACTTCGGGGCCATTATAGGGCAAAGTAAGGGTTACTTGAACAAAAGCAGTGAGATACCTAGACAGTTGATCTGATAGCCAAGCTTACTAAGTAACTAATGGGCGCTGAGCATATACAGCATGGAGATGTTTGGGAAAGGGATGATTTGTATCCTAGATGGGATAGAGCAGGATAGAATGTAATTTAAAACTTGCAAGTTGTATATATATATATATGAACTTTTTTACTTAATAATTTCAGACTACAGTTGACTGCAGGTAACTAAAACTACGGAAAGCAAAACATAGATAAGGGGGTTACTACTGTATTCTTTTGAATAAAAACAGTTTTGAAGGGCTGATACATTCAGTCATTAAGTTACCACTCAGTAGTTAATCCATCATAAAAGAAATTCCCTTGAGAATCAGAACTCTGGGTGTTCAAAAGACCAGGGAGGATTAAAAGAAAAGAAATGTGTTGAAATGAGCATATTGACTCCAACACTATATTTAATGATTTCATACATGTGGTGTATTTATAATTTTTTCTAGATTGTGTCAAAAAGAAAAAAGGGAAAACTCAAATTAGAACAAATTTAAAAATCATCTGCAATACAGTAACCTGTGCAAATAGCTCTTACACTTCTGAATGATACATAGAAAGGTATCATATGCAAAGCAGCACATAAGACCAAGGATGTCTGGGAACTTTAATATGCTATTAGAAACCACAGCCATGATTAGAAATGTTATAGTTTCCCCATGTCTATATAGGTTATACAACTAGCCTTGAACTTTTAATAGTTTTGGCTGGGAATTTACTAATAATGTTTTCAAGACAAAATAATAAGTAGAAAGGGAAACACATATAGGAATAGGTCCAAACATTTTTTCAGTGGAGTTATGTGTGGTTGTGTTTATGCTTTAGTGGAATATATATGTATGTATAGAAAATTTTTAGGTTTTAAATTTAAATCTTTCATTCCAGCTTTTGAGCTTGTTATTCGAAGGACTAGTCACTTTCAAAACTTTATAAAATTCAGTTTCTCACAGGTTACTTTTTTGGGTAATAATTCTTGTGGACACATGGAAAATGATTTTTGAGTCATATAAGTCAATCTCTGATAAAATGGATTTAGCAGAAACTTTCCAAATATTCATTTTTTGGCTCATGTTAAACCTGGAGTGTTTAAAGCCCAAAAGGAGGGTTTTTTGAGAAAGTTATGAATGAATGGATACTACTTTATTATGGAAATACAATTGTAACCAAGCACTATAATATGTCTAGACATACGGGTCTTGGTTGCCAAAAATGAAGTGTTCTAGCTTTAAAACAAATCCTCATGAAAAGTGTGCAAGATGTTACATGGTGAGAAGTATACCAAAGACCCATATGTGCTTTTGGCACCATTTGGAACTTGTTCCCCTTTGAGGAGAAGATTCTTATGGATAGGCAGGAAACTGTGAAACACTATTCATGGGACATAAGAAGAGATTTGGGAGAAATAGGTAATGTGGAAAGAAAAACTGTCTTAAGGGGTTTAAAGGTTATTTTAGTTTTATGTTTTTATTATTTTATTTAAAATTATTTGACAATACTATTACAGTGTGATGATTTCAGGAAAACCTAGTCAATGGTAATTTGGCAGCTCATATTCTTCACCTGACACATTTTTTTGGAATATTACATTGCTATTATTTAGATTCTCAGTTTTCTGGTAAAATCCAAAGTGAAACATTCCTACAAGGTCACAAACACAAGAATCATAAAGAAATGCCTTAGTAGAAAATAAATAGCCTAATTTAAAAAAACACTGTCTCTAATGGATAAAAGAAAAACACAAATTTAAAAGCAACTTAAAAAATTCTCATGCCAATAATTAAATTCTGGTTAATTTTGTAAATATTTACAAGGCTATATTTTGGAGAGCTGGACTTCCTGGCAGTCATTTCTTTAAGGCTGAATTTTTTCTTAAGAAATGGTGGGGGGAATCCAGCAATCTAATTTATTCCAAGCACTTATTTTTACAAATGACTTTATAAGGCCTGAAAGAAGAATTATTCTCTAGCATTTTTAGAACCACTTCCAGTGGTATCTCTCCAGAGTCAAATAGAGCTGTCTTCATCATTTTTACATATAGACTTCCTCAAACACTAAAACGTATGATAATCACCTAATTATAAATTCACTGTTAATATAGCCTTAGAGCTGAGAACATTTCACTCCAGTAGTTAATTTAGTCTGTGGTAAATTCTCACTGTTATTTAATGTCATTTATCACCTGCTGTTTTGTCTTACTGAGAACATCCTGCCTGCCCCACACTGTCTACAGTACATGGACCTTCTGTGACTTTAATGTGCTCAGAACAAAGGCTCCAAAGTGCTTCTAACGGGAGGATTTTGGCAACTTGCCTTAGATATATTCAAGCCATTTTGCTGCCTGTCACTCAGTGCTGTACAAATTGAACTCAGAGGAGAGGTAAAAAGGGTCTATGAGGCATTTTTTTTTCTGGGAAGAATATGCTAATAAAGCGTCATCAGCAGGAAGCAGGCTGTGTCTGAAAGAGTTTTGTCAACTCTGAATTAATTTTGTGTGTTAAGAAACACGGGGGTGCTTCTAGAGCTGGTCTGTGGTAATTAATCCTTCCTGTTTCTGGAAGAACAGAACTGTAATAAATGCAGCCCAGATTTAACAGATGTGTGCACACAATGTCTGCTTTATGGGGAGTAAAACAAAATGACGGGTACAGAACAAAAAAATATTGATTTGAAAAACTAAAACAGTATGGAAAGCACGAAGCTTAGAATTCCCAGAGTTTATGCAAATACAATATTCCTTTAAATGTTCACAGACAACGTGGTTTTGAAAACATCTGTCTGTGGGGTTGGATGCTATGAAGAGACTGAAAGAGACAGATGTTTCTTGTTCCTTAGAAAACTAAGTGAAAAAAATTGCATGCAGACATGATGTGTGTGATGAAGGTTGTTATACCTAGGTGTGGTTGGAATTGGACCCAACTAATCAAATAGTGACTTCATTTGAGATAAAACTCTCATTATTCTCTTCCCTATTATTTTTTCCAAAACACATTATGGAGGAAAAAACTCAGATGATATTACCTGTAATTATGAATCAATGCTTATGTGACAATTTGAATGCTGTTGGGAATAGAAGAGTTTGGCTTTCAAAATTAGACATGCAAATTATGCTGCCAATGGTGATATTTAATACATTCATATATGAAATTCACATGAAGGTGAATAGGGAAAATTGACATGATATTGATTTTTAAAAAATCTATGTTGAAAAAAGCATTTTCAGCTCAGGACTACCAAAACAATTTAGCCCATTAACTCTTTTCACCTTTTTCTTTTCTCTTCATTTTCTTCCTTTTTAGCCCATTAAGCTATTCCTGCCAATATGATGACTAGGAGGCAGGAGTTTGACATGATTAAGTAAAAATACAGAATGAGGACAATGCCCAGACAGTAGCAATAATTTTGGTATGGTATGCTTTAAACAGATTTGAACATGCAGTTTTCTTCTATCATGAAGATATCTTAAATTTATATTTAAAGAGTCAAAAAAAGAGGACCTAATGAGAAAAGCATATAGTAAAATCCAGCTCTCTTCACATTGCCTATAGCTTGTCTTGTAGAATAAATGCTGAAAACACTTTAACTCACTTTTGATGAAGCATATTACTTATTTCATGCAAAAATAAGTAATAAACAAACATGCAAAATAGCAGTTCCTTTTGGTTTGGCAATATTACCTATGGAAAAAGGTCTTAAAAAGTCATTCTAAGTTAAACCTTTACATTTCACATTAGCATCATTTAGAAACCTCCTACTATAAAGAATTCCAGCTTTTACCATAGTGTTATTGCCAGATTATTTAGTATGTTATAAACAGGTATTTTATTAGCTGTCTTCATATTACTTAGTGTATACATCAAAATCAATTATTTAATTTTTATTCAAACTTGTTGGTATATTTCAGTGAAATGAATGACCAGAAACAAAAAGGACAATAGGTACTTCAAAAGATGGTGAACAACATCACTGCCATCAGGGAAATGCAGATTGAAACACAGTGAGAGAAAAGACGAGTAAAGAACTCAATGCTCTCATGAGTCTTGCAAGCTAATAATATGAAGAATAAAACTCAGACATGATGGCTGTACTAAATTAGATAGAATCAGTAACTCAAAGAGATCCAAGATGGTGGAGGAGTAAGTAGAATCTACACTGACCTCCTCCCAAGACCAATCTGGAATTACAACTAAATTGTAAAGAAATTATCCATCATAACCAATGCAACAACACTGAAGAGAATGCTTATAACTATGGACAGATGGAAGAAACTGTTTCACCACAATGTGACCCATATGGAGTGCAGAGGAGACATGAGAGGGCTGGCTGGGCTCCCACAGGCAGCAGCTAAAGTGCCAGAGGAAAATTCAGCAGCCAGGGGGTTCTCCCTTAGAAGTATGGGATCTAAAGCCCAAGTTGATCTCCCCAGCCTACAGCACTAGAACTAGAAAAGGAACCTAGATGATACCCAGCTGTGAAAAGTGGCATGGTTTCTATCTGCCATAGAGAGATGGCTGGAGTCACAGAGAGACTTTCAAAGGGCCAACACAAGTAATATTGTTTGTAGCAATTTACTCTGAGCTCCAGAAAAGAGGGGGGAGGCAGAGTAGACTAGAGAACTTGGAGGAGAGTCTGGGGAGGGAAGTTTGGGAGGAGAACTGAGGGAGCAGCCATCAGAATCCCTCTACTGAGTCATCCCCTACAAGCCAGAATGCAATGGCAAGAAATATTCCAAGTAATGAAAAGAAAAAGTCTGCAACCAAGAATACTCTACCCAGAAATGCTGTCATTTAAAATAGGTGAAATAAGGAGTTTTCCAGACTAAAAAAAAAAAAGGCTAAATGAATACATCTCCACCAAACCAGCATTTCAAGAAATGCTAAATGGACTGCTTTAAGAAGATGAAGAAAAGAGAGAAAGAGAGAGAGGAACACAGGTACAAAAGGAAAAATGGCAATGAATAAGTACTTCTCAGTAATAACCTGAAGTAAAAAATGCTTCGATCAAAAGATATAGGGTAGCTGAATAGATAAGAAAACAAGACCCTCAGATAGCTGTCTACAAGACATCCACCATAGAACAAAAGACCTACACAAACTGAAAGTGAAGAGATGGAAAATAAAAAATACTCTAAGCAAATGAACATAAGAAAAAAGTGGCAATACGTACATAAAAAATATATAGATTGCAAAACAAAGATCATAAAAAGTGACAAAGAAAGACACTGTAATATTTAAGGGAATAATCTAGCAAGAAGATATAATCCTTGTAAATATATATGCACCTAACATAGGAGTACTTAAGTATAAAAGGAAAATATTGGAGGACTTCAAGAAAGATATCAATAGCAACACACTCATCATAGGGGATTTTAATACCCCACTGTCAACAATGACTAGATCAGAATCATCAAGGATGTTGAGTCATTGAACAATATTCTAGATCAATGGACTTAATTGATATATATATATATATATATATATATATATATATATATATATATATATAACTTTTCACCCCAAAGAAGCAAAATAGACATGATCTTAAAATGGACATAGAACATTTTCAAAGAAAGATTATATGGTAGGAGAAAAAACAAGCCTCAAACAGTCAAGAAAATTGAAATCATATCAAGCATCTTTTTGGACCTTTATGGCTTGAAACTAAAAACAAACCTCAAGGAAAAAACTAAAAAACATTCAAATTCATGGAGACTGAATAATATGTTATTAAATAATTAATGGGTTAACAATGAGACCAAGAAAGAAATACAAAAGTATTTCTTTCTTCATTGGTCAAGTACTAGTACAGAAGAAACAAACAAACAAACAATAAAAAAAATGAACCCATAACAGCCCAATGCCTAAGAGACGCAGCAGAATCAGTTCAGAAAGAGAAATTCTTAGAAATACAGGCCTACCTAAAAAAAAGAGAAAATTCCAAAAAGGCAACCTAACCCAACATCTAAAAGATAGAGGAATAACAACAAAAAAATCTCAGAGTGAGTAGAAGGGAGGAAATAACCAAGATCAGAGCAGAATCAAATGACATGGAGACTAAAAGAACAATTCAAAGGATCAATAAATCCAGGAGGTGGTTCTTTGAAAAGTTAAACAAAATCAACAGGCCTTTAGTCAGACTCATCAAGAAAAAAAGAAGACCCAAATAAATAAAAGCAGAAATGAAAGAGGAGTAATTATAACTGATACCACAGAAATACAAAGGATTGTAAGAAATTACTACAAAAAACTATATGCCAAGAAATTTGAAAACATGGCTAAAAAGGGTAAATTTCTAGATATATCTTCCAAAACTGAATGAAGAAGAAGTAGAAAGCCTGAATAAACCAATAACAAATAGTGAAAATGAAGCAGTAATCAAAAAAACTTCTGGCATACAAAAGTGCTAGACAGGATGGCTTCACAGGTGGATTTTACCAAACATTTAGGGAAGAACTAGCTTATATCCTTTTCAAAATATTCCAAAAATTAAATGTGAGAGATGTCTCCCAAACATGTTTTATGAGGCTTATATTACTCTAATTTGAAAACCAGGCAAATACACAAGAAAATAAGAAAACTACAGGACAGTATTGCTGATGAATATAGATGCTAAAATCCTTAACAAAATATTGGTCAACTGTATCAAGCAATACATTAAAAGATCATACATCATGATCAAATGGTATTCATCCCAGAGATGCAAGGGTGTTATGATATTCACAAATTGATAAATGTAATACACCACATAAACAAAATGAAAGACAAAAACCACATGATCATTTCAATAGATGCTGAAATAGCATTTGATAAATTACTGCACCTATTTATTATAAAAACACTCAGCAAAGTGGGAGTAGAGAGAGCATGCCTCAATTTAAAGGCCATATATGAGAAAACTACAGACAGCATCATACCCACTGGGTAAAAACTAAAAGCTTTCCCCTTCAAATCAGGAATAAGACAAGGGTGTCTGCTCTCACTGCTTTTATTTAACATAGTATTGTAAGCTCTAGCCACAGTGATCACACAAGAAAAATAAATAAAAAGCATCTATATTGGAAAGGAGGAAGTAAAACTGTTCTTATTTGTAGATGACATGATACTGTACATAGGAAACCTTTTAGGCTACACCAAAAAACTACTGAACTAAATAAGTGAATTTGGAAAAACAGCAGAATATAAAGTCAATATTCAGAAATCATAGGCATTTTTGCACACCAACAATAAAACATCATAAACAGAAACTAGGGGAAGAAATCCCATTTACTATAGTAACAAAAAATAAAGTAGGAATAAACTTAATGAAGGATGTAAAAGACCTTTACTTGACCATTGAAGAAAGAAATTAAGGAAAATACAGACTTCTGGCCAAGATGGAGTCATAGGTAGATACACTTTGCCCCCTTGCACAACCAAAAGAAGGACAACAAAAAATTTAAAAATGAAAAAGTACCAGAACTTCTAGAAGATCAAAACATATGGAAATCCAATAACAAAGGAGTTAAAGAAGAAACATTCATCCAGATGCATAAGAGGGGCAGAGAGGGGGCAGTTGGCATGGACAGGACTAATGGTAAGGCAGCAGCTGGGGGACCAGGCAGTCCCACAGTTGCATGCAGATAAACCAGGAATAACAACTTGGGAGTGAGGCAGACCACATAACACAGGGTTTGAGTGAGGGGAAATAAAACCTCAAAACCTCTGACTGAAAAAAAACATGTGAGGGTTGAGGTGGCAGGAGAAACTCCCAGACTCACAAGATAATTTGTTGGAAAGACACACATGGTTATAGAAGGTACACAAAACCATCCACCTGGAAATCAGCACCAGAAAGGCCCAATTTGCTTGCAGATAGCAGGGAAAGTGACTGAAAGCCAGCCGACAGCTGAGCAAGTGGCATTGTTTCCTCTTGGACCCCTCCATTGCATACAGCACCACAACAGTAACAAAGGTTTCCCTGCCCTGGCAAATGCCTAAAGCTCCACTCCTTACTGTGTAACAGGTTCCCTGAGACCCCCACAAAATATGGCCAAAATGAAAGAACAGATTGAAGCTCCAGAAAAAATACAACTAAGTGGTGAAGTGATATCCAATTTTTAGATGAATAGTTCAAAACACTGGTAATCAAGATGCTCACAGAAATAATTGAGTATGGGCAGAAAATAGAGAAAAAAGTGAAGGCTATGCAAAGTGAAATAAAGGAAAATGTACAGGGAACCAACAGTGAAGAGAAGGAAACAGGGACTCAAATAAGTGGTTTGGAGCAGAAGGAAGAAATAAACATTCAACCAGAATAAAATGAAGAAACAAGAATTCCCAGAAAATGAGGAGAAGCTTAGGAAGATACAAATAAATGGAAACATACACCATGTTCATGGATTGGAAAAATTAACGTCATTAAAATGTCCATACTACCCAAAACAATCTATAGACTCAGTATAATCCCTATTAAAATACCAATGATATACTTCACAGATTTAGAAGAAATATTTCAAAAATTTATATGGAACCAAAAAGGACCCCAAATAGCCTCAGCCATCTTGAGGAAGAATAGCAACGTAGAAGGGATCACAACACCTGATATAAAACTGTATTATAAGGTCACTGTAATCAAAACAGTCTGGTACTGGCATAAGAATAGACACATAGACCAATGGAACAGAATAGAGAGCCCAGAAATAAAAACATGTCTCCATGGTCAATTAATATTGGACAAAGGGGGCAGAAACATAAGATGGAGTAAAAATTACCTCTTCAATAAGCTGTGTTGAAAGAACTAGAATGGTGCATGCAAACAAATGAAACTAGACCATCAACTTACACCATACACCAGAATAAACTCTAAATGGATAAAAGACATAAACTGTGACACTATAAAACTCCTAGACCACAGGTGACAAACACAATGCCCATAGGCCCAATCCAGCCCTCCACCTTGTTTTATCTGGCCTGGTTTCTACCTGGAAGTAGTGTGGAGCTCTCACTTAACTGTTAAGGTGTAGTTATATTTACACAGTCCTAAAATTATATTCAGCCCTTTGAAGGCAACTTTGAGGCTGAAGTGGCCCCAGAGTGAAAATGAGTTCGATATCCCTGTCATAGAGGAAAACATAATCAGTAAATTTGCAGATACCCCACAGAGCAATATTCTCACCAATATATCATCTAGGGCAAGGGAAATAAAGAAAAAACAAATGAGACTTCATCAAATTACAAAGCTTCTGCATGGATAAAGTAAACATCAGAATGAAAAGAGAATCAACCATATGAAAAAATACAATTGAAAATGGTACCTGGACAAGGTTTTAATCTCCAAAATATGTAAAGAACTCATATGATTCAACATTAGAAAAACAAATAACCCGATTTAAAAAATGGGCACTTTATTTTTCTTTTTGCTGTATCAAATAGGATTTTTTCTTGATTTCTGCTTCTGCTGTTTCATTGTTGGTATACAAAAATGCCTTTGATTTCTCGATATTGACTTTGTATCTTGCTGTTTTGCCAAATTCATTTATTAGGTTGAGCAGTTTTGGGGTAGAGTCTATAGGATTTTTTAAGTACACTATCATTTCTTTTTCTTATCTGATAAAATACCTAGGAATAAACTTAACCAAGGAGGTAAAAGACCTGTGTGCAGAAAACTACACAACGCTGAAGAAAGAAATCAAGGAAGACACAAACAAATGGAAACATATACCATGCTCATGGACTGGAAGAATCAACATCATCAAAATGTCCATACTACCCAAAGCAATTTACAGATTCAATGAAATACCTATTAAAGTACCAACGACATATTTCACAGACATAGAACAAACACGTCAAAAATTTATATGGAACCATAAATGACCCCAAATAGCAGCTGCAATTTTAAGA
Source organism: Artibeus jamaicensis (assembly GCF_021234435.1). Lineage (NCBI taxonomy): Eukaryota > Metazoa > Chordata > Mammalia > Chiroptera > Phyllostomidae > Artibeus > Artibeus jamaicensis. Next base: position 4,426,172 of record NW_026521887.1, read on the forward strand.
AAGAAGAACAAAATAGGAGGGACCACAATACCTGATACCAAACTGTATTACAAGGCCATTATAATCAAAACAGCCTAGTACTGGCATCAAAAGAGACACATAGACCAATGGAACAGAACAGAGAGCCCAGAAGTAAACCCAAATCTCTATGGCAAATTAATATTCGACAAAAGGAGAAGAAACATAAAATGGAATAAAAATAGCCTCTTCAACAAATGGTTTTGGGAGAACTAGACAGCTATGTCCAAAAAAATGAAACTTGAGCATGAACTTACTCATGCACCAAAATAAATTCAAGGTGGAAAAAAGACTTAAATATAAACCATGACACCATTAAAGTCCTAGAGAAGAACATGGCAGGAAAATCTCGGATATTTCATGCAGCAACTTTTTTACTGATACATTTCCCAGAGCAAGGAACATAAAGGAAAGAATAAACAAATGGGATCTCATCAAAATTAAAAGCTTATGCACAGCTAAAAAAACAGTATTAAAATAAGAGAACCAACCATATGGGAGAACATATTTGCCAGTGATACCTCAGACAAAGGTTTAATCTCCAAAATATACAAAGAACTTACATGACTCCACTCTAAGAAGACAAGCAACCCAATTAAAAAGTGGGCAAAGGACTTGAACAGACATTTCTCCAAGGAGGACATACAGAAGATCCAGAGACAAATGAAAAGATAGTCAATAACCCTAGCTATCAGAGAGATGCAATTTAAAACCACAATGAGATACCACTTTACACCAGTCAGAATGGCCATCATAAACAAAGTAACAAACAACAAGTGTTGGAGAAGTTGTAGAGAAGAGGGGACCCTAATCCATTGTTGGTGGGAATGCAGACTGGTATATCCATTGTGGAAAACAGTATCAAATTTTCCCAGAAAATTTAAAATGGGCCTGCCTTTTGACCCAGCAATTCCACTGCTGGGATTATATCCTAAGAACCCTAAAACACCAATCCAAAAGAACCTATGCACCCCAATGTTCATAGCAGCACAATTTACCATAGCCAAGAGCTGGAAGCAACCTAGGTGCCCATCAGTAAATGAATGGATCTACAAATTATGGTACATATACACAATGGAATTCACTTCTCCAGGGAAGATATACAGAGAGCCCATAGGATTCTCAACATTACTTCACCTCAGAGCAATGCAATTTAAAACCACAATAAGATACCACCTCACACCAGTCAGAACGGCCATCATTAACAAATAAATAATAAACAAGTGCTGGCAAGGATGAGGAGAAAAAGGAACCCCTAGTGCACTGTTGGTGGAAATGCAGACTGGGGCAGTCACTGTGGAAAACAGTATGGAATCTCCTCAGAAAACTAAAAATGAAACTGCCTTCTGACCCAGCATTCCACTGCTGGGATTATGCACTAAGAGCCCTGAAACACCAATTCAAAAGAGCGCATGCACCCCAGTGTTCATAGTAGTGTTATTTATAATAGCCCAAGTGGTGGAAACAACCTAAATGTCCATCAGTAAATGAGTAGATCAAAACACTCTGGTACACTTACACAATGGAATAGTATGCAGCAGAAAAAATGGGACTCCTACCCTTTATGACTATGTATGTAATAGGAGAGCATTATGCTAAGTGAAATAAGCCAGGCACTGAAAGTCAAATACCACATGGTCTCACCTATAAGTGTAACCTAATCAACAAATGAACAAGCAAACAAAATAGAACCAGAGACATGGAAATAAAGAACAAACAGACAGTGACAAGATGGTCAGGGGGAAGGGAATAACAGAGGAAAGAAGGGTAAGTTTTTAATCAATGAACAGGTATAAATGACCCATGGACATGTACAACAGGGTGGGGATTGACTGTCCGTACAGGGATTGGGTGGAGCAGGGGAGAGCAAAGGGGGAAATTGGGACAATTGTAATAGAACAACTATTAAAAACTATATCACCTCATGCCTATCAGATTGGCTATCACCAAAAATATATATAACAAATGCTAGAGTGGATGTGAAGAAAAAAAATCCTTGTGCACTCTTGGTGGAACTGTAAACTAACATTCTGCTTTGGAAAACACTATGGAGGATCCTCAAAATCATAAAAATAAACTACCATATGATGCAGAAATCCCATTTCGGGGAATATATCCAAAAGCAATGTAAACACTAGCTCCAAAATATATCTGTACCCTTCCCTTCCTAGTAGTAATATTTTTAGTAGCCAAGACATGGAAACGATATAAGTGTTCATTGATATATAAATAAATTTAAAAAGTAGTGGTATACATATACAATGGAACATTATTCATCCTTAACAAATACGAAAATCCTACAATTTGCAACATGATAAAAACTTGAAGGCATTATATTAGGTGAAATAAGACAGAGAAAGACAAACACTATAAGATCTAACTTATACAAATCTAAAACAAGCAAACATATATAAAAATCAGATTTATGTTTACCAGAAGTGAAGGGTTGGAGGAGTGGGAATTGGAAAATTATTATCAAAGATTATTTTCCTTTTGTAAGATAATTACTAGGATGTGATGTAAAGCATTATGATTATAGCAAACAGTTGTGTTGCAGCTTTTGAAGGCTGGTCAGGTTCACAAGGTATTTGGCCAGATGGGAGAACATACACTGAGTGGTTGGGATGCTCGACATACCTTTATTGAAGGGTGCAAGCTGCGAGTCCCCCCAGCACACACCTGCATGTCACGGCATGTCACACTGTATGTCACCCAGTGGGAAGTTCCAACTCTCTTGTAAACTAAATGCACACAAGCCAGCAGGGAGCCAACACATTGTATAATACAGCACGATTCTGTGCATTCAAGCCCATTCAAGGCTGTGGGTATTGTTTATTGGACCCAGTTTCAAGGTTATGAGAATATTGCTTATCTTAGTTCTCCAGGTGTCTGGGTGAGGGAGCCAGGCTGACTCTGTTTACCCTACACAGTGCTGTATGGTATATATGAAAGTTGTTAAGAGAATAAGTCCTAAAAGTTATCATCACAATAAGAAACTTTTTTCTTCCTTTTTTAATTGTGTCTATATAAGAAGAGAAAAATTAGCTGAACTGATTGTGTTATTCATTTTACAACATCTATAAATAAAACCACCATACTGTGCACCTTATACTTTATACAGTGATGCAGGTCAATTATTTATCAGTAAAACTAGAAAAAAAAGACTAACTATTATTTGTGAGTCTCATGGAAAGAGCAATGCAGCTGAGCAAACCTACTCATTTCATGTATTCTTTTGAAGTAGTTAATGAAGGCATACATGAAGAGTGCACATTTTTACCAGTTATCTATAGCTTATTACAGTCTAAGTTAAGGTTTAAACAGCCTGAAAGTTAAGTCATTAACCATTTGGTTTTTTAAATTAGTCATTTAAACTTATAAAGTTCCATATGAGAAATTAAATTAAATTCGAATCGTTGAAAAAATGGTTTTAAGCAATCCAAATTTTTCAATACAATTTATCAATAAAAGCATTTTTAATTCTCTATAGTCTACAATTTATCAATAAAAGCTTTTAAATTTTTTTATAGTCTATAGTCTAAAAATGTTGTTACTCTTGAAATTTTTGTTCATTCATTTAACAAGCATATTTCAAAATTCTATGCTTGGTTTAAGAAGAAGCTGTATACAAAAGATATTACAAAAATAAATAAAATTATTGCCTACCCTTGAGGGCATCAGTGTATTGTAACTTCTCTGCAAAGTTTACATTTCATCTATAAAATACATCAAGACAAGTCAAGACCAAAGAAAAACAATTTAGAATTTGCCAGCTGACAGGGTCTGGACTGACAGAGAATAATATCAAATAAAAGAACCAGCGTATATGAAGGCCTGAAAGATTATGGTTTCTTAAAATAATTTTAAGAATTATTGGGTTGGTCAAAAGTTTGGTTAGTTTTTTCCTGTATGATGGCTCTAGTAGTACTTAGTTATTTTTAATTTCATTTGAAACAATTTTGTTAGATCGTGTTGTGACAGCTGTCATATCAGCGTGCATTAAAAAATAAAAATTTGGGAATTTTTGTGCAGCCATTTTAATATTGAAGATGAAAGAAGATTCATGACATTTTTGGTCTATGATGCTTTGTTATTTCAAGAAAGGTAAAAATGCAACTGAAACACACACAAAAAATATGCCATATATGGAGAAGGTGCTGTGACTGATCAAACATATCAAAAGTGGTTTGCAAAATTTCTTGACACTTTTGCACATTTTACTTTTGCCATTTTGGCCAAATAATTCTTTGCTGTTGAAGATGTTTAGCAGCTCCCCTGGCCTCTACCCACTAGAAGCCAATAGCAGGAGGTAGCCTTCATACTCCAAATATCCAAATCAATAAAATTATTGGTGAAAATGAAAAGTTTGTCTTTTATTTTATGGAAATAAGTAAATGGATTTTTTGGCCAACCCAATACTTTGCCAGGAACTTAAGAGTATACAGATCTTCACCCAAAGGTCACTCCTTTCTTAGTACAAAGAACTCCACAAATCAGAGATAATCACTCTGGAATCTTCCTTTTACATAGGATGTTTACATAGGACGTTAATCAAGGCCTATTTTAGATAAATATGGTACTAGATGAAAACTTGGGGCAATGTATTTCAAAAGTTTCCAAGGCACTTGGAAATACAACCCCATGGTAGAGAAGTGTGGGAGTCCAAGGTCATAGCAGGAAAAAAATGTCTTTGCAAAAAATCCTCATAATCTCTTCTATGACTTACTTAAAAGCTCCTATGACTTTAGGGGAGGATTGGCTAGGATTTCCCTGAGGCAACTTAAACTCTCTATTCACTGTATTCATCCCCAGGGTTTGAGAAGTTAGCCAGAGAGTCTTTTTCTCAGTTGTTTTCATTCAGGCTACAGTATGAATTGAAATCATCTGTGCTGTGCCAGGGCTTCACCTCTAGACCTCTAGAGATTATGATTTTGTAAAACATTTGTGTCCTTGGAAGAGATTATTCTTGAGAAGTGGTTAGCAAAGTATTTAGTGGATGCTGAGTAAATGTAAGTAATAACTATTATAATTACTGTGGTGGTTAGAGTTAACAACACCTGATGGCCATTGTAATGCAATTCATATTCAAAAATCACTATTTCAGAATAAAACAATCAAAGCTATCACACTGGAATTCCCTTAGGGTTAATATGTGGGGATCGATGGGAAGGGACGACTATCAGAAGTCATGATTGCAGGATGTTTGTTGTTGTTTAATTGTTAAATATTTGTATATTGTGGCTCAGAAAGCCATTTTCATGATTTCAGGGCAAACCAGTGACATTGATTGCACTTTTCCATTTTCTGTAAAATGATTTGTATTTTTGAATTGTACTCTCTGAGTATATAGGTTATGTTCATGTTATTCTCACTTTAACTATATGATATTTGAGAGTTGAAGACAGGGTGGAAAAAGTGAAAAAAAATCTAGTGTTAAACGTATTTGGAACTGGAAAAGAAGTTTAAAATCAGACCTCATAAGCTCATTTTAAGTTATATTTATTTGATTTTGATTTGGTTCACTTTCAGAGATTTTATAATACTTAGCTTGTAACAGCTCCCTCTCCGTATGCATTATCAATTCAGTTTTAGTGTGACATTTAAACTGATATTACTAGAAGTTAAATTGAAATTGCTATGTGTTTTTCAAAATGGCTGGTAGAAGTCAGTTTCTAAAATCCTACTAATTCTTTCACCATCTTCAGCTAGTGATAATAAATGATGTCATGTGAAACCTTCAGTACGCTTAAAGATGGAGACAGAAAATGCTCCCTCCAAATTATTATTGATAAAAGGAATAACAATGTTGTTATTAAAACCTCACAGTGCATCAGAGTAAAAGAGTTAGTAAATCTGTCAAAAGTTCATTATTCTGAATTCCTGCTTAGGAATGTTCTCAGATCCCAACGTGGCACTGCTGTGTGTAATATCCTTGGGCAAATGCATAAAATAACAGTGGTAATGAGGTGTGTAAAAATGTGCTTATCTTATTTCACCTATCATATTGGAGCTGGGATATCAGGGGCTAAATGGAAAAAAAATCTTTAGAAGGTTAACATTTCCCAGATACAAAGTTAGTGAGGGCTTTGGACAGGTCTGTTTGAAGAATTAGCCAAAATTTGATTCCATGTAGGAGTGTACTTGCCATTCCCAGTCCTAAAACACCAACTTCAGCCTACTCTCTTTAAGATAAATCAATTTGTCAGGCAATTGAGCACCTATATGGTGGGATGTTCCTGGTAATTAAGGTTTATAACTGCAGCTGTTTTTGTATCTTGGCTTTTAACCTTACGTTAGTGGGGGAAGCCATCCTTAAAACATCTGGGTGCCTTGCTGAAACAATAGCATAGCTTCTGCTGTAATCTTGTATAATTTCTGGTGAATAGTAGGGTACATTTAAACAGTTCTAATGGAGTGAACAATACTGTTTTAAAGGGCTTTGATCATTACTTATCTTTCAGCTGATTATAGGAATCTTGTTGGAAGCATTCAAAGGATTTTTAATTTTGAATCTCTTTATGTCTTCAACTTAGTGATGACACTAATTTCCTCTGCTGCCTATGAAAGGAAGCCTAGTTTTGTCCTCAGACTTTTTTTGTTCCTTATGTCATGTCTTTTGTATATGCAGATGGGGCTGATTAATTCCAAGGCCTTTAAAAAATAATTTAAATAGCTAGACATGGTAAAAAACAATCAAAGTGTTTCTGTTTAAGGAAGAAATTACTGACAATATAAATATATACATTCAATTTTATTTTTTTCTAAACAAAAATGAGACTACTAATTGCTGTTCACGTACAGAAGGTATCTCCATATCAGAGATTATAAGATTTTCTGAATTAACTGTCTTCTTTCTTTTTTTCTTTTTGATATTCACTGAAAAAGGAAAAATGTTATATTCATTTAACAGATTTGAAGTAAGTGAAAGTGCTGTAAAAGGAGACAGCACGGCCCACGTTCCAGCATCCTCACATCACATAACAGGATAATTGTCCCTGAAGGAGAAAAAGCCTCAGAAGGAAATGTAACATTTGTGTGTTCTGAAGTTGTTATGAATAAAACAAGTAATTAAACATCTTACATAAGACAGTTTTCTCAACCATAAAAACCTGTCTTCTGTAATATTTAAGCAGGTGTCGACAACCGGCTTTCGTCTTTTTTAAACTTTGTATGTTTTCTGAGCTATTTGTTTAAAAACAGTTGTAGGATAACATTGTATACTTTAATAGTTTGATTACCTGTGTATAGCAACATTTGCTGCTGAGCATCCAAACTCATTCATTTCATCTGGTAGCCTCACTTCCTTGTTGAGGAGGTACCCATTTTATGTTGCCTCAGCAGGAAATCAGCTTCCTGAGTCTGTTGTCCACTCTAGTCTTCCATTATGGAACCATGTTGGCTTGATCTTTGTTGCAGAGGGCAGGGGTTGGGGAACAGGATAGGCAGTTTCCAAAGGTGACAAGTTCAAGTCTAATAGTTGTAAATGAAGTGAGAGTTGATGTGGGACTTGCTTCCAGAAATGCAATTCACAAACCAACAGCATTGGGGGCTTGTAGAAGACAGAAACAACCAAATGATTTCTCCCCTCTCTCCTTCCCTTCCCCTCTAAAGATAAATAAATAAAATCTTTAAAAAAAAAAAAAAAAAAGAAATGCAGACCCTTGAGTCCTACCCCAGACCTATGGAATGTATGGTTGCAGTTTAGAAAGATGCCCAGTAATCTGTTTGCACAGTAAAGTTTGAAATGATGGTATGGATCATGTAGTATACATGAGATATGCTCTATATCAACTAATAAGGCCCAGCTGAAACTATAGCCTCACCAAACCAACATGTGTAAGAAATTCTATGTTTGGGTCTTAAAATAACTCTAAAATTAAAAGTTAAACATATAGTTTTAGTGTTTTTATTCTGGCTACATAGCAGTGTTTCAAATTTCGTTAACATTCAAATTGTTTATCATTGGCTAAAGACTAATTAAGAATTATAGATCAAAAAAGAAAAGAAAAAGAAGTATTAACAGCTTTAGATGAGGAATTTGAGTGATTTCAGATATAATGGGTAATTTAAGCAATATCAATCTCCCCATCAGAGTTCACTCTTCATGAGAATGGGAGAAAAACAATGTTTTTATTCAACATTGACTTTATAGGCTTAACACATATAATTTGCTACATATTTATTGGCAGGATTTAAGAGTAGTTAATAGCATAACTATGATTTTGTTTTTGTCTTGTTTAGAAAGAATGTTGTTGTAGGACTTATATATTACATAATTCATTTGTGACCAATTTGTGACCATGTCACAGTGCATATAATTTTAGAGATGGCATTAGGAAACATGGAACTGATACTCTAAGCTAATACTTCTGATAGAAGGTTGAAGTTTTATTTGATAATCTGCTTTGACACTAGAACAAAAGAAGAAATCACTAGTGTCCTAAATATTCTTAATTATATATAGGATATTGACCAAAGTGGGTTTTTTTTGGAGAGCATTTTAATCACATAGGTTAGAGTGGAGTGATTTAAGTTTAATAAAAGTTGGCAAACATAGCACACAAATGGTCAAATAGTAAATGATTTTAGGCTGTCTTGTATATATTAACTTGTTGCAACTACTTATTTTTGCCACTATAAAGCAAAAGAAGCCAGATGATATATAAACAAATGGGCATGGTTGTGTTACAATGACGTTATTTGCAAAAACAGTCACTAGGCAGGATTTGTCCCATGAGTTCTACGCCTCAGACTTCTGGTTTAACGAACTTTTTGTCTCAGTGGAGATTTTATGCTTCTCACACTCCCAGCTGTTAAAAACTTAGTTGTGAGCTCTATTAAACCTTTGGATTTATAATGGTTCTTGACCATTTTTCTTCCTCCAGAGTATGAAACCGTATACCTCAGTCACATTAGTGTCATCTGTCAACATCAAAGAGTGTCAGACAATTAAACTAAATCAACCTTAGTAACGTGGTTGTTTATCCATTTTTAATAATTCCAGGTTGCATGTTTTTATTCCTTTTGAAGCTTATTTTTCATTGTACTTATATTTCTCTAACAGTTAAAGTAGCTTGGCTTTTTATTTTCTTCCAGTACTTTTCATTTAATTAATGTTTAATACAAAAGACATTTCTATCAGACAAGAAAAGGAAATAAAAAGCATCCAAATAGGAAAGGAGGAAACAAAACTGTCATTGTTTGCAGGTTACATGATAATGTACATGGAAAATCCTATAGACTCTACTCAAAAACTACTCAAACTAATAAATGAATTTGGTAAAACAGCAGGTTACAAAGTCAATATCCAGAAACCAAAGGCATTTTTGTATACTAACAATGAAGCAGCAATCAAGAAAAAAAATCCCATTCTATATAGCAAAAACAAAAATAAAATATCTGGGAATAAACCTAACCAAGGAGGTAAAAGACCTTCATGCAGAAAACTACACAACACTGAAGAGAGAAATCAAGGAAGACACAAACAAATGGAAACATATACTGTGTTCATGGATTGGAAGAATTAACATCATCAAAATGTCCATACTACCCAAAGCAATATACAGATTCAATGCAATACCTATTAAAGTACCAATGGCATATTTCGCAGACATAGAACAAACACTTCAAAAATTTATATGGAACCATAAATGAGCCCGAATAGCAGCTGCTATTTTGAGAAAGAAAAACAAAGTAGGAGGAATCACAATACCTGATATCAAATTGTATTACAAGGCCACACAACTCTCTATAGTCAATTAATATTTGACAAAGGGGACAGTAACATAAAATGGACTAAAAACAGCCTCTTTAACAAAAGGCATTGGGAGAACTGGACAGCTACATCCAAAAATATGACACTTGAGCACCGACTTACACCATACACCAAAATAAATTCAAGGTGGATAATAGACTTAAATATAAGCCGTGAAACCATTAAAATCCTAGAGGAGAACATTGGCAAGAAAATCTTGGATATTTCACGCAGCAACTTTTTTACTAATATGTCATCTAGAGCAAGGGACATAAAGGAAAGAATAAACAAATGGGATCTCATCGAAATAAAAAGCTTCTGCATGGCTAAAGAAAAGAGTATTAAAATAAAAAGACAACTGACTGCACAGGAAAACATAATTGCCAATGATACCTCAGACAAGGGTTTAGTCTCCAAAATATACAAAGAACTTAACACGATTCCACTCTAAGAAGACAAATGACCCAATTAAAAAATGGGAAAAGAACTTGAACAGACACTTCTCCAAGGAGGTCATACAGAGGATCCAGAGACACATGAAAAGATGCTCAATATTGTTTGCTATCAGAGAGATGCAAATTAAAACCACGATGAGATAGGACTTTACACCTGTCAGAATGGCTATCATAAACAAAGCAGCAAACCACAAATGTTGGAGAAATTGTGGGGAAAAGGGGCCCTTAGTCCACTGTTGGTGGGATTGCAGACTGATACAACCATTATGGAAAACAGTATGGAATTTTCTCAGAAAACTAAAAATCGACCTGCCTTTTGACCCCGCAATTCCACTGCTAGGATTATATCCCAAGAATCCTAAAACATCAATTTCAAAGAACCTATGCACCACAATGTTCACAGCAGCACAATGTACAATAGCCAAAAGCTGGAAGCAACCTAGGTGCCTGTCAGTAAATGAATGGATCAAAAATTTTTGGTACATGTACACAATGGAATTCTATGCAGCAGAAAGAAAGAAGGAGCTCCTACCCTTTGCAACAGCTTGGATGGAACGGGAAAGCATTATGCTGAGTGAAATAAGCCAGGTGATGAAAGATAAATACCATATGATCTCACCTTTAACAGGAACCTAAACAACAAAACAAACAAGCAAAATAAAAACAACAACACTGAAATAGAGAATAGGGGCACAGTGACCAGAGGGGAGAGGGGAGGGAATTTCAGGGGAAAAAGGGGAAGGATTTACAGGAACTAGTATAATGGACACATGGACTACAACTAAGAGGGGTGGAAATGGGAGGGAGGTGGGGGGAACGGGGGAGCTGGGCTGTGATGGGAGTAAAAGAAAGAATACTGTAGTTAAAAAATAATTAAATTTAAAAAAAGAAATAAAAAAAGACATTTCTCCTTGCTGTTTGCTTAGGACCAACACATGCTACTGGTAGACAAAGATACAGAGTTATAGGTGACTTCATGGATATCTATATTTTAATATGCATTGGAACATGGTGTTAAGACCCCTGTGTTTTATTGATATTTCTATACTCTGTCATGGCTAAGATAACTGCAGGGCTCTGATTGACTTGTCTCCTCACATGCCAATGGATCAGTGAACTAGTCTGGTAATCCTCTTCTCGTGGTGATGGATGGAAGAACCTCTTCTCATGGATGGTTAGATGTAATAAAATATAGTATCAATAACAAATTTTCAAGTTAATTTACTTTTTTTCAGAGTTTAGGCCATCTTGCATAACTAATACAAATTTTTTGGTATATAATCTTGTTAAAATATTTTAAATTTACCAAAAAATGCTCATGAGTGGGTATCATCAAACTATCAAATGGAAATATTAAAGAGATCTAGAAGTACTAAACTATAGCTCGTGATAATTTTAGTACTCATAACAACACATATTTGATTTTATCATTTATTATTTAATATATAATTTATTGATATAATTGACATAAGAGGTCTGTCAAAAAGTCCAGCCATTGTTAATATAATGAGAATGGTTTGTGTGACATTGATGTAACCTCACAGCCAAGGAGAATACACTGGAATGTATGTGTGAACAGTAATGACTTCACTATACTAATCAGTGCTGGCAGTAGATGCCATTTATGAGAATGTATACCATGTGGCCATCACCTTCAAAATGACTGAGTGAGTAGAGCAACGAATCTGCATCAAATTTTGTTTTAAGCTTGAACATTGCTCTATAGAAACTATTTGTATAATTCAGAAGGCTACAATTATGGGCAACTGGTAATGCACAGCATCATCAGGACAATACACCCACTCATACACCATGTCTCATGCAGAGTTTTTTGGCAAAACATCAAATCACCTAGGTTTTTCACCCTGTGGCTTCCAGCTTTGCACAAAACTAAAATGACCTTTGAAAAGGAAGAGATTTCAGACCACTGATGAAATTTAGGAAAATGTAATGGGGCAGTTGATGGTGATTGGGAGAACTGTGTTAGGTCCCAAGGCAGCTACTCTGATAATGACTGAAGCATCATTATCCTAAGTACAATGTTTCTTATATCACATCTTCTCAAGAATGTTTCTATTTTTCATATTACATGACTGGATACCTTCTGAATAGACCTTGTATACATGCCCACACCTATAATGTTCTTCTTTTGTCTTGATTTTTAAAATGATATTAAAAAGTTTGCCCTGACTGGTGTGGCTCAGTTAGTTAGTTCTGTGGGGGGCAGGGGGCTCCATCCACAGGGCCCCCCGGTCACCACAGGTAAGAATAAATCTACCAAGACATGATCTGCTTGGGGAGGAAATGTAGCCAATCTCTCACAGGAGAAGGGCCAAGAGTCTTTTCCTCAGTGGGTTTTTATTGGGTTCATTTTGCACAGGAATACAGGTAAAGTTCATTAGTTATTGTCAGGCAGTCAAGATCAAACAATAGATAACATACAAAAGAACTACTAAGGCTTATTCTGAGTCAGGGTCTCTTAGCTAAAGGGCTACAAAACTTTGGGAAACAAACTCATTTCCTGCTCAGACTCTTATCACTTAATTGAGAGCATTCTTAGCAAAGCAGGCTTCACAGGATTTTAGATATTCTTTCTTAGGCCTGATCACCCTGGGGAAACTACCCTTTCCAGCACAGGGCTGCACCTCCCTCTGTCATTGTTTTAGGCTTAAGTCAGGCAGGGAAAGTAAGGCAGCCAAAAGATTAGGAGACTTCTCCCAGACAGAAAGAAGACTCAGGCTATGTCAAAGCCGAGGGGTAAGGGTCCATCACCCCCTTTTGCTATAGCCCCCCAAGTCCTTCCCTGGGGCCTCCCTGTGATTATGCCTGTCGTAGGTGGGGAATCTCACCACTCATTGGCTAACTGATCATTCACTGGGGGCCAGGCAGGGTGAAGAAAAAGGAGCAGAAGTGGCACCCCTGCCAGGGAGATAAGCTTTGTCTCCTTAGTGGCTTAAGGTCTGAAGGTCGCTCACTCAGCCTTAGCCATGTGGGGGGTCACATCTTCTGAAACCAGGCAGGGCAGTGCCCAACAGTTCCACAAAATGAATGTTCTCCAGTTTGGTTCCTAATCAGGAACCATGCTTGGGTGGCAGGTTCCATCCTTGGTTGGGGTGCATATGAGAGGCAACCAAATGATGTCTTTTCTCTCTCTCTCTCTTTTTCACCTTTTTGTGATATGTTTTAATTTTCACAACTGGTACTTTTCATCACTCATTTGACAAACAGTGTTGTGTGACTCAGAATTCATTTTGAATGTATGTGTTTATATATTTATCTATCTATTTATTTTTTAGGAAACAGCCACTCTTTAATTATTTAAAAATATTTTATTATTTATGCTATTACAGTTGTCCCAACTACTCCTCCTTTGCTCCCCTTTACCCAGCCCACCACATACTTCCATTGTCAATCCCCCCAACATTGTTCATGTCCATGGGCCCTTCATATATGTTCTTTGACTAATCCTTTCACTTTTTGTTTCTCTCTCACATTGATGTTTCTCTCCCTATTTTTCTTTCTCCCTTTCCTTGTCTTTAAAAATAAATAAATAAAATCTTTAAAAAATTATCATCATCATATACAGATTGAATATTTTTATACAATTGAAATATTTTTAAAATGTAGATTTTTATAATGTTATCACATGTACATGATTGATATAAGGTCAAAATTGGGGGAGTGGTGGGGGAAAATAGAGATAATTATACTTCAACAACAATAAAAAAAAGGTGAAAAAAAAGGTGTCAGCTTTTTCCATAATATAAATACTATTTGGTTAGTAATTAATTTTTTGCATTCAGTGTTATTCTTTATTTACATTACCAAGAGCTCTCGGGGATTTCTTATTTGACTGGTGTTCCTTTTTAAAAATGTGTGTGCATATAAGTTATACTAAAATATAGATATATTATTTAAGTGTCATCTATAAAATACAATTTTGTAGAAAAAATTATATTTTATTTTTAAAATTCACTCAAATTGCTCTAAAGTGAGTATCTTTTATTTAATTTAAAGTACTTATTAACTCTCAGGGAAATCATTCTTGCTGCAAATTTGTTTTCTATATATTGTATCCCAAATCAAAAAAGAGTATAGTCAGAATTCCAAAATACACATTGTTCTTTCATTTGAAAGTTAGCACTGTTCTTTTTAAGTAGAATCATTCCATATACTCACAAATGCTGAACATTTATACATAGCTGAGAACCTTGTTCCTAGCCTATGCATTGATTTACAACCAACTAGATATTTGTGAGGGAAATCTCAAAGAACTCTCCAATTTTAATGCAAGAAAAAAAATAAAACAAAACCTTGACTTCCTACTCTCCTACACAGTTGCCTCTCCTAGGATTTCCTGACTCTGTAGTTCACATCCATATTTAGTGTTTTGTTTTCATTGTTTTTGCCAGAAAACTAGGAGTCCCTTCTTGACCTTTTTCTCACAACCTCTTCTGTTTCTACTAGCAACAATTGCACCTCGGATTAACCTCACCCGCTACGATACTGACACTGAGCAAAGCTGACAACCTCTTTTGTAATAACCTCCTAACTTTTCCCTTTCACTTGCTTCTTCTAATGACTATCAATCTAGGCTTCATGTACAGTGTAGATAACCTACTAAAATATATGTTTGGTCATGTCACTTGTTTACATATAACTTCAGTGACATTCATTATACTTCTATCAAATTCAGATTCTTTACTCTTCTGAAAGATACTTTAAAATCTTTTTTCCATCCAACTCTACAGACATATCTTCCACACCTTTTCCTACTCACAGATGATGCTATACTAAATTTGCTTTCATTACTCCTCTTGTCTTACATGCAGGTGCTGCTTCAACCAAGAAGCTGACATATCCTTAAGCTGACAGTTGATGAATTTATTTCTGTGCTCTAAGACACAACTTCTGGGCTGGAGTAGAGAGAATTTTGTGGGAAGATTTTGCTGCTAATGTATTTATGGAATAGATTTAATTCAAAATGTATTCCTTTATGAAAGATACAATAAAAACTTCAAAGAAAAAACCTAAACTCTTTTCAGAATTTTTGTCTTCATAAACACCTAGAATGGTTTTCTAACCTTCTTGGTGGAATAATTTATCCTTATTTTTTTTAAAGTAAATACTAAAGTTAACTTCCTGAATAGGCTTCCATTAGATCTTTTTTTCTAATTCTATGTTTAACTTTTTTAAAAAAATTATTTAGTTATTTTTCAAGTACAGTTTTTTTGTCTGTTTCTCCCATCCCAGCCCCCCAGCCTCCCCGCCCCGTGCTCCCCACCTCCCTCCCATTTTCACCCCCCTTAGTTCTCGTCCCTGTGTCGAGAACCTGTGTATTTGTTCCTCCAAATCTCTCCCCCTTTTTCCCCTTAAATTCCCTTCCCTCTCCCCTCTGGTTAGATCTTAATTACAATCCTGTTTGACCTTTTATTTCTCTTATCCACTGCACTTCTTACAACCTCTAACAATATGTTAATTCCTGTACAATGTGTTGACTTTCTTTTCCAATAAATTTTGTCATCAATGGGGATAAGGGATTCATTCTTTTGGTTGACTCTTATATAACCTTAGTACCTAACAGCATCAGATTTATTTAATGCATATTTTGTGAATTTACTTGTGACTTGGGTTTTCTCAGACAGCTACATCTCTGGGTGTTCTTTGATCATGGTTTTTTCTGGATAGTTCCTAGAAATTGAATTAGACCACATTGCTACATGTGATCACACACAGCTGGAACTAAGAATTCTATCTGGCTATGTACTATATAACTTGGGTTTTCATTTTTCCAGATACCTGGTCACCCTCACACGTTTATACCATAAAGCACAGCTCAGAGTTTTCCCAGTTGCCTGATATGCCTTTCTTTGTATTTAAATGTCAATTCCCAGAAATCAAATGCCACCCTTTTAGAAAGGCTTCCCTGATCTCCCAGCAAAATCTATATACACTTACCTTATCTGTTGCCTTCATCATTATGAAAGTTACTTCATGTGATTTTAATAGTCAGTTGGTTATATTATTGCCTCACTCTGCAGCTCATGTTTTCCTGAAGGTTAAAGATCATATCCTTTGTATCCTCCTATCCCCTAGGGCATTTAAGAAGACATTTGTACATAACTATTTCATTATTTATTTACAAACACAAATGTGTACTATTAGCCACATGCTATAATGGGCCTTGGAATCAATACATGTGTATCTAATTGAATTGAAATTTGTAAGACACAGAAAAGCATCATCTGCTATGAAAGCATTATAAGTATAGAACCAGCATTATACAAGGATAAGGATTGTTTTTGTACCTGAAATTTCAGGCACATTTAGAGTTGTAGTAGGAGGTGACTTGTGCATAGACAGTTAGAGCAAAGAGGAATTTCTCAGTGCTAAACCAAGTGGAATAAACTTTTGCTGATAAAGGCATGTCCACTAAGTTTTGTAGTGCAATATTTGGCTATCAGAAAACCCATAGAAATAAAATAGATAAAATAAGTATTTTTTCTTTTCTAAATTTAATCTTTATTATATTCTTTTTATTACCAGTTAGTCCCCTTCTATTCCCCTCCTTCCAGCAATCATCACGCTGTTGTCCATGTCCATGAGTCCTTTTTTCTTTTTGTCCAATCCCTCCTCCCCCTAATTTCCCTCCCCCAACTAGCCATCATCTATGAGTCTGTACTCTGTTTTGCAAGTTTTGCTCTTCATCCATGAATCTGTCTTTGTTTTGCAGGTTTTTACTCTACTTTATTATGGTATTTATGAAAAATATGTAATGTCTAATCTCAAATTATTACTTTATGTCAGGACAATAAGTACACCTCAACAAGTCTACAGTCAGCTGCTAATATGCTAAGTATTTTTTTCTCCTCAAGACTTCATAGATTTCCAAATTGGCCAAATTGATATCTATAGAGGTTACAGAATATAGGAATTAAAAACACATTAACTTTCAATTCATTAGGCTGACATGTGCCCTGTAGTTGCACTGCAAGGAAATCCCTGGCTTGCTGCCTGATTGCCTTGCATTGTTGGGGTTTTCACTTAACACTCTACCATGACTCTCTGCAGGTATGTATGGCTGCCTCAGTTTGGGTATGTTTCAGATTGAATAGCACTGGCAGTCCATGTGGCTCCACAGGGAAACATAATACCTGCATTGTAGAAGGCTATGTAGTTTACATGGTACTGACTGGCTTCAGATTAAAACCTAGCTGTTATTTTACAATAGGCAACCGTGATTTTAATTTAACCTGCCCATACCATGATCATTGTGAAACAATGGTCAAAGTTAAACATTTTGATGGAAAGTATTTTTAAGGTAACACAAATAGTTCCAATGTTTATATTAAATATAATTTTTGTGCAAACATGTGATAGATTTTAATCTATAGCAAATATCTACAAAAACAAAATAGAAGTATCATGTGATACTATAGTATTGTCCACATTTCTAGATTTTTGTTTAGCTTAACAGCCCCTGAAGATTTTGGGAAGCCAAAGAACTCTTGCCATTGGCCAGGTCAGGTTACATTTCAGAATGCACTTCAGGAATGCATTATGTTATGCTGGTACAGTAAAGCTGTGGCCTCCTGGAGACTTCACAGAAGTCTCTTTGTTCTGACGCTAAGAATTAATACACTATTAATCCAGATTCTTCCCAAAGAAATACACAGGCCCAATGCTGCATACTTCTTTTTTTTTCAGGGTAAAAAAATGAAAACAAAACATTTGATTTCAATTCATTATGATTTCCTTTTGTTGTTATTACAGAAGGGAAGTGGATTGAGCATAATTTTACTTGGGTCCAGCATCCTCTAGGGAAATTTTTATCATTTGATCCCCTTTTCTAAGTGGTAATATCAAACCTTACTGTTGTCAAATCATGTTGTCATAAATACACAGGAGGTGAGTAATATTCTAAGTTGGCTACGGGTACCTCAGTTTTAACATCTAGGATGCCATATCTTCTAAGGGAGCAATTTTGATGAAGATGAAAATATGAGCATTGTAAGGACATGCATGACACTGAAGTTCCTTGGTTTCTACTAGTTCCATTGTGATCCCAATTCTATTGTTGTCTTCTACTAATCTTGACCTTAGCTCTGCCTTTCATGTTAACTTACTTGTATTTTTTATCTTTCCTTTTTTGAGAGTTGGCCACCTGCCATACTTCTCTAAATTAGTTCCCAGTCTGGTTCTAGTAGTCTACTCTTGGCTACTCACCTTCATTCCTGACTAGTCATATTTCATCTGTGGTTCTTGGCATCAGCTCCAATGAGGAAAAAAATATTGGGGCATTTCCCCATTAAAACAAGAGATTTACAAAGGACAACTTGGCAATTGTGTGTGATGAAGGTCATGTTATTATCTATTACTCAGCTGTGATGAGAACTGAGATTAAACATTTAAAAAAAATTGCCCAAGGTGTCAAATAGAACTAAAAATTAAATTTTGGATTTTTAATTAGAGAGCCTTGCATATTAATCAGTAATGCACATAACCATTTATATGCAATCATTTATTTTTTAAAACATTGAGCACATATTATATGCAAGCCCCTAGGGATAAACATTCAAATGTAATAATTTCATTCCTGGATTGGTTTTCTTATTGTATAAAAGATATTATGCTTCATAAAAAATTTAAAATGTATGAAGGGGACAATTTTTATTATGGAATTTTTTGGCATTATCTGTGAGCTTTACAAGATTATATTTCTAATGACTAATTCATAAAGGAGACCCCATCAAGGTGCCGAGAGTTGCAGTTCCTGGGACGATCAAGAAAGGACAGCAGTCCCACTTGGTTGAGTCCATATGTGAGAAAAGGTGCAGATACCTCAGTACATTGCAGTGAGAACACTAGCTGAGTGGACACACTGACAACTCATGGGGGAGCTGCCAAATCCCTTCTGAGAAAAATCAAATATATTTATTTAAGCATTCCTAAAAGTGGTGTTGTTGACACCAAGCCAATGATTTGCATATGAGGAAGCTTTCTTGATTTATAGCATGACAGCACAATGAATTAATCTAAATTATTTGGGCTAAAGACATCATAAATGTGTGTGGGTTGCACAAAAATCTCAAGATTGAAATTATATAGTTTATAATAAACAATATAAAAACAAAGGAGCAGAACGATAGTCATAAAAGTTATATTTTCCAAAGTGAACAAGTCAATGAGGTGAATATGGTGACACAACATTTCTGAGCTCTATTTCCTCTGCTGCTTGAAATTCTATTTCCTTCAAAATTACTTCGAATACTTTTAGAACTCCTCCTAAGAGTATGTCTTTAAAAGGTCTTGTTAGTACTTCTTGATCTGGTTCTGTTTTCTGTTTTGCAATTGTTATTTTTCTTCACTTGCTCTGAATTACTATCATTATTCTGAATTCTGAATCAGAAACGATGCCACTAATGTCTACCAATTATGCCTTTGTCATCATAGAGCCCAACAAAAGAGGAACCATTTTGAGTGTCCAGTGTAATTATGGTTGCTACTGTCCACATGAGAGTTAATAATACCAGTTGAAAGCTGTTCTGAGGCTTCTTACATGTGATGTGTGGATTTGAACTCTCTCCTGCTGATGTTAAAATACTTGCTGCCAGAATCGCAGACATTGTCTTCTATATTACAAACACAACTGTACTAAGACCACTGATGTTTTCTGTGTCCCCGAGAGATCTTTGTATGACTCCTCTTTCAGTTTTTATTCTCTTTCTGTGTAACTGTGTAATAGAATAAATCAGTCACCCCCAAAATGTCAAATTCTAGTCTCCTGAAGCTATAAAAGTTCTCCTAGTTGGAAAAAAAGTCTTTATTTTTATTTTTTAAATATTTTTTTATTTTATTGATTATGCCATTATGTTTGTTCTATTCCCCTCTTCATTCCCCTCTACCCTGCACACCCCTCTCCCACCATTTCCCCCTTTAGTTCATGAACACGTGTCACAAGTTCTTTAGATTCTATATCTCCCATACTATTCTCACCCTCCCCCTATCTATTTTCTATCTACTGTCTACGCTACTTATTTTCTGTACCTTCTCCCCCTTTCTCCTTCACCCACAGCAAACTCACAGTTATTAACAACCACACCTAAAACAAAAGCAAATTAAGAGGACAGATAGATCAGGAGTGAACCATAGAAATGAAGATCATGTGGAGGGTTAGCAACAGGGGAGTGGGAGAAAAAGTCTTTTTAAACGCAGTGAAGGATCTTGAGATGAGAAATGATCCTGCAAAGTCTGAATAGGACCTTCATGCTATCACATAAGACTGAGGTAGAAGGAGGTGATAGAAACTCAGAGGCAGAGGTGGCTGGCAGTCACCAGAAGCTAGAAAAGGCAAGACACAGATTTTCCCTAAAACCTTGGGGAAGAATATGGCCTGCAACATGCTAACTTCAGCCCAGAGATACTGATTTTGGATTTCTGGCCTCCAGACCAAGAAATAATAAATAAATTTTGTAGTTTGTGGTAATTGTTACAATAGCCACAGGAACTTCATATAAACACTTTCCCCTTTGACACAAGCAGAAATTCATGGGGGCAGACTTAGGGGAAATATATATTTTATTAAAAGATGGGAACTTTGATTAACTTAGGTCCCAGGTTGTAAAGGAGAAAACTCATTGTGAACTGAAAGTTAGTCTAGGATTAAATTTGAGCCTAATAATTACCGGAAGATATAAACTCATAATTTTCAAAGTATCACCAGATATAAATGATAGACATTAAATTCGTGTATATACAATCTCACTTTTTACTTCCTCTCAAAATATTCTCTGGTAATTCAGATGAAAACAATGTGAAAAGTACAAAAGCGAGATGTATGCATGAATGTTGTTTGGGGATCATTGAGGAAAATTATGATATTCCCTGTTGATCTGGAAATTATTATTTTGAAACTTAGAAGTAATATGTTTTAAATGCACCTAATAAATAAATGATAAAAGCCATCTTAATTCTACATGAGCACAATGTCATTATCATCCATTAGAACTGTCACTGAGTGCAGAGTGCCGAGCACCAGATAATCCCCATGGAGAACAAGGCTTCTCTCTTCAAGTACTTTAATGAAATAAATATAATACAGAAAAATATATATATATATATTTTTAAAGAGAAAGAAAGCTTTTAAAATAAAGAAAGTAAAACATTCTATTAGAGTTATTCCTTTGAAGAAATAATTGGTATTTTGCAGGATGAAGACCTGCAAATGATCACACTCAGAGCAGATTTGTAAATGTGCACAGCTTGATGACCAGACCAGAAAGGAGGGTAAGTGGCCTCATCCCCACTGTACATCTGCTCTTAAGGAATGCCTTTGTAGGAGTAGTCTGGGCACATTTCTCTATTAATTAGTTGTGATCATGACTCACAGCTATATATTTTTTGTTTCAAATTTTCATGTAAGATTTCTTGTAATGCATTTTTAGTTAAATGTAGCATTGAACATTTTATTTAAAGAAGACAATTTTCCCTGAGGGCCACAGTATAAATTTTCTTCATTATTATTATTCTCTATAAAAATAATAGAAATACTTTGTTGCCTGGACTTCATAACATCTATGTTAATTCTTCAAAAGAAATATTTTCTCATTTTCTAGGTTCTCATCTGTATATACAGAACCCTAGCTTAATACAGTCTCATAGATATAGTTTCAAACCTCACAACATCCTAATCTAAACAGAAAATAAATTTTTAAGAAAGGGAAGGGATTCTCAACTGTGACACATAGTCAAAAGTGAGAAATGATAGTTAACATCTCCACAGAGGAGAAAAAGAACAAAAAGGCATTTTCGCAGAAAAAAAAAGTGCATATAGTGATGGCCAGAGAACAGGGGGAGGCAGGAGGCTGGAAGAAAGGGGACAAAAGGAAAAAAATGGGGACATCTGTAATAATGTCAACAATAACCAAAAAAATTTGAAGGAAAAAAGAAAAAGAGACATAGCTATTTTAAAAATACTTTCTAGAGTATCTGGAGAATTAATGGAAGGGTTTTGGTTGTGGTACTAAACTCTGGATGAAAGGATTGCTTACCTAGATCTAGTGTTCTGGCTTTTGTCTCCCAGTCCAAAGGTGTAGATCTGAAAGAGCACATTCTCACCACTTGGGGTCCAGGAAGTGAGCAGAAATGGATCCAAACCCTACCTAGTTCTGAGTATGTGGGGCAGGAGAGATGCAGAGGACTCTGCTCTGACAATTTCTTTTTTCAGTGCTAATGTCTCCTATTTAGGATCAGTTCAAGAAAACAGCTTTGAGATTGGTCTGCAAACATAAAAATAGTGTGAAGTCTGCATGCCATGAATAAAAAAAGACTATGGGAAAAATATTGCAATAGAATGCTGACTACATCCTTATGCTAAATACATAGAATAACCAGGAAGGTGTGGCAGGTCCTATGATGCTTAGTAAAGAAGGGTCCATCCTAAGAAAATATCAATTCTGTACTCTCAAGGGCATTAGAAAAGTATCATGGAAATACTGTAGAATTGAGTCTTTCAGTTATTAGTATTTTCCTATTTTACATATATCTTAAATGCTGTACTTTAAATACAGTAGTGGATCATGCTTTAATAGAACTCTTCTGATTCATCCTTCTTAATAGAATATTGATAACTCCTGAGGATATCCAAATAAAAAAATAATTAGGGTTTCTGCATTGGTCTTTGAGTTAAAAAGGGTGACACCCTTTTAGTAGCATCTGGGTTATTTGGGCCCTGGCTCATTCTGACAGAGAGGTGATTTATGCAGATCAGTAAGGCCCCCAGGTAAATGGGTTAGAAATAACCAAATAATAAATAAAATACCTTATTTTTTGTAATCAGTCTATTCTATGCTGACTACAGTAAAGGGAGGTGTCCCAGGGGAGCTCATGGAGAAACTTCTAATGTCCCCCTCTTATCTCCAAGTAACTTTTTTTGGAAATGTAATTCATTTGAGAATATGAGCAACCTAGAACCCAAACTGTGGTTTGGAGAAACTCAAAGGTGGTGAATGTTTACTTTCATTTCCTACTATGCACATGAAAAGCCAATCTTTAGGAGGTTAGAAGAATGTCTGGCCAAGATGGAGGCATTGGTAGGTACACTTTGTCTCCTTGCACAACCAAAAGAAGGTCAACAACAATAAAAAATTAATCAGAATTGCCAGAAAAGTGAACTTTATGGAAATCTAACAACCAAGTTAAAGAAGAAACATTCATCAGACAGATGAAAGGGGAGGAGACAGGCAATGGGGGTTAAAAGGACTCACTGCAAGGCAGCAGCTAGTAGAATGAGCAGTCTCACATTTGTGTGCTGTTAAACTGGCAAGAACAACTGGGGAGTGACATAGACTGTACAACCCAGGGTTCTAGGGTGGGGAAATAAAGCTTCAAAACCTCTGACCATAAAAACCTGTGGGGGGTTGTGGCAGTGGGAGAAACTCCAAGCCTCACAAGAAAGTTTGTTAGAGAGACCCATAGGCTCCTAGAACACACACAAACCCACCACCTGGGAATCAGCACCAAAAGGGTTTGTTTCTGGGTAGTGGGGGAAGTGACTGAAAGCCAGACTAGAGCCCAGCAACATTGTTCCCTTGTGGACCCCTCCCCTGAATACAGCATCACAACACGGTGATGTGAGTTGCCCTGCCCTGTCAAATACCTCTTACTACCTAACAGGCCAATCAAGATAAAAAAGATGGCCCAAATGAAAGAACAGATCAAAGCTCCAAAAATAAAATTAAATGATGAAGACATAGCCAAACTATCAAATGCAGAGTTCAAAACACTGGTAATCAGGTTGTCCACAGAAATGGTTGAGTATGGTTGCAAAACAGAGGCAGAAACGAAGGCTATGCAAACTGAAATAAAGGAAAATGTACAGGGAACCAACAGTGGTAGGAAGGAAACAGGGACTCAAATCAATGATTTGGAAAGGAAGGAAGAAATAAACCTTCAACTAGAACAGAATGAAGAAACAAGAATTAAAAAAAAATGAGGAGTGGGTTAGAAACTTCTAGGGCAACTTTAAAAATTCTAACATCAAAATCATAGGGATTTCAGAAGAAGAAGAAGAAAAGCAAAAAAAATTAAAACTTACATGAAAAAATAATGGAGAACTTCCCCAATCTGGCAAAGGAAATAGGCTTCTAGGAAGTCCAGAAAGCTCAGAGAGTCCCAAAGAAGTTGGACCCAAGGAAGCACACACCAAGTCACATCATAATCACAATACCCAAAGTTAAAGATAATAAGAGAATCTTAAAAGCAACAAGAGAGAAGGAGACAGTTATCTACAAAGGAGTTCCCATGAGACTATTAGCTGATTTCTCAGAGGAAACCTTGCAGGCAAAAAGGGGCTAGAAAAAAATATTCCAAGTCATGAAAGGCAAGGACACCCATCCAAGATTACTCTATCAGGCAAAACTACCATTTATAATGGGAGGGCAGATAAAGTGCTTCCCAGATAAGGTAAGTTTAAAAGGAGTTCATCATCACCAAGCCCTTCTTATATAAAATATTAAAAGGACTTGTCTAAGAAGAAGATGATCCAAAATGTGAATAATAAAATGACAACAAACTCACAACTATAAACAACTGAATCTAAAAAGAAAAAGAAAGACAAACAAAGCCAACAACTAGTCAGGAAAAGAATCACAGAAATGGAGATCACATGGAGGGTTTTCAGTGAGGAGGGAAAGTGGGGAGAATGGACAAAGAGGTACAGGGAATAAGAAGCATAAATGGCAGGCAGAAAATAAACAGGTGGAGGTTAAGTGTAGTATGGGAAATGGAGAAGCGAAAGAACTTATGTATTTAGGACCCATAGACATGAACTAAGGTGGGGGAATGCTGGTGGGAGGGGGGGTACAGTGTGGATGGGAATAAAGGGGAGAAAAAATGGGACAACTGTAATAGCATAATCAATAAAATATATTTTAAAAAAGAAAAGCCAATCTTTGAAGCCCTGGCTGGTGTAGCTCAGTGGATTGAGCACGGGCCTGCGAACCAGACAATCGCGGTTTGATTCCCAGTCAGGGCACATTCCTGGGTTGCAGACCAGTTCCCTGCAGGCCAATTCCCAGCAGGGGACACATGAAAGGCAACCATACATTGATGTTTCTCTCCCTCTCTCCTTCCCTTCCCCTCTAAAGATAAATAAATAAAATCTTAAAAAAAAAGCCAATCTTTGTACAAAATAGCTTGTGATGAAAAGCATGTAAAGTTTCTCTTAACATTTCATTAAATCCATGAAACATGTGTAAGTAATGTGGGAGGACTAGGGAATATCAGAGAGTTCACACCATGATGAGATTCCAAGTCATATATTGCCACAGTTGCAGTAAACAAAGCAAAAGAGAAATGTGGGAGGGACTCCAACCAGCAGAATTCTCCTATCCACTGCAGATGAGAAATAAGTCATCCTGGACACAATCTTGCTGTTCTAGTGGGAGAGGGGAAGGCATTAACCTCTAGTGGGGAATACCCCAAGCCCTACTCCCAAATGGCTTTTATCGGGACTGGTATGTATAGATGTATACAGCATACACGGATAGCTCATCAATCAATGTCTAAAGGCTATAGTCATACAAAAACAGGTATTATCTATAGATAACAATTGAAAGAACATTGAGATTTGTCATCAGTCAGGGTCTGTTAGTCATGCTGATGCTGGAGGGTCTTTCAGATGTGTTCCACGAGATAAGGAGTTTACTCCTTATGCCTGGAACTTAAACATCTGGTTTATATCACCAGGGCTGTACAAAACAAAGCAGAGCAAGCTTCAAAGGATGCAATGTATTTATCAGGCCTGATTCCCCTGCTCTGTTCTGCTTGTCCAGAGAGCCTCAGTAAATGTATAGGTATTCTTATGGGAATCAGTGAGTAACAGACACAGTAGAATCAATGTCAAGTAACAATACCTAACCTCCATCAGATCTAATGAGCAAAAAGGGAAGTTACAACAATAATAAGGATCATGAAATTAATACGAGGAAGTTGAATAGAAAGCAAGAATGGTTGGGGATATTTTATGCCTTTTCTCCATCTGACATGATAGATTATTTCTAGTAGAAGTGAGTGCCTCCGGCTCATGATGCCCTTGAAGGGAATTCAGGTGTTGTCTCCTGGGCTCCTGGAGAGAAAGAGGATAATTAGAAGTCCTTCCCCTTTCTCTTGCTTTTTTGTTGTTTTTTGTTTGACTTGTGTAACATAAGCCATCAAAATATAAAAGAAACAAACCTTTAGGCCTCACATTGTTATGTGGCTGCATTTACAGTAAATAGCAATATCACAAGCTTTGAAAGGTATTTTTATCCCTACCTAGGCAATCAGGAAAGCAGCACTTAACAAAAAGCTGAAAATAGCAAAATTATTCTACCAATAAATTCCCAAGGTAATTGACTACAATATAACAACAACAAAAGCTTGCTTTTTGTCTTAAAAATGTTATTGTCTTTAAAAGTTAAGTCAAATCAATGCATTACCTATAGTCTGATGGTATTTGCCTCCAACAGCTGTGCAATTAATCAGACTGTGTTATCTAATCTCTTTTAGAGAGCTAAGGCCCTGGCAACTATGACTCATGGAAAAAGTGAATATTCTTTATATATACATTATAAAAGATAATAACTTTAATGTTGAAGTTATTTGTTCACTGGTTATGTAACAGAGTTGTGAGCTAGAGGTCCCCCCAAATGGAGGAAACTCCCATAGCCATTGCTTGGGGAATGGGAGAAGTGGAGTAAGGCCATTGAGAGGTACTTTGCATATCTAAAGAACTTGGCTAGAGTTTTAGTAATGCTAATGGATGTGCCTACCAAGCTCTGGAGCCAGAGAGATGCCTGTCCAGATTAACAACGGCAGCAGAGAAAGGCAGAAGAAACCAGAGTACTGGCAGGTGTAACCCATTTGTGGGAAGAGTCAGAAGTGGGGTTTTGGAAGAAGATCAGAGCTGGGATTTAAACCCAGGTGTGGCAGCCATTGCATGCTTGACTGTGCAGCTTGGGAAGGAGAAGCCTCTTGACTATGTAGCAGCAGTGCAGGATCTTGGCCACACAGTTTGAAAGGATACAAAAGGACCCCCACCAGCCCACCACGAGGATGTAGTTTTGCATTAAGAGCCGGAGCCCTGCCTTTCACGATGCCTGGAAGAAGCCAGAATACCTATGGGAACCTGCCCAGCTAAACTACAGACTTCAATTTCTTTCCCTGAGAGATGGTACCGTTACCGAACAAGAGGTCCGAGGGAGGGGCAATACAATATTCGGCCCACCTAGGGATGCCAAAAACTGCTATACAACAGGGGCCCCTCCCAAGGACGAAATACTAATATCTACTGGGCTCTTCTGTCTGCTGCCAATTGGAAAGACGTCTCTCAATGCCAGAGATTTGTGAAAAGGGAACAAAATGTTTATTTAATGCTATTTAGACTTAATGCCTCCAGTAAAATATCAAAGTCCTTTAGGGTATACACCTACACCTACACAGCTCCCTACTCCCACTGTCCCAACTCTGGGTACCATAAATCAGAAAAAGAACACATGTCTGTGTTTCAGGCCGCTGGCACCATCAGCTGTATCACCATGTAGGCAGGGTCTCTCCAGTTATTCTGATACAGGGTGCAGCCAAAGGGGGCCCCCCAAAAAAAAGATTTGGAATGGAGATCCTGCACAGTGACACAGCTGACGGTGCCAGCGGCCTGCAACACAGACGTGTGCTCTTTTCCTGATTTACGGTACCCGGAGTTGGGACAGTGGGAGAAGGGAGTGCTGTATGGGTGTAGGTGTACAACCTAAAGGACTTTGATATTTTAGTGGTGGCATTAGGCCTGAATAGCATTAAATAAACATTTTGTTTCCTTTTCACAAATCTCTGGCATTAAGAGATGTGTTTCCAATTGGCGGCGGACAGAAGGGCCCAGTAGATTTTAGTATTTTGGTTTTTGGGAGGGGCCCCTGTTGTACAGCAGTTTTGGGCATCCCTAGGTGGGCCAAATATTGTATTGCCCCTCCCTCGGACCACCTCCTCTTGTTCCGTAACAGTTTTTGGCGACCACGAAGGGACGATAATTGTCCGTGGCAGACCGACCCCCTCAGGTGCGAGAGAGTGAGGCTTTGGAATTTTCCCAGTCTCTGAGGATTTCTCTGCGCTCTTGAGGGCATGGGCCGCCTAGTCACGCCTGGAAAGGTGAAAAGGAAATGAAATGGGGAAGGGAGCAGAGATGTGAAAGTGTTTTGGGTTAAAAACTTGGTTTCTAACTGCTCTTTTGCAATAATGGAGCTGGAATTGTGGGTGATAGCAGGGGAAATACCTGGTCTTTACGCCACCTGTATTCTTTTTGCTCTGAGCCTTTGTTTTCTTTGTTGGAACTGTATGAGTAGTTCTACAGAGAAGTGTGTAATGGTCCAGAAGGAGAAAGGGGTCTTAGAATCCCTCCCTGATAGATCTCAGGAGGAGAAAGATGATGAGGAAAGAAACCTCATCAATGTCCTGAACCCAGGGAATGAGGGACCCCAGACAGCGGTAACTCCCGTGGTGACACTGCTTTCTGGGGAGGTGAGGCCCACTACAGCTTCTCCTGCCCTGCAAGTGGGAGAAGTCTCCACCATGGATTCGCAGCCTCTGCAAGTGGGCTCTGCTCACCCACTGCAGCAGGGGTTGCCAGGAGCCTCTTTGGCTCCCGAAAACGGAGCTGCAGAGCCCCCACCTTCACAGGTGGGTGGAGCCTGGTCTCCACCTGCATTGGTGAATGCAGCCTCAGTGCACCACCCCCAGTGGGTGGAGGGCAGCTCTGTGGTGCCCCCACGCCTGTGGGTGGAAGGGGCCTTGGGGGCTTCCGGGGCTCCTGAAACCGGAGTTCTGGAACCTTCCCAGGTGGGGGGAACCAGAGTCGGGGTGCTGCTGTTTTGGGTAAAATGGATGAGCCACGTGAGTGCCCCACCATGGAGGACAGAGCGTGCATGGGCATCGCCATCTTGGATGACCCTGCTTGCATGGGTGCCGCCATGCTGGATGACTCCATGTGCATGGGCGCCACCATCTTGGACCTGGATAAGGCTTCTCTTCTGATTTATGGGCTGTATGCTACTGCTGTGTGGGCACTGCAGCAGTCAGGTTTTCTGTGTAACTGGTTCTGATAGTAATGGCTCTGGTTTTGAAGGTCATGAACTGAGGTCCAAGAGTGACCATCTGCTTTATAGGGTATTTGCAAGGTCTAAGCTTCAGAAAGGTGCAAAATGTCCCTGCGAATCTAGGGACTTTTAGTAGAAGGTACCTGTAGTGCTATGGACTTTTAGCTGCCACATACTGAGTTTAAGTAGAGTCCTTCCCAGTGTGGAAAAGGGACCAAGATTAAAAGAGAGTGATGGTTAAATCTAGATGAGCAGAAATATGTACAAAGGATATGAAAGTTTTAAACCTGGAGTAAAGGAAATCTCAGCTACTTGTTTTCTGGTTTTGTGAGAAAAGAGCAAATTTCTCACATGTGCTTCTGTTTCTGATCAGAAACCTGTATTGTAAGACCTAGGAAAGGTCACTGTAGCCGGTTGGGGAGAATGCCTTTGCCACCTGGGACCCAGGAAGGGTCATTTGAGGCTGATAAGTGTGTCAGCCTGAGGCAAAGCAGCATGTCTCCACCAAGAGACCGGGCCTGAAGGAGCATGTCTCCAAACCTGTATCTGAAGACCTAAGAAAGGTCACCTGTAGCCGGTTGGGGAGAATGCTTTTGCCACCCGGGACCCAGGAAGGGTCAATTTGGGGCTGATAAGTGTGTCAGCCTGAGGCAAAGCAGCACGTCTCCACCAAGAGACCGGGCCTGAAGGAACACGTCTCCATACCTGTATTGTAAGACCTAGTGGTCACTGTAGCCCGTTGGGGAGAATGCCTTTGCCACCCGGGACCCAGGAAGGGTCAATTGAGGCTGATGAGTGTTTCAGCCTGAGGCAAAGCAGCATGTCTCCGCCAAGAGACCGGGCCTGAAGGAGCATGTCTCTGTGAGGCACCAGTGGATGCATTGGTGCGAGAGAATGTCTCTACCTGTATTGTTTCGGAACACTATGTTTCAGATTTTGCTCTGTATCTGCTCTGAAAAGGAAATTGAGGATTCCAGGAAAGATTGAAACTTCATACTCTGTAGGAAAGTGAACAAGGAAAAGGATTTTCCATTATGATTTATATTTTTCTCCCTACCTGATCTCCAGAATTTGGCATTCTAAAGGAATGAGTGATGACATAAGGTTTCTTTGCATAAAACCAATAAGACCAGTCTTTGATAGTAGTTTTGTTAACCAGGACTTTGACTGGAACATCACGCCTGAAGGAGGCATGTATGGGTTCTGGTCGTTACCAGAAAGCCCTGAGGAACTGAGATTGACCTGTGAAGCTAGTGAAAGCCCACAAGAAAAGTCTAGTACTTTGGTTGGTTGTGCGGTTCGTGCCAGTATTTCTAGGGAAGGAACGAAGGTTGCTTTCCTGAAAGATGGCTAAAAAGGAACCTGTAGGCACAATGGAGGCTCTAGGACTTGAGTGAAACAACTGGTACAGGCGAAGCCAGATGGCAGGTGTGTGGCTCTGCGTTTGTGCCCTGAGGGGCGAACTGAGAAGTCAATCTGAGGGTTCCCTGTGTCAGTTCCAGCAAAGTAGACTTAGGGATCATACGTGATCCAGGCTGCTCTTGGTGTGTTTATGCAAACGAACAGTCAAAATCAAAAGCGGGACCAAAGTAGTCCCTGTAATAACAGTGAGGGTGATCTTAAGGAGAAAAATTGTAATTCAAGGAAAATCACAATGCTCAGTATTGGACATCAGAATGGCGCAACTAATTGTCTTGAAAGTTTATTTTCATTTGAAAATTGAAACCAGGTTTGTGATATTACCGAAGATGTACAATTTACAGGTGCAAAGGGTCTTGTAATAGAATGTGTTCCCAAAAGACAG
Source organism: Artibeus jamaicensis (assembly GCF_021234435.1). Classification (NCBI taxonomy): domain Eukaryota; kingdom Metazoa; phylum Chordata; class Mammalia; order Chiroptera; family Phyllostomidae; genus Artibeus; species Artibeus jamaicensis. The sequence goes on from NW_026521887.1 coordinate 4,457,327, forward strand.
TCTCACAGGCGCAGAGACTGGTTTGGGGATTGTTGTGTGAATTAACCTATGTGTTCTTCTGTTTTCATAGAGTGTATGCCTATGACCTGCCTATGCCTGTGAGTGATTGGTTGCAATATAGGCCTCACTTAAGGAGCCCATCTTCGTCATCACCCCCCTGAGACTCAACGGTTTGGCTGAACTAAGTAGTTGAGTTGGTAAAGGGCTGGGGCAGTCTGTGGGCTTCACTTGAAACTGATTTTCCCTTTTCTGTCTTGATGGCTTGGACAGAAAGGACTCAGAAATCTGAAAGGAGGGAAATCTTAATGTATTCCCCTCAGCCTGAGTGAAGTATAGTGGAGCACAAGAGTTTTTAGATAGGTGTAGCATGCCTTGTACACGTTCCACTAAATAAGCCATTCGTTACTGAAGTGTCTGCCTTTGTCAATTAATGGTTATGATTTAATTGTGCTTCCAATTTCTTGCCTAATCTGTCACCTCCAGAATATGACCTGACCGGAATGCCAACAGTTCAGTAATGCCAGCCTTTGGACACCAAGCCTGCGACGTCCAGGTGACAGCCAACTGACCAGGACCCTGCAAGGTCTTTCCCCTTACAGGAAGGACTCCCTCCGTGCTGCACCCCCCTCCCCTTTCAGGGCAGCCCTGACCCCGGAGTACGTAGGACAGCGTCCATTTTCAGCTCGAAGCAGTTACAAGAAGATGAGATCTGCGCCCATTTTCCTTTATATGATTATAAAGAAAGTGTATATCTGAAAGGAGGGATATTGATACAGGGTGCAGCCAAAGGGGGCCCCCCCAAAAAAAAGATTTGGAATGGTGTCCAAAATTCAAAGTGTATAGAAATATTGGAGAGACATATAAGATGTCCTCACCGCCCCCCCCCCCCAGGGGGAAGGGATGAATGGAGCCAGGCCATTGAGAGCTATTTTGCATAGCAACAGTTTTGGAGCTAACCTCCGGAGGAATGGTTATTTAACATATCTATAACCTTTAACTGGTTTCATAGATATGTTAAATAGCTGTGGCCAAGTTGGGAGTAGAAGGGGGACTGAGAAGGAACTGGCAGGGTCCGAAGAAGGAACTAGCAGGGACTCAGGATGGAACTAGGGGCTGCTCTCCTGAGTGAGAAGGGCTTGGACTCAGAATGTAACAAGGGGCTGCGCTCCTGAGCGAGATGGCCTGGGTGGGAGCTTGGAAAAGACTGGCTCCGAGACATGAAGGGTCCCCGCCTGGCCAGATGAGAGAGAGCCACGCGGTTTCAGCAGAGTGAGGACCCCCTGTTGGTGGGGTGAAAGAGGGAGCCACGTGGTTTTGGCGGAGTGCAAACCCCCTCTTTCCCAGGTGAAAGGGAAGAACCACGCAGCTTTGCCAGAAGGGAGATCCCTGCAGCCAGGTGAAGAAGAAAGCCACATGCTTTTGGTGGAGTGCGGACTCCTGCAGCTTTGGTAGAAGAGGCCCACGCGGCTTTGGGGTGCCCCCTTTGGCTGCGGGGCCTGAAAAAGCAAGAGAGACTTTGACTGCAACTGGGTACAAAGGACTCTTGCCAGTGGACCATGAGAGGGTACCACAGTACTTTGGATTAACTCGAGATCCTGCACAGTGACACATCTGACGGTGCCAGCGGCCTGCAACACAGACGTGTGCTCTTTTCCTGATTTACGGTACCCGGAGTTGGGACAGTGGGAGAAGGGAGCGCTGTATGGGTGTAGGTGTACAACCTAAAGGACTTTGATATTTTAGTGGTGCCATTAGGCCTGAATAGCATTAAATAAACATTTTGTTTCCTTTTCACAAATCTCTGGCATTAAGAGATGTGTTTCCAATTGGCGGCGGACAGAAGGGCCCAGTAGATTTTAGTATTTTGGTTTTTGGGAGGGGCCCCTGTTGTACAGCAGTTTTGGGCATCCCTAGGTGGGCCAAATATTGTATTGCCCCTCCCTCGGACCTCCTCCTCTTGTTCGGTAACAATTCCAGTCATGTGGCACCTTTTCAAGGTCCACTGGCAAGAGTCCTTTGTACCCAGTTGCAGTCAAAGTCTCTCTTGCTTTTCAGGCCCCGTGGCCAAAGGGGGCACCCCAAAGCCGCGTGGGCCTCTTCTACCAAAGCTGCAGGGGTCGGCACTCCACCAAAAGCATGTGGCTTTCTTCTTCACCTGGCTGCAGGGATCTCCATTCTGCCCTAAATGGCGTGGCCCTCTCCTCACCTGGGCAGTTATCCCCTCATGTCCTGGAGCCAGCCTTTTCCAAGCTCTCACACAGGCCTTCTCACTCCGGGGTGCAGCCCCTAGTTCCATTCTGAGTCCCAACTACTCCCTTCTCCCTGACTCAAAACTTGGCCACAGCTATTTAACATATCTATGAAACCAGTTAGAGGTTATAGATATGTTAAATAATCATTCCAGAGGTTAGCTACAAAACTATTGCTATGCAAAACAGCTCTCAATGGCCCTGGCTGTATTGGTCCCTTCCCCCTAAAGGGAGCGAGGACATCTTATATGTCTTTCCAATATTCCTATACACTGAATTCTGGACACCATTCCAAATCTTTTTTTTGGGCCCCCCCCTGGCTGCACCCTGTATCAGTACCTCTGACTGGCCTGGTTTGGCAAGAGGAGGCACAAATGTGCGATTATGGGTGTTCTTTTGTTTCTAAATGTTGGGGGATTTGATGGCAGAATTCTACCGTAATTTTAAACCTGTATAACTTTTAATAAATAGTCCCTTTCTTTTTCATAAGACTGGCATTGGGAGTCATGGTTCTTACTGGCAGGGGGCAACAGAACCCATAGCAATAGAACTCAGTGGTCCTGTTACAGTTACACTACTGTTGTATCTGTTTGTTTGTTTACCTTGATTTTATCACTTAAATTTGTAATCTAATTAGCGCTTAACACAAATCTGTATAAAATAAAGTGAAACTATTTTTGCTAACACTGTAAAGCTGTTCAAGGAAAAAAAACAGATACTCCACTCATTCCTATTTAAAGGAAATTCTTCTATGCAAGAGTTTCCAGTTAGGTTATAGGGCACCTTTTAGATGCTGGAGGAGCGGCATAAAGACATCTACTTCTAAGACAATGTGAAAATTCTCACAGTCCTTTCATTTCAAAAACCTGGCAATTGGTGAGGAACCAGCTATGAATTAGGAAATCAAAATAAGACTCAAATAGTTTGATCTGTAAGAGTAGATTGATCAAAATTAGATGAATGATTTAACGCATTAAAAAGACACCTAATAACACAATTTCCTGTCCTCTGTTAAAATTAGTCTGTTTACTATTTTTCTCCATATAGTAAGGTGTGTTTACCTAAGTATCACTGAAGATTGTTAAATTTTTTTAAAGTTTTATTTATTTTTGTAGAGACAAGAGGGGAGAAGGGGAGGAAGAGGAACATCAATGTGCACTTGCCTCTCATGAGCCCCCTACTGGGGACCTGGCCTGCAACCCAATCATGTGTCCTTACTGGGAATTGAACCAGCAACCTTTTGGTTTGTAGACCCGAACTCAATTCACTGAGCTACACCAGCCAGGGCAGGTTATGTGCAAAGATATAAATACATTTTAGACTTTCTTCCTAAGCATTGTGATCTGCCTTTTAAATCTAGACTATAAAATTTAAAGAAATTTTCCCTGGTTGGTGTGGCTCAGTGGATTAAGTGCCAGCCTACAAACCCAAAGGTCACTGGTTCTGTTCCTGGTCAGGGCATATGCCTGCATCAACCGCCAGGTCCCTGGTTGGGAATGTGCAAGAGTCAACCAATCAATGTGTGTCTCACACACTGATGTTTCTCTCCCTTTCATTCTCTCTCCCTTCCCCTCTCTATAAAAATATTTTTTAATCTTAAAAAAAAGATTTAAAGTAATTTACAGAACTCAAAAATTTCTTAGTGAATTTGAATGATATCTTCATAAACTACAGTTTTTAATACTTCTTGTAAATTTAGAGTAAACAGAAAACAGAGTTAGAGATATTTGGGTTTAATTTTTTCCTCCTCCTTTGCTTCCCCCTCCTTTTCATAACAAGAAAATTCAGAAAAAGAATAAATCTAGGTAAACATCAGGATGGGGATTGATGATTTCACTTTAAAATAGTGAGGTCAAGAAAAAACTCATACCAATAGTACTTGAAATAATAAAGCAAAAATAATATTAAAAGGCAATAATGTATATCCATCATAGAAATAATTTATTTGGATATAAAAGGCAAAAATTTATATTCACATTTATTGATTGATTTGATTAATTTGAGAATGTGAATATATGCATACATTTTTACTTGTGTATAGAATATAAGTATATGTACATGTATGTATTTTAATTTAATTTAAAATACATGAATATAAAGTATTCTACTATGAGTTCAAGAAATCCTAAAAGTCAAACAAACCACATTAGAAATTACATTTGTTTTTAAGTAGAAGATTTGGTGTGGTTAAGAATGAATTTTTAATGTAGTTGTAGAGTTAGAATTGACACAATAGTGAAGAAAATTAGCAATGAGAAAGACACATTTTCTTCTTATGCTTCACGTTAACTTGTTTTTACTTTCCTTTCCTCAAGTATTATAAGTTTTATAGCTGAGTCACCTTTCTCTCAGTGATTGTTTTCTGGACTTATCATTCAAACATTACTGATTTCTATGATGATTCTTCATTTCTATAACATTGGACCTGGCAATGTGAAAGTTGGTAAACTGGCTCTGAAAAAAGTTCTGATTCAGAAAGTTCAGCTCTGTGCTTCTCTTAGACAACCTTCCTGAATCCACACCTCATTATTTTGCCCCATGATCTCTGCCACTAGTGTTAGGCTCATACATTTTTGAGAAGATAACATGCATTAAATCATAGTATGTTATCTTTTTTATGGAAATATTTCTTCCCAGCTCTTTCCTTTATCCTCTTGATTATGGATTGCTGCTACGCAGTGTGAATAGTGGCATAGACACACCATTTATTTAAAAGTTATCATGTGGTTGAGTACATGATCTGTGATAGAGAATTAAGAATTTCTTACTAGGATTGATTTCAGCAGGACCTATGAGAGATATCAGCTAGCAATGTAGCATTAGCTGCCATAGAGCCTTCTGTTTATATTGCGTATATCAGTCCATTTGAGTGCATTATTAACAGTTTATATGATTCTTTAATGTTTGGTATTAGTGTTTTCACACAATGAAAGATAATAAATAATGTCATTTTATTGTGCTTATTACTTAAAATTGTTTAAAAATGTATATTGTTTCCTTCACATTCAATTCTTTTGTGATTTAATGTTGACATGGTCATTTTTCAACCAGGTCAGATTGTTCTTTCATTGCTTCATCTTTTTTCTTTGTCTTTTCACCTTTTCTTTTCTTTTTTTAGAGGAGGTACATTCTCGTTTATTGATAATTTGCCTTGTAGATTTACGTGTTTTTTTCATTTATTCTTTTGCTTTTAATATTTTACTTTAGAGCAATTTTAGGTTTACAACAAAATTGAGAGGAAGTTGCAGAGATTTCCTGTGTATGCTCTGCCCCCACACATTTATAGCCTCCCCCATTATTAACATGTATCACCAGGATTGTTTTTATTTTTCACCAAAAATGAACCTACATTTGTCTCATCATAATTATCCTAAAAGTCATAGTATATCTTAGGATTCATTATTGAAGTAGATTCTGTGGGTTTGGACAAATGCCTATCGACAAATCATCATTATGGTATCAAACATAGAGTATTTTCACTGCCCTAAAACTCCTCCGTGCTCTGCATAGACAGCACTTCCTATGCACCACTGATATTTACTGTCTCCACAGAGTTGTCATTTTCAGACTACTCTGTACTCAAGTAATATAAAAATTTAGGGGCAGAGTCTTGATAGTTTATATTGATGAATTAATGACATTTTAATTGCAAAATAAGTAGAACTTCACAAGTAGAATGCAAAACTTCACATTCCACTTGTGAAGTTTCCTAGAAAGCTTACACAATATTTATTTGGTATAGATTTTATACCAAATAATTTAATGTTTATTTGGTATTAACAAGAACTCAGATATACTTATCATAAATTGTTATTGTTCTTGTTAATTTAAAAGACTGCCAATAGCTAAGTAGCTTTCATCCAAATTTATGGCAATCTCTAGCAATTTCAAAAATTTTAGAATCCCTTCATTCATGTAATTAAACAGTTCTGATCTTGTCATCTTTGAGGATGAGAATCAGCAGAGGAGAGGTGAAAATGCTCTTGTGAAATTAAGGAGCATAGTAGCCAAAGCACATGGATGATTTTTGAACTTCTAAATTTTACTGCTGATATAGAGCCCTAGTGAAACTCTTGGCAGTCTTCCCCTATTAACTGAGACTGTAGGACTGATTCCTACAATACTGGTATTTTTAAAAAGTAATTGGTTGGTTAATTTTTAAACTATAGCTTCTTACATTTTGGTAACATCTAAAATAGGATTTAACAGTCCTGACATAAACTTCAAGTTATTTCTACATGAGATCATTTTTAGAATGGCTGCAGCTTTGGAATTTTCCTATCTACTAAACTCTTTCTCATCACCTCATTAAAGTAACAATTTCTCCTGCTTTGAAGCCAAATTTCTGAGGTTATTATACTTCAAATCTCTCAGGGTCTTTTTTTTTGTTCATTTGTTTTGTTTTGTTTAAGAGAAGTGAGGTTTAAAGAAGTGTATATTTCAATTAAGTTTGGAATTAAAATATGATTGTGATTTTTCTCTAGAGCTTTTTCAAGATTTCTAAACATAAAATTCATAATTTTGACTACTTTTCATCTAAGGAAACAGCATAAAACTGAAATGAAATATCATTTTTGCATAGTTCAAATCTTGACATATTGTTTCTTTTACCTATCTTTCAGAAACATGATAAATGCTCCCAAAAATGTGAGACATAACATTTAAGAAAATGCCATTGCCTTAAACATGGCCAACATTTTGAAATAATCCTTGCTATTATATATGTATTGTGCCTTTTCCTTTATTCGAAATCTTCTCAAACTCTACCCCTATATTATGTCCCAAATTGTTTTCTTTAACTATGCTTCTGCTTTAAGTATTTTTGGCAAACATTTAAGTTTTTATAATTGGTTTTGCATACACAAGATGGAAAGGATCTTGATTTGCACATGTAGGTAGTCATCAATGGTAACTAATTTTTACTGACTGCTTCACAACCTAGGACCATCTTGAATGCCAATGATCTAAAAGATTAAATAAAAACTAATAAAATATTTTGTGTCAATATGTTATGACTGGTACATTAAAACACTGCTCAAAGTATTTGTCATAAATATAAAATAAAGGCACCAATTACTCTAAACTCAAAGCAAAAGTTGTCTTCAATAGTTTGCCATCATGGCCAGACCCATTTGGTGTTCACTCAGAAATGTGCACACAAGAAGATCATATGCCAGGCAGATAGACGTCATCCTTGCTTGATGTTTATAGTGCATGGCCCATATGAGATGCATTAGTGTATTCACCTGTAAGAATTTTACATGAGTAAATGTGTAGGGCTAAATAGTAAAGAAAGACCATGGTATAGTTACAGCTTCTCTAATAACTGACATTTGTTAACAGTTGAGATATTTTAATAGTAATTACAGGAGGTACTATATTCTGAAATGCATGTAAAAATTAATTAACAGCACAAAGTATGATTGTGCTGGTGGTCTTAAGTATTTAAATGTTGATGCTCTCTTGTATGTAATTTCAATTTTAAAACAGATAAAATCTGATCCAGATATCATTTTTAATACAATATTTGGAAAACTTTTAAAACACTGTGTAACCACTACCTAATCTATGGCCTTTCCAATGATTTAAAAATGCTTACTGATGTCAATTTAGTTTTATTTATGTAAAACAGGAAAACTATACAGAGAAAACTGTGTAATGCAAAAAAAAAAGCGCCTATTAAGGCCATAGCTAGAAAGGGTTTGCCAGATCAATTGTCTTCTTTATTTCTCTTTTTGTAAACTATCAAACCAAAAATGTCTTTTTTTCTTAATATCAGCAAGATTTTGCTAACATGAGACAGTTCCCAGAGATCCTTTGCTATTTTTTAATAATGAAAGAATGTCGTGGACATAGCGTATATGCTCATTGTAAACCATTTTTGATGGACTAAATCTGAAAATATAGAAGAGTGAGCAGACTGTGAAACATCTGAAGTGTCTATCAGCAAGTCAGTGATTCCCTGTGTTTGCCAAGTATTTAAATTAAATGTGGATATCTTTCTCCATGTGTGCTTTGCACATACATATTTTCTTTTTGCCACAAACTTCTAGCTGTTGATAAGTAGAAATAGTTTCCTTTGTTTCCTGATAAGATATAATGTGTATTCTTTAGCTATTTTATTACCACATTCTAAAATATAAAGTAGCTCAATATAATCTAAAAAAAGAGAATGATCTAGAGATTGGTCTTTAGTGCAGAATATTATTGTAGAATTATATAATTATACCTAAATTTATAAGCATGCTTATTTTCATCAGTGTAGATAAAACACTTCAAATGTTGAATCATCCATGTAAAAAAGCTGAAGGAATAAAACTGGTACTCCTGAAACTTGCATCCAAGTGACTTTTTTGGAAAGAATAATCTGGATCTAATAATGGTGCTCAGAATGTAAAATTTAATAAATATTTTATTAATTTTAGGTAAGTTTTCCTTTCCCAAGCAATTTACATAAGGCCCATTTTGGCTATGTGCTACGAATATGTTAGAGTACAAATGGAAAACCATTGACTCAAGTAGAAAACCATGAATCTCAAAATTGGTGAGATAGCCTATATTTTACACATCTTATATTTGACCATATATGATGGTCTATGATTTACCGTTATATCCCATTTGTTTTATGTGTTATCTTGTGTTATTTGTTTATTATTTAATATTTTTAAAGCAAGAAAACAGATTTTCATTTAAAAATATAAAGGGCTAATAATGTACTTGTTCCTTAAATCAAATACAATATTTTTTAAAACAATACATCATGGCTTCATTAATTCTTTAGGTTGCTTAAAACTAGTCATAGTTCTAAAATCTTCCCAATCAGGTCATATCCATATATGCAGTTCAATTCACCATGACAAAGAGAAAATATTAAACATCCACCTTGTGAAAATTGTAGAGTGAAGCTTTGTTAGATAAATAAAATCTTAGCCTGCAAGTTCTGACTCTCCAATAAATTAAATGATTCTGACCAGCAGTGTCAGTAAAGAAAGGCAAATTTCTATTTTAAGTCACTGGTTCAATTGTTTTGAGCCATTTGTCTACTAACCTAGAGGTCATTCAATAATTAACCATAACCAATGGAAAAACTAAAACAAGTTTGTAAATTTTACGAAATCATCTCTTTGACTAATTATACTATCATTGTAGAAACATGAGCTTTATTGTCAAAGTAGCATTGTGAACTTGACCTTTTGGCTTTCCTGAGTCTCATTTACCCTCTTCTGTAAAATAGACATGACAATCTTGCAGGGCTGCTGTGATGACTGTAAATGAGACCGTGCAATATAGGACACATATAGGTAATTAAGAAGAGAAAACTATTATTACCACTATTACTATTACTATTTACAGTACAATTTTCTTTGCCATGGTTTACATGAGATTCAATATAAATAGAGGAAGAATCTGTGACTAGACACTCTTGAGTCCTACCTTCATGATTATTTTACCTTTTTGACTTTAGGTAATTTTCTTAATCTTTTTTGAAATCTGCAAAATTCACCTTAATAAATCTTACTTTGTGAGTGGTATCAAATGTCCAGAAACATGTTGTTATTATGTGTACAGAAGTGAGAAGGGTCACTCATATTTTGCACTAATACCCAGGAATAAAATGGTAAAAAATAAAAAAGTAGTTTCATTGATGGAGAAGGGTAAAAAAATGTTAGAAAATAATATTGAAAAACTATGGTAGAATCTTTTCTGTTTTAGCCTACTCCATTCTATGAAAAACTAATGATGAAAATTAACTCATTTGTTTTATGGAAATATTTATTATTGATTTATATTGATATCTTATCATGATCTCATTATCAAATGGTAGCTTTTTTAAATTAAGAACTTACAATAATATATAATTTGAATAGCACATTTCTCAGTAACGAAACATTTAAATTCATTAAGCTCTCCCAAAATTGCCAGAGGGTGTTGTTTGTAATAGTCATGTCTGATCTTACCAACAACCTAAATTCCAATTTCCCTGAAATGATCCCTAGCACTTTAAATATCTTCCCATCAAGAACTGCATAATTTCAATTTTTCTTCATTTTCAAGTTCAGTTTAGATCCTCTCTTAGAATTAATTCCAGATTATTTTTATGTACCACATTTTATTTTTCTGCCATTAGAGAAAATTAAAGATCTTTACTGCTTTAAGTTTATAAAAAAGAATAATTGACTACTGTTCTTACTCTATTTGTATTAACTAAAATAAATATTTCATATTTCTATATACAAGTTTCATCACTGCAAAAAATATAAAATACTTAGAATTCAGTTAATAACAATAGCTATAAATTAATATTTTTCTTATCTCAAATTGTCTAACTTTTTAAAATAAATGCTGCTAAATGAACTTCATAAATTTAAAAACTGAATCATAAGAATTTTCAACAACTTACTATGTCATTAAACTTCTTCCATTTATTCTGTGGTGAATAATTCCAGCACTGTTTTTGGCTACCATTTATGACATATATCAGAACACCTCTCACTTCATAAACAAAGTTAATTTCTCTAAGAACATAACTTTCCCTGTTCCAGGACTGCTCAGTGAGTGTCTTAGCATTATTTTTAATGGACTTTAAAAAATGCGTTGCTTCATTTTTAAGACCATACCACAGTCTACAAGTGATGTACCATTTTGTAAAACACCTTTTTATTTGAATTGACAACTTATGTACAGTGAGAGTAGATTTCATTTGTAACAAAGTGACTGTAAAGACAAATCAACTGCATGAAATTGGCTCTATAACAAAAACACATATAATTCCTCAGCAGTGGCACTGTTTTTTGAGCACCAGCAGAAGTAATGAAGTCTTGTTGATAATAACCTAGAGCAATGCTTTAAAGCTTGTGGTTGCCAATTTACTGATAAAATAATCCATAACCCAGCTCCCCAGGGGCAGCTTCCGTATTATGGCATATTTCTATATTTAGAAGTAATAAAATATGTCATTCAAATGACCTGAGATCTACAATTTCATGCTATGGAAACAAAAAGTTATCTCCTTCCTTCCACATAGGTCTTCGTCATGGCTAATTTTAGAGCTTATGTCTTTCTGTTGCAGTTTGTTGTTTGGCTGTTTGGATGGGCTTCACTGTAATGTTATCAGATGCAGAATAACATGAATCTTTAGGCTAAAATAGAACTTTAAAGTTGATTTTTTTATTTATTTATTTTTGTAAATAATCTTGGGAAAAACTTCTTTTAGTATTTATTCATAGATCCAAGGCTCTGGAGCCTACTATAATTGTACATAGATGTCTCATGTTTGTATTGTGCCAAGGACAAGCTAGATTTTCTTTTCAATATAAATTTCATTATTTATTGATCTGTTTAGATTATTAAATTCATGTGTAGTTAATCTTAGCTTATTGTTTTCTAAATTAACTGAGATTGGAGTATTTAACTCTTTTTCTTTAATTCAAAAGAATTGAAATAATTCTTTTTCTCAGCCCTGGCTGGTGTAGCTCAGTGGATTAAGTAAACCATTCTGTAAATCGTAAGGTCACCTGTTTAGTTACCAGTCTAGGGAACATGCCTGGGTTGCAGGTCAGGTCCCCAGTTGGGGGCATGGAATAGGCAACTACACACTGATGCTTCTTCTCTCCCTCTCTTTCTCCCTCCCTTCCCCTCTATTAAATAAATAAATAAATAAAATCTTTAAAAAATAAGTTTCTTTCCTAACGCATTTCTAAAAATCTGAGTATATTTATTCTTTTTCTTTTCTGATGACATACAAATTAACAAATTACAAATATGCATGGGAAATATTATTCTGAGAAAAAAAATGAAATGGATATTTTAAATATCTCCATCAAAAAATTTTTTTAAATGGAAGGAATGACAAATGAGATAAAAGAATTAATTTGATCAATTTTGAGGAAATGTTCCATCATAGTAAAACGCTTGAGTTTCACAATTTTTCAGAGTGGCTCTGAAATATAAAAATTGATAATATTTCTACTTGAGCATATTTCATAAAATTTCACTTTGTTAAATGTTTCAGATAACCTTTTACTACCTATTGTGAAATTAGCTTTTACCTTATCTTAATTATGTATCATCAAAGCCATAACATTAACATACTTGTTATTATAATTCATTTTGTAATACTCAATAAATAGTCTATCTTTTGACATTCTAGGTATATGTGAATTTACATAATGTCCTTGAAGGCTTGAGTGGCACAGAATGAAGAGTTAATTACTTTAATACATGATTTTATACCAAACCCATCAAATCACAATATTTCATCAATCACTGTGAGCTTTGGGAATAGTATTTGTATTTTTCAGATTTTTCTTTGAAAAGGATATAACTTGTTAATTTCTTTGTTAATTAACAGTGTCCTTGAAATAATTATTCTAAGACATTTAAGACCCAAATTTCTAAAGCATTGCCATATATGTTATTCATCTAATGTAAATTAGAGTACAACCATTTGTGCATTAATTTTTTTACTCATTCAACAAATATTCATTTAACGTTCAATTTGTTAGGCTTTTTCCCCAATTTCTGAGACTGCAGATATAAATAAGACAAAGCTCCCTGCCCTCGCACAGCTTACATATAACTGGAGAAAAATAAACACATAAATAAAATGATGGCTTATTCTGACAAGCCATAAAGCAAAATGCCCAAACATGAGGATTAATGATTTGTTCTCCTAGTTTATAACAACACCCAAGGTACGATGTATTTACTTAACCCACACATGAAGCACAGTGGATCATCAATAATTTTTAAAGAGTAAGTAAATATAATAAAGAATATAAATACTGTTTGGAAGAAACGTTATTATGGTAGGATTAGGGCAGGACTATCCACTTCTCCATCGCATTTGAGGCATATAGTATAGATTGAGTAGGATAACTTGTATTTATTCATAATGAAAAAATGGTATAAAAATAAAATAGGTATAGATTTGAATGTATTTTATACTAAAGTTGCTTGCAATTTCAAAGAATACCAACAGAGAAAAGTCAGAGTCACCAAGCCCTGAGTGATTTTTCTCATTCCTTTGTGAAAGAAGCCTGAAAGTTAGGCAGCAGATATACCTTCACACAAAGATGAACATAATGGAGTTAGGAACATGATTCTTGAATTGGAATAATATGCTACTTCCAAGTTTCCCTATAAGACTTCTCCCTTCTTTTGTGCTTCTATCATAAAGGGCAGTCGAAAGCCATTTGCATAGGTACTAGTCCTTGAAAAGAAATATTGTTTTCTTTCCTCCTCTTATTTTGATAAAATATTCTTATATTCCTAGAGTACTCTGATTGGTAAGCTCTGCTCATCTTGGTTTTGGTCTAGATAGCAGGATAAAGTACATTCCAGTTTGAGACCTACCTATAATTTTGCTTAAGATTTCCATTGTGAAAAGTTAGAAGATTTAGGAGGGGACTATAATTACCTTATATTTAAGATATTATTGAGAATGAAATGGGCTAAATTTAAAATCCACTTTGAGATTCAGCCTATTCATTTTAGAAAAAATATTTTTTTTCAAGTTTATTTCCAAAGTACCAGTGAATTATTTTTCTAGGTTTTGTTTAGTTATGTTAAAAGAGTTAATAAAAAATCTTCTGGTGTAAAAGGTTTTCAGTAGTATTTACCATTATTTCTTTTAGTTTTAAATGTACTTTGCAGCCTATTTATTAGTACAGACTATAATAAGCCTGGTAAAAATGTAAAAAGAATTTTAAAAAACCCTGAGTTTTACATAAAATTTATTTTGCCTTTTCAGAATTAAATGATAAAATAGGACAAGCCAGCAAATGAATAACAGATTCTCTAGTGAGCATTTTGGTTCCAAGGACTTGAACATATTTTTAGTTTAGTTTTATCTTTTGTAAAACTAATGGAGTATTTTTATTAAATATTAATCGAATAGTTTATTTTATCATCATATTTGATGGAAAAGTTTTAGTTCTTATTTATTTGTTTGCTTAATGCCAAGTAAATTTTGACTCACTTCCATAATTACAGTCTCATTAGATTATTTGATTCCTTTCAGTTGTGTTGTATTGTTGATGCTGCTGTATTATTCTTACAACTATTACTATTTTTGGCTTTTTGAATGAGAATAATTTTAAATATGGAACACTCCATTTTTTCATTTAATAACTTCCCATGCATGATATATTAGAATAGAGGATTGGGGAATGTTAGAAAGGTTAATATAATTGAAACTTACCATATCAGAAGGCATTAACTCTGGGTTTTTGGTAGCTTTTTTATTTATTTATTTTTTAATTTAATTTAATTTTATTGATTATGCCATTACATTTGTTCTATTGTCCCCCTTCATTCCCCTCCACCCTTCACACCCCTCCCCCACCACTCCCCCCTTTTTTAGTTTATGAACATGTGTCTCAAGTTCTTTAGATTCTATATTTCCCCTACTATTCTTACCCTCCCCCCTATTTTCTATCTACTGTCTATGATACTTATTTTCTGTACCTTCTCCCCCCTTCTCCTTCTCCCACTCCCCTGTTGCTAACCCTTCATGTGATCTTCATTTCTATGGTTCACTCCTGATCTAGCTGTCCTCTTAATTTGTTTTTGTTTTAGGTGTGGTTGTTAATAACTGTGAGTTTGCTGTCCTTTCACTGTTCATCTTTTTATCTTATTTTCCTTAGGTAAGTCCCTTTAATATTTCATATAATAAGGGCTTGGTGATGATGAACTTCTTGAATTTGATCTTATCTGAGAAGCACTTTGACTGTCCTTCCATTCTAAATGAAAGCTTTGCTGGATAGAGCAATCTTGGTTGTAGGTCTTTGGTTTTCATGACTTGGAATACTTCTTTCTAGCCCCTTCTTGCCTGTAAGGTCTCTTTTGAGAAATCTGCTGCCAGTCTTATGGGAACTCCTTTGTAGGTGACTGTCCCCTTATCTCTTGTTGCTTCTAAAATTCTCTGCTTCATTTTAATCTTGGCTAATATAATTATGATGTGCTTTGGTGTGTTCCTTCTTGGGTCCAACTTTTTTGGGACTCTCTGAGCTTCCTGGATTTCCTGGAAGCCTATTTCCTTTGCCATATTGGGGAAGTTCTCCTTTATTATTTATTCAAATAAGTTTTCCACTTGTGGCTGTTCCTCTTGCCCTTCTGGTACCCCTATAATTTGGATGTTGTAGTGTTTAAAGATGTCCTGGAAGTTCCTAAGCCTCTCCTCATTTTTTTGAATTCTTGTTTCTTCATATTTTTCTGTTTGGTCATTTGTTCCTTCCTTCTGGTCTGCTCCCTTGATTTGAGTCCCAGTTTCCTTTCCATTACTATTGCTTTCCTGTGCATTTCCATTCATTTTGATTAGTTTAGTCTTCATATGTTCCTCTAATTTGCTACTAAAATCAACCAGTTCTGTGAGCATCCTGATCACCAGTGTTTTGAACTGTGCATCTGACAGTTTGACTATTTCTTCATCACTTAGATTTATTGGCTCTGGGGCTCTGAGTTGTTCTTTAGCCATGTTTTGATATGTTCTCACCTGCTACATAGGAGGAGAGGAGCCTCAGATGCTTACCAGTGCAAGGCCACCCAGGTCGCTGTTTTGTGACACTGTATGTGGGGGCAGGGTCAGAGAGGGAGCAATGGCAGTCCTCTCCACTCGCCTGGTCCGCCTCACCTCTAGCCCCCGCCTGTTTATCTGAGCACAAATGTGGGAGCCTGCCGCCCTGCACTGGGGCTTGTGTGGTCTGTCTCAATGCACGTCTCTTCACTGGTTTATCTGAGTGCAAATGCATGACCTCAGATGCCCCGCCTTCCTGTAGCTACCCTGCACCTGGGATCCGCGTCCTGGGCTGTTTGCGCGGCCCAGGTGGAGGGATCCTTTTTTGCCCAACCAGCTCAGCTACTGGCTCGCCCCTCTCACCAGTTTAGCTGAGCGGTTCGCTATTTTCGTACTCCGTATTGTTCGATTTTCTGTGATTTGATTGCATTTATTGTCATTAAAACTTTATTATTTTTAGATTTGGTTGTTCGAGGAAGCAGTTTTTCCACCTACGCCTCCATCTTGGCGGAAGTCCTTTTGGTAGCTTTTTAAAGATGATAACAATTAATAAATGCCTGAAAGATTAAATGTGCTTTGACTGTAACAGAAAACAGGAGAAAATGTTGCCAGAAACATAGTGCCACTTTATTGGGAGAAAAGAAAAAGTAAAAGAAAAACAAGAAAAGCTTACATCTATGATAAAAACCCAAGGTTAGAAAAATGAGATAAAAGACCCTCAGATATATATGGGAAATGCCATATAGTAAGTCTTTTATTGTATTCCTTAGCACTTGATATGACAGAAATTTAGTCAAAATAAAAATTAAAAACATTTTTGTTAATTTTTTTATGCCAAATCTGGTGAATAAAATTGTGCTGCCAGAAACCTCGGTCTGAAACCATTATTTGTGTAGCTACTTCTTGTTCAGAATTCAGAAAGTCATTTAAGCTTGGGGTAGACAGCTGTGTGAAATGTTATCAAGTAGGAAATATCCATAAATTAATGTGCAGCTGCCAGTAGCATCTGAAATGTATCAATTTTTGGAAATGCTTGAGAAGTGAAAGAATGGCTGAAGAAAAAGGAGAAAATAGAAATAAAACTTTACATCTAGAATAAGAATATGAAATATGTACACATATATGTATATATAATTTTAAAGGTAGATTATACTACTTATACTTTTGTTTCTACCATATATTTTAAAATGTATGTTTTGACATCAATTCTCTCAGGAAAAAATAATGTAAAGTTAATCACACAAAGAAGTCTTCAAGCTATATATTTTATGGTAGCAAGGATTATAAATGACAAAAAAGTCCTTACCTACAGCTTGAGAACTTCTAGATGACATTCATAAAATGATTGTCTAATAATACCAGTAGGACAAACTCGGGTTGATAAACTATGCCTGAGGATAATGTTGTGCCTTCTGTGTTTTGTTTTGTTTTGGTTTTGTGTGTGTGTGTGTGTTTGCCTAAGTAAAATAGATTTTTCTTTAGACAGAACAAATCTGTGGGCTAATGAGTGCCTTTTTCGTTAGTTAATTTAATAGATTTGGGTTTGAAGTTTGATCCTGCTATTTGAGAAAGTGAAGTAATAGTTTACTGAATTAAAATATAAAAGTAATATCATAGGAACTAGGGAACTCTAGGGCAATGGCCAAGTGTGCGGAAGATTCTTTGCTAAACATAACAGTTTATTTTTCTCAGCTTTTGTTTGTTCTATTCACCTATTGGTACATAACAGGGTGCAACACAGCTCAAGAGTATAAAAGCAACAATGACCATTTTGCTTACAATTCTAAAGTGTGATCAGGGTTCCATGTAGATAATTCAGCTCTTCCCCACATGACCTCAGCTGGGACAGCACGGAGGGAGGAGCTATGTGACAGCTGAAATTAAAATGATTATATGGATCACTTGGCCTGACAATGAATGCCGGAGGTTAGCTGAGTCTTCAGTTGTCCTGCTGCTGGAACATGTGCACATGTTTTGTCGTGTGGCTACATGATTTCCTGACAGCATGTTTGCTGGGCTCCCAAGTGAACATACCAAGAAAGTAAAGTGAATGATAAAGGCTTTCTTATGACCTAAGCTTGGAAGTCACATAGCATCCCTTCTATTCTTCTCACTCAGTTCCACCCAGGTTCAAGGGGAAGGAGTGTAGAACCTACTGTGTGATGAATATCAATTTAACATATGAAGAAAAAACGTGTGAGGTTAGATATCTTTGGGGGACTTCTTTTAATAATACAATTGGCCACAGTCTGTCTTTGTGTCACAATGATCTATTCCCCTCTTATATGAAAAATATATTTGAACTATACCCCAAGAACCTCAAGGCTCATGATCTTAGAATATCAGTTTAAAGTATGTGATTGCATCATCTAGATCAACTTTAGGTGCAGATGGTTCTCCTTGGGTTAAGATGCTGTATGGGGGCAACTTTTCCCACAAGTCTCCCTGTCCACCATGGATGAAAGTGAACACTACCAAGTCATGATCTGCTTGGGGAGGAGAGGTGGCCAGTTTCTCAGAGGAAAAAGGCCTGGAGTCCCCTCCTCCAGGGGCCTTTATCGGGTTGTAATACACAGGAATACAGGATGGCAAGGATCAAACAGTAGATAACATTTCAAAGAAATCTGAGGGCTTAGTCTGAGTCAGTGTTTGTCAGGAAGGGGGTTTTGAAGAAACTTTATGGTTTCCTGCTTGGACCCTTAACATATGAATGAAAGCACTCTTAAAAGAGCAGGTTTCCCAAGTTTTTTAGGAATTCTTTGTGATGCCAGATTTGTCCCCAGGATCCACTCTGAAAAGGCAAGGAGCTGCACCCCTCCCTATCAGGTATTCAGGCTTAAGTGGATTAAAGCCAGGAAGCACTTCTCCTAGAGGACATGGAGACCCAAGCTATGTCACATAGCCAGGGGCCAAGGGTACATTACTCACTCTTTGTTGCAGCCCTGCAAGTCCTTCCATGATGGCCTCCCAAGTGATCAAGTCTGGCTTAGGTTGCTCCTCACTGTGAGGAGACTTACCTGTCAACACTGACCATGCTTTGGGGGTAGGGAGGAAACTGAGGCAGCATTTGCTACCAGAGACAAGCCTTATCTCCTGTGGCTAACATTCTGAAGGTTGCTGGCTCATCCTTAGCCATGGGAGGTAGTTACAATTCCTGAAACCAGGCCCAGCAGTCCATAACAATGCTGGATATTGCTATTTAAGTATATCTCTTAATTTTGAAGACCTCTGAACTAAAGAGATAAGTTATCTACCCTTCACCTCCAAACCTGATATTTAGTAGTGATACAGGCATAGAGTAAGGGCTTTCCATTCTCCTGTTCTAGAAGGGGAAGAATAGGAGGCACAAACAACCACTAGTCCATAGCCATTCTGAAATCCTATAGGAAAAATGTTGCCATTTCCTCAATTATTTCTTTCTGTATTTATTTATTTTTAAAGATAAAAATTAGAGCACTTATTAAAAAGAATGTGCTTTTCATATTTGTTAGAGGAAGTTCTTTCTCAGCAATCCTTACATTACCTTGGGGCTCATCACTTCTCACCATGGGTAAAAGGGACATTGGCAATGCTCAATATTCCCCATTTCACATGACTTTCTTACCATGTGATGTTGACCTGCTCTCACTGAATGAATGTATTTCATTTTCCTAAACCTGGGTAAAGCTGTCCCAAATGAGATAGTATGATGAAAGTGATGCAAATTGAGTGACAAAGCTAGCTCATGTAAGTACTATACATTTTTGCTGTGCTACAACAGGAAGCTCATTTTTGGAACCTAGTCATCACACTGTGAGAAAACCAAGTAGCAACATGTAGGAACTATATGGAAGTGTTCTGGCTGGTAGCCTGTTATGAACCAAGTGTTTTTGTTCCACAGATCCTTATGTTAATTCCCAATGTGATGGCATTTGGAGGTGAGGCCATTGAAGTTAATTATGTTTATATGAGATCATGGGGTAGGGATATCCCATGATGGGATTAGTATCCTTAAAAGAAGAGGGGATACATCAGAGCTTTCCCTCTCTGCAATGAATGGGCACAATGAGAAGGCATCCATCAGGGAGAGAGCCCACACCAGAAAATGAGTCTCCTGGCACCTTGGTTTAGACTTTCCAGCATCCAGGACTGTGAAAAATAACTATCTGCTGTTAAGTTAACCTGCCTGTCTATTTTGTTATAGCAGCTTGAGCTGACTAATACAGAGCCTCATCCTAAGTCCCAGCTACGAGCTAATAATTATTAGGAAAGTGTAAGCAACACTTTGATGATTTCAATCCTTAGTGTCAAGCCACCCTCAGCTTTCCAGCTTCTCCTGCTGATAGCCCATGGGCCAGAGACAAGGCACCTTGTCTAAGTCTAGCCTACATAGTAGATTAGAGAGGAATAAAATGATTGATGATGCTTGAAGTCAGTTATTTTTAAGATGAATTAAAACATAGGTTGGTACTTGGAAGAAAGTTGCTGCTATAACAAACCAAACATGAGGTATTAACTCTGGGATGAGGCAGAAGCTTAGAGTGTGAACAGAACCCTGAGGGTTTCAAGATGACTTTTAGGACAGGCTTAAAGAAAAATTTTTAAAATGATACTAAAAGCTAGCAAAGGGGAGCCCTTGTTATGTAGCAACAGAAAGTTTTTACAACATCATCATTTAGAGTGACATGAAAAGTAAAAAACAAATGAGAACCACTTGGGTTTATCTCACAGCCCAATGTAAATGTGAGAGAAGAGAGGCAATCTAGAGAAAGAACTGTTAACTGCAAAGGAGCCAGCACTTGCTGGGTTTGGAAATAAAACTGTTCCTCATATCTAGACTCTCCAGTTGGCAAACTATGCTGAAATTAAGAAATGGATTTTGTGCAAAGAAAAAGTCCGGTCAGGAAAACATGGTATAAAGATGAAGCCAAGAGTATGACTGAAATCTCTGAGAAGACCTCAGAGTGATTTAAGGTGGTAGGTACCTCATGGAACCTTTCAAGTAAATATAATTAGTACAACAATTAATGTTATTTTAATTATGGTATATCATGTTTATTTAAGGGAAAATTCAGCTTAAACCTCTGAGCCTGAGTATCCTTTTATTGTGAAATAATATTATTTTTATTAGTAGGCAATCATATTTTCAAGATCCACCATATATATTATTTATTTAATTGTTATTTAAATTAAATCTAAGGGGTAGACAGAGCAAGTGTCATTATTCTCCATTCTCTCCAATAGCATTAGAATTAAGTTTCAATATCTATTTCATGAGTCCTTCCCTCCAAAATTTAATTTTGCTGGCCATGGTTACCTATAATTTTCTAAATATTGATGTATTACTCTGTACTCCAATCGTAAAACATTTTCAGACAAAAGAGTCCAAGCCACTTTACCCTCAGATTCTATTTAGAAATCTACTAAGAAATGGCACTTCACAGGGCTCTGTGGAACTTTTAACTTGGGGAAGAGGGTATGCTTGTGTTTGCTTTCCAGAATGACCTTTGGAACTGCAGGTGATGAGGGTGAAGCCATATCACAGAGAAGGCTTCCCTGACCGTGACCCACCTCCACCCATGAGACTCCCTCGATCCAGACTTCTCCAAACTGTATGTCATCCCCCTGAAGTGGAATTCCGGCTAGCAGCCCTGGAGTGGTATTCAACATCACCTAAAAGAGACTTTTTCTACCAACTTAAAGGGACAAATTGATAAATTGCAGCTAGAACTACATTAACAGCTGCAAGACATTCAATGCCTAACCAAGCAAGAAGTTTTTCAGACACTCTGTGACAGTTTTGGCCAGCTAAACCCCAACACATTGGTTTGATGGACTTAATCTGAGAATGTGGCTCCTTGGAACCACTGATTGTTTATTGATTCTAGTAATGCTTTGTAACTTGTTCTTCCTAAAACTCTCTCACCCTGAGTTCAGACACAAGTCCTTGCTGCATATCTTTAAAATAACTCCCTAGAGTCTGTGCTAATTCTCCCAAAGATTGAATTGTAACCAAAACCTATTACTCATGTTATCCCCTTCAGTATATTTTCTTCTGGTCATGTCTTTGGAACAGTAGCAGCCTCTACCACTGCTTTAATACAAGAGGTCCATTCAGCCCAGTATGTAGATCAACTGACAAAGAATATAACTTTTGCCTTAGCAGCTCAAAAAAATACAGATAAGAAATTAGAAACAAGAATTAATGCTCTCAAAGACACTATAATATATTCAGACAATCAAATACAAAATATTAAGACCCAAATGACCACAAAATGCCATACTCAATTTAAGTGCATCTGTGTAACCCCCTACTCTTATGACAATAGTTCAGATCCGTGGAACAGAGCTTCACTGTCCTTTGAGGTGTGTTGTCATCTGTTACCCATCACCAACGCCTTACCCATCTTTCAGGAAACCCTGGACCCTGCTGCGGCTGGACCATGGCATCTATTACTCTTGTATACTCCTTTAGCCAAGCGACTGATTATTTGACTTTAAGAAGTGTTTATTCTCCAATAAAAATAAAGTAAAATAAATATTTGAATAAAAAATGTTTATAATAAGGTACTGTTCACATTACATAAGCTGCCCCATTAGTTTTCATAACAACAGGCAGTGTTATCACACCCAACTGTTAGATGAAGTAACTAAAAAGCCCCAAAAGCTAAGTAAATTTTTGGTATCACATCACTACTATGTTGCAGATGAGTCTAATATGATATTTAATGTATAAGAATAAAAAAGTTGTCTCTTTATTTCACTTAGCCATCCTCCATATGAGAGCCACAACAAGCAAAAAAGAAAGAAAAGGAGACCAAAGAAATGAAATAAAGCCATTTGATTCCTCATCTTTTTGCTCTATAATACTAAGACTTTATGGTTCCTCATAAATATTTCATTAAAAAATTTTCATAGTGGGGGGAAAGGAGGGAAAAAAAAGAAGGAGAGAAATATTGGTCAGTTGCCTGTCATATGTACCCAGACCAGAGACCAAGCCTACACCTCAGGTATGTGCCATGATGGGGAATTGAAGCAGTGACCTTTTGCTTTGTGAGATGATACCAACCAACTGAGCCACACCAGTCATGGCAAAACATTACACTCTTGATATTCCTCAATTAGTCAATGCAGTTTATATTAATTATACCAAACATTTTTGCTTTAATTTTAAAGTTTAAAATTGATGTATAAATGAATCATTTGACATTTATTGTGTAATTTTTAACTTCATAGATAAACTGTAGAGGACTGATGATATAAGCATGTTTTGATATTTTTATATTTTCTACTTACATTAAAATTGTAATAAAATTGATTTATATACTAGCTCTATCATATAATACATATAAACAAAACATCTTCAATATTTACATAGTGATTCATTTTTAAAAATTGCATATATGCATAGATGCAGACATTACAGTACATACTTGATATTTGTTATTTCATAATATTATAACCTCGTGTTCTTCTTTAACTGGAATTGTCTTTATAGCTGATGAGTTTTGGTGTCCAGCCCTTCACAATGTGTAGTAAATAAAAGTTTTTATTTGATTCACTTGTTCATTTATTCTTTCTTCTTCCAAAACATATATTAAACTAGGTGCCATACAGTGTGCTAATCCTTGATTTATGTCTCAGGTCACATAGGCAGTCAAGGGACAAATAAATTTAAAATTCAGTCCAGCAAGTGTTAGAGCTACATACAAGGTACACAGCATAATCAGAGCTGGGGTTCCAAGAGGATTTAGTGAGTAAGGGGTTGTTTAGTTTAAAAACTCATAGGCCTTGGCCCAATTGAGTAATCAATGAATGATCATGGAATTATAACTAGATGTCCATATTACTAGAAAGCAGGCAAAAGGAATGAGTTTCTTACTGAGAGGCAATAAAATAGAAAACTGGCACTCTTAGGGACTCTAAGGATGAGGAACTTGGAAATGGTAGTGAGGATGGTTTGTCCCTACATCACACCTGGGACTCAGCTGGAACAACTTACTGCTGAGAATTTTGGAATCTCCCAAACCTGCCTGTTTATTCACATGCCCTTAGTCAACACAGGGAATAATTGAAGACTAGGATTGCTGAAGGAAGTAGTCTAATGTTGATTCTTCAGGAAGCTTGGATTTCTTACAACATGGAGGCCTCAAGGAATTCAGAGGGCTTGCTCAGAGCTCTAAGAACTAGTGGTCCAGTGAACAATGCAAAATCTGCACCACATCATTTTGTCTAATGTAGGCCCTTATATCAGAGAGCCATTTTTGCTGTATTGGTTTTAAGCTAGTCACAAGCCCTCCCAGATTCAAGGAATGAGGGACAAAGAGAAGTGTTAAAGTCACACTATCTAAATTTAAGATGTAGAATGAGAAATATCGCGGTGATCATTTTTGGAACATACAATCTCTCACCATCCAACATTCTAGCAACATTTTAAAAAATCAAATCGATTTTCTTGTCTCATTTATTTTTATTTTTATTGTATTTACCAGTTTCTCAGTTAAAATTATCTTTTTTGAGGAACAAGTATGAAAGACACAGGGATGAGGACTGGGGGGGAAATGGGAGGGAGGTGGGGAGACGGGGCGGGTGGGACTGGGATGGGAGAAATAGACAAAAAATGTACTTGAAAAATAATTAAATAAAAATTTTAAAAAATTATATTTTTTTATATTTCTAGGTGAACCTCTAAATATTTTATCAAAGCATTTGGATGAAAAAAATTTATATTGTAACCAAAGAAGGAAATGTATTCAAGAACAGAGTGTAGCATTTTTGCCATTCACTGGCTTGTGAAATTATAAATTATTATGAAAGTATTAGCTAAATGGTAGAATAAATCATTTTAGTTTTTAACCAAAATGGAAAATTAATAGTGAAATACTCTCAAATTTTGTTAAGATAATCTATTTTCCCCTTACATGCTTTGATCCTCTACAACCTTTGACTTCACAGACATTTAATATATAAAGTTCTCTAGCCCTGGCTGGTGTGGCTCAGTGGATTGAATGCTGTCCTGTGAACCAAAGGGTCACTGGTTCCATTCCCATTCAAGGCATATGCCTGGGCTGCAGGCCAGGTCCCCTTTATGGGGCTTGTGAAAAGCAACCACACATTGATGTTTCTCCCCCTCTCTTTTTACTTTCCTGCCCTTCTCTCTAAAAATAAATAAATAAAATCTTAAAAAATAATATCTAAAGTTATCTTGTTTATCAAGCATTCTTATCTCATTTGCTCTTCATGCAGAACAGTTCTTCTAAAGTTTCCCTTTGACTTCCTGTGTCAGTATATAATTGTACACAATTTTCTTGAGCAACCTTATTATTTTGCATTGTTTTATTAAGCCCATGTTCCATACTGCTGTCACTGATAATTCAGAATTCTAGAAACATATCCAATTATGTTCTGGGAATCTCCATGGATTATTTTAAGGTTACCTGAACTTAGGAGGTCCAAAACTGAAACCATAATCCTTTTAAATCAGTTTCTCTTTTTAGATTTCCCTTTCTCTAAGCTAGAACCATCATTTATATGATGGATTACCATCATTTATATTGGTAATCCAATACAGAGACCCTAAGATTGATACTGGAGTTCAATATTATCCTAATGTCATATGTAGACTTCTTTACTAGGTGCTGTCATTATCATCAGATATGTCTTGTGCTTTGTGCATCCATTCCACCCCAGAGACCACTGTTCTGGTTGAAGGTTCATCCTTTCTCACCTGGTCACCTAGTTCATCAGAGTAATAGTAACTGCCAGTTCATTTTCCAAAGTACTTTTAGAGAAATCTTCTCAATGGTGAGTGTGATCATATCACTACCCTGTTTAAAAGTTTTTAAATAGAGTTCAAACAACACTGCATGGAAGCAGGGTCAGAGCGGGGTAATGGTGGCGCCCTCTGCTGCTGCTCACCTTGGGGCCTGCTCAGTCCCATAGTCTCACCGCCCACTCCCTCGCTTGTCTATCTGCACACAAAAGCGCGACCACAGTCAACCCGCAGCCCTGCTCCCTCGCTGTTTCCCCGCGGTCACGCACAACTGTTAAAGGGACTTATCTAAGAAAAAGAAGTTAAAAAAACATGAACAGTGAAAGGACAGCAAACTCAGAGTTATTAACAACCACACCTAAAACAAAAGCAAACTAAAAGGACAGGTAGATCAGGAGTGGAAACATGGAAATGAAGATCTCAAGGAGGGTTAGCAATAGGGGAGTGGGAGGAGAAGGGGAGAGAAAGTACAGATAATAAGTAGCATAGACGGTAGATAGAAAATAGATGGGGGGGCAAGAATAGCATGGGAAATATAGAATCTAAAGGAATTGAGACACATGGTCATAAACTAAAGTGGGGGTAATGGTGGGGATGGGGGGATAGGGTGGAGGGGAATGAAGGGGGGAATAGAACAACTGTAATGGCATAATCAATAAAAAATAAATTAAAAAAAACACAACACTGTGTGGATACGAACTGCTTTTTTTTTCAGCAGCAAATTTAGGACATTTTGCAGCCATACTTAATTTCTTTCATTAACCTTAAACAGTTTACTGTGAAGTTTTCACAGTATTTGTGCTGTATTTCTTTGGGCCAGAGGCTTCCACTTCTGTAGTGTCCTTTTCTCCCCAGTTGACTTCAGGATTCCCTAAGTCTTCCTGGTCAGAGAACATTTGTGTCTTTTACCTCTTTTAGCTGAAATCTACTGTTGGTTCAGTTGCAAAGTGTCGATGAATGAAACATTCTATAAACTCATTATTAAACCTTCACTATTTGTGGGCTTATTTCTTGAGATGTGACCTTCAAAGTGTTGTTTTTAGCTTCCCTGCTTTTCCTTTAGATGAGACAGAAAGGCTGCACAGGCCTGCAGTCAGTAACTGACCACCCTCCAGGGCAGATCAGGCTCTGGTGAAGTCGTCTGCCCTGCAGTTAGGTAGGTATTAGCTTTGGAAAAGTCTCTGAGCATATTTCACAATGTTTAATTTCTCTCTCCTCTGGTTAGAGCCAAATGAGGATTTTTGTTGATTCTTCAATGTAAGAAACTAGCAGGATAAACATCTTCTGTTTACTGTATATACCAGAGTGATGACTTCTAAGCTCTTTACCTGTCAGATTACTGGATGTCAATAATTTTTAAGTTAATAAAAATTGGGTCATTATTGTATAATCATGTTTATATTGGGTTTATTTTTATCCACCTAGTTTATTTTTACCTAACTAGTTTCCAAAATACTTGGCATTGCAACTGACCACAGACCCCGATTTTTCTAAAACTGTCACAACTAAATTGATACTGAGCACTTGTTATCATTGTGGATGTTTCAAGTTATCCCATTTAATTTCCTCTTCACTACTTTGAAATGTAAATAAAAAACTAACTTTAGAGTAAAGGAGACTGAGGCTGAAGGAAATCACAGATTATCCAGAAGAGTAGTGAGATGGAGGAAGAGTAGGAGAACCTACCTCATACCATTTCCTAGAACCAAGCTGAATAAAAATTAAGAGGGGAACATCCACCTGAAGAGATACTTAACTAAGAATAGGTAGAAACTACCTCAAGAAAGGTAGAAAGGGCAAGGATGCAAAAAGGCCTGGCACCGCTTTCATGGGCAGTGAGCCAAGACTGACACAAGGCTGTGGGAGCTTTCCCCAGATAGACTAAAGCCTAGACCCCAGACCAGGCTGCCAAACACAGAACGGTGGTGCTGGGATTACCCGCCCACACAGCATCCAGTGGTGAAAGGCCCACCAGAGAAAGTCAGAGCCCACTGAAAACAAAGCCACCATTTCTCTTTTTTTCTCCCTTTCTTTTGTTCTTAGGGGCCAACACAGAGGTATCATGTTCCCTCCACTAACCTTGGGCTCAAGCAAAGAGAGGGCAGTGTGGTTTGCCGTGGCATGAAGAGAATCTGGAATGGTAGGCTTGGGGGAGAGGCAAGGAACCTGGGTTCCCAATGCTAGAATATAACACTATATCACAGCAGCTATTTTTATGGAGAACAAGCTCCTTCCAGGGGAAAAAATTACTCCACCCTATGGAAAAATATTTGTTCCACACTCTTGAAGCCCCATATTTCCACCCTCTGGAATCCTACTCACCCCAACCTGCATACTTTTTCTTAATTTTTAATTTTTAAGTTTTATTTATTTTTTTTCTTTCTTATTTTCCTCCATCCTGCACATTATCTGCTGGTGAAGACATAGCATCATAGGTGGACTCAGGAATATTAAGAGACTGGCTTTAGGGCATGGCCATTCCATACATTTTTCTCCAAAACAAACTGGCTCTTTCCCTTCAAAGGAGAGCCTAGGAATGCCCTCCTGGTTTTTGGCAGACCCAAACTCTGGTCTCTAGAGGACCCACCTGCTATCTTATTATGGGCCTCACCTTGCCAAGTTCAGGGAAAGAATCTGGGACAGACACAGACATGCAGCACGAGGGTAGGAGAACCTACCCACTATTTTCCCTGAACTATGAACGACACCTCCAAAAAGAGATTCAGGTGTCCCATCTTCCTGATTCCACCAGAAGACCTCTCAGAAACAGATGGGTCAGAGGTTAGACTAAGACTAATGGCAGCAGGCAGAGGCAGGTGGAGGAGGTCCTGGCAATGACTTCAGTCATTAGTTGTTGCACTCATGAGCCCTATACTGATTAAAAAAAGACTTATAGATCAGCTAGGCCCATCCTGATATAGCCAAGCCTGAGGAGACAACCACAAACTGGATCACTTGTAGCTTTAGACAGACTGCCTACAGCTAAACTGAACAGCATCAGACATTGGCTTGTACCAACTGCAGACATCAGGGTTGTATCCAGAGGGAGAAACCATCAGCAAACCATTAAACTCTGCTAAGACAAATTCCACTTTGGTTTTTTTTTCATTATTTTCCTTATTCTCTCTTTTGCATAGCTTTACATATTTTTTCTTTTTATTTATTTTTTTCAAATCTTGTATTTTACTCTTCTATTTTCTTACTATCTTTTTTCTTCTTCCTTCCTTTTCTTATTTAATTTTTTTCCTCTTCTTTGTTCTTCTGTGGGAACTACCTGTTACTGTTTCTTACTCTTATTATTTATCCTCCCTCTACCCTCTCATAATCATTTTTCTTTAATTTGTCCTTACTGTATTCTTGATTTTTATAATATTCTATTTATTTTTCTACTTGTATAATTCTTTGCTCTTTAACAAGGATTTTGCTACTTTTTGTTCATTTTGCTTTGTTTTGTTTTGCTGTATGCGTGGGGTTTGTTTTCTTCATTTTTTCTCTTTATTCTGTTAGCAGTGGTACAGGACATGGTAGGGATCAAACTTCAGTCAGCCAGACAGAGGAGAGAACACACCAATGAATGGGGCAACAACAATCAAGACTAAAATAGAACAGGAAAATCCATATAAACCACACAAGAGGTATTCCTAAGTCATCCAGCTCAAGAGATAAAAAAGACAGCACCACTGAGTTGCATAGGAGTTTTATCACATAAGGCCAAGCCCATGAAGACAGGGAGTCAAACCAGATCTATCTAATATGTAGAAAAAAACAAAAAGAGTAAGCTAAAATGGGGAGAAAAAGAAATAACCCCAATTAAAATAAAAAGAGAATCCCTAGAAAAAAAGAGCTTATTGAAATTGAGTTAAGCAATATATCAGACATAGAGTTCAAGGTAATGGTTATAAAGATGCTCAAGAACTTAGAACTACAAGTAACTTAGTGGTAACTACACCAACAAAAAATGGATGTAAAAACTATAACTAATAGCTAGTTGAAAATAAAGATTATAATAACTGAAATAAAGAATATACTAGGAAAAGATTAAAGGAGGCTAGATGAAGCAGAGGATAGAATCAGCAATTTGTAAGACAAGGTAGAAATAACATCAAATAAGAGCAACAAAGAAAAATATTCAAAAATAACTAGGATGGTTTAAGGGAACTTTGAAACAACATGACATAACAATATCTGCAACCTGAGGATACCAGAAGGAAAAGAAAGTGATCAAGGAATAGAAAACCTGTTTGAAGAAATAATGACAGAAAATTTCCCTATCCTGGTGATGAAAAAAGTCACAGAAGTTTAAGAATCTTGGAGAGTCCCAATCAAGAGGAATCTGAAGAGATCCATACTAAGACATATCAAAAATAAAATGGCAATGTTAAGAGCAAAGAGAGAATATTAAAGGCAGTGAGAGAAGCAGACAGTTACTTATAGGGGAGCCCCAAAAATACTGTCAGCTGATTTCTCAACAGAAACACTATAGGTCAGAAGGGATTGAGCATGAAGTATTTAAAATTTGAAAAGCAAGTATCTGCAACCAAGACTACTATACCCAGCAAGACAATCATTTAAAATGCAAGGCAAAATAAAGAGCTTCCCAGGCAAAAAAAATAAATGAAGGACAAAGGAGTTTGTTAATACCAAACCAGCACTGCAAGAGATGTTAAAGAAACAACTTTAAAAAGTAATAAATATAGAGAGGGACATAGGTATAAAAGAATAAAATAGCAATGACCAAGTACCTATCAATAATGACCTTAAATTAGAATAAATTGTATGCTCCAATAAAAAATTACAGGGTGGATGAACGGATAAGAAAATATGACCCACATATATGTTGGCTATAAGATCTACCTCAGAACAAAAGATTTACACAGGCTGAAAATGAAGGGATGGAAAAAATATATTCCATGCAAATGGAAACTAAAAAAAAAATTAGTGTAGTAATTCTTATATCTGACAAAGTAGAGTTCAAGTCAAAGGAATAAAAAGTGAGAAATAATCCCTGGCTGAGTGTCTTGGTGGCCTGAGTGCCAGTCTGCAAACCAAAAGGTTGCTGGTTCAATTCCCAGTCTAGAACATATGCCTGGGTTGCAACTCAGGCCCTCAGTAGGTGGCATGCAAGAGGCAAACACATTGATGTTTCTCTCCCTCTCTTTCTCCTTCCCTTCCCTTCTCTAAAAATAAATAAATAAAATGCTTAAAAATGAGAAACAAAGTCACTACATAATATTAAAGTGATTAAGGAAACAAAAGGATATAACTCTTATAAACATACACACACCTAATACAGGGGAACCAAAATATATAATGAAAATCTTGGTGGACTTTAAGGAAGAAATCAATGGCAATACAGTCATTGTAGGAGATTTTAACACCCCATTGTCACCATTGTATAGACCTTCAAGAAAAAAAAATCAACAAGGAAACAGCAACCTTAAGTAACACCAAATTGAATGGTTTTAATTGCTATTTACAGAACATTTCATTGCAAAATATCAGAATACACATTATTCTCAAGTGGACATAGATCATTCTCAAAATTAGACCACTATGGTAGGAGATAAAAAATAGTCTTAACAAATTCAAGAAATCTGAAATCATATCAAGCATTTTCTCAGATCACAATGGAATGGAACTAGAAACCAACCTCAGATGAAAAAATTCAAAATCATTCAAATTCATGGAGACTAAGTACCATGCTTTTAAATAATGAATGAGTCATCTATGTGATCAAGGAAGAAATAAAAAAAAACTACCTGGAAACAAATGGAAATGAACACACAACAACCCAAAACCTATGAGGCACAGGGAAACCAGTTTTGTGAAGGAAGTTTACAGCATTACAGGCATACCTCAAGAAGAAAATCTCAAATAAATAATCTCATCCTACACTTAAAAGAACTAGAAAAACAACAACAAACAAAGCCCAAAGGGAATAGGAGGAAGAAAATAATAAGGATCAGAATGGAAATAAATGACACAGAGACTAAAGAAACAATTCAAAAGATCAATGAGTCCAGGAGCTGTTTCTTTGAAAAGATAACAGAATTGATAACCCTGAACAAGACTCATTAAGAAAAAAGACAGAGGACCCAGATTAATAAAATCTGAAATAATAAAGGAGAAATACAATGGATCCAACAGAAATGTGAAGGATTGTAAGAAAATACTATGAGCAACTATATGCCAATAAATTGAACAATCTGGGTGAAATGGACATGTTTCTAGAGTCACACAATCATCCAAGACTGAATCGGAATGAAGTAGATAACCTAAATACACTGACAACAAATAATGAAATCGAAGCATTAATCAAAGAACTCCCAGCAAACAAAAGTCCTGCATTGCATGGCTTCACAGGTGAATTTTACCAATCATTCAAAGAAGAACTAACATCTATATTTAAATTAATTCAAAAACTTCAAGAAGAGAGAAGACTTCCAAGCTCTTTTTACAAGGCCAGTATTATTCTAATTCCAAAACCACATAAAAACACAGCAAAGAAAGAAAACTATAGGCCAATATCCCTAATAAACATTGATGCTAAAATCCTCAAGAAAATATTAACAAAACAGATCAAGCAATAAATTTAAAAGACCATATGCCATGATCAACTGGGGTTTATACCTGAGATGCAAAGATAATACAATACTCACAAATCAATAAATGCAATACATCACATAAAATGAAAGATAATAATGACATAATCATATCAATAGACAGAAAAAAAAAACATTTGATGAAATCTAATACCCATTTACGATTAAAAAAACTCTCTGAAAAGTGGGCATAGGTGGAGCATACCTCATTACAATAAAAAGTTCATATACAAAAAACCTACAGCCAACATCGCACTCAATAGAAAAACTCAAAGTGATTCCTCTAAAAGAAGGACAAAGACGGGAATGTCTGCTTTCACCACTCTTATTCAACATAATATTAGAAGTCCTAGCTATAGAGATGAGACAAGAATAAATTATAAAAGTCATCCAAATTGGAAATGAGAAAGTAAAATTGTTATTATTCACAGATGACTTGATCTTGTAAATCTAAAACACTACAGGCTCAACAAAAAAGTTATTATACCTAATAAATGAATTTGGCAAAGTAGCAAGATACTAAAACAATATGCAGAAATTAATGGTATTTTGATACACCAGTAATGAACTACCAGAAAAAAAAAAAACTAAGAAAACAATTCCCTTTACTACTGCAATTAAAAAAAAACAGATGAGGTACCAGTGTTCCGGCCAAGATGCAGGTATAGGTAGAGACCTTTCACTTCCTTGCACAACAAAAAGGAGGATAAGAACCAATCTGAAATCGATAAACAACTAAAAGCACCAAAAAAAAAACCTGCATGGAACTCTGACAACAAAAAAATTAAAGAAAAAAAATCAGCCAGAACAACCAGACCAGTCAGGCAGCAGACCACAAGGCCAACTCAGAAAAACCAGGGCAACACTTTGGATTTTGGGAGGGTGCTGGCTGCCCGGCTTGGTGGGCTGTGAGGGAGTGGCTGACTTAAGGGGATTCAGAGGAGGCTTTGGGCTATGGTGGTTGCGGTAGTAGCAGAAGGTCCCACTCTCACAGGAGAGTCTGTTGAAAAGTGAAGTAGAGATGAGCAGGAGAGCTGCACTATTTTCTCTCTGGCTCCTCCCCCACAGGCAGAACCCCAGTGCAACAAAGATGGTTGTCCTGCCTGGGTGAATACCTAAGGCCCTGCCCCCTTACAACCTATCAGCCGTGCCAATACAAAGAACTATGACCCAAATGAAAAAACAGTAAAGCCTCAGCAATATAGCTAAGTGAGGATGAGGTCACCAACCTATCCAATGGAGAATTCAAAGCACTGGTAATCAAAATGCTGAAAGATCTTATTGAGCTTGGTTGAAAATTTTTTAAAAAATGAAATAAAGCAGAATGTTCAGAGAACCAACAGTGACAAAAAGAAAACCAGGACTCAAAGCAACAATTTGGAACAAAAGGAAAAAAAAAACATTCATCCAGAACAAACTGAAGAAACAGGAATTTGAAAAAGTGAAGCGACTCTTACAAACCTCTGGGACAATCTGAAATGTTCCAACATCCTAATTATAGGGGTGCCGGAAAAAGAAGAGGAAGACCAATAAATTGAAAACTTATATAAATTGAACAAATAATGAAAGAAAACTTCCCCCAAATGGTGAAGAAAATAGACTTCCAGGAAGTCCAGGAAGTCCAGAGATTCCCAAAGAAGTTGGACCCAAAGAGGAGCACACCAAGGCACATCATCATTAACTTACTCAAGATTAAAGATAAAGAGAGAATCCTAAAAGAAGCAAGAAGAAAGGAAAGATTTACCTACAAAGGAGTTTTCATTAGACTATCAGCTGATTTCTCAAAAGAAACCTTACAGGCAAGAAGAGGCTGGAAAGAAGTACTTGAAATCATGAAAGGCGAAGACCTACATCCAATATTACTATATCCAGCAAAGCTATCATTTAGAATGGAAGGGCAGATACAGTGCTTACCAGATTAGGTCAAGTTCAAGGAGTTCATCATCACCAAGCCCTTATTATATGAAATGTTAGAGAGACTTATCTAAGAAAAAGAAGATCAGAAGTATGTACTGTAAAATGAAAACAAACTCACAACTGTCAACAAATGAACCTGAAAGAAACGAGAAACAACAAAAACAGAAAGTAAGCCAACAACCAGAACAGGAACAGGATCAGAGATATGAATATCACAAGGAGGGAGTTCAGCAGGGAGGGGTAAGAGAGGAATGGGGGGTTGGGGGAAAGGTACAGGGAAGAAGAAGCATGGTTAGTAGGTATAAGGTAGATGGAAAGAGATAAAAATGGTATAGGAAACAGAGGACTCAAAGAACTTATATGTACAACCCATGGACATGAACTAAACAGGGGAATGCTGGAGCATTGTGGGGGCAGGGCAGAGGGGAGATAGAGGGGGTGGAATTAAGAAAACTATAATAGCATAATCAATAAAAATATTGTTTTAAAGTGGGGGTACCTAGGGGTACATTTAACTAAGGTGGTAAAAGACCTGTATTCAGAAAAATATAAGCCACTGAAGAAATAAATTAAGGAAGATAGAAATAAGTAGAAGAATATACTGTGTTCATAGATAAGAAGAATTAATATCATTAAAATGTCCATACTACCCCAATGATCTGAAGATTCATTGCAATTCCTATGATAATATCAATTGCATATTTCACAGATCTAGAACAAATATTCCAAAAACTTATATGGAACCAGAGAACATTTCAAGTAGCCTCAGTAATCTTGAGAAAGTAGAGCAAAGTTGGAAGGATCGCAATATCTGATATCAAACTACCCTATAAGGCCACTGTAATCAAAAGAGCCTAGTACTGGCATAAGACCAGACACATGTCAATGGAATAGAATAGAGAGCCTGGAAATAAATCCATGCCTTGATGGTAAATTAATATTTGACAAAGGAGACAAAGGCATACAATGGAGTAAAGACTGTCTTCAATAAATAGTGTTGTGGAAGTAAAAAAAATTAAACTAGTCCACCAACTTATATGATACACTGGAATAAACTCAAAATGATAAAATACTTAAATATGTCATGTACATAATAATTCTAGAGAAAAACAGACAGTAAAATTTGAGATAACTCATACAGTGACATCATGGCCAATATATCTCCTAGGGCAAGGGAAACAAAGGAAAAAAGAAACAAACACATCAAATTAAAAAGCTTCTGCACAGCTAATGAAACCACCAGTGTAACCAAAAGGGAATCCATTTATGGGAGAATGTATTTGCCAATGAGACACTGGACAAGAGTTTAATCTCCAAATTATAAAGACCAACTCAACAACAGGAAGAAAAAACAATCCAGTTAAAAAAATGGGCAAAATACCTGAATAGACAGTTTTTCATAGAGGACATACAAGTAGCCCACAGACATATAAAACTGCTCAACATCACTAGCTATCAAAGATACAAATTAAAACCACAGTGAGATACCATTATGGTGAAGTACCAGTAATGATACCAATGGCTATCATTAATAAATCAACAAACAAGTGCTGGTGAGGATGTGGAGAAAAGGGTACCCTAGTGCACTGTTGATGGGAATGCATATTGCTGCAACCACTGTGGAAATCAGTATGGAGTTTCTTCAAAAATTAAAAGTGGAACTGCCTTTTAACCCAGTGATTCCACTCCTGGGAATATATCCAAAGTTCCCAAAACACCAATTCAAAAAAATATAGTCACCCTTATGTCCATAGAAGCCCTATTTATAGTAGCCAAGATTTGAAAACAGCCTGTGTGTCCATCAGTAGATGAGTGAATAAAAACGCTGTGGTACATTTACAAATGGAATACTATGCAGCAGTAAAAAATACGAGATTCTTATCTTTTGTGACAGCATGCATAGAACTGAAAACTATTATGTTAAGTGAAATAAGCCAGACAAAGAAAAACAGACCATATGATATCATTTATAACTGGAGTCTAAGGAACAAAATAAACTAATGAACAAAATAGAACCACAGGTACAGAAACAAAGGACATACTGATAATTATAAGAGGGAAGGGGACAGATTGGGGCTGGTTTAAAGAAGGTGAAGAGGTTAAACAAAGAACTTATGAGTATCACCCATGGACCTGAAAACGGTGTGTGATTGACTTTGTGAAGAGGGGTCTGGCTGGAGGAGCGAAGGGGAAAAATTGGGACAATTCTGATAGCAAAAACACATTTTTAAAAAGCTTAAAAAATAATAGATTATCCAAACTCACAAGTTAGAAAGAGGCAGATGCTGTATTTCTATTTAGATTTCTAAGTTCAATTTCATGAAGATTAAAATTGGGGAGAAAATACTTAATCACTGGAAATTGCTATGAAAATGCATGATATAAATTCAAGTGCAGAACTTGGTGGTAATTGCACCCTGATGATTTTTCCCTTCCTTTGCAGTCACACTGTAATAAGAGGAAGAGGTCAGTTCTAATTTTATGTTGTCTTCAGTTCTCTAGGAATATTCCTGTCTCCACACTTTAAGCTTCTTAAAGAAGAGTAATTTGACTTTTTAAATATATACACCACAAGTTCTAATATAGTGTTGAAATATTGTTGGTATTTTAAGCAATTTCACTCATTCAGAAAAAATGATCCAAGTAAGAATTGCCAATTTTATGAGATTCATAAAACAAATCAATTAATGTAAATCATGGTTTTATCAATATTTATAAAATTTTGATTTTAAAGCAGCAAACATTTGTATTACCTCTCTGCAGGAACAGGATTAAATAACTTTGCTCTTAATGCATTTGCCAATGCAATATATCCTGGACTATAGAGATAATTATGTAGAATTTTTGAATGTTTATTTATTAATCTCCTTAGGTTCACAGTTTGTTTTACAATAATGATAAGTCGTTTTCTAAAATGACAACTATATTTTCAGCAACATAATTTACCTCTTTTAAGTATTTAGAAATACACACACACACACACACAGTCTTTCCATGGTCTGTCTGTTTTTGGCACTATGGAACATTCTAAAGTAACTCCTCGCTTGTCCTGGGTGAGTCAACGTATCAGTTTTATTGGTTCTGAAGACCTGTGTTCTTAGTATTGGTTATATTATCTGTCAATCTCTTACATATATGATTAAAAAGTAGACATTTATAAAGTATAAGTATATAAAATGGGATTTAAATTTCTTCATTTATTGGTTCAATTGCTGACATTAATTATGGGCAAATGAGCTTAAGGAGGCTTTTCAGATTATTCTGAGTTCATATGTGAGCGGCAGATATTAGATTATGTACTCTACAGGGTGTTATAAACATTAATTAACTCCCATAACAACCCTGGGAAATGTGGGCTCTGTTATGTTTATTTTGTAGATAGAGAACTTGCAGCTTGTAATCAAGCCACACTGAGCCAGATACCGAGGAGTTTCCCATAAACAATTAGATATAGTAACAGGTTTGTGCTGACCAAAAGTATGCAGCAGAAAGAAAGAAGGAGCTCCTACCTTTTGTAACACCATGGATGGAACTGGAGAGCATTATACTGAGTGAAATAATCCAGGTGGTGAAAGACAAATACCATATGATCTCACCTTTAACAGGAAGCTAAACAACAAAACAAACAAGCAAGCAAAATATCACCAAAGACACTGAAATAGAGAACAGGCTGACAGTGACCAGAGGGGAGAGGGGATGGAATTTGAGGAGAAAATAGTGAAGGGTTTACAGAAACTAGTATAAAGGACACATGGACAACAACTAAGGGAGGTGGAAATGGAAGGGAGGTGGGGAGCACTTGCAGGGGTGGGCTGGGATGGGAGTAAAAGACAAAAAACTGTACTTGAACAATTAAAAGAAATAAATTAAAAAAGAAATCAGTCATGTTTGGCAGTCATTTTCATTTGTGATTTTTTTTATTCAGTAAATACTAATTTAGAATAAGCCCACCCACATTTTTCCTTGTCTCTCATAAAAGTTGTCTAAGCGTATTCTTTTATTTACCTTCACAGTTACTTACCACCACAAAATAATCTATATTATTGCTTTTTATCTTATTATTGTGATTTTAAAATCAGCTAGTATTTGGTTTATCAATTTCCCACCACTTTTTCTTTTTATGTAATCTGTTTTCACACCCATTCCCATACTTCTGCAGGAGTTCTGAAGAAGAGATGGTTCTTTCCATCTTTGAGTAATTTTCCCCTCTTTGCTTCCTGAAATATACGATTTCCATACTCCTGAATAATTTCTCCAATAGTTACTGTGTCAGTCTTCTTATGGACTTCTCCACTTATCCTTTCTATTTAAAGATCCATTAATACTTTCTCCTACAAATTACTCTTATTTTCCCATATGTTTAATTGTCAAACCCTTTACCATGTGCTCTTACTTCCATTGTGGCCATTCTCTTAGTGTGTGTTATTTTAACAGCTTGCAAAGTCTTTCTAATTTGGCATACTGCTAACGCAGATCTCTCAGTGCTATAAGCTTCATGCCAGTGTTTTTTTTTCCAAAATTCATATGGTGGAATGCTAATGTGCAATGTGATGCAATTAGGAAGCAAAGCCTTTAGGAGGTGATTAGATTATGTGAGCAGAAAGGGCCCTCATGAATGAGATTAATGCCTTTATAAAAAAGGCCCCAGGGACTTCCTAGACCCTTCTACCATGTAAGAATAAAAGAAGTCAGCATTCTGTAACTGAGAAGAGGCTCTCACATGACCATGCTGTCTTTATCCAGTACTTCCAGCCTCCAGAACTGTGAGAAATAAATATGTTTTTTCTTAAGCTAGCTGATCTGTGGTATATTGTTATGGAAGCTAAATGGACTAATATATCAAATAACCAGATAATCTTTACTTCTTTGTATATCTTATAACTTTTTTAATATTTTAAATTAATTTTAAACACCTTTCCACTATAAGTCCCTATCTACAAACTATAATCTTTCTAATCTTCTAATTTCCTCTGATCTTCTTGATACTGTATTTCCCATATATTTATATATTTTTTCTCTATTGCTTCTTCTCTGCAACTCCTCTTTTCTTTCACATCATCAATGCCTCCTGAACAAAATAATTTATCTCTCTATTTTTACAGGCTGAACTTCTACTATCTTCAACTACTCACTGCCTTGTAGAGTGTAGTAAATAACTGTATAATAGATGTAACCAATAAGAAACAGTGTCTATAACTAAAGTATTCAAGAAATATAGAAATAATATTTTTCTATTTCTATTTAACTAAACTCTATTTGCATGTTGAGGTTTCATTCCATGTTCTGACATCTGGTCTTGAGTCTTTCCCTAAGAAGATACTTGCTAAAGAAGTTGTCATGCTGTCAGATTCTTACACAGGACTTCATGCCAGACCCTGCTAACCTGTTCTTACTTTCAGTTGTTTACAGGTAGCAGACACTTTTCTACAATATCATATTTAGAGGTATGTGACCATTCACATGTTTTATGATCACAATAGGCCATAATGCTTACCGAAGAGGTCTAAGATATGTTTTACATGGATTTCCTATGAATCTGTTTCCATTTTTGAGCCTTTTTCCCCCCATCTCTCTTTACCCCTCTTCTCAGCCTCCTGCCCAAGAGCTCTGCCTAGAATCACAAAATGGGATCATCTCTTTGAGACACTGAACTTCTGTATTTTCTTCATCTATATCTAACTTCTTCCGCTCAAGCTTCCATGGGAGGGACAAATCCCAGGTCTCACTCACAGATATTTCTTTTATGTATTAAAACCTCTCCAAACATTAGGAGCTTAGCTTTCTGGGGACTAATGGTAAGACGCACTTTAATTTCTATTTTCCTTAACTGTCATGTCTAAACCACAAATGCAATATCCAAGCTCTTAAAACAGGGACGCTGTTGAGAGCAGCAAAGTTCATCAGGTGAAAAATAATAAACCTCCAGGTATAAACCAGGTAAGTAACATCTGGTAGCATTTGGATGGTTGCATACTGCCACATGATTACAGTTTTCATAGAGCTAGAGCAGAACCTCAGCTCTGCCCAGCAGACTTGTCTCCGTCAGAGAACAGGTGAAGTAAAGTCCTATCACAGTCTCCTTATATTCACTCCTGCTGATTTCTTTAAGCAATTTGTATGTTGTTTATGGCTCATTCTCTCCCACAAAAATCACATGAGCATGCTAGAATCAATGGGGTAGGTGGAGTGAGCAGGTAAACCAGGGCTAAAATACTGAAAAGGTATGATTTATTAGTAGGTATCAATGTAACTGTACATTACAATTCTGTTGGTTTATAAACCATGAATTTTGTTAAGTCAGGAATGGTATTTCCTAGGATCACATGATCCAGGTAAAAGTTGGTAAAAAGGAGAATAAAATAAAATCACATGAAATTGGAAGGTAATAGTTAAGCAATTATAATTACTCACTAAAGATTATAGCAGTCAGATGTAGTGAGATGGAACATGAATATAGCTAATGGGCTCTAGCTGCTCTTTACTCTTTTCTGGCCCATGCCCAACTCTTAAACCTATTCACTCACCCTGTTGAACAACAGTGGTCCCAACTCTATGATCAGATGCTTGGCTCTAGATCCAGAATTTTAATCACATAAAAGCTTTAGCTTCCCAGACAGAACCATTCAGTTCCCCTTCTTATTCACAATTTGGGCTTAATTGGCTTCTTGATGCTTGAAGAGGATTCCTGCTGTGGTTACCTACATTCCAGGCCCTGACTGACTCAGGTCTCCCCTATAGTGTATAGGGTCTAATCCCTGCTATACTTTCCCACAATACTTTTAGGGACTCTGATACCCATAATGACCTCTTAATGGCACAGTGATGAGCTCAGTATTTATTCTGTTGGGTTCTCAAGCTTCTTGCATAAGGCACAAGGAAAGAGAAACAATTGAATCATAGATATGGGAGTTCAAAATATACAGGAAACTTGTGCAATAAACTAAATAGAAAAATATCAGCCCTGGCTGGTGTCGCTCAGTGGATTGAGTGCCAGCCTGTGTGACTAAAGGATTGCTAGTTTGATTCCCAGTCAGGGCATATGCCTGGGTTGCAGGCTGGTTCCCCAATAGGGAGTGTGTGAGAGGCAACCACACATTGATGTTAATCTCGCTTTTTTTTCTCCCTCTCTTCTTCTCTCTACAAAAAAATCTTTAAAAAAAAGAAAGGAAAAATATCAATATGACTTGCTGTACTACTAAACCAAATCATTTCCAATATTTTGATTCTCATTAAAACAATGTCTTAATGTCTCATTTTTATGATTTCTAAATATCTGAAATTATGTCACAATGCTTTTTTCACATTATATTTGATAAAGGATATAGTGTCTTTATGTATGGATGCAATAAAAGTAAAATTCCTTTAAGTCTTTATGCAGTCTTCTTGACTTTATTTTCTTCTAATCTTACTAGTTTTGTAGGTACTAACCACTACTTCCTTAACAGTTGGTTTTCTTCTTTGTTCTATAGAATATTATTTATTTAACAATAGCAACAAAAGTTTTCTACAATTACCAAACCATGTAGTACTCTGGAGAAACTGATTTAGAAGAAGTGACAAAAGAAAATATGTCTATCTTAAATTTTAATTAATCTTAATTTCTACCATGTATATCTATATTAAGTTCTATATAAAATGATGAGGGTTACTTATATACCTTATAGTTTTCAACTGGTAAAACATATATAGTTTATTCTTTTAGTTAGGAAATAATATATTTTCATAATAAAAAGAATCAAATATTACAAAAATTACCCAAACATATCATATGACTTAATCAGTAGAAATAATGACTACTGAACATTTAATCTTCCAGATTTTATTTTCTTCTTATGTCATATCTATAAACATACACATGCACCCATATACTATCAGACTATACTATCTGGGAAGTTCTTTTCATTAATAGTTTATGAATTTTTTGTTTATCTGTACATAATTATATTAAAATATTTAAGTAAAAATTCTTGTTTTTATTTTTAGTGAGAACACCTTTGATCTTAATGATTTAATTTAAAAAGTATCTTCTGCTTCTTCTCTTACCAATTAATATCAATTAATATTGATAGCACTTACCCTAAAATTCTCTTAAGCTGTCTAATATAAAAGTAAGTTCATTTAGGCTGACAATATGGACAATATGTCAGTGTCTCATTCTTAATGGATATCTGAAGGGTTTTTTTGTTTTGCTTATTTTTGTGAATTCCTCTAAAAATTTATTGCTACTAAGGAGTGTAGTATGGTACCCAATATCAAGATGTATTAAATAATGATTTTTGAATATATAGAAAATTATAAAATAGTGATAGTACAATGTATGCATGGCTTCCCAAAGCCATAAACATTAACTGTAATATGGTGCTATAAGAAAAAAATACTGAATACAAATAATGCTGCACTTTGATTCTATAATAATAGTTGGCTACTTAATCTCTCTCAGTCTCTTTTATTTCATTATAAAAAAGGAAACATGGAATTTACCCCTGCTACTTGTTTTTGTAAACATCACAATGAGACAACAAAGCAGAGAAAAAATGAGTATTGTTTAAAGATTAAAGCAGGAACTTAGGTGTTGTACTGCACAAATTCATTTTCAGCCTTACCACTCATTAGCTGGGTGATTATGACCAACTTAGTGAGCCTTTCCATGCCTTGGTTTTCTCAGCTGTGTAATGGATGTGATCATTATCATCACAATGGTAACCCCCCCCTCCCACCTATCTTTGTCTTAGGGGAGTAAGGGAACCCCCACCATTCATCCCCCCCCCCCCCCCACCCAAAAACCCCCCCTTTTCCCCCTTATTTTCCCCCTCCCTTCCCCCTCCCCATTTACACTCTTTTTTTTTCTTTTTTTTTTTTTTTTTTTTTATTTTTAGTTTTCTTTTACTTTTTGTTTAAAATTAATTTTTTTTTAACAACCTTTAAGATTACT
The DNA here is from genome assembly GCF_021234435.1 of Artibeus jamaicensis. Lineage (NCBI taxonomy): Eukaryota > Metazoa > Chordata > Mammalia > Chiroptera > Phyllostomidae > Artibeus > Artibeus jamaicensis. The sequence continues at coordinate 4,500,294 of NW_026521887.1, forward strand.
GTGAAGATGAATTGAGCTACTAATTGGAAATTAGTCGATAACATTGACTAGTAAATTTAAAGGTGTTGTAAGTAGTAAGAGTTCTTTTTTTAATGAAATGTAAGCACAGGAATGCATTTCATATTTCAAAAATTAAAAGTAGAAATGCAGAACATATTATTTCCATATTGGTTCTTCCATAATGTTATACAAAAAAAAAAGAAAAGAAAAGAAAGAAGGAAGGAGAGGATGAAGGGAGAGAGGGAGGAAAGGGAGAAAGAAAAAGACAGGTAATGTTTCTGGTGCTTCCTAAGTTATTGAAGTTTGTCTTTAGAATGGCAAATAAACTAACAAAACACCCAGAAACATTCACTGTAAAGATTGCTTCTCTTTAAAAATATTCTGGGGACTTGGAAATAAAGAACAAACTGAAAGCAAACCAGAGGGGAAGTGGGAGGAGGGTAAGTAATGCGGGGAAAGAAGGAGAAAGAGCAAGCAAAGGAACACAAATAGAGGGCTCATGTTCAAGAACAATGAGGGGGTGACTGGGAGTAGGGGGTACAGGGTAGGGGTGAGCAATTGCAGAAAAAGGGGACAACTAACTGAACAATAATAAATTTTAAAAAGCAAAATGAAAAATATTCTTGGGAGTTTTATAATATATTATACTATATTATAATATAAATATGCCTGTATAAATTCTTAAAATTGGAAGATAATTACAAATTAAATATTATAAAGAATGCTCAATAATTCTTTCAAGAACCATTAGAAACTACAGAGAAATGTAGTAATTTTTGTTAATCATCATAATTGAAGGAAAGAAAAAATACATGAAACACATAAAGGTAAAATCCACTTATTTTCCATCCTATCACCATCTGTTTCATAGTGGATTTACCTAAATGAACCTTATTTTATAATTAAGAATGCATTTTATGGCCAGTCAATTACTTTCAAGATATGCCCTATAGCTCTGTAGAATAACATCAGGACATTTTGTCTTGAATACAATAGAGGAAATTTTTATATTCATAAAATGAATGTTTTCTGTCCAGAATTGCTTTTGATTAGTACAAGGCTGCATTACCGCACTGCCTTTTTCTCGGAAAGAACCCCAAGTGTATTTCATCAAAGTGCAGTAATTGTACTAGAAATAAGATAGCAATGGCATTTGTTAGCTTTGACTCTAATGGCTATAAAAACTGCAGGAAAAATAGAACTTTGTGCTACCTTTGCATGAAATAATGACTGCCCATTGTGTGCCTGCTTTTATGGACTTAATTTGTGTAAGAACTGATAATGCTGGGTGTGTACTTACAGCTTTTTTTTTCTGAAGATCCACTTTTCCTTTTTGAATGACCCTGTCATTGTAGCTGGTAGAATCAAAGAAAAATGGTCTTGGCCTTCAGCATGAGCAGCGTAAACTAGAAAGAAGAATATTTAGAGGCCTGAGACTCAGTTACAAACTCAATGACAGCAACTGGATAAGAAGCAAAGGCAACTGTGGCCCCAACTGTGCAGCTGGCCTGGGGACAGGGAAGAAAGATACAAGGTCCCCTGGCCTTATATTTGTACCTTCATAGAGCCTCTGAAAGCTGGTGACCTCTGCTTCTCTACTTAAACTCCCCAAAGATAGCTAATCAGTTTGAATAATGCAATTATTATATTTTTAATTATGAATTGTCCAATAATATTTAAAATCCGGACTGGTGAAAACAAAAGAAAGCAAAATTTGTTTTTGCCTGAATTATACAAAATTATCTTTAAAAATATGCAGAGAGTCATGAATTGCTTCACTTTATCTCATGCAGTAGAAAGTATAAAGCTATTTTTAAATATATACTAGGGAAGGGTTTGGTAGGAGGAGAAGAATACATGATGTCATTAAGGAAATTGTAAAGAAAGAAGTTATTGAAAATATGATAGCCTAAATGCTTTTCTTCCCCATCCCCAAGTGTGGTGAGGCGTGTTTAGGAAAAACTAATGATTGAAGAAGGTTTCTTGGTGGATGCAAAAAGAACCTAGTGCCTGGTTTCAGGTGAAGCACAGTCTTAGAGAGTATAATTTTTCACTCTTGATTAATGTATTGCTCAATTTTAAATTTCAGTACTTTTTTAAAAATCAAGGTTATAAATAGGATTTTTTTCACTTAAAGACCCACAAAGCTAATAGGGAAGCAATATAAACTCAATTATATGCCATTAAGTGATTTTTAGAAAACTTAAAATAATAAACACTTCAATCTGTTTTCGAGGATTATTTTTTTTTGCAGGGTTATCAAAAACCTACATTGTTTGAACAAGAAGGGAAGATGGTGACGGAGTAAGATGGAGCTGATGCTAGCTCTTGTACTCGTGTGAAAATCCTGGAAGATCTATAGAGAAACAGCACAATAAACCATCGGTTACCCAGCATTTATGAAATTAAAAGACCAGAGATTGTGACCGACACTGAAACACCAGACGGCGGTAGAGTCAGCTACTGGAGCTGGGTCTCACGCGGCCCCTGTGCTGCCGCCAGAGCAACAGGCCTGGGAGCTGGGAAGTCAGGTACGGAAGCCGGACACTCCAAGCCCCTGTGACGGTCCTGGGAGACAGAGGAGTCAGGAACTGGAGCGGGGACACCCTTGTGCCAATGCCATAGCTACCGGCCTGGGCAATGGAAGGGTCAGTTGCAGGAGCTGGGACACCAAAGGCCCCTGTGACGCCACCATAGAGACAGGCTTGGGCCCTGAGGAGCCAGCTACGGGAGCCAGGAAGTTCTCAGATCGTGTGCCGCTGCCATAGCGATGGGACTGGAGGCCGGGGAGTCAGGTACGGAAGCCGGGACACTCCAAACCCCTGAGACGGCCCTGGGTGGCAGAGGAGCCTTCTATGGGAACTGGGATGTTCTCAACCCCTATGTCGCTGCCATAGCGACGGCACTGGACGCCAGGGAGTCAGGTACGGGAGTTGGGACATTCTAAGCCTCTGTGCCACTGCCATAGAGACTAGATGCCGCGGAGTCAGGTACGGAAACCGGGACACTCCAAACCCCTGTGACGGCCCTGGGCGGCAGAGAGAGCCAGATACGGGAGCCGGGACATTCCCAGCCTCTGTGCCGCTGCTGTAGTAACGGGCCTGGGTGCTTGAGGAGGCGGCTACTAGAGCCGGGACATTCAGCAGTGGTAGGCGACCAATGCAGGGACCAGCGCAAGGACCAGCGTGAGTGTAGGTGGAGACGAAGAACATCAAGAAACTTCAAGGAGTCTGCACCACTGAACTTCACAAGGATCATACCACGGAAGTTTATACCATAAAACCAGGGTTTCAGAACAGATCAATTTTAGAAGCAGAGACTAACAAGAAGAGTCTCAAACAATGGGAAGACAAAGAAACAATCCCCAAATGAAAAAAAAAGCAGAAACTTCAGAAAGAATGTTACATGAAATAGAGGCTGATCAACTATCAGATAGTGAATTCAAAGCACTGGTTATTACGAAGTTCAAAGAGGTCACAGTGAACTACCAGAAACTACAGGGGAACTACAATGATCTCTCTGCAAACTACAGCAACATCAAAAAGGAAATGGAAATTATCAGCAAGAGACAAGAGGAAATGAAGAACACAATTTCTGAATTGAAGAACACAGTAGAAAGTTTCCAAAGTAGGAGAGATGAAGTGGAGGATCGGATTAGCAAGTTGGAGGACAAAGAAGAAAGCATCTCACAGAAAGAGCAAGAAAATGAAAAGAGGCTCAGAAAGAATGAAGAGGGATTAAGAGAAATGCAAGATAATATGAAACATAATAATATCCGAATAATAGGAATACCAGACGGAGAAGAAGAAGAAGGAGGGATAGAAAACGTATTTGAATGAGTAATGAGAGAAAATTTCCCTAATTTAATGAGAGAAAAAGTCTCACAAATCCAGGAATCACAGAGTCCCAACCAAGAGGAATCCAAGAAGGCCCACTTCAAGCCACATCATCATCAAAATGGCAAAATTCCAAGACAAAGAGAATCTTAAAGGCAGTCCTTTTCCCTTAAATGGGAAAAGGACTTGAACAAACACTTCTCCAAGGAGGACACACAGAACATTCAGAGACACATGAAGAGATGCTCAATATCGTTAGCTATCAGAGAGATGCAAATTAAAACCACAATGAGATACCACTTTACACCAGTCAGGATGGCTATCATAAACAAAGCAACAAACAACAAATGTTGGAGGGGTTGTAGGGAAAAGGGGTCCTTAGTTCATTGTTGGTGGGATTGCAGACTGGTACAACCATTATGGAAAACAGTATGGAATTTTCTCAGAAAAATAAAAAATTGACCTGCCTTTTGACCCAGCAGTTCCACTGCTGGGATTATATCCTAAGAATCCTAAAACATCAATTCAAAGAACAATTTCATTGTGCACCACAATGTTCATAGCAGCACATTTTACAATAGACAAGAGTTGGAAGCAACCTAGGTGCCCATCAGTAAATGAATGGATCCAAAAATTGTGGTACATATACACAATGGAATTCTATGCTGCAGAGAGAAAGAAGGAGCTACTACCTTTTGCAACAACATGGATGGAACTGGAAAGTATTATGCTGAGTGAAATAGGCCAGGTGCTGAAAGACAAATACCATATGATCTCACCTTTAACAGGAAGCTAAACAACAAAACAAACAAGCAAGCAGGAAAAAAAAAAACAAAGACACTGAAATAGAGAACAGGGGGATAGTGACCAGAGGGGAGAAGGAAGGGAAGTTAAGTGGAAAAAGGGGGAGGGATTTGGAGGAACAAATAGGAAGGACACAGGGATGAGAACTAAGGGGGGTGGAAATGGGAGGGAGGTGGGTAGCAAGGGGCAGGGGAGGCTGGGATGGGAAAAATAGACAAAAGACTGTACTTGAAAAATAACTAAATAAAATTAATTATAAAAAAATAAATTAATTAAAGGAAAAAAACCTACATTTTTTTACACTCAATTTGACAGAAAAAAATAGACCTAAAGAAGTCTTCCTGATGGATTCCATATTTTGGTAAGGAAACCTTCAATAATATATTGTTATTTTGTCAGAAGTTGGCATCTAATTATCGTTTTTTAGCAGATTCTTAAAGACTACTGATGTAGAATACTGTACACAAATCATATTTTTTTCTTTGAAGAGAAAAACTAAAATAAATAGTGAAAAAGACATGATCAGAAACAAGAAACATTAACGAAATGCATGCACACCTCTTTTTTTTAAGTCTGGACTGGTGAAAAGGCTAAATTCAGAACTTAACTAAATCTAATATATTATATTGTCCCAAATGCTTAGATCTGGCTTGAAGCCACCTAAACTTCAGCCTGAGAGATTCCACTATTTGAAGGATGTACACTGAGCAGAGCAAACTTCATTGCACACAGAGGAGGTCACAAATGATGGAACCCAAAAGATGAGTGTAGCTTCTATCCATGACTGTCAGGCCTCCTGAAGGTAAGTATTGGTGGTATTGTATGCAAGCAAACCTATGCTATTTTTTAAGTGATCACTTTTCTTTATTTTTCTTCTCTGAGCTAAACATAAGTTTAGACATCATCTCAGATAATCCCAAATATAACTATTTATTTATTTGTAAAGCATGTTATCCTTTTCTTCTCATTTTGGATCTGAAACAGTATTATATTTAAAATAAATGTCACTATCATTTATTTAATATCAACTTTGAATGACTTACATTCACTATCTTTAATTGAGTCATGGATTTTTGAGATAGATATTCTCCTTCTTTTAAGATGAAAATACTGAGGCCCAGACAGTCTAAGTAGTTAAGACTTAAGGAGATGTTAATCCATAGCCATTCAGAATTGGTGCCGCAAACAGTGTTTCTCATTTCTTTGTAGAAAGTACTGATGCAATTTTAGTTAACATAGCATTAATCAAAAATCAATCACACATGTCTTTAAACATTAAAAAGGAGGTTCCTAAATATCTTTAAATGTGTCTGTTAAGAACTTAGCTTTTCTTGTGAAATCACTACAATTTCTTACATACTTGTGAATTTCAAAAAAAAAATCTAAAATGATGGAAAACTCCCAAACTCTTTTTATGAAGCCAGCATCATCCTTATTCCAAGAAACAGATAGAGACACAACAAAGAAAGAAAACTTTAAGCCAAAATCACTGATGAACATAGACGCTAAAATCCTCAACAAAATATTGGCAAATCTCATCCAACAATACATCAAAAAGATTATACACCAAGACCAAGTGGGATTCATCCCAGGGATGCAAGGATGGTTCAATATTCACAAATCAGTAAATGTAATAAATCACATAAACAAAAACAAATACAAAAACCACTTGATCATATCAATAGATGGGGAAAAAGCTTTTGATAAGGTACAACAACCATTTATGATAAAAATACTCAGCAAAGTGGGAATAGAGGGAGCGTTCCTCAATATAATAAAGGCCATATATGACAGACCTACAGCCAACATCATACTCAATGGCCAAAACCTAAAATCTTTTCCACTAAGATCAGGAATGAGACCAGGTTGTCCACTTTCACCACTTCTATTCAATATAGTATTGGAAATTTTAGCCACAGTGATCAGAGAAGAAAATAAAATAAAAGGCATTTAAATTGGAAAGGAGGAAACAAAACTGTCATTGTTTGCAGATGACATGATAGTATACATGGAAAATCCTATAGACTCTACTCCAAAACTACTCAAACTAATAAATTAATTTGCCAAAACAGTGGGTTACAAAGTCAATATCCAGAAATCGAAGGCACTTTTGTATACCAACAATGAATCAGCAGAAGCAGAAATCAAGAAAAAATCCCATTCCATATAGCAAAAAGAAAAATAAAATATCTGGGAATAAACCTAACCAAGGAGGTAAAAGACCTGTATGCAGAAAACTACACAACACTGAAGAAAGAAATCAGGGAAGACACAAACAAATGGAAACATATACCGTGCTCATGGATTGGAAGAATTAACATCATCAAAATGTCCATACTACCCAAAGCAATATACAGATTCAATGCAATACCTATTAAAAATACCAATGGCATATTTCACAGACATAGAACAAACACTTCGAAAATTTATATGGAACCATAAATTGCCCTGAATTGCAGCTGCAATTTTGAGAAAGAAGAACAAAATAGGAGGGATCAAAATACCTAATACCAAATTGTATTACAAGGCCACTGTAATTAAAACAGCCTGGTACTGGCATAAAAACAGGCACATAGATCAATGGAACAGAACAGAGAGCCCAGAAATCAACCCAACTCTCTACAGTCAATTAATACTTGACAAAGGGGGCGGTAACATTAAAATGGAGTAGAAATAGCCTCTTCAACAAATGGTGTTGGGAGAACTGGACAGCTACATGCAGAAAAAATGAAACTTGAGCACCGACTTACACCATACACCAAAATAAATTCAAGGTGGATAAAAAACTTAAATATAAGCCATGACACCATTGAAGTCATAGAGGAGGACATTGGCAGGGGAATCTCAGATATTTCACGCAGCAACTTTTTTACTGATATGTCCCCTAGAGCAAGGGATATAACAGAAAGAATAAACAAATGGGATCTCATAAAAATTGAAGAAAGGCTAAAGAAAACAGTATTAAAATAAAAAGACAACCAACTGTATGGGAAAACATATTTGCCAATGATACCTCAGACAAAGGTTTAATCTCCAAAATATACAAAGAACTTACACAACTCCACTCTAAGAAGACAAATGACCCAATTAAAAAATGGGAAAAGGACTTGAACAGACACTTCTCCAAGGACATACAGAGGATCCAGAGACACATGAAAAGATGCTCAATATCGCTAGCTCTCAGAGAGATGCAAATTAAAACCACAATGAGATACCACTTTACACTGGTCAGAATGCCCATTATAAACAAAGCAGCAAACAACAAATGTTGGAGAGGTTGTGGAAAAAAGGGACCCTAGTTCACTGTTGGTGGGATTGCAGACTGGTATAACAATTATGGATAACAGCATGGAATTTCCTCAGAAAACTAAAAATTGACCTGCCTTTTGACCCAGCAATTTCACTGCTAGTATTATATCCTAAGAACCTTAAAACACCAATCCAAAAGAACCTATGCACCCCAATGTTCATAGCAGCACAATTTACAATAGCCAAGAGCTGGAAGCAACCTAAGCGTCCATCAGTAAATGAATGAATCAAAAATTATGGTACATATACTCAATGGAATTCTTTTGCAGCAGAAAGACAGAAGGAGCTCCTGCCCTTTGCAACAACATGAATGGAACTGAAAAGTATTATTCTGAATGACATAAGCCAGGCAGTGAAAGACAAATACTATATGATGTCACCTTTAACAGGAAGCTAAACAACAAAAAAAACAAGCAAGCAAAATAAAATCAATTACACTGAAATAGAGAACAGGGTGACAGTAACCAGAGAGGAGAAGGGAGGGAATTTCAGGGGAGAAAGGGGAAGGATTTACAGGAACTAGTATAAAGACACATGGACAACAAATAAGGGGGATAGAAATGGGAGGGAGGTGGGGGGCACTGGAGAGCAAAAGAAAGAAAACTATACTTGAAAAATAATTTTAAAAAAATCTTAGCCAAATTGCCTCTTTAAATAATATTTCCCATAGTATGCTTAATCTAAGTAAATATAATTCAATAGTACATTTTTACATACGGCAATATCACTTTAAGCCTCAAAAATAGAAATATTTATTAAAACCTTCCAGTTATGAAGTGTAGTTAAAATTCATTCACTTACAGTTAATTGTATTTTACACTTAGTTTAATAGAAAGATTAAGCTATCAGAAATCAATAGAATGTAAATAATTTATTGGGCAATGGGAACCCACCGTTATTTTGCAATTATGGTTTTTGTTCATTTTTTTAAAGTGGGTAAGTGACCATTTTTAAGAAGCATCACACTGTTAAAAAATGGGAAGTAAATATTTATGGAAGCAAAGCAGAAAGAAGATAAGACATTTAGAATTTTATTGCAGTAATTCTGGAGAAAAATGATCAGATACTGAAAGTTAAGGTGAAGACAAAAGAAAAATTGGGAGCTAACTGAGATGAAGAAGGGGGTGTGTGGGAGATGATCTTGATTGCCGGGCTGGATGAAGAGGTTCTTAACCCAGGTAGGGAACATAAGAGAGTGATGAGGTTTTGGTCTCAGAAAAATTAAGTCTGATTGGGACCTTTTGAATTTTAAATGCTTAATGTCCAGTAGTCTCTGATAAAATTGCATCATTTGACTACAGAACTTCTGTCAGGCACAAAGTCTTGTTTACCTTAGAATTCCTGAGGAATACAACCATTAGTATCAAGTAGCAAGAACTCAGTAAATACTAGAGTGATTGGGATTCAGGGGAAAGATCTAGAGCACAGGCTTTTGGAAATCATGGCTGTGGGGGAGAAAGATAAGTAAGCTGTCAACCTCAACCTGAGTATGTTCACTGAGAAAAAATATTAGCTGAGTAGCTGAGAGGAACTCTGGAGAAGCACCAATATTAGGGACCAGGCATAAAAATAGTGAGGAGAGAGAGAGAGACTAGTCAGGAAACAACTAAAGTGTGTTATGTGTCTTGTGATGGTGGGAGTAATTAAGAAAAATAAGCAAAAGATGTCCTGTAGGACAGAGAGGACTGAGAGGTTTCTTCGGCATTGAGCTTGGAAGTGAATGACAGTGTAGAAAAGGAGGCAGAATGTGTACTACAGAAGACCAGTTGTGAGGGAGAAAGCACTTAGAACCCCCCAACATTTGGTGAAATTTTGTATGATAGAATAAAGTGAATGATCAGGATATAAAATTTGACACACATGATATCTAACACATGTGTGTATATTCTATTACATATACAAACAGGAAATATGCTATAATGTAAATGAAAGACAAAGTCTCTGGATAATGTGATTATGGGTCATTATTGGTTTAAAAATAATTTTTCTATAATTTACTTGTATTCTATAAGCTGGTACAGATTCCATAGTCACACAAATAGTGAAAATAAGAAAAAGAAAGAGATATTTGGCTCTACATTCCTTAACTACCAAATCCCAAGGACCTTTTACACCCTAAATGATTCTGATGTCAGTCATTACAGTTAATGTAAGAAAATACAGTGCTGTGAGGCATCGCCCACACATAGTGATTTCTGAGAGGTAAGAACCCTAGACCTGACCTGAAGCAATTTTATAAGAGCCTGCATTTTTGCTCAAAGGTCTATTAAGTAGATGAGGTGAAACACCTGACAGTGGTGTCACAGCTACTAATGAAAGGCCATCTGCACGTGTGTTTCAAGTAGAACGCACAATATGCCATGCATCATTTATTAAAGTTCACATGTTGAAACAGGCAATATTATATATAGCTTGGTATTATCTTTCATCTGTGACTAGAAAGACAAAAGTGGAATTATTAGCCTGGAAGAGACCTTATAAGATTATTCAGTCCATTGCTTGATCTTTAGGAGAACCATAGAAGTATCGTATTACTAGTCAACCAGTCAACCAATATTTATTGTACATTCACAGGTGAATAGCTTTGCATAGAATCTGGCTCTCAGTACCATCAGAGTCATGTTTTCCCAAGAATTAAGTCATTTTAAAGAGGAGCTAACAAAGGTTCAAAAGAAATATGCTGTTTATTTAGTACAAAAAAAGTATCACCTCTGCTATGCAGGATTCATTTGTGTGCAAAGGTAGGAATAAATGGTGTATAAGCACAGCCTAGTTGCCTAAAAATTCACAATTACTGGCAATTCCATCCCACTTACCCCACTTCATACATATACTTATCACCACAGTCTCATGGCACCAGCCACAACTGTTGCCCGGTCTTGATGACAGCTCTGAAGCATCTGAAAGTTATCATATGTTCCTTGGAAAGCTAACAAGCACACACATTACATATGGCAACAGCTTATAGAAGTTTGAGGGAGATTAGATATGTTGTTTTAATTCCAAAGTATAAAAAATATGTTTTTGTGGGAAAGCAAAATGCAAAGTGACTAATGCAGCTAATTCAAACTACAGCTTATATCCAAAGGGAGGTCCCCACTGTTGTTCTGCAACTTGTTCGCCAGACCTCCAGATCTCATCTCAACCGCAAAACCTCATATGCTAGGGAGTTGTACTACTAGCACTTCTGTGGCTAGGATCTAGCCAGCTGCTCTGTTAGAAACAATCTGTGTTCCAGGGTTTCTGGTTTTGAGATCATTTGGAATTTACACTCTTCCTCTTTACAACTGTAGACACAAAAGGCTGAAGAATTCAGCCTTGAAATTTGGTTTCTAGAAGATGTATATATTGTTTGGTTGACCAAACATAGATTAAAGATACTTGTCACACCAGAGCTGGGCACAAGTAAAATATCTGAGAGGTTTATGGAGTAATCCTATCTGAACTCTAAACTTCAGAAGGATGAAGCGTGGCTTGCTGGTGTGTCCTACAGGCATAACATTATGCAGGATATATAAAGATGCAATGATGTGATTTATTAATAAGGCAGAATATAGACTCACAAGTCAAGGGGAAAGTTCACATTATCCATAGAAATTTGATCTACTTATAAAATGAGGGAGTGAATGTCAGCTTTTAGCAAGTAGTAAAAGTCTTTATGAGAAAATCCTGGTTCTCCATGCTATCCCATATTAAACTTCATACTTGCCTAGCAACAGTTTGTCTTCTGAGTAGATTTAAAAGATTATAAATTAGTGGAGTAAAATCTAATTCTGCACACATGACCTTTCTCAGATGGTTTCTACAGATATAAATGGACACTGTGAGACTCCTCCGCAGTGTTTGTGAATGGGCTGCCAGTGTAGTACACTGATTCTAAAACATATTCTGTGTAGATGTCAATTTGATACATTGTTTGCAGATCAAATCAGGCTATTAAAATGCATTTTATTTAAGGTTAGCTATAAGAGTCACTACTGGGTAGCTAATCTCTAATAGTACTTAAAAGGAAAACAGTTGACTAAATGATCATTGTTTAAAGATTCATGTTATACTAAGGAACATATGTGTAGTCTATATCACAGAACTCTGCAGCATCCTGGTGGAAGAACTAAGATGTAGAGATGGTGGTGATGGAAACTACCTATCTCAAGAGACTCATCATGTAGATTGGAAATGTGAAAAGAATTTCTCTAATATATCTTTAACTTTCTGCAATCTGATATTAGCAGAAACAACCTGAATATGTTTTTAAATACTTTACTTGAAAATTGATATGGAGAAGACATACAAAAGCATGTAGCAAATTGTCTGCTTCTATCTCATTCCCCTTTGTGAACTTGAAATTAGAATGTTTGTATGAGTTATTTTTACAATTCTAACACTAACCCAGAAATTGAGCTATTAAAACTGATTTCTAGATACACTACTAATTGCTGGAATGATAAGCAAGTCACCTTACTTCATCCTGGGAATAATTTGTCCAATTTTAAAACTGGGAAATTAATGCCAAGATATAAATATCATATTTCCTCTACCTAGATCAGAATATATAGAAATAAATACTATAGTAAATGCAAAGTTAAATTTAATATTATTAGTTAGAAACAAAAGCTGTTATGTATAAAATAACATAAGGCTTTGATATTAATGTCATATTTAGCCTTGTAAATAAAGCACGATAGAAATAAATAGTTCAGGTTTAATAAAATCTTTTAGCTTTCAGGGTGTGGAGTACAGTGAACATGGATACATCTCTATTAATGCTCACTCTATTAGAATGCTCACCATTAAGTAAATATTTTATTGTTCTATCCAACAGGTTACTTTTATGAGGAAAATTGTAGAAAAATGAGAAGCAAACACAAAGGCTAATGTTAAAAAACAAGCCAATCCTCTAAAACCAAGGGCTTAAGAATTTTATGACTAACATCTTATTCAAAATTTTATTATAAACAGTTAACAACAGAAACTTGCTTAAGATCATCAAAGTTCTTTCTTTTATTAAAGGACAATCTTCTGGATATAGATGAAATGATTCTATATTTTGTTAAACTGAAAACTTAATCCAATAAAACCTCAGTTTCTTTCGGACTTACCATTGCTCAACTAAATTACTCAACTTTGAGCCAATATGAATTTCAAAGATAAGTTAAAGTTAAAAACATGTTCATAAATTGCTCATATTTAATTTGTTTTACAACCACAAATTTAACAATTTAGACATTTTGGTACATTTTTTAAAAATAATAAATTTATTTACTTAATTTATTGTTTCCTCAAGCACATTATTCAGTGCCTACTCTATCATCAGTAATGTTCTAAGTAGTGCAAAAATGTAGCTGTTAATATACAATAAGAGATAGATGATAGCTAGCTAGCTAGATAATAGAGAGATAAGTACCTATGTAGTGGGTATGTCCAAATGTCCACTGACAGAAAAAACACTTAGTTTTGCAATTCAAGGTAAACTTCAGACTTAGATGCTCTATTACATATGATACCCACCCTTCACATTCCCTTCTCTGGGGATGAGGAGGCAAGGCAGGCATAGATACATGTTATTCCCATATTTGTTTGGGAATAATACATCTTTGTTTCCCTCTCTTTGCTACCTCACTGGTTGAAGGAATATTTTCACCTTCTGTAGATTTTGGGGTTAGTCATCAATCTAGCTTTCATCAGTGGGGATGTGAGTAGGTATGGTGTTTATCACACTTCAGTAGCAACTGCAAGTACCCCACGGTCACAAGCAGTTCATTTTGAGCTTCTTTCCTCTACCAGAGAGTCCCATAATAAAAAGACATTGAGTGGGGCTAAGTCCAGCAAAGCCCAGCATATCCTAACAGAACTGCATCTTCCCTAAAGTCCCCCATGTGACCTTAGACAGTAAAAACAGGATTGTTAAGACCTTAAGATTTAAGGTTGTTTGTTACCATGGTAAAAGTTGAAAAATACAGATGTTTGCTGCTGTAAAGATAATCTGGTGTGTCCACTAATTGAAGTTCAGATGGAACCCACCAAAACAAAGTCTTGAAACAGCCCTTTAGCCATTCTAGGGCCTGGTGATAGACTTCTGAACACTGATGAAAATGAAACAGAGGGAGAGGAGTTCATATTTTAGTGCAAGGATGCAAATTTAATAAGTAAATTATTTATATTTTATAAGATAATAATGCTATGGAGAAAATACAACAGAGAAAGGTGATCAAATGCAATCCGGGGCAGATGAAATTTAAAACAGTGTTTGAGAAAATCCTTACTTGGAAGGTGACTTTTGACTAAATAGATTTAGAAGGCAATAAATTAGACCATGAGTTTATGTGAGTATATGGTGTCTTGACAGCAGAGAAAATAAAAGGGAAAATTTCCCTGGGGTAGGAGCACAACAAGGTATTTAATGAAAATGAAGGGAAACTATGAGTTTAAAATAGAATAAAAGACGAGGAATGTGTCAGAATCACCTGGAGGGCTTGTTAAAATGCAGGGGTTTTTTTTTCAGCTCCCTCAGGAATCTCCCATTCTATATGTCTTAGGACCCAAAAGTTTGCATTTTTATCAAGTTACCCAAGGATGCTAATGCTACTCCTCCCACAGGCGCCTCTTGGGAAATACAACTCTAGCACTTATTTGGTAGTGAGAATGTGAGATGGACATTTGTGTTTACTCTGAGTGAGACCAAGTGTTACTGGAAGGTTTACAGCAGAGAAGAGACATTATCTTACTAACAAGGTGACTACAGCTGTGTTCAGAATAAGCAAGAAGGTGGTAAAAGGGGAAGCTTGAAGAATAAAGAGTGTTGAAACATAGACTTTTAAACAGGCCTTAAGTACAGAGAATAATTATCTCTCTAGTTTTCTAAGAGGGAAAGAAGTTACTGATTCAGGTAGCAACACATTGAAAGCTCTTACATTCCATGACCTTAATTTCCTCTGGCAAGGGCATCTAACTTTGGTGAATGATAAATTGAGAAGGGGCATTAGTTATTTTGTAAGGATAGCAAAAATGATTATTGTAACTACTTGACTGAAAAAAATCTTATAATTATCCTAGATCATGATTGTATCAACAAATGAGGTTATTACTACACATTTCTATTTCAGAGATGTGAAATAATACAACATGTTTATGCAAGCTAAACTAAAAGTAGAACAATTCCTGGCACCAGATATCCAAAATCCAAGCCGAATGCAGCTTCCTAGAGGTTGAAGACCCTTGAATTTTGATGAATGCATAATTGCAAAATGACTATACCATTATTTTACACATAATGTCAATATTTTAAAATTTCTGTCAAATATTTCAAATAAAAATTCAGCAAAATGTTGAGTAAAATAAAATCAAACATTTTGGTATGGTGTATCTATAATGTAAGATCTAAACAATATGGTGATTACCAGAAGGAAAGTGGGTGGGCAGTGGGGGAAAGTAGAAGAGGCTATGGGGGGATAAATATTAATGGAAGGAGACTTTGTAACAGAGGGGTCTGGCTAAAATCCTGGGTGGTGGGAAGAATCTGATGTGGCAAAAGAGTTCTTCCCAGGAGATGGGAGGGACCGCAGGCGGAGCCTGATGGAGGCAATAGTAAACAACCTAGTGCAGTGCCTGGAAGCATTGACCAGGTAATGGAGCAGCACAGTGTGACACAGCAAAAGGAAGCTTACAGAAACACATACCTCGGGCTTGTGAAATGTTTACACATAGGTCTGGGACTTTAAAAATGAAACACACTTGGAAACTTGCTTTCCTTCCTCCTCCTCATTAGCCAAGTCAGGGTGTCAGGGGCCAAAGCATTCCTGCCTTGGTGGGCTCAGTAGACCAGGTGGCCTGGTGACAGTCCAACACCCTCCATGCCTGACAAGCAGTGGCAGCGCTGGAGACTGGCATTGCATGGCTCTGTTCGGCCAGGCACAGGGACACACTGGTGAGCAGACCATCAGAGGGACGGAAAGCATGTGTGGAAAGCCGGTCATGGCCAGAGAAAAGGGCAGTGCATCATGAGTAGGATGCTGGCTTGCACCAACTTCAAAAGACCCTTGGAGCAGAATGGTGACTAAGGTACCAGCTAAGTCATCTGTATTCTCCAAAGGATGGCATTTTTACATGGGAGAAGGAAAATCAGGCAAAGCCTTGAACTGGCCTGGCAAAGGGTGGTTGGGTTATTTGCCTTTAGGTGTGTTAAAGGAATGGGCTTTGAAGCAGACACACAGTTATTCTTCCCAAATTGTACAACCTTTAAATAGAAAATTCCTTTTCTTTTTCATCATACCTCTGCCTCCGGAGTTCATGGGTGGCAGGCAACAGAAATCCCCATGGCTGTGTGATAAAGACTTGGGATGATGGACACACAATACAATATACAGATGATATATTATAGAATTGTACACCTGAAACTTATATAAGTTTATTAGCCAATGTCACTCCACTAAATTCAACAAAAGAGAAAACAAAATACTGAAAATAGTTTACTAAAAATATATGATGAAAATGATAATTATAATAGAATCTAGGAGTTCTGAGTTTTATTATGTGAGAGGCACTATTCTAATATGTTTCCTGTTTTAACTCATCTCATCCTCTTCACAATATGATGAGATTGCTACTAATATTGTTCCCATTTTGCTGATAAGGAAACTGTAGGACAGTTGTTGATTCAAAGTACATTGACTGCAGAAGGAGCAGGGAGATGTCAGCTCAGAAGTTCTGGCCAGAGGGTCCAGTCTGAGCTTCTTAACAACTGTATCTCAAAAGCATGCAAATATCATAGAATAATAAATTCAGTCCCTTTCTTCTCCCTTTAGTAAAGTGAATCGTGGGGAATGGCCTATACCGCTGCACAGTAAATACAATAGGAAGTTGTTTCTCTATCTGCACAGAAACTAACTTAGAACTCCCTTAGATATCTAGGCCAAAAAAGCAGGAGAGAGATACAAAAGGAGGGTGCATGGATGTGATTGGAGAGGGAAAGGAAGCAAGAAGAGCAAATATACTTTCTGTTGGAGCTTCTAGCACATTCTTTGAAAAAGACTGTACCAAATCAATATGCTTCCTTATACATCTCCAGATAGCCACACTAACAATACTAACTAAGGACACACATTCGGCTCTTTTGTCTTTGAAAGGAGAAATTCAGAGAAAGAAGAATAAGATGTTAAAGATAGTTTCTTCCATTTAACAACTCTTAATGAGTCACATAAAAACTTTCCTGACAGCTTTACCCTTTCCCTCCCAACATTTTCCCCATAATTTTGCCACTTAAAAAAAGAAGTTTAATTTTTAGAGTTTTTAAAGACAGTGCATAAAATAATTGTTTCTCTTTAATAATAAGTTCTCACAATTTTAGAATTCTTAAAAGGAAGAAGTAGATAGTTCCTTCCATTAAAATGCCCACTCTACCACTTTTATCAGCTTGTAAATAAATTATTCATAATGAACATTTAGGAGGTCACTGAAGTTAAAAGGCCTACTATTCCCTACAGAATTGAAATCATTGAGGCTTTTGGCCACATTTATCACTTGTAAAAAGAATTTTACTGACTAGGAATGCATTTACAATGTGTCTAAGTAATGTCTGAGTGTGATTTTCATTTACATGACAATGATCCTTCCCACCCTTTTCTTACAACTTTCCCTTCAAACTGTATGATGTTTATTGGTTCATTATTTGTAAAATAGTAAAACCTCATCTGAAAAAAAGAGTGTGTTGTGTCTTTAATTTAAAAACTGCCTCGGGGCCCTATGGGGTATATTAAATCTGTCTCTTTGCTGTATATCTTGATGTACATTTTACTTGAAACCAGGTGTTTTGTATATTGAACTTTTTAACACTGCAGGGAGGTAAGTATTCACAGCTGGAGTTTTATGCTTCGCACATTTTCATGTTTGAGAACAAGAAGCAACCCTTAGGAAAAACTCCTCCAGCATGAAGAGAGGCCAAACAAAGCGCTTCTGTATCTGGTGGCAGGACAGGGATATGATGAAGTCACAGATATCAGAC
Source organism: Artibeus jamaicensis (assembly GCF_021234435.1). Classification (NCBI taxonomy): domain Eukaryota; kingdom Metazoa; phylum Chordata; class Mammalia; order Chiroptera; family Phyllostomidae; genus Artibeus; species Artibeus jamaicensis. The sequence goes on from NW_026521887.1 coordinate 4,518,240, forward strand.
CTGAATGCAAAATAGATGCCAGTGAAACCAAGACAGAAAATTTCAAGGAATCCAAGTGCACAAGTTCTCAGATCAATCACAGGCGATGAGGTTGTCACTGCACAGAAGGGCTGAAAAGCAGCATCAAAGCCTCAAAAGAGAGAGCAGAAGCTTTTGTTTGGCCAGCTTTTGTCTTCATCATCAACATTGGGAGCCAGCTCATATACCCTGAAAGGCCGAGTTAATCTATTTCTAGTGAACATTGTTCGACTGTGTGTAGTTAGCCCAAAATCATTAAAGAAAAATAACTAGGTTGGCATGACCACAAAATGCATTGATTTTCCTGTGGGGTCCATTTGTATGAGTTGAATTTTTTGGACGTTATTGTCCGTGTGAGAAGGAAAGGTGACTAACCTCACAAAACAAATGCAGTGCTTCTTAGCCTCAAAAATAAACTTTGTTTTTGTAGATCAGGGCATAAGATGGTTTATTAAAACTAAAAACAATGTTTCCAATTAATTTTCTTCTGGATTCAGTTTATCCTCTGAAGTCTTCTTAACAGTCCAACAAAAATATGCTTTCCACTATTTGGTTAGACTTTTTTGAGAGAAATTTGTCACAGTATTGTAGTGAATTTTTTTGTGTGTGTTGGGCGAGAAGGGATCTGGTGAGGGGAGGGAGTCAGTGGAGAAGGGCAGGATTAGGGAGACTGAGCTGCTAAGGTTCTTTCTCACTTCTTAGTGTGTGGTTTTGATGGCTCACAGTACAGAAAGAGTTTCATTTTAGCTGAAATGGTTGTTGACTGACCACTCCTCTACACAAATACAGGACCTGGGATGGTGAACACACAATAAAAATAATGTATTATAGAATCATACACCTTAAACCTGTATAATTTTATTAAGCAATGTAACCACAATAAATTCAACTTAGAAATTAAAAACAAAATACAAAGATCCTACTGCATTTGGTAAAATGCTAATTGCTTTAAGGTTTGTATCCTTTGAGGGTATGCATCTCTAGCTGGTACAGCCTAAACTCTGCCATCTTTGTCTCAAGCTAAATGAAAGCCTCTCTTTGTATGTGCAATGGTGCTCTAAGGATCTCAAAGATTCACTCTTGTTTTGATGTCAACACTTCCATGCCTGTAGTGGCTGAGCATTCAATTCTGTGCAGCTCCAACAACAGTAGGTACCATGAATTTTCGAGCAAGAAAAAAGATTTTTAAAACTTTATTTTTTAAAATGACACCAAGAATGCCAAGTAAAGAGGGATTATGGCTGAGTGTCCCCACTAAGTGCTAATGTAATAATTACTCACAGTAACTCCTAACTGTGAGTAGGAGTAACTACTACATGAGGAAAGAGTAAACTAAAAGGAGTTTGGTCTTTTTAGAATAATTTTGAGAGTTGAGTTTTGGGGTGGTTGAAATATTCTTTAGATTTAGGCCTAGGCCCATCAGATTTTGTTAGTGATTCTCTGGCTGTACCTTTTCTTTCACAGTTTTGAGAGGCATAAGTTGTTTTGATGGAAAACAAAATTTGTGTTTTACCTGGGCTTGTAGAAGAGGAAGTCTGCCTTTCCCTGGATTTTAAAGATACAAAATTGCTCTATGAAAATGATAGAGTGCCATTGTCTATGATGATGAGTACTTCAGAATAAGTAACTACTTGCAGTGACTTCTTAAAGAGCATAAGTGAGGGTTATGAGTAAATTTAGCAGAAGCTGTGTGAACTGCTCTCCAACTAGCAAGGTTCTTTAACTTACGTTTTTTTTTTCTATGCACTTAGCTGCTTCTATGCTTCCTCCATTGACCCCAATTAATTTTTTACCAAAATATAATTAAATGAAATTAAGCTTTTACTAAGGACACATTTGAAGTGTAAATTTTAGACAATTATTTCAAGGTAGTTCTAGTTTTCAGGAGGTGGTCTGAGCAACCCAGAAGGTAAAGAGATGACCCTGCTATAATGTTAAGGACAAGTAGCCAGAGGACACACATATCAGCCCAGGGAAAATCTGTGGCATTAGAAACAGTCACAGATGTGAGGAGTCTCCTTGTCTACAAAAATATATGTCATTGTACAGAGAACCAGCAGATCCAAAACAGAATCCAAGAAATACACCTTACTTTTGGGCCATGGGACTATAAAGTTACATACTTAGGGAAGCACCGGCCTCCTTCAGCCTGGTATGGCCAGGATATGCAGCAGGGTGACATGGAAGAACCTTGTCTCTAGCTCCACGTTGTCAGCTTTGTGTTCACACTAGGGAAACTCCAGCCTCTCCATTGGCTTACCATGGAGCAGATATCCACTCTTGTACTTTCAACGATATGATGTGGCAAGTTACACTGAAGAGTTGGACACTTCATTATGGACAAGACAGAAAAAACTATAATTGTCCCTGGATACTGAATGGAGGTAAGGTTGGGGTCCAAGGTTCCTGTGACTTTTGAACAAATATCTGGTTTAACTTCCCAAAAGCATTTATCATTGCTAGAATATTATCTGTTCAAGACTTTCAACATAATCAGCTCTACAAATCATTTGCAACCAGTAAGATTTTCTTCCTGTACCGATGTCTGCTGTGTTGAACTTTTCCCCCACATATCTCACAAGTATGGCTGCTTCAGGTATCTGTTCCCAATAACTAAACTTCTAAAATTTATCTGAAAATAAATTTTAGATTTTGACATGTTATATATGTAGTTATAATATGTAACTTCTAGACACATATACAATGTATTAACAACTGTATATTATGTACATGTGTATGTGAATGCACACAGTTGTAAGCTACATATCAAGAACAGTCTCTCGTTGTTCAATAAACAAATGATTATCTATTTCTCAATTTGACCAATCATACTTTTATAATTTTATACATCTCCTCTAAGCTTAATTGACTTTTCCATGCCCACTTATTATTTGAAAGCTCAATTTAAGAATTCAGTTGAAATATTTAACTTTAGTATCACTAAGGTCTTTGAAATTTAAAATTTTCATTTTTTTATGCAGCATATATCACCTCTGGAAAATTGTTATGACTAAATGTCAATGATGTCCAGAAAGATAGAATTTTAATCTATACCAAAATGGTGTACCTTGGGGTGGGAGTGGGGGAAACTTACCAAGGACACAGATGTATATATGTTTATAATGATGATTATCCAGCATGGGAATCTTAAAAAGACGGGTGTTTATTTATGGGCATGTAATAAGCTTTCTGTCCTGGAGCTCAACTCTTTTAAGAATCCCAAACAAAGAAAATGTGTGTTAGAAGATCTCTTTAACTTTCAGTGTAAAGTGGACTCTCTTCAAACTCTAGGTGGAGAATGAAACCTTTACAGGGTAAGCAAGGTGGTTGAAGGCAGAGTTCCTGTCAAAAGAAAGAAAGTGAGGGAGGTGCTGTTTTACAAAAAGCATGTTATAGTGAGTTTCTTTTATACTTGCAAGAGGCCAGCATTTTATTTTTAGCATTGTATGCAAACATCTTTAATGACTGGAGAAAGTATAACATTTTACATAGTATTTAATAAAGGTAATTGCTGTGAGGGTGACTTCTCTCTCGAGTCCCCCCGGTGCCGTGGACACGCGTGAGTGAATAAATATGGCTGAGACATGCTGAGATCTGCTTGGGGAGGAAGGAGGAGTGGGCTGTGGCCAGTTTCTCAGGGGAGACAAAGGCTAGCAGTGGCCAGTTTCTCCAAGGAGAAAAAGGCCCTGAGCCTCTTTCTCCATAGCCTTTTATTGGGTTGTAACACACAGGAATATGGAATACATGGCCACAAGGATCAGACAATAGATAACATTACAAAGAAATCTGAGGCCTTACTATGAGTCAGTGTCTGTCAGGAAGAGAGTTGCAGAAACTTTGGGAGACATACTCAGTTCCTCTCGGACCCTTATCATATTGAATGAAAGCACTCTTAGCAGAGCAGATTTCACAGGTTAATCAGCAAGTCTTTGTGATGCCAAATTTTTTCCCAGGACACGCTCTAGCAAGGCAAGGAGCTGCACCTCTCCCCAACAGGTATTTGGGCTTAAGAGGATTAGAGCCAGGAAGCACTTCTCCCGGAGAACATGGGGACTTGGGCTTTGACAAAGCTGGGGGGTGGCAAGAGTTCATTGCTCTTTGTTGCAGCCCCCACACCTCAGTCCTTCCATGAAGGCCTCCCAAGTGATCGAGTCTGGCTTAGGTTGCCCCCCCACTGTGAGGGGTCTTACATGTCATTGATTTCCTACCAAGCTTTGGGGGCAGAGAGAGGAACTGAGGCAGCGTTTGCTACCAGAGACAAACTTTGTCTCCTGCAGCTGGCATTCCAAAGGACGTCTCTCACCCTTAGCCACAAGGGGTAGAGATACAATTCCTAAAATTAGGCAGAGCGGTCTACAATAAATTGCTTCTTGAAAAAAATCAATGTTATCATCAGATAAATACACTGAAAGCAGTAAGATGACAAATACTGCCTGGCATGGTATCTGAGAGTGGGAGGGAAGGGTACTGAAATAGCATATTACTAGAGAGAAATATAAGCATATTCTTGTTTCTTTATTTAAAAAAGATTTACTTATTTTTAGAAAGAGAGCAAAGGAGGGAGAGAAACATAAATGTGTGGTTGCTCCTCATGTGCCACACCCCCCCCACCTCAGGGACCTGGCCTGCACCCAGGCATGTGCCTGACTGGGGATCTAACTAGTGACCCTTTGGTTCACTGGCCAGCACACAATCCCCTCAGCCACACCAGCCAGGGTTCATTTTAAAAGTCTTTTAATAGAAATATAAAATTAAAGCTTCATTGAAACCACCTATGTTCATTAAAAATTATTTTATCTGTTGAATGTAACATATAATAAAGAGATAAATATGCATTATAATTCAAATAATTGAGGAAGCAAGTTTATTCTTATCCAAAAGTGCCCAATCATAGATCCTCAGCTTCTTGTGTGGTTTGTTGGTTTTCAAATAACTAAATACTGTCTTATGTTGACTAAAGCTGTATGAGGAAAGTGAAGAATGAAAATAATTTAAGTAGAATATTTTCCTTTGTATATTCATCACTTATATCTTGTTAAGTATTGAGTCCCCCCAAAAGTTGACAACTAGAAAAAGTCTATCATGATTTATACAAGGAGTAGGACTTCACATTAGGAGAATATCTAGTCGGAGGGGCAACTGGTGGAGCACTGAATTCAATGCATCAAGATCAATTTATTTTTGCTTATTTCCCCCTGATGCTGAGGAGAATGTTTTGAGGACATAAAACTTCTGTTTTTGTTGGTGTTTGTGTTGTTTAATTCACTGAATCTGTGCCTTAGATTGTAGAAGTGAGTTACAAGAAATCTAGGGTTACATCACCAGGGGAATGAGGGGTAAAAAAGTGGAGATGGCAAACTCTCTAATTTACCCCAGTGATCAGCCACATATGTTCTTCCAAAGAGCTCAGAGCAGGGATGGAACACAATGTCCCACAGAGTTCTCAGATGTTTCTCAGGGGCTTTTGCATGTATCTCTAGAGTTGCCTCTGAATTATGTAGCTGCAGAGAAATTAAACACTCAGGCGATGTTACTGCCCTACACTTTGACCAGATAATTCCTCTCTTAACAGGTTTATTTATTGAGGTTGCATATAAGATTTTATTTTGAAGGACCTGAGAATAACAGGTTGCTAACTGTTGCTAACTCTTTTATTAGTGGAAGATACATAATTACTCAGGCCAGAACATTTGCTATTGGGAACACTAAGGATGGTTCCTGAGTCAGACAAGGAAGATGAGGTGACAAATAGTAAACAAATATATAATCTTCTCAACTCTACCCATTGCTGTAAATGTTCAGATTGAGTCACTAGGTCTTAATAAACCCATGCATTTGCAATATTTTTATCATGGTAAAATATATATAACATAAAATTTCCCATTTAACCACGTTAAGCATACAGCTCAGTGGTATTAAGTACATTTATATTGTTGTCCAACCATTACCATTGGAAGTCTGCATCTTTCCAAACCAAAACTCTAGACTCATTAAATACTAATTTCCCATTTTATTTTTTCCCTAGCACTTATCACCATTCTACTGTGTGCCTCTCTGAATTTCACTCCTCTGTGTACCTTACATAAGTTTTATCATAGATACTTGACCTTTCATGAATGGCTTATTTCATTTAGCATAATGTCTTCCAGTTTAATCCATGTTGTAGCATGTTTCAAAGTCTTCTTCCTTTTCAAGGTTCAGTGATATTCAATTTCGTGAACATATCCTATTTCCTTTATCCATTCATCAGTTGATGGACATTTGGGTTTCTTCAAACTTTCAGCTGTTGTGAATAAAGATGCCATAAACATGTGTGTAAAATATCTAATTAACTGCCTACTTTCAATTTCCTGTTTGGGTATATGTCAGAAGTGGAGTTGCTTCATTATTTGGTAATTATTTTTCTAGGTTTTTTTTGAGGTACCACCATAATGTTAACAGCATAGTGTGTTATATAGTAGCTATACCATTTTACATTCCCAATAGCAATGTACAAAGTTTCCAATTTCTCTACATACTCTTTTATACTTGTTATTTTTTGCTAGTATTAATTCTAGTGAGTAAAATGATATCTTGTGATTTTTATTTTTATTTTCCTAATTAGTGATGTTGAGTACCTTTTTGTAATGCTATACAAATTATGTGTATATAGAAAGGGATCTCAAAACATATTTGCCTAAGAATCTGTAGAGCCATGGGATGGCTCTGGTGGATTCTAATTCTGCCATGACTTAGTTGTGATGTGTTTAGTAAGTTTTTAAACAGATTTGAGTCCCAGAATATAAGGCTGGCTATATCTTCCTTGTTGACAATAGTTCTGGAACATCAATACTATATAATTCCTGTCTTCTTGAAAAGTAAAGATATATTTTACTCTAAATAAGATCTGGTATTGGCACATATATGCTTTACACACTCCTATTCTACATTTTGTATTTCAGTATCTATGAGAATCTTATAATATTGCAACTCAATATTAATTTTAAGAAATACTTTAAATTATTTTATTATCATGTTATTTTTGTAGTAAGGACAATAAAAACCAGAAGAGTAAACATTTTGGTGGAGAAAAATACTCTTTTATAAATCAACAATTAAAAGAAAAATCAATTGAAATTTAAAATGTCAGTACTAAATTACTATTATTTAGCAAATGCATTAAGATTGAAAGCTTTTTCTCCAATAAAAATAAAATACTAAATGTAGCATAAGTAAGCTAGAGAATGGAAAAATAGTATCTTATTCTGGCAAGAAGAGAGTGCTCTAAGAAAGGGAGATAGAGAAGTTAAGGTATGTTTAATCTTACTTGTTCCCTGTCTCGATGTTGACTCCTCAGTACCATAATGGGGTGTACATGGTTGTTGCTTTTATGATATATTTGGTCCAGTTATATGCCATTTAAGATAAGAGAGAAAATTAAAGTTCTGTATGTTAAAACTAATATAATCTATGTCTATAATTTGCTTTATATTCTTCCAGTTTATATAGTTTGTTTTGGAGAGGTGTTTATTTATTTGTTGATTAAATAAATAAATAAATTGCTTAAACAATGCTATGCATTTTAAGAGAGATTTTTTTTTCTGACTAGCCCTTCTTTTTGGTACTGCTTAAAATCTTAGCTGCTTTGGCATCTGTGAGTTCCTGTTTGTCTCTTGAACTCACAGTACTCATCAACCCCCAGCTGAGAGTGTCTCTTCCCTTTCTTTAGTGTAGTTTAGATATTACCACCAAGCATAATGTTCAGACTAGAGTTCAGTTATTTATTTCCTTTCTCTAAAGTTTCAAAGTCCTACACTGACTTGTCCAATGTCTAAGAAGTATTGTTTTATTTTTTGTTCAATATTCTAGTTGTTTAGAACATAAACAATTATCATGCCAATTACTTCTTTTGGACAATAATAAATATTCTGGGATTCCTTTTGATTGAACACTGGATATTGTCTTCATTCAGATCAATAAATGAATAGCTGCTATTGTAACAACACATTTTTTTTTCTTAAAATATTAATGGTTTTAATTTCCTGCCTTCTAGGGCCATTGTTTTTCGATTTTGTTTTTATTTTGTGTTCTCTTTAAGAGTATGTCTTACTTGTTTATAAGGCATGAATATTTTTAAAACTTATCTCTGAACCCTGAAATATATATTTTGCTTTTTGAGACATCTCCTCCTTCTTGAGTTTTCAGCATGGTCTTCTTTCCTAACTCCTTTGTTTTGATTTTTATTATGAACTTTATGTTTTTTTCCATTGCTATTTTGGAAGAAATTATTACATATTCATATTATTTGTTTGTCATTCTAGTGCATAAATTTTGGGGGGGACAATTCTAAGGATCTAATTCTTTTTTGGAGTTCTAGATCTAGACCACAGTTCACAGACTTAGCTCCTTAGTCAATACCAGTGTCTAGCACAGGCATCTCCTATGAGATGGGAGCTTCTTCCAATTTTTTTTTCTGCTTATAGATTGCCTAATGATGGTCTTACTCCCCTGCATAAAATATAATTACTATCTTTATTTCTATTCAGTGCTCTGAGAATCGCAGTTTATTATTTGGGAAGGCATACTGAAATGAGAGAACTGGTGGGCTGGAATGTAGAAAAGAAAATCTATGCAAATACATTAAAATAGTTACTCCAATTTCTAGTTTTATAAATGTCATTTGGACCCTGAAAAATGTAACACTATCTTTTCTGCTTTAGGCTTGCTGGCAGTGAAATGTCATTGGTGATCCTCAAATTGTAACTGAATGCAGGCTTGCTGCCTGCCTGTATGAAAGCTAATACACAAGAGGCAGGTGCTGATGGAAAGGTAAGCGGTTTATTTTCAGGTGCCAGTAACCTGGAAGATGTGAGACTCATGTCTCAAAGCCCATCTCCACATCTCAGTGGAGGCAGAGGTGTTTATAAGGAAGGAGGGGTGAAGAGAGCAAAGAGATCTAGGGAGGGGTTTAAAAAGTTCTCTACATGCAGACCAGCACAGTCCATTCCAATAAGGCAAATGGTCGTCCAGTGTGCATCATCCTGGTTTAGTGATCCTGACTTCACATCATTCTGGCTCCATGGATGAAGGTCAGCAAATCTCCCAGGGCTGAAATGCTTAGAGGTTGGAGTCCGTATCTTTTGAAATTAGTTCTTGGAATTGTTCCACAAATGTGCTGCTTATCTACAAGCTACACATTAGTCAGAATCAGCACTTACAGAAAAAAAATGTCAAAAATGGTGGGATAGGTTACAATTTCCCACTGCTAAAACTTTCCACTGTGACAAAGTTATGTGTGTTTTTTTAAATTTCGTTTCATGACCTTCGTAGTCAATGGAAACTCATAGTATATTACACAGAAACCTTATGGGATGTTTGACATTTCATCATGACTTGTATCAGACTTGACATGCTAATTGCAGATTTGAAGAAATTGCTGAGTATGCTGAGATTCAGTATCTACAATTTAAAGTGCAAAATCTCCATTAACTGATTATTTTTATTCTCATTATCTGCCATTACACAGATCAAAAGTTGAAACTTTAGAGTGTCCCTTATGAAAATACCTTTTGCAGTTTCTTATAAATACCTAGAAATTAGTTTTCTCTCTCTGCTGCTGTGGTATTTTGGCCATTATATAATTACTTGTTAGATGCTACCTCAACAACTGTCTTCCAGTATTTAGACAACCATCATTTGATTTAATTCCTGCATTGTCCCATCATGTTTTCCCCTTGAATGCAGAGAATGTTTGTTTTGTTGTTTATTTATGCCCATATACATATGAGCTTCCTTTCATTAGTAATGAAGCTAATTTTAAAAATTGCTAATAAACCTATTGCCCATGAATGATAAATAGTAATAATATGGTGGACCTTGTTTTCAAATCTAGAGACCTCTAAATTAAATTTTGTTCATGGGGAAATAATATTTATGCACATGAAGTATGAAGCAAGTGTACATACTTTAAATATAATTTTCTAGTTTTGTACATTAAATTTTATTCTGAATGATGCCTTTAAGGAATCCAAGTAAATAGCATCCATGTCATTCTATCCTACAGTTGAAAATCAAATATAAATCATTGGGTTTACTTGATTTATATTTCTTAAATTAATATAGAGTTAGATTTTCTTTTACTCAAATCAAGTAATGTCATGTTATAACAGATATCACTTCTTTTTTTGCTAATGTTATCTAGCATTTAGTATTATGACGCATCATACTAATAGGATATATATTACTTCTTGAAGAATTTTACTGTGCAATTAATTTTATTAAGCATTCTTGATAAAAATAGAAAATAAGATGATTTCACAAAATATATCAATACTACTGAATTAAACTGGCTTATGATAAGCGAGGGATTCCACTGTAGCTGATAATAAAATGTTCTCTATGATAAGCAAAATCAGTACTAGAAATGCCAGACCATATAACACTGTTTCAAATATGATGTTCTGAAAACCTTCTGTGTATAGAAACACCTAACCCAACTTTGAATAAAGCCACAGGGTAGCAGACTGCACTTATCATTATCCTGGTCATTTAGCCTGATAGGTCAAGAAACTTGTCAGTGTTCTATAATTTGAAGTAGAAATACTTCAAAATTAAAATAATAGGAGGGCATAATTCCAACTCCCAAAGCTTTCCCCTTCTTTTTACTACTGTCCTTGCAGTGGATTGAGTGAACAATAGTGATTAGGTGTTGAAGCATACTACCTACTGAGCTAATAAGGCCAAGATCATGGGGTCAAGCCTCATAGGAACTGGTTAGCTGCATGTTGATTCATAGATTTAGATTGCTCCATAACCCCAAGTAGCTACAGGCCAAATGTCAGTGTTATAATGATGACAGGGTGAGAGGGTATATATAGTCTGATGAGAGGAAATACATCCCTCTTAGTAGGAAAAAAAGTTAAGTAGATGTTTTATTAACATAAGCTCAATAACTTGATCTATACCTTAAGAATATTATTGCATTGAAATCAATCAAGTAAGTTCTATAAATGCATAGAAAACTATTTTTAATAAATTAGTTACAACTAATTTAATAGCACCCAACTCTCTCCAGTCCCCATAGTAAAAGAGCATTCAACTTTAATTAACAGCATAAAACCATCAAATAATAGGTACCTGAAGTGGCTTCCAGACATATCTCCTTAAAAAGCTTGAACCAGTCATAATATATATTTTGTGATCCACTTTCATACTTACTTGACTATAATTTGTGTCCTTCATCTAAGAGAGCCTCTGAAAATAAACTATAATTTTTAAATGAATAAGGTACTAACTACAATGATGCCATTTTCTTCATAATTTTAATATATTAAATTGTTTCATGAGAAAATATAATAGGAATTTACATAAAATATATAGCATTTGAGGCTTTCTTCAGTGAGGTCCTTTCCATAACTTACTGTTAATTAACTAGAATTCATTGAAATTCTCTGTAACAAATGCATTTATCATTATTCACCAATATATATTAAACTATTTGGGAAAGTAAGGTTTTCTAATCGATTAAGATAATTTAGTCTTGTACATTTCTGTAAACCGTTTACAGGAGGACATATTATTGTAAAAGAGGCTTGATAAATTGGTGACAAGTGAAAAAGTAGATGATTGGCAAGGCTTGGGGTGAAAATGGGCAAGGTCTGAATAATGTATGGTTATATTGCCCTACCTCATTTTCATCTTTTACAGATTGCTGTCTTTTATGGACTGCTCCTTGAAATAGATTTGAAAAATCATTAAAGCATAGTGAAAATTTTTCTATCTTGTGTAAAGGAAAGCATTTGCTACAAAGTATCGTAGCAAATAATATTCTCAAGTATTTCTTCAAACTTTGGACTGAATGGAGTGAAATTTAATAAGAAACAACGCTACATTTATTATGCCAAATCAGTATGACTATATCTGGTTATCTGAGTTAAAACTCAGGCACATCAATCTCATGATACATTTGAGTTGTTGTTACATATGATATTTCAAAAATTGTAATTGGGGAAGATAAGTGTAGGGTAAACAGGGGCAGTCTAGCTTCCTCACTCAGGTGTCCAGGTAACTAAGGGAAAAGGTTTCCCCATAACCTTTAATGGGCTTTATAATTAGTGTGCTCGTAGCCTTGAGACTAGGTCTGATAAATGGTTCCCATAACATGAAGTGGGCTTGCATGTGCAGAATCATGCTCTGTCATGCAATATTTTTTTGCTTAATGCAGGCTTTGTTTGTCTCTAGTACTTAAGCAAGTAGGGGCTTGTCACTAGAGAGTCACACAGCTTGCAGGGTATGTGGCTCCTCCACCCATGAATAAAGGTATGTCGAGCATCCCCATGACTCTGTGCTTTTCGTCCGTCTCCCCAAATCTAGAGTGGAACAGCGAGGCCTTGATCAGCTGCAACACAGTAAGTTGTACAAACTTGGTTGTCACTCAGCTCAACAAACATCAACTGTCTACTATATGTACCTAGGATCACCAAAAATATCATATATTTTTGCCCTCAAGATGTAAATCATTATGCTAAATTATTATAGCCTAATTTATTTAACACCGAGAAAAAGAATGTTGCCAAATTGTTATGCTATCAGTTAGTTGTAAGAGACACTCTTAACTCTTTAGAGATACAATATGAAAAAATGATACGCTATTAAATTAAACAAATTGTTCAAAATCTGCTCATTTATCTTCATCTCCATGGAAATGACTGTAGTACAAACCACCAGACTGTCACGTGAACTATGTCTTTTAATAGATCTTCCTCAAACTGAGTGTTAGCGCCTCTCTGACTCATTCCACCACAATTTATTTCTCTTCCAGCAGCCTTGGTGATCTCTTCAAATTTTACATTTTAATATAGTAAAAACACTTCTGTAACTGCTTGTTGGTCTCATGGTAAAATCTTTAAAAAGGCAGAATATAGATAGCACAAGCTTTCATAGCATTAAACAAAATAAACTCTGAAAAAATATATTTGATTTTCAGTTACTTTTTAAAAATTTAAACCATGGGTTATTTGAGAAAGGCTTTTTCTGTTAGATTATATATCTAAAATTTGTTAAAGTAATATTTTTCAACTTAAAGCCTTTTTGCATGATCACCTTGATATTCTCCATCAAGAGGTGGGGTCTAGCTCTTCTCTTTGTAACCTTGGCTGCACCTGTCACTTGCTTTGTACATATGTGGCAGAAGGGAATTTGTGTTATTTCCACAGCTGTCTTTAGGGAATGTTTAGAGTTCTCTTTTACACATGGGTGATGCTCTTTTGGAAGGCCATTTTGATGCTGAAAGCCCAAGCAGCCTTGTGCGATACAGGTGATGCCACCTCACCTGTTGGGAGTCCTAGCTGGCCTCCCAGCAGGCTGACAGCAACAGCTGCCAGCCATGGATGGATTCAGGCCATTTTGAAAGCTTCAGCCATGATCAGCCACCATCCCAGTGTAGCTGAGTCAAGGACCCTGGGAGAGATCGATGGGCTCAGCAAAACTGCACAGCCAAGCCTAGCTAGCCTGAGCATCTAACCTCAGAATCATGAGCACATGAGGTATAATTGACATATAATACTCTGTAAGTTTTAAGTATAGAGCATATTGATTTAATATACTTATATATTTCTATATGATTACTACCTTTTAAGCCAGTAAATTTGAGAAAAATTTCTTCTGCAGCAATAGATAAAAGCTATTTCCTATTCAGGATATTTAAATGCCAGGTAACAAAAAATTAGAAGTGGAGGATCAGATTTATTAGTACATATTTCTACAGAAATAATCATAAAGTAATGCGATAAAAATGAAACTGCTAGAGAAACAAATGGTACTTTTTTCGAAACAATTCAATCATTATGGCAATACATTTTGCAATAATGTTTTAAAAAGAAACAATTTTGTATGTATTTAGCTTTCTGATGTCTCAATATATAGCAGATGTCTAAAATAAATATTATTATTTACTAATATTCTGGGTGATGTTGGGTAAAAAAAGATTTTGAGATGTGCCTCAACTATGATGTTTTAGTGCAAATTTATGAAAAATATATAAAAATTTACAAGATTTATATTTTGTTGTCACTTAAATTTTATTGATATTATTGTATGTACTTGTGGCATGTGGACATGTGGCAAAAATATTTTTGTTCCCCCGACAGTTTTTATTTAATTTGGCAGAAAAATATGTTAGCTATTGATTAAATCATGTTTCAGTTATATTTGCTTTATTATTCACTTAAAAACATTTACAGATTTTAATTAAAGAAATGAAGAATTATCAAAGAAAAGTGCTCTGCCATTGTCATTGTCATGGAACAAATACAGCAGATATCAGGAACAGTTTGGCAATCAAGAGACTAAAATGATTTAGTCATGGCTCAATGAATGGACCATCCCATCTCAATATATATGGATCCTTGTGATTAAGGGGTAGATTGGTTAATGTCTAGAGGTATTAGAGGGAGGATGGGAGAGGAGGGAGTGGATGCATTTGGCTATTATCCCTTTTCCAATTGATCTGCATGTAGTAACTAATGCAAAAGAGAAAATGCTAAAAACCAAAAGAAAAAAATGGTTATTCTTGGAAAATTAAATGCCAAGTTCCCAGTTTCTTAAGATTACACAATGATTTGAAGAAATTTATGACTTTTAATTCTAGCTATTTTTATTGAACATCTAATTTCTGACCTCAATGTTAATGTAAAATGCAACTCTGCTAGGAACAAACTTATGCATGATATAGTGAGTAATGAAGTAGTGAAGTCATACAGTCGAATTTGATACAGGCCCTTTAAATTTCAGTTTTAGCTCAGTAAAGGACACACGGACAAAGCCAAAGTGAGGGTAGGATCAAGGGTAGGGTGGGAGTTGGGGATGTGTAGAGCAGAGGCAGTGGTGGGCAGAATATGGAGACAACTGCACTTAAACAACAATTTAAAAAAATTAAATGCCCTTGTTTTATAAATGTCATGTGATTGTGAAGATTAGATAGATCACACACACACACACAAATTCTGGCATATTATCAGACACTAAAGTGTAGAAATGGCAAAACTATTGGCACATTAATGAGAACTAGGGAGAGGACTGGGTTAATACTGACTCTAAAATCCAGGTGTTTGTGCTTCTGTCTTCCTTAGAATCCCTGATCTCTTTCCCTACTCATATCTTTAATTGATAAACCCTGTGGTTCTGGGCTCAGGAGTTATAATTTAGCAAGAATTAAAAACAAAACAGCAGTCTACACTATCCCCCAAGCAAACCATCCTTAGAATTTCTACTCTAGGAGGCTCTGGGGGGCATTTTCATGTATACTAGTGGGAGAGAAGGGAAGAAGAGCAGAGGAGAAGAGAAGGGAGGGGAGGAGAATGGAGAGGAAGGGAGGCAAAGGGAGATTGTGCTGAATATCTACATTTGTTTAAATTGTGGTGAAACATTTAATTTTTTAGTAAATATGTTAGAGTATATTATAAAATGTTAAAATTTAAATTAAAATGTTTATTTTTAGAAATTTTATCCTCACATCTTAATTGCCATTAAAGGAACCAGGCCAGCATATTTAAAATATTGATATTAACTAATATAATTTTAAGTGTTGTGGGGACATAATAAAGAGAGAAGAGTTATGAATTATATAACACATCAGTGGTCTTGGAAGCTTAGAATGCCCTTGGAACTTGCTAAGATTAACACTGATTGGTAATTAGAGAGAAATTCCACACAATCAAGATATAGTTCACGTTACATATGACACAGTTCACATCACATCTGTCATCTGAATATAACTCGAAATTCAGAAATTCATCTCATATAACTTTCATGCTATTTATCTCAGGAAAAATAGTTACAGAGAATGGCAGTTTTCCTTACTTAATATTGTTAAATTACTACCACATTAGTCAATATTTTAGGTGTCTAAAATATTTTTAGTAAAAAATAAATAAAAATACTTAATTAACAAAGCATATAGGTTTTTAATATATTGCAAATTATCTGATTGCTATATCCATGGTTATAAGGAAAAATACCTTAACATGTAGAAACATTGTTAGTGAGATATATCATTTTATACTTTTCTGTGAAAGTTTAAAAATTAAAGAAATTTTAATATGAGAAATATTATATTACATTTGAAACAAAAAGACTAGATTTATCATGGTAATCACTTCATAAGGTATATAAATCTCTAATCACTATCTTTTACACCTGGAACTAATATAATATTGCATGTCAACTATAATTAAAAAATAAAGTTAAGAAAGATAGAAAGAGAAAGGTAGCTTTGTTTTGCAATAATTACAACTTAGCAATAATGACATGGCAATTTTTTAAAAATAATGTCTGCAGAGTTTTCCAATATCAACTGAATCAAAAATGTTATGGTAAATAGTGTAAATATCTATGCCATTTTTAAAAAATAATTACTTCAGACTCTTTAAATAGTAAATTTATTGTCAACCTCTTTATATCACTGACCCTTATAAATCTTCAATGTTTTAAGTGTTTACAACTTTTGTTATAAAATATCACTTTATTTTATCTTTCTCTAAGATAACATTTTATTTTCATTTTAAAATAAATCCATTCATTTTAAGATTTGTTAATTATTTTACTTTGTGATTTTCATTGATGAATCTAATCAATATTTACCATTGCCAAGATGCACACATTATTATCCTTCCAGTGTAGAGGAGCCTAGCTTCCTAGAGATGGTGTCCCTTACTTACATTCTTCTCCTAAGATGAGTAGTCTTAAATGGCATCGGATACATAGAAGGGTGGTTAGTATGTACAAAGGCCAGAATAAGAAACATCATGACAATTTCAGAGGTCAACAAATAGCTTTATTAGGCTAGAATATCATTCATTCACAAAGATGACATAAACTTATTTATCTTTCCCTGGTTTTTATTACTTGGAGAATTTGATCATGGCTTCCTAATTTTATTCCCATGTTATATATTTAAACTACAAGGAGTTAGTCCTTCCTGTCTATGTTACTTGTATAGCTTCTTAATATTTTTGGTTGCTTTATCAGTAGGTACATCAGTTGATTGATGATTAAAATGAGTCCAGGTTTGAATGTGATAATTCATTAAAAAGATCATCTTGTACATTTTCATCAAATATCATGTTTCAGTGTAATTTTATTGTGTAGGGTATCATGTCTGGAGAAAGTGGCTATCATTATCATTTGTCAGTGACTCCGTTCTTAATTCAAACTAATTTTCTGGCTTTTGTTAGAAGTTTTACAAAAGAACAATTGCTCAGTATTTGAATGGAGATGCAAAAATAGTGTCACATTTTCTTCCTTTAAGAATAAATCTCAAGTATTCAGTATTCCCTTGAACTTCTAAACTATCCACCAGAGGAAATTATTAGAAGAGATATTGTAAGTAGAAAACAATGTGTTGTTGCAAGTTTAGCAAGAGTAATAAGTCAAATTTGACATACATATTAGGTATTTTTTCTGAGTAAACCAGAGCCAATTTGAAACTGTGGTTTTCATAAAGAGTACTTTTGTTTTGAGTCTAAAAAAATCATTAAATTAAAAAATAAAACTGAATGAGTTCTTGGCCTGAGATATACGAAGCTGTGGTGCAAGGTAGACGAAGACCTAGTTTTGCTCAAAATAAATGTTGCATCCTGGGTGTGATTACAAAAACAAAAACAACGCAAAACAAAAGACCAATACAAACCAAGCAGCATAGCCATTTTCTAAAAGCAACAGTGTTAAAATAGAAAACAAAATGAGTGAATCACAAATAAAATGAGTGAATCTGTGAAGAAGCAATGCTTCTCAATTAAGACTGGAATCACCAAACACTGGTAGTCAGTGCTGGTCCCCTGAGGCTGGCACAACCAGATAACTGGTGCTTACCAAATAGTGTATGAATATTAATGAAAGGGCATTAAAAAGTTTCTTACCTTGAACATTTATAATATTGTATAACTCTAAGTTGCCTTAATACTTCCTTCTTTAACTCTTGAATTACGGAGGATAGGTTTTGCTTTTGTGTTCCAATTGCTTTTGTGTATTTTTTTCTACAGTAAATTTGGAGCAACTTAACAAAGAAAAAAGGAAATGACATATCTAGAATATGCAGTGTTCAGCCTATAGATGGTGTGGATGTGAATTTCATGCAGATATTAAACATAGTCTTATCATAGAAAATGTAGATTCCCTCGGTCACTTTGTCTCTGATCCTCTCTTACTCCTCTGGGGACCTCTGAAAGAATTTTTGAAAGAATTGCTGACTTGGGCTCATATTAAATAAATATCTTTTAGGTACAATTTTGTTATCCCCCTGAATAAAAGTGTCACTAATATACTGAATTCTTTCAACATATTGTATTCTCCCTTTTCTTTGCTTTTGATTTTTTCTGTGATACTGGTAAAAATATGAAGGTTGAACTGGTGGCTTAGGTAAGCTGACTTACTGCTGAACTTACTTGTGGAAATCCTTTCCAGACCTGTTTCTTTGGGGTCTATTCTGGTATTATGCTCTCAAGCATCTACAACTGATATAAACAATGGAGAGATCATTTGAACCCAAAAAAAACTTGTTTAAAATTACAATTTTTTTCATAAAATTTAAATATCATATACATGGTCTGTCCAGAAGGTATCCAGCCATATAATATAAATAGATACATTTATTGAAGAAGATACAATAAACATTGCACATAGGAAAATGATGCCTCGGTCCCCTTCAAATTAGGTACCTTGGCACCTCACACAGTTCTCCCATTCGCCATCAGCTGCCCCACTGTATTTTCCGGAATCTAATCCGTGGTCTAAAATCTCTTTGGTTTCAAAGGTGATTTTAGTTTTGGAGCCAAAAGTCATAGGGTGCCAAATCTCAGATGTAGGGGGGCTGAGTGACCTGGTGATTTGACATTTCACCAAAATAACTCTGCTTGATACATGATGCATGAATGGGCACATTGTTGTGATGAACCTGTCCCTTTCCAGTTGCCCATAGCTGTAGCCTTCTAAATCATTTGAATAGTTTCTATAGAGGAGTGTTCAAGCTTAATGCAAAATTTGATACAGACTCATTGCTCTACTCACTCAGGCATTTTGAATGGGTACAGCCACACAGTACACATGCTCACTCGATGGCATCTACCATCTCCACTTACTAGTGCAGTGAAATCATCATTGTTCACACATGCACATTCCAGGCCACTCTCCTTGGCTGCCAGGTTACATCAATGTCACACAAACTGTTCTCATTATCTTAACAATGCTCTGAACTTTTGGGGGACATACCATATATATGTATTAAAACTTACTTAACAAAAAGTTAGAATTAACTTTCTCAATCTATCTCTTCTTACTTAGTTGATTGGGAGACACAAAAGAACAAACAAAAACATTTGCATAGTTAAAATATGCCAGCTACTGTTACAATCACTGCATTAAATTAATAATAAATTAATAGCAATGCAACTCTTTGTCAAAAATCACATCATCTTCACTTTCTTAAATGTGATAAAACTGAGGTGTAAAGCTGTGAAGTAATTTGCTAAAGATCTGACAGCCAGCAAGGAGTGGCTGGCTATTCAGTTTCAAACTCAGAGCCCTTCTTAACCACTCTTGAGTGCTGATTGTTTTGAGCTACAATAGTTTCATTTATAAAATAGAAAAAGATGCTTTCTTCACAGAAGTATTCCAAAGATCAAATCTCCTAATCTCTAAATCTATTTCAAAGAGGTATTTCCTTTGCTTAAGGATTACAAAAAGTGTTATCCCCCAGGCTGAAGCAGCCCTTCCTCAGCTGGGGTGGGCAGATGGTTGGCAGAATGACTGACTTTCGACCACCACTCACTCATCTGTTGCCTGGCAAACTCATTGCTGTGGCCAAAGTTCAGGACCTTTGTAGTGATCATGGTCATGTCATCCCTGCTGTAAAACTCATCAGCAAATCCCTGTTTTTCAGAAGCTAAACTAAAATTTATTTTTCAGGGCACAGAAAATCTTTATGATGTGGCCCCAGTCCACTTCCCTCCATTACCAAGTTTCCTTGCATCAATCTTCACCCAGTTCATATTGGATTTCTTCTGGATTTGCCCTGCTTCCTTTTCTTCGATCTTTGGGAAGGTTTTCCCTTATGTCTAGGAAGAGCTCTCCAATCTGTGTTGCCTGACTAACTTCTACTGCTTCATAAACTATCAGATCATCATTTCCAACACCTTTCCCAATGATATCCTAATGCCCGGGAAGGCAGCATTTTCTTTCATGTTTCCTTATCACCTTATTCTTGTCTTTATCAGAGCATATCCTATGCTGTTTTGTAATTATCTTTTATTATTTTTTCTTTTAATCTCTGAGTTTGGGGTTGCAGAGGATGTTTTCCATTCATCCCCATATCTCAAGCAGAGCTTGTCACATTTAGTAGGTGCTTATGAAATGCTTGTTTGACCTCCTTAACTGATTATGAAAAAAGCACAATTCCTTTTAAGAAGGGGCAAAAGGGAAAAATGAGAATAGTAGCAATAGAATCAAGAATAAAAATAAACAAAATATTTAAATAACAATAAAATATATTAATAAAATTAAAAACCACAATGAGATACCACTTTACACCGGTCAGAGTGGCCATCATAAACAAAGCAACAAACAACAAATATTGGAGAGGTTGTGGGGAAAAGGGGTCCTTAGTTCACTGTTGGTGGGATTGCAGACTGGTACAACCATTATGGAAAACAGTGTAGAATTTTCTCAGAAAACTAAAAATGGACATGGCTTTTGACCAGCAATTCCAATGCTAGGATTATATCCTAAGAGCCCTAAAACGCCAATCCAAAAGAACCTATGCACCCCAATATTCATAGCAACACAATTTACAATAGCCAAGAGCTGGAAGCAACCTAGGTGCCCATCAGTAAATGAATGGATCAAAAATAATGGTACATACACACAATGGAATTCTATGCAGCAGAAAGAAAGAAGGAGCTCCTACCCTTTGCAACAGCTTGGATGGAACTGGAAAGCATTATGCTGAGTGAAATAAGCCAGGTGTTGAAAGACAAATACCATATGATCTCACCTTTAACAGGAAGCTAAACAACAAAACAAACAAGCGAGCAAAATAAAAACAATGACACTGAAATAGAGAACAGAGGGACATCGACTGGAGGGGAGAGGGGAGGGAATTTCAGGGGAAAAGGGGGAAGGATTTACAGGAAATAGTATGAAGGACACACGGACAACAAATAAGGGGGGTGGAAATGGGAGGGAGGTAGGGAGCATGGGTGGGGTGGGCTGGGATGGGAGTAAAATACAGAAAACTGTACTCAAAAATTAATAAATTAGAAAAAAATAAAAAATAATTAAAAATTAAAAATAATAATTCCAAAAAGGTAAAAATGTACATTTTACTAAGTTTACCCTATCTGTTTATATAGTGTGGTGACTTGTAAGTCACCATACTTGGTTCTATGTACTTTGATGAGACTATTTCCATTTTTTCTAACTATCCTACTTCATTCTACTTATCTGTGCAGGGTTATTTCCTCAGTAATTGGGACTGTAATAATTTAAGTTTCTGTCACTTACAGGCTATTTAGATTTTGATTCACAATAGGAAAATCTCTATACAATGAAATAGGATGACAGAATTGAATCGGGGCTTTCAATTCTGATTTGATTTGATTGCCCAAGGTGAAGAAAGAAAGGGTAATTGTAGGACACAGAAAAGTATCTCCTGACAATGACACTTAATAACTTGCCCAAAGATTTAGTTTTCTATGAATGATAGCTACATTTCTTTATGGATCCCAGAAAATAAAAATCCTACAGAATAAAATATTTTTGTCTAATGAAGAAAATGTATTTGGCATTGATTTATACTTATTTTTACAGTAGTTATGTCTTTCTTCTATTCACAGATTTTCTTTTTATAGTGCACAAGCCTTGTGTAAAAGAATACCTATATACTAATAATTTTCCTTTATTATTTGCCCCTAAAATAATATTTGCTTTTTAAAAACATGCTCAATATAATAACAAAAAATTCAGAATGTACTGATCAATTTGTGTGTGTTTCATATTATACATGAACATATAGTAATCAATTGGCAATGCTTTATAAGGACAATATGTCTAAAGTTCTAATAATGATCTAAACATCTTAAAATAGTCATCAAATTATTAAATTCATTCTCAGTCTTCAATTTTGCAGATTGTCTTATACTTCCAGGAACTCACTCAAATTCTTCAGTTACTGAAAAATCTGTCTCTTATTATGTCATGTGCATATTCATAGGCTTTCTTTAGTTTTGAAAATTGTCTTTAACCTGATACTTTGGATGATGTGTGCATTAAAAGCATGTATACCTAATAATACCAAAGGGAAAAATAGTGCAGCCAATTTAAAGAAAATCTTATCCATAAAGTGTTGTCTATACTACTGAGAATAAACTTTCTAAAACATAGTTAATATATAAGAAAATATATTTCTTGAATTTGTATTAATATACCCTTTTTAATTACCTTGAGCTTTAACTTCTGTTTTTTAATGGTTCTATGCTCAGCAGAACAATTTTTTTTTATAGTTTATCAGTTAACAAATGAACAATGTGACCAAAACTATATACTTATATTTTAAAAGTGTATTCATACATAGAGTTTAAATCTTAGACTATAAGAAAAAGAATTAAAAACAGTCATTTAAGACTTTCAATTTAACCTACTACATGTGAATGCTGTGTCAAATTTGGTGAATTACTCTTACACCTATTCTCATTTTATACTAACTGTTTTAACTGCTGTGGTTGGACCAATGATATATATTGTAATTAATTTTGACCTTTGTAGATTAAATTTGACCTTCCTGCTATTTTCTATTTGTTCTCTACTTATTCTTTCTTTAGACATTTTTCCGCCTTTCCTGATCTTAATTGAAAATGTTTATACTATTGTTTTAATCTTCTCCGTTTACTTATTTTTGATACTTATTTTAAAAAGTCAACACTGACCAGAGGGGAGAGGGGAGGGAATCTCAGGGGGAAAGGGGAAGGGTTTATAGGAACAAGCATAAAAGACACATGAACTAGAACAAGGGGGGGGTGAAGATGAGAGGGAGATGCGGAGAACTGGGGGGACTGGGATGGGAATAAAAGACAGAAAACTGTATTTGAACAACAATTAAAATAAAAATTAAAGTCAACTTTAATGGTTGTCCCAAATTTTACAATGTAGATTTTAAATAATTTGTCTCTAATTAAGAATAATGTTATGTATTACTCACAGTGACCAAGACATGGAAACAACCAGTGTCCTTTGATAAATGATTGGATAAAGAGGATGCAAGATATATATTTTTATGCATATATATACACACACATACATACATAGAATCCAATACTATTCAGATATAAGAAATGATGAAACACCTCCATTTACAACAATAAGGGTGGATCCTGAGTATATTATTTTAATCAAAATAAATCAGAACTAAGAATCTTGAAACACCAATCCAAAAGAACTTATGCACCCCAATGTTCACAGCAGCACAATTTACAATAGCCAAGTGCTAGAAGCAACCTAGGTGCCCATCAGTAAATAAATCGATCCCTAAACTATGGTATATTTATACAATGGAATTCTATGCAGCAGAAAGAAAGGAGCTCCTACCCTTTGCAACAGTATGGATGGAACTGGAAATCATTATTCTGAGTGAAATAAGCTAGGCATTGAAAGACAAATACCATTATAATCTCACCTTTGACAGCAACCTAAACAACAAAACAAAGCAAGCAAGCAAAATATAACCAAAAACAATAAAATAGAGAACAGGCTGACAGGGACCAGAGAGGAGAGGGGAGGGAATTTCAGGGGGAAAGGGTAAGAAGGGTTTGTTCACAGGAACAAGTATAAAGAACACATAGACAAAGACTAAGGGGGGTAGAAATGGGAGGGAGGAGGGGAGCACTGGGGGGGGTGAGCTGGGGTGGGAGTAAAAGACAGAAAACTGTACTTGAACAACAATTAAAATAAATAAAATAAAAAAACAAAATAAGTCAGAATGAAAAATTTAAGATTCATATCATTTCACTCATATGAAGGATATAATATGGAAAGCCACAGATGAACAAAAAAGAAAAATGAACAAAAACTCATACATACAGGCAACAGTGTAGTGGTTACCAGAGGGAAGAAGGATGAAGGGGTGATAAAAGGTAAAGGGGTTAAATATATGGTGACAAGAGTTGATATGACTTTGCATGGTGGGCACATAATATACAGACCATGCATCATAAAAATGTACCATTAAAACCTATATAATCTCATTAACCAATGTCACTATAATAAATTTGAATAAAAATAAAGTAGCCCTGGCTGGCGTAGCTCAGTGGATTGAGCGTGGGCCTGCAAACCAGAGTATCGAGGTTCAATTCCCAGTCAGGGCACATGCCTGGGTTGCTAGGCCAGTTCCCAGCAGGGGACTCACGAGAGGCAACCACACATTAATGTTTCTCTCCCACTCTTTCTCCTTCTCTTCCCCTCTCTCGAAAAATAAATAAATAAAATATTTAAAAAAATAAAGTAATTAGTTAATTATCAGCAAAAAATAATGTTATATAACTTCACAAGTAGTGTAAGAGTCTAACAATATATATCCCCAATTCCTCTCTTTTACCTCCTGTGCCATTTTTATTATATATGACAGTTTTACATAGATAGTAAAAACAAAATGCTTTGGTACAAGTTTTAGTTTAAAAAGCAGATTTTTAGAGCACAAAATAAGAAAAACACATTTCACCTTTATTTTGAAACTCTCTTTGAGCGAGTCAATCGCTCTGATAATGTCATATTTCTGCTGTTTAAAATTTTTCTTCAATATTATTTTGTAGACCAAGTCTCCTAACAACAAATTCCCACCTTTCTCTATGTGAAATTCCTTTTTTTCCTTTATTTTTGAAATATATTTTCGATGTGCATGGATAATTTTACTTTGAGAGTTTTATTTTCTTTTAGCACTTTAAGGACTCCATTCTTTTGACTTCCTGCTTATGTGGTTGTTGCTAAGAAATCTATTCTTACTTGATTTCTCTCTAGGTAAGGTGTCTTTTTTCTCTGGCCACTTCAATATTTTTTTTCAGTTTTGTTTTCAGCAATGTAAATGACTAGGTATGACTGGCATTTTGTTTTGTTTTGTTATTTTTGAAGTTTGATGTTTTCTGTAATACTTGGGTCTGTGGTATAGTGACCATCTATAATTTATAAAATTATTTGCCATTATTTGTCCAATATTTTTCCACGTTTTACTCACTTTTCTCTCCTTCTGAAGCTCTAGTTACTAAAATGTTAAGACTGTTCCATAGCTCTTGAATTCTCTGTACTTTTTATTTTGCTTTGTGTTTCTCTTCAAGTGTCTATTTGGGTTGTTTTTCTTTAGCAACCATGCAGCTCACTGATCATTTCCTGCGCTGTGTTAAGTCTAATCATGGGCACGTTAAGGCATCCTTCAACTCTGTTAATTGTTTTTCTGTCTTAACATTTCCTTTAAGTTTCTCTTGTGGCTTTCATTTCTCTACTAAACTTACCTCTCTAATCTTATATGTAGTCTATCTTCTTCATAAGAGCTTTTAAACAATTATTGTAGTTATTTGGAAAACTTCGTCTGAAGGTTTTAACACCTGTGTCATATCTGATTCTTGATGATCACTTATGTCTTCACACTGCAATTTTACTTACCTTCTTTTGTTATTCTCAAATATTTTTGTTGAAAAATGTGCATGCTTTATAAAACTGCATGTAAGAAAATATAAATATAAATGTAGAATGAGTGAATTGTAGCATTCATTTCCTTGGCTTAGGCCTTTGATGCCCATTGTGTGTAAATCTAGTCATACATTGGGAGAATTTGAAGGTGATCCCTAAAGCTGTCTTTGCTCAGCTTTGACTCTTCTATCACTTTACTCTTCAAAAAAATGTCTTTTACAGCATTGTTAACTCTATTCCAATTTACTTTCACTCAATGGCTGTTAGTGTGGTGATGAAGGGCAAGATTTGGTGTGCGTTTGCTGATCTTCTGATTAATTGTTAATCTTCAACAAGTGTCGCTAATCTGAATTTGAGAGTATGGCCCGAATAAGTGTTCCTACTCCCCTGGGGAAGCTGCAGAAATATCTGCCAGGTTCAGTACTCCATGAAGAACAAGAGCCCATTTTATTCACTTCTTTACAAAATGTTGAATTTAGCAGATATTTCTGTCCCTGGCCCCCAAAGCTAGAGCTTTTTGTTGGTTTGTTCACTTCTCCCAGCCACAACAAGTTTTTGCCTTCAGGCTACATACACTTTGTTGTTTTTTTCCTCCAAAGATTAAGGTATTCATTTTATATGAGAGATGGTGAAGAAGAGTTAATGTAGATTTTAGTTATGGATAAAGCTTTTTCAGGATTTCTTCAGCTATGCATACCTGCCGAGGTTCATAAATGAAAAGCTTGGAAAAAGGTATGGAACTTCACATGATGGCCCACAGGTGCTTTAATTTTCATCTTGACTCACACATGTTTTTAGTAATTTGCCAAAAATTTCTAGCAGCTTTTTCTCACCAGCTTATGTGCCATTCAGGGTCTGTGTCCCTGCTAACCAAATTGTCTGGCCCTGGTTTTTGTCCCCTATTCCCCTCCCTCTCTGAAGATATTGAGCTGGATGTTTACTCACCAACCTTATTTCTATTGTGGTTTCTAGAAAAGTATGTTGTAGCTAATATAAGTGTAAATGATTTGATTTCAGACATAAATTGCAATTTTTAACAGAAACTTGAAAAATTTTAAAACATCAGAAAGGGATGAAAAATCATTTTTTAAATGATAAAAAGATTGTATACTTGTATTAGTGACTTTTAAATGCAAAAAATCAATACTGCTATCTCCAATAATTTAGTGTTAAGTTTCAGTCTTCTATCAAGAAGGCAATAGTAAAGCATGAAGATGTCATACTTAGCTGGCTTTGAGATCAGGACTAGTATGTACTGGGGTTAACAGAAAATAGCATTGAGCTTTTGTGGAGGAACAGACTGGGAGTTATGACTCCTGTTCTTTTTCCTTTCCTGCCACTAGCAGTGTGAATGTGGTCAAGTTATTTAATCTTTCTGAGCTTTGTGTTCTTCCTCTATGAAGCGAGGGGTTTAGATCTGATTATCTTTAAGTTTTAAAAACTTTATCTATGACTTTTAATGTAGGTTAGGGCAGACTGTGTTAGACATTTAAAGTCAAACTGAACATTTTAGACTTGATCCTTTAGTAAATGGAAAGTCATTGACAGTGTCTGAACGGGAGATTATCTGAAGCATTGAAAGAAGGGGTTAGCTTGGAAGGATAATAGTTAGCATATGGATGAACTAGTGCAAAGTGTGGAGTGATGGCTTGGATTTAGAGGACTAGTGATGTAAAGGGCTGATAATGGAGACTGCTGCATGACGTTGATACAAAAAGAGATGTGAAAAGTAATGATTTGGAGGCTTAGTATAGCTAAGATTATCTATGTCTTAGGGATTCAAGAATTTGTTTTAATACATGCTTTCCCTTTTAATGTACACTTTCCAACTCCATTCTTGCTGAGAGTTTTACCACATTTATATAACCAAATACCAGAAATGCTACCATTTATGGTATAAATAATACCATTTATTATGGTGGAATATTTAATTTTAGGTTTCTAGAGTAATCTTAGTCTTGAGTTGTCTACCTTTAAGTATCACTGAAACATTACATGATAATACCAGAGAGATAGTTAAGGCCATTTTCTAAACTCCCCCCCCACTATATCTCATGCCTGAATAATAATATTCACACATGCCAGACAGTTCCATTCATAACTATTTCTTTCTGATGAATGATGGAGCTTGGACTTTATAGGAATGGAGAACATAACCCCTACTTTATTGGAGACAAAGAAAACTGCTTAGTACCTGCTGTTAATAGCGCCCATCTTTAACACACAAAATTGTTCATATTTTGATGCTAAACTATATGGGCAACCAAGTTCAGAGCAAGTCAGTATTGTCTAGCCATAACTGTACATTGTTCTGTTTTACAGATTCACAGATTCATGACATTCTATTATATGCTGTCTGTGATGATGCACATTCTATGGTATGTGCAAACTATATCAGGGTATTCTAAACTCTATTTTAAAACATATAAAAAAGTAACACATTTGTCTCACATCAGATTTCTACCTTACTCTTCCCTCCCTAATACACACAAAGAGTTATAAAACTTGTGTTTCCCAGATAGCTGATAAGAAATACAAGGTGTGGCAGAATAATAACCCTTCAAGGATCCCCAAATTTGTCCCCATAACTTTTTAATTCATTATACCATATTGCAAAGGAAACTAAGGGTACTAGTAAAGTGACCCAGAGATGAGGAATGACCTGGATATGGCTATTATCCAGGTGGGTCCTTATAAGTGAAAGGAGGAAAGACAGGTCAGAGTGATGCAATTCAGGAATTCTATCCAATACTGACAGCTGTGAAGATGAATGAAGAGGGCCATTAACCAATGAATATAGTTATCTTCTAGAAACTGGAAAAGGATAAGGTAAATAGATACCTCCCTACAGCCTCCATAAAGGAATATAGTCTTGCTAACGACTTGATTGAATCCTAGAGAAAACCATGTCAGGCATCTGACCTCTAGAATTATAAAAGAATGTTTTAAGCTACTAAGATTGTAATAATTTCTTAGAACAGAAAAAGGAAACACAGGGGTATGTTAAATTCATTAGAATTTTTAAATAATACTAATAATATGATCATTTACCTTGTTTAATATATTTTATGTAAAAATTATGCTAAACAGTATCCTCCTATTTGAGTACCAGGCCAAGCAGAGGCATGTTTTTCTTAATGTGGTTGTTTGCTTCCTATATTTTGTTTTCTCCTGTTTTCCCCAGAATCTAGGAAAATGAAAGTTAAGTTTTACAGTTAATTATTATGACATTCTGTAATGGCTATTTCTCACTATGACTTTCTTCTTTAAATTGTTTACATTAAAGATGAATATTTTACTCTAATGGTTTTGATAAAATTGACATAGCATATATTTGTAAAATGAAATATTTAGAATAAATTAAATTATAATATAGTTTTTTTAACTGATTAGATATAGATAATTCTACATGACAGAGAATTGGAAATGTCAGGTTTAGAATTGATTGTATATGTATACTAAGATAATAAAATTGAACAAAATTAAGAAAATAGTGCATGAGGGAATAATCACTTTTTATTCTATTTTCCTTTGTCTATCCTTATAGATGAAGTCCGTAAGTTAAATTAAATAACAGATAAAACTAATTCAACCCTAACTATTGATAAAATTAAATTTATCAACAATTTATTATTTTGCTTTTGGGGTTTAATTAAAATTGTATTCAGGGTGAAAAGAAAGTATAAACATGTTTCTCCAAACTATGTCTCTGAATCTCTTCTATCTATGGAATATTACATGTAATAAGGCACTGTTTGCCAAAGTTTATAAATATTTAGAATATTTTTTCATGTCTGTATAGAATTACATTTACTGATTGAGAAATAACTATGTATTTTTGCATTGAGTATAATTCTTCAAAATAATTATCTTTCTTTATGATCACATGAAGGTGTATGATCAAGACCCTACAGAACATTATAGAATTGGATGGTATAACATGTTGGTCTGGGTAATCTGTGCTTCCAAGAAGAGTTAATATATGAATCAGATTATTTTCTTTGATAAGCACAATATTGAAAAATGTGATTCTACAGTATAAGCAAATGTAGCATATATTGGGCAAAACATTTACCATAACTTTTGCTTCAGAGATTTTTACATTGAAGAACACTAATGGGTAAGAACAAATAGATAAAGACCCAAAGTTTGTATAGATATCATCTTCAGAGGATTCTAAGTCTTTGAAAACAAGATTAGCTTTTGATTACTATCTTCTCAGGGTTTGCTCTTAATAAAATTTTTATTTGTTAAAAATACATGTAAAGAAATACAGGAAAGACTTGTCAGTAGATTGAATCATTCATGCATGTTTTATAAAAGTGTAACTTTGAAAGAAGTAATAGAGTATAAACATAGTAATGATCCTGTTCACTAGACTGTTAACTGAATCCAGCTTCAATCTGTTAAGTGAAAAATAAATTTTGGTTGCTACAGTCAAACATACAGAGTAACAATTTGCAGCAAGCACATTTAAAAGATATTGCCATCTACTTTTTTAATCATGTTGGATACAGAAATAAATAATATGTTTTTTTATTTGTAAAGGAGCACTGTTATATAGAGGATTAGATATTTTTAATATAGACCATTGTATGTATGTATTCATTCTTCATATATATATATATACACACACACGTGCTTATAGAATTACCTATTTTAATAAATTAAAAAAATAAATAAAAAACAAATGAAAGTTATGTATATTCCTTTGTCTTAATTATGGGTTTGTCAAATCAGAGAAACTATATCGTTCATTTATTTAGCTCCAGAACATAATGAATTTGCTTGACATATCTCAGGTGCCTAATAAATATTTGCAAACAGATCTGGATTATTGTAATCCAGAGTCTGCAGAATGCTATAGCTTCAACTATTTACAGCAACTAATATGTCTAACCTCCACTTAAGCTTTGCTTTATTTTTTGCTGCAGTATAATCATCACATTTTTTCAAATATTTATCACCTGAGATTTTCGTCAACCACTTACTTGTTTTGTCCTAATCTTCAAACTCTTTCTTTTAACAAAATTCATCCTTTGCAGGAGAGCACACTGAAACAAAAACATAGAAGTCTCAGGCTATTTCTAATAGATTACATAGTAGCTAAAATAATGAAGACTTGAGATTTTAGCATGAACTGACCATCATTTTAAGTAGCATGGTAAATTCCCAGGGTTTCAAATATGTTTTAGTTCCTCATATATAATATAGCTTTAGTCAAGTGATTATTTTAATACTTCAACCAGATTCATCTATTTCACTGGTTTTTAGCTTGTGGCTGCTTTGTATCCCAGGGGACATTTGGCAATGTCTAGAGATGTTTTCTATTGTCCACATTAAGGTTGGGAAATACCACTAATCATTTCACGGGATAGAAGCCAGGGATGTTCCTTAATGCCCTATAAGGCATATAACAAACATCTACAACAAAAACAATGTGGCCCAAAATACAATAGTAGCAAGCTTGACAGATTCTGGAATATCTACATTGCAGAGTGGCTTTCAAGCTACATTTTTACCATATTAGCAAATGAAAAACTTTAAAGTATTTAAATACATTTATTATAACACTTGATTTTCACCATCATACTAAGTGAGAAACTTAATTAGTGGGACCCAACCAATATTATAACTTTCTCAACTTTGAGTGTGTCATTAATATTTCAAGGTACCAAACTTAAAAGTTATTGAGTCACTGTTATGTCACAATTGCTGGTTTTCTTACTTTTCAAAGCAGGAGCTCCTTATACTATTAGCAAGTGTGGAACATGGTCTTTTAGTTTACAGGAGCACCATTTGGGATTCTACTACATGGTATCGTTTTCTGTGGATTTTCCAAAGCATTAAAGAAGGAATTAGTTAGGCACTGGTCAAACTGAGTTCATTTAATGTTTTCTGATTGTACAATATTTCTTCTGTATAGATAAAGTTCAGTTACATAATCCTGTAATTTATTATTTATATTACCCTTTGCTATAGTGACTTTTGACATCAAAAGGAACAAATAATTATAATAGATCTATTAATTAAAACAAACCATGACATTATTCATTTATCAGCTGACAAGGCAATCTTTGGCTTTGTTTTGTTTTCTTTTGTAATACGTCATAATTTTCCTGATCACCTCTACCATCTGAAAATATTTGATGACCTTTTTCATGTGTAATATAATACAATTTGAAGGGGACTGAAATATAATATCATATGCTTCTACATCTAGGAATATGAGAGGTAGAATGAAGAGCTCACTTTCTTTGTCTAGCTCATTTTGTTGTAGGTGTTAATTTGCCAAGGTCTTTCTCAATTACTGCTCAGCCCTGAAGCATAATACTCTCTTATTGGGTAAGTATTTATGAAGAGCTTTAAAGAAAATATATCACTGGTAAATGTTTACTCAGTGTTTCATGTTTGATCTTTTTGGGTTTTTCTACTAAAGCTGGAATCTATTTTCAGTGACTACATATGAATGCAGCACACGTTCTGCGGCCTAACAGATGCCATCTGTAAAAGCATTTACTTTAAATTAGTGGAATAAGTAATCAAAAGGGCTTTGTACTTAATGCAAAACTTTTGGTGACTATTAAATGCTCATTAGAGGGTGTTTTTGCTGTATGACTGTCAAAATCAGCAGGACGTTTATGTTAGATTTCCTGAGTGGGTCAAGATTGAATATGATTTTACAACCTAAATAACATAAATGAATGCAGGTTATTTCAGCATCTCCAGATGTTTTTTAAAGTCTTTGCCCCTAAACCTAAAACTTAGTGTCATTTTAAGTTCTGCAATGGTATTTCAGTGAAGATTTTTAAAATTATTTTGCATCTTAAATAAGTATGCTACTTTTATACTCCTAATCTTTATTCATTAAAAAAACTTGATACCATTTTAATAGTAAATATTATTCCAGCTTATATTTATGGGAGTATATCCCTAGGGAACAAATAATATTAAATTAGCTAAACTATGTTCTTATTATAATAACTAATTATTTTAAATGTTTAATTTTCTTATGATGGCTTATTTGGTAGGTTGTGTATGTGCTGTAACTTGATTGAATTTCTGGAAATATGTCCTTATTATCACTTTGCTTTTAATTAAACATTCAATAGTTGTCTTGTTTAATCTACAGAGATGTATCTATTATTCTTACAATTGTTATTTATGTAATACCATGCACAGAAATGATACTGTACAACAAAAACAAATGCTTAGCCCAAATCATTACCCTCAAACTGAGAAAATTAAATCTCAAATTTATTAACCAAAGTCTGTAAGTCTCTGATTATAAAAGACGATTTTGAAGACCCCTCCAGCATCATAATGATAGAAAGCAGAAATCCAAGAATTCACAAGGTCTTACTCAAGTTGCTTGCAGGCAGAATTGCACTTGAAGTAGTTAGACCAACATTGATGATTAAGTACAGAAAAGCAAAAAGAGCTACAAGGTTAAGCTGGAGTAATAAAAGCATACCGATTTATAAAAAAAATGTAAGATATGCATAATGTTATTTTCTCTGGAAGATTCATAAATTGGCCAATTTTTCTGCTTCTCTAATCTTCTTTTGAAATTTTTACCATGAAGTTTAATTGTATTATTCCTTACATTGCCCAAAATCAGAACTGTCTTTCCCATATATAAAACTACATTGTCCACTAACTTTGTCAATAGTGGCTCAAAGATATCATATAGACCCAAGAGGAAGATAGGAGAATCACACTAATATTGTTCCCACTGTAAAAATCTCTTTTCTCTGGGTTAATCTAAAATGTATTTCTCCCTCTAGCAATATACTTTTAAAAAATATTTTATTCATTTATCTTTAGAGAGAGGGGAAGGGGAAAGAGTGAAAGAGAAACATCAGTGTGTGGTTGCCTCTCATGTGTCCCATACTGGGGACCTGGCCTGCAACCCAAGCATGTGCCCTGACCGGGAATCAAACCAGCCACCCTTTGCTTCATAGGCCCGTGCTCAATCCACTGAGCTACACCAGCCAGGGCTATCTTCTTTTCTAAAGTAGATTTACTACAGGCACAAAAAAAAGTATTTTAATCATCATTTTAACTGGAGTCATTTATAAATAGCTTCTGAAAGAAAAAAAATGCTTGGGGTATTGTAAAAACTGCAGTTGGAAAGTACACTGAAGATTTAGTGCCAATGTTGGCTAAAGGGGTTGATCCTAACCATGCACGTAACACAAAGAATGGCTGAATGGAGCTAAACCTTATCTGCAATGGGATGAAAGGTATCGTCTTTTAGAAATGGAATTAGATTTTGTATTCATTAATTATTTATTAATTTTGATATGTCTTGTTATTTTTAAGTGTCTGTTGAGTAAACATTTCATTGTTTGCATAGAAAACCTAAAAAGAAAGGCATTCTACATTTTAAACCTATCATAGCCTATTTGGAAATATATTTAAGAAATGAAGTGATAATAAAATTAGATGTCAGTGATAGAATTGATTGAGTGCTTTGGTACAGACATAGCAGAATGCTGAAAAAAGGCATATGGTACTTATAAAACACAATGAGAAATATTGCAGGAAGAAGCAACAGGCATACTGAATTTTGAAGGAAGAGAAGTAGTATAACAACTCATGGGTCTGGAGGCTTTCTTTGTAGAAGAAAGAAAAGTACACATTAAAGACATGGAGGTGAGATTTTTCTTCTATAATATGTCTCAATATCCAAATAAAATAGAACAGTTTCTTTGCATGCTTATCTCTGTAATAAAATTACTACAAATTAGGTAATTTGATACAATTTAGAAATATTAATCTCTAAAGCTGTTAATGTAGCAGAAATAAAATCAAACTATCTCATATTCTCTTGACAGAATTTATTCTAGTATATCTGAGAAAAACTTTCTCAGTTGGTTTATATTTAAATAAAGAAAACAGTTTCACTTAAAACGAGAAAGTGAGAGAGAAAGAGTATACAACTGAATGTGAGCCTTTGCTCCTCACTTTATAAACAACGTCCACCACCTTGGCAAATAAGCAGAAGAGGAACTATTTCTAAGTTAGCATTCTATTTCAAATACATCATTTGAAATTGCGTTTTTTTATTAAATATATTAGGGGGCTGTTGGTTAATAACACTATGTAGGTTTCAAGTGCATAGTTCTGTGATACATCGTCTACATGTTGCATAGTATGCCCATCACCCAAAGTTAAATCTTCTGTAACCATGGAATTGTACTTTAGGGCTCCTTGATTGAAGGAGATTACCACTATGAAAAGGTAGTAAAGATGAGGTCCTTGAAACATTTCTAAAGCAACAAAAAAATAATTCTTACAGTAAGATGAACTCTTTCAATGGAAAATAACAAGGTTTAGGAACC
Organism: Artibeus jamaicensis; assembly: GCF_021234435.1. Taxonomy (NCBI): domain Eukaryota; kingdom Metazoa; phylum Chordata; class Mammalia; order Chiroptera; family Phyllostomidae; genus Artibeus; species Artibeus jamaicensis. The sequence continues at coordinate 4,553,306 of NW_026521887.1, forward strand.
CATATTTGTATTTTTTATTGTTTATGTTATTAAAATTGTCTCAGTTTTTCCCTTAATCCTCTCCAGTGTGCCCCTCTTATTTCCATAGTCAACCCCCACGTGTTGTCCATGTCCTTTGGTCCTTCTTACATGTTCTTTAACTAATTCCTTCACCTTGTTTTAATCAGTCCCCATCAACCCCTCCCCTTTTATAGCTGTCAGTCGTCTATGACTCTATGTCTCTGGTTCTATTTTACTCTCTACTTTATTTTGTTCATTAGATTCCACTTAGAAGGGAGATCATATGTTATTTGTCTTTCACTGACTGAAATATTTGTGGTTTTGACAGCTTATAGATAACAGTATTTAAAGATTTATATTTTTTTAATTTTTTATCTGTATGAAGAAAAATTTAAGAAATTAGTCACTGTATATCAAATTATGGTAGAAAGATAGATTTTGATTTTTTATCTCCATAGGTAATTATGTCCTTTGATAAAACTGGGGGCTCAGGCTGTATGGATATAATATGTTCATCTCACTTCAGTTAGAGGTCAGTTAACCATCTCATTTCCCTTATTGGTTCATTTAAAGAGAATGAAAGTATTTTTAAAAAGGAAGAGGATGAACTGTAGCTATGTAACTAAGATTCCCCAGATTGTTCACATTGGAAGGAAATAAGCCAAATTTGTTCTTTCAATTTCATAGTAAAGAAACTGAGCTATAGATTCTGTCACAAAATGGAACAATCATGGCTCTAAGGTGGTATCCTCAAGAGAAGGAGATGACTCCCCATTGTGTCAGCTCCACATTACAGTCAACATCTCTGGGTCGAAACAAGACCATGTCCTTTGGCTTCATGCCCTGGGCTAGTAGACATGCTTCCAGACTACTGGCTAGTCCTATGACCCTCAAGTCAGTCCCAGGGACTTTTGCTCTGTTATGTCCACATTGTCCTTCAGAAATATCAGAGAACTCGGTTTTTGCTTGTTAGTGAAATGACAACATAGCAAAAGTGTTTGTATCCAGTTTCAATCCCATGAGAACTTATCTAAATTAATTTCTTTGTTTACTCCTTTATTTATTGTTGTTCTAGATAAGTGTTCTTCACTGTTCAAACCTTTGCATGTGATTTTAATGCTATACTTTACTGAGAATTTAGACATTTTGCTCTAACATAATGTCACAGCTAAATATTTAAAAATACTTTTAGAGTCTTTCCAATTTCTACACCAGTTAACATTCAAGGGGGGATTTGGGCAAATACAGGTTTATGTTCAGTGATTACTAATATCAATGTCCTAGAATACATGGGGCCAGTGATGCCCCAAGAGTAGAGTCAGCAGCTCTGTGTCGGAGAAGATGTGTGATAAAGGATTAAATTATTCTTTTCCTCAGGTACCAGGCACCAAGCTGGGTGCCTTATAACAATGGTATAGAATTTTTTCAACCAGGAAGGAAACTGAACCCCAACATAGTCTTAATAAAATATTTAAGGCCACCAACAAACAGATGGTTGGAGAAGGCTTTTGTCCAGTTGTTAACCTCTCCTCAATCAGAAAACATTTTCATATATCACTTATACTTCCTCATATACTATGTTATTCTCTTTCTCTCCTTGTTACCTCAGAAACAATAAAACATATTAAATTATTATATTTTGACACTTGAATAATTCAAAAATATTCGCTGTAATAAAATGGGAAACATACAACTAGCACTTCTGTTTCATATCAAAGTTCAATGATCACCATAGAGGAAAAGCACATATTTGAGCTGCAAGCCAAACTATCAGTTTTTGTCACATGCCTGGCAGAAAAACTATGTTCATCTAGACCTGATGAGTGGCAGACATGTTCTCAAATTTAATGAGACAAACATGTCATCTTAAAGATAACTATTAAGAGTGTAAATTAACTATTTATTTTAAACTTTAAGCTTCCAATCAAAATTAGAATTTTCAAAAAGTTGTATTGGCCACATCAGCTTGAACCTTTCTCAATCCTTGAAGAAATGTTAGTTGAGGTTATTACATTAACAGGTGTGATGTTTTAAATTTTGGGGTAACAAAATTTGTCAACATTTGAGGATTAGTATAACTGAGTGAACAAACATTTTCCAAGATATAATGCTACAAAATTATGCATGTAAAGTATCCATTTGAAGTATAAGTTACACCAATGGATTTAGACCAAAGTACACAAAGTTTATTGATAAAGCTTCAGATTCCATATTGCAACTACCTTAAACACATTACCACTTAATGAGGTTCAGTGGCATTAAAGAAGATCCACAATTATATGAAAAGGCTGTTTTCCAACTATGTGTCTGTGTGAAGCCCTATTTCCTTAATGTAATTTGCCTGGAAGAGTATATTGAAACAGATTGCAAGCAGAAGCCAATATGAGAACCTATCTGTATTCTGTTAAGTTAAATATTAAATAGATTGCAAAAAATGTAAAACAATGCCACTCTTCTCACTAAATTCTTTTGTGCTTAAAATATAGTTCTTTAAAAAATATGTAACATATAATAAGTATATTATTATTATTTTAAATAAATTAATGTTTTTAGATTTGCAAACTTAAATTTCTTGGGCAATAAATATTAATAGATACAGGTAATAAAAAAGTGATTTGGAGTCTTTAGTCATTTCTGAAAACATAAAGGGTTGACATCAAAATATTGAGAATCCATGTCTATTATAGTTTTCTGGGCTGTTGTAACAAAGTACCACAAAGTCAGTGCTTAAACAAAATAAATGTATTATCTTGTGGTTCTGGAGACTAGATATCCAAACTCTCTGTGAAGTCTCCAGGGAAGAATATGTTCCATGTCATTCTCTTAGTCTTTGGTATTGCCAACAGTCCTTGGCATTTCTTCGCTGGATGCTGCTTAAGTCCAAAGTCTAGTGTCTTCCGTTTTCATGTCTATATCGTCACATGGCATTCTTCTCTCAGTGTGTATCTGCTTCTGTGTTTCTTCTTCTCTTTTTAGAATGAAACCAGTGATATTGGATTTGTGGCCCACCCTGTTCCAGTATGATCTTAATTGACATCTTAATTACATCACAAAGACTCTTTTTCCAAATAACATTATATTCAAAGGTAGTGGAAATTAGGATTTTTGGGGGGGTATAATTCAATCTAATCCAAAATAGCTTGTTTTGTAGAAATATAATTTAGTATAGGGTATAGCACATTGCCTTATAAAGAATCATTTTTGTGGCTATTTGGTGTGGAAACATTGAGATTATTTTAATTTTGAAACCCACTATTCTGTTAGGCATACAATTTTGAGCCCATTAATGTACATGCCTAAGCCTCCTTCCTTCTCTGTAAAAATGAGTAAAAGTACTGCCTATAGAATTTTTAAAGAACTAAATAATACTATATAGGTGATATTCTAATGCAGTGTTTCAAATATAGTTGCTCAGAAAAAAATACATTCTGAAATCTTGGGAGGACCCCAAAGATGTGTAATTTTAAATGTATTTCAGGTGATGATGGTCAGGTATATAGACAGGTTTAAGAACCACTGTGCGATGCATTATCCACACAAAGAAAATAAGACTTATTTCACGCAGTGCTGAAATAAATTCTGCTTCATTAACCTTTTCTGGATATCAGAACATTTAGTATCAATTACAAATAGGATGAACCCAATTTGGGTGTCAAATTGTACATAACAATACATTGAAGTTTTCTCTTTAAGAGACATAATTGTTTTCGAAAGAGAGTTTGTTAAAAATGACTAACCATATGTCTTGTTTATTCCAGGGCTCCTTTTTGTTCAGAATGTGAACTGAAAATACATCTTATGTTTTATAAAACCATGACACTTTCTTACCTGTACAACCAGAAAATGCCTCTGTATTAGTGGTAGCACTGTTCCCAAATTTGAACTTTGGAGAACTGTGGGATGTAAAAATACCTATATCACTGTTTACATGCATATATGTAAAGTGTTCAGTAATTGTTAGATTCTTTTCCTCTCAATTGTTTAATACATGTGAAAAAGTAACTGAAAATGGAAAATTTATATGAACATTTTGGATCATCAACATGCTAACACATTCAATAAGGACTTTTCTTTCATTCATTTTCTTGGAGGTCCTGTGTATGCAGTGGAGACCGATGTGTCAGTAGTAGTTTTTACTTTTCTAAGGTAGTAAAAAGTTTATTGATGTAATATACTTAAAGCCATGTGTTAGTCACTTAAATACTATTTAAGATAACAGATCACAGATCATCTGAACTCAATTCATGTGTGGTTTTTTATTGTTTTACACTATCACAAATATTCCCTTTCCTCCACTTCTTTAGAACACCTCTTCCCAGTCTCTGCTCTACCTTCCCTCTGGCTATGAGCACACTGTTGTCTGTGTCTATGGGTTTTGTATATATGTTCTTTGGCCAATCCCTTCCCTTTCTTTCATCCAGTCCCTATTCTGATAGCTGTCAGTCTGTTCCATGTATCAATGCCTGTTTATATTTTGCCTGTCAGATTATTTTATTCATTAGATTCCACATATAAGTGAGATCATATGATATTTATCTTTCTATGACTGGCTTATTTTATGTAGTATAATACTCCCCAAGTGCATTAAAAAGTTGCTTATTTTTTATTGTTGCATAGTATTAGACTATGTAAATGTACTACAGATTTTTTATCAACTCATCTACTGATGGGTCCTAGGGCTGTTTCCAGATCTTGGCTATTATAATTAACACTACAGTGAACAGAGTGGTGCATACATTCTTTTGGACTGGTTTTGGGGGATTCTTAGGATGTATTTTCAGGTAGTTGAGTCAAAAGACAGTTCCATTTTTAATTTTTTGAGGAACCTCCATATTGCCCTCCACAGTGGCTGAACAGTCTGCAATCCCACCAACAGTGCATGAGGGTACCCTTTTCTCCACAACCTCACCAGATCTTTGATTTATTAAGTTAAAGTTACAACATTGGTAGTTTTCACAGAACTTTCTCACATATTTGCACATTATAGGAAACTGTTTTTGGTTTGAAAGATCAAAATAAGCTAAATCTTCAAAAGGAACACCTAAATTCTGTATAATTTTATTTTAATTGTAGTGAAACAGTGTAGAACATCTGAGTTCATGTTGTGTAATGAGAGCCTTTGGCTTGTTCTTACAGATATTTTTGTGTGTTGTTCTTTAATAGAACAAAATCTTGGTATTTTATTTCTCTCTGATAGGACAAATTTGAGATTTTTCTGTAAGAAGAGGTAAGAACCCTAAAAGCAGAAGAGCCCTCAAACTTTCCAGTCAGAGCTGCGTGACAAAGGCAGTTTTATTATGTGGGGATGCTCAGCCAGTCTGCATCTAGCTGCCACATGATGGTCCAGCTGCCTGATCTTTTAAAATTGCCTGAAACAGCTCTGCTATAAACTTAGTTATTCATCCTTTTTATTGAATATGCCCATCACATCATAGTCTCTGGCTACATTTACAAGGTTAATAAAAAAAGGCTATACAATTCTCTCTTGGCAGTTGGATAGAATACTCAGAGTTCAAAGGAGATGCAAGTATGTGTAACGCAGCAACAACAGTCTTCTCAGTGAAAGGCAAATACCATGTGATCTCACTTATATGTGAAATCTAATATATGAAGTAAACTAGTGAACAAAATAGAAACAGAGGCATGGATACATGGAACAGACTGACAGTTGTCAGGGTTGGGGGGACTGGATGAAAGAAGGAGAAGGTAGTAGCCAAACAACATATGTGTATAAGTTTTAGACACAGACAGTGTGGTCATAGGCAGAAGAAAGCGGTGGTGGCCAAGGAAGGGGAGAAGGTGGGCAAAGGTGGGAAAAATTGGGGATATTTGTAATAATGTAAACAACAAAAATAAAATAAATAGCATTTTACTTAGTATTTTTATTATCATGAAATAAAATTATGAAGGAAAAGCATTCACTTTTGAAATATTACAGAAAATTACAGCAAGCCTTTCATATTTTTAATGCAGTCTATGACAATGGAAGATTTGTTTAGAATAAGCACTATGTTGGAAGCCCTGTTCTTACAGCCAAAATAGCATATCCCACATGAAGAAGAATCTTGGATTATACACTGTTCTTGCATTTCCCATCAAGTTAACAAGCACACCACAGCATTAAGCAGCTGTGCAGTTGCTGCATCACGCTGTGTGTATGAGAAGTTTCCATAGAATTTTAAGTGGCATGTAGGTTAGGTGACTACTTAAGTAAGAAAACATGGAATGATAGAAAAGTCTATGGGTGTGGGCATGTGTTGGTACACTAACAAACATGCAATCGAGTGTTTGCTGTGCATTTCAAGAGCTAGACTATTGAAGGAGAGACTATTGAAGGAGAGAATCTAAGGAGCTTAGATTTTCCACAACACATAGTTATTAATAATTTCCTTCATATATACAGGGTGCTAACAAATATGATTAAGTATGAGATTCCCTTAAACTCTCACTTTCTTTTTTTATTGTTTTCTTTTAATTTAATTTTTATTTTTTAAATTTTATTTAGTTATTTTTCAAGTACAGTTTTTTTGTCTATTTCTCCCATCCCAGTCTCCCCCACCCCTTGCTCCCCACCTCCCTCCCATTTCCACCCCCCTTAGTTCTCGTCCCTGTGTCCTTCCTATTTGTTCCTTCAAATCCCTCCCCCTTTTCCCCCTTAAATTCCCTTCCTTCTCCCCTCTGGTCACTGTCCCCTTGTTCTCTATTTCAGTGTCTTTATTTTTTTTTCTGCTTGCTTGTTTGTTTTGTTGTTTAGCTTCCTGTTAAAGGTGAGATCATATGGTATTTATCTTTCAATGCCTGGCCTATTTCACTCAGCATAATGCTTTTCAGTTCCATCCATGTTGTTGCAAAGGGTAGTAGCTCCTTCTTTCTCTCTGCTGCATAGAATTCCATTGTGTATATGTACCACAATTTTTTTGATCTATTCATTCACTGACAGGCACCTAGGTTGCTTCCAACTCTTGGCTATTGTAAATTGTGCTGCTATGAACATCGTGGTGCATAGGTTCTTTGAAATTGATGTTTTAGGATTCTTAGGATGTAATCCTAGCAGTGGAATTGCTGGGTCAAAAGGCAGGTCGATTTTTATTTTTCTGAGAAAATTCCATACTGTTTTCCATAATGGTTGTACCAGTCTGCAATCCCACCAACAGTGAACTAAGGACCCCTTTTCCCCACAACCTCTCCAACATTTGTTGTTTGGTACTTTGTTTATGATAGCCATCCTGACAGGTGTAAAGTGCTATATCATTGTGGTTTTAATTTGCATCTCTCTGATAGCTAACAATATTGAGCATCTCTTCATGTGTCTCTGGATATTCTGTATGTCCTCCTTGGAGAAGTATCTGTTCAAGTCCTTTTTCCATTTTTTAATTGGGTTGGTTGTCTTCTTAGAGTGGAGTTGTGTAAGTTCTTTGTGTATTTTGAAGATTAAACCTTTGTCTGAGGTATCATTGGCAAATATGTTTTCCCATACAGTTGGTTGTTTTGCTAATTTAATACTGTTTTCTTTAGCCATGCAGAAGCTTTTTATTTTGATGAGATCCCATTTGTTTATTCTTTCTTTTATATTCCTTGCTCTAGGGGACATATCAGTAAAAATGTTGCTGCATGAAATATCTGAGATTTTCTTGCCAATATTCTCCTCTAGGATTTTAATGGTTTCACAGCTTATATTTAAGTCTTTTATCCACCTTGAATTTATTTCAGTATATGGTGTAAGTCGGTGCTCAAGTTTCATTTTTTTGCACACAGCTGTCCAGTTCTCCCAGCACCATTTGTTGAAGAGGCTACTCCATTTTATGTTACTGTCCCCTTTCTTAAATATTATTGACTGTAGAGAGTTGGGTTGATTTCTGGGCTCTCTGTTCTGTTCCATTTGTCTGTATGCCTGTTTTTATGCCAGTACCAGGCTGTTTTGATTACAGTGGCCTTGTAATACAGTTTGATATCAGGTATTGTGATCCCTCCTACTTTGTTCTTCTTTCTCAAAAGTGCAGCTGCTATTTGTGGTCGTTTATGGTTCCATATAAATTTTTGAAGTGTTTGTTCTATGTCTGTGAAATATGCCATTGGTACTTTAATAGGTATTGCATTGAATGTGTATATTGCTTTGGGTAGTATGGACATTTTGATGATGTTAATTCTTCCAATCGAACTAGCACTTTCTAATCCTCTATTACTTACATTTTATTGAAGCGGTGAGCCACAGCATTTACCAAACCATGTCAAATGAAGATGAGAACAAAAATTGATCAAGAATCAAGGCCAATGAAAGATAAATATTTTGAAATTATTGATACAGGGTGCAGCGAGGGGGGCCCCAAAAAACAGATTTGGAATGGTGTCCAGAATTCAAAGTGTATAGGAATATTGGAGAGACATATTAAGATGTCCTCACTGCCCCCCCCAGGGGGAAGGGATGAATAGAGCCAGGGCCATTGAGAGCTATTTTGCATAGCAACAGTTTTGGAGCTAACCTCTGGAGGAATGGTTATTTAACATATCTATAACCTTTAACTGGTTTCATAGATATGTTAAATAGTAGTGGCCAAGTTTGGAGCCAAGGAGGAGAAGGTAGTGAATGGGGACTCAAGATGGAACTAGCAGGGACTGAGGATGGAACTAGGAGGACTCAAGATGGTAACTAGGGGCTGCTCTCCTGAGTGAGTGGACTGGGACTCAGGAGGATGTAACTAAAGTCTGGACTCCTGAGAGAGAAGGGAGTAGCAGGGACTGAGGATGGAACTAGGGGGACTCAAGATGGTAACCAAGGGCTGCTCTCCTGAGTGAGTGGACTGGGACTCAGGAGAATGTAACTAGGAGCTGCACTCCTGAGTGAGAAGGAACTAGCAGGGACTGAGGATGGAACTAGGAGACTCAGAATGCAACTAAGGGCTGCTCTGCTGAGTGAGAAGGGCTTGGACTCAGGAAGATGTAACTAAGGTCTGCGCTCCTGAGTGAGAAGACCTGGGAGAGAGCCACGCAGTTTCAGCAGAGTGAGGACCCCCTGTTGGTGAGGTGAAAGAGGGAGCCACGTGGTTTTGGCAGGGTGCGGACCCCCTCTTTCCCAAGGGAAAGGGAAAAACCACGCAGCTTTGCCAGAATGGAGATCCCTGCAGCCAGGTGAAGAAGACAGCCACATGCTTTTGGTGGAGTGCGGACTCCTGCAGCTTTGGTAGAAGAGGCCCACGTGGCTTTGGGGTGCCCCCTTTGGCTGCGGAGCCTGAAAAAGCAAGAGAGACTTTGACTGGAACTGGGTACAAAGGACTCTTGCCAGTGGACCATGAGAGGGTACCACAGTACTTTGGATTAACTCGAGATCCTGCACAGTGACACAGCTGATGGTGCCAGCAGCCTGCAATACAGACGTGTGCTCTTTTCCTGATTTACGGTACCCGGAGTTGGGACAGTGGGAGAAAGGAGCGCTGTGTGGGTGTAGGTGTACAACCTAAAGAACTTTGATATTTTAGTGGAGGCATTAGGCCTGAATAGCATTAAATAAACGTTTTGTTTCCTTTTCACAAATCTCTGGCATTAAGAGATGTCTTTCCAATTGGCGGCGGACAGAAGGGCCCAGTAGATATTAGTATTTTGTTTTGGGGAGGGGCCCCTGTTGTATAGCAGTTTTGGGCATCCCTAAGTGGGCCAAATATTGTATTGCCCCTCCCTCGGACCTCCTCTTGTTCGGTAACATTATTACCAACATAAGAAAGTACCCATGCTTTAAATACAACTGAAACTTAAGAGGGCAGAGAAGTTTCCATCAGACTCTGTACAACAATTTTTTTATTTCCTTTTGTTGATTTCACTGTTCACTGCAAAGCAATTGTAGAAAAAATAATTTTTATATGTTTAATTTAATTATTAGAATTGTTAAATTACTGTTTAGTATGCACTTAAAAAAACTGCACAGCTAACCTGTCAATAACAATAATGAACTAGACTTTGTGCCTAATTCTATAAAGCAATGAAGTATTTAAGTAAGTTTTTCTTTGAAAAATCCCAAAACAACTTATTTAAAATTACTATATGAAATAATCTATTCTGGGTTTTGGGGAATAAAAACATTAATCTTTCCAACCAAGACTTTATTTTCTAGTTGGAGAGGTAAGACCAATGCATAAGTGAATATAATCTAAGAAAATATTAAATATAACAATAAAAGTAAACTTCCATTTTAAAGTAAATTTAGAAGAAGAAATTATTTCAGAGCATTTAATTATTTTCAACAAACTTTCCTTGAATGGTTATAACATGAGATATTTTGGTTGGTGTTGGAGATTCAAAGATAAATTTAAAATTTTCTTTGGCTTCAAGGTAAAAAAGGCATTTGGGAGAAGTTAACTATTAATTAAAGAATTCAAGAAAGATGGGAATGCAGCAATGTAAAGATGGAGAAAAACGTATTTTCCTTTTTTGCTTGAGAATATTTTGAAAATGAGCCGAGATGTCTCAATAATGAACATGTCATATAGGAATGTCTTATGTAAAGGGTGCTTGAAAGGGATAGGTAGGAAGTAAAATTGAAAAGACACAACAGAGTTATACTGTCAGGGGCCTCCAAAGGCTTCTAGATCCAGCTTCTCTGTCTAATGTCTAAGAATTTGAACTTGAGTCTGAGAAAGGGAGCTATATGATCAGCAAGCAAGAATCAAGGACAACTAAACTTGGGTTAAGTACAAAAGTGTTTTGAATGAAAAGAGAAAAAGAGGTGGTGGCTTGTTTGTAAGTTATATCACTGAATAGTAAAGGGGATTTTAGGAAAATTATAAAATGGTGATATGCATTATTGTTAGTGATGTCGTAAAAATTAAACATCAAAGATGCTGCAGATGTATGATTATTGCTTAGCTCATAAATGGGCCCTGGGAAAGAGAAGAGATATAGTCAAAGTTAACACTGATTATTTAAGCATGGTTAATATGGAGGTTAGGGAAATCAATGCAGAAATAAAATAATTGGGTGAAATTATTTAGAAGTATGAGAATGAACTCAGTGTGGACCAGACTGATTTTGAAGAGCTCTTGAGGTCCTATGGTATATGTCCAGCAGGCATTTCAAAGCCTGGGACTGGATCTCAGAAAATGGTTAGGGGCAACATAAACGTTTGTAAATTCTTTGAAGATAACTGTGATTTGAATTCACGAGTTTTGACAAACTGGCCATGAAACAAATAAATAGAGAAGGAATAGTGAAGAGTATCAGAACAATCACCTTAGGAGTAGGGAAGTGGTACACAAAAGTGGGACAAGCAAAACAGAAGAGTGTTGAGATTGTAAAGGGGATTTACGCAGGACAGCATGGGGCTAGATTTTAGTGCATAAACTGAGGTCTGTTTTGGAACATAACTAATGTTTTATTTGAAAATTGCCAATATTTGTTTTGCTTTCATCTTTAACAAGTCCAGCATTTCTCTTCTGAAAAATATATTCTGTTTTCTCTAAGGTCAGTAATTAATGCTTGTAAACTATGTTTACAGAGAGTATGTGTTTAAGAGTTCCAGGTTACTATATAGATAGTGCTACTAATTCCAGCAAATTGCTGTTGTAAGTATGCATTTTACAAAGTTGCTCCCAGATACAGATAATTAAGTTTGACATCAATTCTTCATTAAAGGAGCCTCAGCAAGTATAATGTCCTATATTCAGCAACACAAAAACCTGGAAATCAATTGCTGCAAGAACTTGGAGGAGAATCTGTTTTTGACTCAGAGAGTTACTGAAGCCTCCATGAAGCAAGAAAGAACTGAGATGATAACTAAATGGTGTGGACCTGTCTTCCTTGCTTTCTTCTTTCTCTTTTGGCCTTTTAAGTCTTAAATTCTTTAAAGTAAAGGAAACTCAGCCTTTACAAAATGTCCTAAACTGACTTAATTTGAATAAGTATCATTTTATTCTCAACATGTTATTTTTTTTTACCACAGCACCTACATACACAAATAAATACATTCAGGGAAAGATATTCAATGATTGTAGTTTATATTTCCATCTCAAGTATCCTCTACTCCCTCTTTTTATACTTTTTTTTTCAAGATTTAGGTTTAGAAATGTAAAATTTTATTATCATGACTTAAGTATCTAAATACATTTGTGGGCTGCATTCATTTTTTGTTCAAACTCTTTTTTTATTTATCTATATAATATTCATTTGTTTTATATAACATGGATTTATTTTACATAACACAATTATTTTCTGGGTTATTGTAAATGGATCTACTTCATTTTCATAAAAATGTAAGGATGTACTACTTTCTTAGTCTTTAGTAAGTAAGATATGATATTTATTTTTTAATAGAATTTGAACCTTAATATATGTAAACTTAGGCATATTACTTGTTCCTGAAAAAAAAGCAGCAGGATACTACATCTAATTGTATGGCCACTGTTTTCAGTATCTCAGGCTATTCTTTAGGGTCTTTTTGTCATTCTCATGACCTTTCTTGTGAAAATAGGTTACCTTGTTATTCTGAGTATCAATTACAATGTCCTTGACTCCCTCTTGATGGTACGGAATTGAATTCCACCTCCACTGAATGTCAACAATAATAGACTTATTCAGCAGCCTAAAGATGGTGTCATTTGAAGTGAAGAAAGGAAGCCTTCTTTTCCATTTCAATTAGCAATGAAGGGAGAGTGTTGCTCTCTTTTCCCTACTTCTCATTGCCTCTGAAAGAAACAACACTGAAATTGGACTCCATCGCCTACCTAGACTGGTTTAAATCAACCTTATCTAGCAGGTAAGAGGCAGTTTGTGAATATGGAAGCCTGAATTTCAAGATGTCTTGGGTAGGTTACCAACCTATTCTCTAACGGGAAAAAATGCAATTATTTTTTACTTAGTGGTAGAATTTTTCCACGAAGGCATGTCAAGAATAGAATACAAGGAGAGTAAAGGTGTGTATGCTTGTTCTATGTAGACAAAATAATTCACATTGTAAGCTAGCTAGCACTTCTTTATTGTTTAGAACAAATAGACACCAAGAAAATGCTAATATTTGGGAATGAAGCCATTGCTTACTTTCCCTAATATGTGAATGTGACTTTGTAACTATTCAAACTGGGTTCCAGCTACTTAGCACCTTTTTATATAACTCATCATCTGTGAGTCATATAAAAATCCCAGCACCTCAATCTGTGTTGAAGGAAACAGGTTTTTATTAACAGGGTTCCAACCTTGGAGGGGCTGGGTGCACTCCTGCTTGGAGCCCTTCTCTCCCATGAGACCCAGTACTTCTCTCGCTTCCCATAGGCTACAAGCCAAAACCATTTCTAGAATTTCCCATTTCCTTATTTGTACATAAAATGGTCACATAAACAAATCTCCATTCTCTCTGGAACGTGCACTTTGTGGGTTTCAGAGCTACCCTCTTTCTGCAGCAGCTCTCTCCTTCAGGATCTGAGGTGCACTACTGTCATTCTCCTTGTAGCAGTTCAGGAAAACGCATGCTCTGCTGCACTAGAGCATGGTGTCTCAGATGCCAAAGCTCAGGGGTGAGGCACATGTTCCTGGGTGGGGTCCTGCTCCCAAAAGTGGGTTCCACCTATGTTGGGTCTAAGCCCCTTGCAGATCTCAGGTCACTTGGTCCCACAAGGGCTCCTGTCCATGAAGGGAGCAGGGCAAGAGTCCCAGAATGTCCAAATGCCAAAAAACCTGAGGGAGAGAGTTTGTGCCAAGCTCCAAAGTCCCATACCAAAAAAGCAACAACCTTCCAAACACAGAAGTCTGTAGCTCAGCATTCCCAGTCCATTCAACTCCAAGCATCTCTTATGAATCTGTGTGCACTGGCCTGAGTCCTTCTCACAGTGTCCATTTCCCTCCTGTGGAGCTGCCTTTATTCCAGCCATCAAGCTCAACTGTGTGTCTTTGTGCTTGGCCAGGCAGGTTGCCTGTAGCACTATCAGTTCTGTTGCCAACTTCTATGTTGCAGGAGTGATGAGGATGTTTCCAGCAGGTTTCCAAACCTCCAGCTCTACAAGTAGACCCACAGACAGATCTATAGTCAGACCCACCACTGACTTCCTGTTTCTTGGTACACTCAGTTTTAAAGGCTAGGCTCAGAATTTCCTGTGCAGTTGAACATTCAGCTCTCCCTATGGTGTATTAGTGTCCTCCATTCGAGCTTCTTTTCAGTTGTCATCTTTAGTCAGGACAAGAATTCCCGGACACACACAGGCCTCCAGAGTGGATATCTAGCCCCTGCAGCTCACACAGGTGCTATGAGCTTCCCCCAAGTTACATTATGAGTAACTCTGCCCAGTCACTCAGCCAGTGCATGTTCTCACAGTCACATACACAATTTGCCCTGGGTAGCAGTCTTCTTTTGCAGCTCCTCCCTTCAAGAAGGCACAGGTTGTTAATTTGCCTGTGTTACACAATGTATGTCAAATATTATACATTGGAGATTCCACTCTACTCTTCCTCTGACTTCTTGCAGACTTTGGGGTGATGGTGGGGTTCCCTTGCTCTACAGGGACCCATGCTCTGACCTACCCCATTACAATTTTTCAGTAATCATACTATCTTACTTTTATCTACTCTATTTTTTCTGGTAATAAATATTTATGTTATAAAATTTACATTTTGTTTAGATGCAAATATTTAAATAAACAAAGTTTTATATGTTGAGTAATATTAAAAAACGCTAGGTTTATAGAAGGTATAAAGACCTTCTATAAACCTCCATATAGAGGTTTATACCTCCATATAGAAGGTATTGTATGCTCTAATAATTTTGACTTATATTAAATTTCTAAAATAGAGAAAAGTTACAAATATTTGAGATGCAAATAAGATAGTATATACAATCTGTATTTTGTCTACTTCTTTTTGTCTTTATATTTGCCTTAATGAGCCATAAAAATTTATTTGAATTAATAATACATACTTCTTTTATTTCTTTGGTTCAGAATAATTTAAAGACAGAGTTTGAGAAGATTGAGGGAAGAAATATGTGAGGATAGATTTTGGAAGTTATAGACAAAAAATAATGACAAAATGGTATTGAGGTTTGAGAAATTTAAAAATAGTTACATAGAGATATTTAGTGATAAAAATGTATTACAATGTAAACATAAGGATATTGTTAGGTAATCACTTTTAGGGGGAATCAGCAAAACTGTATCAAATAGATACATAGTATGGTAAACAATGTGTATCCTCAATGATTAAGGAATTTTTAATCAAGAAGGAATATAAGTAAGAATTTATTTCAGATAAATAATTTTTGTGTTATATCCAAGAAAATTATGAGAAAAAACTTAATGTGAGTATTAAAATGTTTTATCACAAGTGTCTCAATTTGAAATAATTAAACATATTTTAGTGGCTATTATTAATAAAGCATACCTACAGTATGCTTTAGTGGTGGCATCAAAGGTAATAAACACCTATTCTCTATTGCACTCCTTCTTTGATTATTAATGAACTGAGGGCCAATGGAATCAATGTGCATAAATTCTCTATAGGATATTTACTAGTCAACTGTGGGGTGGTCCTGAACATCAGGAAGTTAACTGAAATGAATCAAGTCAAAATCTCATTAAGAGATCTTTACCAAATGTTCCTTCTTTCCTCTGACTGATAACCTTGACAAGGTGTAACAATGTTTAAATACATGTAAAATACAGAACTTGAGTTCTCTGATTCCCATTAAGCAAGAGAAATTCTTATGGTAAAGTTTTCCTCATTGTTGCAGAAACACAACTGATTTTTTGCTACAGTTTTAATTATAAATAAAGTACTAAAACTATAACATAAAGAGCTGTTAGTCTATTTATTCTTTTGCTTTTCCATGTACTCAACCAGAATTGATTTTCTTTTCTTTTACTCCTTTTCATTGTTTTTTTTATTTTTCACTTACAGTTTATATTCAATATTATTCTGTATCAGTTACAGGTGAACAGCATGGTGATTAGACAATCATGTACTTTGTAGAGTGTCCCCCCAGTATTTCAGGTACCCAGCTGGCCCCATACATAGGTATTACAATATTATTGATTATATTCCTTATCCTGTAATTTACCTCTCTGATTTGATTTTCTGTTTACAGTGTCAAGCATTGTGTTGTATGCTGGGGTAAAACAGGAAATAAGCACTCATGGTTCTTACCTTGTGGAGTTTGCTGTCTGCTAGGAAACAAATATATTCAACAAAAATTACAGTAATTATTATAACAATAATTATAATGACAGCTTCTGGTATATATTGTTAAGAAGAAGCAGAGCTAGTTTTATTAGTGCATAACTCATATTACATTACAGGGTCCCAAGCTGAGAAAGCTGGCTCTTAGTTTGGCGTTTTGCTGTCACCTTCTGAAATTCTTAGTAATTTTCTAATAATGAACCCTATATTCTCATTTTTTAATTGGGACATGAAAATTACTCCCTTGTCTTGAATAGAATGTACAATAGTAAAAACAAGGTGTCACCTAAGTTGGGTAGTGTAATGAGGGATCATTACCTTATAGAAGGCCTGGGCAGTCAGATTTTTCTAAGGAATAAGTATAGGACAAAAGTAACTCCAGACCCAGACTTCCTGCTCCTGATGGAACTGCAGCTTTAGGTAAATCAATGTGATCATAAGAATTAACAAATTAACTGGTATAAGGAGGCATAGATATGCATAATATATTTACAAACCAATTTTAGGAAAACTATGAAGAAAACTTTTATAAACATGGACAAAATATTCAAAAATTATAAAGGAAGAACTAGAATAGCCTAATAAAATATGAAAAATATGAAAGTGTGGCCATTCTCAATAATATGGTATAAAAATAATCCAATAATTGATCATAGATTTTACCCATCAAATTGGCAATATAAATTACAATATTCAGAATTGGTGTATTAGTCAAAGTTTTATTGCAGGAAATGTGAGGTTTATATGGGTTATACAGGGATAGAATTTATTAAAAAGAAATTAAGTAACTTATAGTTGGGGATGAAGGATTGAGGAACAAGGCCTAAAACCAAGCTTGTAAGAATAGTGCATGCGCCAAACCATGCTTAGGGATTACTTGGAGAACAAAACCCCCGTGGAGCGAAAGAGAAAACCATCATCACTTCCTCTGTATTTATGACACTTCAGAGCAGAAAACTTGCTACACTTTACTTCAGTATCCTGACATCTGGGCTTTTAACATTTGCAGTACAATGGATTTTTGTAAAGGATTTATTTCTTAAGTCACCTGTTATATATACCATTACCAGTTAAAAAAAATAAACTGAAGTTTCTTAGTGCTCAAAAGTTGTATTTATCAAAAGATATAATTAAGCCACAGATAAGAAATATATTTGCAGCTTATTGGTCAAACATCTGTGTCCAAATATATAAAGAACTCGTATAAATCAACAATTAAATGTTAAACAGCATATCAAAAACAGTTAAACATAGTATTACCATATATTCACACATGTTCATAGCAGCACTATTCACATCTAAATGTGAATGTCCAAATTTGGACAATCTCAATGTCCAAAACAGACAAATAAATAAGCAAATTGTTTTATATACATCCAATGCAATATTATTTAGCTATAAAACTAAATGAAATAGTGACACATGACACTACATGGAAAACTTCTCAAACTTTGTGTTAACTGAAGAAAGATATACCTAAAAGGTCATTTATTATACAATTCCATTTATATGAAATACCCAGAATTGACAGATCTGTACACAAAACATATATGGGTGTTTGCAAGGGGTTAGGGTAAGTGGAGAATGGGGAGATTGCTTAGGTGGCAAGGGGTTTTGATTTAGAGTGACAAAAATATTTTAGAATGTGAGAGAGTGGATGGATAGACAACACTGTGACTATATTGAACATTAATGATCTGTTTACTTTAAAATGTTTAGATTCATGTTAGGTGAATTTCACCTCCAAAAAGTATTTTTTAAAATGTATGGTCAAAAGACTTGTATACTTCACCAAAAAAGATCCATGAGGGGCAGAAGATGGCAACAACATAGGTGGGAGTGATGTTCACTTCTTCCTGTGTACAGGTGGAACTCCTAGCCAATCTTCTGAGGAGCAGAGTGAACAGCCAATGGTATCCCAGCGTATATGAAGATTGGAGGCCAAAACTGCAGAGGACATTGAAAAATCAGACTGTAAGGAGAGTGCTTCAGGACAGTAAGTTCCCTGGGACCAGCACAGGGACTCAGGCAGCTGCAGCCCCAGGCCTGGCACCTGCTGGGTCTACCATAGGGTTCTTGGGGGACAGCCAGGTCAATGGCTCCCTCCCCTGCCAAACAAGGTTTGAGCAGCACCAGGAGGGACCTAGATTCTTGAAGTCACAGCAGGGGAATGAGGACAAAGTGGCAAACCCACAGAGGTGGTGTGCACCCACTGAGACTGTGGACAACAGCTGGAAAGAGATGGGCTGTGACAGGCCCTGACTTGGTGAGTCCCCAGTCTGGTTGGAGAGTTGGGCTGTGGGAGAGGCCAGGTTCTTATCTGGAGTGGCAGGCTTGAATAGGAGGAATTTTTCAAAAAGAAAACTAGAAAAAAAGAGGCACTCCCAGCTGTTTAGGGAATTCTCCACAGCAGCTGCCCCGCTCCCCCCCACCTCCTGTGCCCCTACCCCAGCCCTGTGATGAGCTCACACACAAAGCCAAAGAGACTATGAGCATCTGACCCCACTGCCCTGAGGTACTTCCCACCTGGCCTCTGCACTAAGGGCCCTGCAGGGCTGACTGGCTCTCTAAGAGGAAGGTGGAGATGCCCTGCAGAGGAGAGCTGCAGGGCCCAGGGTGTCAGTAATTCCCCAGAAAGACTTAACTCAGTGCATGGCTGAACTACCCTGAAGGGACTCTGAGAGAGTGAAAAGGTGGTGCGTGAGTTACCACTAATTGGTGCACCTTAAAGAAATCACAACTGGTGGACTGAAGGCATATACTGGGCACAGAAGGACACTGGGCAGCCTGTAGTGAACTGAGGAACTTGGCTAGAGGCTGGGCAACTGTGAAAAGTGCAGTTCAAGAAGGGAGAAAATTGAAAGCAATCTCTTCTCAGCCTGGTGCAGCCAGGAAGACCAAGAGAACTGGTGTGGCCAGTTTAAAGCCAGCAGAAGCCTTTTTTACATTTTTTAAATTGCTTCTTCCTTTCTTTCCTTCTTTGTTTCGTATTCCTTCTTCTCCCTCCCCCCCCCCTTTTTTAAATTCCCACACGGGAGACAATAAAACCTGGAGCTATGAAAAGACCAGAGTTAGACCCAAACAGGGGTCATCCCAGCAACTGAAACAGTGAGACAAATTTCACTTTGCTATTCCAGAGAACTTGATAGTTATTGTATATTTATTTGTACTATTATTATTTTTCATTATTATTGTATCTTTTATTTTATTAGTATTTTTGTGTTTCTCTTCTTTCTGTTTAGTCTTCTTCACTTGGTTTCTTAAACTCATTGTTTGACTGGTTTCCCTTGTTCTCTCTTTCATAGCATGTTTTTAATTTTCTGTCTTTCATGTAACTTGTGTTCCAATAGTACATGACTTTAGGTTCTATACTTCCTATTCTTGTTATTCAGATCACATAGATTCTGTCATATGATGGTCGCTCCATTACTATTGTAAATAACTGCTGTCCCACACAATTGTAAATACTTCACAGCACCGCCCCAGAATCTTAGCTCACTTCACTGTTCCCTGAACTTTATTACTGTGGTGGTTAACTCTATTCTCTCATACACTACACCTATTTCCTATCGCATAGTTTCATTTTACTTGATAATCTGACCTCCCACAAGTGCACTGTTTTCTAGATCCATCTCACAATCCTTCCACACCACTGGCAAGAGTCTTATCTTTTTTCCTCCCTTTCTAAAAAGTATCTAGTTGGGTAAAATACCACAGTTAACACTATACATATCCAAAGGATCTCCTATCTCCTTTTTATGGGTTGGTACTTTAAATAACATAGAATACATTCCTGTTATCTTAAACAGGAGTGTATTTTTCTTTCCCCCTCCAACTGATCACAAAAAAGAATAGGTGGGAGCTGTGAACACCAGTATACCTGTTGGAACCACCAACAGATAGCAACAGAAGAAAGTGGAAGAGGGAGTGGAAGCCACACTAACCTCAATCAAGGACCGATCCAAAAATACAAGTAAATGGTGAAAAAATTACCCAGAAGAAAATTACCCAAAACAAATTACCCTGCCCCCAAAAGAGCAAGAGCCTTAAAACTTCATACAGACAAAAGAACCAGCTTCAACACAAACTGTGTACACCTGCACAACATTATATAAGATGTAGTGGATGGAGTGACCTACAGTTAACCAGCTGGAGGGAAGGGTCCATCAAAGAAAGACCCAACAATAATAAAAAAACAAAGACATACACAGAGACAACATAAATGACACCCTAAGACCAGCAAGCTCAGGGGATCAAGGCGACTGCACCACTGAATTTCACAGGTCTTCTAACATAGAATCTCACACCATAAACCCAGGGAGTCAGAACAGATCAATTTTAGAAGCAGAGAATAATAAGAAGAGTATCATAAACAACAGGAAGATGAAGAAACAATTCTCAAATGAAAGGAAGGGAGGAAGCCTCAGAAAGAATGCTAAATAAAATACAAGCAAGTCATCTATCAGATACTGAGTTCAAAGCAGTATCAGGAAGTTCAATGAGCTTACAAATAACTACCAAAAGCTACAGGGAAACTACAACAAACTCACTGCAAAATATGTCAACATGAAAAAGAAAATAGAAACTACCAACAAGAGCCAAGAGGAAATGAAGAATAAAATATTTGAACTGAATAACACAGTAGAAGGTATCAAAAGCAGGTTAAAATAAGCAGAAGATTGGATCGGTGAGCTGGAGGACAAGGTATAAAAAACACACATAATGAGCAAGAAAACGAAAAGAGGCTGAGAAAGAATGAAGAGGGGTTAAGGGAAATGCAGGACCACATGAAATGTAATAATATCCATATAATAGGAATACCAGAAGGAGAAGAATAGCAAGTGATATAAAACTTGTTTGAAATAGTAATGATGGAAAACTTCCCTAATTTGATGAGAGAAAAAGTCACACAAAGCAAGGAAACACAGAGAGTCCCAATCAAGAGGAACCCAAAGAGGCCCACTTCAAGACACATCATCATTAAAATTGCAAAATTCCAAGACAAAAAGAAAATCTTAAAGGCAGCAAGGGAGAAACAGGAAGTAACATACAAGGGAGCCCCAATAAGGCTAGCATCTGACTTCTCAATGGAAACACTACAAGCTAGAAAGGATTGGCAAGAAGCATTCCAAGTAATGAGAACCAGAGACCTGCACACAAGGCCACTTTACCCAGTGAAGCCAAATAAGGAACTTCCCAGACAAAAGAAGCCTAAAAGAATACACATCCACCAAACCAGCTCTGCAAGAGATGCTAAAGGGACTGTTTTAAGAAAAGGAAGGGAGAGTATAAGAGAAAGGAACACAGGTACAAAAAAATGGCAATGAATAAGTACTTATCAGTAAAACCTTAAATGTAAATGGATTAAATGCTCCAATCAAAAGACATAGAATAGCTGAATGGATAAGAAAGCATGACCCAAACAAATGCTACCTACAAGAGACTCACCTCAGGACAAAAGACCTAGATAGACTGAAAGTGAAGGGCTGGAAACAAATATTCCAAGCAGCCAGACAGGAAAAAAAGAAGCTGGGGTAGTAATACCCATATCAGTCAAAACAGACATCAAAAATAGAGCCATAAAAAGAGACCCAGAAGGTCACTTCATCATACTCAAGGGAAGAACACATAAACATTGTAAATATATATGCACCCAATATAAGAGCACCCAAATACATAAAAAAAATCTTGGAGGACTTCAAGAAAGATATTGACAGCAAAACAATTATAGTAGGGTATTTTAACAACCCACTGTCAAAAATGGATAGATTTTTCAAACAAAATATCAACAAAGATATTATGGCATTGAACAATGTCCTAGATCAAATGAATATAACTGGAAATATATAAATATATATAGAGAGCCTTTCATCTCAAAGAAGCAAAACACACATTCTTTTTAAATGTATATGAAACATTTTCAAAGATAGACCACATGATAGGACACAAAACAAGCCTCAACAAATTCACGAAAATTTAATTCATATTAAGCATTTTCTCTAACCACAGGGGAATGAAACTAGAAACCAACCTCAAGGAAAAAAGCCCAGAACTCTCAAACTCATGGAGATTGAGTGGCAGACTAATAAACAAAGAATGGGTAAAGAGTTAGATTAAGGGATAAATCAAAAAAAATTTTTGGAACAAATGAAAAAGTACTCACAGCAGTACAAAACTTATGGGACACAGCAAAGGCAGTCCAGAGAGGGAAGTTCATAGCAATACAGGTCTACCTAAAAATGATAGAAACATTTCAAATAAAAACCTTCACCCCAAACCTACAAGAACTCAAAGAACAACAAAGACAACCTAGAGCAATTTGAAGGAAAAAAAATAACCAAGATCAGAACAGAATTAAAAGACATAGAGACTAAAAGCACAGTTCTAAGGATCAATGAATCCAGGAGCTGATTCTTTGAAAAGATAAAAAAAATTGACAAGCCTTTAAGCAGTCTCATCAAGAAAAAAGAGAGGACCCAAACAAACACAATCAGAAATGAAAGAGGAGAAATTACATCTGAAACCACAGAAATAAAAAGATTGTAAGAAATTACTACAAAGAACTGTATGCCATGAAATTTGAAAACCTAGGTAAAATGGATAAATTCCTAGAAAAATATAATTTTTCCAAAATTGAATGAAGAAGAAGCAGAAGGCCTGAACAGACCAATGACAGCAGATAAAATTGAAGCAGTAATCAAAAAATTCCCAACAGATAAAAGTCCTGGACCACAGGGTTTCACAGGAGAATTTTGCAAAGCATTTAAGGAAGATCTGAACCCTAGCCTTCACAGATTATACAAAAAATTCCAAGAAGAAGGAAGACTGCAAAACTTTTTTTATGAAGCTAGCATCATTCTAATCACAAAACCAGATTAGTACACAACAAAGAAAGAAAACTTCAAGCAAATATCGCTGATAAGCACAGATGAAATCTTCAACAAAATATTGGCAAACTGCATCAAGCAATACCTTAAAAAGATTATACAACATGACCAAATAGAATTCATCCCAGGGATGCAAGGATGGTTCAATAGTCACAAATCAATAACTGTAATAAATCACATAAACGAAAGCAAAGAAAAAAACACATGATCATATCAATAGATGTGGAAAAAGCATTTGATAAGGTACAGCACCTATTTATGATAAAAGCACTCAGAAAAGTTGGAATAGAGGGAGCATTCATCAACATAATAAAGGCCATATATGAGAGACCTACAGCAAACATCATACTCAATGGACAAAAATTAAAATCTTTCCCATTAAGATCAGGAACAAGACAAGGCTGTTCACTTTCACCACTTCTATTCAACATAGTATTGGAAGTCCTAACCACAGCAATCTGACAAGAAGAAGAAATAAAATGAATCCAAATTGAAAAAGAGAAAACAAAACTGTCATTGTTTGCAGATGACATCATATTATACTTAGAAAATCCTATAGACTCCACCACAAAACTGCTTGACCTAATAAATGAATTTGGCAAAACAGTGGGATACAAAGTCAATATTCAGAAATCAAAGGCATATACCAACAATGAAATATCAGAATAAAAAATTGGGGGGAAATCCCATTTGATAAAACAACAAGAAAAATAAAAGAACTAGGAATAAACCTAACCAAAGAGGTAAAAGACCTGTACTCAGAAAACTACACAACACTGAAAAAAGAAATCAATGAAGACACAAACAAATGGAAACATATACTGTGTTTATGGATTAGAAGAATTAACATCATCAAAATGTCCATACTACCCAAAGTAATTTATAGATTAAATGCAATACCTATTAAAGTACCAATGGCATAATCATAGATATAGAACAAACACTTCAAAAATTTATACAGAACCGTAAATGTCCCTGAATACCTGCAGCATTTTGAAAATGAAGAACAAATCAGGAGGCATCACAATACCAGATATCAAACTGTTTTACAAGGCCTCTATAATCAAAATACCCTGGTACTGGCATAAGAACAGACATATAGACAAACAGAACAGAGCACAGAGCACAGAAATAAACCCAAGTCTCTATGGTCAATTAATCTTCAACATAGGAGGCAGCAGCATAAAATGGAGCAAAAATTGCCTCTTCAACAAATGGTGTT
The DNA here is from genome assembly GCF_021234435.1 of Artibeus jamaicensis. Lineage (NCBI taxonomy): Eukaryota > Metazoa > Chordata > Mammalia > Chiroptera > Phyllostomidae > Artibeus > Artibeus jamaicensis. Next base: position 4,577,558 of record NW_026521887.1, read on the forward strand.
GGAAGAGCTGGACAGCTACATGCAAAAAAAAAAAAGAAAGAAAGAAACTTGAGCACCAACTTATACCATACACAAAAATAAATTCAAGGTGGATAACATAGGCAGGAAAATCTCAAATATTTCACACAGCAAATTTTCACTGATATGTCCCCTAGAACAAGGGGCATAAAGGGAAGAATAAACAAAAGGGATCTCATCTAAATAAAAATTTCTGCCACCTAACAAAGGCAGCATTAAAATGAAAAGAGAATCAACTATTCAGGAAAATGTATTTACCAATAATACCTCAGACAAGGGTTTGATCTTCAAAATATATAAAGAACTCACATGATTCCACTGTAAGAAGACAAGCAACCCAATTAAAAACTGGGCAAAGGACTTGAACAGACACTTCTCCAAGGAGGGCATACAGAGGGTCCAGAGACATATGAAAAGATGCCTAGTATTGCTAGGTATCAGAGAGATGCATATTAAAGCCACAATGAGATACCACCTCACAACACTGAGAATGCTCATCATAAAAAAAAAGCAATAAACAACAAGCACTGGAGAGGTTGGGGAGAAAAGGGAACACTAGTATACTGTTGGTGGGATTGCAGACTGGTGCAACCACTGTGGAGAACAGTATGAAATTTCCTCAGAAAACTAAAAATGGATCTTCCTTTTGACCCAGCAATCCCACTGCCAGGATTATATCCTTAGAACCCTGAAACACCAATCCAAAAGAACCTATGCACCCCAATGTTCATAGCAGCACAATTTAAAATAGCCAAGTGCTGGAAGCAACCAAAGTGCCAGTCAGTAAATGAATGGATCAAAAAGTTATGGTACATTACACAATGGAATTCTATGCAGCAGAAAGAAAGAAGGAGCTCCTATTGTTGAGACAGCCTGGACGGAACTGGAGAGCATTATGCTAAGTATAATAAGCCAGGTGGTGAAAGACAAATACCATGTGACCTCACCTATAATTGGAACCTAATCAACAAAACAAACAATCAAGCAAAATATAACTGAAGACACTGAAACTGAGAACAGGCTGACAGTGAGCAAAGGGAAGAAGGGAGGGGATTACAGGGGGAAAAGGTGAAGGGTTTGCAGGAAACATTATAAAAGATACATGGACAATAACAAAGGGTGGTTCAAACAGTGGAGGGAGTTGGGGAGTGCTGGGATGGTAGGGAGGGGTGGGGGAAAGAGCAGACAACAGTAGTACTTAAAAACAATAGAAAAATGTTTTAAAAATCCATGAAATAATAACCAAAACATCCATGAAAATATCGTTATTAGTTTTCAAGGAAATTTAAATTAAAACCACAGTGAGATATCATTTTACACTAACTAGAATGTCTGAAATTATTTTTTAAAACCTTGAAAACACAATGTTGGATGGATTTGGAGAAACTGACACTTTAATATTTCACTGGCTTGAGTGTGAAGTAGTTAAGCCATTTTGAAGAGGGAGTTGGTACTTTGTCTTACAAAGTTAAGCATAGAGCCAAAGTATGGCACATTGAGTCCACTGTAACTCATGTACCCAAGGTGAATGAGTCATATGTCAATAAACATATGTCAACAACAATGACCTGTTCAGAGAAATTCATAGCAGATCAATTCATAAGAGCTCAAAATCAGAAATAATCCAGCTGTCCATCAACAAAATAATGAATAAAAAACAAAGACAAGAACAAACTTCTGTGGCAGACATATCCTGTGAATCAGTAGTCCACCATAAAAATGAATACGCTGCTGATGCTTGCAGCAGCACGGATGAGTCACAACAAGGGTTTATAAGTGAGAAAAACTGAGCACAAAACAAATACATTGTTTGATTTCATTGATATTATGTCCACTGTCTTGCAACTGTTGACAGAAATCAAATAGTTTCTCTGGAGTGGTTTGGAAAGGGCATGAGAAAATAATCTGAAGTGAGAGAATGTTCAATATCTTTCTTCTGAGTGTTAGTTTCATGAACACAGATAATTTCTGAAATTCATAGGACTGAACATATGCAATTTGTACATTTTTGCTTGCATTAATGGATGCTGATAGCTTTCCTTTGTTAATCAGGGTGATATTTTTCACATTTTTCAATGTAGGTTATTTTATGACATCAAATTGTTATGAACAATAATGTCCTAGATATTTTCCATTGTTAAAATAGCTTATATCTCCAGTTTTGAATATGCATTTTGCTATTTTTCTTTTAGAGATTAGTATCATACCTGTGTCCAATCTCATTGAGCACACTAGTTGTTATATACCTGCTGATTTGCCATCATATATAATTTCCTAAAGTGCCACCTGTGATAGAACATATTGTGTAGCTTCAATTTCAAAACTTTATGAATATTAAAGCAAATGCTATTGCTTCCTTGAATGTACTTGGTTTTATATTCTTCTTGCAGTGCCTAACCCAGGTGTAGATTTAAAATTCAGTGGAACAAAATGCTAATCTATCATTCTAAATTATCTCATATTCTTTTAATTCTTGATGTATCTAAGACAGAAGCCTGGGAACGCTTCCTTTCCAATTGACCATATAGTGTATTTTGTCATTAAAAGCTGACGCTTCATCATTTGGAATTTTATCCTAAACAAAGATTCATAAGTGAGCATTCTAGCAGCTTCCTTGTCAGGTTTGTGAAAAGGAAAGATTAAATCTACTATATTTATTCCAAGCTTCCTCTATAATGGATCTCATATGAGAGCTTAATTTTATTTTCTGTTTATCAGAAATAAGGCCTATCAAAGACATGATAATCAAGTAATTATGTAAAGCCATTGCACAGATGGTGGATAATAAGAAATATTGTTCATGAAAATCTGTCCCTTCAACAAGTGAAGAGAAATGGGATTTGACTCTCCTTCTTATAAATTATAATACTTGGTGCTTCTTAAATTTGATGGCTCTTCTACTTTATCAAAAAAATTAATCTGACAATAAACACTTTCAAATGGGGTGAAACAACTCACAGTCATTCACTTATTTTAGAAGCACATATAGCATATATATGAATATATAGACAAGCTAAAGGTATTTGTCTTTCACCACCTGGTTTACTTCACTTAGTATAATGCTCTCCAGGTTCCCTCATGCTGTTGCAAAGGGTAGGAGTTCCTTCCTTTTTTCTGCTGTGTAACATTTCCATTGTGTAAATGTACCATAGTTTTTTTTGTCCTATTCATGAGTACCTAGGTTCCTTATAGAACTTGGCTATTGTAAATTGTGCTGCTATGAACATGGGGGTTCTTTTGAATTAGTGTTTCAGGATTCTTAGGATATAATCCCAGCAGTGTTACTGGTAAAATAATAAAGTATAAATTTATTCATGCAAATATTTGTTCATTTTTGTACTTGACAACACCTTTAAGAGACTGGTATACTTTAGGCACTGTTTTAATGAAACTGTGGATAAGACAGATTGAACTCTACACCAAATCTAATAAGTGGCACAAAAAATAAAGAAATGATTATTTGGCTTACTCTAAATTTTTGAAATAAGATTAAATTTTTAAAGCATGTATTCACTTAACCAGTATTTATTGAATACTTACTGTCTTGCAGCCTAGTGGGGAAGTGAAACTAAAATAGGATCGTTCACAATAAATTTCAAACCAGGGAGACTAACACATTTTTCAGTCTTTGCTAATTTAAATGTGTTAATGTAAGTTCACACAACTATGGTTGATACTTATTAATCATAAAACTGTTAGTTATTAATATTAGTAACAGAAATATTAATAGTTTTATCCTCATCATCACCTTCATTACAATTATTAATACTATACAATACCTGTTGGGCCTTTTTATGCTAGTATATATTATATTTCCACTACTGTGAACTTTGGAATAAAACAAAATGATTGAAATAACTGTAAAATGAACAAGGCTTTATACTACTATTTTCTGTTACATATTTTGGGATATTATTTATAATCAAGTAAAAAAAGTGGGTGAATGAGAATAAAAATTGTTAGTTAAGATACATTCTTTATGTTACTCTTATAATATTGTGTGTAGACAAATGTGTGGAAACAATTGTTTTGAGAATTGTTTTTGTTTTTTATTGGAATATTTAGAAATCAACATAACATAGGATGCCAATGTGAATCAATAACTGTAGGAAGATGATGGACATCTATGTAAAGGATGAAAAGCCATTAAATCAATGTTATTATATTTATTTAAAATGTGTTTGGAGCCAAATAATTCTTTATTTTTTTGTAGGGAAGGGGGTTATATCTTGTGCACTGTAGGATATTTAGCAGGACCTTCACTCTGTACACAGTAGCTGCCAATAGTACCCTCACCCATCCCAGGTGTGACAATAAAAAATATCTCTAGCTATCATCAAATGTCCCTGAGGGGACAATAGTGTCACTTGTTGAGAATCACTGATTATGAAGAAATGACTGGGGAGAGATGTAACTTAGAAAACCAAAATCTTTGAGAAATGGCTCACAAATAAGGAACTCTGACCAACTTGATAGAAGCTATAACTGAGTATGATTAGGGAAAAAAATAAAAGTTTCAGGTATTTAGATTTAGTAATCAGAAACAATATTTGAGTATTGTTATAATCAAATAATATTTGAGTAAAACAATATTTTAGTATAACCTGAAATATAGGTGTAGGCTAAAAAAAGTGAAAGCTAATAAAAAAGTCTCCACAAATAAATAAAACGGTCCATTAAATAAATAAATAAATAAATAAATAAAACCTTGAGTAATTGTGTAATTTTGTGACAATAGAGAATGTTAATTATAAATATTATTTATTTAAACATGTGTTTAAATGTTGTACTTCTTGGATTACAAATATAAAGTGAAGTCAGATATAAATTTTGTTTAACTATGCAATCAATTTTGAGTTTCTTTTTCAAAGATCAAAAATATGTATACTAAATATCTTATTATCAGTTTTCTCAATTATCAAAACAATAATTATGTCTAAAACTAACTTTAATGAAACACCTGGTGCTTTTAAGATATTTAAATTTACCTGGGATTTTACTAGCAATTTCAATGCATTTTAAGTACAGAAGTTTTCCAACTGATAAAGATTTCCTTGTGATAGATGTGACTTTTCCTTAACATATTTTTGAGGTGGTCAGAGTCACAAAGTTAAATTTCTGCCTAGTCTTACACTTGGAAAAATAAATCAAAATGACAACCACAGTAGTATTATTAATATAAAGATATTAAAATAAATATTAAGAATCCAGATTATTTATGTTGACTATATTTGATAACAATTTTAAAAATATTGTATAATGGGAAAACTCTTCCAAAAAATTTACTTTTAGTTGAACTGATGGTAGACCAGTGGCCAATACTAACTCATTCTATTATTGTGTTTATGCAGCATAAGGTGAGATTATATGTGGTATTGTGATTTCCTCCTGTTTATAATTTAAAGTCATTCATTCTCTCTACCCATGTGTAGAATTTAACCCACTTGCTTTATCCTTGTATACTTGTTTTAATAAACTTTGAACATTGACTATGGACCTCTTCATCAGAACTTCAAGAAGAAGTCCAAAGTATACTTTTAGGAATTTTAGTATCAAAAGATTCTTATAGGCTTTAAAGGGGAAAAAAAACTTTCTTTCCCTTGTCTTTATCACTTTGGGAAATACTTCATTATATTTTTTTTAAAAAAGAATCTTTCAAGGAAAAATAATGAACGCTTTTCAATGTATAAAAAATTGATATTCAATGGTATAAAAACATTGATAATTGAAAATATGTAAAGAATTAGACATAGTATTTTTAAACATTGTTTAATAAGCATATGGAATGCATTGACAAAAATTGCCATCAAAGAAATCACATAAATGAGCTTAAGAAGCAGACATTTTTACATCAGGAAAAGGATTACAGCACACACTGGGCAAGTTAGGCAACTGAACTATGATAAAAGTGGAAAGACTCTTTGAGACACATGGTACTTTCAGTTCATCCATCTAAGATATAAGTCTATAATTTTAATTAAAATATGCCTTCTGAAACCAATGCATATGGCTTAGCATGCTTAGAATTAAGCTAGCAAGGGCCTCGGGCATATTTTACATAGGGGTTCAAGTCCTTGGCTCATTAATGAAAAACACACTCACAATTCTAAAAGGAAAATTGATGAAAATATCTATCATGCCCTTTATGCATAGCATTAATTTCACTGTGCAACATTTTAGTAAAGAGAAGTTTCTATGTTAGTAGATCATAGGCAAAATATGCACATGTCTAATACAGCATGTGTTATATTTTAACCATCCCATTTCATACTTTAGATTTGATTTCTGTTTAGTCCTGGACACAAGGATTTGCTTTTGCTGCTTGAGTTGTGTTCTTCAAGCTCTGTCCCACAAGACTGCTGCAGGTGAAGCTCTTCATTAACTATTTCTGGCCTCCTAGGACTTATTTATTCTTTTTCTGGCTTGTCACTGGCTGATGTACCAATACTGGAAAAGGGGACTGTTTAGTTTTTGCACTCAATACATCACTCTTAAAGTTGCCATTTCTAGGACAATAATAAGTACCAGACACTAATAAGTGTTTTATAATTATCAATATATTAAATCTTATTGAAATCACTAAGAAATTAGTTGACTCTGTTTTATAAGTGCTCATCCATTGGCCTTTGTGCTGCTGAGGCTGTTTTCAGCCTCTGATGTGTGTTGCATTATTTCATCCTTATGAAATTCTAAGAGGTTATTTTTAGTAATACTGTAATGAGCTGTGTTGTGTCCACTGAAAATTCACCTGTTAAAATTCCGTTTACATTACTTCAGAATATTACTTATTTGAAAAATAGTGTCATTGTAGTTTTAATTAATTAAGATGAGGGTATAAAGGAGAAGGGTGAGCACTTAGTCCAACTATAATACGATTGTTGCCCTTACAAAAAAAAATGATTTCGACATAGAAGCATACAGAGGGATATCTGCAGATGAAGATGAAAGCCGTTATTGAGATGACATATCTACAAAGCAAGTAAAACCCAAGATTGCAAGAAAATCCCCCCAAACATGAAAGCACTGGTAGAGACATTGAACAGTTTTACTCTCACAGGAATCAACCTTGCTAACGTCTTGATCTTGGACATAGTCTCCAAAACTATGAGACAATAAATTTTTGTTGTTCTGAGACAGCCATTTCATGATACTTTGTTATGAAACACACAAGAGAATAACATAATTTCCATTTTGCAATTGAGGAGATGGAGGACCTTGAAGATGGCAATGACAGAGCCCAGGCTTGAAAGTGGGACTATCTTATTCAGAAGTCCAGTGGCTTTAGCACAAATGCACAATCTTCTGAGTTTACTTATTTTCTCTCCCATTTTCTTTCTTCCTCATTCCGCCCACTCTACCTATCTTGGGAATCATGAGTCATTCTTCCCGGGCATACAACTAACTCCAGAAACACTGATTGGTTGGCAGAAGTTAGAGAGAAGACATTTGAGTCAGTGTCATTTGCTCAGGGAACTCTCTACTAAGCCATATAAAAACATTTTCTTAGCAAAATAACTCTTATCCTATTAGAACTAAGAGTATGGATTCACACTCCCATCATCTTGTACCAATTTCTATGCCCACACCCACCCTTATCTTTTCCTATGCCAAGCTCCTGCCTACTCTGCAGAGTCTGGAAAAGTTTTGTATTTCTGTGCTAAAGAGCTACTGCTATTTAGCTCTTCACAAAAATCTTATCAGAGAGAGAATGAATAGATAGTGAGCAAAGCTGCTTTTCCATATCATGTATGCATAAAAAAAAAGAGAAGGTGATTGAAAAGACTAAACGAAGTCTCTTGTTTTTTAGATAAAGTAATTGTGGTGATATTGGTAAAAAATATATACAAATTTCAGGTGTACAATGGAATACTACACAGCCAAAACAAAAAGTGAAATATTGTCATTTGTGACAAACATGGATGAATATTGAGAATGTTAACTAAAATATTCTGTCTCTTTGGTATTCCTTTTATACATGCAATGACTCTATAAAACCAGGGTAGTGATAGCAAGCTCTCCTCAGCACTCCACTGGTAATGGGGATTTAATGATCACATAATTTTTTATGATCTCAGCTGTTCAAGCTTAGGTAGCTTCTATATCCAGCTATTCCCAGAGACTTTCTGAAATTCCAGGTGTTGATTGCATTCTCTGTGCTTCCTCTGCTTTTCATGTGGTGTATGTTGCCCATTAGAGAAAGGGCAACATGCTTTCTCTACATGCTTTCCCTTGCTCTCCATTGTACTCCACCTAGGATGAGGTAGTTTTGGAGTGCTTTTCCCAACACCAGCAACCGTTGTTTTGGCACTGAGTTGTCAGTTTTTATATTCTCAACACAGATGTACCTACCCATCTGCTCCCAATTTCTTTTTCCCTTTTGAATAGAAGGGCAATATTCTTGAATCTTCTGTCATTCTGATAACTGCTTTTTCTGTGAATGTCCCTTTTTTCTTTACTTACTACTAAGGCTAGTTTTATACTATCCTAAAACATACTGACATTTCAAATATGTCTTTAGGAGAAAAGAGATATTTGAACAAAAATATTGTGATAGATCATTGATTCAGTGGCCTCAGTCACTTATGATTTGAAGGAGTTAAGGAGCAAAGAGCAAATGGATCAACTATAATGCATTGCAAGATTATTGTGCCTACATTATAATCTAGTTGCTTCACTAATAATTATTCTAGCATGCACACTATAAGTATCGAGTCCACTTCACAATCTGAGAAAGGACACAAGCTTGCTAAAGTGAAATTAAAACATAACTGGCCCAAGATCATCTCCAAGGAAGGGAAATGACGAAGAGCACTCTGCAAGAGGAGGTAGTATCAGATGTCAAACAATTGGCTAGAAACACAACTTTCTCACCCATTAGTCATATAACTGAATCACATAGTTTCTTCTAGTTCTAGTCTTTTCAGCTAAACCATAAAAAAGCTTGAATTAAACAGCTTCTTAAGTCTCTCTACATGTCTGGAAAAACATTTTAAATTTTCAAAAATTACTTTTTCACATGGTTTTTAAAAGTCCACTAAGAAATAATTAAATAAATATAATGAAGAAAAGAGGTAAGAATAAATTAAAGCCTATTATAGTTGAGTGATAATACAGAATGACAAATGATGCTAAATACTTTGATTTAGCAAAAAGATATAAAAAATTATATACCAGGAAAGAAAAGTATCCAAGAGACTCTCAGCTCAGCTGTCAATGATGAGGAAGAAACAGGTGCATGAGCAAGTTGATGGGGAGTTGTGAGAGGTGACTGGACTAAATTCTTTTTAGAGAAAAAAATGTTGAAAAAGAAAAAAACTGTTTCATAAATTATGAAATAAAACTGAAATAATTACCCAATAATTGGGCTTTAAATGTGGTAGTTATCAGATGAAAAAGCATTTGTATGCAGCATTAATTTGAGCAGTATGAGATGCCAAGATAACCTTTTCTCTTCTTGTCTCAGAAATCTTCTCAGTCCATCCTGGGACCTATTTGTGTAGGTCACAAAGTCACCTATCAAGGATATACTCTGACCATAGGGATAACTAAATACCTTCTGTTCTAATCTGGACAGTTGTCTTCTCTCTTTTGGGACCCTTCTTTACATTATTAAAAATCATTGAGAACCAACTCCAAATATATTTACTTCATTAGAAATTGAAACACAATATTAAATATTTATTTGGAATTAATTGAAAGTTACAATAAAGCCATAAGATGTTATATTGATATATTTTACTAAAAAGAACTGTAAAAATAATGATAAGGATGGAATTGCATTTTATATTTACAAATCTCTAATTTGAGGCTTAACTGAAGCTAGTTGGATTCTCACATTTGTTTCTCATTCAATCTGTGGCAATATGTATTTTCATTGAATTATATGATGAAAATCCAGATTCAAACAATTGTAATATTTTAATGATCATTTCAAATAGGAATATATTTCTTTGATAACTGTATTGAAATGTGACAAATGCTTTTCTTTAAATTTTAATTTCAACTAAAAACATACTAATAAATACTTCATATGATGATACACTAAAATCCAATAATCTCCCTTACACTTTAGAGGACCTTTTTTCCACAGAGGATTGTATATTTATGCATTGATCATTTGGAAAGTATTAGTTCACTCTATTATTCACATCTTCTTCATGTTGACATACTTTATGACTCAATTTAAAAATTCCCATTTGTTATTATCACCATGGAGAAAATCTTTAAGTATGGGGAAGCTGTCAAACTGATGATAGTAAAGACAGTTTTTTTTTTTAATTCTGATTTTTGGTTTTAAGATCAAATTTTTTATTGGTCAATCATACTGCAAATTATTTTTCTTGAAGGTACAAACTCACTTTGCTCATTTTTTAGAAAATGTTGGCCAAATTACTGAAATATAAATAAGCATATTCTGCCTACAAGTGGGCTGGGGGCTGGAGAATTAGTTTAAATGTTTACTAATAAGTAAATTTAATAGGCTAGCATGGGTGGTTTGATGGTCTCAGAGGTCCAAGAGTAGGCTTTCTTCTTTCCCAAGATGTTTTTCTCTAATTAACTGGGTTGTAAAACTCCTGTTTTTAAAACTAGAGCATGCTGAGGTGTTGATTCTGCTTTTAGACAGAGCCCAAAGCGCTATGTATTGAAGTCAGCCTTAGCACAGCAAGTCCAGTACTTCCTCTGTTGTGCACTTAAGTGTCCCATTTGGAGTAGCCAGGGTTGGCTGTGGGTTGTGGGAAGAAAGGAAGTAAGGGAGGAAGGAAAAAAAGAGGGAGGTTGGGAGGGAATGAGGGAGAAAGACAGGCTATAGAAACTGGCTTGAGTCTACAATATGTGTGTAGAAATATTGGGAGGATGCAATTCAGATTCTGGAGTCAGATATTTTATTTCATATCCTGAACGCAACACTAGCTTTCATTCCTTATTTTTCTTGTTTGTTAAATGGGGTGAATAGCGGAGCCTCTCTCATAAGATTGATGTCAGAATTAATTGAAATAGCACATACAAAGTAATTAGCCTAGTTACTGGTAGTAATTCTCTGAAAATGTTAGATGGTTTATTATTGATGTCCTCAAAAGCATCAAATTGTGATCATCCAATTTCTACCAAAGAAGAAAGACTGCTTTTTCTCTCCTTCTAACAAACATACTTAACTTTGTTTCTGCTCATTTAAAGCACATGAGATAATTTCAATGTTCCTGGACCCTCACAGTAGGTTTTTGTTGTTGCTGTTTTGGGCTTTTTTTTTTTAGCCTCAAGTATAGTCCTGTTCACTAGAAGTTCCCATACTCACACCAGGTCATTTACTTTGGAGAGACAATTTTTAATATGGATAAGTAGGTTTAGAAAGCCTATTATTCTAATATTATAAAGAGAACATTAGATTATGATTCTCTGGAACATAATGGATTTGTCCCTGTTGTAGAAATGGTAAAATAGTGAAGAAAACTCTAAAAGGAGGAGTGCCTTCAAGAGAGAAAAACTGGCAGTGAAAATTCTGTTAGGAGAATATTAGGTTAGGTCAGGTAAAAGTCAATGAGAACTTAAACTAAGTAAGTAGCAAGAGAGATGGAGAAAAGGAGTACCCAAGAAATAGGGGAGGATCACTTAAATTCTATTTATTATTGTTTTCCTTAAATATATTTGATCACATTATCCTCTAATTCTTGAATCTGATTAAACATTATTTGTCAAGAGGTTTGGAGGGCATAAGGTGTTGGCTGAAGTTTTTAACATTAATTAATATAGTGTCACTTCTCATAATTCTCATACCTCCTTCACTATCCCTTCTAATTATGCCTATGTCAACTGTCTTATGTTCTGCTGATTTAAAAAGCCATGAAATTTCCCAGCATTACTCTTACTATGTATCCCCTTTGCTGTGAATCTCCCTCATTTGTGTGACTCCTCCAAAACTCTTGATTTGATTGCTCAAAGCTCACTGATTTCTAATGATCCCAGTTATGATCATCAGTATTTTTTAACTTCTTATTTTTTAAAGACACTGCATTTAGAAGTATTTCTCTTTTTATATTTCCTGCATTCAAAAATCCCTTTTTACTCACAGGATCTTTCTATACCTGGAAAAAAAGACTCTATCCAACCTAGGGTCTAATCTAAAATAAGATACTTCTTTCCATTATATGAGTATATATACATAATATTTATAGAGCCACATCAATATTATGTATAAAATAAAATGTGTGAAACCTCTATATTTGAATTTTTGAAGCTGTCTTGTTAACTTCTCAAAATGAGTCAACATCTTGAATATACATTTCTTTAGTGTGTGTGTGAGGTCGTGTCTCATTGTGGTTTTAATTTGCGTCTCTCTAATGGCTAGCAATGCTGAGCATCCTCTCATATGCCTCTGGGCCCTCTGCATGTCCTCCTTGGAAAAGTGTATGTTCATATCCTTTGCCCATTTTTTAATTGTATTGTTTGTCTTCCTGGTGTTGAGTTGTCTGAGTTCTTTACATAATCTGGAGACCAAACGCTTATCCAAGGTATCATTGGAAAGTACATTTTCCCATATGGTTGGTTCCCTTCCCATTTTGCTGATGCTTTCTTTATCTGTGAATAAGCTTTAATTTGATGAAGTCCCTTTTGTTTATTCTTTCCTTTATATCCCTTGCCCTAGGCAATGTATTGGTGAAAATACTGCTGTGTGGGGTATCCAAAATTTTCCTGCTTATATTTTCCTCTAGGACTTTTATGGCGTCCTGACTTATATTTCAGTCTTTTATCCATCTTGAGTTTATTTTACGGATGATGTAAGTTGGTGGTCAAGTTTCATTTTCTTTTTTGCATGTAGCTGTCTGGCTCTCCCCAAACCATTTTTTTGAAGAGACTATTTTAACTCCATTTTATTCTCCTGCCCTCTTTGTCAAATATTAACTGACTATATTGACATGGGTTTATCTGGGCTCTCTATTCTGCTCCATTGTTCTGTTTCTGTTCTTATGCCAGTACTAGGCTATTTTAATTACAGTGGACTTGTAACATAGTTTCATATGAAGTATTGTGATCCCTCCTACTTTGTTGGAGAGGATGTGGAGAAAAGGGAACCATAGTGCACTGTTGGTGGGAAGGCAGACTGGTGCAGCCACTGTGGAAAACAGTATGGAATTTCCTCAGAAAATTAAAAATGAAACTGATTTTTGACCTGGAATTCCACTTCTGGGTTTATATCCTAAGAACCCTGAAACACCAATCCAGAAGAACCTATGCACCCCAGTGTTCATAGCAGCACAATTTACAATAGCCAAGTGCTGGAAGCAACCTAAGTGTGCATCAGTAAATTAATGGATCAGAAAACTATGGTACATTTACACAATGAAATACTAAGAAGCAGAAAGGAAGAAGGAGCTCCTACCTATGAGAAAGCATGCATGGAACTGGAGAGTATTATCCTAAATGAAATAAGCCAGGCGGTAAGGGACAAATACCATATGATCTCACCTTGAAGAGTAACCTAATCAACAAAACAAACAAGAAAGCAAAATATAACAGAGAAACTGAAATTAAGAGCAAACTACAATAACCAGAGAAGAAGTGAGAAGGGATAATGGAGGGAAGGGAGGAAGGGTTTTTAGGAACAACTATAAAGGACACATAGACAAAACCAAGGGGAGGATTTGGAATCAGGGGAGGGAAGTGAGGATGGCTAGGGTGCAGGGGGAGTGGTGGTGGAAAAATGCAGACAACTGTTTTTGAACAACAATAACATACTAAAAAATAAAATTAAAAAGAGAACATTCTTAATTCCTAATGCTCAAGTCAGAGGCTCATTTAAGATATACACTAGATGTGAGTAAGTGTGGAAGAATAAAATGATCACCAGATTGGAACCTGAAATGGTTTGTATTTGATGTCCGACCAAGATGTCACAATACTGTGCTCAGAGAATTAAATAAACAACTTACCTTTTTTTCTATTACATAAGCAATACATGTGTATTTTAGTAAACTCATTCCAAGTATAACTAATGCAAATAGTTAGAGTTTATATTTTTATGTCCATACTACCCAAAGCAATCTATAGATTCAACATAATCCTTTTCAAAATACTAATGACATATTTCACAGATATAGAACAAATTATTTTAAAAATTTGAGAAGAACATGTATTTCTAAGCCCTAAATAAGATATTTCTATTTTCTATAAACCAGTGATGAATAAAAGACATATAACCTTGAAGAAAATTAGTTGTCAAGGTTCTTTCACTCAATTGCAGGATAAATACATCAAAATGTTTAAATAATTTTATTAAGAACATGGAACCTTGAAAGTTTGATACTTACTAAACTTTTTTTATTTTCAGAAATTTTATAAAACATAGAATTCACATAAGGACATAGAAACCAAAATGAAATGGTGGAGAAAAGTTTCACAATAAAATTTATATACTGAATTTCACAATGTGTCTCCAAAAATAGCTTTTGGAACCAATCTTTATATTTTATTCATTAAAAATACATTTTATAATAATTTTCTAGTAATATAGTAAATATTATATCATAAAAGGGAAAATAATTCCTGTTCACTATGAGAGCAACTTCAATCAGTATTCATATGTTGATATCATTCAGAATATTGAGTGATTTCTACTTGTTGTTACTGATCTGTTGCTTTTGATTTCTCATATGCATTTTTTATATTTTCTTAGACTTAATCTATAGAATTGAAATACTGTATTACATTTATTGACATATTTCAAGCTATTATGAACCTTGTCAAAATAAGTCCCACCAAAATAAAATTTGTTTATTGTTTTTCAACTTGTGTGATAATGAGATGAAAATATGTCTCATTATCATCTAAACAATATCTGAGCATTAAAAAAAGATTAATAAATTTAATTTAAAAATTATCAGAAAAACAAGATGATAAGACTGTATTTTTATTTCTCTCCTAGTAGTGACCATCATTTTGGCCACCTATGGCTGTAGTATAAGGTATCAATTAATACGACATAGAATTGAGGTGATTTCAAAAATAGAAGAAATCACCCAGGCAAGCAGACAATTCATGTTTGTTAGCATAATATCCCAAGTGGTTGGCAAATTTGCTTAACACATGGTCTAAATGGAGGTAATATTTTGTTTAATCTATATATATCCCACTTACATTTGTTCTAATTTGTGGCTACAGATAATCTCTCAATCCTAGCCAGCAACAAGCTCCAGGCTATATCAAATTATAGTGAGATAGTATTAAAAATTTAATAAAAATCGAGACTATCAAGAAAAATGTTTGGAAAATATATTAATATTACATATGAAATACAAAATAATGATTATTGAAATCATTCAATTACCTTAATAGTTAACAATAGAATAGTTATTATATAAGTGAGAAATATATATTAATATCTGAATGCTGATGAAAGATTTGAAATACTTTTAGCATGATGTTTGATTTGTAGTTCACTGAAATAAGAGATGAAACAATATTTTACCGGTATTTAAAATGTATATTTATTTGAATCATTGATACAAAATTATTCTCTGAATAAAATTACATTAAGTCTTGTATAAGGAGAATGTGAAACACAGGCTGAAATGCTTGTGCATAAAGGCTGTACAAGTGAAACCATCAACTTACAAAGGTGGACGATAAATTTAAGCTACAAAAATTCTCGAAAGACATGGCATTACTTTCAAAATAATTGTTTATTATATTTCCAATGGAATATATTTGTACCTAAATTTTCATACTTTTAAAACATAATGTAGTTTGATTTGCTTTCATTTCCAATATCAAAATCATTATTATGGGGAAAAAAATGAAACGTTCCTGTGTGTGTAAAGGAATCATTTTGCTTCTTTAAAAGGGTAGGATATTCTATCACAGAATTTTTTTTAATGTGAAATGTATATTTTGTTTTATTTTATTTTATTTTAAAATTTTTTAATATAATTATTGATCAAGTACAGTTTTCTGTCTTTTACTCAAATCCCAGCCCAGCTTCCAGTGCTCCCTCCCATTTCCACCCACCTTAGTTGTTGTCCCTGTGTCCTTTATACTAGTTCCTGTAAATTCTTCCCCCTTTTCCCCTGAAATAACCTCCCCTCTCCCCTGTGATCATTGTCACCCTCTTCTCTATTTAAGTGCCTTTGTTTTTATTTTGCTTGCTTGTTTGTTTTGTTGTTTGGCTTCCTGTTAAAGGTGATATCATATGGTATTTCTCTTTCAACACCTGGCTTATTTCACTCAGCATAATGCTTTCCAGTTCCATCCATGCTGTTGCAAAGGGTAGGAGCTCCTTCTTTCTATCTGCTGCATAGAATTCCATTGTGTATATGTACCATAATGTTTGATGCATTCATTTACTGATGGGCACCTAGGTTGCTTCCAGCTCTTGGCTATGGTAAATTGTGCTGCTATGAACATTGGGATGCATAGGTTCTTTTGGACTGGTGTTTTAGGGTTCTTAGGATAAAGTCCCAGCAATGGCATTGCTGAGTCAAAAGGCAGGTCCATTATTAGTTTTCTGAGAAAAATTTGAAACTGTTTTCCACAGTGGTTGTACCAGTCTGCAATCCCACCAACAGTGAACTAGGGTCCCCTCTTCTCCACAACCTCTCCAACACTTGTTTTTTGCTTTGTTTATGATGGACATTCTGACTGGTGAAAAGTGGTATCTCACTGTGGTTTTAATTTGCATCTCTCTGATAGCTAGTGATATTGAGCAACTCTTCATGTGTCTCTGGATATTCTATATCTCCTCCTTGGAGAATTGTCTGTTCAAGTTCTTTCTCCACTTTTTAATTGGGTTGCTTGTATTCTTAGAGTGGAGTCGTGTAAGTTCTTTGTATATCTTGGAGATTAAACCCTTGTCTGAGGTATCATTGGCAAATATGTTTTCCCATATCGTTGGATCTCTTCTTATTTTAATACTGTTTTCTTTAGCCATGCAAAAGATTTTAATTTTGATGAGATCCCATTTGTTTATTCTTTCCTTTATATCCCTTGCTCTAGGGGACATATCAGTAAAAAAGTTGCTGGGTGAAATATCTGAGATTTTATTGCCAATGCTCTCCTCTAGGACTTTAACGGTATCACAGCTTGTAATTCAAGTCCTTTATCCACCTTAAATTTATTTTGGTATATGGTGTAAGTTGGTGCTCATTTCATTTTTTTTGCATGTAGCTGTCTAGTTCTCCCAACATCATTTGTTGAAGAGGCTATTATCAGTCAATTTTATGTTGCTTCCCCCTTTGTTGAATATTAATTGGCCATGGAGATTTGGGTTTATTTCTGGGCTCTCTGTTCTGTTCCACTGGTTCATGTGCCTTTTTTTAATGCTAGTACCTAGTGTTTTGATTACAGTGGCCTTGTAATACAGTTTAATATCAGGTATTGTGATCCCTCTTACTTTTTTCTTCTTTCTCAAAATTGCAGCTGCTATTTTGGGTCATTTATGGTTCCATATAAATTTTTGAAGTGTTTGTTCTATTTCTGTGAAATATGCCACTGGTAATTTAGTAGGTATTGCATTAAATCTGTAAATTGCTTTGAGTAGTATGGGCATTTTGATGATGTTAATTCTTCCAATCCATGAACATGTTATATGTTTCCATTTGTTTGTGTCTTCCTTGACTTCTCTCTTCAGTGTTGTGTAGATTTCTGCATACAGGTCTTTTACCTCCTTGGTTAGGTTTATTCCTAGGTATTTTATTTTTCCTGTTGCTATATTGAATGGGATTTTTTTCCTTGATTTCTGCTTCTGCTTCTTCATTGTTAGTATACAAAAATGCCTTCAATTTCTGGATATTGACTTTGTAGCCTGCTGTTTTGCCAAACTCATTTATTAGGTTGAACAGTTTTAGGGTAGAGGCTATAGGATTTTCCATGTACACTATCATGTCATCTGGAAACAGTGACAGTTTTGTTTTCTCCTTTCTGATTTGGATGCCTTTTATTTCCTTTTCTTGTCTAATCTCTTTGGCTCAAACTTCTGATATTATATTGAATAGAAGTGATGAAAGTAGACAACTTTGTATTGTTCTGGATCTTAGTGGAAAAGATTTTAGTTTTTACCCATTGATTACGATATTGGCTGTATGTCTCTCATATATGGCCTTTATTATATTGAGGAATGCTCCCTCTATTTCCAGTTTTCTGAGTGTTTTTATCATAAATGGGTGTTGTACTTTATCAAAAGCTTGTTCCACATCTATTGATATGATCATAGTGATTTTTGTCTTTGCTTTTCTTTATATATTACATTTACTGATTTGTGAATATTGAACCATCCTTGCATCCCTGGGATGAATCCCCCTTGGTCATGTTGTATGATCTTTTTAATGTATGGTTGGATGCAGTTTACCAGTATTTTGTTGAGGATTTTAGCGTCTATGTTCATCAGCAATATTGACCTGAAGTTCTCTTTCTTTGCTGTGTCTTTATCTGGTTTTTGGATTAGGATGATACTGGCTTCATAAAAAGTTTGTGAGTCTTCCATCTTTTGGATTTTTTTGGAATAGCTTGTGAAGAATAGGGGATAGCTCTTCCTTAAATGCTTTTTAGAATTCTCCTGTGAAACCATCTGGTCCAGTGCTTTTGTGTGATGGGAGATTTTTGATTACTGCTTCAATTTCATTTGCTGTTATTGGTTTATGCAGGTTTTCTCCTTCTTCACTGACTTTTGGAAGATTATATTTTTCTAGAAATTTGTCCATTTTACCTAAGTTTTCAAATTTCTTGGCATATAGTTCTTTATAGTAACTTCTTACAATCCATTGTATTTCCGTGGGGTCAGTTATAATCTCTCCTCTTTCATTTCTGATTGTGTTTATTTGGGTCCTCACTCTTTTTCTCTTAATGAGCCTGCTTAAAGGCTTGTCTATTTTTTTATCTTTTCAAAAAAACAGCTCCTGGATTCATTGATCCTAAGAATTGTGCTTTTAGTCTCTATGTCATTTAATTCTGCTCTGATCTTGGTTATTTCCTTTCTTCTACTTGCTCTGTGCTATCTTTGTTGTTGTTCCTCAAGCTTTTGAAGGCGTAGGGTTAGGTTGTTTGTTTGAAATGTTTCTATCTGTTTTAGGTAGGCATGTATTGCTATAAACTTCCCTCTCAGGACTGCCTTAAGCTGTGTTCCATAAGTTTTGGGTTGTCATGAGTTCATTTTCATTTATTTCCAAAAACTTTTTGATTTCTTCTCTAATTTCATTCTTGACCCATTTGTTGTTCGATAGCATGCTATTCAATCTCCAAGATTTTGAATGTTTTGGGTCTTTTCTCTTGGTGTTGGTTTCCAATTTCAGTCCCTAGTGATCGGAGAAAATGCTTGGGATGATTTCAATTTTCTTAAGTTTGTTGAGGCTTGTTTTGTGTTCTATCATGTGGTCTATCTTTCAAAATGTTCCATGTGCATTTGAAAAAAATGTGTATTTAGCTTCTTTGGGATGAAGGGTGTTGCATCCGCCGTCACGAGAAACAGAGGTTCAGAGACTTTCAGAATTTTCAAGATGTTACTTTATTGGCCAAGTTTTACCTGCGCAGGGGCGAGCTCTCTGAGTGTCCGAGGACACTGTGCTCAGGAGAGCTGCAGATGAGAGCCACGCCCAGGCGCTTACAGCTATGTCCTTATATAGGGGTATGCAAGCAAGCTTTGAACAGAAGCAGATGCGGCTGTTAGCTATTGGCTAGCTCTAAACAGCTGATTGCCATTGGCTTATTAGGGAAATTGGCGGTTAGCCCTTTTAGGAAGTAAAAATTTCCCTGCTCCTGCTCAGCCTAACTTTAGCTCCTGGTCAGCCTAACTATATCCGGGGCTCGTTTGGGATTGTCCCTTTTCAACATCTGTTTTGGACCTCAACATTCCCCCATTTCTTTTGGTCGTGGATCAAACCCTTGATTCCTCGTCTATGGGTAGGATTGTATAAGGTTGGGACAAAACCATTAGCTTTAATAAATGCAAGGAGTTTGTTAAGAAGTAAGGGTCCTAGAGTTAGTATTAATATAAACAGTAAGAGGCGACCTGCTTCAATGTCTCCTTGAGACTATTGTTTCACAACCCCAGCTTTTACAATAGTCACTAGCCCCTCCGCAGTCACTTGTCCATTGCTGGGTGGTTCTGGACACCCATATGCTCTGAGTAGTATAAGTTCTTGTTCTTCTGAGATGCAGCACAAGCAGGGCCTTTTCCCAAGGCCATCACAGTTTCTCCTCCGAGTGGTCCCTTATGTCCTTCATTGCCCCTATAGCCTGACACCCAACTGAGGAACAGTAGCCCTAAACATGCGAGAGAGTGAGCTTTAAGGGTTCGTCTGGGTTCCTCTTGGCACGCCATTCTCTGGACGTCTCACCTGGGTCTTCTGCTGGCTTTATATGAGAAAGGTGTATCCAGTATGGTTTCTCAGCCACAGGAACAGCAGTGGGGGGTGCTTAACAGTACCTGGAAGGGTCCAATCCACCGCGGCTCTAAGTTCTCCCGCCCGTGGTTAAGAATCCACACCCACTGTCCAGGATCAGGTGGCTCAGGTTTCTGTGTGCCGGCCGCTGGGGTTGGTGCTGATTGGCCTCGCAGTCTTCTCACCTCGGCCCGAATTTGTTGCAGCACCTGCAGGGACTTGAGGAAGTTATGGTTAGATACTTCTATCTCCTCTCTAGCAAGATGAGGAATAAGGGGAACAGGCTGGCCAAACATGATTTAAGGTGTCCACTTATCCAGGTATGGGGTACATCTTACTCTAAACAGGGCAAAGGGGAGTAGCTCTACCCAGTTCTCGCCGGTCTCCAATCTTAATTTTCTGCCTAGCCTGAGAAAGTGTCTATTAGTACTAACAGATACTTATATCCTGATTTTCCCGAGGTCATTTCAGTAAAGTGTATTTCCCGTAGCTCTCCTGGTGTTTTTCCTCTGTATCTCACAAGGGGAGGTAGCCTTTTGTTCTGTGCATTCACTCTTGCACAAATGCCGCACCTAGAGACTACAGAATGGATAATGTCTCTGATGTTGGGACTTACATAATATAAGTTGTTCTAACTTGTTTTGCCCAAGGTGAGTGCTGGTATGCAAATCTCGGACTATTTCTCTGACTATCCCCTGGGGTAGATAAAGCCTATCAGGAAGTTCTATCCACCCCTGCAGATTTTTCTGCCCCTTAAGCTTCATCCCTTCTTGCCATTCCTCTGGGGTGTACCTAGGATCCGGAGGTAGTGCTGGTTGAGGTAGTAAGGGGAGGAGGCTTCCCTGTGCCTGGGTAGCCGCCTCCCTAGCAGCTGAGTCTGCTAAATTGTTGCCTTTTATAATAGGGGAATCCCCTTTCTGGTGTCCTTTACAATGTATGATGGCAACTTTGGTGGGCAACCAAATGGCGTCCAAAAGGGCAAGAATCTCACCACGATTCTTAATGTCTTTTCCTCCTGCTGTTTAAATGGCCCCATGGATGTGGGCGGTGGCAAATGCATAGCGGCTGTCAGTGTAGATGTTAGCTACCTTTCCCTCTGCCATCTGCAAGGCCTTAGTTAGTCCAGTCAACTCAGCCCTCTGTGCACAGGTTCCAGCTGTTAATCCTTTTTGCCACAGGACCTTATTTTCTGTGGTCACTGCGGCCCCTGCACACTGCTGTCCATCCTTAATAAAACTTCTGCCATCCGTATACAGGGTCAGGTCAGCCCTTTCATATGCCTGGTCTCTTAGATCTGGGCGAGAGCCAACCACTGTGTCCAATATCTGTTTGCAGCTGTGGAGCAAGGTAGAATCAGGTACTGGCAGCAGGGTGGCTGGGTTTAAGGCTGTTGTCTTGAGGAACTGCACAGATGGTGGGTTGAGCAGTTGCGCCTGATATTGAGTCAATCGGGCATTGGATGTAATGTTCACCAGTCACTTGTATATCTTGACCTAAAGTCAACTTACTGGCCTCCTTGACCAGAATGGAGGTGGCTGCAAGGGCTCGTAGACACGTTGGCCATTCTGAGGCTACAGGGTCAAGCTTCTTGGACAAGTAGGCCACTGGCCTCTTCCATGGTCCCAGCTCTTGACTGAGTACTCCTAAGGCAACTCCCCTCTTCTCAGCTATGAATAACTGGAAAGGCTTGGCCATTTCTGGCAGGGCTAGAGCAGGGGCAGCTACCAGTGCCTCCTTGAGGGCTTGGAACGTCTGTTTCTCCTTGTCCGTCCATATAAACCGTTCCTCCTTCCCTCTAGTCAGTTCATGTAGTGGTCTGGCCAGCTCTGCAAAGCCCTAGAATCCATAACCTGCAGTATTCTACAGCGCCCAGGAATTCCCGCACTTGCCTCTTGGTAGTGGGCTCAGGGATCTGCAGGACTGCCTGGATTCGCTGAGAGGATAGGGTTCTCTGCCCCCCTTGCAGGTTATACCCCAGATAACTTACAGTTTGTGTCACGATTTGGGCTTTCCTGGCAGAAACTCGGTATCCCATCTGCTCGAGGTCTTGTAGCAAGTCTATCGTCGCTGCCTCGCACTCCTCCTCGCCTTCAGCAGCTATGAGGAGGTTGTCCACATATTGCAACAATACTATAGATGGATAGGCCAAGCGAAAAGCCTGCAAGTCTTTGCTTAGTGCCTCATTGAAGATGGTGGGGGAGTTCTTGAACCCTTGTGGTAACCTCGTTCATGTGAACTGCCCCACCAATCCATTCTCTGGATCGTTCCACTCGAAAGCGAAAATCTCTTGACTTTGGGGTGCCAGTGGGATGCAGAAAAAGGCATCCTTTAAGTCCAAAACTGAGTAATAGGTATGGGTTGGGGGTAGAGAGCTAAGCAGGGTATACGGGTTAGGCACCGTAGGGTGGATTGTCTCTACCCGTGCATTTACTTCTCGCAAGTCCTGCACGGGGCGGTAGTCCTGGGTCCCTGGTTTCTGGACAGGGAGCAATGGGCTATTCCAGGCCGATTGACACTCCCGGAGTATGCCCGCCTCCAGCAGGCGGCGCAGGTGTCGCGCAATACCTTGTCTAGCGCAAGCCGGGACTGTATATTGCCTGATCCTGACTGGGCTGGCAGTGCTCAGTAACTGCACCAGGACTGGTGGTTGGTGGGCGGCCAATCCTGGTTGATTAGTTTCTGCCCAGACTCCAGGTACTCTGGCAATTAAGGCATCCAAAACCCCCACCTTTTCCTCCTTACCTCCTTGGACGGTGGCAAGTAGGTATTCTTCAGACAGTGGGACAGTTATTTCCAGGCTGACCTCCTTCTCCTCCTCCTCGCTCTTTGAGGGGCTTTCTTCATGTCTGAAGGTGATGGTGGCCTGGAGCTTCCGCAATAAATCTCTTCCTAGCAATGGGTAGGGGCAGTCAGGAATGACAAGGAAGGAGTGGGTAATGGTGTCTCGGCCTAAGTTAGTTACCCTTGCTGTAGCCCATGGGTAGGCCTCCGCTTTGCCCGTTGCCCCAACTATTTTGGTAGTTATCCTTTGAATTTGTCCTTGGGGTTGTTTGAGGACCGAGAAGGTGGCTCCCGTGTTGACCAGGAAGTCTATTGGCTTACCTTCGACCATTAGGGTGACCATGGGCTCCTGGGAGCCAACGGGAATGGAGCCCTGGCCCCGTCAGTCTAAGGTTTGGAGCAGGACCTCAGGAACCTGTCCCTGCTTACGGCCATCTGCTCTCTTCTTTGGACAGTCCCTCTTCCAGTGTCCTCTCTCTTTGCAGTAGGCACATTGGTCTTTGCCTATTCATGGCCCCCTGTTATGGCCCCTTGGCTGTCCTCCTCTCTTCCTGTTCTCGGGGGTCTTCTGGGTGGCAAGCAGGATCCTAGCAACCTCTTTAGCTCTACCTACCTCCGGATCCTCCCTGTTTATGTATACTTTCTGTGCTATTTCTAATAACTTGCTCCTATTCTCTCCCTCAAATCCTTCTATCTTCTGAAGTTTCTTCCTAATGTCTGAAGCTGCCTGAGTCACAAAGGCGATGTTAGCAAGTCTCCTATTTTTCTCCGCTTCAGGGTCTAAAGGGGTATATATCCTATAGGCCTCCATTAGCCTCTCAAGGAAAGCCACTGGGGATTCTTCCCTCCCCTGAATGACCTCACTAACTTTACTAAAATTAGTTGGCTTCCTCGCTGCTGCCTTCAGACCCCTAAGTAGAGCCCGGCGATACTGGAGCAGCGCATCCCTTCCCCCTGCAGTGTTGGGGTCCCAGGCTGGGGGTTGTGAGGGAAGGATGTCTTCCATTTCTCTTCTCCCTGCAGCCGTGTCTCCCTCCTCCCCCATTACGGCTTTTGCCGCCTCTCGATTAATTCTCTCCCTTTCTTCTGATGTGAAAAGGGTCTGCAAAATCTGTTGACAATCATCCCAGGTGGGTTGATGGGTCTGAAAGATGGTCTCGAGGAGGGAGATTAAACCCTGGGTTTTTTCAGAGAAGGGTGGATTCTGATATTTCCAATTATAAAGATCACTAGTAGAAAAAGGAACATATATCAACCGGGGTGGTGGCCGGGGCGGCGCATCGGGCCCTGGTTGCACTTCCCTGAGGGGCAAAATGGCGGCACCTTCCTGAGGAGGTAAAATGGCGGCCGTTCCCACCGGCGCCATTCCTCCTCCTCCGCCATATTGTGCTTCCCCCTCGTGTGTGAGGGGGACTGTTGGGCCTACTACTGTCCTGCCTCGTCGAGTCTGGCTTCTCCCTGCGATGATATGGCGGAGGTGCATTAACTGGGGCTAAGGGGTTGTTGGGCTGCCCGGGCAGGACTGGGTAAAGTCGAGGTCTGGCTGGCGGCTGTTTTGTGGCCGGATCTTGACAAGGCCCTGGGTTCCCTCCTCGCTGGCCGTTTCCTGCAGCCAGGCAGATGGCTCTTCTCCCCCTCCGATTTCCCTGTATACATTGTCTAATATAACCTGGGCGCTCCGTGGTGATATCTAACCAGACATCAATATACACAAATTGATTAGGGTGGGGGACTTGGTAGACAGTGGCTCGAACAGCGAAGAGGACGGGCAAATCAAAAGTGCCCTCAGTCGGCCAACTGACATCAAAGGTCGGCCATTCAAGTTCACTCAGAGTCTGGAGGGACTCCGGGTCTGGCGGTGGCCCACCATATCCCCTCGCTCGTCTCTGAAAGTCCGAGAAGTTGTTCGGCAAGCAATCTACCACTTCAAGCTGCCTTGCTCCGGAGCTCAGAAACTGAAAGAGGATCCTCCCATTTACTCACTCAGCTCGAGCCGTCCTACTCATCTCCAACCCGAAACTCACCGAGGGAAATCTCGCTGGGGCCTCCAAAATGTTGCATCCGCCGTCACGAGAAACAGAGGTTCGGAGACTTTCAGAATTTTCAAGATGTTACTTTATTGGCCAAGTTTTACCTGCAGAGGGGCGAGCTCTCTGAGTGTCCGAGGACACTATGCTCAGGAGAGCTGCGGATGAGAGCCGTGCCCCGGCGCTTACAGCTATGTCCTTATATAGGGGTATGCAAGCAAGCTTTGAACAAAAGCAGATGTGGCTGTTAACTATTGGCTAACTCTAAACAGCTGATTGTCATTGGCTTATTAGGGAAATTCAAAAGGCTCTTTGTGTAGTTGGCGGTTAGCCCTTTTAGGAAGTAAAAATTTCCCTGCTCCTGGTCAGCCTAACTTTAGTTCCTGGTCAGCCTAACTTTAGTTCCTGGTCAGCCTAACTATATCTGGGGCTCGTTTGGGATTGTCCCTTTTCAACATCTGTTTTGGACCTCAACAAAGGGCTCTCTCTCTATATATATCAGTTAAGTTTATTTCATCTCGGATATTGTTCAATTCCACAATATCTTTGTTGATATTTTGTTTGGAAGAACTGTCCATTTTTGACAGTGGGGTGTTAAAATCCCATACTATAATTGTGTTGCTGTCAATATCTTTCTTGAAGTCCTCTAAGATTTTCTTGATATATTTGGGTGCTCCTCTGTTGGGTGAATATATATTTCCAATGTTTATGTCTTCTTGGTAGATTCTTCTCTTGAGTATTATGAAGTAACCTTCTGGGTCACTTTTTATGGCCCTTTTTTTGAAGATTATTTTTTTCTGATATGAGTATTGCTTTTTTTCCCCTGTCCATTTGCTTGGAAAATTTGTTTCCAGCCCCTCACTTTTAGTCTGTGTAGGTCTTTTGTCCTGAGGTGGGTCTCTTGTAGGCATCATATGTGTGGGGCATGCTTTTTTATCTATTCAGCTATTCTATGTCTTTTGATTGGAGCATTTAATCCATTTACATTTAAGGTTAGTATTGATAGATACTTATTCGTTGTCATTTTTATACCTGTGCTTCTCATTGTCTCTCTCTTTTCCTTCCTTTCCTTAAAGCAGACTTTTTAGTATTTTTTGCAGAGCTGCTTTGGTGGAGGTGTATTCTTTTAGACTTCTTTTGTCTTCAAAGCTCTTTATTTGGCCTTCTATCTTGACTGAGAGCCTTGCTGGGTAAAGTGTCCTTGGTTGTAGGCCTCTGGTTCTCATTACTTGGAATATTTCTTGCCATTCTCTTCTTGCTTGGAGTTTTTCCATTGAGAAGTCAGTAGCTAACCTTATTGTGGCTCCCTTGTATGTTACTTCCTGTTTCTTCTTTGCTGCCTTTAAGATTCCGTCTTTACCTTGGAATTTCACCATTTTAATGAGGATGTGTCTTGAAATGGGCCTCTTTGGGTTCCTCTTGATTGGGACTCTCTGTGTTTCCTGGATTTGTGTGACTTTTTCTCTCATCAAATTATGGAAGTTTTCCATCATTACTTTTTCAGATTTTCTATTCCTTGCTCTTCTTCTTTTCCTTTTGGTATCCCTATTATTCAGATATTATTATGTTTCATATTGTCTTGCATTTTTCTTAATCCATCTTTATGTTTTCTGAGCATCTTTTCCTTTTCTTGCTCTTTCTGGGAGTTTTTTTTTTTCTACTTTGTCCTCCAACTCACTAATTCGATCTTCTGCTTCATCAATCCTGCTTTTGATTCCTTCCCCTGTGTTCTTCAGCTTCAAAACTGTATTCTTTATTTTCTCTTGACCCCTACTGATAGTTTCTATGTTTTTCATGTAGATATAGTTTGCAGTGAGTTTACCGTACCTTCCCTGTAATTTCTGGTAGCTCATTGTGAGCTCTTTGAAGTTCCTGATAACCAGTCCTTTGAATTCAGTATCTGTAACTGACTTGCCTCTATTTCATCTAGCATTCTTTCTGAGGCTTCCTCCTTTCCTTTCATTGGGGATTTGTTTTTTTGTTGTGCCACTGTTTGTGGGACTCTTTTTTTAGCTTCAGCTTCTTAAATTGAGTTGTTCTGGCTTCCTGGATTTATGGTGTTAACTTTGTTGTATAATTTCTGTGAGATTCAGTGGTGTAGTCTCCTTGATCTTCCCAGCTCGCTTGTCTTGGACTGTCCTTTACCTTGGCTCTGAGTTTGTCTTTGGGTTTTTGTTGTTTCTGGGTCTTTTTTTTGTGGGTTCTTCCCACCAACTGGTAAACTGATTTTGCCTCTGTCCACTACCCATTTTAATTTGCCGTGCTGGTGAGGGTGGGTTGCATTGAAACTAGTTCTTCTGCATTTACAGCATTTTGAGAATTCTCTTTTGCTCTTGTTCAGTTGTTTGCCTTGGGTAGTTTCTCTGCTGTTTAGTTGTGTTTCCCGATAGGTATTAGATTGAGGTTTGCATGGTTTCTACTCCCTCCTTCATTTTCCTCTGTTGTTATCTGTTGGTGGTTCCTTTGTTGTTGGTTTTCCTCTTCCTTTGGGTATCTTGGTGTTCACCATTTCCACCCACTCGTTTTGTGTGTGTGTGTGTGTGTGTGTGTGTGTGTGTGTGTGATCAGTTAGAGGGGAAGGAAAACTGGTTTATGACAGCAGCAGAATATTTTATAATATTTACAGATATTTACAGTATTAGCCAGTAAAGATAGGTGATTCCCTGACTATGTACAGTGATAACTGTAATATTCAACACACTTTTTAGAAAGGATGGAAGGAAGATAAGGCTCTTATGGGGGAGAGAAGTTTTGTGATTTGGATCTATAAAGGAGTGAGGTTGAGGGAGGTCAGATTCTGAGGTAAGGTGAGAATAAAGGTTGTTTAATAGGTGTAGTGTTAGAGAGAATCAAGTTAACCACTACAGTATTATAGTTCAGGCAACAATGAAGTGGGCTAAGATCTTGGGGGGGTTGTTGTGGAGTAGTTACAATAGTATGTAACAACTATTATTTCCGATAATATTAGAGCAACAATCATATGACAATATCTATGATATACTAAGATTAGGGAGTATTGGACCTTCAACAGTGTGCTAACCGGGCAAGGGGAAGTAAAGGACAGTAAATTAGCAATACACTATGATTGAGGGGACCAGAGAAACCTTTCAAGTGATACAATATGTCCAGCCAAGGTAAAGAAGACTATACAGAAAGAAGAGGAATACAGAGATACTATTAAAATAAAAGATGTAAGAATAATGACAAAATAATGAAAAAATACAAATATGCAGTAACTTGTACTTTTTCTGTTATAGCAAAGTAAAATTTGTCTCTCTGTCTCTACTGTTGGGATGCCCCCTCTTTGGGTCCAACTCTGGTCTTTTTGCTGTTCCAAGTCTTTTGTCTCACTTGGAGGGGAAGGGGGCAAAAAGAAAGAAAAAAAGGCAGCATAAGGGAGAAAAAGTGGTAGGTTTGGAAAGAAAGAAAGAAGGAATAAAACAAGAAAGAATAAAAGAGAGGGTAAAAGTATTGAAAGATAAAACAATAATAAAGTTTTAAAAAAGATTATTAAAAAAATCCTCTTCTTAGCCCTGGCTGGTGTAGCTCAGTGGATTGAGCGTGGGCCTGCGAACCAGACAATCGCGGTTCGATTCCCAGTCAGGGCACATCCTGGGTTGCAGGCTGGTTCCCTGCAGGCCAGTTCCCAGCAGGGGATGCACAAAAGGCAACCATACATTGATGTTTCTCTCCCTCTCTCCTTCCCTTCCCCTGTAAAGATAAATAAATAAAATCTAAAAAAAAAAAAGTTTATTAAAAAAAAAAAGCCTCTTCTTGATTTCCAAACCTTTTCTTCTGGTCACACTAGCTGCAGCAGTCCGAGGGGCGATTCGTATAGCCTTTCTCCCTTCTCAGTGAACTCAGCTGGTCTCACCAGCACTCTCCCAAGATCCAGACCAGCGCCTCTCCCCAGCACCCCACTGATAGCAGACTTTCCCCAGGATTCACAGTCCTGGCCTGGGGTGTGGGCGCCCACTCTTGGCCAGGCTTCCCTGGTCCTACAGGCTTGGGCCCAAACCGTTCCCGGTGCTATGGGGGTATGCACAGGTGACTCTCAATTCTCCCAAGCTGGCGACCACAGACTGACTCCACCGGTGATCACAGCTCTCTGGTTTGCTTCTTCATGCCGACTCCTCTCTCTGACAATCCAAGCAAACCAGTCTCTCCTGGCATTTTTCAAACTGCGCTCGGCCAGGTAGGGAGGGAGCTGATGACTGGCTTTCTCCCAGGGACCTTGCTGCCAGCCCTCGGCTACTACAGACTTAGGCGGACCGGCCAGGGCCCGGGGCCCTGGCACGCCCGGCAGAGGGCCTGCGGCCTCTGTGCTGTTCCCTGGGACCTTATTGACCTGTAGCTGTCTCCTCTCTTCACCATCTGGTCATTCAGAGTCCGCTCCAATTTCTGGAGTCCTACCTTCCTATATTCTGGGTCCCTATTGGCTATCCGCTGTGCTCCTCCACAGACAGCCTGATTTTTCTCTGGTGTGTGGGGGGAAGTGAAATCCTTTGTCCTACTGTGCCACCATCTTTCCCAGGACCCACAGAATTTTTTTTACTGTTTAAAGTATTCTACCAAAAGTAAAAATCTTTGTCTTGGTATATTTTCCTTATTACTAATCATCAAACATTTTTAAATGATTTTATTTATTTATCTTTAGAGTGGAAGGGAAGGATAGAAAGAGAGAAATATCATGTATGGTTGCCTCTTGTGTGTCCTCTGCTGGGAACTGGCCTGCAACCCAGCCATGTGCCCTGACTGGGAATCAAATCATGATCCTCTGGTTCACAGGCTGGCACTCAATCCACTGAGCTACACCAGCCAGGGCAGAGAATTTTTAATTTAAATTATATTCTTTATTCTTCCTTTGTAATAATTGCCACTTATATAAAGTGTGAGTATGGAGGAGAGAGTGGGAAAGGAATAGAGATGGGGGTGGGGTAGATATTGAAGACAGAAATAAGGTATATGTATACATGAATATAATGCACTATAGGAGAAAAAGAATATGGGAACCACAATACAATTATTTTCATGCTATTTGCATAGAAAATAATGCTAAGAAAATTAGGAATAAAACTATAAATTCTGTTAAGTAGCCCTAGAAAATTTTAGTCTAAGTATCAAATATTATGTGTAATGAAAGTTAATCTTTCTATTGTCTTAAACTGATTTGATTTCAACACATTTTTATTAAATGCATAACCAATAATATATATTTAGTGTATTATCAAGGAACAAAGAAAGCCAATATTTAAAAAATGTATGTCAATAAAATGTGATATTAGATAGGCATTATGCTGTAACTAAAATTAAATAGGCTTTAAAATATATTGCTTATTTATTATCAGGTATCATTATCATGACTGTATTTTAGTATTGAAGAGTAAGCACAACTATGGTCATAAATGACAAATTACCTTGTTCACTTAGTTATTCAGAGCCAGTGAAGGAAGAGTCTGTTCAGTTCGGTTAGCTCCCTTAATTTCTCTTTCTCTATCTCTCTCTCAGCAGTTTTCCAGACTTCATTTTTTTTTTTAATTAGAAGGAAATTTACATTTACTTTTGGGACTAAAAATAGAAACAATAATTTTACTTAATGAATGGTTACTTCATAATAGAAGCAGAATAAGATTGTGACCACTTTGCAACATTTCTAATGACAGAAGTTCTGAACACTTCATTAATGAAAAACAATACAAAGTTTTGGTACACTATTAGGAAAACATGACTACATATAATCAAAATGAAATAAAACAGAACAAAAGCCACAAACATGTCCCATTGTTGAGGAATGGCAATAATGGTTACTATGGTATATCACCCATATGTTCCATTCACAAAAGGTAGAGCTCTGGCACTGTCAATTTTGGTAAGTGACCCTGAGGCTGGATGACTTGCCTAACTATAAAAACTTAGGCAATGGATCATTGGATATCCAACTGCTTTTTCAAAGTGCTATGGTGACTTAAGCCATGTATCTTTGTAGAGTACTAATCTTAGATGATATAGGTTATTAATACATTTGGTGAGAATTGCACATATGAAAGCATTGACAAATTACAATCAAACTATACAAGGAGAATATATTTTGTATATACAACCACATAATCATTGAGGATATAATTGATATATTTCAGTCAATTGTGCTTGCTGTGAACATCAGCAAGCATCAATTTATGCAGTAACACATGTGCAGAGGTGCAGAGTGTTGCTTGACCTAAGTGATCCTAATTCTCTTGATGTCTTGTGGAAAATCATATTCTGGTTGATGATTAATTGGACATACCTCAAGTCAGTGTCAGAGGGCACTGGCAGTTTCTATTGCAAATAATAATAAGAGCAATAATAGTAATAATAATTTAGCCTACTAGTTTTCTCTCCATTGTTCTTCTTTCATGCCCCTCTTCCCATGCCTCTTGCACCATCTTTGGATACAGATCCAGAAACCTGGTAGAAAAAGATCCATTTCCTGACATTGTTTATATCACCTGTGGTTTTTCTATAATTATGGCACTATAACACATTAATTCTGACCAGCTTCAGTAAAGGAATTCCATTTGGCATCACAGGTCTAAAATTTGTTGGGAAGCTTCTCAGAAAGCTATATGGGATATGCATTTGAAATCACCAGAAATGAATTTTGAAATAAAGTGTATATGACTGTCTACTACTGATTAGTAGTAGACAGTCATACTAAATTTAAATTAAATTACATTTAAATTTAATTTAAATTACTATTTAAATTCAAAAATTAAATCTGCAGTCAAGGCTTTAAATTAACTGCCTATCTCCAGCTCCCAGATTTTTCTCAACTACATGGATGTATCCATTTGATCTAGAGATTCCTCATCTACTCAGGTACTCCCTTAGGGGGAAGTGTACATATCCCACCAAAAATCCCAAATGGACTCTTTTTAATCTTTAATCCTCATGGTTAAGTATCATAAGGGGTTCCACATTTATGAAGAGGAACAGAGTAATAGAATGGTTTGCTGCATTATACTCCAGGTTTCCCTTGAACTTTAGGATTTTAGAGTGATCTGCCCACTCACAAGTGTTGTGGCCCTGTGACAATGTATACTAATCCCATGACCTGCTTTTATGCAACTTGCCCTATTACAGGCTTTAGTGCCCCGTTGATCCTGTGAACACCTGGAAAGTAGTTGACTCATCCACTTTTGAGTCATTTGGTATTCACAGTAACTCACTGTCACCCTCCAGAACATGTTTGCTTCCTTTATCTCAAGGGCAGTCATGGTTCACAGACACCAGCATCTCCATTTTATTCTTGTCCATTCTTATAACTTACCCTGGCCCCTAATGGATATGCCCAGCTCTTGGGGTGACCCAGACTAAGCACGCTGCAATAGCCCATCACAACAGACAGCATTGACATCAGTTTGCACAAATGACTTTCTGCAAGTATCACTTGGTTCAGGAATTCATGGGCAAAGGTGAATGAGATGTATGTTTCCCATGTTCTGGCATCTTGTAGAAAGGGCTATAAATACTTCATCATTATATTGCTGTCTGGGAATGGAGTTGTAACCATGGAACAAATATATAAATTTAAGGCTTTCTGTTTAGGAGGGTGCTAGCAAATACCAGTTCCTCAGTATCTGGAAACCTGGTTGCTGGAGAATTGAGATCAGACAGGATAAGTGCACTTGAAAAGGGAGGCCCAGAACTCAGTTTTGTATGGACGAGCTAGAAATATCTCATGAGGTACTTCACAGGAAAATCCTGCCTTTCTCTATATAATCATTTAAGTATGAAAGACTGTTTTTTAAAGCACCTGTTAAAACTGTGCCCATCACCCCACCACCAAAATTTGAATCATATTTTTTTCTGAACTTATCATTTTTTTATCCATGGTCTTATTACTAAGGATGAAATATCTTGACTTCTACCAAATGCCAATCAGTTCTTTTGGTCTATAGATGTTATCCCATAATGCTTTCTAGTAGAATTTTTTAGCAATTATGCAATTTCTCTTGACATCTTTGATTTATTTTTCTCCATCAGATTATTCTCATTATTTCAGAAAGACCCAATAAATATTCCCCATCTTTAAAAAGTGAAGTAAAGTAAAAAACACCTTCACATATATTTCTAATACTCAATTAAATTCTGTATAACTTTTCTCAACTAAAGTCTTGAAATTTCTGGCTATAGTCACTCTCCCAGTTCCTCTGCCACTGAATAGTCTTTAGCCACATTACTTCATCAAGATTGTTTTTATTGTCTCCAAACATGTCCACATTGTCAATTTCATCTGCCTCTGTGCTCTTCTTCAATGATCTCTCAGCAACATTCACCAAACGATAACTGCATTTTCCTTTCTTCAATTGGCCTCCCAAGCACTGAGTTCTCTTGCCTTTCCTTCTACCTATGTTTTATTCTTTGCTGATGGTTCTTCTCATTTTTACCTCTAAATTATGATACTTTAAGGTTCTTGTCTGAGTTCTGTTCCCACTTCTAAGTATTTCCTGTTAGGTATTTCTACTCAGTCCCATTACTTTATTACAATTATATTTATCCCCAATTAGATTTGATATCCAAGTTAATTTTTCAAATTGATCTCTAAGAAATATTTCCAAACCCAAACTCTAGGAGCATATACTTAATTCCCTACTTATACATTGAGGCAAATATGTAGTAGTCATCTCAATTTTAACTTGATAAAAAGAATGCTTTATTTCCCACACTTTCAAAACCATTTCCTTTCTTAGACTGTGACATTTCCATAAGTGAAACCAACTGTTGCTCGTTAAAAATAAATACTTTTTTATGCTTCTGCTTTTTTGCTTACTCCCTAACACTATATATTTCTAGATTAGAAATGTTGGGATTAAAAAAGAAGTGTTAATTATCTCACAAACATATACTTCATCACATCACTTCCATTTTTATTATTACTACTTGATTCAAGGCACATTTGTCTGGACTATTAGCATAGACTCATCTGGATTCTGCTCAGCTTTTACACCTTCTGTGTGCTTTCCATCCAGCAGCCAAGTGAACTCTGAAAACCACATAACATATGTCATGACAATCTCATGTTTTAAACATTTAGCTCACTTATAATCAGTCTTAGAAAAAAATTAAATTATTTTCTAAGTGCTTACTAAGTGCCATATGCATTGGCCCTGTCTCATACTATTCTCTTCTTTGCTTTCTGAACATGAGAGTGAAATTAATATATAAAGCCAAATTTTTGTACAACTGAATTTTCTAAAATTAACCAAGTAACAATGAAATGGGATAGAGATAGCCTAACTCATTACTGCGCTGGGTATACTATCACTGTAGATAGAGGCCATTGTCCTCTCATTCATCTTTTAGTTGAGGAGACCAAGTAGGTGGGAAAATTGGGACAATGGTAATAGAATAATGAAAAAATAATTAAAAAATTGACATAATCTGCTCAAGTTATAAGGCTGTCCATTCTTTTTATGTGCTATGAGTTCCAAATTTAAGATATTGACTCGATTTCAGTGTCTTTGTTTTTTTTTTTTTTCTGCTTGCTTGTTTGTTTTGTTGTTTAGCTTCCTGTTAAAGGTGAGACCATATGGTATTTGTCTTTCAGCACCTGGCCTATTTCACTCAGCATAATGCTTTCCAGTTCCATCCATGTTGTTGCACAGGGTAGTAGCTCCTTCTTTCTCACTGCTGCATAGAATTCCATTGTATATGTACCACAATTTTTTGATCCATTCATTTACTGATGGGCACCTAGGTTGCTTCCAACTCTTGGCAAGGGGATAGTGGCCAGAGGGGAGAAGGAAGGGAAGTTAAGGGGAAAAAGGGGGAGGGATTTGGAGGAACAAACAGGAAGGACACAGGGATGAGAACTAAGGGGGGTGGAAATGGGAGGGAGGTGGGGAGCAAGGGCGGGGGAGGCTGGGATGGGAAAAATAGACAAAAAACTGTACTTGAAAAATAACTAAATAAAATTAATTAAAAAAGAAAAATAATAAAAAAATAAAATAAATTGACTCGAAATTCTCTCCAAGTCTAATACTTGTATATGGAACTACCTACTCAAAATCTCTGGTTAAGAAATTAATACTAACTTGAGAGTGATAAAATATATCTCTTTATTAACTTGTCCCTAGCCATCTTGCCCAGATGAAAATATGACAATACCCTTGATCCAACTGCTCAAACCAAAAACTTAACAGTCATCTTTTGCTTCTCACTTTACTTCATGGATTGTATACAATTCCATGTTACTCTTCCATGACCTCTTTTTCTTTTTCCACTGCCAAAACTGTGATCCTAATACAGATGACTCATACCTTTCAACCAGACTACCTTTAGTCTACCAGCTGGATTCCTGATTTTATGCTTTATCTTCTGAGACCAAGTGTCTACAAGGCAGCCAGAGTAATCATTTAGAAAGTATAGTCAGTGGCTTTCCATTACATTGAAAATATATAATCCCAGTTCCATATCATAGTCTATGGAGCTCTTTATGAAGTAAACCCTCTCTACCACTTGAATACTTTCTACAACACTTGGTCTTGTTTACTGCACTTCAGTTCATATTTTTCTTTCTGCACTTCATCTCAACAGCTTCCTTTTTTCCTCAAGGCTTTTAAAGTTGTATGTTTCTTTTCACCTACAGTTTTGTTTTAATTTATTCAGATAACTGTTTAAATATTGTCTCCTAAGGAATGAAATTTTATACACTGCAGTGTACATTGTGTTGGCTTAACAAATTTTCTTTTTGGACAAAAGCACACACTTCCTCAGTACCAGGAGCATGGCTTGATGTTAGCAGTCTGTTCAGTCTTTCCTAGAAAGGGAAATAGTACCTCTCAAGGATATGCTCACTCCCTGGAGATTGGCAGTGACTGGTAGATACTGGGGGGGCACAAGTTTGGATCCCTTTCTTTAGTTCATAGTCTCTTTAACGATGATCACAGCTCTAGAGTTCCATGTGGAATTCACTACGGTCCTTGGTGCTATTGCAATTTCAATCTCTCTTTCTGTCTAGTCCTGCTTCATTCATTCCTTTACTACAAACGCCTATTCCAGAATTTGTTTCTTGGAAAGCCAACCTAAGACAAATATCCCACCTTTCATAGCAAATCCTTACTCTATAGGTCTTTATCCCAACTACTTTATTTACTTTTTATACTTTTTCTTACTTTCTGATATTATATTAAATATTTATAAATTATTTTGTCTACATATGCAACAGAACAATTGGAATGGAATACCCCAAACAGCCAGGGTCTAATATATCTTGTTCCCCATTTTATTCCTATTATCCAGGAAATGCTCAACATCTATACACAATGTTATTGAAGGTATTCTACAAATAGAGTGAGATGTGGATAAACTCTGATTTATGAAAACTTCAAATATTTGTTCCATTATTTAGTCATTCAATCATTTTTAAATGCTTATTAGAGACAGACTGTATTATTCCAAAGTAAATCTCTATTTTAAAGGTAGTAGTGATAAGTGTTGTCTCTGAATTTTCAATGCTTTACAGTGTCATCAAGAGAAAGGATGAAGGATTGACAAGTAAAGACATACTTTTATCAATGACTTAAATGCAATGACAAGTACATTTATATAAAAGGTAGATTCAGTGTACTGAGAGGAGTTTCTGAAACTCCACTTAGTAGTGAAAGAAGCTGTGCTAAAGAAATGAGATTTGAGCTGAACTGAACATGAGCAATCACTTGCCATAAGGGAGAAATTGAGGATAAATGGAGATTATGACCAGAAGTCTATAAATGCACAAAGAAATGAAGATAAGAAGAATCCTGTTTTGCTTAAATGTATGCAAGTAATTTGGAAAGCTGGCAGTTTGAGGAATAAAGAAACAAATATTATGTAATGGCAGTAGAAAGCATTTCAAAAGCCAAATTGTAAAGTGTTTATGGATAATATGCTAAGGTTGTTCAGTGGTGATAGAAAATCAGTAAAGAAATTTATGCAGTGCAATGTCATGAAAAGATTTACCTTGCAATGGTCATTCCAATACAATTTTTATATTAGATGTGAGTGATTAAGTAAAAACATCCCAGGTAGAACAGATATGTCAGATATAATTAATAATAATAAAAGAGTATTTAGCCCTGGCCAATGTGGATTGAGTGCCAGCCTGAAAACCAAAGTTGCTGGTTGGATTCCCAGTCTATGGTGCACACCTGGGTTGCGGTCCAGGTCCCCAGTAGGGGGCACATGAGAGGCAACCACACATTGATGTTTCTCTCCCTTTCTTCCTACCTTCCTTTCTCTCTAAAAAAATAATAACTTATTGAGAATATACAATATAGCAAGCATTATCCCAATCCCTTTAAATACATTAACCCATGTAATCAATCGCAAATTTCATTCCCAACCACATTTTACTTATAAAAAATGATACAAGAAAATTAGAGATCTTGTTTTCAGTTACAAAACTCTGTATAGTAAGTGGAAATTCAAGTCTGTTATTATACTGGGAACCAGTTCTGCTTTGACAATTTATTGCAGGTAAGTATCTGAAGCTCCTTGTTTTATTTAACTCATCCCTTCAGGATCCTTCTCTAATGAGGTAAACTACCGCACATGATACCTTACATGACTTATTGATTTCTTTTCTTGTGACTTCATATAGGCAATTCAACATGTAGGCAATTCTTACCTCATTATATAGAATATTTCAGAACTGTGGTCAAAATTCTCACTTAAACTCTACTACTCAATTTCTTCAAGTATTTGAATCACATGGATATACTATTGTCATCTGATCAAGTTCCCCATACTTATCATTTTTAAATCCAATATTTCTAAAACCTTCTTAATGTAAAGAATTTATATCAGGCAGTGAATTCTTCATTTCTCCATTGGCCTTGAATATAGCATTTCCCCATTGGTCTTGAACAGTGTTTGTTTTGTAATCACTGTTTACTGACCTATTAGCATGTGATTCAAACAAATATGCCTTAAATGATCACCTTGCCTGAGACCCTAATACCTACTAGAAATACTGAGAAGTACATGATCCAGGAAGATGGCCATATGTCACCTTCTTCCTCATGAAACATGAACAAAATGTAGGCTGTGATGATAGGGAGAGAGGACTATCTTGGTGGGGAAAGAAATCTTCCCTAATGGCTCCAGGAAGCATCAGCAGTTGTGGCTTTATTAAGTAAAAGCAGGAGAAGGATTTAAGGCCTGGATGGAATGACTGAACAATGACCAAGCCACAGTGAATTATTACATATTGCTCATGTGACAAAAATTGGTACAAAGCCAAAACTTTCTGTTTTTTCACAGTCAGCTGCTCTAGCCCCTTTCTCTCTTTTGTGTGCTCTCTCTTCCCTCTCTACCCACTCTTTCTCCATTTTCCTTCTCCTTCCTTTACATCCCCACTTCTAGCTCTCTTATTTATTTATTTTGTACTCATTTTTTTTGCAAAAACAAACAAACAAGTAAACAAACAAGCAAACAAAAAACTTTCTGCCTTGAGCAGACTCCTCAAAGAATACTGTTCCCTTTGGTCACTTGGCTTCTACACTCTGAAATTCTCTAAGTTATTTCAAGCTCATTATTCTTCAACTCAGGCCTAGACATTGATTTTCATTTCAAACTTTATTGGATTATCTTTCTCTTTTCCTTCTACTTCACCCCCTACCAAATTAAAGTTCAGTCATCATTTCTATTTTAGCTTCAATATATTTTCCTTTGTGAAAATAAAAAGTATACTTATACTGAACACAAAAAGTCACTTAACAGGTACAAAGCTCTGTTTCATATATAATATCATATATAATATGCATGTACACGTATGTGTATGTATATATACATATCCACATATATGTATATGTTCATGTGTATATATACACATATGTATGCACATACATGTACATATATATAAATAAATTGCCCAAGGTCACATACCTACTGTGGGTTTTGAAACTTGAAAAGCTCTGATTCAGGATGCAGATTGTCCTGAGTCCATTGGCTAGGTTAGACCTCTATGATAAAAAGTCCCACAGGAGAATAATATTTCCTATGCACTATTTTTTCCATGAGTATTAGTTGAAATAATATTGTTAATGACGTATTCAGTACTTGTTTTTCTTCTGGGCTTAAGACAATGCAGGGGCGGGGAAGGCATCTGTTTGGCTCCCCCTATATCCTATGTGCTGGCACAAGCCCTGGCACAGACTGGGTATCAGTAAATGCTTGGGCACAGACTATTACGAGAGTGGCTAATTAAACCAATTCACAGCAAGAAGAATGCCAGCTGCTAAAGGTATCTGACTGTGAGTGATCTTCTGCTGAACTGAATTTTATGTAGAACAGTATAGAAACTTTATCATAGATGATTAAATAAAAAGTGATACCTTCTCAAAGTTATCCCTCAGAAAAGAAAGTCACCTTGTATTGAGGCCTACCAACATCTCTCATATTACAGAACACTTCTTAAATGATTTTATTTTGAACCAGAATGTACTGTTTTGGGGAAGACCTGTGGCCTAAAAGAACCTCAATCAATGGTAGGTCTAAATGTTTATAGAGGTCACCTAAAGTTACAAGAAAAAATAGACAGAGAAATTGAATATACCTTTATGAATTTTTTTCTTGGGAAGGAGCTCATGATTGACAGTGTTGGAGGACATTATAAACAACCTCTGTAAAACATGTGGGAAAGGAATTCAGTATTTTCCTCACATGGAGCCTATACATTTACATATAGAAAAAAATAACAATAGTCTTTATGTTGTGTGAATCAGGATTTGTGTCTTGAGATGAAATCTCTAACAGCATCAAACATGGATCTCAGAAAGTACTGTACTTCACACTTGGATGGAAGTACAAAAGATGTATGATGGATGGTAGTGGATGTATGACTCACAGAAAGGACATATTGAAGACAAACTCATTGATACTACAATATGAGTTACAGTTTAAATTAAAGTCCTTAACTTAATATAATGTAATGGAAAGTAAATAACTCTATATTAATAGTTTATGATACAGAGGTAAAATTTAGATTTATACACATATATAATCAAATAAATAAGTCTATAATCTATTACACAAACATATTAACATAATTATATATAATTCATTATATATAAGCATAGTATAAGTTATAATGTATGATCTGTTATAGAATTATATATAGTATGTGTATGGAATGATCAATAAATAAATCATACAAATATTATATTTAAATATATCTGCATATATGTATAAAATTAAACTTTTAAAAAGTACATATACCTTTATGACCTAAACATTTTTTGGATTTTTTTTCATTGGAAAATCAGTTGGGTGTTTTTATATTTATGTTCACTCGACATTTATTAAAATATTTAGTTTCTTATTTTTCCTTCCTCACCTTTAGCAGAGTTAAATAGACTAACCTTAATCACTAAAGGTGATGGCACCTTGACCAAAAAAATTTGGACCAAGTCCCAGTGTCCTCTGTGAGTGTGTTTGTGAAACCGACAATTAAGAAGGAAATCAGCCTGAAATATTTGTTCATAAGAAACAAAGAATCAGTGTTCTCTTCCTATTTCATTTTTTCTGTTTCTGTTCTTACTCTTTTTTTCCATCTGAACCTTAAAATATTTAGGTTGGGTTATAAAAGTATTGTAAATTATGCCAATCAAATAAAATTACTTATATATAAATGAATAAGGGTCCTTTTCTGAACAGTAACAGTAACCATTTTGCATAAATTACATTAATGTCAGATTAAATTTGTTATATGGTCTACTGAATTACATCACTAAAATCTTCCCATGTATATTTTGTATTTTTAGCTACTTAGAGTTCATGACAGTAAATTCAAAAATGGAAGAAGAAATCTAAAACAGCAAAGCAAACATAGCTTATGACAGTAATTAATAAAAGTAAATATGTATAATTTTAAATATACTGCTATTTCATTGAAGGAGCACATTATCATTTTTCTGTTTTCTATGTAATGATTTACTTCTTGTGGTGTACTCAGTTATGCTTGTAACAACAAAACGTCATACAATACCTGTTGTGTAGGTGTGTAACAGAGGTTCAATCTGTAATTGCCAATACTATGAATATTCACATGGGGATGTTTTTATGTAGAACATTTTCTTCCCTTCATTTTAATCTTTATGCTTAACATTGGGGAGGGGGAGAATGCTTTAAAGTGTTTATTAAATTCATATGTATTTTATTGTGAATAAAAAACTGAGAGATGTTGTATCTAATAAATTATTTTAAATAAAATATTCTATTGTAAGAATTTATATTGCATTCATGGATATCTGTAGAATACATGCACTGAATTCTGAGATGGCTGTTTTCTAAATCTAAAGATCATTTCAGGGAAAATGGATAAGAAAATGCCCACGTGTGGTGAGTAACTTTCTTGCTGGGCACCATGTAAATTGCATCTCCAGCAAAAATTTTATCCCTCAATGTGGTTTAAATTGAGTCTGTCTTTCTTGATAACTATTTAAGAAAGCAAGAGGTAGTATGTGGCTATGTGTTTCAGATTTCAACATCAGCCTTGGTTTTGTTTCCTTGGAAATGGTGAGCCTCAAGTAGAGTAGACTAATGTAATCTGTTATAGGCTCATACAGACTTAATTCTTGCCAGGTGAGAAATCCATTGGGCTTACTACAGATTTAAGGAGATATGTGTCCTTTCTCTGTTTTTAATAACTATGTATAATTTCTTATAATATTAGCTATCACAATTTCTAACCAAGTAGTTCTAGTTTTCACCTAATTGCTGGAAATATGATTTACCTACTTTTACAGGAAACATCCCTCTCCACAGAGGCAGCCTGGCCAATTGAATAAGAAATATACCCACAGCCTGGATGCCAGTGTTTGATGTACTTCTCTGCCACTTCTTACTCATGGCCTTGGACAAGTTGTTTAATGTGTCTCTGTCTCAGCTTCTGCAGATGCAAAATGAAGATAGTAATACTTGCTATCCCTAAAGGATTATTTAGAACATATAATGAGTTAACATATGGCAATGTAAAGTAATTCCTGACACACAAAAAGTGCTATATGAGTTAGCTTAAAATTATTATAGGAACTATTTATAAAGAAATGTATGTCCTTGCCCTTTTTTTTCAGAGCAGGTGCTATGTTGTAGCTAGCACAGATCATCGTCCTTTGGCCTTTATGAAAAGTATGTCACATGCCAGAATATTTCTTCATTGCTTTATGAAATGCTTATTGAGCACACTCTGCATCAGTCCCTATGTTAGTGACCAAAACCGCATTTGAATAAGTCAAATGTTCCAATCTTCAGGAGCTGGTAGCTCAGAGGGGATACCTCACATATACCGGGAGATAAAAAGCAGTATGTGCATTACAGAGTCATCTTTGCAAGTTGAAGCACCCTGGAGAGTTTTATTAATATCACTCTAATGTGACCATATCTAGAACTTTAAAGTCAGTATGCCTTAGTTTTTGCTAGATGTGTTAATTACCAAACTTATATGAAAAAAACATACACCCTTACCCTTTAAGTATCTATTTCCTTTCTGCAAAATATGTGAGATAAAGTACTTACTTTACAGGTTTAACATGGTAATAACTATATTTTTTAATGTAACTGTACTTTTTTTCTTTTTTCTTTAATTATTTCTCAAGTACAGTTTTCTGCCTTTTACTCCCTTCCCAGCCCACGCCTCCCTGTGCTCCCTACCTCCCTCCCATTTCCACTCTTCTTAGTTGTTGTCCATGTGTCCTTTATACTAGTTTCTCTAAATCCCTCCCCTTTTCCCCCTGAAATTCCCTCCCCTTTCCCCTCTGGTTGCTGTCCCCCTGTTCTCTATTTCAGTGTCTTTGCTTTTATTTTGCTTGTAATCAAAACAGCCTGGTACTGGTATAAAAACAGGCACATAGACAAATGGAACAGAACAGAAAGCCCAGAAACAAACCCAACTCTCTACAGTCAATTAATATTTGGCAAAGGGGGCAGTAACATAAAATGGAGTAAAGATAGCCTCTTCGACAAATGGTGTTGGGAGAACTGGACAGCTACGTGCAAAAAAAAATAAAACTTTAACACCGACTTACACCATACACCAAGATAAATTCAAGGTGGATAAATGTAACAGTGTACATTTTACACTTTTACATTTTAAATGTAAAAATGTACATTTAAAAAATTAAAATGTAATTTAATTTTTAAATTAAACATTAAAAAACAACCATAAAAAATATTTTAGTTCTTTAATGTCACATGAATCTGCATCTGAGTTGAAGGCTGCCACATGAATTAGTGTTTGAGCTGATTTTCCAGTAGTGAGTTGTTCCATGTCAGACTCTAGTTCCCCAC
This sequence comes from Artibeus jamaicensis, assembly GCF_021234435.1. Taxonomy (NCBI): domain Eukaryota; kingdom Metazoa; phylum Chordata; class Mammalia; order Chiroptera; family Phyllostomidae; genus Artibeus; species Artibeus jamaicensis. Next base: position 4,621,056 of record NW_026521887.1, read on the forward strand.
CCACTTTCTAAAGAGTCTGGTTGAGTCTGTTATTGAGTGAAGACAGGAGAGACACGGAGGTCTTCTGCTTGGGGAGGTTTATGGCTATGCAGCTCTGTCTGGAGTTATTACATTAATGAATGAATGTAAAGCATTAATTCTGAAAGGTCATAGTAACATTAGAAGTTGTCTGACCTAATCTGAGCACCTGGTAATACGAGGATCTTTGCCCTCCTCTGCCATCCCATTCTCCACTCCCACAGTCAATTCCCACACTGTTGTCCATGTTATGATTCATTCTTAAATGTTCTTTGTCCTTCCTCTTCTTTCCGGTTATACCCCTCCTCTGATTACGTTCAGTCTGTTCCATGTTTCCACACCTGTGGTTCTATTTTGTTAGTTTATTTTGTTCATTCGATTCCTCCTATAGGTAACATCATATGGTATTTTTTTCATCAGCTGGTTTATTTCATTTAGCATAATATTCTCCACTTCCATCCATGCTGTTGGAAAAGGTAGTTCTTTCTTTCTGCCAGGTAGTTTTCCATTGTGTATATGTACCAATTCTTTTGATCCACTCATTTATTGATGGGCAGAATCGGTACTTACGCACTTAGGCTGTTTCCAGTACTTGGCTATTGTAAATAGCACCACTATAAATATACAGGTGCATAAGTTCTTTTGAATTGGTGACTCAGGATTGTTAGGGTATACTCCCAGCAGCAGCATCACTAGGTCAAAGGCACTTCCATTTTTAGTATTTTAAGGAAATTCTATACTGTTTTTCACAGTCACTGCACCAGCCTGCATTCCCACCAAGAGTGCACTAGGGTTTCCTTTTCTTTGCATCCATATCAGCATTTGTTGTTTGTTGATTTATTTTTACATAAAATAAAAGGGTATAAAATTGAGTTTTGAAAAACACTTATGAAGAGGTTGATCAACAGATATAATGGTGTAGGTGGAAAAGGGTATTTCTTTATGGTACAGAGACTGAAAGCTCAAAAAAGTACAAAATGTTCAGCATGCTTTTAAAAGATATGTGTATGCAAGGAGTAGAAAATGATGCATTCCTATAATTATAGGGTGATGAACAAATAGTAAGTAAATAGAAATTTTATGCTAAATAGTCTGTATTTTGTTCTGAAGGCAATTTACTGAATTATTTCTTTAGAATACACTTATACATAGTGGCAATGGGGAAGGAGAGGAGTGGATAAATTTTAGTTTGGTTTAGAATTTAGAAAGTAAAGACTCTGTTGCTCATGAAATGTTTATGGGATACCTATCACTGATCTCTATATTTCTGATTATAATTACTAAATAAAAGTTTGACACCATTCTTTTATCAATTCATTGGTTCAACAAATGTTAATTGAGCTATTATGGATCAGAAACTCTTCTAGGTAGAAAGGATATATCAGTGAACAAAATAGACAAATTTTCTGCTGTTCCATTTAAGTTCTAGTATAAAAAGCAATTAAAATAAGAAATAAATTAAATACACAGTTTAAGTATTATAAAGTATAGATGTTAATTATTCATCTAATCTCTTATATTAACCACCTGTAATGGTTTTTGGAAGAGACAGGAGTAAAGAAAAAAGGAAATTAAAAATAAAGGGAAGGAATAAATGAAGTAGTAGATAAAAACTACAAGATTAAGGAAAAAATATATTTTTTCTGTGAAGAAGAAAAGAGATATCCCCAGTTTGATATGCTGGTGAAGAAAAAGAAATGTGGTGGAAAGCAATATTTTGAAATGGAGTACTGTGAGAGAAATGATTGATCTACTTAAATTTCACAGAGGGAATTATTTTTAGTTTCTATAAGAAATGTAGTTTCCAAAATGTATTGTAATACCACAAGTATATTTTCATAATATATAAAGTGAAAACAATAAAGTGCTTTGTAAAAAGTACTTTATAAATGATATTTAATCATAAAGTATTTTGAACATATAGAAAAGTAGATGAAATAATATTTTAAAAATTATTGCAACTAGTATTACACTATTTTGTTGGCAGTGTTGTTATTTCTATGTATGTCACTTCTATTTCTTACCTGAACCAACTCAAGTTAGGTGTATGAAAGTTAAGTGTGAGAAAATTTTATGTATGCAATGTAAGAGCTAATCAAAACACAGACTTGAAGCTAGGATTGTATTTATACTGAGGTAGCTCTTAAACCCTCTGAAGTTACACTTATAATTTAGGCCCTTGAAAAACAGTAATTATAATAAAAGATATATTTAATTTTTGTTATTTTTAAAGATTTTATTTATTTATTTTTAGAGAGAGGGGAAGGAAGGAAGAAAGAGAGGGAGAGAAACCTTGATGTGTGAAAGAGAAACATTGATTGGTTGTGTCTTGCGCACTTCCACCCAGGGTCTTGGCCTGCAACCCAGGCATGTGCCCTGACTGGGAATCAAACCAGCTGTCTTATGAGTTGCTGGACAATGCCCAAGCCACCGAGCCACACCAGTCAGGGGCAAAGATATATTTCATAAAGAAAATTTGGACAGTAAAAAAGAATAGTCTTCTTTTACAACATGATTATTGCTTAAAAATTTTTAAAAATAACCATGAGAACGTTTAATTTTTAAAAATGGCCAAAAACATCCAACAGCAACTACAGAGAATTAGTGAGATGGCATAATATTAGTGGGCTTTGACCACAGAAATTCAATTTCATATTCACTTTTGTGCTAATATTTTGTTAATTTCATAACTAAAATATTTTCACTATATTTTTATTTCAAATCTGTTCTATGAATTACCAAAATCAAACCAAAAAAGTTTTTCATTTAATAGGTACATAATGAATGTTAAATGAAAAGCTCTTAAAACAGACTATTCAATTAATCTCAGCTCTAACATTCCTACTCCATGACATGAATAAAACAACAAAATTTATAAACTTTAATTGCATTCTGCAATCATTATTGGCAGAAAAAAGTACATAGCAAAGTATGTATAAGCAGATCCTTTGTGTTTGAGGATTTGAATGATGAGAAATATGCATATGTATAAATACAAATATTACTGGACACTGATATTGCATTAGATGCATGACAATATGCATATATTTTTACCTGAGGAATCTGGGTACAACCTCTAACATAGATGGGATAAGACTTTTATTAAAACACTAAATTGGTTAGATAAGTCTTGTCTGGCAGAGCTATAATTTTGCATTTAGGAAAGTGGAGTTTCCAAAAGAGATGATCCGCACCATGTTTAGACCATTGGGTGACATTACCAAATATACCAATGTCAAAACAGGCACAGTACAAATTTTAAGACTATGGTTAAATTGTTCAGTAAGACCAATAATGCAGTACAAAAATAGTATGAGACAAGTGATTAAAAGACAAAAGGAAGTAAAATAACTCAGGTTGTCATAAGTATATTTTTCTTCCTGTGATGAAAAGAGATAATTGCAATATAAAAGAGCCTGCAAAAGCATTAAAATAATATCTCCTCCATAAAAATTTTTTTCAGAGCTTCATTTCATAAAATGTTGGTCTAATTCAGGGTATCTTGATACAAGGGGCAGCTGGAATTGATTATAGCATTTCTCAAGGCTGTCATTAGTTCTGCAATATTAGCTTAAATTAGTATGGAGGAGAATGTAAAGTTCATACACATTTTTTCAGCTCTTTACAGCACACAAAAAATAAAATGACATGTTTCAATAAATTATTGGGACTTGTTTTCTTCCAAGAAATATAGTGTCATATATATATATATATAAAATCTTTACTAAGTGTATAAAATTAACCTAATTTTGTCATAATCTCATCACAGAATAAATTTCCTACAAATACATAAAATGTTTTTATTAAAATAAATATAGTTTTACTAAATTATTTATGTAAAATTAAGAATATTTATATATTTATTAACAAAACATATATATCTGTGCAATAAGAAGATTTTGTTGACTGAAATATTAATAACAGACTTGTTATTTAGACAAACAGTTAATATCCCATGTTAAATCCAACATAATTACTGTTACTCCAGGTTAAATTTCCATTAAGGGGCAAACTTATTTCTTCAAAACAAACTGTGAAGACTGGATACACCAAAGATATCTCAGTAGGCCAAATTACCTATAGATTATAAAAAGTTAAACAAAAAATATTTGCTTAAATGATATAATTTACCTTTTGGGAGCAGAAGTATTATATTGGAAAAAATAAAAAGTATATGCAAATACTTTATTTTTTACATTTTTTATTTTATATTTTTCATTACAGGTAGTTCCTATACCCCTTTCTGCCCTCCATCCCCACAATCACCACACTGTTGTAATATCCATGAGCACTCTTTCCTTTTTGCTCAATCCTATCACCCCTTTACCCTCCCCGCCTTAGCTGTCATCCTGCTATATATATGAGTCTGTCTCTATTTTGCTTGAGAGATTGGTTTGTTCACTAAACATCACATATGAGTGAAATCATATGGTATTTGTCTTTCTCTGCCTGGCTTTGTCCATCAGTAGATGAGTAGATAAAACAACTTTGGGACATTTACACAATGGAATACTATTTGGACATAATAAAGAAGAAAAATTTTACCCTTTGTGACAATATAAATGGACTTGGAGAACATTATGTTAACTGAAAACAAATACTTTTAAAAAAGGTTATTTTTCTCTTAATGCTGACAATAAATTACAAAAATATGAAAAGTTTATTAAAATGCAAAAATGACACTAACTTTCCATAGATGTAAGATGATATAGCTTTGAAATGTTTTAACTATATGTAACCATTAATCAATATGTTTAATTGCTCACTAACTATCACATCATACTATATACTATATATCATATCATATATCATATCTATATACCTTTGATTGGAATTTTTAAGGATATATGAATAAATACAATAATAAATACTATTTTATTTTTATTATTGTATGTAAGTACCCTTTTTTTTACTTTATGAATGTTGATAAACGGCTTAACTGTATTTTATAAATAGTACTTTGCAATTGATTATAGTTTTCCAAGTAAACTCTCCATGAAGGTGTGGGCTATAGTCTGAATATTTTAAAATACAAGGCACCACTTGCCAGTTAGAATAAAGAACTGAAGGTATTGTGCCCAAATAAATTATATAAGCACTTCAGTATCCAACCTCCTTGTGATGGAAATGGGAGACTTGGATTATCAGAGACGTAGGAAAAAGAGTCTGGGATTCAGAGACAGAACTGAATCATCAAGGTAGGCAAAGCTACCAAGCTAGGGGTGGTAATATTCCATGAGTAGCTGATTGAAGCAAAAATTTTTTTAAAACAGAGTGTCCCAATTTAGGTTCATAGTACTCATTCGTATTAAAGTCAAACAATGAGTTCCCAATCAAGGAATATAAATACTCATGATGTTGAGCTAATATGACTGAAAATAAGCAAGCACAAATAAACAAATTTAGGTAAGTAAAATTTTAATATCTCCAAAAACTGAAAATATTGGAATGATCAGATACTAAACATAAAATAGTTATATATGACTACTTAATAGAACATTGTATAATTAAAAAGATGAATCAGCAGTAAGTCATTCTCAGAAATAAACAGATTTGAAAATATATGAACTTGTATACAAACACATATGCTGAAGAAGAAATACATACACATTTTACATTGTATTATACCACATAATATACAAAAGGCGACCGCCAAAAAACCAGAATTCATTAAAAATGTGTACTTATTCTTATATGTTTAAACTTCAGTCACCTTCAAAGTACTCTCCATTTGACTCAATATACCCATTGAGTTGTTTTTCCACTGCTCAAAATAGTTATTGAACTTATCAACTTTTATGCCATTTAATTCTTCTGCCATTTTTTGTTTCACCTCTTCCACATTGGTAAAATGTTTCCCTTTGAGGATTTTATCATTTGGGGAAACAAAAACAACAGAAAAATAGTAGCTTGGGGCAAGATCAGGTGAAGGGTGGGCAGGGTACAGGGATCATACTGTTTTTATTCAAAAACTGATGAACACTCAGGTTGGTATGAGAAGGTGTGCTTGAAAATCAACCATCCTGAAATGGTCAAATATGTTGAAAGAATCTTCAGAAAAATTCACTGAAGCTGAATGCAGCCTGTCACAAACATTCCAGGTAGTACACTGATACAGATGGGTTCCTAGAACACTCACTTAGCAGAAATCCCTACTAAAGGGGCCTACCTCCATAAGATAATTCAATTTTGGGGGGTCCCCTCTTATACAGTACTTAATACTTATCATATATCTATATTTCAAATTGCTTAAAATTAAAGTCAGTAGAAGGATTTAGCAACATACAAGACAGTTAAAGAAACAGACAGTAGAACATACAATGAAATACATAATATATTCTAATAACAAAATAAAATATTGAGAGATAAGAATAGTTTGAAGTAACCACTAAAGTATATAGAGAATAAATGAGAAGGTATAATATATATAACAACTAGAGTCAATAGATAAAATGAAAGAGTTAGTATATACGTATATAGTGGCTAAAATTATTTTAGATCTTATAAAAATATGAATCTATATATATGGAAGCACAATACATCTCAAACAAAAATAAATCTAGAGGGGAGGGATGATGGAACTGATTGAAAAAAGTGAAGACATTAGGTAGTACAAATTGGTAGTTACAGAATAGTGACAGAGATGTAAATTACAATACAGGGAAAATAATAATATTGTACTATGTGTGGAGCCAGGTGGGTACTTGAAATATAGGGGGAAGGGGAAATCTATAAAGTACATGATTTTCTAACCACTATGCTGTGCATCTAAAACTAATACAGAATATTATAGAATGCACACTGTGATTGAAAAGTAAAAAAAAAATATTTTTATATTGCCTATAATGCAACTGACTCTGAATATTATCAATTTTAAATTCAATAACACAACAAGGATGCTAATTCTCTGAGCTGCTCTTCAACCAGGTACTAGTACTTTAAAACAGTACAGGTGGGGGGAAGCATAAAGTTGGAGAAGAAATAAATACAGAAAATTCAATGAATTACTTTAAAACACAAACATGCTATAAGCATGACCTACAATAATGAGAGTATCTTAGTGCAGCTATAAAATCAATTTAGCATGCTGTATACTAAAACAGTTTTGAAATGTAAAAATATATTATTCAATTATTCTTCTATAATTGTTTAAAAACAATAATATAAACAAAAATTGTACTATCACTATTCAACTAGCTACCTGAGAATGTCTTATAAAAGATCTATAGAATATATGTAAAGAAAATTATTTAAAACTCTACATTAAAAAGAACCTAATATTTGGAGCAAAACCCTCTGATGAATCAAAATCTGGGAGAAGACATTTGGAATATATACAAATGACAAGCATTAGAATCCACAAATACCATATGATCTCACCTTTAACAGGAAGCTAAACAACAGAACAAACAAGCAGGCAGAAAAAAAACAAAGACACTGAAATAGAGAACAAGGGGACAGTGACCAGAGGGGAGAGGGAAGGGAATTTAAGGGGAAAAAAGGGGAGGGATTTAAAGGAACAAATAGGAAGGACACAGGAATGAGAACTAAGGGGGTTGGAAATGGGAGGGAGGTGGGGAGCACAGGGCGGGGGACGCTGGGATGGGAGAAATAGACAAAAACTGTACTTGAACAATAGTTAAATAAAATTTATAAAAAATAAAAGTCCAGCCCTGACTGGCGTAGCTTAGTGGATTGAGCGCGGGCCTGTGAACCACACGATCACGGTTCGATTCCCAGTCAGGTCACATGCCTGGGTTGCAGGCCAATTCCCAGCAGGGGACTCACAAGAGGCAACCATACATTGATATTTCTCTCCCTCTCTCCTTCCCTTACCCTCTAAAGATAAATAAATAAAATCTTAAAAAAAAACATAGTATAATCTTATAAAAAATAAAAATAAAAATAAAAAATCCATAATATATAAATTATTAAGACAAAGGCACTTAGTATATTTCTTTCAAAAGACAAGAACAAACAATTAACAGAAGAGGAAACATGTACATACAACTTTGTTATTAATTATGGAAATGCCCATTACAACCAAAAGGAGATAACATTTTATATTTTTAAGATATAAAAAAAAGAATCTATAAGATGTGTTGGATAGGATATGGATCAATGAGAACTCATATATTGCTATGGGAAGATGAATTGTTACATCAATTTTGGAAAAACGGTCTAGTGTATGTATACCAAACAACCCAGCCATTCCATGCATAGTCATACACAAGAGAATTTTCTATATATTTCCATCAAGAATCACATATAAGCTATTTCAGAGACCATCACTTTATTAGAGAATACATTATTTACTACATATTAATAAAGTAGAAAATTTACAAAAGTAAAGTGAATGGACTATAGCGCATTGAATATCACAGTTAAATATTAGAAAACTGAAGTTGAGGAAATTTCCAGAAGACTGCATATGATATAACACCACTTTTATGGCCTTGTCCTGTGTGACTCAAGTTGGTTGGAGTCTCATCTCATCAACCAAAGTTTTAGAGTCTTATCTCATAAACCAAACCATTAGAGCATGTACCTAGTTTTGGGTTTGATCCCTGCTTGGGATATGTAAGGGAGGCAATTTCTCTTTTATATCCATGTCTCTTTCTCTCTTTCTCTCCCTTTCTTTCTCTCTCTCTCTCCCATTCCTTTCTCTCTAAAATAAATAAACATGTTTTTAAAAAAATTTATAAAGCTTAAAACCAAATAGGCTAAAAACATATTTCTTTACCAGGTATATGTATATGATAAAATTATTTACCAAGGCAAGGATAAATTAAACAGAAAGCTTTTAAGAGAGTAGTTTTTTTATAAGTAGAAAGCAAAGGATGGGATAAAGCAGAAGTAGAAAAGTATGTGCAAGTTGTTAGCATGTTCAATTTCTTGTGCAAAATGATAGATTTGCATGTATTTTATTAATTATATTTCTTTATAATTTACAATATGCAACATATTAGCTTCTTTGTGTCATATTATATATCAACATACAATAAAGCAAAAGTTAAATGCTCTACATACAAACACTTCCAAAATATTTATCAGAGACACCCATGCATGTGTTTACAAATATTTTTACTAGAGGCAATAACATTCCCAACATTTTCTTCCATGAATTTATATAAAATATAGTTTTGGAATTTCCCATTTATTTTTATTTTACCTCACAACTTTTGTCTCCATGCATCATAGGTATATGATGTGTCTTAGTGAAAACTATACTGAACTACAAAATGGGAAAAGTAGGTCCAATGATACCTGTGCAATGAACTCTCAGTAGTAACTTTGGGGAAGTCACTTTAATTGCTCTCAATTTCCTCATTAGTGAAATTAGCAATTTAATTAAGGGCTCTCTGTGGTCCATTCCAATTCTAAAATTTTATGTAATTTTGACTTTAATTTGTTTTAAACACACAGTTGGAAATAATGTTGTGCAAACTGGATTGCTGCGGTATTAATATACCTTATTATGAGAAATTATGGTGAAATGCTTTTTGTAATTTACTTGGCACTTCATCATAAGCTTATAAAATATTTGTTGCATAATCTAACAAAATATTGATATTGGCCTAGCCAAAAAGTTCATATGGTTTCTTCTATAAAACAAGGACACATTGTTCATTTTCACCAATTACTTTATTGATTTGGATAATGTGAGTATGTCAACTATCTCCCATGTGTTATAACACTGATTGCTTTCAACTAATGTTTCAATATGTTCACTATCAATTTCAACTGGTCTACCCATGAGAAATCTCCAGCATGAAACTTTGCAAACAGCTATTGACATATTCGATCAGCCACAGCAACTTCTCTGTACACTCTACACATCTTTTTTGAACATTTCAGTTGCATTTTACCTTTCTTGAAATAATAAAGCATAATATACTAAAATATTACATATTTTCCATTTTCAATATTAAAATGGATATACAAAATGCACCAATTGTTTTAATGCACACTGCTATGACAGCCGTCACAATACAATCTAACAAAATTGTTCTGAATGAGGTTAAAGACAACTAAGCGCTACTAGAGCCATCTTACCAAAAAAAATGGACTCTTTGGCTGATCCATTACTTGAGATAAACAGGACACACACAATTCAAAAAATTTAAATATTCTGTTGTAGTTTCATTACTTGGTAGAGTGCAGCAGTGTCTCGGAGTAACTAATGCACTAAGTCAAAATTTAAAAGTTAATGTATTTGTCAGACATGAGGAATTTTAAATTTACATATGAATTGAAACAGACTCTTTTTCCACTTACAAACCAAAAGTATTAACAAGGTAAAATTGATGTTTTTTCTATTATTGAAAACTGATTATTTTTCAGATGTTTTATATGTAGCTAGAGGGAAACAAATAAGATTTAGAGTGAATGATATTAAAAGAAATGATAGGAAATAAAACATCAGATTTCCTACTATTTCTGTCTCCATGTCAAGTAAAATATCTGACTACACTTACTATAAATTTTGAGATTGAATAACATCATTAACTCTATTAAATATTAAGAAATCTGAGAATGATCACTTTAAAGATAAATCAGAATTCATAAGCAATATGAAAATATAAGCAGATGAATTATCCATTAAATCTAATAATTTCCCCTAGAAACAGATTTTGACAGATTCTTACTTTTAAGAAACCATATTATTACTTTCCCTAGTGTAACTGTCAAATGTGTGTAAAATAATAGGATAATTCACGTTTCTTTCAAATTCATCTTTTCTTTTAGCTTAAATTTATAACATATTTTTATTTTTTTGTAAAAATTCAAAATATTTTTCATGAGAGAATTGTCATTATTTTATTTTAACTTATATATGTATATTTTCCAACCAGATACTTATTTATTTTATTCTTTTAAAAATATTTTATTTTTTATGTTATAGTTTTCCACTTTTCTCCTTCCACTCCCCCTACCCAGTCCACCCTATACTTCCATAATCAATTCTTTTATTGTTATGTTTCTCTATGGGTCCATCTGTTCTTTGAGTAATCCTTCCATTTTTTTTCAATCATTTCCCATCTATCCTTACCCCTCTTATAGCTGTTACTCTGCTCCATGATTCTGTGCCTCTGTTTCTATTTTTCTCATTAGTTTATTTTGTTCATTATATTCCTCTTCTAAGTAAGATCATATTGTATTTGCCTTTGACTGACTGGATCATTCCACTTACAGTAATAGTCTCTAGTTCCATCCATGCTATACCAAAAGGTAGGAATTTCTTCTACTTTCTGATACCTAATATTCCATCTTGTAGATGTACCACAGTTTTTAACCATTTACCTACTGATGGACCCTTAGGCTGCTTCCAAATCTTGACTATTATAAATAGGGCTGCTATGAACATAGGGGTGCATAAATTCTTTTGAATTCACGTTTCAGGATCCTACAATACTTTCTGATAAATAGATATTTTTATTGACCAACCAAATTTACAGAAATAAATTTATAGTAATATTAAGAACATTTTAGTATATTATAAAATATATTTAATTACTCACAAAATGACATTCTCGAAATGGATTCACTTTCCCCTCTCCTCTCTTATCACTATCACATCTTGATTTTGTCCTATCACACCTTGATTTTGTTGTATTCATAATGTTCCATTCCTATTCTTGCTCCTACTTAGTTAAATGATATTCTAGGTTTCCATGAGCCATTGTTATTAATCCTACTCATTTCTGTATTTTTCCCCAAATTACAGTGTCTACTGAATAGAAAGGACATACTTGGATGAAGATGCAGGAGAGGAAGAGGGATGACACTAATTGCCCACAAAATTCCCTTTTTGTTATTCCAGGTTATGGTAGCAAAGTTTCGTGTCTCGCCTGTATTTTGTTGCATTGAAATTGAGAGAAAAGTGTTACTTTGACTTCTTTCTGCAAAGTGATTCCTTTCCAAAGTCTGCTGATCACTTGCCAATATATTTCTACTATAGATATTGCTCCTTAACATTTCCTTATCATGTATTGACTTTCTTAATTTTCTGAAGGTATATTTTGAATCTCTGTCTCTTTTTCTGTCTCATATACCATGTGGTATAATCAACATTATACCACATGGAAGATAGCTGAAATCCTCAAAATATCCCAAACAATAAAGTTATTAGTGAAATTGAAAAATATGTATTTTGTTTTACAGAAAAAAATACAAACTTTCTGCAAACCTGATATATCTGTTTGATAACAATATGGTACATTTTATAAGCAATCACTTGAGCTACATTAAAATTTATAGGAAATGTTACAAAACTTCTTTGATATTACATATTTAATAGAAAATATTTTTTGTGTGTAACGAGTTCATATTGTACATGTTTTATTGCAATATAACGCAACACAGACTCCATAGCTTTTGATGTTCTGACCATTCACAGGCATGATTTCACTCTGATTTTTTTCTTGCTATTTTTGCTACTATGAAGTGTGAAGAATCAGAGTCTTCATTATTAATATGTTAGTCTATAGATGGCTAGTTTTCACTACAAATCTGGGAATCTTAATTTTGAGAAACCCTAAATGCATGCATTTGTATATATTATAGGACAGGGACATTTGGTAAAAGACTAGGAATAAATCAAAAGTAGAAATAAATTGGAGGAAATTTTTCAGCACTACTGAATAATGGCTTCTAAAGAGAAAATGCAATTATTTTCTAAACCAGCTCTCTATAGTGCTTCCTGTTATGCCATTCAAAGGATTTAGTAAGTAATAATTGATAAGTGTTTTCTATGGTGGTATGCTTTTGGAGAAATTGAAGAATTAAGACAAAAATAAGAATAAAATCCTGTTTCTTATGTTGCTCCATGTCAGAATGCTTTCAGTTTAATATTGTTACCAGTGAATGGGTCTTTGAGAGATAATTGTGAGTATACACAATGATGTTACCCAGAGAGGACATGGTTCTCCATATTGATGCTTTTAGGTCAGTGACACTAGTAGGTCAGTGGTTGTCACACTCTACTTTGGCCCCTCATACAACATAACATCACCATTGTAGAGAACTTCCACGATGGGCCCTTAGACCTCATTAGCATTTGGACCTTCAAGATGGTTCCTCAATGGATTGAATCAAATTACCCTTATTTGTGTATAATTGGGTTCTAGCCACAAATATACATGTTCAAGTAATTTATATACCTAGAAAAATCAGTTGAAAATAAAACTGAAAGGTACCTAATAGCTGTTTGTCTGAATATGACATATGTGACTTATTTGAACAAATTTTACTGATTTTAATTAATGTAAATAGTACATTGTTATAGTTAAGATTTGATAAAAGTAGAAAATTATATTTTATAATAATGTTACTTTCTTTAACTGATAAAACTAAATGTTAATCATTTTTAAGCTGAATATCAGGTGTTTCAATGATCACTTTCCCATAAGACACTTGAGAAGGTCTTTGTAGCTTTAAAAAAAGTTTCCTAAAAACAAATAATCTCCACTTAGACAATTTTTATCTTATCACAGGTTATTTTATTAATTGACATAGAATTGGAAAATGACATGGGTGATGCCCATATAAAGAATAAAGTACAATGGCGTGACGTGGTAACTTTCTATAGACAAGGTAGAGTATTTCACAAGATGTAATATGTGGTACATGTGTGTTCTCAGGATTCTGGTCTCCATTTTGAAATGTATTATTTATGTAAACATTTGAGAGTTAGATTTCTGCTGTAAAATGTCCTTGCCATAGTCAATTGATAGACAAAACCTACCTGGGAGAAGCACGTAATTTTTAATGGGGAAATCTTAATTGGACAACAATTAGTTTTAAGGAATAAAGAGTTTTACAATGAAAACTGTATTAAGAGTTCCATATTTTCAGTTATTTTAATGTCACACACACAAACACAAACACACCATGATTTACAAATATGTGAATTATTAAAATTAGTTAAATATCTTAATTTATATTTACCTATAGGTAAGCAATACTCATTTAGAATGGTGTATAATTAAAGATAATAATAGGAAAATTATGAACATTTCTGAAATTTCATTTTATTTAAGCTTTGTGAAAATATATTTGAAATAATTTCCTTCACAACCAAATTAATTGATCATCAAAAAGTCAGAAAGTAATGAGGGTGAAAATATAGTGACACAAAAAATAGGACTAATAATGTGCTTTGTTTAAAATGTTTATAACTGATCTATCTTAACAAAATTATCTGTATTGCTTGAATATTTTTTATTGTTCTTCATTTTATTTGGACACTTGAAATTAATATTTGTCCTCAATTATGTAATATATTGATTTAATGTTTATTTATATATAAACAAAAAAGAAAAGTGGATCAGAGGATAACACACAATCCAACATAATTTTTTAAAAGGAACAAAATGATTAGCTTTATCTTAATATTTACATAAATTGATAATGGTTAATTTTTTACAAATACCTAATTGACATTTAATCAAGCATACAGAAGTGTATGCTGAATGTAAATTAATTACTGTACATTCAAGATACCTTAATTTAATGGTGTGTAAACATGTAAGTACATTTTAGTTACCATTTAATTACTGATTTCACAAATTATAAATGTATAATTTCCTAATGATTCACTACTTTTCTAAGGAAAACAGTTTTCAGGTTAAATATGAGAATAATATAAAGTTAATTATATGTTATTTCTACAATAATACTTAAAAAGTTGTAAGTGATTTGGGTGATCTATTTAACTTCTGAATTAACTCACCCTTACAGTGATGTCTATGGAAATCATAATGTTCATAAAAACTACTTATAAATGCATAGCTATGTAAACATGATTTGATTATCCAGTTCAATGCAACAGCATGTTTATGAAGAATACCATGAAATATAACCTGAAGTTTTAAGAAAATCTATTTATAAAGTTAATTAAATAAAAATTATAAAGTTGATTAAATAGTATATAAAACACATTTTAAAATGTAAACTTTCTTAAATATATGGCAATATAAAACTGCATTTTGGATTATTTCCTTTTGCCTGATTATACCCATTTTTACTATGTTTTTCTAAATACCGGTTTTCTTTTATTATTTACCTTTTCCTCTTTCTTTTTATGTGTTCAAATAATAAACTGTGAATTCAATGTGGAGCAAAATAAAATATTGTTGCAAACTGACCTCAATTAGTTTAGTCATTAATAATTATTCTGTTCTTTGTGTCAGGTATCAGTAACCTTGTGCAGGTTTATAGGTCTTTTACTAAGTATGGTTCATAATAAGTTATAATGAAAGCTAGCTCCAAACAAATGTCTGCCACACATACAAGTGTTTATTAGCACACAGGCAGGGAAATGATTATCCACCTTTCTTGTTAGCTAGTGAAAGCCGGCATTCTGACCTTTCACATGCTAGGAAACTACCTTACATGACAGTTCATAAGAGGCAGCTGCAACAATATTGTAACAACAGGATTTATATAAGGTTCTAATGAGAGTCAGATTCTCTGTTGAGTTGTTTAATAGGAGACAGTTTCAAAAATCCTAGTCATATTTCCATTTCCTCTGGAAGTAGTGCAAGACTTTGAGATCAGTAGAGAACATGGTTTATAGAAGAGTTGGGCTGCTTAGGCAATAGCTCTAGTCAATGCACAATGATTAAACATCACTTAGTTAATTTTAACATCTATGTTACATCAAGTCATCCAGTGTTTATCAAGATCAATATAGCAATAGCACTTAAATAACATGTTACTGGGATATAACCCTCTGCTTATAGTTTATGAACTAGCAATAACAAATATTAACAAACATCCTTAGTTTGCAGAATGCTGCAAATAGCCACATATAAATATGTAAAACTGTAAATGCTGAAATATTTGGAATTTAATTACAGATAGTATAGCATATGTATCTTATTATTTTAACTATTATGCAAAAAATAATATATTTTAAGTTTCCCAAGTAGTTTATAAAAATATAAAAACAGCTGTTTTAAGCAAAAGCAGCGATATTTGGGAGAATATAAATCTTACTTACAGGTCAATTTTGCCTACATTTAGAATAATTTAGACACAAATATTTTCTTCTTAACAATCAAGGATGAAATGTTGATCACTGCCTCATCTAAACAAAATATTGTGAAAGGTACAGAGGGGGTTCAAATAGGTCTAAAACACAAGCTATTCCCTAAATATGTTTATTATCATCTGCTTTTGGAAACATGATCCATAAAATAATCAGAGGCAAAGAAAAAATAAAATTACTCAATGAACAATGCAAATCCACATTTGATTAAAAGCAGTAAATTGCTTGACATAAACATAAGCCCAGAGAAAGTTTGATAAAGGAGAAATCACAATTATTCAGAAAGTCTTCATAGAAAAATTATTATGGGAATTATAAAAGTACTCATAATCAATGTAAATTTTAATGGATGATAAGGGTTTTGCTTTTCTCTTCAGGAGGCACCTGAAAGAAGTCTGGTTTCTATTGAGTTTCCCAAAAGTAAGCATTGACTCTACAACATTTGAGAGGAAGGGAGTAAATATATCTTAACATGTGAACATCTTCTCCTAATGTCTTGTAAATGACATTTAGAAACAATATATACATATATATACATGTACACGCATATATGCATATATATACATAAAAATATAAATATTTACATAAATATAAAACAATATATTACTGTCTCTAGTTTTCTAAGGTTTCTGTACACACACCTAAGTTTTCAAACAACTTTGTTTCTCCATTTTGAAAAAAATTGAGGACTCCCAAGAGCTTTTGTTTTTCTGAATTACCTACCAATATTTGCCACATTGAAATTAAATCAGTGATATTTTAAAGATATCCTTTTCATTAAAATTATAGCAAAATGCCTTATATAATATATTATTTAAAATTATATTTTTTCAAAAAATTGAATAAAATGTCATTGCTTTACATTTTTATAAATATTTTAGTGACTGGCTTAATGCACAAAAGCTGTGTATATTTCAGCTTCTGCATTCTATATGAAGCAAATTACTGTCTTAAAGAATATGAACAAAAAAATCTGTTCTCCCACAGAAATGTAGTTGGAAACTTTTCAAATTAATTGTTGATAATTTTTTGATACCACACCAAAGCTTATCAAATGGAATTTTTCAAAAATGTCCATTGCAATATGTAACCTGAAAAATATGAATAATTTAAAAATTTTCTTTACAAAAGAAAACAATGGCCTATCCTTCATTTTGAATAAGTTTTTATTTACCCAACAGTGATTTTGTATCATGCATTGTCAGTTGAAAAATGTTGCTTCACTGGCTTGCACAGAATTTCCAAACATCAATACAACTTACTATTTAATACAACACAAAGCCATACTTAATTTCTTATCAGAAAAGCCTTTAAGTATTGGGAGGTTGAAAAGCTTATTTTGGTTGACAGGAGATTTCCAGAATTCTGATTATTCATTGAAAACTTGGATTTTGCCATTGGCAATGCTTGCTATCAGTTGTTTTCCTGGAGGAAGTGACTTCATAAATTTTTTAGAAAGTCTGCCAAATACCTAAAGGTGAATAACCTTAGTTTTCTGTCAGCTGTTCTTTTAAGTAAGAATGGTTTTCCATAAAAAGAAAAACAGGTAATTAAGCTCACAATTCCAGCAATCATATGTGTTTTTTGCCTCAAGAAAAACTTCAATGCATATATGCAGCTGACATGTTTTCAGACACTTTCTATAAGATATGTACATAAGGCTCAAGATTAATTTTAATAAGATATAGTACTACTTCATCTGGACATTCTCATGTGAAAATGGCACTCTATTTTTTTCTGGGAGTACAGGGGTGACAAGCAATGTGTTTTAGTATAGTTAGGCACTACTTTCCCCACTCCCGTTAAGGTGCCATTGCTGAACATGCCTATAGAGTGAAAAAGACAGTATCTTCGCTTTATTATGAAGATAGTTTTAATTTATGAATCCCTTTTGAAGTTTTAGGGAATCCTTCAGGGGTCTCAGACTGCACTTGGAGAATCACAGCTGTACAATAATAAGAAAATGTACACAGCCCTGGCTGGTGCAGCTCAGTGGACTGAGCGCAGGCCTGCGAACCAGAGTATCACAGTTAGATTCCCAGTCAGGGCACATGCCTGGGTTGCACGTCGGTTCCCTGCAGGCCAGTTCCCAGCAGGGGACGCACAAGAGGCAACCATACATTGCAATTTCTCTCCCTCTCTCCTTCCCTTCCCCTCTAAAGATAAATAAATAAAATATTTTTTAAAAGATAATGTACACAGAGGGCTATATATTTTGAGATTCCTATATTTTCTACTTCTGTTTTTTTAAGCATTTATATAAGACGGTATGTGGAAGGACGGGGAATTATAGTAACTTTTTGCCCTCTGAGTGCTAATGGTGAAACTGAAAAAAAACAACTTTCCCTCTAGAACTAGTCCATTCAGACAATTAAGTTGATGTAGTTGTTACTTTTGTAACAACTCTGACCTAAGCATCTAAGACTAAGCACCTAAGACTCTGACCTAAGCATCACAGTTTTCTGGATTTTCTAAAAACCCAAAGTTACTAAAAAATACGTCCCTGGGATTACTACACTACCTATTTCAAAGAGTTGTGAAAATCTAATAAAACAAGACATGAAAAGCTGTTTAACACTTACTGAAACTTATCAAGCCTCCTCCACTTCTTCCTCCTCCTCTTTTTCCTTCTTCTGTTCCTGAAACTCCCCTCTCACTTCTCCCTACTCTTTGTTTTGTTTCACTTTCCTAGAGCTTAATACAATGACTGGCAAATGATGGAAAATAAGGTTGTGAAAACTGTTTGTCTAGTAAATGACTTCTGAGTGCATTTGGGTTCCCCCTTTTCCACATTCTATTCTCCTATCTTCTTTGTTGTACAAAGGTCGGGTCTTCTTGGATGTTGGCAGTGTGTTCTTTTTCCCCTTATATTTGCTATGGGAATAATGACCCATTATATTATAAGGTTCATGACCTGCATTTTATTTTTGGTGTTGACTATACTTAGGCATGGTTAGACATAAATAGAACAAAGGGTCATAAATATATTTACAGAGAGTAAGCTAAAAAAACAGAATAATTTCCATTCAGGATGCCACAAGTTTGGATCCTTTGCCAAGCATTTTACTTACCCTGAGCTAATAAATTTTATACATGCTTTTTACTACCTTATTTTGATAGGTTTTATATGAAAGCTACTCTGGCATTTTTCAATATTCAGAAGCCAATAAGAATTGTGTCTGTGTTTCTTTTTTATCTTTTTACTTGAAAGGTGAGGAATTGTAAATGGATGCTGTGCCTGTGAATATGTGCATTCTAATAATGCATGCACATGAAGAATGTCACTGGAAAACAAAATTGGTTCACTGACATGTTTTAATTCTGGAATTACTCATTCTTTTTAGGCCTCTTATAGTTGAAGTTATCAATGCATTGTGTCCCAAAGAGAGAAAACACTTTGAGAATGAATAGTATATCATGGAAAACTGCTTTTGGAAAGTGAAGAAACTCAAACCAAAGTATTGAAATGGAATAAGAGGTATTTCAGACCAGTATTAAGTGTCTATTTTCATAAAAGTAGTAACTGATATGAAACCATGGAAAACTATTTGAATACTGTATATATATATATATATATACACACACACACATTTATTTATTATATTTATATAATTTATGTATATGATACAGGAATGTATATAAATATATTGTTTATATATTATACAAATACATATATATTCCTACATTATACCTATATAAATTTACAATAGCTGTGGCCTGAATATATATTTCATGGCATATAATGTGTGTTTTCTTATAATAATATATTGATTCATCTTATTTTAGTTATATTTATTTTTTAAGTATTTTAATTATTTTTAGGGAAAGAGAAAGGGGGTAGGGAGAAAAAACGGGAAAGAAACATAGATGTGAGAGAGAAATATTGATCAGTTACTTCTCATGCACACCCTATTTGGGGACTGAATGACAACTTAGGCCTGTGCCCTGACTGGAAATCGAACCGGCAACATTTTGCTTTATGAGACAATGCCCAGCTGACTGAGCCACACTGGTCAGGGTTCTTCTTTTAAATTAAACATTTTTTTCAATTACAATTGACATATAATATTATTTTCAGGTGTATGACATATTGATTAGGCATTTATATAATTTATAAAGTGATCACCCTGATAAATCTAGTAACCATATGATAACATATATAGTTATTATAATATTATTGACTATATTCTCTATATTATATTTTACTGATAATAGTTCTATTTTAGTATATATTTTTATATTACTTATGCTTGAACTCCAAATCCAAAGAAAAAAGAATATTTAAAGCAAACTATTTTATAGAGATTAGTATAATCTTCTCATAGCATCATCAGCCTCACTTATAAAATGCGTAGATCATAGGGAGAAAAAGAGCAATCTCACAAGACAAAACCACACTCCATGGTGTAGTACCGAGAGCAAGGCTTTGGAGTCACTTTAAGAAACTCACTTTTGAACCTGGCCTCGTTGCATGGTAGGTATGAGTCCCTGAGAATTTGCTCCATTAAATCACCAATGAAGATCAAATAAGTGTTAGAATAAAGCTTCTGACACTTAGTAAATATTCAATAATAGTTTTGCTCCTTTGTAATTTCCTCCCAATCTCACGCATAATTGCAATCTTAATATTTTAGTGTCCCATTTTGAGTTCTGAATTCATATTGAGTTCTGAACCCATTCTGAGTTCATTTTCATATTGACTACTAATCCATTTTTAACTTTCTTTACAAAAAATTAATATTACAGATATAACTGTCATATTTATTTTATATATTTATCTTTATTTTATTTTTACCATCATTTATTACTCTTTTGATGGAAAGTACATTTTTATTTTATATTTGTGAAAATATAAAGCATGTTATAACTTTTTATATTAATGAATTTATCATGTATTTAATTATTTAATATTTTATTTGGAATTATTTTTATGTATGATATAGGGAAACCTTTATTCTTTAAATACTTTTTAATCCTCACCTGAGGATATGTTTGTTGGTTTTAGAGAAAATGGTGTGTGGCAGAGAGAGAGAGAAAGAGATCAATTGGTTTCCTTCTGTACACACCCTGACACAGATTGAATTTGCAATCTAGGTATATGCCCTGGCTGGGAATCAAACTTGCAACCTTTGGTATGCAGAAAAACTCTCCAACCAACTGAGTCACCTGTCCAGGGCAGGCAGTTTTTCTATTTTCCAATTGTTCTACATTTCTAACCACTTTAAATTAACTTATATATTTTCTTTGAAGTATCTTGCATCTTGTATAATTTTTGGAATTGCCATTTTAATATCTTACAAGAAAGAATTCTCTTAGCAGACTGTTAAAAGTTAAAAATAGCCCTGGCTGGTGTAGCTCATGGATTGAGTGCAGGCCTGTGAACTAGACAATCACGGTTCGATTCCCAGTCAGGGCACATGCCTGGGTTGCAGGCTGGTTCCCTGCAGGCCAGTACCCAGCAGGGGACACACGAGAGGCAACCATACATTGATATTTCTCCTCCTCTCTCCTTCCCTTCCCCTCTAAAGATAAATAAATAATAATCTTTAAAAAAGTTAAAAATATTTTCTACATTTATACAAAAGTGTTTATTTACTATTTTTCTTACCTATAAGAAGCTCTTACCATAATCAAGATTCTATAAGACAGAAGAGGAATAGAGAAATAAATATAATATGTTCCAAATATTTTAAGGAAAATACATACTTAGTGAATATCTAGCATAGGATCACAAACAATGCAAAAGCAAGACAGATAAATGTTACTCGGCTTCAGAGTCAAAGAAAATGACACTGTTTGATTATTAAAAAATATTGAATGTGTGTCTTAAGCTCTGAGTATAAAAATGACAATTAGGAAGAGAAGAAATTCTAGTTAAGAAAATAGTGTAAATGACTGTGAAAAAATCAAATATGACAGTTATGTTCTTAAAAACAAAATCAAATGTAGATTAGAGTCTACATTCACAGAAATTAATAGCCGAAAACCTTTAAAAGAAGGTCTGAGGCAGAGCCTTAAGGACTTTATTATTATTATAAATGTCAGAATGAGTTCAAGTTAATTAATTTGTCTATGGAAAAATATGAAATTTTGTGACAAGAATTTTGATATGATAACATTAACAATTAAGACCAGTTTCGATTATGTAGCAGTTTGCAAGGTCTTCATCAACTCCTAGCAAACAAATCATAAAGAGGCATAAATTGTTGACATTTACATTTTTAATGCCTTGGTGACATTTGTCATCTTATTCTTTGTAAACAGAAAAGTATATCTGATTTTAAGACAAACAGATGTGAAGAAAACTCATTAGTAAAAGTTAGAAAGGATTTTAAAAAGTCTAAAAAGTTTTTAAAAATTGGCAGTATTTCTTAAATTTTGGACATCAATTTTTCTTCAGGGAATCATACATATGTGGTATCAATATTGGAATAAATAATCAAAAATAATAAAATATAAGGTGTACTTTGAGTTAAAGAACATATAGATGTCACATCAATGTCAAAGATGTTATCATTTATAAATAACATCTTTATCAGTGGTGTCAGTCAATTGGCTAAATCATAAATCTCATTAAGACAAAAAACAGGTTTTAATGCAATGGCACTTTACTGCCAAAGTTGTTATGCACTTCCCTCATAAAATGATCTGTGCATATCAGAACTTGATCAATATTTTAATGTAAATTATTCTATTTCACTTTAAAATAAAATATATGCTAACATAAAGAAGTATAACATTTTTATCTGTGTATAATTAGTTTTGATATGTCTAATGCTATAATTTGATTGAGGAATTTTACTAAGAGCCATTTTTTTCTGATTTCAAATGAAATATATTTATCATCAACTTCTCAGAAATATTGTAAATTGTGCCTCTTTTAACTATTAGGAATGTGATTGTCAGTTTTACCTTTGTGCATTCTTGTCTTCTTCACCTTAAACTATAAAATATATTTTGTATGAGAAACATAATTTTTAAAATTTTCTTAGAAAATTTAATTTACTTGTTAATTTTTTATGAAAATGAATGCTTCATTGACTTTTTGTTCTTATTTAATTCAGTTTCATAGAGACATTGTATTGGGGATCACTGAGGCAATACCATTCAATTTATGTATGTATCACCATTTTTTTTATCCATTCTTTGATTTTCCAGTTGTTTGCATAGGATCATTACAACTACTAAACATATCCCACCATATTCAGATTCACATTCCTCACTTTCACTGGAGTTCTTTACCAGTTACTTTTTTACTTTATAGAGAGTAGTAGTTTTAAATTACTATTTAAATCAGTATATTATGTTTTCATTAAGAACTTTTATGGGACATAATCATTTTGGTAAACATAAATAAGAAAATGCACATTTAAGTAAACTAAATCATAAATTCAAATTTTAATGATTTATTACCCACATATACCACATTTTTGTTTGAGTATTAGTCAAGATGAAATGAATAATGTGGCTTTTGTAGCTCATGAATAACTTTACAGAACAATAAAATTACTAAAATATAATTATTTTGTAAAAAGCAAAACTGAACTTTAATTTTACAATACAAAATAAACATGAGAATGTTGCTTCATCTACATATTTATTCAGAAATCAACAGTATATTTTTTTAGTACGAGAACAGAACTAAATTTTTACTATTTCCTAAATTTTGTTATCTACCTAGAACTGCTTTCTTTATATTAAATATGGCAGCCAGTTCACTCTTTCTATTCACACAGTAGATGTTGTAAAACCTCTCTCCTCCTTTATGTTTTTTTTTTTTTTGAATGACTGATTCATGAGTCGCTGGACGCCTTCAAGGAGTACAGAAACTTAAAAATGACTTAAATAACAAATATGATGTAGGGACTAAGGTAGATAGTAAAGATCTGTATGCCACATGCCTCCCGACAAATTAAATACATTAGCCTCTAATTTCCTTTTATTGAATGGGTGTATGATGGATTATATAATGATCAAGGTAAAAATGGAATTGAGCCAACAGAATAAGCTTTCTGCTCCTTCTTGAACTTCTGTAATCCATATATTGTGCCATATTAATGCAGATTTTAATGATAAGGAATACTGGCTATGATGTATATGGGAAGATACTCTACTAACTTTATAACTTTTCTGTAAAACTAACACTACCCCACATTTTTTAAATATATGAATAAAGAAAAAATTGACTTATCAGATAATCCAGAAATATTTTTGTCTTAAGTTGAAAGAGCCAACAGGCAGAAATGAGATGAACTTTTGAAACAAATTTAGCTATATCAAATGAAACCCCAAAGCTAGCATGGATGGTAAGAAATGAACCTAAAAAACTGGAGGCACTGCAGAGACTGGAAAGGAATTCAAAAAGCAGGTGATAAGCAGTGTTGAGAACTGATGATTGGTGCCAAGTCTAGGTGTGAGTTTCAGCAGTGAGATATGGAAATGGGAATACGGGAGGAAAGCTTTCCCAAAAGCCAAGAGGACAGTGTTAGATGAATGTTTTTAGATAGTTTTGGATTAGACTTAGTCATTTATGTTTGTTCTTTACTTTGTTGAGTTCTAAGTAGCTTACATTGTACTCACAAACTATCAGTTCCACTTGTAAGAGTTGAACTGTATGCTGAATAAAGAGACATTGGTCAGGGAAGAAATG
This sequence comes from Artibeus jamaicensis, assembly GCF_021234435.1. Taxonomy (NCBI): domain Eukaryota; kingdom Metazoa; phylum Chordata; class Mammalia; order Chiroptera; family Phyllostomidae; genus Artibeus; species Artibeus jamaicensis. Next base: position 4,645,778 of record NW_026521887.1, read on the forward strand.
ATTGTAGGAAAGCTATTTGGAGATGAGATGAAGATGACTTAATAGTGGCTGAGCATGAGCAATCAACAATGAAAAGAACAAAGAAAAAACAGACACAAAAAAACATTTATAAGGCAGAGTTAGGAGACCTTGGTAACTGACTGTAAATAGATGGTAAGAAGAAGAAAGCAAATAATACTACATGATTCTAAATTTGAAGGATGGGGACATAAAATGAGAAGAAAGATAATGTATTTATATTTAGTTATGTTTTATTTAAAGTTGCAAGGCTGCATCCACGTAGAAACTTCACAAAGCATTTGAATACATGGTTGAGAAAAATAGAAAGGATCAAGATTGAAGCTACTAATATATAGAGAAGTAAGTATTAAAAATTAGGTGTGGATTAGATTATTAAAGCTAAGTTTTACTGTGGGAAAATGAACCAGGGCAGAATTTCAAAAATCCCTCAGTGGCTTGTTATATGAAAAGAAGCAAGTTAATGAGAAGAAAGACATGGTGGTCAAAGACCTAAGAGGCTCCAAAATGTGAAATAGCATGAGTCTAAGGAGATGTCTCTACGGCAAACCTTTCTCAATGCTGGAGTAAATTAGTGAACAGATTTGTAAATAAGGGGTTTCTGTTTTTGCATGGAGAATTATTTCACTGTGTATCTTAATATAAAGTAGAGGGAGGTACATGTAATCAATGTATATATGATCATGATCATCTTCATTTATGGGGCAAGATATTTAAGCACAAACATCAAACACTGTTTTTTGAAATAAAATCACACAATATAATTTGAAAACACTGGGTTAATACCTAATTGTCCAAACAAATGTTTCAATTTTGGATGTTGGATATTACAGTATATCTAACATCAAACAATAAAAAACATGTTACTTCTCTCTTACACTAGGGCAAGAAAATGTTCATGCTGTCCTCATTTACATGCACCTAAGGAGGAGTCTCATGTTTTATCTGGGACTGGATAGTATATCTAATTTCTTCTATTACAGATTGTGAACTCTGAAACTAAATGCTGAATTGTGAAACTAGACTTAAATGTTTATTCAAAGAAAGGTAATGGTCCCCTGAAATATCACTAGTCTCTGAATACTGCTAGATGGAGTACACGGTGTAAGAAAAAATCAGAAGATGTAAACAACAGATTTAGTCTTAAAAATAAAGAAGAGGTTCAAAGGGGGCATGAGAAGGCATTAAGGAAAAGCCTAGATTTCAGCCTACATATTGAGGAGTAGAGAGAGAGCCCTAAGGAAAACTTTTGCATAAATATATAAAATGTCATATTCTGGTAGTATTCTGAATTCCCTGGATCCTGCAGAAAGGAGACTACAGTGAGGACATGCTGCCACATGCTGGACCCCTGGCCCCAGCAGCTCCTGGCCAGATGCTGCCAGTGATGCAGGCGAAGCCCAGAGCACCTCATGGAGTAGGTGGGAGCAGTTAACACCAATGTACCTGCTGGAAGAAGTAACCCCCCAACAAAGGAACCACCAACATATAATATGGAAGAAGGTGAAAGAGGGAGTGGAAGTCACTAACCTCCAGCTGGGACTAATTTGGAAATACAACTAAAGGTCGGGCAAGTTATTCAGAACAACTGAACAATAGCTAGAGAAAAACCTCAAAACCTCATACAGACAGAAAGAACCAGCTTCAATACAACCTCTCCACACATGCACAACAGAATACAAGACATGGTGGAGGGAGTGACCCTCAGTTAACTAGTTGGAGGGAAGGACCCACCAAAGAAAGACCCAACAATAATCAAAACCCAAAGACATACAGAGAGCCAACATAAATGACAGCCCAAGACCAGCAAGCTCAGGAGATCAAGGAGACTACACTACTGAATTTCACAGGTCTTCTTCCACAGAAGTCCACACTATAAACTTAGGTAGTCAGAACAGATCAATTTTAGAAGCAGAGGCTAACAAGAAGAGTCTCACAAACTATGGGAAGACAAAGAAACAATCTCCAAATGAAATGAATGGAGGGAATCCTCAGAAAGAATGGTAAATGAAATACAGGCAAGTCAACTATCAGATATTGAGTTCAAAGCAATGGTTATCAGGAAGTTCAATGAGCTCCCATAGAATTACCCAAAACTACAGAGAAACTACAATGACTCACTGCAAAATATGTCAACATGAAAAAGGAAATAGAAGCTCTCAACAGAGGCAAGAGGAAATGAAGAATACAATTTCTGAACTGAAGAAAGAACACAACAGAAGGAATCAAAAGTGGCTAGATGAAGCAGAGGGGCCAGTGAGAAAGCTGGAGAACGAGGTAGAAAAAACCAGCCAGAAAGAGCAAGAAAAGAAAAAGACTCAGAAAGAATGACAAAGTGTTAAGGGAAATCAAGACAACATTAAACAGAATAATATCTGTATAATAGAGATACAAGAAGGAGAAGAAGAGACCAAGGAATAGAAAATCTGTTTGAAAAAATAATGATGGAAAACTTCCCAAATTTGATGAGACAAAAAGTCACACAAATCCAGAAAACACAGAGTGCCAATCAAGAGGAACCCAAAGAGGCTCACTTCAAGACACATCATAATTAAAATGGCAAAATTGAAGACAAAGAGAGAAACTTGAAGGCAGCAAGGGAGCAACAGGAAATAACATACAAGAGAGCCCTGATAAGACTAGCAGCTGACTTCTCAATGGAAACACCCCAAGCCAGAAGGGAATGGCAAGAAATATTCCAAGTGTCCAGAAAGCTTGCAACCACACTGCAAACAAGATACTCTATCCAGCAAGAATCTCATTTGAAATGAGAGACCAAATAAGGAGCTTCCTGGACAAAGAAGGCTAAAAGAATACACCTCCACCAAACCAGCATTGCAAGAGATGATAAAGGGTCTGCTTTAAGAACAGGAAAAAAAACAGTGAAAGAGAGAGGTACACAGGTACAAAAAATGACAATGAATAAGTACCTATCAATAATAACATTAATCATAACTGGATTAAATGCTCCAATCAAAAGACATCAAGTAGCTGAATGGATAAAAAAGCATGACCCACACATGAGTCATGTGTCTCTTTCTTATAAGAGACCCATCCCAGAACAAAAGACCTACATGGGCTGAAAGTGAAGGACTGGAAAAATATGCCAATCAAATGGAAAGGAAATTTTTTAAAAAAGCAAGAGTATCAATACTCATATCAGACAAAAGACTTCAAAAAAAGAGCCATAAAAAGAGACCCAGAAGGTCACTTCATAATAATGAAAAAAACAGTCCATCAAGAAGATATAAATATTGAAAATATATATGCACCCAACATAGGAGCACCCAAATACATAAAGAAAATCTTAGAGGACTTCAAGAAAGATATTGACAACAACACAATTGTAGTAGGGGTTTATAACACCCCACTGTCAAAAATGGACAGATCTACCAAACAAAATATCAACAGAGATATTGTGGAATTGAACAATGCTAGAGATCAAATGGACCAAACTATATACATACACATACATACAGCCTTTCATCACAAAGAAGCAAAATACATATTTTTTTCTAGTGCACATGAAACATTTTCAGAACTAGACCACATGAAAAGGCACAAAACAAGCCTCAACAAATTCAAGGAAATTGAAATCATATCAAGTATTTTGTCTGACCACAAGGGACCAAAAACAGAAACAGAGCTCAAGGAAAAAACCCAAAACACACAAACTCATGGGGATTGAATAGCATGCTTTTATTAAACAATGAATGGTTCAAGAATGAGATTAAGGAAGAAATCAAAAAGTTTCTGGGAACAAATTAAAATGAATTCACCACAATCCCAAACTTACAGGACACAGCAAAGGCATTCCTGAGGGGGAAGTTAATAGTCAAACAGGCTTACCTAAAAGAGATAGAAACATTTCAAATAAACAACCTCACCTTATGCCTACAAAAACTTGAGCAACAACAACAAAGATAGCCTGGAGCAAGTAGTAGGAATGAAATAACCAAGATCAGAGCATAATTTAAAGACATAGAGACTAAAAGCACAGTTCTAAGGATCAATAAATCCAGGAACTTGTTCTTTAAAAAGATAAACAAAATCCACAAACCTTTAAGCAGGTTCATCAACAAAGAAAGAGAGAGGACCCAAATAAACAACAATCAGAAAGGAAAAAGGAGAGATTACAACTGATGCCACAGAAATACAAAGGATTGTAAGAAATTACTACAAAGACCAATATGTCAGAGAATTTGAAAACCTAGGTGAGATGGACAAATTTCTAGAAAAACATAATCTTCCAAAACTCAATAAAGAAGATGCAAAAATCCTGAACAGACCGATAACAGCAGACAAAATTGAAGCAGTAATCAAAAACTCCCAACACAAAAGCCCTGGAACAAATTGTTTCACAGGAGAATTTTACAAAGCATTTAAGAAAGAGCTAAACACTCTCCATCACAGATTATTCCAAAAAATTCAAAGATGGAAGACTCCCAAACTCTTTTTTGAAGCCAGCATCATCCTAATCCCAAAACCAGGTAAAGACTTAACAAAATAAGAAAAAATTAGGCCTATATCGCTTATGAAAATACACACTAAAATCTTCACTAAAATAATGGCAAATGGCATCCAGTAATACATTAAAAAGATCATACACTATGACCAACCAGAATTCATACTAGGGATGCAAGGGTGGTACATTATTCACAAATCAATAAATGTAATACATCACATAAACTAAATGAAAGACAAAAGTCACATGATCATAGCAATAGATGTGGAAAAATCATTCCATAAGGAACAGCACTCATTTATGATAAAAACACTCAGCAGAGTGGTAATAGAGGGAGCATTCAACAACATAATAAAGGCTATATATGAGAGGCCTACAGCCAACATCATACTCAATGGGCAAAACTTAGATATTTCCCACTAAGATCAGGAACGTGACAAGGATGCCTGCTTTCACTACTTCTATTCAACACAGTATTGGTAGTCCTAGCCACAGCAGTCAGACAATAAAAAGAAATAAAAAGCATCTAAGTTTAAAAGGAGTAATCAAAACTGTCATTGTTTGCAGATCACATGATAATATACACAGAAAACCATACAGACTCTATCCAAGAACTACTCGATCTAATAAGTGATTTTGACACAACAGCAGGAAAACAATGTCAATATTCAGAAATCAAGGGCATTTTTGTATACCAACAATGAAATATTAAAAATAGGAATCAGGAAAAAATCCTACTTGCTATAGCAACAAGAAAAATAAAGTATCTTATTTAATTCTTACTAAAATATCAATGACATATTTCACAGATCTGAAACAAATATGTCAGAAATTTATGTGGAACCATAAACAACCCCAAATAACTGCAAACTTTTTTTTAGAAAGAAGGGCACAGTGGGAAGGACCACAATACCTGATATCAAACTGTATGGCAAAGCACCTATAATCAATACAATCTGGTCCTGGTATAAGAACAGAAACATAGACCAATGGAACGGAACAGGCCACCCAGAAATAAGCCAAAGTCTCTATAGACACTTAATATTAGACAAAGGGGAAAGAAGCATAAAATGGAATAAAAATAGTCTCTTCAACAAATGGTTGTGGGAGAGCTGGACAGCTACATGCAAAAAAAAACATGATTACCAACATACACCATACACAAAAATAATTTTAAGCTGGATAAAAGACTTAAATATAAGTCTTTTGTACTATTATGGTGACACCATAAAAGTCCTAGAGGAAAACATCAGAAGGAAACTCATATATATTCCATGCAGCAACATCTTTATTGATATTTCCCCAAAAGCAAGAGTCATAAAAAATAAACAAATGGGACCTAATCAAATTAAAAATCCTCTGTATGTCTAAAGAGAACAGCAGTAAAATAAAAGAGAATCAACTATATGGGAAAACATATTTGCTAATGATACCTCGGGCAAGGGTTTGATCTCCCAAATATATAAAGAACTCACATGATTCCTCTCTAAGAAGACAAGCAACCCAATTAAAAATGGGTGAAAGACTTGAACATACACTTCTCCAAGGAGGACATACAGAAGGCCCAGAGACAAATAAAAAGATGCACAGCATCAATAGCCATCAGAGAGATGCAAATTAAAACCACAATGAGATACCACTTCACACCAGTCAGAATGGCCATCATAAACAATTCAACAAATAAGTGTTGGTGAGGATGTAGAGAAAAGTGAAGCCTAGTACACAGTTGGTGGGAATGCAGACTGGTGCAGCCACTGTGAAAAACAGTATGGAATTCCCTCAGAAAACTATAAAGTGGAACTGGCTTTTGATCTAGCAATTCCACTGCTGGGATTATGTCCTAAGAGCCCTGAAACACCAATGAGAAAGAACCTATACACCCCAATGTTCATAGCAGCACAATTTACAATAGCCAAGTGCTGGAAGCCACCTAACTGCCCATCAGTAAATGAGTGGATCAAAAAACTGTGGTACATTTACACAATGAAATACTAAGAAACAGAAAGGAAGAGGGAGAGCCTCTACCCTTTGAGACAGCATGGATGGACCTGGAGAGCCTTATGCTAAGTGAAATAAGCCAGAAGGTGACGGACAAATATTATATGATCTCACCTTTAAGTGAAACCTATCAACAAAACAAACAAGAAAGCAAAATATAACCAGAAACACTGAAATTAAGAGCAACCTGACAATAACCAGAGGGGAAGTGTGAGGGGATAATGGGGTGTAGGGTTTTCAGGAACAACTACAAGAGCCACATGGACAAAACCAAGGGGGAGGGTGGAAGCAAGGGAGGGAGGTGGACTTGGCTGGGGGCGGGGTGGAGTGGTTGGAAGTAAATGCAAACAACTGTAACTGAACAACAATAAAATAATTAAAAGTAAATAATTTAATATTCTCCTTTTTTTGAAGATTAGGTGGTAAAATACTAAACCAAGATATTTGAAGTCCCTCTTTTAATTAATTCTATATCAATCCACAGTCCAATAAAAAGAACATATATATAACATTTGCTTTGTTTCCCCTTTATCAAATATTAAGAAAATTTTGGAATCAAGGAGACCATGTCCAATGAAAAGAAAACATTTGTTCTTGTTACTTTATGCCAGTTAATCAGGCAGTTGGATATATAAAAAATTAAAATTCAGAAAACAATCTATTTTTGGATAAATAAGAAAACAAAATTATTTTATATCTTTCTTTGCCTTGCCTTTTCATCTCTTAACTTCTATCATAAGAAAGACATTTCCAATAGTTTTGATTCACACATACCAAATCTACTAAGTTTTACTAGGTTACCAATACAGATTTTAGGAACATTTGTAAAATTACTTGCATTAAGTTAATTTGGGGGCTCATATACATTTGAATATAGTAACATTAATTCAAATCCATGATTTTTTACTCCGAATTTTTTCCTTACAAGATTAACTCCTGTTCATAGACACCATCCTGCCTCTCATAGAAAACAGTTCTTTTTTTTTCTTATGCTTCCACTTAACAGCAGTCATTAATTTGCTGATACCCCTGTCTATCAGGCCCGCATCAACTTGATTAGGGCTGTTATCCTAATCAAAAGACTGATAATTAAGACTATCCATCTGTACAGTCTAAGTGCTGAGATGAGTTGAAGATCCTAATTAAGATTATTTAGGTGTTACTTAAATGCCATCATTTGATTCAGCTAATCATACCAGCAGGTACACTAGATTTGCATTAATGTTCTGCTGAAGCCAGCAGCTATTTAGGCAGATCAAAAATGTAGATTGCAGACACTACTTCAAACATCTTTATTTGAAAGTGATATTGAGACAATACATTAAGATAAGCAAGATGTTAGAAAAGGTAGGCTATTTCACTGTTTCTTAATTTACTTTATGATAATAAGTGAAGTATTTAAAATAAACAGTTTCTTTATTGAATTTACTGTGCATCTTTCATCATATTGTTCCCTCCCTCAGATATATGCAGACACACACTAACAGTGATACATTTTTACCAGCATTCCTCATTTGTCACCTATTCTTACTGTAATAAAGCAAATGTGCCTACAAACTAAGTTTCCTAAATATAAATCCTTAAGAACAGTAAAGAATTTTTGTTTCAATAAGCAGCTGATAATACATGGAGAATAAGTAAAATAATACTTATTCTGTTTATAAGAATTACATTAATATCCACTTATATTCTAATAGAAATAATAAAATACTAAAGTATAATTTATTAATATCTTGGTTTCTATATTTTATCATTGATTTATAGAAAATACAAAATATATTACTCTTTAAAATTAAGTAGTTATTATGAAATAAAGTGTGTTCCTAATATCTATGCTAGGTCTTTATTTCAAGTTACTTTTTTTCCAAATTTTGATGACAAATAGTTATTACTTATTAAGAATATGGAATTACATTTATTCAAAAATAATTCTTATAAAATATGTGGCTAATATTTTGTGTTCTCTTGTTCTGGTCAGAAAGGGAAATACTTGTATTCCTGAGTTTTATGTAAATATGTAACTTCTGAAATTGTTGTGTTAAGATAGTGTGATGGGTGAGATAAGAAGACCAGTTAAAAAGAGATAGTATAAGGCATGGGAAATGAAGTAAAGCTTATAAAACTCCTCCATGAACTACATCTTTAACAGAGTTAGTAACATACATTGTGGATATTATAACTTTTGGGGGGGTATAGTTGTGTGTAAATCTCTCTTATCTGCATTATGTCTATATCTAATCGACTTTCAATTCCTTTAGTGTATAGATATTTTAATGCTCTTTTTTTCCTAATTAATATGGGACTGTAAGGAAATCAGTGATGTCTATAAATCATTATTCGTTCTTCATGATTTAAATAATGTACTGGTATTTGAGATACAGCATAGTTTTTTTGCTTTTAATTTTTATTTAATTATTTTTAAGTACAGTTTTCTGTCTTTTACTCCCATCACAGCCCATCTCCCCCATGTTCCCCACCTCCCTCCCATTTCTACCCACTTAGTTGTTGTCCATGTGTCCATTATACTAGTTCCTGTAAATCCTTCCCCTTTTCCCCCTGAAATTCCCTCCCCTCTCCCCTCTGGTCACTGCCCCCTTGTTATCCATTTCATTGTCATTGTTTTTACTTTGCTTGCTTGTTTGTTTTGTTGTTTAGCTTCCGGTTAAAGGTGAGATCATATGGTATTTGTCTTTCAACCCCTGGCTTATTTCACTCACCAAACTGCTTTCCAGTTCCACCCATGCGAGATACAGCATACTTTATCATTCATTTTCATCATATGTATATGATGTTGAAAAACATTGGTTCATATTTTAAGTCAAAATTTAAAAATACATCTGATCTCAAACATCCAAACTTCAAAACTGTGGGAAATAAGCTTATAAGCCATCCAGTTTGTCATACTTTGTTATAGCAGTCTGAGCAACTTAAGACATCACTCCTGTGCTTAGAATCCTAAGTCAAGATATTATCACTGCCCTTTTTTCTGTATGTCCCTTCCCACCACCATCCTCTAGGACCCTAAGACCACTCCTTACTGCAAGCACCTGTGGCTCTTTTCCTTGGGAATTGTTCTGGTGTGTGATTAATCATGGACTATGAGAGAGCAGCCTGAAAATGCATAAGTGTTAATACCCTTAGTAGCATCCCTCAACCAATGACAGAAGGAAATAGTGGATAAATATTTCAGTACTCTGAGCCCTCAGAAGAGACCAGTCTGTCAAATATGATAATGCCACCTCCCAAAACTTCCAACAGAATATGAGTCCAGTTACCCTGAGCAGTAACTAGTTTGTGAATGATCTCTAAATTTGCCCCCTTCCCAACTTCAATATTGGCATTTCCTAGAATATCCTCCCCAATAAGCACCTCACTCTCAAATCCTTGTCTCAGGGATTGCATCTGAGTGAGAAGGGCTCTGCATCTTGCCCAGAGACAGTGTTCCACAAAATCTCTCCCACACAAATCTTTTCTCTCACTGACCTCAACTCCTACAGTTCTCTCTGGTACATTCCATTCCCTTCACTCTCCTCCTACTCACCAGGCATCTTCCCAACTTGAAGCTTTGGCACTTGCTGCTCTTTCTGCAATAATGCTTCTTTCTCACTTTCTGTTTTCTTAATGAGCCCTTTTTGTCTCCACTTCTGCCTCTATCACAGTCACAAACACTTACTGTGTTCATAACCTGTTATATTTCCCTTCATAGTCCTTAAAACCACTTGACATGATCTATATTTTATTTATTTATTTTAAACATTTCTTCCCACTGAACATAAATCTCAAAATAGAAAGATCACAGTAGGTTCTGCACACTACATGATTTTCAGGGACAGGAATAATGACTATAATATACATAGTAATTACTCAAATAATTTTATGAATAGATTGTTATTCAACTAGGTGTTATGAACAGATTGCTATTATTTATTTGGTGTTTATTTGGGAAAACTATTAGAATCTTTTAACTAATAAAAATTTTTAAAGATTTTATTTATTTATCTTTAGTGGGGAAGGGAAGGAGAGAGGGAGAGGAATATCAATGTATGATTGCCTCTCGTGCGTCCCATGCTGGGAACTGGCCTGCAACCCTGGCATGGGCCCTGACTGGGAATCAAACTGCAGTTGTTTGATTCATAGGCCCATGCTAGATCCATTGAGCTACACCAGCTAGGGCTAAAAAATTTTAAACTATTAAACCATATTAAGAAATTTTTCTTATTTAATAAATGGAGATAAAAATCCCAAGTATGTGTTAGGTGCCCAGTAGAGATTATTCATTCTTTTACTTAATATTTTAATGTTATTTTTACACAGTTAAATATTTGTAAAGATGTTCTGGAACCTGCAAAAGTAGTAGGAATGCTTGCACTACTAGAAATGTAAGTACCATTGGTGACATTGTGATAAAATACCACTTCAATTTGAATGATGGAGTGTTCAATACTAAAATGGTCAGAGGGACAGTATATAGATAGGAAGAATTAATTCAGAATGAAACTTTTGGAAATTTAACTTGGGTTGTTGCATGTCTTAGGAAGAGTCAGATGTTTTAGGAGATTAGAAGAATTTAACGGAAGTGAAATTGGAAAAAATAAACTTTCCTAATTTCTGTCTTGTTTTGTTTTGTAGTGTAGAACAAAGAAGTGAAATAGCAAGGAAGTTAAGGAAATATCTTGAAATGAAATGATGACAGTGAAGGTGAGTTGTAACATGACATGTGAAGGAACATTTCAGAGAAAGAGTGACAAGGTCATAACCTCATGGACAATGCAATTCTTCAAGGCATTGACTAGGTTAATTGAGAAGGGATAATTCTTTACAATAGGTACAATATAATAATCATATAAAAAGGAACTGAGCTGAGACTACTGAAGTTATTTCATATTTTGTTTTCTAGAACCATTAAATATCAAAGTAATGTGAACTGTGGACTTAAATAATAGCAGTAGAAATACTTTGTGAGATAAATTTATGATTATAATGTTGAGACTGATATGAGAGATGTGTGGATAGGAGAGAGATGTTGGAATTATCCTTGTTTATAGAGCACCAAAACTTTTGAAAAATAGTTTTTACTAGAACAAGTGAGTGCATCCACCCACACATAGATGCACAGAAACACATATACACATTGAAGTAAACAGTTGGATGAGTTTAATGAACTGAACACAGTTTCTAGATCCACAAACAAAATGTCATTATCCCAAGATTCCCTCCTTGGACATACCCATGAATGTGGCTTTGTTGGCAGCAACTTAAAGGAACAGTGTGGTTTAACCATTTCTATTTTACTTTTTGATATGGCAGCAAATTCAGACAATGTGAGCATCAGTAGGTGCACTGTTTTCCCCTCAGTCTAGTTTGGAGATGAATACTAAAAACATTTCTGTAAGTTATGCTACAATCATTCTTCCTAATGATTCTGTGAGCTTTCTAATATCCCTTAATAAATCCCCTTTTTTTAAATAAGCTTCCATTAATTCTTTTTCCTTCATTCAGGGACCAAGAATCAAACAAAAATTAATGTTCTCTATGGTGGCAAAAAGTAAAAAAAAAATTAATGAGATCCTACAGGATTTTGAATTTAAAAAAGGCATTCAAGAATAATTTCATAGTAAAAAATTGATAACTGACAGGTATTTGCAAAAAACATAGGGAGGTGTGATAAGCAACCAAATGAGGCTAACTTTGAAGCTGATTCTTTAGGAATGTTATAAATTAGGTGTGTTATTGTGCCCCCTAAAATTTGTATGTTAAGCCCTAACTCTCAGTACCTTAGCATGTGACCATACTTGAAAATAGGATCTTTCAAAATGTAATGAAGGTTAAATGAAGTAATGAAAGTGGCCCTTAATCCAATATGACTAGTGTCCTTATTAAAATAAATTATGACACAGACGTGCAGATGAAGATCATGTGAAGACACAGAGAGGAGAAGACAACTCTTCAAACACTTTAATCTCAGACTTCCAGCCTCCAGAAGGGTGAGAAAATAAATGTCTGATATTTAAGCCCTCCACCACTTTCTGTGTCAATTTGTTACAACAGCCCTAGCAAACTAATACAAGGAATGTTTTTAGGTATAGGGAACAGAAATATAAAATTATTATGGAGCTGTAATTGTTAGTTAAAATTCAGCGATGATAAAGACAGAAACAAAATTTTACCTGCTCGAGGAGACTCACTTTTTAAAGAAATGAAGCCTTTCAGCCCAAAGTGAGATCGTAAAGCAAAATACTAAGGGAAAACTGTTAAACACCAAATCTGAGAGTTTTAGGCACAGGTATTAAGTATCTGGTATATAGAATTGTGAATCAAGATCTTGTAACATATTACTTGTACAGTTTTATCAGCCCCTTTGTTCAAGAAGAACAAGACAAATATACTCTCAACAAATTGCATTAGAAATATTTTGTTGAATTATTATCTAAAATATATAAGAAGAAATAAGTAAAAAAGAAATATCCTACAAAGCACCTGACATTTATTTTTAGGGACACAGTTCAAAACACAGATTTTTAAGTAGTTCTAAAGGTCAGGATGTATGTTCCCAAGTATAAGCTGTTATATGGTTCGAATATGTTGATGGTCTTCAACTATATGAAACTAGTGTCAGATTAATTCTAAAGTAATATACTTTAATTAGATATAAAATAGACAGGGACACAAGGAAATTATAAAAGCTGAAGTTATTAGATTGATACGAATTAATTTGAAAAATTAAAAATGATTAGAAGTATGTGTGTATTTTTACATAGACTCAATGCTAATCCAAATCCATTTATTTATATATAGCAATATAAAATTTTGATTAAAATTATTATTTTCATATTTGCAAGGTGTTTTAGGTGATTCAGGCTGTTTGCTTAATATAGGATATTTACTTTAGAAAGTACATTTTTAAATTTTATTCTTATTTGCTAAAATATACAAGCCAATGTTTCCTGCACTTGACCTCAGAAGCTCATCTTTCTGGGATATTTCTCTTTACTTTGCCAAAGTGTTTGCTTTCCTAATTACCTCCTGTTACATTAGTTAAGTTCTCTCATGCTGGCCAAGAGAGTTCTTCTAGCCCACTGGTATTTGCACATGGAATTTAAATATTTGCAAGAGTACTTGCTTTATTCTTTACTCATCAGTTAACAAAGTCAAACATCATTTAGTCTCAAACTTCAACTAGCATGGATGGAATAATAGTGAATCTTTCCTTTTGCATTTATATGTTCTCTAGACAACATCCACTTTCTATGCCAGGGTCAGTGATCATTCATTCACCATCCATTGAACATCTATAGGACAAGAACATAATTGGGTCTATGAATTTAAATAGTTTTACTCTAATGAGCAGAGACAAATGTGAGCAAATAATTACAAGATGACTCAACATGTTCTAGTGTGCACAACATGTAATGAGCACACAGAGGATGAAAAATCTGGTTCCAACTGAAAGAATGTGGGATGTCATATGAGAAAAAGTCATTGCCTCTTATAGTAAAATTAAGATGCTGAGTTTTGCTATTTGTTTAATGGATTGAGATATAATTGCATATAATTAACTGTGCATGTTTGAAGTGTACAACTTGGTATACACATATCTATGTATGTGTGTATGTGTCTAAATGCATCAATTCATGAACCCCACCATAATTAAGATAATGCATATATGTATTACTCCAAAAGATTCCTCATTTTTTTTGGTAATTTTCCATACCACCGCCTTTCAGAATCCTCTTTCCTCCATCATTTAATATTTTTATAACTAAGTTTTTTTACCACAGTTGTTAATTCATTCACCTGATAATGGAGATTTCAGTTGTTTTTAGTTTTGCCTTCTAAAATAAAATTACTATGAATAATTTTATACACAGGAAATATAAGTCTTTATAAGAACATATATGAGTCATGTCCAAAAGGTATCCATCCATGTAATATGAAAAAGAAACATTTATTGAAAAAGAAACAAGGCACTAGAAGCACTTACTTTTAGTACTAGGAAGGACTAGGACACCTCAGTCCCCTTTAAAATTGGCACCTTAGGACCTCATACAGTTCTCCCTGTCCCATTGCATTTTCCTGAATCTCATAAACTATCTGAAATCTTTCCTTTCAAGGTTAATTTTAGTTTTTGGAAAGGACATAAGTCACAGGATGCCAAATCTGGGATGTAGGGGGGCTGGGTCACCTGGGTGATTTGATGTTTCACCAAAATATTCCACATGAAACGTGATGTGCAAGCGGATGCATTGTCATGATGGAGCTGCTGTTCACCAGTTGCCCATAGCTGCATCATTCTGAGTTATCCAAATAGTTTCCACAGAGGAATGTCCAGGCTTAACTCAAAATTTGATGCATATTTGTTGCTCTACTCATTTGGTCATTTTGAATGTACACATGCTTATACAATGGTGTCTGCTGTCCTCACTGACTAGTAGGGTGAAGTTGCCATTGTTTATGCATGCACATTTCAGTACACTCTCTTTATCTGATAGGTTACATTGATGTTGTGCAAACTATTTTCATTATATTAACAACACCTGGCCTTTTTCTGGGCATATCTCATGTACATGTGAGGGGAGACCAAAATATGGAAGTTCTTTATAAAGAAATGTACATTTATTCTTACATGTTTAAACTTTGGTCACCTTCAAAGTACTCTCTATTTGATACCACATACCTATCAACACGTTTTTTCCACTGCTGAAAACAGTTTTTGAACTCATCAATTTTGATGCTTTTTAGTACCTCTGTCATTTTTGTTTCACCTATTTCGCATCAGCAAAACATTTCCCTTTGAAGAGTTTTTTTTCATATGGGGAAACAAAAAAATATTGCTGGGGGTAAGATTAGAGGAATAGGGAGGGTGATGCACAGGGATCACGTTGTTTTTGACTCAAAAGTACTGCACAATTCAGTGCAGTGTGGGCAGCATATTCATAAATTACCAATATGTAATGGGCAAGCACATTGAGTCTGCAAAACAATTTCACTGAAGCTGAACACAGCCTCTCACAACAATGCCAGCTGGTACACCAATACAGATGGGTTTCTAAAACACTCATCTAGTGGGAGAGGACTGTATTGCAACTGGCCCACCCTCCATGATAAATATATGGAGAGAGAGAGAGACAGAGAGAGGGAGAGAGTTTATTTCTCTTGGATAAATTCAGGGATAAAATGACTAAATTGTAAGATAGTTTAAAGTGTCCAGAAACTGTAACCTGTATTTGAAAGTGTTCATGTGATTTTTTATTTCCATTACCAGTTTATAAGAGTTCCAGTTTCTTCATATCTCTGCCAATATTCAGTAAGGTCTATAAACAAATAGCACTGGGCCTGACATATCAGCACACAGTCTAGTGCTGTAATTGCCAGTGTATTTATCTGAGTTCTGTGTTACATTAAAAGCCTTGTGGGCAAGCAATAGCTAACCACTAGTAGATGACTTGAATTAAAAAACTATGGTACATTTACACTATGGAATTCTATGCAGCAGAAAGAAATCAGGAGACCCTACTCTTTACAACACCATGGATGGAACTGGAAAGCATTATGCTGAGCGAAATAAGCCAGGTGGTGAAAGACAAATACCATATGATCTCACCTTTACCTGGAACCTAATCAACAAAACAAACAAGCAAGCATAGTATAACCATAGACCTTGAAATAAAGAACAATCTGGCAGTAACCAGAGGGGTGGTGGGAGGAGATAATGAGGGGAAAGGGGGAAGGGTTTTCAGGGACATGTATGGGGAACACATGGACAAAACTGAAAGGAGATAGGATCAAGGGTGAGATAAGTGGGGATATCTGGGGTGGGGGGAATGTTGGGAAAATGGAGACAAGTGTACTTGAACAAAAATAAAAAATGTGGAAATATTTTCAAAATGTTAATTAAAAAAGATTTTTAAGATATTAAAATTAGAAGTAACATATACTCTAGCAGTTCCACTCTTGGGTACATTTACAAAGAAAATAAAATTAACATTTGGAACAGTTATTAATACACTCTTGTAAGCACACATACACACAAACACGCACAATAGAATATTATTCAACCTTTAAAAAGAAAAAATTCTGTTATTTATTTAATATGAATGAAGCTGGAGGGCATCTTAAATAAAATAAGACAGAGAAAGACAAATACTGTATGGTGTCACCTATATGTTGAATCTAAAAATATAAAAAAGAAAAGTTGAACATATAAGAATAGAAAAGTAGACAAGCTGTTGCCAGGAGCTGGGGGTGGGAGTGGAAATAGGGAGAGGTTGAATTGTTCTAAACTTTCAGTTATAAGATGAATAAGTTCTAAGGATCTAATATATAACATAATGACTATAGTTGATAACACTGTATTGTATAACCAAAACTTGCTATGAGGGTAGGACTTAGTAAAATGTTCTTACTAAAGAACATGTTCTTGCTAAAGTGAAAGAAAGACAAATATATGAGGTGATAAATGTGTTAATTAAGTCAATGGGGAATGACCTTTCACAATGTATACAAATATCAAAATCATCACACTCCACATTTGAAATATCTTACAACTTCGTTTGTCAATTATACTTCAATTTTTAAAAGATAAAAGCCAAAGTATCTTTTATTACAAAAATAAATGTTTTAAAGAAACATGTAATTCTATTTCAATCATTAAAACAATTAAAATATGAGTTTATGATTAAGTGAAAAATGAAGTTCATTCTAAATGATTCTGAAGGCAGGTGGATAACAGAATTAAGACAGCAATGAGCCTGCAAGCCCTTAGAGAGGAGAGGTAATTTACTCCAGGGCAATGAACTCATCCTCAGGCTATGCTTTGCAAGATCTGAGACCAGTCCTGCCTCTCTTCCTCCATAAACCTGGTGTAAGTTTTCAGGCATGCTAAAGATACCACCTGCTCCCTTTGGTCTGGCCTCTTCCCCCTTGTTTTGTGGGCAACTAAAAAGGCTTTGGTGCCAAGCCAGACATTTTGCATTCCATGTGAAAACCACATATTAAAAATCATCCTCCGCTTGTGAAGATGTTTCAGGAACTACACTGTGTGAGGCTTTAACCCATATCTATGAATTCTCTACAGATTCAGATTTGCTTCTTGTTGAAAAGTGTTCATTGGCATGGTCCTTCTCATACTGAAATGTGTGTATGTAATTTACCTTAACAGATGGCACAGGGACAGATTAATTTAAAATGTGTATTATTTATATTTTCTTTTTACACTGAACTTTTTCTCTGTTGGCATAAGCAGCATTGTTCCAACTTGCCGTCCCATCAAGTAACCCAGCTGTGAGAATATTCTTCTCCAGTATTTGTTGAAGGAGTAAATGTCAGGAGCAGAAAAGATGTTGACATTGTAGTCACCTTATCTTCTTAGGCTCTGGGTATATATAACACATTGTATGCTTGGGATAAGTTCTATTTAAATCCACATTAATAAATTTTCTTGCTCAGACAGTCATAAATGGCCCAGGTAGCATTCTTTAAGTTTATTGTAACTTAATATAGGGTGCAAATGAGAATATTTATTGAATAGAAATAAAGTAGTTTCTCCCACTTCTCCAGCTCTCTAACTTTCTATAGCATCAAACATTCTTGACAAAACTTTATATTAAATGCAGAATTTAAAATGTATATATGTAGGTGACACATTTATGCAAAAATACTACCATGTTTTGAGGGGCTGTAATGGAGTATTAGGAAAGTCTTTCCCCCAGGGATCCAGGATGACTAAATAAATGACTATCTTTCCTATTTATTTCAACTTGCTCCTGATTTTACAGAATATTTTGTTCCAAATATGTGAGACAGTTCTGAATACCATCTTTCCCACCTTTCTAATCAGCTTGGCAATATCTTAGCTTTGTCTTGTTTCAGTCACTTACTCTGAAACTCAGATTACACTGCATACTTTTCTCAATTGGGAGATTGTGGGAAGGGAGGAGCAAGCAAGAAATATAAACTTTTTTCTATTTCTTGTCATTTTTTTCTTCTTGCTATGCCTTTCCTCCTGTGTTTTGTTTGTTTGTTTATTTATTTGTTTGTTTGTTTGTTTATTTCAGTTGTATTGAAGGACAGGAGAGCTTTTGGTTATCTTGAAGATTTTCACTTCTTGTCACACTTCAGACTCTTCCCCCTAAGGTATTTCCCATCATCAATTTTCAGTCCCCCATATTCTACCCACATCCCACTCCTAGTAAACATACTATGTCATATGTCTTCCAACCTGTCCCATGGGTTAAAATGTTAGACTTGTCTTTAGGATGACACAGACAAACAAATGGATGGAGGAGCCCACCAGGAGGCCAAATATATATCATGTGGGTACTTGAAGGTAGAATGATAAATATGACATTATGCATCAGGGGAGAAAAGATAATAATTAATATAAGGTGTTGGGACAATTGGCTAACCATGTGGAAAAGGAAAAAAGTTATACTTCTATCTGAAAACATGCATCCTAATTAAATTCAGATGAATCAAACATTTAAATGTAAAAATGAAACTACAGAACTATTGAAATCTCAGATATCACAGATCCTTAAAATATATCCTTATATTAACAAATGCAATAAATTGGTAGAAAACTGGGGCTAAGAAATCAGGGGCAAATAATCAATACATGCATGTTAAAACAATAATTAAATTCTCTTTTACCAGCAAATGAAAATTATTTAGTATTTATAAGGCTGGGGATAAATAAACCTCCTCATCTATATTAACTGAGTTAATATTGTCTCTTCCTGATGAAAAACTTAGAAAAATGTTTCAATAGCTTAAAAATATGGGTATTTAATGCCAATTTTTAATATTAAATAAATATTTGGAAGCAAAATATTATTTAAATATTTAAACATTAAAACAATTTACATATTAAATTATAAAGATCTGACTAAATAAATTATAGTACATAAAATGGGGATGCTATATATAACATACAGTGATTCTGTAGGCTATTATTTAAAATTGGTAAACAATTACTAGTTAGGTTTTATGCATGTATTAAGGTCATATGTAAATTTTTTTTAAAAATCTATATAAAGTCTGATAACATAAAATATATACATTTAAATATATTAACTAACATGAGGTTTATGCCTTATTTCTTTTTTAATATCCATTTTTCATCAACTAAGAATGTTTAAATGGTGCATATCTATTTGCAAGTACCACACAAAATTAAAATAGACATCTTTTAAATCTTAGAAATTGAGGTGTTACTGTTCATTCCTAAATTTCTTTTGATTATTCCTGGCAAGTAATTTGGTGATTAGAAAAGGTTAAGCAGATACACAGGGGAAAATATGGGAATAATATTTGTTTTTCAAATTTTTATTTTTTATATTGCATGTTTCTACCTTCTCATGTCATTCAAGCAACCACTGAGACTTGGGCACATATTTTGCAAATGTTATTCTCTATTCCTTCTTTTCATTTTCCCTGACTTTAATTCATGAGTATATTTCTTATGTGACTTCTTCAATTTCCTAGAAAATAAAACAGAAATTATATCATCTAGTATTAGGATTGTTTGAGTAGATATAATGCATGTGCAATCCAAGTGTCCTTTGAGGTAAACTGATGTTTGATATTCAAAACTAATTCTTGAATTAATGAGGGTTTCCTGTTCTCCATCTTAGACATCTGTGGGCATTCTGGCAAGGATGGATGACTTGAATTTTTCCATTACCCTGGCTTTCAAATCTACAAGATCCTCATGTGCTTTCCTGTTTTATATATCATTATCTAATACATTACCACTGGTTTTCCTCTAAAAGACAATTTATACCAACCATTGGTAATATAGCAGTTAATTTCTACAAGTGGGCATGACTAATAGCAAAGAAAGAAAACTACAGGCCAATATCACTGATGAACACAGACACTAAAAATCCCCAACAAAATATTGGGAAACCACATCCAGCAATACATCAAAAAGATTATACACCATGATAAAGTGGGATTCATCCCAGGGATGCAAGGATGGTACAGTATTCACAAATCAATAAATGTAATACATTACATAAACAAAAGGAAAGACAAAAATCACATGATAATATGAATTGATGAGGAAAAAGTATTTGGTAAGGCATACTACCCATTTATGATAAAAAAAAAACACTCAGTAAAGTGGGAGTAGAGAGAGCATTCCTCAACATGATAAAGGCCACATATCAGAAAACTACAGCCAACATCATACTCAATGGGTAAAACCTGAAAGCTTTCCCACTAAGATTAAGAAGAAGACAAGGATGTCCAATTTCATGACTTCTATTCAGCATAGTATTGGAAGTCCCAGCTATAGCAATCACACAAGAAAGAGAAATAAAAGGCATCCAAATTGAAAAGGAGGAAGTAAAATTGTCACTGTTTCCAGATGATATGATAGTATACATAGAAAACCCCAAAGACTCCACCTAAAAACTACTCAACTTAGTGAATTTGTCAAAACAACTAGATACAAAATCAGTATTCAGAAATTACAGTCATTTTTATACACCAACAATGAAAGATCAGAATCAGAAATTGGGGAAAATTCTATTTGCTATAGCAACAAGAAAAATAAAGTACCTATGAATAAATCTTGCCAAGGAGGTGGAATACCTGTACTCAGTAAACTACACAACACTAAAGAAAGAAATTAAGAAAGACTCAAATAAATGAAACTATGTAGTATGTTCATGGATTGGAAGAATTAACATCATCAAAATGTCCATACCACCAAAAGCAATTTATAGATTCAATGCAATCCCTATTAATGAACCAATGACATATTTAACAGATATGGAACAAACATTTCAGAAATTTATATGGAACCATAAATGATCCTGAATAGCTGCTGTGATTTTGAAAAAGAAGAACAAAGTAGGAAGGAATACAATACCTTGCATCAAACTATATTACAAGTCCCTGTAATCAAAACAGCCTGGTACTGGCATAAGAACAGACACATAGACCAATGGAACAGAACAGACAGCCCAGAAATAAGCCCAAGTCTCTATGGATAATTAATATTAGACAAAGTGAGCAGAAGCATAAAATGGAGTAAAATAGCCTCTTCAACAAATGGTTGGGAGAGACCTGGACAGCTACATGCAAAAAAAAATGAAACTCGACACCAAGTTATACCATATGCAAAAATAAACTCAGGATGGAAAAAAGATTTAAATATAAGTCGTGACATCATAAACACCCTAGAGGAGAACATAGTCAGGAAAATCTCAGATAGTCCAAGTAGCAATATTTTCACCTATATGTCCCCTAGAGCAAGGGACATAAAAAATAAACAAATGGTATCTCATCAAAATAAAAAGCTTCTGCACAGCTAAGGAAAACAGAATTAAAATGAAAAGAAAACCAACTATATGGGAAAACATATTTGCCAATGATACCTCAGAAAAGGGTTTGATCTCCAAAAAATATAAGCAACTTATATGACTCCACTCTAAGAAGACAAGCAACCCAATTAAAAAATGGGCAAAAGATTTGAACAGATACTTCTCCAAGGAGGACATACAGAGGGCCCAGAGGCATATGAAAAGATGTTCAACCTCACTAGCCATCAGAGAGATGCAAATTAAAACCACAATGAGATATCACTTCACACCAGTCTTAATGGCCATCATAAACAAACCAACACACAACCAATGTGGGAGAGGTTATGGAGAAATTAGAACCCTAGTACATTGCTGGTGGGAATGCAGACTGGTACAGCCACTGTGGAAAACAGCATGGAATTTCCTCAGAAAACTAAAAATGGAACTGCCTTTTGACCCAACAATTCCACTGCTGGGATTATATTCTAAGGATGCTGAAATACTAGTTCAAAAAACCTATGCACCCCAATGTTCATAGCAGCACAATTTACAATAGCCAAATGCTGGAAGCAACCTAAGTGCCCATCAGTAAACAAATGGATCACAAACTATGGTACATTTGCATAATGTAATGCTATGCAGCATACAGAAAGAAAGGAGGACCTCCTATCCTTCACAACAGCATAGATGGAACTGGAGGACATTATGCTAAGTGAAATAAGCCAGGCAGTGAAAGACAAATACCATATGATCTCACCTTTAAGTGCAACCTAATCAACAAAACAATCAAGCAAAATATAACCATAGACCTTGAAATAAAGAGCAAACTGACAGTTACCAGAAAGGAGAGGGGAGAAGGATAATAAGGAATAATAGAGGAAGGGCCATCGAGGAACATGTCTAAAGGACACATGGAAAAAGCCAAAAAGGGTAATTTGGAAGGTTGGAAGTGGGGTGGGTGTGTCAGGGGTGTAAAAATGTAGATAACTGTACTTCAACAATAAAAAATAAGAAAACATTTTATTATAAAAAATATATGTAGATGTTGGTGTTACTGGAAAGGTATGTGAACTGTTCTGATTCACTCTCTTTCTTCTTTATGCCTCCCCTTAGGCTCAATCCATAACAATTTCCAATGTACCTAAAGCATCATTAATTTGCTAGCATAAATTATTATCTCTTCTGTTAGCATGGGGAAAAACTGATTAGAGACTTTAGAATGTTAGTTAGTCTTTATCTTTCTTCATCCCATTGTTGTCTTCATAGAATGCCATTGAAGCACAGAATTACTTGCAAGGATTATATTTCAGCTAGGATTAATCAATTTTGTTGTTAAAATATCACTTATTCTCTCCATTTTTTGTAAGTAAAATGTATAAAAATACATAATGGTTAATTATTTGCATAATAATTACTAGGTAAAAGTTCACCATGGTGATTGTTGTTGTTGTTTTAATAATTTAACTTCCTTAGCCATTATTCTAGTAGAACAAACTCTACATCATCTCAAGACAATCCCCTTGTAGGAGCAATGGTCATTGTTCTAAACATATGTCTTTCTGACACAACAAGGTGTACACACTGATGCTTATCATTCTGTATGTTATAGAGGGTGATTGTTACCAGAACTTTTTGTCTATTTTGCAGTAAAACTATCTATTCAAAATTTTAAAAAATGAAAAGGATGTGATTACAAAATTGTAACTAATTTATTCTTTGTGTTAACATATTTCATATATTTGTTGGAAGATTTAAGATCATTAGATCTCCTGCAAAGCCTTTAAAAGAGCCACAGGTAATCTTGACAAGAAAGAGGGTTCTCAGCATTATTCATATTGCAAAATATAAGGATATTCCACCTTTGCTCTGGTAAAGTATTTATATATTTGCTGAACTAGAAATCATAATTAAGCTTACATAAATCTCCCTAGCTATAGTTCAATAGATTGATAACTAGTTCTATTTAGTTTGTGATTTAAGTTTATTCCATTTGAATTAAGGAAGTTAAAATGCTTGTGACTGTCACATCTTAGGCACCCCCTGATATCCTGGTATTTCACATCGGAAAACATAAATCCATGCCTCAACTTCATTATGCATTCACTATAATATTGAACAAGTTACACATCATTTTTTCATCTGTTCTAGTAGAACCTATTTTATGAAGTTGTGAGAAATCACAAATACAACAATTCATTTCGAGGATTTTGTAAATTAAAAGGAGATGCCATAAATAAATGTTGGTCATTTTTAATACATAAACATATTCAGTTAATGTGATGTTTTGGATCATTCTTTTAAATAATTTAACAGAATATTATATAAAATTGGTTTATCATGCTCAATTTTCTTGACAATACTAATTTACCTCCCAATTAATATCAATAACACATCTTCCTGGTATCAAAGTATTGCAATCATGAAAAACATGAATACATTTATTTATAAAGAGAGATGTAGCCCTATGTTTACTGAAGCATTATTCAGGATGGCCAAGACATGGAAACAACCAAAATGTACCTTGACGTATAATAAGAAAGGATGAAACTCTGCCCTTCAGGAGATCATGGATGGATATTGAGAATATCATGCTATATGAAATAAGTAAGGCAGAAAAAAAAACAAGAACCATACGATTTAACTCATATGTGGCATATGAAAGATGAAGCAACAGATGAACAAAGAAAACTCATTACAGAGGGGAAATGGGGTGAAAGAAGGTAGAAGAGGGTTCAACTACAATATACAGTGACAGAAGGACACTTAACTTTCAGTGGTGAACACATAACACAGTATACGGATTATGTATTGAAGAATTGTACACTTCAAACATACAAACTTTTTTTAACCTACTCGTTCTTTTTTGAAGATTTTATGTATTTATTTTTATTTTTATGTTATAACTTAGTGTTTCTTTTTTATTTTTTAATTTTTTTAATTTTATTTAGTTATTTTTCAAGTACAGGTTTGTCTATTTCTCCCATCCCAGCCTCCCCCGCCCTATGCTCCCCACCTCCCTCCCATTTCCACCCCCCTTAGTTCTCGTCCCTGTGTCCTTCCTATTTGTTCCTCCAAATCCCTCCCCCTTTTTCCCCTTAAATTCCTTCCCCTCTCCCCTCTGGTCACTGTCCCCTTGTTCTCTATTTCAGTGTCTTTGTTTTTTTTTTTTCTTTGTTTTTTTTTTTAATTAAATTTTATTTAGTTACTTTTCAAGTACATTTTTTTTTTATCTATTTCTCCCACCCCACCCACTCCCCCGCCCGGTCTCCCCCCTCCCTCCCATCCCCCCCCCAATCCTCATCTCTGTGTCTTTCATACTTGTTCCTCAAAATCCCTCCCCCTTTTTCCCCTTAAGTTCCCTTCCCTCTCCCCTCTGGTCGCTGCCCACTTGTTCTCTATTTCAGTGTCTTTGTTTTTATTCTGTTTGCTTGTTTGTTTTATTCTTTAGCTTCCTGTCAAAGGTGAGATCATATGGTATTTGTCCTTCAATGCCTGGCCTATTTCACTCAGCATAATGCTTTCCAGTTCCATCCATGTTGTTGCAAAAGGTAGTAGCTTCTTCTTTCTCTCTGCTGCATAGAATTCCATTGTATATGTACCACAATTTTTTGATCCATTCATTTACTGATGGGCACCTAGGTTGCTTCCAACTCTTGGCTATTGTAAATTGTGCTGCTATGAACATTGTGGTCCATAGGTTCTTTGAAATTGATGTTTTATGATTCTTAGGATATAATCCTAGCAGTGGAATTCATGGGTCAAAAGGCAGGTCAATTTTTATTTTTCTGAGAAAATTCCATACTGTTTTCCACAATATCATTGCAATAAACTTAAAAAAATAAAAAATAGAAAGTCCGATGACAAAAAGTGAAGTTATTTTTAACCTTTCTCTTTTTATTTGCCTGTATGTCAGTAATGACCAAATCTATTTATCTTTATACTTAAAATATCTTTATAATTCTTTTTTTCACCTACATCCCTTGACTTTTATGTTTTTTTGTTTGTTTGATTTTATTTTTTTTTCTTCAGCTTTGGCCAAGGAGGAAGAGATTTCAGTGGGAATTCTGACTAGTAGTTGCTATCTATATGACCTTGGTTATCTGGTATAATCTTAAACCTCATTGTTCTTACCTGTAAAATGGGGCTCTCAGTAGATACATTTATGAAAATTTAATTATAACATTAGTATGTTCAAAGTCTTCAATGACTTATTTTTAATAAATAAAATTAACACTTATCAGACAGCCTCTTAAGACCAATTTTGTTACTTTGACTAGAGACACAGAACTTATATCCCAACAATGTGACTTAATTTAAGAATAATTGATTCTTTGGTTCATCATGAAACTTGATGAACTACCAAGTCAAACATAGAACAGACAACATTATTGTGTTTATCATGGGGAAATGGGGGAAGGAACAGTAGAGAATAAAGGGGATCAAATATATAGTGACAGAAAATTTGCCTTTGAGTGATGGTCATACAATGCAATATACAAATGATGTATCATGGAATTGTACACTTGAAACCTATGCAGTTTTAAAATTTTCACCACACCTTCTTAGTTTCTCTAAATTGGAGTAGTGAAAGGCAAAGATAATAGAGACAAAGAAATTTATTTTTTACATATATTTTACTGATTACCCTGTTACAATTGTCCCACTTTTCCCTCCTTTTTCCCTCCTTTGCCTTACCTCTTTGCTGGAGGGAAACTGGCACCCCCTTTCCTCCAGCAATCACCCCTTAGTCCATGCCCATGTGCCATGCATATAATTCTCCAGTTTCTCCATTTTCTATACTATTCAGCTATTGATTGTTGTGAGTTTGTTGCCATTTTAACGTTCAAAATTTCAATCTTCTTTTTCTTAAAGTCCCTTTAACATTTCATATAATAATGGCTTGGAGATAATGAACTCCTTTAGCTTTACCTTGTCTTGGAAGCACTTTATCTGCCTTTCCATTTTAAATGATAGCTTTGCTGGATAAAGTAATCTAGGTTGTAGGCCCTTGCTCTTTATCACTTTGAATACTTCTTGCCAGGCCCTTGGTGCCTGCAAAGTTTCTTTTGACAAATCAGCTGATAGTCTTATGGGAACTCCTTTGTAGGTAACTCTGTGCTTTTCTCTTGCTTCTTTTAAGATTCTCTCTTTAACTTTTGGCATTTTAATTATGATGTGTCTTGGTATGGTCCTCTTTGGGTCCAACTTATTGGGGACTCTCTATGCTACTTAGACTTGGATATATATTTCCTCCACCAAATTAGAGAAGTTTTCTTTCATTATTTTTTTTTCAAAAAAGTTTTCATTTCCTTGCTATTCTTGTTCTCCTTCTGGCATTTCTATGATTTATATGTTGGTACATTTGGAGATGTCTCAGAGGGTCCTGATACTATACTCCATTTTTTTTCATTTTTTTTCTTCTTGCTGTTCTGGTTAAATGCTTATTTATTTCTTATGTTCCAAATTGTTGATTTAAATACTGGCTTAATACCCTCTACTGATGGTTCCCTGTAGATTTTTCTTCATTTCACTTAGTGCAACCTTTATTTCTTCTTTTATGTTGTTGTTCTCAGTGAGCTCTTTGGGCATCCTGATCACTAGTGTTTTGATCTCTGCATCTGATAGGTTGGTTATCTTCATTTGGTTTAATTCTTTTTTGGGAGTTTGGAATTGGTCCTGACTTCCAGTCAAGATAGAGGCACAAAGAGACATGCTTCACCTACTCACAAAGCCATAGAAACTATTATAACTGATTTCCAAATAACATCCAGAACCATCAGCAAATCAAGCTATATGGAAGTCAGACAACCAAGAATTTAAAGAAGCCACATTCATCCAGATGGGTAGGAGAGGCAGAGTCATGGAGATCGGTGGAGAGGTGGGGGATTCAGTGTGGTATGGGAATGTGGCAGTAGTGGCAGACAATTCCACATTTAGATATGATGAATAAAAATTGGGAGGATCCCTTAGAAGAAAGTGATATCAAACCCAGACCACACTGCACAGCTCAGGGTTCCAGCACCAGTATGATAAATCTCCATAACTTCTGGCTGTAAAAACCAGTGGGGGTTGGGGAAGCAGAAGAAACTGCAGGATTTTTCAGGAGAAAACTTAGAGGGCTTTCATGGAATTAGAATATAGGCAAGGCTACTCCACTCTCAGATTCATCACCAAGGCAACATCTAGAAGGGTACCAGTCAGAGGAAGTGAGTAAAGTGACTGGAAATGGAACGAGTACACTGCAAACTTCCAGAAGCCAGACAGTGGCATTGCCCCCTATCTGATCCCTCTTCCTACACAGAACCAAAAAGCTATGAAGCAGGCTGCTCCACCCTGATGATTACCTAAGGCTACACCCCATACAATTTACAAGTGCCTTTTCTACAATAGGCCACTCTAGTAAATAGGGAGTCAAAGCAGCTCTACCTATTACACAGAAACAAACACAGGGAGGCTGTCAAATTGAGGGAAAAAAGAAATACGGCCCAAATGAAAGAGATAAAAAAATTTCTTATCTCATCTTTACTTTTGTACATGCTATTATTCACTTACTTTATTGTATACCATATGACATTGAATCTACTTTATAAAATCTGTGAACATAGATTGTTTTTTTACAGATCCAAAAGAGAATATTAAAATACAGTAGTTGTGCTATAATTATCTGAATAAATATGTTCTGGTCTGCCCATTATGATCTTGAGAATCATATATCTGTTTTACAAGCAAAGAAATAATTGCAATTTGAGATAATGGCAAATCAAAAATGTTTTTATACGTAAAATAATTGTGATATATTTTAAATCAGAGATAGATTTAATATAAAATAGGTAATGAAGAGTAGATGGCTCACCTGGGGTAAAACAAACAAACAAACAAACAAACAAACAAACAAACTACCCTATTCCCTCGGTTGCTGAAATTAACCAAATCTCAATGCCTTATACAACTCATTTAGTTCAATATTTTAAATTTCACACTCCCTTTAATTAAAGAAAAACACACTTAATTTAAAATAACACCCATGATAATTGAAAGTCAAATCAATTTTCAAATTATCCTGATGTATTCTGCTAAGAAAATGAAATAAGGGCAATATGTCAAAAGGAAATTTACAATGATAATGATAAATATCACTCTATTATTAGTACTGAATTATAACTAGATTTTTGCCTTCTTTAATTTTTTGGGCTAATCAGTTATGTGAGGTTAATGCTATCTTAATCTTGTTCTCCTCATAATGCATCTGAAATTTTAAGAATATATAAAGTAATAATAAAAAATTCACAAATTAGGACTTCTGGCCAAGGTGGAGGTGTAGGTAGACACACCTGGCCTCCTTGCACAACCAAAATAAGGACAACAATTTAAAAAAAAAGAACTCACAGAAAATTGAACTTAATGGAAGTCTGACAACGAAGGAGTTCAAGAAGACACATTCATCCAGACCGGTAGGAGGGGCAGAGATGGGCAGTCAGGCATGGAGGATTAGTGCAAGCCTGTGACTGGAGGACTAGGGTGGGCACAGTGGTGGCTGGCTGGCAAGGCAGCAGCTGGAAGACCCCATAAGGTGGTTGGCTGAGTGGGCGGTCCCACATTTGCATCTAGATAAACTGGGAAGAACAACTGGGCAGCTCAAAGAAACCTCGCAACCCAGGGCTCCAGTGTGGGGAAATAAAGCCTCAAACCTTTGACTGAAAACACCTGTGGGGGTTGAGGTAGCAATGGGAGAAACTTCAGCTTAATAGAAGAGTTCATTGGAAAGACCCACAGGGTCCAAGGAACTATATATGTATGACCCATGGACATGAACTAAAGGGGGGGGATGTGGGTGGGAGGGGGTATACAGAGGAATAAAGGGGGGAATGGGACAACTGTAATAGCATAATTAATAAAATGTATTTTTAAAAATTCTCAAAGTAACCAAAAAGAATATAAGCTGTTGTGTGGTTTGGTTTACTTCAAATTATCCATGTAACTATAAATATATAATTTTGGTAGATTATATAAAATTTTGGTAAAACATAGCTCCATTTTGAAAAGAGATCATTTTATATAATTCAGATTTTATTAACTCAGTTATTGTTTTAAGAGTAATTCAAGTTTATAAACTGTATCTACATGTACAAAATACCTCTGTTTAGAAGATGCTCTGCACTTAGGCAAAGGGCTAGGGATATTTGCAAAAATGTGAGAATCAAAAGTCAAGAGTTGGCAAATGTTCTTGAAGTTTAGACAGTACAGTTCTCTGTTTTCCCTTCATGTAACTCATAAGAGAAGAGCCTGGAGGATGGATGGATGAAGGAAGCAAGACAATGGTTTCTCTATCTTTCCCTTATACAAACCGATTGGGTTATTTTGGAGTTTTAACACCAGCCTCCTTAGGAACTTCATTAGGTAATTTAACAATGAGAGTAAATTGAAAATAAATTCTACAGTACTTATTCTGTACAAAAGAATCAAATGTCTTTAAAAGTTATATTGTTTTTCTAAAGTCACATGTGTTGTTTATGGAACAACTGGGATTAGAATCTTATTCACTTTATATAATATTCCATGATTAAAAAGTTAGATGTCTTTCAATAATTGTCTCAAATAATACGACTTTCTATTATGTGGGTCATAGAGTCAGAGAATTGACCTAAAGGATATACATTTCAAGAAATAAATTATACCTTTCTTTAAAAAATTATATCCTATGATCTATTGAATAAAGCTTATGATTATTTTTATTTAAAATACTTTGTAATTCTAACTGCTTTCTGCTGACCACAATGAGCTATTGTACAACACTGTAATTAGTATGATCCTAGGGGAGGAATGCATTTACTTTCATTTTCTGATTATGCAGCCCACATTGTGTACTAAACAGTGCAGAGAGTGCTAATGCAGGCACGTTGTCAGAGTTAATGTTGACATGTCAGGTGGCTGTCAGCAGCTGATGACACAATCAAAAAGTTCAATGATTCCAGTACAAAGATGGGAAAAATAAGTCAACAACCACCACCACCCCAAAACTTGTAATTGTTTTTTCTACACCAGTATGTTTTGGTTCCAGAACACTGTGTAGCATATAATCATCCTCATCAATATAAATTCATCAAATGCAGGGAAAATATATTAAGGACAATGAAGATATCTCTTTTCCTGCCAATCTATGTGGTATTAATTTGGTAGAAAAATATTTATAATTATATATATTAAATATATATGAATATATGCATATAACATAAATATATAAGTATATATGTACAGATATAATAACATGGAAGTACCTTCTTCAGGAATAATATGAATACAGAGGAAATTTCCTCAAGATCTAATGGTGCTTGTCAGTGGAACACAAGTTTCAGCAACATTTACTGTGACATTGCAGTGTCCTAACAGCTTCCTTTGCTGCAGTTTACTTTTTGTTTCTGTTGTTTAAATGAAGATAAATTTCACTATTCCACTTGCTTGCATAATCTGGTGTCACATTCTAGACCATTAGTAGCTTTTCCACATATAAATTATTGGTATATCACTTTGCAGAATTTGGTGTGTTGCTATTTTTATCATTCCGTGCCTCTTCCCAGTTTTCTCTTGGTGGCATTACTGTTACAGATCCATTAGAGGAAACAGAACTGCTGTTAGTGCACAATGTTAGTAATATATATGAGGAATCATATTGCTACAAGCATACATATTTAATGAAGCAAGCCTAAATACAAGGTTATACTGTTTAATAGCCTAAAAAGAGTCAGATAAAAAAGGGAAATTATCTCCATGTCACTAGATGCTCATTCCCCAAATTAGGAAAAAGCATCCCTCATGGGGTTTAGAAAAACTATTCTCTGATATTGTCTGTCACTATAACAAATAAAATTAGTTTCTTATATATGTGATTCAATCAACAAGGCATGGCTGCATTACTAATGTAGTAGGAATTATAATTAACTAGTTTTATGTTTTAAATCTATGATGTAAGTACATTTCAAAGGATAAAGCACATTGTATATAAAGCCCTATGAAAAATGTAATTTTCTAAATAACCTTAGTGTATCTTTTTATATCTTTACTTCTCTGAATAACTAAAAATGTGAAATCATCAAGAAATGAAGCCTCATGTTTTTTACTTGCATGCTTTATTCATTTTTTAATTAAAATGGTATGTAAGAATTAAACAGAGATACTAAAATATGCAAATAATGCAAAAATATTTCTCCTTTGAAAATGATTTTATTTAACATGAAATACAAATGATAACTTTAAATAAATAACACTACATTTTTGTAGCCTATAATACTGTATTTACCATTTGCACCTATTTCTTATTATTTCATATTTGGCAGTAGTTGTGAAGGCATAATATGAACATGACATTTTCTTTTTACACTGATGTCATCTGATGACAGATGACCCAGGGTTGGCTTTCTGTTAACAAATGAAGACCAAGCATTATGCAAAGTCATGTGGGAATCCAGAATTTATTTGTACATCCTGCATGTAGAGGATATTTGGGTTAGTTTATCTAATGTCTAGAAGGACTCTTCCTCATAGTAAGGTCCAGATGACAATGCAGTATAGGTTCATGACCAATCATAATGTGGTAAATGACATGTACTGACCACTCTTGACTAGACATGGCCATTGCTGCTATCCCTGATGTTACATCACTGATCATGCCTAATAAAAGCATCACTCACAACACCTAAAGTCCCATCACTGACGTCAACAATCCTTTGAAATAGAAAATGGGCTCAGAAAATTAAAGTGAATTGCTTATAGTCTCACTACTATTAACAAAACACATATTTAAGATTAATTCTATTTCTCTTCCTTTATTCAATAAAATGATTTGGGATCCTTAATAACAATAGAACAGGTTAGGCCAATTATATCATGAAGATATGTACCCAAAACATGCGTATGTCAGAGCTCTCATGTATTTAGCTATAAATGGATATTTTTCAACACTTATTACTCAAATCATCATTCACATAAATTTCACATGTTGACATTTTTGCTAATATTTTATATTTCATAATCAAATTATTCTTTCATGTCCATGATTACAATTTTCAAAGTAAAAGATTCACTTGCATAATAATTTCCAGACAAAACAAACTTTTTGTTTTATTTATTTTTATTTTTATTGTATTTTTTCCATTACCATTCAGTCCCTTTATAACTTTCCTGCAACCAGCACCCTGTTGTCCATGTCCATAAGTCCTTTTTTCTTTTTGTTCAATTCATTTGCCACCTAAGTTTGCCCCATCTTAGCTGTCATCCTGCTATCTATCTAAGAGACTGTCTCTATTTCCTTTGTTAGTTCCATTTGTTTATTTGATTCTACATATGAGTGAAACCATATGTATTTGTCTTTCTCTGATTCTCTGATTGGCTTATTTCACTTAGCATAATGTCCTCCAGATACATCCCTACTATGGCAAAGGGTGAAATTTGAGTGATTTTTATGGCTCACCAGTATTCCATTGTATAGATGTCCCATAGTTATTTTATCTACTCATCTACTGATGGATACTTGGGCTCCTTCCATAACTTGACAATTGTAAATAATGCTGAAATGAACACAGGGGTGCTTATGTTCTTTTAAATTAGTGTTTTGGGTTCCTTCAGGTACACTCCCAGAAGTGAGATATCTGAGTCAAAAGGCAGATCCATTTTTTACTTTTGAGTTATCTCCATACTGCTTTCCACAGTGGTTGCACCAATCTGCATTTCCGCCATTAGAGCCAAAGGATTACCCTTTTTCCACATCTTTGCTAGCACTTGTTGTTTGTTGACTTATTGAGGACACATGTTATAAGAAGTGTGAGATGATACCTTATATTGGTTTTAATTTGCATTTCTCAGATGATTAGTGACACTGAGCTGAGCATCATTTGATAATGTTTGTTGGCCATCTGTTCGCCATCTTTAGAGAAGTGTATATTCAGTTCTTTTGCCCATTTTTAATTGGGTTGTTTGTTTTTCTGGTGTTGAGTTTTGTGTGTACATTATAAATTTTGGGTATTAACCTCTTAACAGGTATACCAGCGTATATGTTCTCCCATTCTGTGGGTTATCCTTTTATTTTGTTGATTTTTCCTTTGTGTTAAAAAATGTTTTGGTTTTATGTAGTCCGATTTTTTTCTTTTCTTTCCCTTGCCTTGCTTTTATTATATCTGATAAAATATTGCTATAAGGACTGTCTGAGATTTTGCTGACTATGTTTTCTTCTAGGACTTTTATGATTTCAGATCCAATATTAGTCTTTAATCCATTTTGAACTTACTGTTATGTGTGGTGTAAGAAGGTGGTTTAGTTTTATTTTTCCAGCATATATCTGTCCAATTTTCCCAACACCATTTATTGAATAAACTATCTCTAGCCCATTATATGTGCTTGTTTCCTCTGTAGAATACTAATTGACTATCAAGTTGTGGGTTTATTTCTGGGCTTTCTATTCTGTTCCATTGATCTATGTGTGTGTGTTTATGCCAGTATTATGGTGTTTTGATTACTATGGCCTTATATTATAGTTTGATATAAGGTAGTGTAATTCCTTCAATTTTATTTTTCCTTCTTGGGATCACTGTTGCTATGCAGGGACTTTTGTGGTTCCATGTAAACTTTTGAAATATTTGTTTTAGTTCTGTGCAGTTCATCATTGGAATCTTGATAGGAATTGTTGAATCTATAGATTGCTTTGGATAGTATGGACATTTTAATTATGTTAATTCTTATGTATGAATATGGTATGTGCTTCCACTTAATGTATTTTCTTCAATTTCTTTTTATGTCTTATAATTCTCCATGTATAAATCATTTATATCCTTGGTTAAGTTTATTCCAACATTATTTTACTCTTTTTGAAGCAATCATAAATGGGATTGTTTTATCAATTTCCCATTATGATAGTATGTTATCGGAATATAAAAATGTAACTGACCTCTGGATATTAATTTTGTGTCCTGCTACTTTTGTGAATTC
Source organism: Artibeus jamaicensis (assembly GCF_021234435.1). Classification (NCBI taxonomy): domain Eukaryota; kingdom Metazoa; phylum Chordata; class Mammalia; order Chiroptera; family Phyllostomidae; genus Artibeus; species Artibeus jamaicensis. Next base: position 4,680,542 of record NW_026521887.1, read on the forward strand.
ATTGATCAGTTCTAGTAGTTTCTTGGTGCAATCTTTGGAGTTCTCTATGTACAGTATCATGTCATCTTCAAATAAAGACAGTTTTTCTCCTTCATTTTTAATTTGGATGCTTTTTTTCTTCTTCTTGTCTTATTGGTGTGGCTAGGACTTCCAATTCTCTTCGAAAAAGAGTGGTAAAGGAGACATCCCTGTCTTGTTTGAAATCTTAAGGGGAATGCTTGTAGTTTTTTAATATGATGCTGGCAGTGGGTTTGTCATATGTGGCTTTTATTAAATTTAGGTATGTCCTCCCACTTTGCCCTGATTTTTTATCACAAATGGGTGCAGGATTTTATCAAATGCTTTTTCTGCATCTGTTGATATAATCATGTGGGTTTTATTCTTCATTGTATTTATGTGGCTAATCACATTTATTGATTTGCAAATGTTATACTAACCTTACATTTCCAGAATAAATCCCACATGATCATGGTGTGTGATCTTCAAAATGCATTTCTGTATTCAGTTTGCTAATATTTTTAAAGGATTTTAGTATGTATGTCCATCCGAGATTTCGGTATATGATGTTCTTTGTAGTGTCTTTATCTGGTTTTGGAATTAGGATAATGCTGGCCTTGTAAAATGACTTTAGGAGCTTTCCCTCCTTTTAAATCTTTGTCAATAGTTTGAGGAGAGTTATTCTTTTTGGAATGTTTGGTAAAATGTACCTGTGAAATTGCCTGGTCCATAGCTTTTGTTTATTGGAAGTTTTTTTGACTTACTGCTTCAATTTCACTAGGTGTTACTGTCTCTTCAGATTCTCTGATCTTCTTGATTTAATGTCGGAAAACTGAATCTATCTAGGAGTTATCTAGTTCATTCATGTTGTTCAGTTGTTGCTACATAGTTGTTCATAATATTTCCTTACAATCCTTTTTATTTCTTTGTTGTCATTTGTTATTTCTCCTCTTTCATTTCTGATTTTATTTATTTGGGTTCTCTTTTTTTTTCTGGATGTGTCTGTTTAAAGGTCTTTCAATCTTGTTTATCTTTTCAAAGAACTGGCTCTCGGATAATTGATCTTTTGTATCACTTTTTAGACTCTATTTTATTTATTTCTGCTCTGATCTTTATTATTTCCTTACTTTTACTCCCTTTGGGCTTTGTTTGTTGTTCTTCTTCAAGTTCCTTTAAATATAAAGTTAGATTCTTTTACTTAAGCTTTTTCTTATTTTTGAGATAGGCCTATCATGGTATTAATATCCCTCTTAGGATTACTTTCCCAGTATTTCACAGATTTTGGATTGTTTTGTCCTTATTTTCATTTGTTTCAAGGTATCTTTTGATTTCTTCTTTGATCTTTTTGTTAACCCATTTATTGTTTAATTTCACTTGCATGTTTTTGCATGTTTTTCAGTGTTCTTGTGATTGTTTTCTAGTTTCATAACTTTGTGGTCAGAGAATATGCTTGGTATGTTTTCAATCTTCTTAAATTTATTAAGACTTGTTCTGTGACCTAACATGTGGTCTACCCTAGAAAATGTTACATGTGTACTTGAAAAGTATGTATATACTGCTGTTTTGGGGTGAAATTCTCTAAAGATATCGATTAAATCCATTTGATCTAGTGTATCATTTAAGGCCACTGTCTCCTTGCTGATTTTCTGCCTGGGAAATGTATCAATTTAACACCAATGGGGTATTAAAATCTCCTACTATGACTGTACTTCTGTCAATCTCTCACTTTATGTCTGTTTGTTGCAACTTGTCAAGGCATGGTGGGTCCACTCTAGATTCAAGCAGATGGGAGAAAATGCACAGAGTTGTGGGAATGCTTGACATGCCTTTATTCATGGGCAGGTGAGCCACACACACTGCAACCTGCATGTTTCCAGTGAGAAGCCCCTACCTCCTTACGTACTAGAGGCAGACAAGGCCAGCAAAATGCCAAGGTATTATATAATATAGTGTGATTCTGAGCATGAGAGTCTGCTTCATGTTATAGGAGATGTTTATTCAACCCAGTCTCAAGGCTATGAGAACCCTACTTATCAGGCCCATTCAAGGATATGGGAAACTGCTTCCCTTACTTATACAGACACCTGGGTGAGAAAGCCAGACAGCTTCCATTTACCCTACAGCCCCTTAAGATTTGTTTTACATATTTAGGTGTGCCTATGTTGAGTGCACATGTGTTTAGTAGGGTTGTTGAATTTTCCTTTTATCATTATGTTATGTTCTTTTTTGTCTCTTACCATAGCCTTGATTTTAAAGTATTCTTTATTGGATATGAGTATTGCTACCCCAGCTTTTTTTTCTTTACATTTGCATGAAATAACTTCCCTTCACTTTTAGTCTGTATGTATCTTTAGATTTGATTTAGTCATCTGGGAGGAGATTACACACACACACACACACACACATATATATATATATATATATATATTCTTTGTTTTCTTATCCATTCAGGGTACCCTATATCTTTTGGTTGGAACATTTAAGCCACTCACATTTAAGGTGATTCTTGATAGATACACATTTAGTGCCATTTTCTTGTTAGACTATTTTCTGTCATTTTTTTCTTCCTTTCTCTTTCTTTTTCTTTTTCTTATTCTTAACATTTGCTGCAGTATTGGTTTGGTGTTAACAAACTCATTTAACTTTTTCTTTTCTGGGGATCTCCTTATTTCTCCTTCAATTTTAAATGCTAACCTTGCTGGGTAAAGTAGTCTTGGTTGTAGGTCCTTGCTTTTCATCACCTTGAATATTTCATGCCACTCCCTTCTGGTTTGAAATCTTTCTGTTGAAAAATCAGAAGACAGTGTAATTGGTGTTCTCTTGTACGTAATTATCTGTTTTTCTGTTGTGGATTTTAGGTTTCTCTACTTGTCTTTAATCCTTGCCATTTTACTTATTGTGTGTGTTGGTGTAGGCCTCTTTGAGTCCAACTTCTTTCAAAACCTTTGAGCTTCCTGGATTTATGTGTCTTTTTCCTTTACCAGACTAAAAAAGTTTAGTCATTATTGCTTTAAATACGTTTTCTATCCCTTGCTGACTTTCTTCTCCTTTTGGTATTCCCATGATATGGATATTGTTATGTTTCATGTTGTCCAAAAATGTTTCTCAAATTTTTAAAATTACTATTTTTCTTTTTGCAGCTCAGACTGTTTTTTGTTTTTTTTTTTAATTTTGTCCTCCAAACCACTGATTTGATCATGTTTCCTCTAAACTACTAGTTATCATTTCTATTGTATATTTATTTCAGATATTGCTTTCTTTATTTCTGATTGGTCTTTTAATATGGTTTCTATGTCTTTTGTCGTGCTGTTCATCATCCTTATAATCATTGCTCTAAACTCTCTATCTGATTAAACTGCTTACTTTCCTTTTGTCTAATTCTTCTTCTGGAGGATTCTATGGTTCTTTCACTTGGGGTCTGTTTCTTTGCCCATTTTAGCTGTTTCTTTTTATTTGTTCCTATGTATTAGGTAGATCTGCAAAGACTCTGGTGTAGGCCTTTGTCAGATGTTGCTTGTGACTGGTCTTGGGCAACATGTTTGGAGCTATTAGTGATCCACAGTGTGTGGCTCCTTCTGCTGGGTATGTTTGCATGAAGGAAGAACTAGGCTATGCACCAAGTCTGGCTTTTTTCAGAAACTGGCCTGGAGGAGAATCAGCTAAAGTCCTAGAGATCCACCTAGTTGTTAAACTAATCACTAATATAGCCTCAAGCTATATTCAGTAGCCCAACTTAAGCTCCACTGGGTGAGGCAGAGTAATTACTGCAGACTGGTCTCTTGCTTCCCCACAGCTGATGACATTTGGAGACTAGTGTTCTGACAAAGATGGCTTCTGCAGTGTGTGTGATGACTCAGCACAGAGATCCTGGAGGATCTTCCTTCAATTCTCTCCCCAAAGACACCAATCCCAGACTTTTCTCAAGTGTCTTCAGTCCACACTACCCACTCTCTGCCAGAGCTCAGGGTAATTGGCTGCAAATGAAATTTTGTGCATTGGCCCTTTAAAAAACTCTGTGCCTCATGCTGTCTCTCCTTGGAGGATAGAAAACCCTGTTTTCACAGCTGCGTGTTCCTTTCCAGGCTCTGGTGCTATGGGCTAGGGAGCCCACCTTATGGTTTAGACCCCACACTTCTCAGGGGGAAATGCCCCAACCACTGAAATGTCCCTCCAGCACTTCAGTTGCTGCCTGTGGGAGCCTAGTCAACCCTCTCATGTCTCCTCCACATTCCCTACCAAGTCATATTGTGGTAATGTTGCTTCTTCTCTCTGTCTTTGGTTATAAGGCTACTTTCCAACTAGTGTTCATTTTGTTATTCAGGATGATTTTTGTACAATTTAGTTATAATTCCAAATCGGCCCTGGGAGGAGGTTACTATAGCTTCCACTTACTCTTTCACCATCTTGGGTCTGCCCAAACAAGTATTTTAGTAGTGATACTGATTTCTCCCCTGAAAATGTTTAAGATTAATAAAGGAAAGGAAAATTTGTAGAGGCGATATATTTAAAACAAACTGTTAACAAAATAATTTGTAATTGTGATTTAATTCAATTTCCAGTGTTTACATTTTTAAAGCAAAGATAGTTGACATTTACACTGTGATAAGATCAATATTCAGTTAATCATTTGCTTCCTCAAAGCCTTGAAAGCCAGGAATTTTATGGTCTTCATTTTATACATTTTACCAATTTTAACTTATATGTACAGGCAAGAAATATTCATGAGTAAAGAATAAACAAAAGGAAATACCAAAAATGTGTTATAAAATTATTATGATCTAGAGAACAGTCTTGAGAGTAATTTATAGCTGAGGAATGTAGCAGAATAAGAAGTATTACATGTTAAATTTCTAGAGTTTAGAAAAATAGAAACAAAATGTAAGTGTATTCTAGTTTACATATTTTCCACATGTAGATGCGCCCAACATAGATATTGAATTTATTTTTGCCACTGCTTTCTAGTTAGCCATTCATTAACTAGATGTGTTACTGTTTCCTTTAACTTCTTTACTCTACTCATCTTAAATAGTTTTATATAGTTACAGAATTACACTGTGAAATGGGAGGGAGGTGGGGAGCATGGGGTCGGGGCGGGGGCTGGAATGGGAGAAACAGGCAAAAACTGTACTTGAAAAATCACTAAATAAAATTATTGAGAAAAAATAAATGAAAAAAAAAGAAATACTTAAGAAAAGAATTACACTGGGACAATCTTGCTAAACAAATTGTTGAACTTTAAAGTCATATTACAGAAAACACTACTAAATTATAGAAAAATTTTTCCAAATAATTTTTCTGTATTACACCTGTAACTTTATTCTTCAAAACAATAATGAGAGACTAACTGCCGTTTCAGAAGAATTTACTAAAGCTGAGAATGCAAAACACACTTCTTAGGATGAACTTGATGTTCCAAATCTACTTAATTTGTTTTAGTTTTGGATAGGTGTTCTCGTATATAAATGGGGGCCAGAACTTAATGTGAGGCAAATCTGATAGTCCAAAGTCCCTCATGCTCTTTCACATAAACTTCTTTAATTCTCAAAAGCTTTCTACAGTTCTATTTCCTTCTTGTATCCTAAAAGCAGCCTTCTACATCTAAATTTGTCCAAAAACTGAAACAAAAGAGAAGTTAGGAGAGTTTGTGAGTCCATTCACAAAGTAAGGCATTGAATAAAATCATGTAAATAATAAAAATAATATGTTACTTTCCTTGTTCTGATTAGTTAACAACTTGGAAGTAGGGGTTACTTATTTCCCTTCCATATTTACAAAACAGCAGATGTTAAGAGTTCACATACCTATTTGAACCATTAGAAAGGAAGGAATAGACACATAATCTACATTCACTATGTTTATAATATTTTTGCAAATAAAACATCTAAAGTAAACATGTTAATATTTTGTTAATGTTAATATAATATATTATCCATTGATTGACAGATGTGAACAGGTTATTCTGTACAACTTTGAAAATTTATAAAGAGCTTAATATGAACAAATACCCTGCATTATCTGTTCCACTCTGTAGATAAATCAGTGAACACAGTGATGTAGCTATCCTCACAGAGCTCACCTTCCATGAATGAAAGCCCTGAAATCACATACACATAGTATTTGAAAGTTAAGTTATTGTTATGCAAAAAAGAAACAAGGGGAAGTAAGGGAAAGAAACAGAATGTACATGTTGAGGTGTTAAATGTATTAATTAGAACAGTGAGAAAAAGCCTCCTTGATAAGGGCACAACTGAGCAGAGACTGAAGAAAGGGAGGAAGTGGGGCATGTGCCATCTGGCAGGAGAGTCAGCAGACAGATGGAAGGCTTTCCCAAGGTGAATTACTGTCAGTGGCTCAAAGAGCAGCAACGAGGCCAATGTGGCTAACTCCAGCTGAATGAGGGAGGTGCTACAAGGAGGAAAAAATAGAGATTTGGGGGAAAGTTAAATCATATAAGGTCTTATAGGCTCTGAGATGAAATTTAATAAAGAGTAATATGCGAATGTAGAAATTGAGACTCAGAGAAATGAATATATTTATCAAGGTCATAATTCAAGAAAAGGCAAATGTAGATACATCTGACTACATTGCCTATGCATTAAGCAAATATAATATATTATATACTATATATAAATATACTATAAGAAAAAGTTGTGTAATCATATTTGTGTAATACTGAAATTGTTTAGAAGAAAAGTGAATTTATTATAGTTCAGTTTTCAGAGAAACCTGCACAAAGAATTTAGAATAGAGCCAATCTTTGAAGGAAAAAATAAGAAAATATTGAGAAGAATGTGAATGAAATCACACTTTAATTAAGAGACTAGAGTGACTTCAATTTAATGTCATTTTGAGTTTGCTGGAAAATATCTTGAGAAAAGAAGACTTAGAAAATAAAAATATAACATTGATTTTTTTACTTCATTCTCTAGTCAGTGGGGAAATATAAAATTATGAATGAGGGGAAACTTATTTACTCAATTAGACAGGTATAGAAATTTTCAACAAAGAATGGTAAGAAAATTGACTTCTTAGTAGTTAATTGGCTGAGGCAATACAAAGGAAGTGGTTGACATAGGGAATGATTAGAAGAAACACTTGAAAGGAGTTTATTATCTGGGAGTAGGGATGAAAATTTTCTCTTTCCCGACATCTTCCATGTATCACAATAGGGTTCTTCTCCAGACTCTCTTATTTCTAGTAGTGGTTCAGCATTTTCCCCAGCACAAGTTTCAAAATTTTTGAAAACTCCCTGTTCTTTTCTTTCTCCCTTTCTCTTTTGCATTTAGTTTGTTAGCAGTATAGCATGTATCTGGGCTATTTTTCTTATTCTGTCCCTTTATTCCCCTGACCTACCTACCCTATGATATAGATAACCACTTTCTTGTGTGGACACTTTGATAAATATCTTACTTTTTTCCTACAACCATATGTATTGGTACATTATAAGGGGTCATTTATATGGCTCAATATTATTCTCCACTTGTTTCTACTATAAAATATAAGACCCTGCTGCTACAGAAAGGCTATTATTAAATGAATATAATACTCTTCTTTTTAATCTCTTTCTTCTACAGGATTGAACTGTCAGTTCCCTGTCTCCCAATTATGGACACATGTGTATGCATATTTGTGCATATATATGCACACAAATTCACACCCACAAGCCACACCCCTTGATTTCTACCAATTGCCCTATTTAGAAAATGTTATGTTATAACCAGAGACATTAAAATTAAGAACAATCTGACAGTAATCGGGGGTGGGGAGAGGATAATGGGAGGGAAGGGGGGAAGTGTTTTCAGGAACAACTATAAAGGACACATGGACAAAACCAAGTGGGGGGTGGAAGCAAGGGAGGGAGGCAGGGATGGCTGGGATGAAGGAGACTGGTGGGAGGGAAGTGCAGACAACTGTACTTGCAGAACAATAAAATAATTATAACAAGTTAAAAATGTTATAAAATCTTTCAATTATACACAAACTATGTAGAATAGTAAATTCCATTTACTCAGCTTCTATAATAACCACATCATGGTTAGTTTCTGTAACCACTAAACCCATCCATCATTCTCCCCATTACTCTCACTGAACCTCTGCTCTTATCCTATTTTTTAAAATATTTTATTTATTTGTTTTTAGAGAGAGGGTAAAGGAAGGAGAAAGAGAGGGAGAGAAACATCAATGTGTGGTTGCTTCTCATGTGTCCCCTACTGGGGACCTGGCCTGCAACCCAGGCATGTGCCTTGACTGGGAATCGAACCTGCGACCCTTTGCTTCACAGTCCCATGCTCAATCCACTGAGCTACACCAGCCAGGGCTCATTATCCTTTCTCTTGTTTCCTCTTTTCTCTGCATCTTTCTTGTTGTCTACCTCTTTTATACCATTTATCAACCCTTCAAGAACACAAGCTACAGCCATCAGGTTTTGGTATATGAAGTAATTTCAAAACCACTTTTATCTCCATCTTTGTGTCTTGATTTGTAGCATCTGTGTATACTCATAATCACACTGTTTCACTTCCTGAATCACTCTCTTCTTTTCATGGATATAATTACTTCCTGTTTCCTTGGGCAGCATTAATGGCCTGTATCTTTGGCTTATATGTAACCTTTAATCTTTTCTATCCATGATATTTTACTTCATCTCTTCCTCTCTCAAGACTAGCTATGGCCTGATTAGAGATAAAACAAATCAGCATGTTTGATACCAAGTTGAGCATGTCACTCTCTTTTAATATATCTCCATGTGCTCTTTCTTTATATATATATTCTTATTTTAGAGCGTGGATTTCAACTTCTTTACTCTAGAATGCTGCAGTAAGAATTAAAAGTAATTATTTTCTTCTTTTTCTGAAAATTATTTCATTGTTGTTCAATAACAGTTGTCTAAGTCCCCCCCCAAAATCCCTCCATCCCAGGAAAACCCACCACCCTCCTTGCTTCCACCCTCCCCCTTGTTTTTGTCCATGTGTCCTTTATGTAGTTCCTGGAAACCCTGCCCCCCACTATCCTCTCGTTCCTCCCCTTGGGTTATTGTCAGATTGTTATTAATTTCAATGTCTCTGGTTAAATTTTGCTTGCTTTTTTCTTTTGTTGATTATGTTCCATTTAAAGGTGAGATCATATGGTATTTGTCTCTTACCTCCTGGCTTATTTCACTTAGCATATGCTCTTCAGTGCCATCCATGCTGTCTCAAAGAGTAGACGCTCCTTCTTTCTTTCTGCTGCATAATATTCTATGGTGTAATGTACCATAGTTTTTCAATTTACTCATTTACAGATGGGCACTTATGTTGCTTCCAGCACTTGGCTATTGCAAATTGTGCTGCTATGAACATTGTAGTGCATAGGTTCTTTTGGATTACTGTTTCAGTATTCTTAGGATAAAATCCCTGAAGTGGAATGGCTCAGTCAAAAGGCAGTTCGACTTTTACTTTTTTGAGGAAATTCCACATTGTTTTCCACAGTGGCTGCACCAGTCTGCATTCCCACCAACTGTGCACTAGGCTTCACTTTTCTCCACATCCTCTCCAATACTTATTTGTTGAATTGTTTATGATGGCCATTCTGACTGGTGTGAAGTGGTATCTCATTGTGGTTTTAATTTGTGTCTCTCTGATAGCTAGTGATGCCCAGCATATTTTTATTTGTCTCTGGGCTCTCTGTATGTCCTCCTTGGAGAAGTGTCTGTTTAAGTCTTTTGTCCATTTGTTTTAAATTGGGTTGCTTGTCTTAGAGAGGAGTCATGTGAGTTCTTTACATATTTTGGAGATCAAACCCTTGTCTGAGGTATCATTGGCAAATATGTTTTTCCATATAGTTGGTTCTCTTTTCATTTTAATGCTGTTTTCTTTAGCCAGCTGAACGCTTTTAATTTGATGAGATCCCATTTGTTCTTTTTCTTATGTCCCTTGTTCTAGGGGATATATCAGTGAAAATATTGCTGCCGGAAATCTCTGAGATTTTCCTGCCTATGTTCTCCTAAAAAACTTTTATGGTGTCAAAACTTATATTTAAATCTTTTATCCACCTTGAATTTATTTTGGTGTATGGGGTAAGTTGGTGATCAAGTTTCATGTTTTTTCATGTAGCTGTGCAGATCTCCCAACACCATTTGTTGAAGAGTCTATTTTTAATCCATTTTATGCTTCTGCCTACTTTGTCAAATATTAATTGACCATAGAGTCTTGGGTTTATTTCTGGGTTCTCTGTTTCATTGATCTATGTGTCTGTTCTTATGCCAGTACCAGGCTGTTTTGATTATAGTGGCCTTGAAATACCTTTGATATCAGGTATTGTGATCTCTCCTGCTTTGTTCTTCTTTTTCAAAATTGCTGGAGGTATTTAGGATTATTTATGTTTCCATATAAATTTCTGAAATGTTTGTTTTATATCTGTGAAATTTGTCATTAGTGATTTAATAGGTATTGTGTTGAATCTATAAATTGTTGTGAGTAGTATGGACATTTTGATGATGTTAATTTTTCCAATCCATGAGCATGGTACATGATTCCATTACTTTGTGTTTTCCTTAATTTCTGTCTTCAGTGTTGTGTAGTTTACTGAGTACAGGTCTTTTACCTCCTTGGTTAGGTTTATTCTGAGGTATTTTTTGTTGTTGTTATTGCTATACCAAATGGGATTTCTTTCCTGACTTCTGTTTTTAATATTTCATTGTTGATGTATGAAAATGCCTTTGATATCTCAATATTGACTTTGTATCCTACTCTTTTGCCCAATTCACTTATTAGGTCAAGTAATTTTTGGTGGCATCTATAGGATTTTCTATGTATAGTATCATGTCATCTGAAAACAATGACAGTTTTGTTTCCTCCTTTCCAATGTGGATGCCTTTTATTTATTTCCCTTGTGTGATTGCTGTGGCTAAGACTACCAATACTATGTTGAATAGGAATGGTGAAAGCAGGCATCCTTGTCTTGTTCCTGATCTTAGTGAGAAAGCTCTAAGATTTTGCCCATTGAGTATGATGTTGGCTTTAGGTCTTTCATACATGGCCTTTATTATGTTGAGGAATGCTCCCTCTATTTCCACTTTGCTAAATGTTTTTATCATAAATGGGTGATGTACCTTATCAAATGCTTTTTCCACACCTATTCCTATGATTATGTGATATTTGTCTTTCATTTTGTTTATGTGATGCACTGCATTTATTGATTTGTGACTATTGTACCATACTTACATCCCTGGGATGAACCCCACTTGATCATGGTGTATGATCTCATTAATGTATTGCTGGATGAAGTTTGGCAATATTTCATTGAGGATATTAGTGTCTATGTTCATAAGCAATATTAGCCTGACATTTCTTTCTTATGTATTTATCTGGTTTTGGGATTAGGATGATGCTGGCTTCATAAAGAAAGTTTGGGAGGCTTCCATCTTCTTGGATTTTTTGGAATAAACTAAAATATATGAGTTAGCTTGTCCTTAAATGTTTTGTAAAATTCTGTGTAACTGTCTGGTTCAGGGCATTTGTGTGTTGGAAGCGTTTTGAATACTGCTTAAACTTTATCAGCTTTTATTGATCTGTTTGTGTTTCTGCTTCTTCTTCATTCTGTTTTGGAAGACTATGTTTTTCTAGAAATTTGTCCATTTTGCCTAAGTTTTCTAATTTCTTGGCATGTAGTTCTTTGTAGTAATTTCTTACCATCCTTTGCATTTCTGTGGTATCAGTTGTAATCTTTCCTCTTTCATTTCTGATTGTGTTTATTTGGGCTCTCTCTTTTTTTCCTTGATAAGTCTGCTTAGTCTTCACATTTTTGTTTATTTTGCCAAAGATCCAGCTCTTGGATTTATTGATCTTCAGAATTGTTCTTTTAGTCTCTATGTTGTTTAATTCTGCTCTGATCTTGGTTGTTTCCTTCCTTCTACTTGCTCTGGGCTGTCCTTGTTGTTGTTCCTCCAGTTCTTGTACGTGTAAGTTTAGGTTGTTTATTTGAAATGTTTCTATCTTTTCTAAGTAGGCCTGTATGGCTATGAATTTCCTTCTCAGGACTGTCTTCCCTGTGTCCCATAAGTTTGGGATTGTTGTGAGTTCATTTTCATTTGCTTCCAGGAATGTTTTATTTTTTTCCTAATTTCAGTCTTAACCTATTCATTGTTCAATAGCATGCTATTCAATCTCCATGAGTTTAAGTGTTTTGTTTTTCTTTTCCTCGAGGTTGGTTTCAACTTTCAGTCCCTTGTAGTAAGATAAAATTATTGATATGATTTTAATTTTTTGAATTTGTTGAGGCTGGGTTTGTGTCCTATCATGTGGTCTATCTTTCAAATATTACATTTGCATTTGAAAAAACTGTGTATTTTACTTCTTTGGGTTGAAAGCCTCTTAAGTATTCATTAAGTCCATTTGATCTAGAGCATTATCTGGTACCACAATATCTTTGTTGATATTTTGTTTGGAAGACCTACCCATTTTTGACAGTGGGGTGTTAAAATCCCCTAGTATAATTGCATTGCTCTCAATATCTTTCTTGAAGTCCTCCAAGATTTTCTTTATGTATTTGCATGCTCCTATGTTGGGTACATATATATTTACAATGTTTATGTGTTCTTGATGGATTCTTTCCTTGAGTATTATGAAATGACCTTCTGGGTCTCTATTTATGGCTCTTTTTTTGAAGTGTATTTTGTCTGATTTGAGTATTACTACCCCGGCTTTTTTTTCCTGTCCATTTGCTTGGAAAATTTATTTCCAGCCCTTTACTTTCAGGCTATGTAGGTCTTTTGTTTTGAGGTTGGATCTACACATCATATGTGTGGATCATGGTTTATTAGCCATTCAGCTATTCTATGTCTTTTGATTGGGGCATTTATTTCATTTATGTTTAAAATTATTATTGATAGGTACTTATTCATTGACATTTTTTGTACCTTGTTCCTCTCTCTCTCTCTCATTGTTTTTGCTACTGTTCTTAAAGGAGACCCTTTAGCATCTGTTGCAGAGCTGGTTGGGAAGAGGTGTATTATTTGAAGCTTCTTTTATATGGGAAGCTCCTTATTTGGCCTTCCATTTTAATTTAGTGAGTTTCTGGATACAGGGGTCTTGGTTGCAGGCCTCTGGGTCTCATTACTTGGAATCTTTCTTGCCATTCCCTTCTTGCTTGGAATGTTTCCATTGAAAAGTCACCTGCTAGTTCTATTGGCACTCCCTTGCATGTTACTTCCTGTCTTTCCCTTGCTGACTTTAAGATTCTCTTTTTTTCTTGGAATTTTGCCATTTTTATTATAATGTGTCATGAAGTGAGCTTCTTTGGGTTCCTCTTGATTGGTACTCTCTGTGTTTCCTGGATTTGTGTGACTTTCTACCTCATCAAATTAGGTAAGTTTCCCATCATTACTTTTTCAAACAGGTGTTCTATCCCTTGCTCTTCTTCTTCTTCTGGTATCCCTATTATAGGGATATTATTATGTTTCATGTTTTCCTGCAGTTCCCTTAATACCTATTCATTCTTTTAGAGTCTCTTTTCCTTTTCGTACTCTTTCTGGGTGTTTTTTTCTACCTTGTCCTGAAACTCACTTATCTGATTCTCTGCTTCATTGATCCTGCTTTTGATTCCTTCTACTGTGTTCTTCAGTTCAGAAATTCTATTCTTCATTTCCTCTTGGCCCTTGTTGATAGTTTCTATTTTCTTTTTCATCTTGATATAGTTTGCAGTGAATTCATTGTAGTTCCCCTGTAGTTTTTGTTAATTCTCTGGGAGCTCATTGAGCCTCCTCATGACCATTGTTTTGAACTCAATATCTGATAGTTGAGTTGCGTCTATTTTATTTAGCATTCTTTCTGAGGTTTCCTCCTTTTCTTTTACTTGGGGATTGTTTCTTTGTCTTCTCATTGTTTGTAAGACTCTTTTTGTTAGCCTCTGATTCTTAAATTGTTCTGTTCTGACTCCCTGGATTTATGGTGTGAACTTCTACGGTAGAATACCTGTGAGATTCAGTGGTGCAGTCTCCTTAATCTCCTGAGCTCACTGGTCTTGAACTGTCGATTATATTGGCTCTGTGTTTATCTTTTGGCTTTGATTGTTGTTGTTTTTTTTGGTGGGTCCTTTTCTCCATCTAGGTAACTAAGGATCATTTCCTCCACCATGTCTTATATTCTGTTGTGCAGGTGTAGACAGGTTGTTTTGAAGCTGATTCTTCTGTGTGTACAAGGCTTTGAGGCTTCTCTCTCACTCTTGTTTAGTTGTTTCTTGTGGGTAATTTCTCTACCTCTTAGGTATATTTCCAGATCTGTCCTTGGTTGAGGTTAGTGTGGCTTCCATGTCCTCCTCCACCTACTTTTGATGTTATCTGTTGGTGATTCATTTGTTTGTGGGTTTTCTCTTCTAGCCAGTTTCCTGGTGTTCACAGATCCTACATGCTCTTTTTTGTGATCATTTGGATGGGGAAGGCAAAATGGTTTAAGACAGCAGGAGTGTATTCTATGGCATTTAAATTACCAACCTGTAGAGAAGAGATAGGAGATCTTTTGGATATGTATGGTGTTAATCACGATATTTCACCCAACTTGCCACTTTTTAAAAAAAATATTTACTTATCTTTAGAGGGGAAGGGGGGAAGGAGAGAGGGAGAGAAACATCAACTTACGGTTGCCTTTCGTGCCTCCCCTGCTGGGAACTGGCCTGCAGGGAACCAGCCTGCAACCCAGGCATGTGCCCTGACTGGGAATCGAACCGTGATTATCTGGTTCACAGGCCCGCGCTCAATCCACTGAGCTACACCAGCCAGGCCAACTTGCCACTTTTTAGAACGTGTGGGAAAAAGGTAAGAATCTTCTTAATGGGGGAGGGATTGTGAGGTGGATCTAGAAAGTAGTGAGCTTGTGGGAGGTCAGATTATGAGATAAAGTAGAATAAAATAATTGAAAATAGGTATAGTGTGTGAAAGAATAGAGTTAACCACAATATTAATAAAGTGCAGAAAACAGTCAAGTGAGCTGCAATCTGGGAGGGGTACTTTGTAGTATTTACAATTGTATAGAACAACAATTATTTACAATAGTAATGGAGCAAGTATCATATGACAGAATCTATGTGATCTGAATAACAAGAATAGGAAGTAGAGGTCCTAGAGTTGTGTGCTATTGGGACAAAGTGAAGTGAAATTCAGAAAATGAAAAATACACTATGAAAGAGAGAACAAAGGAAACCAGTCAAACAATGAGATTTAAGAAACCAACTAAGTAAAGAGAAGAGAAACACAAAAATACTAATAAAATAAATGATATAAGAATAATGAAAAATACTAATAACACAAATATACAATAACTTGCCAGTTTTGGGAGTAGCAAAGTTAAATTTGTCGTACTGTCTCAGTTGTTGGGATGACCCTTTGGTCTAACTCTGGTCTTTTCATAGCTCCAGGTTTTATTGTCTCACTTGTGTAAATTTAAAAAAAAAAAAAAAAGGACACTGCGGCCAGCTCTGGGGGCATTGGTTGCACTTTTCTCCCTTCTTTTGGTTTTTCAGGGATAGAGGCCAGGTCCAAGCTTCACTCTTTGCAGTTGCTCAACCTCCAGCTTCGGGGCCCCCAGTGCCCTTCTGAGCCAGCATATCATAATAATTTCCTTTCAACAAGGAAGCTACTAAATAATGCTAAAGTCATATTCTTTTTTTTTTATTTCTTACTTTGGACTTCTGTATGAGTCCTTGTAGAATTCCCTTGATATCACTAATCATTATTAATTCATATTCAAATGACTATTTAAACCTTTTCTTTTTTCTTTTTCCTTATGGCATGACTTATAAGTAAAAGTGCTTTCTTTGAAATTTCTCTTGAATTAGGTAGTTATGTAGCATTTTACAAATTACTTAATTTTTAATTTCTATAAGTGGAAAATGACACTGATTGTCCACTGGCAATGTGCTGCCTGTGAATAACAAGCATTTTAATTTTCAGAAGATACCACATCTGGCCTTTAGTTTTCTCAATATTTTTCTGTAGAGTTCCAAGTAATAAAAAAGGAAAATTACCATTTATTGAACACCTAATCTGTTACCCATCCTTAAATACAATTGCTTTTTAATACAAATAATAAAGTTTTCTATGCTTGTTTTAAAGGTCAATATGCACAATGTGTTGCACTTTCATTCAAACTATTTTAAGCATTAAGTAACACTATTTCTGTAATACTTATTCTGAATATTTTGTGGTGTTTGAAGTAGTAATCTGAGCAAGTATAAATTAGTAAATATGGACCATAAAATTTATGTATTACTGCCTATTTAAGGAAATATCTGTAATGCTTTTATATATAAAGCAATGGAGACTAGCAGAAGATAAGTATCTTGACCAATAAATGGAATCTGGATCTTCTAATTCTGCCCCACCAATTCCACTCTTCATTTTTTTTCCTATTTTCTGCCCCAGGAAGCTACTTCTATGGGTAGTAAGAATCTCACTCCATTGTTCTCTGTCTTCTGGGTGGTGTCAACCAAGAGACGACATCAACAAATGTAGGTGGGTGTTTATTTCCCTGGTTTCTTCCTATCAGTTTGTATTTTGGCTATGACTGCCTTCCTCTTCTAAAAGCAAGCCTTCTGCTGGTCAAGGTTCTATTGGTAACTACAGCTGCTGGTTTCTGTGTTCTAGTAATGTTCCTCTCCTTATTCTTTCAGACATAGGATGATAATGCTTCTCCCCCCTTATTGACAATGGGACTCTTATTATCCACACTTGGCTACACATAATAAATACCATGGTGTGTTATTATGGTGTGTTAACACACACCATAATAAATTAGCTACTTTACCAAATTCTATTCAATCTATTTAACATCCTTCTTGAGGGTACATGGATTTTTTTTCTAGGATTTTGACAAACACAGAAAGTATCACTAGAATTTTCTTCAGGAAACAGAAACTTAGTGTGAAATTGGTTTTGGATTACTCACATACTTGATGAGTACAATGATCATCTCCTGGGCAGGGAAAATGAGGCATGGTCTGTGGCATATGGTGGCATTATGATCTGTGTCATATGAGGGCAGACAGAGGACAAGGTGCTCTGAGAGCAAATGGCCATGACTCAGAGTCACAGTAATATTAGTCACAGTCACATTAGCTACAGTAATAAGAGCAATAAGGAAGGCATAAGCTGGCTGTTTCTGATAAACCTCCAGAGTACACACAGAGAAATGGACAGACTGAAAAAAAAATGGATGAATGCCCAATTCAGGGAGTGTGTGAAAACTCAGAGGGCCACAATGATAACTTTAAAGATGTCCTTAATCTTCTAAAGCTACAATGAATATAAAGCTGAGATTTAAGCCCAGGCCCTGACTGTAGTTATCACAGAGTTGCAACACTGATAAATGTGACCCTTCAAGATTCTTATACTATATACAGTAAGAGAAGTTACATGAAGCAGGGTGTTACTGAAATATAAGGACACATGAGCAGATAGAATTAAAGAACTTTAGTCTCTACATATCCCTAAAGGGTCCTGGTATACTAAAACAACATCTCCTCCCTGAATAAAGGGGCAAGCCATCCCCCTGATAAAACTCTAGTGATTATACCTGAAGCAATGGCTTGTCCAGGGATGTTTCTTCTCACAATGTTCATGCCCCAGAGCTACCATGAAGTTCAAATCACAAACCAAGCCCAGAGGGAGAAGCACTAGAGAAGTTCTCCTTTGCAAGAAATGTCTCTACACACCAGAAGAGTTGCAGAACATCTTTGGTTTAAAGTGTCAGGTAATTGGAAAAATATTCAAGTGGTTTTGAGGGTGATAGTCCAAGAAGTATAAAAAACATATAGAGACACACACCTGGAATCAAGATTTTCATAGATTACCTCCAACAGTTAGCAGTGACATTCATAGATTAGTAAATTTGTTAATTTAGTCTGATTCTTCTCAGTTAATGGTGTTTAGTTGCCAGACCTGCTAGGCACACTATGGTACAGGTTGGCCCATGGGTCAAGTCTGACCAACCAGCTTTTTTTTTAAACAAATGTGTTATTGGAGCATAGCCACACCCATATTATGCATGTTATATGGATACTTTTGCATAGAATTGGCAAGTTTATGTAGTTGCAACAAAGAACATATGGTCTACAAACCCAAAATAGTTATTTCTGATACTTTTGATAAAAAGTTTTCATGGCCTTGTGCAAAAGGAAGGAATCAAAATTTAGCAGAACAGAATGATGGAACTTATTAAGTATATACAAGAGTTCAGCCTCCTCTCTGGTTTCCTTAACATAATCCTAATGAGACTTGACAACAGCTCCTACACCTTGAAGAAATGAAATAAATGTCCCTCCTCCAAGAGCCATAGGTGACACTGGATAATGCTTTAGTCAACCAGATTCATGGGTTGATCAAGGTTTTATCTGTTCTATGCCTTCTACAATTTTGAAGTCCTTTTAGTAAAAAGTACAGTGTTATGAATTCAAAAGATGAAAAAATAGTTATTGATTTAGAATGATGAAAACAACCACAACAAATGGAATCTTTTAAAATTGGTCAAATAAAATTAAAGTCAAAAACATTTATTTGCAAAGTTACATATGCATCCTTATGTTCATTACAACATTATTTATAGTAGCCAAGACATGGAGAAAACCAAAGTGTCCTTCTACAGAGGATTGGATAAAGAAGATGTCATACATTCCTACAGTGGAATACTACTCATCCATAAGAAAAGATGAAGTACTGCCATTTGTGACAAGGATGAATATTGTGAATGTTACGATAAATGAAATGTCAGTCAGAAATAGGTAAGAATCATGTGATTTCACTCATATGTGGGACATAAAACTGAAACTCACAGAAATAGACAATAACATGTTAGTTGCCAGAAAGAAGGAGGAAGGGGATGTAAAAGATAAAGGGACCAAATATATGATGATGGAAGATGATTTGACTTTGGTTGTGGGCACACAGCATAATGTGCGTATCACATATCATGGAAATGTATACCTGAAAGCTTTGTGACTTTATGAACCAAAGTCACCCTAATAAAAAATTAAGTTATTTTATGATCAGTGCTTTAATACTTTTTCCTGTTGGGAGAGGGTGTTTGTTTTTAGTTTATTTTGTTTTTCTTTTGCTGTATGATACCTTGTCTTAGAACAGCTATTCCATAGTGGCATAGGCCAAATGGCCACATTTCACTATCAAAGATGTCCTTGATTATTAAAATAAGCTTTAGGTATCTATGGTTGTGGTACATTTATCACAAATTTCAAGAGCAATGCAGATGGGTAGCCTCTTTAGGTCTTTTTGACATACATAATAGATAATTTAAAATCTGTTGGTTTAAAATTGATTTGAGTTTCATTATTGGGAATTGATGATGTTTTGTTCCGTTTAGATTACTTGAGGAAAAATCCATATAACAGCCAGCTTCTACATATGAGAATCTTCCTTTAACTCTTTCTGTCTAAACATGGCTATAGAAATTTACCAGAATTAATGTATTAGTAAAAGGTTAATACCTAGATGTATTACAAATTTATTTGTCTCTGTTCTTACACTAATCTGCAGAAATTCCAATATTCATTTTTCAGAGTAAAAAGGTATGTAAGTCAAATGACAGATGTGCTCTTGGCCCATGTCTGTCTCAGAGGGGTCCAACTGAACCACATATCCATCCTGTGGTCATTTTCCAAATTTGAGAATGTATAGTGAGAGTAGATATAATTAGTAAATATAAACATTTCACATTGGTTACTAGATTTGTGAAAAGTTATTATGTTAGGAAGGGCCAAGTAGAAGCACTGAAACTGTTTTCTTTCACCCTTCATATCCACCATGAGAGCAAAACCAAAGCATTGTTGCAGCCACAAGGCTGTGAAAGAACTAAATGCCATCATCAAAGCCTTGAGGGGTACAGATATTTTCCTTACTTGTCTCTATATGATATGTATGATTATAAAGTAAAAAAGCAAAATGAGTCTTCAAGAATGACTAAAATTTTGGAAAAGCATAACTGGGTGATATATCAACTCCAGTTGTGATCACAGGAGGTGTTATTTCTACTGGATCAAAAAAATAATCTTTGGCATCTGGCAGGAAACTTTTGACATAATATGCTTTCTTTTCTACTTCCTTTAACAAAGATAGTCACACATTTTGTCTTTTGAGACATGGACATTGGTTTAACTACCATTTTTATATCAAGATCGTATCAGCTCTCCTGCTTTTGGCAATAATGTGGATTTCAAATACTTCAATCATTTTAAAATAATGCACAGAACATCATATTATCTATTCATAATGATATGCTAATGGAATCTGTTGTATAGGTTTTAGTGAACCTTAGAAAGAATGTATGACAGAGAAATATATAAATTCCATGTTAGCCCAGAAGCATGACGAATTGAAGAGGTTCCTACAAGTTCAATGACTTGGAAAATTTAAGAATATTCTGAGATAATTTTCTGTACATTGCACCACGTATCATAAAGTGAGAATCATATTTCAGGTTTCTCTGACCCACTGATCAAAACCTGTTAAGCTGACAGATTTAAGTGGAGCCTTAAACCAGAACTATCCAGCAGTTTCAGGACATACTCTAAGGAGGTCTACTTCTTGGATCTTCTGACCTAGATATGTCAATGGCAGGTAGAGAAAATATATAGAGCATTTAGAAAGTCCAAGTATATAAGAATTGCAGTATTTACCTGCCTGTGTTGATAAATATTCTCCAATTCAAAAGTAATTCTAAAAACTGGACAATCTGACCCCATGACACATATAATTAGAACACTATGCAACTAACTACCCATTATGAATTGGTGTTATATAATCCATCGTATCACCAAATCAGATGTGCACAGAGCATTTTAATGTTAAATGTAAGCAACACTTATAAAGCTGGTTTATACAACTCCAGATGACTTAAGTAAACATCGATATGTGATTAAGGCGTGTTCATTGAGAAAAATTGCCATTTTTACATAAACTAAATACATCACCACAAAGTATTTGATTTTCATTTAGTATCTGCCTCAGCTTTGAGTAGACAACTGAGAGTAAAATTCAATATTTTTATCAATTTTTGAATAGATTATTCATGAGGAAAGTATTATCTTTACCATATTCCTCCTTATGTTTAGAGATTGAATTCCAAAAATATTATTCTGATGAGTGGTACATTTGTTTCCTTTTTATTTACTGGTATTTGAAGTGCTATCTGTGCACTTTTGTTTTTTGAGCAATTTTCTATAATGTCCAATTTATTGTTACATATTTAACTTTCATCATTCTTTAAATACTTAATAGCTTTTAGATTTGCTATTAAAAACTAGATTGAATACAATATATTTCATTTTGTCATTCTTATTGAACATGAAGCTGCTCACATGCATGTATAAACATGATTGGATTAGCTTATCCTTTTTCTTTCTTTTTTCCTTCTTTCTTTCTCTCTTACTTTCTTGTTGTTCAGTTACAGTTGTCCCACCTTTTTTCCATTGCTCATCCCTACCACGTTCCCACTATTTCCACTATTCCCACAGTCAATCCCCCAACATTGTCCATGCCTATGAGTTCCTTTGCTTACCCTTCTTTCTTGAATTATCCTTACTCCAACCCCTGTGGTGACTGTTCTTTTGTTCATTTTTTCCAAGCCTCTGGTTTAATTTTGTTCCTTTGTTTGTTTTGTTGATTAGGTTCCTGTTAAAGGTGAGATCATATGGTATTTGTCTTTCACCACCTGGCTTATTTCACTTAGCATAATGCTCTCTGTTCCATCCATGCTGTCACAAAGGGTAGGAGTTCCTTCTTTCTTTCTGCTGCATAGTACTCCATTGTGTAAATGTATCACAGTTTTTTGATTCACTCATTTACTGATAGGGACTTAGGCTTTTTCTAGCACTTAGCTATTGTAAATAGCACTGCTGTGAACACTGAAGTGCATAGGTTTTTTGAACTGGTGATTCAGGATTCTAGTATACAGGGATCCATCCAGGGATCCCAGTAAAGGGATCCCTGGATAAAAAGACAGTTTCATCTTCAGTTTTTTTGAGAAAATTCTGTACTGTTTTTTTTTTCCATAGTGACTGCACCTTTTTATACACATAGACTGACCTATAAAGAATGCATTTTAATGTCCCAAATGTTTTCCATGTTCCTAAAAACAAAATTTCTCTCAAGTTTGTCACCAGTATAATTTGGACTATTCTTTTGTGGTTTAACAATGCTTGGTATTCTTAACAGATAAATAGTAATCAATCTACTTTCTATGCTCAAAGTTATTCCGAGTTGAATGTCAGCTGGGGCATTGAATTGCAGCTAACAGAGTGTGATTCATTATTAAGACTTGGACTCTCAGTCATATAGCATCCATGGGGAGTGAAGTGTTTCTTTCAATAAGCTTTTTCCCCATCCTGCCAGGAATTAGCGAATTTCCAAATAAAAAGCAAAAATGCAGGTCCACAGGAACCCATGTGGTGACAGATCTTAGAAAAATCCTCTGTATGATCTTTTATTCAAGTCAGCATTTCAGTGAAAGTATAACAACAGGTTACTGAGGCTGAACTTTACACATTCATAAGTATTTCCTTAGACTTTCTAAGTATCAACAAGTGTGCCAGACACAAAGAATAGAAGCAGCATTAAGAGAAATAGACAGAAAACTGTACTCGAAAAATAACTAAATAAAATTTAAAAAAGAGATGTCTAAAAAGTAAAAACAAAACAAACAAATAAAAAGAACAGGATTGTTTTTAGAAAGTTTGCTTAACTTCTATACCTGGAAACTTGTTCCTCTCAGTAGTGATTTTTTTTCTTTACTGCTGTCATACATATTTATAAAACACATTTCTATTGAGAAGTGACTCTTACCTTTGCAGCCTCCTCTCTAAGACTAAATGTAGACATCTGTTATGAGTAAGCCTCTCATAAATTATCATTCTTCATGAAATCATCAACCTGCCTCTGTGACTCTCTTCAGATTTCTTATCAAAATTAACTGTGGGTGTTTCTGAAACATATTCTTTTACCTTCTCTACTCTGACAATTAACACTGTTTTTCATTCATTACAGTGAATTTTACCCATCTCTGAAATCTGAATTCCCTTCCACAAGACAACATAGAGTATATGGGCTAAAATATTTGGATTCTACTTATACATGTAAAGATAACTCTCAAAATAATCATTTATCATTTTTATTTTAATTTACTTTTCTTGATTTCAGAATGAAAAACTATCACTCTATTTTCAATAGCATGATCAAAGGGAGTATTGTGCACCCAAACCCTAGCTGTCCTACTCCATTCCTGTATCACATTATGATTCTATTTTATTCTGCAATCCTCTCTCATTTGATATATCTTTCTTTAATTGAAATTTCAGACAGCTTTTTTCCTTATTTGTTATGTATCCTTGAATTGCAATCATGGACCTTTCATGAAGTTAAATATGCTACTTGATTCCAATTTCTATGTATCTGTCTTGGTAAACCATTGCCAATGCTAAGGGCAGACCACCTTGTGTAAATAATCATCTACCCAAAGGCACAGAGAGAATGAATCTTTCTTTTCTATTTTGTGATATTCCTCACTGATGTATTTATCAAAAACAAACAAACAAGAAAAGACTGGTATACAATCACTTTACCAATAGCATGCAGACAATAAATTTGCAGGAGGCCAGATTTTAAGCATGAATTAATAGAATCATAAATTTGTGCAAAATCCTTAAGCCACTTTTCCCTTTTAGACTCCATTCAGCTTTCAACTTCTAATAACCTGGTCTATACCACTCTCTGGTAGAGTCTTAAAAATGAGTAAATTAAGTTTGTAAACCTATAAGTTAAAAAATTGTAAAATTAAGTTAAAAAACTATGCTTTTTAAATAATTTGCCAATAACTTAGAAAGTGACTTATTTTAACATAACTTTTTAATATATGCCTAGTTCTTTCTTGGTCATCATACTAATTTCATTTGGTTTCTACCTATTATAGTTTGGGATAGAATTTATGAAAGAATCTGAAATTTACATTTTGTTTAACTTCAGAGACATCAGTTAGCATTAAACTGTATTGTCTATTATTTTATTTCGTTGTTTTTGCTTTTCTTAGTTTCTATTTGACATAAGGCTTTTTTTTTATTTAAGTATGCTTCGTTTTGAAATGTTGTTAGGACACATAGAATGTTTGTATTTTCATATGTTGAAATACTAATCACCAGTGCAATGGCATTTGGTGGTAGATTCTTTGGGATTTGATTAGGGCATACAGAAGGAGCTCTCAGAATTACAGTTAGTGTTCCTGGTAAAGAGACTCTAAAGAGCTCGCCTTCCCTCTTATATCATGTAAGGACACAGAAAGAAGTCTGCAACCAGAAAGACTGGCCTGACCTGTCCATGCTGGCATGAGATCCTATGAAACAGAAAGTGGGCTTTCATCAGACACTGAATGTGCTACTGCCTTGGTCTTGGAATTCTCAGTGTGCATAACTGTGAGAAATAAATATCTTTTGTTTATAAGCCACCCAGTCTATAGTATCTTTTTAGGACAGCAAAGCAGACTAGACATACAATAGTATAATTGATTGGCAATAAATTTTCATTATTTTACCACTTAATAACTAAGAAATGACTTGATACGGATGCTATAACAATGACCTTTTTAATGAACTTTTAATTCAAAGAATTATTGTGTATCATGGAAAAGATACTAGTTTCTTTGTCATATTTAATATGTACACAGACCAGAGCATGAGACGATGAAATGGGTGTGTGTGTTGAATACAGAATACATTCAGACCAAACTCCAGCAATTCCATCTAATTACTTAACTTGGCAAACGTATCAGTTAAACAGAGGAACTCTTAACTTGCCTCATATTAAATCATAAATAATAATCTTTTATTGACAGAACTCCCATGAGATTTAATAAGCTTTTATCTAAAAATAGCAATTCTCTTTTCTATAAAACAGATTAGGTTGCAGCTGATCAGACCTTCTGCTGAGAATTGGAAAATATGTATATAAAAAACAAATTGTAGAAGATCTTCTTGGAGGCATTAGAGGATTAACAAGGTTGCTAGGGCTTGGGGACCAGGATCTACAAATCAGAGAACCTCATTGTGGTGTGAATGACAAAGCATTTTCCTTCAAGTCATTCATCAATTCCATATGTTTGTAGCAGTGAGACTGAGAGGTTAGCCAGAAAGAATATACCGGAAAGACAGACGTCTTGGGCACAGAAGCTACAAAAATAACCTTTCATTACATGATTCAAGCAATCTGTCAAGTTGAAGATTAAAGACTAATACAGAAAATACTGTATTTTATTATATGTTGCCTTTATGTTTAGGAGAATCATGTACATATATTGAAATTAGAAACATCATGAGAGAGTTGATATACAATCTTCACTCTTTGGTCATAAACTTGTTCTTATATCTATATGCAACAAAAAGGAATAAGGCAAAAAAGCATTTGGTTGTTTGAGTTCTGTGATTCAGATGGTAAATGAGAAGCTAAAGAATAACCAGTATATGTGAAAGAAGAGAGTAAGATCAACTACCACATATGAGTAGTATATATATATTACTGGATATCTAAATTTTCAGATTATATACTACCAGCTGTAAATTTTTAAAAATTACAGCTTAATAGAATAAAACTATATTTATTGGTGCATAAATATTTCCACAAAAGGCTTAAAAGTTTTATGACAGCATGCAAGAGGGACCCCCTCCACAAAACAAAGCAAAACAAAACAAAACAAAACAAAATTATTTTCTGGGGCACATGCCCCTTGTACAGCCTTCCTCCTCTAAGTGAGTGTTCTAGGAACCATCTGTATCGGTGTGCCAACTCATGTTGTTGTGAGAGGCACATTCAGCATTAGTAAATTTTTTCTGAAGACTCAGTGTATTTACCCATTTCATGAAGAGTGATTTACAAGTGCTACCTGTCCACATTGCACTGAGTGTTCAGCAGTTTTTGACCAAAATACAATATGACCCCTTTCCCACCCTCTTTATTCACCTGATCTTCCCCTGAGCAACTTTACTGTGTTCCCCCAATGAAAAATCTTCAAAGGGAAAACTTTTGCCAATGTAGAAGAGGTCAAATAAAAAAACAACATAAGCACTAAAAGGCAACAAACTCAACAAGTTCAAAACCTATTTTGAGCAGCATAAAATGTCTCGATAGATGTTTTGCATCAAGTGGAAAGTGTTTTGAAGATTAATGAAGCTTTAACATGTAGGAATAAATCCACAATTCTTATAAATAAATTCCATTTTGGGGGGGTTCCCTTTCATGTGTAGTATGTTAACACTTTTTTAAAGCTATTATCCCTAGAAGAATAACTTAAACATTGTGTGTCAAGAAATCTAATATTAGTCACTTTAGTGTGAAAATATTCAAGATAATTGCAATAGTGTTCTTCATATTTACCTTATTTTCTATTTTTGTTAATCATGTCTTATTGACATTTTTTGAAGAATTAAATTTCAAAGTCAGAATTAAAATACAAATTTCATACACTAAAAATAGTTGGATCCTTCACTAAAAATGAAGAGCAATAGTTAGTTGCTCTTCACTCAGTTCCTGGAGAGGACAAAGACTTTAAGTGATTAAATTATATCTTCAAGGCACTCAGCATATGAGAGCTAAAATTGTAATCTATGTCATTGAACTCCTTACAACAAAACTGTGTTGTGTTAGTGTAATATAGGTGTCTGTGTGTATGTTTGCATTTCAACATGCCTAATACTCAATATATCTTATAATATCTCCAATGGCATTGTTATTAAAATTAATTATACTATGCTAGTATGTATTAGAGGCTCCTAAATAAAATATTTCTCAAGCACATATAGTAATTGTTGTTCCTTGGTAAGACAGACATTACTGAAGTTCATCAATATTTCTGGTTCTTCTTTCCTTCTGAGATTTTGGAGGATTTGATTTTTCTACACTCTTGAAATTAACTAGAATTGTGTGATATGCGAACACATTACCTGGAGGTGTAAACATTTCAGAACTGATGTGTTATTTTTCATAGTCTTTTCCCTTTCTCTGGCAAATACTGCAAACCTTCACTGAGATCATAATAAGATGGTGAAGCCTCTTTTATTAAGAATCTATAGCAGATTTACTCAGACAACCTGTGTGAACCATGAAATGTGAGCAATAAATATTTTTTTTGTTCAAAACCAATACAATTTTGAAATACTTGTTACTGTAGTGTAACCTAGCCACTACTTATTATTCAAGAAATACTGCATCTATAATTTGATTGAATACTTCAGAAACATGCTTGTTCTTTTACTTAACACACTTACTAAATGCATAATTATTTCAGCAATATTCCAGGATTAGTATATATCATCATCAGTAAAACACAGCTATGACATCTGTCCTCAAGGAATTTATGGGTTAAAGGGCTCACCTCATTATTTAGGATAAAAATGGAGCAGGAACTGTAACTTCCATAAAACATATACAATGATAAAATATTTCCCTTTAGAAAGAATAAACAAATGGGATCACATAAAAATAAAAAGCTTCTGTGTGGCTAAAGAAAAAAACATTAAAACAAAAAGAGAACCAAGTGTAAGGGAAAACATATTTGCCAATGATACCTCAGACAAGGATTTGATCTCCAAAATGTATAAAGAACTCACATGACTCCACTCTAGGAAGACAAACAACACAATTAAAACAATGGGTAAAGGGCTTGAGCAAACACTTCTCCAGGGAGGACATACAGAGGGTCCAGAGACATATGAAAAGATGCTCAGTATCACTAGCAATTAGAGAGATGCAAATTAAAACCACAATGAGATACCACTTCACACCAGTCAGAATGGCCATCATAAACAAATCAACAAACAAGTGCTGGTGAGGTTGTGGGTATTCCCAATGTTAGTGGGAACACAGACTGGTGCAGCCACTGTGGAAAACAGTATGGAATGTTCTCAGAAAATGGAAATGGGGTATAATCCTAGCAGTGAAATTTCTTTTTGCCCCAGAAATTTCACTGCTAGGATTATATCCTAAGAACCCTGAAACACCAATTCAAAAGAACCTATGAACCTCAATGTTCATAGCAGTACAATTTATAATAGCCAAGTGTTGAAAACAACCTAAGTGCCCATCTGTAAATCAGTGGATCAAAAAACTGTGGTACATTTACACAATGGGATTCTACACAGCAGAAAGAAAGAAGGAGCTACTACCCTTTGCAACAGCATGGATGGAACTGGAGAGCATTATGTTAAGTGAAATAAACCAGGCAGTGAAAGACAAATACCATACGATCTTATCTTTAAGTGGAAGCTAAACAACAAAACAAACAAGCAAGCAAAATATAACCAGAAATATAACATTGAAATTAAGAACAAATGGACAGTAACCACAGGGAAGACAGGAGGGGAAAAGGGGGAAGGGTTTTCAAGAACAACTATAAAGAACACATGGACAAAACCAAGGTGGGGTGGAATCAGGGGAGGGCGGGGGAGATGCTTGGGCTACCAGAGAGAGGTGGGGGGAAAAGGCAGAAAACTGTACTTGAACAACAATAAAATTTAAAAAAAATTTCCTTTGAAAAATAAAAGCAATTTTATTGTTTGAATCGCACTGTTTATGACAGTATTAATATGGTTTGTAGGAAGAAATAGGCAAAATATGTAGTTAGTAGGCTTATTAAATGATTGTTGGAGGACATTTTTCATGTGTACATAATTAAGAGATAAAGTATCATTATGACAAGAAATGACAGAAAAACAGCAGTTAAAACTGTCTAAATTGTGTATTGCTATCCTTAATTTTCCTAATATTCTCCATGTTTTTGCATACTTTTAAATTTTACTCCTTATATATCATTTTTTGTTAACCTTGTTTACTTATGTTGTCAGTTTTCATGGTTATATTCATAGTATTTGTAAACTATAGCTGAGGCAAACACTAAGTACCTTATTTCATAATTCTTGACTCTTAATTTCATGTGAAAGGAGTTGTAACTTTATTTTCTTTTCACTGCCTGAAGAAAACATCTTTTTAGTAAACTGTACGTTCTTACTATCCAGCTGCATACACCTTTTAGGTAATGAACATAATAAGTCAACAGAGGTAAATATGGTTGATTTTTTAAGTCCTATATTTCCATCTAAATAAATCAAACAATAAGATATGACACTTTAGCATATCCTCAGAATTTTCTGATAAGCACAAAAATTGATATGTTTGAGATGAGGACTGAATCAAGTTTTTTGTTTTTTTTTTACTGTTCAATTTTAGTTCTCTCCATAATCCCATTACACTCCTCTGAGCTACCCACCTCCACCTCCTAAATTCAATCCTCCCCTCCTCCCATTGTCTTTGTCCATGGGTCCTTCATACATGTTCCTTGATGTCCTGTCCCCCTCATTCCCCAGATATCTCACACCCCCTCCAATCTAGTCACTGTCCCTTTGTTGTTTATTTTGATGTGTCTGTTTCAATTTTTTTTGTTTGTTTTGTTGATTAGGTTCCTGTTAAAGGTGAGATCATATGGTATTTGTCTTTCACCACCTGGCTTATTTCACTTAGCATAATGCTTTCTGTTCCATCCATGCTGTCACAAAGGGTAGAAGTTCCTTCTTTCTTTCTGCTGCATAGTACTCCATTGTGTAAATGTATCACAGTTTTTTGATTCACTCATTTACTGGTAGGGACTTAGGCTTTTTCTAGCACTTAGCTATTGTAAATAACATTGCTATGAACACTGAAGTGCATAGGTTTTTTGAATTGGCGATTCAGAATTCTAGGGTATAATCCCAGTAGAGGGATCCCTGGATGGAAAGACAGTTCCATCTTCAGTTTTTTGAGGAAATTCCGTACTGTTTTTTTTTTCCATAGTGACTGCACCTTTTTATAGGTGCAGTCTGACTGACCTACACTATGTGCAGTCAGACACATAGACTGACCTACAAATAATGCATTTTAATGTCCCAAATGTTTTCCATGTTCCTAAAAACAAACTTTCTCTCAAGTTTATCACCAGTATAATTTTGGCTGTTCTCCTGTGGTCCAAAAATGCTTGGTATTCTTAACAGATAAATAGTAATTAATCTACTTTCTATGCTCAAAGTTATTCTGAGTTGGATGCCAGCTGGGGCATTGAATTGCAGCTAACAGAGTGTCATTCATGATTATGTTTGAGCACTTAGCTGTTGTAAATAACACTGCTATGAACATTGAGGTACATAGGATCTTTGGAATTGTTGTTTCAGGATTCTTAATATATAGTCCCAGCAGTGAAATTGCCATGTCAAAAGACAGGTCCATTTTTAGTTTTTTTGTGGAAATTCCATACTGTTTTATATAGTAGCTACATCAATGTGGATTCCTACCAACAGTGTACTAAGGTTCCCTTTTCTTCACACCCTTGCCAGTGCTTGTTGCT
The DNA here is from genome assembly GCF_021234435.1 of Artibeus jamaicensis. NCBI lineage: Eukaryota > Metazoa > Chordata > Mammalia > Chiroptera > Phyllostomidae > Artibeus > Artibeus jamaicensis. Next base: position 4,710,925 of record NW_026521887.1, read on the forward strand.
TCTTAATTTATTTATGATGGCCATTTTGCCTAGTGTGAAATGGTATCTCATTGTGGTTCACTTATATATCCCCTACAGCAAGGGACATAAAGGAAAGATAAACAAATGGAACTTTATCAAAATAAAAAGATTCTGCATGGCTAAAAAAAACAGCATTAATTGAAAAGAGAACCAAGTGTATGGGAAATCACATTTGCCAATGACACCTCAGAGAAAGGTTTGATATACAAAATATATAAAGACCTCACACTATTCCACACCAGGAAGACAAACAATCCAATTAAAAAATGGGCAAAGGACCTTATTAAACATTTCTCCAATGAGGACACACAGAGGGCCCAGAGACATATGAAAGGATCCTCAGCATCACTAGCTATCAGAGAGATGCAAATTAAAAGCACAATGAAGTGCATCAAGTTTTTGTAATTTCCTTATTATAAAAAGTGGAGCTATGGAGTACATCTATATTTTTGCATTAGTGTCTAATAAAAGACTATCAACATTTTTGTGTACATTTGTGTCTTGAAATGCAGTGATTCCATGTGAAATACCCCAATATTTCAATACTGAAATAAATTATTCATGGCATATTCATACAAAGGAATAATATCAGTAATGAAAATTAATGAACTACTAATACCTACCAAAAATAAATATTTTTAAAAATTATCACTGAGTAAAATTAATATTTCAGATATGAAACAAAACATTTAATTTATATAATATTCAAAAATAGCAAGCCAACTTACATGTGATGGCATAGTAATATTTTATTATTAATATGATAACATATATTTTAGCTATTTAAATTTTATCACATTTACCATTCCATTGTTCATTTGTTCCTCTATCTCCAGCCATCCAAGTTTTTTTCTCTCAGCCTGAAAAGCACCAATGATATTTCTTCATTTAGTATGGGTCTACTAGTGATTTATTCTCCTTGTTTATTTATCGCTTGTCAAGTTGATATTTTAATTAACATTAAATTTCAGGTAGAAATTTTTACACACAATATTGGCTTATTTTAATACATGAATTATATAATCTCACTTTCTTTTGTCTTACATATTTTGATCTAGAGTAGTCAGCTTTCAAATATTATATCTCTTGTTGCTTTTTTTGTTTGTTTTACCATATGATTAGAAGTGTATTTTTTCTTCTTTGTTTTACAAAATTTTAGGTGTTGTATGGCTTCTTGAATCTGTAAATTGATGTTCTTTATAACATTAAAAAATTCTGCAATTGCCTTTCAAACATCACTTTACCTGTCTATCTTCTCTGCCTTTTACTCCTAGGACTCCAATAACCATATGATAGAAATTCTTACTGAACACCATCTATCTCATATTTATATTTAGGTATTTCCTTCTTTTTTCTCAGTGCTTCATTTCAAATAGTTTCTTTTTAAGAGATTTTATATGTTTGTTTTTAGAGACAGAGAAAGGAAAGGAGAGAAACCGGGAGAAAATCATCAATGTGAGACAGAAACATTGATGCTCCCAACCAGGGAATTGAAATGCATAGGGACTGAAATGTATACATACCCTGACTAGAATCAAACTGGCAACCATTCAGAATGTGGGGCTATGCCCACCCACTGAGCCACACCAGTCATGGCCCAAATAGTTTCTTCTTACCTATCTTCCAATTAAATGTCTTCTTTAGTTATATCTATTAGGCTGCTAAATAAGTGAATGAATTTCTCAGTTTGATTTAATAATAAACTTATTTTTTGAATTTTTAGAAATATTTCCCACACTGTGCTAAACTTTAAAGTTGCATATTTTTCTATTGTAAATTTTGCTGCTATGAACATTGGAGTGCATAGGTTCTTTTGGATTGGTGTTTCAGGGTTCTTAGGATATAATCCTAGCAGTGGAATTGCTGGGTTAAAAGGCAGATTTATTTTTAGTTTTCTTAGAAAATTCCATACTGTTTTCCATAGTGGTTGTACCAGTCTGCAATCCCACCAACAGTGAACTAGGGTCCCCTTTTCCCCACAACCTCTCCAACATTTGTTGTCTGTTGCTTTGTTTTGTGATGGCCATCCTGACCAGACCGGTGTAAAGTTGTATTTCATTGTGGTTTTAATTTGCATTTCTCTGATAGCTAGTGATATTGAGCTTCTTTTCATGTGTCTCTGGATCTTCTGTATGTCCTTTTTGGAGAAATGTCTGTTCTTTTTGGAGAAAAGTCCTTTGCCCACTTTTTAAATTGGGTTGTTTGTCTTCTTAGCCAAGAGTTGGAAGCAACCTCGGTGCCCATCAGTAAATGAATGGATCTAAAAACTATGGTACATATACACAATGAAATTCTATGCAGCAGAAAGAAAGAAGGAGCTCCTACCCTTTGCAGCAGCATGGATGGAACTGGAAAGTATTATACTGAGTGAAATATGCCAGGTGGTGAAAGACAAATACCATATGATTTCACCTTTAACACGAATCTAAACAACAAAACAAACAAGCAAGCAAAATATAACCAAAAACACTGAAATAGAGAACAGGCTGATAGTGACCAGAGGGGACAAGGAAAGGAATTTCAGAAGAAAACAGGAAGGATTTACAGGAAGTAGTATAAAGGACACATGGACAACAACTAAGGGGGTTGGAAAATGGAGGGAGGTGAGGAGCATGGGGTGGGGGTGGGCTGGGATGGGAGTAAAAAACAGAAAACTGTAATTAAACAACAATTAAATAAATAAAACAAACAAACAAAACAACCCCATGCAAATAAAATTCCAGTATTATCATGAAAAAAAAGTTGCATATTTTTCTACTTGACCTTAACTGGAACAAATATTCTAAAGCTTTTGTCTGAAAGCACCACCTGTATTGGAAATTACTGCAGGTCTCTTTCTGTTTTTTCAAGTTTCTGAGGGTGATCATTGATGCATAATTTCTTGCTTATCATAATGCTGTGATATAGGGAGTTATAAACTTTTACATTTATAGATCACATACTAGTGCTCAGTGGTTTTTCCATATTACATTTAACGTGTTTTTCAATTTCTGCCACTATAGTTAACTATTTACCCACTTTACACATAACAAACTGTGGTCCAGAGAGCTTAAATTGCTTAGTACAAATCTGGTAAATAGTGAAGCTCATATTAAAATTCCATCAAACCGATCCTAGTAAATATTTTCAACCTCTCTGCTACCATATATTTATGAAAAATACAGAAAAATATCTTGTCATTAGTTTAATTTACCAAGTTCTAGAAAACAAAATAATAACTAAATTAAAGTTAAATTAGAAAGCTTTTTTTTGCCTAGTAAGCACTTTTGTATTATCCTATTTTATTACTATAATGTTAAGACTATGTTTTGATACCCTCCTTTAATAAATAAAAAAAAAAGCAGAGAAATTCTAGGGCATTTTGAAAAACTGTACACAACTAGACAAAGATAGAATAAAATTTTAAAATCAAACTAGAGTGACTCTAAAATTTATGCTTTTGATTTCAGTGTTATGCTTTCTCATATATCTTTTAAAATAAATAACAGTTTTTGAACTTATAACATTTTAATGTTTATTTTTATTAAATATATTTTACTTTCTACTGAAGATATTAATCCATGATAAAAGCATCACAATAGCCCTGGCTGGTGCAGCTCTGTGGACTGAGCCCAAGCCTGCAAACCGCACGATCACGGTTCGATTCCCAGTCAGGGCACATGCCTGGGTTGCAGGCCATTTCCCAGCAGGGGACTCACAAGAGGCAACCAAACATTGGTGTTTCTCTCCCTGTCTCCTTCCCTTCCCCTCTAAAGATAAATAAATAAAATATTTTTAAAAAATCAAAATAATGCAACCTCGATCATATGTTGGTGCACAATATTTGTATTAAAATACTAGCACTGATCAATTTTGGGGTTTTCTCTTACAAAGTGAGCATCTAGTTGATTCTTAAAGTCAACAAACTTAACCTTAAGTGGCATAATTTTCAAGTACAATTCAAGCCTAAGGAAGAAGCAAAACTAGCTCATCTTTTAGAAGAGTGTTTACAGTATATCTTTGAAGCATACTCTGTTGTATATTTCATAAGGGCCCTGAGAAAAACATATACTCTGATAAATTTTATATGACTCCAAGTATGATTAAAACAAGATTTAAAATAATATTTTTACTCCATTTTATGTTAATGTTCCCTTTGTCAAATATTAATTGAGTGTAGAGAGTTGGGTTTATTTCTGGGGTCTCTGTTCTGTTCTATTGGTCTGTGTGCCTATTTTTATGCCAGTACCAGGCTGTTTTGATTACAGTGGCCTTGTAATACAGTTTGATATCAGGTATTGTGATCCCTCCTACTTTGTTCTTCTTTCTCAAAATTGCAGCTGCTATTTTGGGTCATTTATGGTTCCATATAAATTTTTTAAGTGTTTGTTCTATGTATGTGAAATATGCCATTGGTACTTTAATAGGTATTGCATTGAATCTGTAAATTGCTTTGGGTAGTATGGACATTTTGATGATAATTCTTCCAATCCATAAACAAGGTATATATTTCCATTTTTTGTGTCTTCCTTGATTTCTTTCTTCAGTATTGTGTAGTTTTCTGCATACAGGTCTTTTACCTCCTTGGTTAGGTTTATTCCCAGATATTTTATTTTTGTTTTTGCTATATCAAATAGTATTTTTTCTTGATTTCTGCTTCTGCTGATTTATTGTTAGTATATAGAAATGCCTTTGATTTCCAGATATTGACTTTGTAACCCGCCGTTTTACCAAATTCATTTATTAGTTTGAGCAATTTTTGAGTAGAGTCTATAGGATATTCCATGTACGCAATCATGTCATCTGCAAACAGTGATAGTTTTGTTTCCTCCTTTCCTATTCGGATGCCTTTTATTTCCTTTTCTTGTCCGATAGCTGTGGATAAAACTTCCAGTACTATATTGAATAGAAGTGGTGAAAGTGGACATCCTTGTCTTGTCCCTGATCTTAATGGAAAAGATTTTAGTTTTTGCCCATTGAGTATGATGTTGGCTGTAGGTCTCACATATATGGCCTTTATTATATTGAGGAATCCTCCCTCTATTCCCACTTTGCTGCAAATGGTGTTGGGAGAACTGGACAGCTACATGCAAAAAAATAAAACTTAAGCACAGACTTACACCATACACCAAAATAAATTCATGGTGGATGAAAGACTTAAATATAAGCCATGACATCATTAAAATCCTAGAGGAGAACATTGTCAAGAAAATCTCATATATTTCACTCAACAACTGTCTTACTGATATGTCCCCTAGAGCAAGGGTTATAAAGGAAAGGATAAACAAATGGGATCTCATCAAAAGAAAAAGCGTCTGCATGGCTAAAAAAAATAGTATTAATATAAAAAGACAACCAACTGTATGGGAAAACATATTTGCCAACGATACCTCCGACAAAGGTTTAATCTCCAAAATATACAAAGAATTTACACGACTCCACTCTAAGAAGACAAATAACCCAATTAAAAAATGGGAAAAGGACTTGAACAGACACTTCTCCAAGGAGGACATACAGAGGATCTAGAGACACATGAAAAGATGCTCAATATCATTAGCTATCAGAGAGATGCAAATTAAAATCACAATGAGATACCACTTTACACCAGTCAGGATGGCTATCATAAACAAAGCAACAAACAACAAATGTTGGAGAGGTTGTGGGGAAAAGGGGACCCTAGTTCACTGTTGGTGAAATTTCAGACTGGTACAACCATTATGGAAAACAGTATGAAATTTTCTAAGAAAACTAAAAATGTACCTGCCTTATGACCCAGCAATTCCATTGCTAGGATTATATCCTAAAAACCCTAAAACACCAATCCAAAAGAACCTATGCACCCCAATGTTCATAGCAGCACAATTTACAATAGCCAAGACCTGGAAGCAACCTAGGTGCCCATCAGTAAATGAATGGATCAAAATATTATGGTACATATACACAATGGAATTCTATGCATCAGAAAGAAGAAGGAGCTCCTCCCTTTTGCAACAGTATGGATGGAACTGGAAAGCATTATGCTGAGTGAAATAATCCAGGTGGTGAAAGACAAATACCATATGATCTCACCTTTAACAGGAAGCTAAACAACAAAATAAGCAAGCAAGCAAAATAAAAACAATGACACTGAAATAGAGAACAGAGGGACATCGACCGGAGGGGAGAGGGGAGGGAATTTCAGGTGGGAAAGTGGAAGGATTTACAGGAACAAGTATAAAGGACACTTGGGCAACAACTAAGGGGGGTGGAAATGGGAGAAGGTGGGGGGCATGGCAGGTGACCTGGGATAGGAGTAAAAGACAGAATACTGTAATTGAAAAATGATTAAATAAAAAATCTTTAAAAATAAATTAAATACTATTTTAAAGATACAATTTTTCACTGAGTTTATCTTTCTTAAATTCTCAAAGAAACAAATATATACAAATTTGTGATTAATAAGTGACAAGTTTATGCTCTGAAATCATATTATGTATAGCGAAATATTAACTCAGTTTAAACCACACATTTTCTGATTGCAATAGGTTTTGCTTTCTACTTTATTTCAAAAATTGTCCTACCTCCAAAATCATTTGGAGACGAAACTGTCTCTGGTAGAGTGTCCCCCTACTCACTAGGATGACAATTTCTAATTTCTTTTATGTTTGGCCTCCTTCATTTTTAGAGATTTAGCCCTATTTTCATCTTCTTTGAGAACTTTTTCAGATTTATTTCACTCCTCACACACCTGACCTTCATCTTAGTGAGAACCCTCTAATGTGATTCAGGAACATAATCAGGATCAATTTCAATTCAACAAAAATTCTTGTTGGTAGGTAGTTAGCTTTGCCCTCAACCTCATTGTGATTTGCTTGAAATGGGAGTCTATTTTCTTTTTTTTAACATCTTTATTTAGATACTGTTTATACACAGTTCTTCATATATAATTCATTGTAGTTACTTGAGGATAACACTTAAATATATATATTTTTAGATGGAGTGGAAATTAATTGACCCATAAAAGAATAGATTGCTGTTTGCAAAGGTTTTCATCTTAACCATGTTTCTATGAATGACTAATTACATAATTTTTACTTCCTCAGCTAGAAACCATTTCGCAACATGTATGTTTTTACAGTTATACTATGAGCCACTCAGAATAAATTATTGCTAATGTAGGCTGCTATGTTAAACAGAAATTGACTGATTAAATCTTGATTTAATTTTTTGTTTGTTTCTATTTCCCATCTCTGGTGCGCACCTTCTCTTTAGGGATGTCTCCAGTAGAATTATTAGTGAAAAATTCTCTCTACACACCCCACACTGCACTTTTTCATGGATATTAAGTCTCATTGAATAATTCTATTAAAAGTTGCATGACTGAAAATAAGGGGTGAAATTTTGGTGACATTACTTTATTTTCTCCCTTTCCACATTGTAAATCTTTGGTGAAATTCTCCTTTTTTTTCTGGCTTTGAATTTTTCTGGTACCTGCAAAATTAGTTTAGGAATTAGAGCAGAATTTAATTTTAATAGATATTAATTTGAAGTAGAGATAGTTTAGGAATTGGACCCAAAATAAGTTTAAAAGCTATACAATACCAACCTTAAGATATCCCAAATCAGGCCCAGTATAAAAAGTTGTTAGGAGCTTTGGTGAAGAAGGAGGACATTTAATTAATTTTAAGGATAGAAATTTAGGGTAAAACTGTAGTTGCCCATCACTGATAGTACCCAAAACTCTCTGAAGAGATGAGATCACCAAGGATATTTGTAGTAAAAAGAAAAAAAACAACTGTGAGAAAAGATTCTTTATGTTTGCATTTATTAACTATTTATGTGACTGTAATAAGTTATAGGTAATTTATTAGTGCAATTCTAAGGGCAGATATGGAAAGAAACTAGCTGGAAAAAACATTCAAGTACTTATCTAAGTGTGCCATTAATCTTGTGATGATTAATCTCAACTACAAAAGACATTTTTACCTAAATCAAAGAAGAAATTCCAAATAAATCACAAGTAGATCTCCTCTTATATTTTCTGATTTTCTTTTTACAATTAGTTTTTTGATTTATAAGATGTTACTTTATATTATTTTCAAGAAACTTGAAACCTTGATAGGTTAATGTTTTTGGTGGCCTGTTCCTTCAAATATTTCTTTTATATATCAATGTGTTTTCCCCTTTACATCTACTCAAACATGACAGGAAAAAAAATTTCTATTACCACTCAGTTACTATCTATACTTTTAAGATATATTTGGTTAGAAATATTACAATCCTTTCTCCAATTTGACTTTATTATATTGTGATATCTGTTTAAATGTTCTGTCTTAAATTCTGACAATTTTGTCTGAGAAATTAATATTTAATATAGTTGAATGAACAGTTCACATTTGCAACTTTTCTTTATCACTTGGTTACAGAGTTGAATTTAAAAAAACATTTTGTTAATTTTTTCAAAATATTGAATGCCTACATCATTTATTTATGGTTCAGAAACTATCCTGGATCATTTGGAAATACACTTGTGAATAATGCATAGTTAGTTCCTTTAAGAAGTTTTATACTCTGAACAGCTAGATCAGGAGTGGAAACATAGAAATGAAGATCTCAAGGAGGGTTAGCAACAGGGGAGTGGGAGGGGGAGATGGGGGGAGAAGGTACAAAAAATAAGTAGCATAGACAGTAGATAGAAAATAGATGGGGGGGGCAAGAATAGCATGGGAAATATAGAACCTAAAGGACTTGAGACACATGGACATAAACTAAAGGGGGGTAATGGTGGGGATGGGGGGCAGGGTGGAGGGGAATGAAGGGGGGAATAGAACAACTGTAACAGCATAATCAATTTAAAAAAATAAATTAAAAAAAATAAATAAAGGATAGAGTTGACTAGAAACAAAAAAAAAAAAAGAAGTTTTATACTCTGGTAGTTTAATAAGCAGAAAAGTGAACAAAAGAAAGTCTAACAAATCACTTATGGGCCAGAACATTGGTAATCCCAGTGCTATTGTTATAAATTCAGATTTATATACTTAACACATGTGTGTTAAGTATATGTGTATCAGTACTTACATACTTACATACTTAATATATGTGTCAGTACTTACATACTTAACACATTTATTCTTTTTCTCCAGAAAGAGTTTTACTTTTATAATTTGAGTTGGATATATAACAGAAAAATTATAGTGAAGAATAGCTATCTGAGTATTTGTATAAGCGGATTAATGAACTTAATACAGGCAAAAAGTAAAGAACACAGGTATCAGTTAAAATAAATGATCTTCCTAGAATTAAAAAATCATTTTAAAAGTTTCATTTATTTACTTTTAACTAGACAGTAAAGGTTTATAAATATTCAAATTTATGTTCCACCTCTAATTTTTAGACCTATTCTTAAGTAAACATGAGTAAAATTATAGTTCACTTACTCTTTGTTTTAAGGATAAATGTAACAGTTTTTTTTTCACTATTACAAAATTTCAACCTTTTTTAGAAGCACAAAAGTATGGTAAATCAAAAAGATAATATTCCTTGGAAAGGGAACCTTCCTTAGAAATATGAGTCTATAAGGGTTTTTTTGTGTGTGTGTTTTGCTTTTATTTTTCTATAGAAAACTCTTGTTAGTGCTGTAATAGACATTTAAAATAACTAGAAACAATAGATAAGAAAGGCCAAATGGTTTAAAGTTATTTTATCTCTAGAAATATCCCAATGACAGCCCTAAAACAATCTACATTGTGTAGCAGAACAGTGAAAAATCAGTGTGGCCATCTGGAAACATTCCAAGCATTATGTATTGGTGGCCAAATACAATTCCCTTTTAACAACTGAGCACATTCATGCAAAACTCTAATTCAAAGTCCATGGACAAAACAATGCACATATAAAAAAACAACAGACTAAAGAAGATAGTGCTCTGTGTGTAAGAAATAAATAGTCATACAAATTATTTAAAAGGATAATGATAATGGGAAAATTCAAATGACCAGAATTAGGTCCATATGACTATTGCATCTAGTGTCATTTAGACCTGCATTTGACATTTTACTATTTTTGTACTACAGAAACAGAAGAAACTACTTATCACATGTCATATCATTGTACATAAAACCTCATTAATTTTATAAATTAAAATGAAAATAGCCCTGGCTGGTGTAGCTCAGTGGATTGAGCGTGGGCCTGTGAACCAGACAAGCATGGTTCCATTCCCAGTCAGGGCACATGCCTGGGCTGCAGGCTGGTTCCCTACAGACCAATTCCCAGCAGGGGATGCACGAAAGGCAACCGTACATTGATGTTTCTCTCCCTCTCTCCTTCCCTTCCCCTCTAAAGATAAAGAAATAAAATCTTTAAAAAAAAAGGTAAAATGAAAATAAGGAAAATAGCCCTGGCTCGTGTAGCTCAGTGGATTGAGTATGGGCCTGCAAACCAAAGGATTGCAGTTCAATTTCTAATCAGGGCACATGCCTGGTTTGCAGGCCAGTTCCCAGCAGAGGACACATGAGAGGCAACAATACATTGATATTTCTCTCCCTCTCTCCTTCCCTTACCCTCTAAAGATAAATAAATAAAATCTTTAAAAAATAATAAGGAAAATAAAAGTGAATAGCCTCATATTAAATTATGTACTGACCCAAAGCATGGGGAGAAGCACCACTGAACACCACTTTTTTGATTAATGAATAATAATTTTGAATTAATTTTTAATTTTATATTTTTAAAAATAAAATTCTGCCTAGCTGTGATGAGACCAAGCCTGTCAGCCAGAGGCCTGGCCTGGTGCAAAAAAAAATTCTTGTGAATGCAGCAAAATCATGGTGAAAGAATAATTGAGTATTTATAGATGTTTTCTCGGTGGTGATTATCAAGAAGATACATTTCAAATGGAAAATGGAAGATTTGTGTTGACAAGCAATATCTTATAAGCTCATGTGCATCTGTATGAAACTCTGATCTCCAAGTTTTATTTTGTTTCAAGCATCAATGCTTAAACTAATTTTAAATGAGATTAAAATTGTATAGGTTGCTAAAAACAGATGAGAACAGCTGTCTCTAACGATACACTGATTGTGCAGAAAATGGTCACATGGTTATTTTAACAATTATACATTCAGTATTTTCTAAAAATATGGGAGAAAATAAAAGCTACAATATTTAAAATATTAAGGTAAATCTTTATACTAAAAAAAGTTTTTTCATGATATTTTGAAAATCACTAACTACAATTGAGAATGTATTAGACATGATTGGAAGAGTATAGGGTTTTCTTGGATGCTGATATAATTTATTTTGCAATTTTCATTAATTTGCATGAGCAAGTATCCATTTGTGAATAAAATTACTTATTTATGAGTAACATCAATGAGCACAGCTCATGGATTGCAGAGAATTTGGCTTCTGTGCATCATTGTTAAATTTATCTTTAACATGAAACCCTATATAGAATTGGGGACAATTGCCACTCAGGATGAGTGAATCATATTTTTCCAGTGCCTAAGATACTTCTTTATTATGATCTAATAGTTATTGCTTCTCTAATCCAGCACCATAACATAACTTACTACATAATAAATTTTGTTAAAAGTCAGTCCATCTGGCAGTGCCAAAATTCAGAGATTGTCTTCAAAATAATAATGGACCTTCAACTCAGAGAGACAGTAAAACTTTATTTTTACTTTAAAACATGTATTACACTTCCTGAGAATATAAATGTTCCTTGTTTTGAATCTGTCACGGGCCCAACTTAATAATTCTGAGTGTGATATCCCAACATAGGAGCCTCAAGTTTCATTTGGAAAAAAAGTGAAATTGGGAGTTACACAGCTTTTTGTCTAATTCCTAGTTCTGTAACTTACCTGAGCTATGATGTTGCCCTCTAAAATATAGTATGCTTTATAATGACCCAGGTAAATTATCCAATTTGCATTCCTGGGAATTACTGATTACAGGGGTTAAAAGAGATAAATCAACCCGGGAAACTAGCACTGTACCTGGCTCAATGTAACCAAAATATTTGAAAAAAATAGCATACATCATCAATGGGACTTATTAGTTTTTGCAGTTTTTAAAAATTCTGACCCTATATAGTGCTCCAGGCTTATCTTATAACTTTGTCCCCATCCTAGAATCAACCAAGTCTTCAAGTAACCCTAGCACTTATTATTGAAAAATTATATTAGAAACCAAGATATGATGAGCTATAACTTCTTTTAAGCACTCTCAGCTCACAGAACACCATATGTCTATAAACGTATCTATAAATATTTCTACATATAGTAATCTGTATATATTATAAACAAAGCACAAATTAATACTAATTTCTCCAATGATCCATATGAATCATACTAGATTCTTCCCCTTGCTTACCTGAAAAACCTACAACAGCAAGGAACCTGTTTCTCACCATATGCCATTTATTTATTTATTTGCTTTTTTAAATTTCAGTGAACATGTATAGTAGTATCAGAATTGTTAACTCATTAGGGTCTAATGGGACAAACTTTAGTAACTAAAGTACAATAATAACTTGTAATTCTTTTGGCCTACAGCATTACAGACGTCACTTATTTGAAAAGTTCATTTGAGCAGTACTTTCCCCCAACCCTTTTTAAAAGATGTTTCACTTGTTGGAGGTTTTTTTCATTGCAAAAATACAGTGCAATAGTCTGTTGTTTTTTTACTGATATCCTAAGGTCTGCAAAAACAATTTGTTTTTAATTTAAAATAAACTTGAATGCATTGAAATTTACTATTGGCGCAATAAAGTTGTGTAAATATTAACAAATACATAATGCTATGTATTCATTAATGCAGTATTATAAAAATAGTTTGAGTACCCTAAAATGCCTTGTACTTTATTTATTAATCTCTATATTCTAACTTGAACCATTGGCACCCATTGCTCATTTTACTGTCCCTATCATCTTACCTTTTCCAGAATGTCTTATTGGAATTGCATAATATATAGTCTTTCCATACTGGCTTCAACTTAAAAATATTTATTTATTTATTTAAGTTTCTGCTATGTCTTTGTGTTGCTTAATAGTTTACTTCTCTTTACCACTGAATAATATTCCATTTTCTGATACACATCTTACTTATCCATTCACCTATTTTGGTTGCTTGAATATGGGGCAAATATGAACAAAGCTCCTCTGAATACACATAATTTTTAAATTAATTGAATAATTACTATGGAACACAATTGTTGCATTGCATAGGACTGTTTAACTGTTTGAGAAATGACCAAACTGTCTTCAAAAGTGACTGTAATATTTTATGTTTTCACTAGCAATGAAAGAGTTTCTGTTGTCCCACATTCTCATTAGCATTTGGCATTGTTTTTTTTTTAAATTTTAGCCATTATAATAGGTGCATAGTGGTATCTCAAAATGTTTTCAATTTCTCAAGACAAATAATGTTGAACATGTTTATATCCTTATTTACCCATTTGTGTTTATTATTCAGTGAGGTGTTTATAACAATATAGATTACTTAGTTTTCTTATTTATTTTTCTCTTAGTGTTTTGAATACAAGTCCTTTATCAAATATGTGGTTTGAATATATGGTCTACTAGCTGATGACATGACTTTTTATTCTCATGGATGGACCTGGAGAACATTATGCTGAGTGAAATAATTCAGTAAGAGAAAAAATTACCATGTAATTTCACTCATATGTGGAGTCTAATGAATAAACTGAACTACCAAGCAAAATAAAGACAGATTCATTGATAAAGAGCAGGTTGACAGCTCTAGGACCTGGGGATGAATGGTGGGATCAAACAAAGAAGAAAACTATAAAGAAAGAGCTCGTGGACAACAACAGTAGTGTGGTGACTGTGGGGAGGAAGGAGTGACTGGAGGTGCAAGAGGATATGGAGGGATAAATGGTAATGAAAAATATAATAAAAATAATATTAAAAGAGTGACTTTTAAAGATACTATTAAGGAAAAAATTATAGGCTAATATCCCTGATGAATATAGGTACTAAAATCCTCAACAAGATATTAGCAAACCAGATCCAGCAATACATAAAAGTTATCATGCACTATGATCAACCTGGATTCATTCCAGATATGCAAGTTTGGTATAATAACTGCAAATAAATAAATGTGATATATCACATAAACCAAATAAAGGGTAAAAATTATATGACCATATTAATAGAGACAGAAAATATTTTTATAAAGTCCAACACTAATTTAAGATAAAAGCTCTCAGCAAAGTGGGAATAGAAAGAACATACCATAATGTAATAAAGGCCATATATGATAAACCCACAGTCAACATCACATTCAATGAACAAAAACTAAATGTTTCCCTTAAGATCAGGAATGAGACAAAGATGTTTGCTTTCACCAGTCTTATTAAACATAGTAAATAGAAGTCCTAGACACAACAATCAGAAAAGAAGTAAAAGATATCAAAATTGGAAAGGAAGAAGTAAAACTCTCATTATTACAGAATACATTACTGTATATAGAGAAAACCTGAAGATTCTACCAAAAAATACTAGAACTAATAAATGAATTCCAGATACATATTTAATATCCAGAAATCAGTTGCATTGATATATACCAATAACAATCTTTTAGAAAAAGAAACTAAGAAAATCATCCCATTTATAATTACATCATAAAATAAAATTCTTAGAAACAAATTTTACCAAAGATGAAAAAATTCTGTACTAGGAAAATATAATACACTGAAGAAAAAACTGAAGTAGATACAAATAAGTGGAAGATATAAATATGGTGTACATAGATAGGAAAAATTAACATCATTAAAATATTCATATTGCCTACAATGATCTATACATGCAAAGCAATTTCTAGAAAAATATCACTTTCATATTTTATAGAACTAAAACAAATATTTCAAAAATTTATATGGAACCACAAAACACCCAGAATAACCACAACAATCTTAAGAAAGACATACAAGTTGGAGGACTATATTACAAGGCTATACTAATCAAAATAGCCTAGCACTAGCATAAGAACAGACATATAGAGCTCTGGCTGGTGTGGCTCAGTGGAATGAGTGCCTGCCTGTGAATCAAAGTATCTCCAGTTTGATTCCCAGACCAGGGCACAGGTCTGTGTTGCAGGCAAGGTCCCCAGCAGTGGGTAAGCAAGAGGCAACCACACGTTGATGTTTCTCTCTCTCCCTCCTTTCCCCTATATCTAAGAATAAAGAAATAAAATCATTTTAAAAGAGAGAAGACATATAGATTATGGAACAGAATAGAGAGCCCAGAAATAAAAGTACAAATTTATGGTCAATTAATATTTGACAACGGAGGTAAGAATGTGGAATGGGGTAAAGATAGTCTATTAAATAAATGATATTGGGAAAATCGAACAGATACTTACAAAAAATTGAAAATAGGCCAACTTTTTTTTAGAGTTACACTTTAAAAAAAAAAGATTTTATTTATTTATCTTTAGATGGGAAGGGAAGGAGAGAGGGAGATAAATATCAATGTATGGTTACCTCTGGTGTGTTCTCTGCCGGAAACTGGCCTGCAACCCAGGCATGTGCCCTGACTAGGAATGGAACCACGATCCTTTGGTTCGCAGGCCCACGCTCAATCCACTGAGCTACCCCAACTTCTTTTTTTTTTATTATTGTTCAATCACAATTGTTTCCATTATCTCCCATTACTCTCCCCTGACTTTCCCATCCCCCCTTCCACATTCAAACCTCCACCCCATTGTCTTTGTCCATTGGTCCTTTATACAATTTCCATGACTTGATCCTTCCCCATCTACCCCCTGTTAACCCACTTGCCCTCCCCTCCTGTCACTGTCAGTTAGTTCTTTCTTTCCATGTCTCTAGTTCTATTTTGCTCACTTGTTTATTTTGCTGATTAGATTCCACTTATAGGTGAGATCATATGACATTTGTCTTTCACCACCTGGCTTATTTCACTTCCAGAAATGTGTCTTCTACCACCTGGCTTATTCCAGATCCATCCATACTCTTGCAAAGGACAGGAGTTCCTTCTTTCTGCTTCATAGTATTTCCATTATGTAAATGTAATACAGTCTCTTGATCTCTTTTACATATGGGTACCTCGGCTGTTTCCTACACTTGGCTGTTGTAAATAAAGCCATTGTGAATATTGGGGTGCATAGGTTCTTTTGAATTGGTGTTTTAGGATTCTTAGTGTGTAATCCCAGCAGTGGAATTAATGGGTCCAGTGGTAGTTTCATTTTTAGGTTTTTGAGGAAATTACATACTGTTTTCCAAAGTGGCTAAACCTGTATGCATTCCCATCAATAGTGTACTAGAGCCTCTTTTCTCTACAACTTTGCCAATACTTATTGTTTGTTGATAAGGTTATGATGACCATTCTGACCAATGTAAAGTGGTATCTCATTGTGGTTTTAATTTGTATCTCTCTGATGGTTAGTGATACTGAGCATCCTTTCATATATCAGTGGGCCATTTATACATCCTCCTTGGAGAAGTGTCTATCAGGTCCTTTGCCCATTTTATAATGGGATTGTTTTTCTTCCTGGTGTGGAGTTGTATGCGTTCTTTATCTATTTTGGAAATCAAACCCTTGTCCTTGAGTTTATCACTGGCGAGTATATGTTTCCATATGGTTTGTTCCCTTTTAATTTTTCTGATATTGTCTTTAGTTGTGCTGAAGCTTTTTAATTTGATGAGATCCCATTTGTTTATTATTCATTTACATCTGTTGTTCTGGGGGACATATTGGTAAAAATATTGCTCCATGGAATATCTGAAATTTTCCTGCCTATGTTCTCCTATAGGACTTTCATGGCATCACTACTTATATTTAAGTCTTTTATTCATCATTTGTTTATTTTTGTGTATAGTGTAAGTTGTTGATCCAGTTTCATTTTTGTGCATGTACCAGTCCAATTCTCCCAACACAGTTTATTGAAGATGCTATTTTTAGTTTGTTTTATGGTCCTGTCCCCTTTGTCAAATATTAATTGACCATAGAGACATGAGTTTATTTCTGGGCTCTCTGTTCTATTTCTTTGCATCTATGCATCTGTTCTTATGCCAGTACCAGACTGTTTTAAATACAGTGGACTTGTAATATAATTTGATATCAGGTATTGTGATCTATCCTACTTAGTTCTTCTTTCTCAAAATTCCTGAAACTATTTGTGGTTGTTTATGGTTTCATATAAATTTTTGAAATGTTTGTCCTGTATCTGTGAAATATGTCACTGCTATTTTAATAGGAATTGCATTGAATCCATAAATTGCTTGGGTAGTATGGACATTTTGATTATGTTAATTCTTCTAGTCCATAAACAGAGTATATGCTTCCATTTATTTGTGTATTCCTGAATTTATTTCTTCAGTGTTGTGTAGTTTTCTGAGTACAGGTCTTTTACCTCCTTGGTAAGGTTTATTCCTGGGTCCATTTTTTTTCTTATTGCTATAGCAACTAGAATTTTTTTTTTAATTTCTGTTTCTGATACTTCAATGTTGGTGTACAAAAACTGCCTTTGATTTTTGAATATTGACTTTATATCCCACTGTTTTGCCAAATTCATGTATTAGGTCAAGTAGTTTTTTCAGTGGAGTCTATAGAATTTCCTATGTATAATATCATGTCAGCTGAAAACAGTAATGGCTATATTACTCCTTTCCAATTTGGATGCCTTCTATTTCTTTTTCTTGTCTGATTACTGTGGTTAGAATTTCCAGTACTATGTTGAATATAAGTGGTGAAAGTGGACACACTTGTAATATTTCTGGTCTTCGTGAGAAAGCTTTTAGTTTTTGCCTTTTGATTATGATGTTGGCTACCTGTTTCTCATATATGGCCTTTATTATGTTGAGGTATGCTCCCTCTACTCCTACTATGCTGAGTGTGGTTATCATAAATGATCACTATACCTTATCAAATTCTTTTTCCATATCTATTGATTCACATCAGTAGGTAATTATGTGATTTTTGTATTTCCTTTTGTTTATGTAATGTATTATGTTTATTTATTTGTGAGTATTTTATCATCTTTGCATCCCTGCAATGGATCCCACTTGATCATGGAATATAATCTTTTTAATATGTTGCTGGATATGGCAACATATTAAGATTTTGTTGAGAATTTTAGTGTCTATGTTCATCAGTGATATTGGCTTGTAGTTTTGTTTCTTTTTTGTGTCTTTATCTGGTTTGGGGATTAAGATGATGCTATCCTAATAAAAAGAGTTTTGGAGTCTTCCTGCTTCTTGGATTTTTTGGAATATCTTAAGAAGGATAGGTATTAGCTCTACCTTAAATGTTCTGTAAAACTCTCCTCTGAAACCATCTGGGCTAGGGCTTTTGTGTACCAGGTTTTTTTGTGTGTTTTTTTCTTTTTGATTACTGCTTCAATTTTACCAGCTGTTATTGGTCTGCTCAGGCTTTCTACTTCTCAGACCACCCTCTTACACCACAAACAAGAATAAAATTAGAATGGATTAAAGGTTTAAATGTTACACTTAAGTTCCTAAAAATCATAGAAGTAAACATATGCAGTAAAGGCTCAGACATTTGTAGCAATATTTTTCCTGATATATCTCCTAGAGCAAGGAAAATAAAAATATAAATATAAATAAACAAATTGCATTGCATTAAACTAAAAACTTACACAACAAAGGAAACTATCACCAAATGAAAAACAATTTATTGAATGGAAGAACATATTTGCCAATAATACATCTGATAAGAGGTCAATATCCAAATTTATAAATACTTTACAAATCTCAACAACAAAATACAAACAATCAATTAGAAATAGGGCGAAGGACCTAAATAGATACTTCTTCAAAGAAGACATAAAGATGGTCAACAGACATATGAAAAAATGTTCAACACCACTAATCATCAGAGAAATGTAAATTAAAACCACAGTGAGATATCTCACATTCATCAGAATGGCTGTCATCAATAAAACAACAAACCAGTGTTGTAAAGGATGTGGAAAAGGGGGAATCTCCATATGTGCATTGTTGGTAGAAATGCTATTTGTTACAACCACAATAAAAAACATAATGAAAGATGCCCCCAAAATTAAAAATGAAACTGCCTTATGACTCAAATATTCCACACCTGGGAATATAATCAGAGAATCCTGAAAAACTTGATTGAAAGAATATGTACATCCTTATACTCATTGAAATGTTATTACAATAGCCAAGATTTGAAAGCAGCCCAAATGTCCATCAGTACATGAGTGGATAAAAAAGCTGGACAGCTACATGCAAAAAAATGAAATTTGAGCACCAACTTACACCATACGCCAAATTAAATTCAAGGTGGATAAAATACTTAAATATAAGCCTTGAAACCATTAAAGTCCTAGAGGAGAACATTGGCAGGAAAATCTCAGATATTTCACGCAGCCACTTTTATACTGATATGTCCCCTAGAGCAAGGAATATAAAGGAAAGAATAAACAAATGGGATCTCATCAAAATAAAAAGCTTCTCCATGGCTAAAGAAAACAGTATTAAAATAAAAGGGCAACCAACTGTATGGGAAAATATATTTGCCAACGATACCTCAGACAAAAGTTTAATCTCCAAAATATACAAAGAACTTACACAACTCCACTGTAAGAAGACAAATAACCCAATTAAAAAATGGGAAAAGGACTTGAACAGACACTTCTCCAAGGAGGACATACAGAATATCCAGAGGCACATAAAGAGATGCTCAATATCGCTAGCTATCAGAGAAATGCAAATTAAAACCACAATGAGATACCACTTTACACCAGTCAGGATGACTATCATAAACAAAGCAACAAAAAACAAATGTTGGAGAGGGTGTGGGAAAAAGGGGGCCTTAGTTCACTGTTGGTGGGATTGCAGACTGGTACAACCATTATGGAAAACAGTATGGAATTTTCTCAGAAAAATAAAAATGGACCTGCCTTTTGACCCAGCAATTCCACTGCTGGGATTATATCCTAAGAATCCTAAAACATCAATTTCAAAGAACCTATGCACCACAATGTTCATAGCAGCACAATTTACAATAGCCAAGAGTTGGAAGCAACCTAGGTGCCCATCAGTAAATGAATGGATCAAAAAATTGTGGTACATATGCACAATGAAATTCTATGCAGCAGAAAGAAAGGAGCTACTACCCTTTACAACAACATGGATGGAACTGGAAAGCATTATGCTGAGAGATATAAGCCAGGTATTGAAAGACAAATACCATATGATCTCACCTTTAACAGGAAGCTAAACAACAAAACAAGCAAGCAAGCAAAATAAAAACACAGACACTGAAATAGAGAACAAGGGGACCGTGACCAGAGGGGAGAGGGAAGGGAATTTAAGGGGAAAAATGGGAGGGATTTAGAGAAACAAGTATAAAGGACACAGGGACAATAACTAAGGGGTATGGAAATGGGAGGGAGGTGGGGAGCATGGGGCGGGGTGGGCTGGGATGGGAGAATAGACAGAAAACTGTACTTGAAAAACAACTAATTTTTAAAAAGCTGTGGTGCTTTTATACAATGAAATACTACACAGCTATCAAAAAGGAGGAAATCTACCTTTTATGATAGCATGGATGGATGTGGAAAGTATTATGCTAAATGCAATAAGCCAGTGAGAGAAAGAAAAATAGTATATGATTTCATGTACATGTGAAATTTAATGAACAAAAAAACCTGGCAAACAAAATAGAAAAAACACTCCCATAGATACAAAGGACAGACTGAAAGCATTTAGAGGAGGGAGGTTGTGGGGCTGGTTGAAAATGTTGAAGGGTTGAGCAGTTTTTTGGTGGAGACTATAGGATTTTCTATGTACACTATCATATCTGCAAACAAAGACAGTTTTGTTTCCTCCTTTCCAATTTGGATGCCTTTTATTTCCTTTTCTTGTCTGATCACTGTGGCTAAAACTTCCAACACTATATTGGAAAGAAGCAGGGAAAGTGGACAACCTTGTATTGTTCCTGATCTTAGTAGAAAAGAGTTTAGTTTTTGCCCATTTAGTATGATATTGGCTATAGGTCTCTCATACATGGCCTTTATTATGTTGAGGAATGCTCCCTCTACCCCCACTTTACTGAGTGTTTTTATCATAAATGGGTGCTGTACTTTATCAAATGCGTTTCCACATCTATTGATATGATCATATGATTTTTGTCTTTGCTTTTGTTTATGTGACGTATTACATTTACCAATTTGCGAATATTGAACCATCCTTGCATCCCTGTAATGAATCCCACTTGGTCATGGTATATGATCTTTTTAATATATTGTTGGATGTTGTTTGCCAATATTTTGTGTACATTTACACAATGAAATTCTATGCAGCAGAAAGAAAGAAGGAGCTACTACCCTTTGCAACAGCATGGATGGAACTAGAAAGCATTATGCTGAGTGAAATAAGCCAGGCAGTGAAAGACAAATACCATGTGATCTCACCTTTAACAGGGACCTAAAACACAAAACAAACAAGCAAGCAAAATATAACCAAAGACACTGAAATAGAGAATAGGGGGACAGTGACCAGCAGGGAGAGGGGAGGGAATTTCAGGGGAAATGGGGAAGAATTTACAGGAACACGTGTGGAGGACACATGGATAAGAACTAAGGGCAGTGGAAATGAGAGGGAGGTGGGGAACACTGGGGCGTGGGGTGGGTTGAGAGTAAAAGACATAAAACTGTACTTGAACAACAATTAAAATAAATTAAATTTAAAAAATGAAAATGTTGAAAGGATTAGGCAAAAAAATTCATAGACACAGACAAAAATGTGGTGATTACCAGAGGGAATGGAGGCTGGGGAGAGTTAGAATAAGGTGCAGGATTTATAAATGGTGATAGAAGGAAACTTGACTTGGAGTAATGAACACATTGTAATATGTAGGTCATGTATTATATATTTCAACTGTACACCTGAAATCCATATAATTTTATTAACCAATGTCACTTCAATGCATTCAAATGAAAGAGAGAGAGGAAAGAAAGAAAGAAAGAAAGAAAGAAAGAAAGAAAGAAAGAAAGAAAGAAAGAAAGAAAGAAAGAAAGAAAGAAAGAAAGAAAGAAAGAAAGAAAGAAGGAAAGAAGAAAGAAAGTTTTTTGCAGGAAACTTTTATATTGTAGTGAAGCCCATTTTTTTCATAGATTATGCCCTTGGTGTTTTATCTAACTACAAGTGATCAAATCCAAGTTCATACAAATTTACTCCAAGGTTTTCTTTTAAACATTTCTCCATATTGCATTTATTATATTATATATTACATTATATTATTAATTATGTTTATGTGTATTACAATATATTATATTATTTATATAATGTAATACTGACTATATATTATATATAAATATATGTAATATATAATACAATACTTATTATATATAATATATAATTACATATATTTATGTGCATTCTTTGTGGGTCACTTTTGGTGGGTTTTGTAAGGTCTGTGTCTACATTTTTATTTTTGAGGTTTATATATGAACATCGAAATAATCTAGCATTACATTATACTAGAATATTGTTGAAAGAACTATTACTCTTTATTGAATTTCCTTTGTACTTTCTCCAAAGATCAGTTGATTATATTTTTAAGTGTATTACTGGAGTCTCTATTGTATTCCTTTGACATATTCTTGTATGTTTTTTACCAATGGTAGACTGTCTTGATCTTGTTACTTTATACCAAGTCTTGAAGTTTGGCAGAGTTATTTCTGCAACTTTGTTCTTTTCATTTAATGTTGTAGGTATTTTGCCTTGTCAGATAACCTAAGAATCACTTAGTTGGTATGCACAAAATCTTAGTAAAATCTTGCTAAGATTTTACTTGGATCAGTAATATGTCCATAGACCAATTGAAGAAAAATTGATATCTTCATAGTGAGTCTCCCAATTCTGGATCCTGAAACATCTCTCCATTTATTTATTTATTTGTTCATTCATTCATTCATTTGTCTTTTCATTCATTCATTCATTTGTCTTTTTGTTCATTCATTCATTCATTTTTTTAAAATTTATTTATTTTAGAGATGAAGGAACACAGAGAGAAAAAGTATCAATTTGTCATTTCACTTATTCGGGCATTCATTGGCTGCTTTCTTGTATGTGCCCTGACTGGTGATCCAACCCAAAACTTTGGGATATTGGGATATCACTCTAATCAACTAAGATAATTTGCCAAGTCTTTTCCATATATTTAGATATTCTTTGATTTCTTTCATTAGGTTTTCTGCATATAGATAGCATAGTATTTTATTAGATTTATATTTAAGTATTTTCTGGTGCTAATGTAAAGGGCATTGCATTTTTAATATTAAATTTCAGTTTTTTCACTGGTGGCATACATAAAATCAATTAACTCTAGTATATTAACCTTGTATTTACTCATCTTGTAATAATTAATCACTTGTTAGTTCTAGGTCTTTTTAAATTTGTTGTTTCTTTGAGATTTTCTACAGAGGGAATCATAGCATATGCAAAAGAAAGCAATTTGCTCTCTTTGTTCTCAATCTGTATGCATTTTCTTGTCTTATTACATTAGCTATAAATGCAGTTATCAGCTGATGTGATGGTAAGGTATGGAGGGTAGGAAAAGCATTCTGAACTCTTATAATGGTCAATGTTGCATTGATTTTGAGTCCCTTGGCTGTGAACTTCGCTACTGTTTCCCACCTTCTCTCCAATATTCTAGTTGAAGCAGGAAGGCTCTGAGTGTTCTGTAGCTGGATAACTCCTTCCAGGTATGATCAGCCTCTGATAAAATCCTATCCCTGGCTACATGGGCCTTTGTTAGAAATAACAATGTGGAATCCTTTCTCAATAGTTGCCCTCCCATGTTCTGTCCTTTCCCCCACTTTCCTTATACTCACAACTCCTTCCAGAAACTGGGACTTTTTTTTCCTTAACTCTTCTTCATGAAAACCTGGAGGGATTCCCGTAGGTGAATCTCATGAAAGTGTGAATCCCCCCTAAGTCATTGGCCTCATCGGACCCCAGGATTTTCTCATTCGCAACATTAGTTCATGTTCTGGCTCCAGCAATCTACCAAAGTTTCCATTTAAGCATTTATATGACTTTATGGTTCCAGTGGATTCTACTGCAGGCAAGTTGATCTGCATTTCTCTTCATTTGCCTGACTTTTCAGATTTTGGTTTGGCAAATTGCCCTTCAACATCAATCTCTGATGGACCCAAGTAAAGTTAATGATTTTTCATTTTTCCCCACAGTTTTTTTTGGGGGGGTTGGTAAGAATGAGTGTTTTAAAAGTTCTAATCTTCTCACCTGTTGGGGCTAAACTGAAAGATAGGTAGATTTTTGAAATATTTCCTTCCTGTATTTATTCACATGACTTCAGTAATAATAGACATTATTACTGAACAACTATAGGAACAACTGCATTTGGATTCTATTTTTATTGTTATTAGAAAACACAGAACTGGATTTTCACACAATTTTGTTACTTTTATCTCTTTTATTTTTCTTATAGAGCAAGTGTTGCTTTCACAACTTTCTAGAGACACATGATTAAATAATTATTTTGATGGTACTTACAAAGAACACCACCAGTATACTACAGAAATGTAAGAGACAAGAATTTAACAAAATAAATCAGATACCATATTTCCACCTTCAAATAACTCATAGAATGTGAGCTATCTTAATACTTAACATATATGTCTTGAACTAAAACTTGCCAAAAGAAGATAAGGGATCTCAAGCATGCTATGATCTTAAATGATGATCAACATTCACTAGTGTTCATATAGTTTTGAATTTCAAATCTTTTATGTGATTCTTAACTATAATCATATTTTTCTCTTAAGGATTATCATTATTATAAAAATACAATAAGTAGCTTTTATTGTTTTATGTTTTATATTTTATTATGTGGTCTAAACGAAACATTGATTCACTTAAAACATTTAATCCACATGCTTGGGAAGTACTGATTATCAAATGCACCCCCTCATGCATCACATGTCCTGTGGAGTGTTTTGTTGAAACATCAAATCACCCAGGTGACTCATCTTCCCTACAGCACAGATTTGGTTCCCTGCAACTTATAGCTTTTCCCAAGACTAAAATCACCCTTGAAAGGGAAGAGATTTCAGATATTGATGAAATTCAGGAAAATACAACAGGGCAGCTGATGGTGATTGGGAGAACTGTGTGAGACCCAAAGTACCTATTTTGAAAAGGATGAGGTGTCATTGTCCCATGTACAATGTTTCTAGCATCTTATATTTTCTCCAGTAAATGTCTCTATTTCATATTACATGATGGGATACTTTATGGACAGAACTGGTCTTATAACCTTGGATAACTGATGTGAAATCTTTGAATTGAAAACTGGTATAAAATAAGAAGATTGAAAGTTCACAATAATCTTAATTTTCTGTATCCAGTTAAGACATGAATAATCTTTATGAAAGTAATTTTTATTAAAGGGTGTTTCTTTTCTTTAAGTTTATTTTGTTTTAGAAAATGGGCAAATGATTGCAATGTTTTAATGATTATTGCTTAAATGTTTTCTCAGGGAAGCACTTGGATTTAGCCCGATTAAATTTTTTCAGAAGTGCCTTTCAAACTTGAATGTATATATATACATCACTTAGAGATATTATTAAATTATGTTTTTTGACTCTGTAGGTCTGGCAAGGTGTCTGTGATTTTGCATTTCTAATAAACTTGAAGGTGATACTAATGCTTCTCCTCCAGCATTACACTGGTAAAACAAGGGCCTAGACTCCTGAATAGACTTATGAGGCTATCAAAGGCATTCAGTACTTATCCTCACTTGTTGAGCACATTTTCAGAAACTACAGAATTTGTTTTCAAACCTGGCTGAATATTATAAACCAACCAGAGACATTCAAGAAATATATTTGAAGTTTTATCAATTGACATAAAAAAATATGGCTAAGAAGTTGTAGCAGTAATACAGCCAGTTTATATCCAGAACCTGTGAGTATACTCTTCTTTTTTCTGCGCAGTGTCATACATGAAATTGTATTGTGCTTGATATTTTCTGTCTGATTTATTATACTTAACGTGATATTCTCAAGACCCATCCACGTTGTCACGAATGGCACCATTTCATCTTGTCTTGTTAATGAGTAGCATTCCAATCATCTAGAGAAGGATAGTTTAGTTGTCTCCATGTCCTGGCCACCACGAATAATATTACAATGCACATAGGGTTTCACATATATTGCAAATAATTTTTAAAAAGTGTTTAGGTTGCTGGGCCATATGGTAACTCTATTCTTAAATTTTTGAGGAACCACCATAGTATTTTCTATAGTGGCTGCATCAATTTACATTCCCACCAGCAGCTAACGAGATTTCCTTTTTTCTCCACAACCTCTCCAATACTTGTTATTATCTGTCTTGATAATAGTAGACATCCCAGAATATGTGAGATGGTATTTATAGTAATTTTGATGTATATTTCCCTAGCAGTTAGGGGATTTGAGCATCTTTTCATCTATCTTTCGGCCATTTGTGTGTCTTTTGGGGAGAAGCATCTGTTCAAGACCTCTGCCCATTTTTTAATTGGACTGTTTAATTATTTGGTATTAAATTTATGAGTTCTTTACATATATTGTATATTAATCTCGGGTCAGGTTGTTGTTTGCAAATATATACTCCTATTTGTTTGGTTCCCTTTCTGTTTTGTTGGTGTTATCGTTTTCCATGCAGAAGCTTTTTACTTTGATATAGTCCCATTTACTTATTTTTGCATTTACTTCCCTTGTTTTTGAGGTCAAAATCATAAAATCCTCTTTAAGACTAAAGTCCATAAGTTTAGACTTATGTTCTCTTCTATGTATATTATTGTTTCAGGTCTTATATTAAATCTTTTATGCATTTTATTTATTTATTTATTTTACAGTTAAATTTATTAGGTGACATTGGTTAATAAAAACTACACAGGATTCAAGTGTAGAAATTAATGTACAAAACGCACTGTATTCCTACATGCTAGCAATGAGATTTAATAAAAAATGGGGGAAATTCCTCTTGTAATTTCAACAAAAAAATAATAAAATACCTAAAAATAAACTTCACAAAAGATGTGAATAACCATCCTGGCTAGTGTGGGTCACTGGATTGAACACCATCCTGTGAACCAAAGGGTTGCAGGTTAGACTCCCAGTCAGGGCACATGCCTGGGTTGTGGGCCACATCCCCAATGTGGGGTATGTGAGCGGCAACCACACATTGATGTTTCTTTCCCATTCTTTCTCCCTCCATTCTCCTCTGTCTAAAAATAAATAAAGTCTTTTAAAAAATGTAAAGAACTTATATACTAAAAAATTACAATGCATTATTAAAAGGGATTTGAAAAGACATAATGAAATGGCAAGATCTGTTTTCATGAATTGGAATAATCAACGTAGTTAAAATGTCCATCTTACCCAAAGCAATAGATGTAATGCAATCTTCACCAAAATCCCAATGACAGTTTTTAAAGAAATAGAACAAAAATCAGATTTGTATAGTCTCTGAACCATTTTGAGTTAATTTTTCTATATGGGGAAATATTTCTTCTTTATGCTCGACACATACACATTGTCAAACTTAGAATGCAATTCTCTCTTGTTCTCACTCTTACTTTCTCCCTGTGAATATGTGTTTCTGTTTGCCTCTCCCATTTCTATATATATTTTATGCATCTGTCAATATCTGTGTGTCTAATTACCTATGTAGAGACAGGCAACACTTATTCAATTATTTTAAGTCAATGATTAGTAGGTTAGTATGGTCTAAAGGTATGAGTTACTGAAATAACAGTAGAAGTATATACTCATTTTAATTTTTTCAATGAATCAATACTAATTAAGGATTCACTGTGTGAAAAAGGTCACTAAATTTTTTAAATAGATTGCAATGGCTGTATTTACAAGTGAACCTAAGAAGGGCAACTAGGGGCCAGAGTTTGAATCACCAGATGTGGGTTGAAGTGAAAGAGATTAATGACTTGCTCTCTTTCCCTTGTCCTTTCTTCTACCTTTGGTGAATTTCTCTTGTTCCTATCTTCTGGAAAGTTATTTTACCTCAAAGGTCTTTGTTTTTATTTGTCTAGTTTGCTTGTGTATTTTTTCTTACTAAGTATCTATTTTCTAGAACTTCCAGTCAAGACAGAAGCATAGGTATACATGTTTTTCTTCCTCACACAATCATAGAAAGAATTACAACCACATCTCAAAACTAATTATACCCAGAACCACTAGAAAATTGAGCTGTATGAGAGTCTGGCAAGCAAAGACTTAAATAAGCCACATTCATCCACCTGAGTAGCAATGATGGAGTCATGGAGACAGACAGAGAGGTGGTGTGGCATGGAGATGTGGTGGTTGTGGCGGTGATGAAATGGATGGTCCCAACTTTGCATATGGTGGGTAAAAATCAGGAGGGATACCCTAGGAGCAAGCGATCCCAGCTCCAGGTCAGACCACACAGCCCAGGGTTGCAGCACCTGGGAAGATGAATCCCCATTACCTTTGGCTATAAAAACTAGTGAGGGTTGCAGCAGCAGAAGAAACTGCTGAATATTCTTCACTTAAAGGGCCTTATATAAGCTTTGAATATATGCAAACCCACCCACTCTGGATTTTACCACCAGGGTAGCAGCTGGAAGGGTGACATTTGCATATGGGAAATGAGTGTAGTGACTGTAAAGGGGTGAGTGTCAAGCAAACCTCCAGAAGCCAGGCACCACTGCCTGCTTCCAAGTCCTCCCCACCCCATAAATAAAGCTACAAAGCAGTGAAACAGGTTGCCAAGTTTTCGGAATTACATAAGCTCTGCCCCACACAATTTGAAGGTGTTTTATCTATTTAGGTCATGCTAATAAGACAGGGAGTAAAAGCAGCCCTACCTAATACACAGAAACAAACACAGGAAGCTGCCAAATTGAGAAGATAAAGAAATATGACCCAAATTAAAGAAGAAAACAAAACCTCAAAAAATACTAAAGAAAACATAGATAGCCACCTAGCAGATGCATAATTCAAATTATTGGTGATCAGTATTGTCAGAGAACTCATTGGGTATAGTAAAAACATAAAGGAAGAAATGAAGATTAGATTAAGTGAAATGAAGAAAAATCCACAGGTAACCAACAGGTAAGGGAAGGAAGATGAGACTCAAATCAATGATTTGGAATATAAGGAAGAAATAAACATTCAACCTGAACAGAAAGAAGAAACAAGAATTCAAAAAAAAAAAAACAACAACAGGATAGGCTTCCAAACCTCTGTGATATCTCCATACTTGCCAACATCCAAACCATAGGGATGCCAGAAGGAGAAGTGGGAGAGTAAGAAATTGAAATCTTATTTGAAAAAAATAATGAAAGAAAATTTCCCTAATTTGGTGAAGAAAATAGACATATAAGTCCAGGAAGCACAGAGTCCCAAATGAGTTGGACCTATGGAAGACTGCACCAAGACATGTCATAATTAAAATGTCAAAAGTAAAAAATATAGAGAAAATCTCAAAAGCAGCAAGTGAAAATCAGAGAGTTACCTACAAAGGAGTTCCCATAAGACTATTAGCTGATTTCTCCAAAGAAATTTTGCAGGGAAGAAGGGACTGACAAGAAGTATTCAAAATGATGAAAAACAAAGATGTACAACCTAGATTACTCTATCCAGCAAAGCTATCATTTAGAACGGAAGGGCAGATAAAATGCTTCCAGGACAAAGTAAAGCTAAAGGAGTATATTATCAACAAGCTGTTATTACATGAAATGTTAAAGGAACTTATTTAAGAAAAAGAAGACTAAAACCATTAACATAAAAAAAGGCAATGAATTCAAAACCATCAACAATTGAATCCAAAACAGCAAAAAAACTAAGCAAACAACTAGAATAGAATCATAGGTATGGATACCAATTGGACAGTATCAACTGGAAGGGGGAATGGGGAAAATGGAGGAAATGGTGTAGGGATTCAGAAACATAATTGGCAGGTAGAAAATAGACAAGGGAATGTTAAGAATAGCATAGGGAATGAAGAAGAGAAGTAACTTACATGCATGAACAATGGACATGAATTAGGGGGTACTGCTAGAGGGAAGGTCAGTAATAAGCAAAGAGTAGCCAAGGAGAAAATTGGGGACAACTTTAATAGTATAATCAATAAAATATGCTTAAAAAGAATAAAAAATGAATTATTTTCATCATAAGAAAACCTCCTGACAGAGGAAGGAAGATGGCGACGGAGTAGTACAATTCCTGTACACATGGGTGAAAATCCTGGCGGAGCTACTGAGAAATGCAATCAACTAATAGATCCACAGCATATATGAAGTTGGGAGAGCAGTGATTGTGACGGATGCTGAAGGTCCGGTCAGCAGGTCAGTGGCTTAGAGAGGAGCTGAATGGAGACAGGAGCGGCAGCGAGGCAGGTGCCCATGGCCAGGAGGCCCCGGTGCCACCACCGTCTCAGCGGGTCTGGGACCCACGCTAGAAGCATCCTCCTTGGGAGCCAGGGTACATGGCGGCCTTGGCAGGCAACCAGCACGGGTCAGCAGCCTTTTCCCTCCCAGTCTGGATGGCGCCAGGCAGAGGCCTGTCTGATTGAGTTTACGCGGACAGCGGAGAGTGGCAGGAACAAAGGGTCGTGTTCATCTGCGGATTCTGCCCCGCGGCAATTGAGGTCTAGAGACATGGGTCTGGGACCAGGGCTGGAGGCGTCCTCCATGGGAGCGGGGATACCCAGCGGCCTCCGCAGGCGACCAGCGCGTGTCAGCAGCTTTCTCCCTCCCCGTCTGGGCTGTGCCAGGCAGAGGTCTGTTTGATTGAGTTTTCACAAAGAGAGGAGAGTGGCGGGAGCTGGGGGCCGTGTTCATCTGCGAACTCTGTGGTTGCCAGCCCGGGAGAATTGAGAGGTGCATTATTGCTACTAGTCGGTCTGGTAATTGGGCTGGGCTGAGAGGCAGGCTGTCTGGAGAGGTTGTTTTTTTTTTTTTGAAAGTGGACTGAGGTGCTCTCCTGCGATGCCTTGGCTTGCTTCCCACCTAGCCTGCCAGCGAGGAAGTACTATGCCAGAAACTGAGGGACCCAGGCAACCTTGTGGGTGGGTGCGCGCCCGCATCCCAGACTGGTAGCCTGGCTGGCTCACATTTGCATCCCAGCCAACACAGAGGTCCTGCTGCAACCAGAAAATTCAGTTTGGACAGTTTAAAACCAACAAGGGAAGTTTTTTTTAAATTTTGTTTTGTGATTTTTTGTAGTCATATATTTTTAATTTTATTATTGCTTTATCTTTCAATACTTTGATCCCCTCCTTTCTTTTTTTCCCTATTTTAGTCCACTTTCCCTTCTTCCCTAACTTATCACTTTTCCCTGCCTTCTCCTGCCTTTTGTTTTGTGCTGTTTTCTTTTGTTTGTTTGTTTGTTGCTTTGTTTTCTTTTACTCACAAAAGACACAAACCACTGGGAACTGCAAAAAGACCAGAGTGGGGCCCAAAGAGGGGACAGCTCAACAATAAAGACAGAGAGACAAAGTTCACTTTGCTATAGCAGAGAAGCCACAGTTGCTGCATATTTGTATTATTTTTCATCATTCTCACTTCTTTTATATTCTAATAGTATCTTTGTATTCCTCCTCCTTCTGTATAGGCTTCTTAGTCTTGGTGGGTTATATTGTATTATCTGACAGGTCTCCTCTGTTCTTTCCTCCACAGTGTATTTCTAATTTTCTATACCTCACGCCTCTTGTTTTCCTTTAGCCCACTACCTGAAGCTCTACACCCCCTATTCAGATAGATCTCATAGAGTCAGTCATATGATTGTTGCTCTAAAACTATTGTAAATAACAGCTGTTCTATATAACTGTAAATACTTCACAACAAATCTCCCAGAACTTAGCCCACTTTACAAGTTCCTGAACTCTATTACTGGAGTAATTAACTCTACTTACTCACACACTATACCTATTTACTATTCCTTACTCTCACCTTCCCTCAAAATCTGACCTTCTGCAACCTCACTGCTTTCTAGTTCCAACTAACAACACTTCCCTCCCCCACAAGAGGCTTATCTTTTGTCCATCCTTTCATAAAAGTGGCAAGTTGGGCTGAAGAATACGGTTAACACTATATATAGCCTAAAGATTGTCTATCTCTTCTCTACCAGCTGTGACTGTAAATATCACAAAATATTCTTATCCTGTCATAAACCATTTTGACTCCCCTTCCAACTGATTACACACACATGAAAAAAGGAGTAGGTGGAAGCGAAGAACATCAAGATACCTATGGAAATCTACATCACTGAAATTCACAGGTATTCTACCACAGAAGTTCATACCATAAACCCAGGGAGTCAGAACAGATCAATTTTAGAAGCTAAGACTAACAAGAAGAGTCTCACAAACAATAGGAAGACAAAGAAATAATCCCTAAATGAAAGGAAAGACAGAAGCCTCTGAAAGAATGTTAGATGAAATAGAGGCAAGTCAACTGTAAGATATTGAATTCAAAGCACTGCTTATCAGGAAATTCAAAGAGCTCACAATGAGCTACCACAAACTACAGGGGAACCATGATGAACTCAGTGCAAACTATATCAACATGAAAAAGAAAATAGAAACTATCAGCAAGGGCCAAGAGGAATGAAAGAATAAAATTTCCAAATTGAAGAACACAGTAGAAAGTTTCAAAAGTAGAATTGATGAGGTGAGGGATTGGATTAGCGAGTTGGAAGACAAAGTAGAAAACATCTTACAGAAAGAGCAGGAAAAGGAAAAGAGGTTCAGAAAGAATGAAGAGGAATTAAGAGGAATGCAAGAAAATATGAAACATAATAATATCCGAATAATAGAAATACCAGAAGGAGAAGAAGAACAAGCAATAGAAAACACATTTGAGAGTAATGAGAGAAAATTTCCCTAATTTGATGAGAAAAAAAGTCACTCAAATCCCGGAATCACAGAGAGTCTCAACAAAGAGGAACCCAAAGAAGCTCACTTCAAGACACATCATCATTAAAATGGCAAAATTCCAAGACAAAGAGAATCTTAAAGGCAGCAAGGGAGAGAAAAGAAGTAACATACAAGGGAGCCACAATAAGGTTAGCTACTGACTTCTCAATGGAAACACTACAAGCCATAAGAAAATGGCAAGAAATATTCCAAGTAATGAGAACCAGAGGCCTGCAACCAAGGCTACTTTACCCAGCAAGGCTCTCAATCAAGATAGAAGGCCAAATAAAGAGCTTCCAAGACAAAAGAAGTCTAAAAAAATGCCTCCACAAAACCAGCCCTACAAGACATACTAAAAGAACTGCTTTAAGGAAAGGAAGGAAAAGAGAGAGACAGAGAGGAACACAGGTATATAAATGGCAATGAATAAGTACCTATCAATAATAACCTTAAATGTAAATGGATTAAATGCTCTAATCAAAAGACACAGAATAGCTGCATGGATAAGAAAGCATGACCCACACATATGCTGCCCACAAGAGACCCACCTCAAGACAAAAGACCATCACAGACTAAAAGTGAAAGGCTGGAAACAAATTTTCCAAGCAAATGGATAAGAAAAAAGTTGGGGTAGCAATTCTTATATCAGATAAAATACACTCCAAAAAGAGGGCCATAAAAAGTGACCCAGAAGGTTACTTTATACTACTGAAGAGAAGAATTCACCAAGAAGACATTACCATTGTAAATATATATGCACCCAACATAGGAGCACCCAAATATATAAGAAAACCTTAGAGGACTTCAAGAAAGATATTTACAGCAACACAACTGTAGTAGGGGATTTTAACACCCCACTATCAAAAATGGACAGATCTTCCAAACAAAATATCAACAAAGATATTGTGGCATTGAACAACACCCTAGATGAAATGGACTTAACTGATATATAGAGAGAGCCCTTAATTCCAAAAGAGCTAAATACACATTCTTTTCAAATGCACATGGAACATGTTCAAAGATAAACCACATGATAGGACACAAAACAAGCCTCAACAAATTCAAGAAAATTGAAATCATACCAAGCATTTTCTATGACCATAAGGGGCTGAAATTGGAAACCAACCCCAAAGGAAAAAAACCCCAAAACACCTAAAATCATGGAGACTGAATGGTACGCTATTAAACAACGAATGGGTCAAGAATGAAATTAGGGAAGAAATCAAAAAGTTTCTGGAAATAAATGAAAACAATCTCACAACAACCCACAACTTATGAGACAGAGCAAAGGCAGTCCTGAGAGGGAAGTTTATAGCAATATAGGCCTACATAAAGAAGATAGAAACATTTCAAACAAACAACTTAACTCTATACCTAGAAGAACACTTGAGGAACAACAACAAAGACAGTCCAGAGCAAGTAGAAGGAACAAAATAATCAAGATCAGAGCAGAACTAAATGACATAGAGACTAAAAGCATAATTCTAAGGATCAGTGAACCCAGGAGTTGATTCTTTGAAAAGATAAAAAAAATCAACAAACCTTTAAGTATGCTGATCAAGAAAAGAAGAGAGTGAACACAAATAAACACAACCAGAAATGAAAGAGGAGAGATTAAAACTGATACCACAGAAATACAAGGGATCATAAGAAATTACTATGAAGTGTATGCCAAGAAATTTGAAAACCTAGGGGAAATGGACACATTTCTAGAAATATATAATCTCCCAAAATTCAATGAAAAAGAAGCAGAAAACCTGAACAGACCAATAACAGCAAGTGAAATTGAAGCGGTAATCAAAAAACTCCTGTCACACAAAAGCCCTGGACCAGATTGTTTCACAGGAGAATTCTACAAAGCATTTAAGGAAGAGCTAACCCCTATCCTTCACAGACTATTCCAAAAAATCCAAAAGATGGAAGACATCCAAACTCTTTTTATGAAGTGAGCATCATCCTAATTTCAAAACCAGATAGAGACACAACAAAGAAAGAAAACTTCAGGCCAATATCGCTGATGAATGTAGACACTAAAATCCTCAACAAAATATTGGCAAATCACATCCAACAATATATCAAAAAGATCATACACCATGACCAAGTGGGATGCATCCCAGGGATGTAAGGATGGTTCAACATTCACAAATCAGTAAATGTAACACATCACATAAGCAAAAGCAAAGACAAAAAACACATGATCATATCAATAGATGTGGAAAAAGCTTTTGATAAGATAAAACACCCATTTATGAAAAAAAAACACTCAGCAAAGTGGGAATAAAGGGAGCATTCCTCAATATAATAAAGGCCATATATGAGAGACCTACAGCCAATATCATACTCAATGGGCAAAAACTAAAATCTTTTCCACTAAGATTAGAAACAAGACAAGAATGTCCAGTATCACCACTTCTATTCAATATAGTATTGGAAGTTTTAGCCACAATGATCAGGCAAGAAAGGGAAATAAAAGGCATCCAAATTGGAAAGGAGGAAACAAAACTTTCACTGTTTGCAGATGACATGATAGTATACATGGAAAATCCTATAGAGTCTACCAAAAATCTGCTTAAACTATTTAATGAATTTGGCAAAATAGCAGGTTACAAAGTCAATACCCAGAAATCAAAGGCATTTTTGTTTACCAACAATGAATCAGCAGAAGCAGAAATCAAGGGAAAAATCCCATTCAATATAGCAAAAAGAAAAATAAAATATCTGGGAATAAACCCTAACCAAGGAGGTAAAAGACCTGTATGCAGAAAACTACAGAACACTGAAAAAAGAAATCAAGGAAGACACAAACAAATGGAAACATATACTGTGCTCATGGATTGGAAGAATTAACATCATCAAAATGTCCATACTACCCAAAGCAATTTCCAGATTAAATGCAATACCTATTAAAGTGCCAATAAAATGTTTCACAGACATAGAATAAACACTTCAAAAATGTATATGGAACCATAAATGACCCCGAATAGCAGCTGCACTTTTGAGAAAAAAGAACAAAGTAGGAGGGATCACAATACCTGATATCAAACTGTATTACAAGGCCACTGTAATAAAAACAGCCTTGTACTGGCATAAAAACAGGCACATAGACCAATGAAACAGAACAGAAAGCCCAGAAATAAACCCAACTCTCTACAGTCAATTAATAGGACAGCAAAGAGCAAGAAGATGGTGTGTGAGTTGCCCGTAATTGGCACACACAAGGACAGTGCAACTGGTGAACTAAAGGCCTAGGCTAGGTGCAGAAAGGCACTGAGGAACTGGACTAGAGGTTAAACCACAGCAAAGAGTGAGGCTCAGTAAAGGAGAAAAGTGAAACCAGTTCCCTCCTTATCCTGATGCAGCCAGGAAGACCAGCATAACTGACCTGTCTGGTTTAAGACCAGCAGGAGGCTTTTATTTTATTATTTTTTCAAGTCCCTCTTCCCCTCTGTCCTCCTTTCCTTTTTTATTCCTTCTTCTTTCCTTCATTTTTAAAATTTCTTCTTCCTTTTCTTCTCTCTTTTTTCATTTTTTCACCTTCTTCCTTCCTCTTTCCTTTTTCATTCCTTCTTCTTTTTTTTTATTCCCCTTTCCCCCTTCTTTTCCCAGAGGTGAGACAATAATACACTAGAGTTAGACCAAACAGGGTCATCCCAACAACAGTGACAATGAGACAAATTTCACTTTGCTACTCCAGAGAACTCTGAAGGTGGGAGCAGTGAATACCAGTTCACCTACTGGAAGAGGAAAGCCACCAAGAAAGGAACCACCAACAAATAACAACAAAAGAAGGTGAAGAAGGGAGTAAAAGCCACACAAACCTCAATCCAGGACCAATCTGGAAATACAAATAAAAGGTGGAAAAATTCCCCACAGGAAACAACTAAACACAAAGAACAATCAGCTTCAAAACAACCTGTCTACACCTGCACAACAGAATACAAGATATGGTGGAGGGAATGATACTCAGTTACCCAGATGGAAAAAAAAGACCCACCAAAGAAAAACCCAACAACAATCAAAACCCAAAGACAAACACAGAGCCAACATAAATGACAGCCCAAGACCAGCGAGTTCAGGAGATTAAGGAGACTGCACCACTGAATCCCACAGGTATTCTACCATAGAAGTTTATGCCATAAACCCAGGGATTCAGAACAGAACAATTTAAGAAGCAGAGGGTAACAAAAAGAGTCTTACAAACAATGAGAAGACAAAGAAACAATCTCTAAATGAAAGAAAAGGAGGAAGCCTCAGAAAGAATGCTAGATGAAATACAAGCAAGTCAACTATCAGATATTGAGTTCAAAGCATGGTTATCAGGAAGCTCAATGAGCTCCCAAATAATTAACCAAAACTACAAGGGAACTATAATGAACTGACTGCAAAATATATTGACAAGAAAAAGAAAATAGAAACTATCAACAAGGGGCAAGTGAAAATGAAGAACATAATTTCTGAACTGAAGAACACAGTAGAAGGAATCAAAAGCAGGCTAGATGAAGTGGAGGACCGGATTAGTGAGCTGGAGGACAAGGTAGACATAAACACAAAGAAAGAGCAAGAAAAGGAAAAGAGGCTCAGAGAGAATAAAGAGGGGTTAAGGGAAATGAAGGAAAATCTAAAATGTAATAATATACATATAATAGGGATACCAGAAGGAGAAGAAGAAGAGCAGGGGATAGAAAACCTACTTGAAAAAGTAATAATGGAAAACTTCCTTAATTTGAGGAGAGAAAAAGTCACACAAATCCAGGAAACACAGGAGTGCCAATCAAGAGGAACCCAAATAGGCCCACTTCCAGACACATCATATTAAAATGTCAAAATTCCAGGACAAAGAGAGAATCTTAAAGGCCACAAGGGAGAAACAGGAAGTAACATACATACAAAGGACACCCCAATGAGGGTAGCAGCTGATTTCTCAATGAAACTGCTCCAAGCCAAAAGATAATGGAATGAAATATTCCAGGCAATGAGAACCAGAGGCCTGCAATCAAGGCTACTTTACCCAGCAAGGCTCTCAATCAAGATACAAGGCCAAATAAGGAGCTTCCAAGACTAAAGAAGTCTAAAAGAATACAGCTCCATAAAACTAACTCTACAAGAAATGCTAAAGGGACTGCTTTAAGGAAAGGAAGGAAAAGAGAGAGAGAGAGGAACACAGGTAAGAAATGGCAATGAATAAGTACCTATCAATAATAATCTTAACTGTAAATGGATTAAATGCTCCTATCAAAAGACACAGAATAGCTGAAAGGATAAGCAGCATGACCCACACATATGCTGCCTACAAGAGACACACCTCAGGACAAAAGACCTGCACAGACTGAAAGTGAATGGCTGAAAACAAATTTTCCAAGCAAACAGACAAGAAAAAAA
This sequence comes from Artibeus jamaicensis, assembly GCF_021234435.1. NCBI lineage: Eukaryota > Metazoa > Chordata > Mammalia > Chiroptera > Phyllostomidae > Artibeus > Artibeus jamaicensis. Next base: position 4,749,218 of record NW_026521887.1, read on the forward strand.
AACAAGGTATCAATACTCATATCAGACAAAATAGACTTAAAAAAAGGCCATAAAGAGAGACCTAGAAGATTACTGCATAATACTCAAGGGAAAATATACCAAGAAGACATAAACATTGAAAATATATATGCCAGGAACATAGGAGCACCCAAATATGTGAAAAATATCTTGGAGACTTCAAAAAAGATATTGACAGCAACACAATTATCGTAGGGGATTTTAACACCCCACTGTCAAAAAATGGACAGATCTTCCAAACAAAATATAAAAAAAGATATTGTGGCATTGAACAATGCCTTGGATCAAATGCACTTAACTTAGATATATAGAACTTTTCATCCCAAAGAAGCAAAATACACATTCTTTTCAAATGCACATAAAACATTTTCAAAGATAAACCACATGATAGGACACAAAACAAGCCTCAACAAATTCAAGAAAATTGAAATCATACCAAGCTTCTTCTCTGACCACAAGGGACTGAAACTAGACACCAACCTGAAAAGAAAAAAACAAAAATACTCAAACTCATGGATATTGAATAGCATGCTATTAAACAATGAATGGATCAAGAATGAGATTTGGGACAAAAATAAAAAGTTTCTGGAAACAAATGAATATGAACTCAGAACAACCAAAACTTAAGGGACACAGCAAAGGTAGTCCTGAGAGGGAAGTTCATAGCAAAACAGGCCTATATTAAAAAGACAGAAACATTTAAAAAAACAACCTAACCCCCTATGCCTACAAGAACCAGAGGAATAATAACAAAGACAGCCCAGAGCAAGTAGAAGGAAAGAAATAACCAAGATCAGAGCAGAGTTAAATGGCATAGAGATGAAGAGCACAATTCTAAGGACCAATGAATCCAGGAGCTGGTTTTTTGAAAAGATAAGCAAGATAGATAAGCCTTTAAGCAGGCTCATCAAGAAAAAAAGAGGAAAGAACCAAATAAATGCAATAAAAAATGAAAGAGGAGAAATTAAAACTGATATCACAGAAATACTAAGGATTGTAAGAAACTACTATGAAGAACTGTATGCTAAGAAATTTGAAAACCTAGGGGCAATGGACAAATTTCTAGAAAAATATAATAGTCTAAAACTCAATGAGGAAGAAGCAGAAAGCCTGAACAGATCAATAACAGAAGACAAAATTGAAGCAGTGATAAAAAACTCCTGACACACAAAAGTCCTGGACCATATGGTTTCACAGAAGAATTCTACAAAGAATTTAAGGAAGAGCTAACCCCTATTCTTCACAGACTATTCCAAAAAATCCAAAATGATGGAAGACTCTGGAACTCTTTTTTTGAAGCCAACATCATCCTAATCCCAAAACCAGATAAAAACACAGCAAAGAAAGAAAATTTCAGGCCAATATCTCTGATGAACTCTGACACTAAAATCCTCAAGAAAATATTGGCAAACCACCTCCAGTAATACATTAAAAACATCATATACCATATCCAGGTGGGACTCATCCCAGGGTGGCAAAAATGCCACCCTGGCAACCCAGTCAAAGATGGTACAATATTCACAAACCAATAAACATAATACATCACATAAACAAAAGCAAAAAGTCACGTGATCATATCAAAAGATGCAGAAAAAACACTTGAACAATACAGCACCCATGTATGATAAAAACACTCTACAAAGTGGGAACAGAGGACACATTTCTCAACATGATAAAGACCATGTATGAGAGACCTGTAGCCAACATTATACTCAATAAGCAAAAACTAAAATCTTTCTCACTAAGATCAGGAACAAGACAAGGTTGTCCCCTTTTACCACTTCTATACAACATAATATTGGAAGTTTTAGCCACAGGAATCATACAAGAGAGGAAATAAAAGGCATCCAAATTGGAAAGGAGGAAAGAAAACTCCCATTGTTCACAGGTGACATGATAGTGTACATAGAAAATCCTATAGACTCTGCCCAAAACTCTTCCACCTAATAAATGAATTTGGCAAAACAGTAGGATATAGTCAATATTCCGATATCAAAGGCATTTTTGTTTACCAACAATGAATCATCAAAAACAGAAATCAGGAAAAAATCCCATTTGATACAGCAACAAGAAAAATAAAATACCTTGAGATAAACCTAACCAAGGAGGTAAAAGGCCTGCACTCAATAAAGTACACAACACTAAAGAAAGAAATCAAGGAAGACACAAACAAATGGAAACATATACCATGTTCATGAACCAAAAGAATTAACATCATCAAAATGTCCATATTACCTAAGGCAATTTACAGATTCAATGTAATACATATTAAGGAACCAAAAGCATATTTCACAGATACAGAACAAACACCTCAAAATTTATATGGAACCATAAATGACCCCAAATAGCTGCTGCAATTTTGTGGGGAAAAAAAGAGCAAAGTAGGAGGGCTCACAATACCTGATACCAAACTGTATTACAAGGCCACTGTAATCAAAACAGCATGGTACTGACATAAAAACAGACATATAGAAATGGAACAAAACAGAGCCCAAAAATAAATCCAAGTGTCTACAGTCAATTAATTCTCCACAAAGGGGTCAGCAGCATTAAATGGAGTAAAAATAGCCTCTTTAACAAATGTTGTTGGGAGATCTGGACAGCTACATGCAAAAAAAAAAAAAAAGAAACTCGACTATCAGCTTACACCATACACGAAAATAAATTCAAGGTGGATAAAAGATTTAAATATAATTTGTGACTCCATTAAAGTCCTAGCGGAGAACACAGGTAGGAAAATCTCATATATTTCATGCAGCAGTATTTTCACTGATATGTCCCCTAAAGCAAGGGACATAAAGAAAAGAATAAACAAATGGGATCTCGTCTAATAAAAAGGTTCTGCACAACTAAAGAAAACAGTATTAAAATAAAGATAGAACCAAATGCATGGAAAAACATGTTTGCCAATGATACCACAGACAAGGGTTTAATCTCCAAAATATATAAAGAACTCACAGGACTACACTCTAAGACAAGCAACCCAATTAAAAAATGGATAAAGGACTTCAACATTTTTCCAAGGAGGACATATAGAGGGTCCAGAGACACATGAAAAGATGCTCAGTATCACTAGGTATCAGAGAGCTGCAGATTAAAACCACAGTGAGATACCACCTCACACCAGTCAGAATGGCCATCATTAACAAAGCAAAAATCAAGTGTTGGAGAGTCTGTGGAGTAAAGGGAACCCCAGTACACTGTCGGTGGGATTGCAGACTGGTGCAACCACTATGGAAAATAGCATGGAATTTCCTCAGAAAACTAAAAATAGATCTGCCTTTTGACCCAGCAATTTCACTGCTAGGATTATATCCTAAGAACCCTAAAACACCAATAAAAACCTAATGCAGTATTCTATAATCAATAGGTATCTCTAATGTATTTTTTGCTTTTCCAATCATTTTTAAAGTATACTTTATTGATTATACTATTACAGTTGTCCCACTTCCCCCCTTCATTCCCCTCTACCCTGTACCACCCCTCCCATCAGCATAACCCCCACCCCACCTTATTTTGTGTCCATGGGTCCTACTTATAAGTTCTTTGGCTTCTACATTTCCTATGTCATTCTTAACTTCCTCCTGTCTATTTTGTACCTACCATTTATGCTTCTTATTCCCTGTACTTTTCCCCTTTTCTCCTCCCTTCCACTCCCCACTGTTAATCCTCCATGTGATCTCCATTTCTGTGATTCTGTTCCTTTTCCACTTGTTTGCTTAGGTTGTGTGTGTGTGTGTGTGTGTGTGTGTGTGTGTGTGTGTGTGTTTGGTTTGGTTGTTGATAGTTATGATTTTGTTGTTGTTTTACTGTTTGTGTTTTTGGTCTTCTTTTTCTTAGGTAAGTCCCATTAACATTTCATATAATAAAAGCTTGGTGATGATAAACTCCTTTAACTTGACCTTATCTGGGATACACTTTATCTGCTTTTCCATTATAAATAATAGCCTTGGATGTAGATCCTTGCCTTTCATGACTTCAAATACTTCATTCAAGCCCCTTCTTGCCTGCAAGTTTTCTTTTGAGAAATCAGCTAATAGTCTTATGGGAACTCCTTTGTAGGTAACTGTCTCCTTCTCTTTTGCTGCTTTTAAGATTATCTCCTTCTCTTTAATCTTGGGTAATGTAATTATGATGTGTGTGCTTGGTGTGTGCTTCCTTGCATCCAGCTTCTTTGGGACTCTCTGAGCTTCCTGGAAGTCTATTTCCCTTGCTAGACTGGAGAATTTCTCCTTCATTATTTGTTCAAATAAGTGTTCAATTTCTTGCTTTTCATCTTCTTCTGGTGCCCTTATGATTTGGATGTTGTTTTGTTTAAAGTTGTCCTAGAGGTTTCTAAGTCTTTCCTAATTTTTTTGAATTCTTGTTTGTTTCATTCTGTTCAGGTTGAATGTTTATTTCTTCCTTTTGGTCCAAACCATTGATTTGAGTCTCAGTTTCCTTCCCTTCACTGTTGGTTCCCTGTACATTTTCTTTTATTTCACTTTGCATAGCTTCACTTATTTCTCTACTTTGTGACCATACTCAATCATTTCTATGAGCATCCTGATTACCAGTGTTTTGAACTGTGCACTTGATAGGTTGGCTAGCTCTTCATCACTGAGTTGTATTTTTTCTGGAGCTTTGATTTGTTCTTTCCTTTGGGATATTATATATATAATTTGTCTCAGCATGCCTGTTATGTAGTAAGGGTGGAGCCTTAGGTATTTGCAAAGGCAGAGCAACCCAAAGTGCTGCTTTGTGGTGCTGTATGTGGTGGAGGGGTTTGAATGGGAACAATGCCACTTGCTTAGCTCTCTGCAAGCTTTCTGTCACTTCTTCCACCACCCACAAGGAAATTGGGACCATCTAGTGCTTATTCCCAGGTGGGTGATTTTATGTGCATTCTAAGACCCTGTTGGTCTCTCCACTGAATTTCCTATCAGGCTGGGAGTTTCTCTTGACTCCTGAGCCCCCACAGGTTTTTTTTTTTTTCAGTCAGAGGTTTTGAGGCTTTATTTCCCCACACTGGAACCCTGTGTTGTATGGTCTGTCTCATTCCTCAGTTGTTCCTCTTGGTTTATCCTCAAGCTCTGCCAGCTGCCACCTCACCCAGTCCACTAGCTGCTTCCCTGCCTGCCCCTCCATCCACTACTTTCCCATGAATCCTCTCCCTACAGCTTCCCATCTCTGCCCCTCCTACTGGTCTGTATGATTATTTCTTCTTTACCTCCTTGGTTGCAGACTTCCATATAGTTAGATTTTTCTGGCAGTTCTAGTTGTTTTTGTTTTTAAATTGGGTGTTTTCCTTATTTTGGTTGTAAAAGGAGGCACAATTTATCTACTTACTTACACCTCCATCTTGGCTGGAAGATAATGAAATTTTTCAACACAACGCAAAGTGTTAGTGATTTCAGTATGCATTCATGTCACTGTGGCCTCTCATATTCAAACACTGAGGTACATTGAGAAGGAAAGAAAAAGTCGAACTCTGGCATCATTGAGAAGGGACTCATGAGGACAGGGAAGGTCAGTGGAAAAGACAGAATTTAATCTCTCCCCTCTCTGATAATTAAATGTATCATAAATATTGTCTGCCCAGTCTGTGGACAATACTCAGTTATAGAGCAGCTCTGGTTTGGCAGCTTAAGCTATACTCTTATCCCCTAAAACATCTCATAAGGATTGCTCACATCTTCTTGAAAAAAACCAACAATGAAGTACCTGAGAGGGAAAGAAAGAAATTTATGTGATATTGTTGCTGTTAACATGCTCATTTTTTGTGAGGTTTGTCACCCTCATCTGTGTCTTAAAAAACTCCAGATAGAACTGGTATTTTTCCTTTGGGGGGAGACTAATCATCCACCAGTCCTGACACAATTTGGAAATATTTTGAAACTATTTTATTGGATGTGGAACAATTTAACATGATTCTCTTAATTTTGCTGATTTAAAAAGTAAAATTAAGGAAAATATTTTTATAACTCAAGAAAAATACAAATACTATGAGGGTCCAAATATAAATTGTCCTTCAACAAATCAAAAAAAATTGTGGTTTACTCTTTTGTCCGCATCTAAAGTTTGAATACATATACTTTCCAAATAAAATTTGTCAAATAGTACCCCATATAAAGACACATAGCTCATTGCATTTTCAAGTTAACTGGACAATCAAAATGATGACATTCTCTTGTTATATCAGACTACCCTGTTAACATATAACAGAATTTTTTTTACAGAACTAAGAGAAAATAAATGTGAAAAAATCTTATTTAGCTGGCTTAATTTAATGCTTGAAAAGGGCTATACATAAAACACACAATGAAAAAAAGAATTATTTCCAGTGATAGTTATAAAGTAGTTGGGCTTGATGGCTTTTTAAACAGCTGTGTGCAAATCATTATGTATCAATAGCCATGGGGAAACATTGTCAACATCTGGAGTTTTTATTAAACAAATACCAACAGATACCATTTGATTGCTCTTCAAAGAAGAGATTAAATAATAGTCCATCAGACACCTGCTGCATGAGATTCATCATAGCAGCCTGCCCTCTCCATCAAGCACAAAGTAGCATCTTTCCTGAATTCTCTGACACACAAAATGTGTCAATATGCATGTATGTGATTAAATCCAGAAAGAGAAGAAAAGAATACTGATTAGTGAGTAACACAATTTCTTCCTTATTTAAATGGGAATTTAAAAAAATTCAGAAATGTAATCACTGCATCGAAATACAGTCATGTATTTTTCTGTGAAATTTAGGTACGACATCCCCTTTATTATAGTGTTAGTATGTTTTTGAGGATTATTCACACACCATAGGATCTGGCATGGATTATAATAAATGTCAAAGTCAGTAATGGTGAGTACGGATTAAAACAAAAGCTATCAGAATTAGACTAGGGAAACCAGTTACTTACAGAAAAGTTTGCCCCTAAGTTTAAGTATATGTTTAGGAAATCGGCCTGTCAAGCTAAAGATCAACTGAAGCTTTGCAAATGGCTCTGCAGTGGTTATAGTAAGTAGAAACACAGTTTTAAAGTAGCATATGGCAATACATTTGCCAAAGACAATTTGTCTCACTCTTTTGAAGAAGTGCATGTGTGACAATGTTAGAGCATTAGCTGAGATTTTTCTGAGTCTGTGCTACTGAAAATGTGGGCCTCAGACCAGTAATACCAGGATCAGCTGACAGCTGCTTATAAAATGTAAATTACTGAACTCCACAACTAGACCTACTGGATCAATTTTTGAAATTGATTTTAACAAGTTTTTTAGATGACCTGTATGCCTGCAAAATTAGAGAGTCACAGTTAATGTGATTTAAGGACATCAGTAATTTGGACTTATTGGTAAAATATCGAGAATATTCAAATTTAACAGAATCCCCTAATCATTAATCATATATAATGATTTATGATCTCTATATATATAGTTTTCAAATACCCCTCATAAAATAATCTCTTGGGGTTTATTTATTTATTTATTAAAAATGCAATGAATACAGGGTTTTTTTAAAAATCTTTTTTTAAAGATTTTATTTATTTATCTTTAGAGGAGAAGGGAAGGAGAGAGGGAGAGAAACATCAATGTATGGTTGCCTTTCATGCATCCCCTGCTGGGAACTGGCCTGCAGGGAACCTGCCTGCAACCCGGGTATGTGCCCTGACTGGGATCGAACCACGATTGTCTGGTTCGCAGACCCGCACTCAATCCACTGAGCTACACCAGCCAGGGCCATGAATACAGTTTTTTTTTTTTTTTGCTCTATCCAGCAAAGTTTTCATTTAGAATGGAAGGACAGATAAAGTGCTTCTCAGATAAGACCAAATTCAAGGAGTTCATCATCACCAAGCCCTTATTATATGAAATGTTAAAGGGACTTAGCTAAGAAGAAGAAGATAAAAAACATGAACAGTGAAAGGACAGCAAACTCACAGTTATTAACAACCACACCTAAAACAAAAGCAAATTAAGAGGACAGCTAGATCAGGAGCAGAACCATAGAAATGAAGATCGTGTGGAGGGTTAGCAACAGGGGAGTGGGAGGAGGAGAAGGGGGGAGAAGGTACAGAAAATAAGTAGCATAGACAGTAGATAGAAAATAGATAGGGGGAAGGGTAATAATAGTAGGGGAAATATAGAATCTAAAGAACTTGAGACACGTGTTCATGAACTAAAGGGTGGGAATGGTGGGGGAGAGGTGTGCGGGATGGAGAGGGAAATAGAACAAATGTAATGGCATAATCAATAAAAAATGAAAATAAATAAATAAATAAATAAATAAGAAAAAAGATTTTATTTATTTATCTTTAGAGGGGAAGGGAAGGAGACAGGGACAAATTATAATGTACGGTTGCCTCTCGTTTGTCCCCCTGCTGGGAACTGACCTGCAACCCAGGCATGTGCCCTGACTGGGAATCGAACCACGATCCTCTGGTTCACAGGCCTGCTCTCAATCCACTGAGCTACACCAGCCAGGGCAGGTTTTATTTTTAAGAGTATTCAGATATATACAACAAGGCTCCTCAAGTATTTTTTCCAAAATTAGTTTTAATGAAAAAATGTGTGTCTTAATATGCAGTGGAGTGGTCCATTTAGTTAAGATGAAATGTAAAATAATTGGAGTAGAAAATTTCAAGGCGAAGGAAAAATATTTTGGAGACATAGTGCTTGAAAATTCTTTCTAGATTATTAGCCTATATAAATAATAGTTGAAGTAATATTTAGAAGTGAGAGTTAAATTGAAATTACTCTACCTACCATGGGAGAGTCTTTCATCATTAAGATACTGTAAAGAAAATTTAGACACTAGTAAGTACATAATTTAGGTGTGTTTTCAAATTGAGTTAATAAAGTAAATCTGGCTCAACAATGCGAGTTAACCATTTTCATATAACAAAAATGCATTGCCAGGTAAGTTGCTGGAACATAATCATCACTTTGAAATTCTATTGCTTTGCTTCCATGGTTACAATATATCAAGCCCATGTTCAAAAGAAAGTGGAAGGGGAGAAAGCACAGCACAAGATCCATTCGTTCCTTTAATCAGAAAAGCAAATCTTTCTTTAAAACCCTCCAAATGGCAGTGAGTTAAGGCTCATTGACACATGAAGCCCCCATTTAATGGGAGATGGTAAGATTATGAGGGTGGGAATGACTTAGGCATTATCCTGCTAACACTGTGTGAATAGTCAGTTCAGGGCAACCTCATGTACATAATCCAGATATTTTTTCAGACCAATGATTCTATAATTAATAGGTATTTGTTTAGTGACTAATGTCACTCACCAACATGTTCCTGAAACAAGCTAGCTGTGTTAAGCACACTAACTTAGTTGTGTTGCAACAAGCACCCTATAAATGTGCTTAGAGTTGAACATCTGTTTATAGGCTTTTTGTCTCTGAGGATTCTAATGTCTAGAATATATGTGATAGAAAGAGCTTAAGCAGTCATTTTCCTCATAACCTATCTCCAACAAGATTCACTAATATAAAACAGATGTTCCTATCTTACCTCCACACTTATCTAGAAAGATGAACCACATGGCCATCCTCAGTGACCTTTCTGGTGTCTCTATGCTTATTACCTCAAGGATGCTGGCCTAGAACACCAGACTTTGTCAAGCACAGCTCTATCAGCAGCAGGGAGCTGAACTCCATGAACTTTCAAGGTCTCTTTTAAAGCTATTATCAGATTTTCCTGCCTGTGTAGTCTCAGGACCTGTTTCTATCCACATGAGGTCAAAGCTTCCTCCCTCCTATTAATTTTCTTGCCATCTGTGCTGCCAGATGTAGTGAGAATAGGAGAGGCACTCCACCCTGGGGAAGAAAAGGCAACTCCGCCTAACTGCTCTGCCCTGCCTCAGAATTGATTCCTCCCTTTATTTGGAGAGATTTGTAACTCTTGTTTAGCAACAGTAAAGGTCTGAGTGAAAAACAAACTTGAAAATAGCCATCCATTTAGTGCAAAAATTATTAAGGATGAATGGATAATATTGCTCATATTTCTTGACTTTTGTTATTTATGAACAATGCTAGAATTTATTTGCTAGCTACAGAAATGCTGGAGTATAGCTTAGTTTTTTTTTAATGGTTTACCAAAGGTAATTGATATAAAGTTAACTCAGAGAAGAAATTAAAAGAAGCATAAAATAAGGAAGGTCAGGGACTGAAATCATTCTGTGATAGAGATAAAAAAGACATAAGTTTCTTCTCTCACTCCTGGAGCAAACTTGTAAATTATTGCAAGAATATGAGATGTACTAAAACAGGGAAATTATTCACTGATGATGACCTTTATTAATTTTGGCTGTTCAGTGTTTTCCTATTCATTTTGTACACTTGGCATCACAGTACTGATAATGCATGGCTTTGGGAAATTTTATTCCTTAGCTTTGAGTACCTATTGCAGACTGTGCTGAAAAGGATTTCCAAGATCACCCACCTATTTCATTTCATTTTACAGATATATGAATTGGGGCATGCAGAGATGAGGTAATACTATTAGGTCCTTTGTGACAGAAAACTATGTGCTGTATAGCAAATAGCTCATTCTTGTAACAATTAAATGATGTGTTTTAGCATGTTAATATTTTAGTTACCTTGCACACATCTATCTACAAATCCAATCAACTAATTTAACTGTATGTATATTGAGCAAAAAAAATCACTTCTCTATATCATATGAATACCGGCAGCTTTTAAGAATAAGTTTCAATTGGATTTGAACCATTCCTAATTCTCTTATGATATTCACAAAGATTAGATGTTGAATTGAGTTGAATAGGAAATAATGATGATGATAATGATAATAATATAAAATATTAGTTCATTCTGTCCAAGTTTTGCCTGTTACTGACTCTATGAAATCTGGTAAGTATCTTAACCTGCCAGGACTTCCATTACCTCAGATTGAGATCATTAGTCAATAAATAAATCTGTAAAGTCTGTAAGTTTGTCCTTTGTTACAGAAAATTGCATATTTTACTTTTACTACATTTTAAATGTCATTTTATAAAAAGTTATCCATTCTAAAACATTTTTCTATTCTAAAACCTATCCAAGAATAAACAAACAAACAAATAGGAACATATTAGCAGAGACAAGTACAACATGAATACCAGATTTCTAACCTTGAAGTCCTACAGGGCCAAAGGGCAAAGATCAGTATGAATATTTGGGAGGCCAAGCTGGCTGAAAGAAAACTACAAATTTATCATCTTAGACTTAGATCATGGCCACCCACACACTTTAGGCTGTGGCATCAATTTCAATGCACAAACTTGCCCATGCTCAACGATTCCTGTGTTTTAGCAACTCATGGCTGTTTTAGTCATATTAACTCAAGAAATAATGCCCAAGTCATTGGGGAAATTGAAAACGGAAGTGAATATACATTTTCAGGATATGATTATCTATACTATCCCAACTATAAGTGTTTTCAGATTATATTAACAAGATAGTTGGTCAATTTTTTAGTGGAAGTTTAAGTATACGGCATTGCATTTTTAATTCCATTGTACTCCCTTGTTACTCCATAAAACGAAATAAAAGTTCAATCAACTTCTAGAGAATTTTTTTCATATATGCAGCTCTATAATATGTATATTTTAAATTTTGCATGTTATTGAGCTTTTACAATCAAGTGAATAATGCAAATGGATGGTAGCGTTTGATAGGAATCGTCAGGGAAATCAGTTCCCACTAGACAAAAAAAAATAAACAACAAATAAAATAAAGCACACATTCGGTTCACTAGGAAAAAAGTGACTTTAGTTTGGCTCTGAGGGTTAAGAAGGCATTTGAAATCTTTGATGAGTTCTTTTCAATGCTGGTATCCTATAGTAACTGAGAGCTGGCATCCTCAGTCAACTTCAGAAACAACTCAGCCATGCTCTACTGAAGAACAGAGTGATAGACACTAGCTGCCATTTTGGTAAGTCAAATTTTCCCTTGAGTTATTCTTTTCCTGCATAATTGTGCTACATGTTGGTGGGAAAACTAACTTACAGTTGCTTCAATTTGCCTTTGGTGATCTTCTACCAGTCCCTTGGGTCTTTTCTTCTACCTTTAAATCACCTTGTCATGCCCTTCTCCGGGAGCTGCTAAATTAATGAAGAATTTTATGAAAAAGTTTGCTTTTGTGAAATAATGCAAAGACTCATGATACTTATTTCTTAGAAAGTATTTTCATTACAATATAAAGAAAATTATGCAGTTGGACTTTCATTAGAAAGTAAACAATGCTTAAATAGTAGGCAATAGAAATATTAAAGATGAATATCCAACTTGGCATTTTTATTATGGCAGCTGTGATATAATAAAAAGAGCACTTAATTTGGAGACCAGGAACCTAGTTTTACGTTCCAGCTATGCCACTTACTATATTACCTGTGATGGTGATGGAATTTATGATCCTCAGTTTTTCTAATAAAATGAAGTAGAATAAGGATAACCTATTCCTCAGGATGTGTTTAATTAAGAAAACATAGAGCATGTTAAAAACACTGACTGGCCCATATAAACATTAAAGAAACATTTATGAAAAACCAGATGCATCTGAATTTGTATACTAATTCCAATTCTTTTTCCACATTCTTCTGGTATTAAGTTTATTTTTAAATATCTAACATGTACTTAATATGTACAAGACTTAAACATGTACCTAATAATTGCATACAGACAAAATCATCTATAGAATGTCCAAATCAGAGTATCATTACATCTTCTAATAATTTGAGCCCATTAAACTGCTTTGGACTGATGGATATATCAGGAACACAGAGAGTACAAATCCATCAGCCATAGGTAATCAGTGGTAATTGAACTATTTCATCTACACACACACACACACGCACACACACACACAGAAAGAGAAACTATAACAGGCAAGAAAAGAACCCATTCACCTTAGTTACAAAACTGTATGGTGTCTGTAAAATATAATACTAACCAATATGAACCATTCATATAATTATTACTAAATATTACTAAGTAATATAAAATAAAATACAAAAATAAGAACTATAACATGCTTACAAATATTATAAGATATCACTTTTCCAAAGCTAATCCATATATTTAGTGTTTTAAATACCAAGAAGAATTGAAAAGAAATAAATATGAAAAGTTGGGCTACAATTATTTAAAAGGCTAAAGAACAGAAATAATTTAGATAAACTTTAAGATTAAGAATATGGTGAATATCATATATATCAAGAAACTGTGGTATTGACACAGAGATTAAAATAGACTACTTGACTCAAAAGAATTGTCAGTTGTTGGGAAAGAAATCATATTTAAAGAACTTGTAAAAGTATTTTTTCCTATCTCATGCCACTAAAATATATTAATTATAAATAAATGATTGTTAAAACCTCTAGAAAGTAATTTTCAGAATTTTAATTACTTCAGAGTAAGGTAGAATATCCTAGATCAGAAATCATTAGTAGATAGTCATGAGTTTGTTGTCATTTTACTGTTCATATATTTTATCTTCTTCTTTTTTGGGAAGATAATTAAAAAATTCACTTTTTTAAATTTAATTATTGTTCAAGTACAGTTTTCTGTCTTTTACTCCAATCCCAGCCCACCACCTCAGTGCTCCCCACCTCCCTCTCATTTCCACCCCTGTTAGTTTTTGTCCATGTGTCCTTGTTCCTGTGAACCTTTCCCCTTTTCCCCTAAAATTCTCTCCCCTCTTCCCTCTGGTCCCTGTCTGCCTGTTCTCTATTTCAGTGTCTTTGGTTATATTTTGCTTGCTTGTTTGTTTTGTTGTTTAGCTTCCTGTTAAAGGTGAGATCATATAGTATTTGTCTTTCACTGCCTGGCTTCTTTTTATTCGATAAGTCTCTTTAACATTTCATTTAATAAAGGCTCAGTGATAATGAACTCCTTTAACTTACCCTTATCTAGGAAACACTTTATCTGCCTTTCCATTATAAATGGTAGTTTTGCTGGATAGAGTAATCTTGGATGTAGGTCCTTCCCTTTCATGACTTAAAATACTTCTTTCCAGCCCCTTCTGACTACAAGGTCTCTTTTGAGAAATCAGCTAATCGTCTTATGGACACTCCTTTGGTGGTAACTCTCTCTTTTCCTATTGCTTCTTTTAGGATTCTCTATTTATATTTAATCTTGGGTAACCTAATGATGATGTGCTTTGGTGTGTTTCTCTTTGGATCCAACTTCTTTGGGACTCTCTAGGCTTCCTGGAATTCCTGGAAACAAATGAACCTGAAAGGAAATTAAAATAATGAAAACAAAAACTAAGCAAACAACCAGAGCAGAAACAGAATCAGAGAAATGGACACCATGCAGAGTGATTTCACTGGGGAGGGGAAAGAGAAAAATGAGGGGGGGAACACAAGGAAGTAGAAGCATGGTTAGTAGGCATAAAATAGAAGGAGAGAGATAAAATATGGTATAGGAAAGAGGGGACTCAAAGAACTTACATGTAAAACCCATGGACATGAACTAAGGGTGGGGGATGCTGGAGGGTTGGGGGGCAGGGCAGAGGGGAAGTAAAAGGGTAAAAATTGGGAAAACTGTAATAGTATAATCAATAAAAATACTTTAAAATTAAAAATAAGGAAAAGAATTAAGTATATAATAAAAATTGACGTTAAAATTAAAAGTTATATTCGAAATATTCAATATAATATGCTTGCACATATTAAAAAGATCATTCTTTCAAAATGATATTTAAATTACATTGAACCAACAAGAAATTTGTATCCATAAATTTAAAGAAAAGCCAATAAGTCAAATACACAAACAGTAAGACCCCCCAATATAAAAATATTTAAGGTATTTGGACAGGTATTACAGAGAAGAGGAAATTCAATAGCCAAACAGTATGAGAAAGCTAAAAAATATTTAATGAAATGAGAATTAAATGAAAGTAAGGTATTATTCCAGATCATTGAGATTGAGAAAAATATATCTTTCTGACAATCCCAACCACAGGAAAGGATATTGAGGGATAGACATTTTCAAAACATATGAACTCCCTTCAGTATTCAAAGAGGTAACCTTCTGTGTAATGACAAACAGATTTGCACCTGTGAGATAGCATGAGGCCAGGAACAGGCACATCAATGTAGATATTTTTTTAAATAACTAAAGGAAAGGGAAAGATGAATAATAACATTAATATACAATAATTTTTACATAAAATGTGAAAATGTTATACTTTAGAGATACCCATTTAACAATTATATGAAAGATAAACATCTAATTCGGATATTGATTTTGGGGGAAAAAGAATAGAAATGACATTGGGAGAGAGAAGCATAAAAGGGGCTTAAACTGAAAGTACATTTTTTTCTTGTTTAGTATTTATTTATTTACTTATTTTTATTTAATTTTATTTTAATTGTTGTTCAAGTACAGTTTTCTGTCTTTTACTCACATCCCAGCCCATGGCCCCATCCCTCCCCACTCCTTCCCATTTCCACCCTCCCCCAGAAATTACATTTTTTAAATAAATTTTATTGTTATTCAAGTACAGCTGTCTCTATTTTCTCTAATTCTCCCCACCTCAGTCATCCCCACTTTCCTCCCTTGATCCTATCCCCCTTTGGTCTTGTCCATGGGTCCTTTACACACATTACTGACAACCCTTCCCCCTTTTCACCCCATTATCTCTCCAACTTCCCCTCTGTTTAAAAATATGATCACAAAAATATGACTAAATTTTATAACATTTGATAAAGAAGTGAGTATATGTATATTCATATATTATTTATTTTTCCTAAATTTTAGAATATTTCATCTCAATCATGTGTTGACATAAGAAAATAAGTTAAGTATAAAAATGAACTGGTGCTGGAAAACAAGCTAGAAGACATTTTTAACTTTCTGCAATCCTATATAAATAAAGGAACTTTTACTATCTTTACTGTGAAGGGTCCCAATGGCATAAACACATATAGGTTCCTACAGGAGTTAAATGAAGGTAATAGAACTTGGGAGTCTCTAAGAGTCCTTTGGACAAGTTTATATCATGTTGCCACCTTTTTCCAAAGTAGGTAAAAAGTTCCAATCTCACCTGACTTATATATATATAAAGTTATAACATATTAAATGTTATTGCATGTTATGTATAAAGTTATTACATATCTAATACATATATACCACATATAATATATTATACACTACAAATTATATATATATAATTTATCCATTCCCTATGACCAGGCGGTGTAATAATGTTTCATTATGCTGCAGTTGAAAACAAACATTAAATGTTCTTAAGTCACTTTTAAAACTATATTTAAATAAGGAAATTTAACAGTTATATGTGTAAGTAATTTTTCCATAACAAAGATATACATTAATTTCTTAAATATTGGGTATGACTTCAATTTCTACTTGTTGATTTATAGTCAAAACTGAAAAAAATTATATTGCTTAAAGATTTCCCATGTTTGTAGGTTTAATTCATTGTAAAATAAATCTGATCTTTACATTCATCCTTTTTATTATTGTTAATTTAATTAAATCTGAATTTTCATAAACATATATGGCTTCATGTAAAGAATTTGTATTCATCCAAACACTGTCTTTCCAATGTGTTTTAATGCTGAAGAGATTTCTCAGTAGATGAAATCATTCTTATATCTATTACAAACTAAGAAATAAGTTTATTGAATATCTAGCTTGTGGGGGTAATATGGAAGGATTTATCTCTTTTTTTAAAGATTGTATTTATTTATCTTTAAAGGGGAAGGGAAGAAGAGAGGGAGAGACATGTCAATGTATGGTTGTCTCTGGTGCGTCCCCTGCCGGGAACTGGCCTGCAACCCAGGCATGTACCCTGACTGGGAATCGAACTGTGATCCTTTGGTTCTGAGGCCCGTGCTCAGTCCACGGGGCCACACCAGCCAGGACAGGATTTATCTCTTTATTATGAGTAAGGTAATACAATTGATTGCTTATGTTTAATTAGGTAATGTTAGAAATAGTATCTCTAATGATTTCATTACCTATTCATTACACTATACTCTAAAAAGATTCATGTTTCCTGTAAAAAAACACTATTAAAAAACATGAGAGTCACAGGTAGCTTAGTATTGTAAGTGACTTTGTGAATTGAAGCATAAATTATAGTTTATATGTTATATTTATGAGTGTGAGAGCTATTCAGTATTAGCCAGACAATGATTCAATATATTCCACATTATATTCACATCTGATAGAGCCTCAACATTATAACTGTATTAATACGAATTATCAGACAAGGGAGAGTAGGACAACAATGTACACAAACTCATAAAAACTTATTGTTCTGTAGTTTTGTATTATAATTACACACTGGAAACAATACAGGAAAGTATCTATGCATATATGTATATATATATTTCCACTTCTATTTCTTTTTGTAGCACTTATCAGTTTTCAAGTAGTACAGGAATTTGTGCCATTATTTGCATTTTGACTACGCATTGAAGTGAACACTATTTTTTTTGTCTTCTAGAGAACATTGTTTGGAATGCAATGTCTTCTGAATGCAGCAAGTAAGTAGAGAAGAGCAGATTCAAAAGATCCACCTTATTTGCCAACAGCCAGTGATGATGTGTATTTCTGGGAAATTCAATGAAATCAACAGAAAGCAATAGTCTAGGAGAAGATTTTTAGGAAGGGAGGTGACTATATATCTAAGGTTATTCCATACCCAGAGACATAAATTTTCTTGCAAAATATACAGCAATACTAAGAGTATTCTAAATTTAGAGGAAATATCAAAATATATTGAGTATGTTATATGTTATACAAGCAATCTTTAAGGGTGTATGTACAAAGCAAATTTCCCAAATGTTTTCATATATCTCTATTGCACTAGAGTAAGTGACTTTAGTGGACTTATTTCAGTGTCAAGACTTTCAATGTCCCAGTCTGCAACCATTATGGAAAACAGTATGGAATTTTCTCAGAAAAAAAAAAATCGACCTGCCTTTTGACCCAACAATTCCACTGCTGGGATTATATCCTAAGAATCCTAAAACATCAATATCAAAGAACCTATGCACCACAATGTTCATAGCAGCACAATTTACAATAGCCAAGAGTTGGAAGCAACCTAGGTACCCATCAGTAAATGAATGGATCAAAAAATTGTGGTACATATACACAGTGGAATTCTATGCAGCAGAGAGAAAGAAGGAGCTACTACCCTTTGCAACAACGTGGATGGAACTGGAAAGCATTATGCTGAGTGAAATAAGCCAGGTGTTGAAAGACAAATACCATATGATCTCACCTTTAGCAGGAAGGTAAACAACAAAACAAACAAGCAAGCAGAAAAAAAAAATAACAAAGACACTGAAATAGAGAACAAGGGGACCATGACCAGAGGGGAGAGGGAAGGGAAGTTAAGGGGAAAAAGGGGGAGGGATTTGGAGGAACAAATAGGAAGGACACAGGGATGAGGACTAAGGGGGGTGGAAATGGGAGGGAGGTGAGGAGCAAGGGGCGGGGGAGGCGGGTATGGGAGAAATAGACAAAAAAACTGTACTTGAAAAATAACTAAATAAAATTTAAAAAATTAAAATAAAAATAAATAAAAATAAAACAATTAAAAAAAACACTTTCAATGTCCCAACTAAAATGTAATGATATTTTCTCTCAGAAATAAATTCTGCTTAACAAATGCATTTGAGGGGGTTATAGCTTGTTTTAATTTTTATTTGTATGTTATTTGGGGAATATATGACAAATTCTTTTTAGAATAATTAAGGTGGAAGTTAATTTAAATAAAAATTTCTGGCGGAATTTTTAAAAAAGATGTATTACTCATTTATCTTTAACTACTCTTTTGAAAAAAGAATATTCAGTAAAAACTTTTGTAAAGACCTATTTTACTAATTTCACTACTGAGTCTCATACCCTGGAGCCTATAATCTATGAAAGTTACTTTGAAGCAATAACAATGTATACAACATTCTCAAAATTTATATCTTTATTTATTTCAAAGCTATACGCATTGAAAGTGATGAGAGTTTTAATCAACTAGTACAGATTTACATACATAAATTATATGGTTCACAAATAAGATTTTAATTACTTCCTTGAAAAGGAAACATTGTTAGTTATTATTTTACAATTGTATTCTTCATTAACCATGGAAGTTTTGATCTATTTTAGCTGCAATGGAATCCATTTTATATGTAAAATTATAAGAAAAATCCAAATGCATTCTTTTATCTCTCTAAATGAGTTCTATAAGAAAGAAAATTGCATGCTACCTATAACATTGCATCATACTTCACATGATTGTATATACATATACCCACAAAAACACACACATATAATCAAAGTGTGAGTTTTAGATACCTCTGAGACATATCAATACACCATATTCACTCTAATTCATATGTTGATTATATATTCCCTATAATCTTATTTTTATTACCTCATACTTGCCAATCTACACATATAGATTTATTGCCTTTATTATCTTATTGAATTAGATAGGACTTCCAGTCTAAAATCAGAGCTGAGACTATCTCTATGTCGCACTTGATCTTAAAGGAAAAGCATTCAGTCTCACCATCATAAAATGTTAACTGTACATTTTGTAAATGTTCTTGATCAAATTGGGGAAGTTTGATTCTATTTCTTATAAGTTGTGAGTACTTATCATGAATGTGTGCTTAAATTTGTCAAATATATTTTTCACATCAGTAAATATAATCATATAATTTTTCTTGTAGATATGGTAGAATAAATTCACTTTAAAATCTTGTCAGCCTTGAATATATGTAATATATTTTACTTAAATGTGACATTTAATGTGTTCGTATACTGCTGACTTCAATTTTCTAATATTTTGTTAAGGATTTTTGCATTTATGTTCATAATATTCTAATGGAAAAATTGGACAGTACGCTAGAAGAGTCATAGTAGCTAAGGAATGGAAATCCTAAAACAAAAAATCAAAAGAAAATGAAAAAAATGAAAAAAAGTTCCTTTCTTCTGGAGAATAGTAATTCATTAAGGAAAATGATCTGGAATTATTTAAAATAGTTACCAAAATCAAAATAGGATACAAATAATTATTTGTTGTTTTCTGAGATTCTGATTCTCAGGGAACAGAAATTCAAAGTCCTTGTTACATAAGTTTTCTCCTTAATCTTTTATATTTAATTTAGAGATTAGAATATAACTTCAGAATACTACTGTAAACTTAAATTATGAATTTAAATAAATTTAAATATAGATATCAGGAATACACTACATAATTTTACAGTAATCTCATAATATATGGGCCAAGATACAATGGACATCTTGATAACCAGGTCCAGTTGTCTATAAACTTTTGCCTCAGACATGCTTTCATTAATCTATCCAACACAGTATGACAAATGTCCTCACATTACACCTTTTAAGTGGAAGATAATCTATGCAATATAATAGTTTTAATATTTTCCAAACTAGATTTGGTTGATGCTCAAACTTAGTTTTGAGCAAATTGCTTCCATATAATACAGAATGTTGCATTTTAATTTATAAAGCTCTGAATATTGAGGTGCACATAATGATGCCATATACAGCATTTTAATAAATGCAAAGGTATACTGATTATACTAAATAAATAGCAATGATGGCAACAATGTATAAATGTAGGGTCTGTTAGGATAAGGGAAAAAATGCATCTAACCCTGTAGCTAAACCCTGCTGTTTCCTGGGATAGCACCACATATGGTCCTCAGTCTAAATGCACCGCAACATAAGGTGGTACTGCATGCCCCAGAGCATTCTTAACAAGCAGATTATACTAGTGTGGTATGGAAAGTATGGCAAGAATTATTTTCTGTTTTCTAAGAGCTAGGAAAACCTATAGTAAACTGGTAAACAATTTTCTAGGAAGTTTTATAAGAAGGCAGTTTTGTAGAACTACACATTATAAAATGTAGGATGTTGTACAAAACCATGGGGAAAATGCAAAACAATTGACCTTCTTCACACTAGGATATTTGTATTTTACTCAAAACATCATTACAATACAAGGAACAAAGACCAGATTTTTGTTGGTGCTAACCTGTAGACCAGCTGAACATGTTGCTACATCCAGCATTTCCTTGCATAACTAACAAAAATGAAATTTTGGATTAATAGTATTGAAATGTTTTTAATAATAAATTTGTGTTAGCATACAGTATAACATGAAAAGAAAGTCAGATTTGTCAGGAAGGCTTTAGGTGTTTGTTTTTTCTCTTTATTTAACCAGTGATAGACCCTTGTTATGTTAATGTTTTAATGTTATGCTGTGTTATGTATAATTTATAACTTATGTGACAAAAATGAATTAACGCAGACCTATTGATTAAATTATTTGCAAGAAGTCTCAAAATAATATGTTTTACCTTTATTTTATTTATTATTTCATTTACCAAATACACCTTGGAACATAAGGGTGGTTTACTATGAGCAGTTTACAAGGAATCATAGTAGTTCAATATTCCCAACATTTGTGTAAACAAAAAAGTATGAATGCATTATCATAAACAGTTCATTATGTTTGATTTAGACACTTCCTCACACTTTTTGTGTTTTACACAAAATATGTCTGTGCTTTTATGTATGTGTTTGAAACAGAAATACAAGTTTTATAATGAGAATTAACAGATTTTAATTAAAGTGCTCTTTGGATTTGCAAGTTACAGCACAGGAAGCATTCATTTTTATGTAGTTTTGCATTTGATGAAAATCCCACTTTGTCACTAATTCTGTATTCATCTTAATGAGAACTGAATATTAGATAATATAGAGATAATTGTCTATGGTAGCAACAGCAACAACAGAATGCTTCAAAATTAATTCACTTCATTGTAAATTATAAGCTAATCTTCTAATAGAATTAACTGAAGGCTAAGTAAAATAACACAATTTGTTGTTTAACCCTACAAATTTAAACAAAGGATAACAAGAAGATATGTACTTCATTACAGTCATGCATTTGAATATCATACAAAATCACTAAATATTTGATCTTGTTATATTCAAGCAAAATGGATATGAATGTAGAAAATGGCTCTTTTGATCATTGGAAAAATAATATAAATCAATAGAATGAAATATTGTTTAAAATTATTTGGTAAAAAAATAGAATAAAAATCAAAATATAGGCATAAGCTTGGGATTATTATGTTAAATTAAGAAATGCTAATGTGATATAAGTAAATTACTAAATAAAACTCATTAATATTTTGAAAGTTTGCCTTATGCCCATGAAACAAAATTAAATAATCAGACTGTGTAATTTTTGTCTTCTCTATTTTTCCCCACATATATCAAAGTCACATGTAAGTAAATTAAGCAGAGGACAAGATAGTAAATGTAGAGATTCATTTGAAGTAGATGATTTTCTATAAGTGACAATAATGCAAAGTTTAGTTTTCTGATCATTTCAAAAAAAATTACCCATGTTTTATCAGCGGATCTACCTCATGCTAAAGTTAACCTGTTTTTAAGGCTGGTATCTGATGACACTTCATGGTCTTTGTGAATAATAATAAAATATATTTTTCTGTGATTTTTTATAAACTTGTCAATATATGTTTGTCACAGTTCTGTGGAGAAGACAGACTTGGCATTAATCATGTTAGTCTTTAGTAATATAAGATTTAGAAAGTTTAGGGAAATCTACCACTTTCTGAATGATTAATTGTGCCTGGTATTATGTAAACATTACATATATGTGAAATCATTCAATTCTTTCTCAAAAGCCTGTGATGTTTAGTAGTATTTCTGTTTTTGAGATAAGAGAAATGAATCATGAAAATTTAGATTGTTAATCTAAGTCAAATAACTAGAGAGAGGATTACCACCAATATCTTTCCAACTACAAATTTAGTTCTCTTTCTCTTAAAAGTGTTTTTTAATATATTTTATTGATTATGCCATTACAGTTGTTCTATTTCCTCCCTTCATTCCCCTTCACCCTGCACATCCCTCCCCCACGATTCCCCCCTTTAGTTTATGACCACGTGTCTCAAGTTCTTTAGATTCTATATTCCCCTACTATTCTTGCCCTCCCCCTATCTATTTTCTACCTACCATCTATGCTACTGATTTTCTGTACCTTCTCCCCCCTTCTCCTCCTCCCACTCCCTTGTTGCTAACCCTCCATGTGATCTTCATTTCT
This sequence comes from Artibeus jamaicensis, assembly GCF_021234435.1. Taxonomy (NCBI): domain Eukaryota; kingdom Metazoa; phylum Chordata; class Mammalia; order Chiroptera; family Phyllostomidae; genus Artibeus; species Artibeus jamaicensis. The sequence goes on from NW_026521887.1 coordinate 4,772,370, forward strand.
ATGGTTCCACTCCTGATCTAGCTGTCCATTTAGTTTGCTTTTGTTTTAGATGTGGTTGTTAATAACTGAGTTTGCTGTCTTTTCACTGTTCATCTTTTTTTAATCTTCTTTTTCTTAGATAAGCCCCTTTAACGTTTCATTTAATAATGACTTGGTGATGATGAATTCCTTGAACTTGATCTTATCTGAGAAGCACTTTATCTGTGTTTCCATTCTAAATGAAAGCTTTGCTGGATAGAGCAATCTTGGTTGTAGGTCTTGGATTTCATGACTTGGAATACTTCTTTCCAGCCCCTTCTTGCCTGTAAAGTCTCTTTTGAGAAATCTGTCTGATGGTAACTCCTTTGTAGGTGACTGTCCCTTTATTTCTTGCTGCTTCTAGGATTCTCTCCTTCATTTTAATCTTGGCTAATATAATGATGATGTGCCTTGGTGTGTTCCTTCTCGGGTCCAACTTCTTTGGGACTCTCTGAGCTTCCTGGATATCCTGGAAGTCTATTTCCTATGCCAGATTGAGGAATTTCTCCTTTATTATTTGCTCAAATAAAGTTTCCACTCATGGCTGTTCCTCTTCCCCTTCTGGTACCCCTATAATTCAGATGTTGGAGCATTTAAAGATGTCCTGGAGGTTCCTTAGCCTCTCCTCATTTTTTTGAATTATTGTTTCTTCATATTTTTCTGTTTGGTCATTTTTTCATTCTTTCTGGTCCACTCCCTTGATTTGATTTCCAGTTTTCTTTCCATCACTATTGCTTTCCTGTGCATTTCCCTCCATTTCAATTAGTTTAGCCTTCATATGTTCCTCTAATTTGTGGCTAAAATTGACCAGTTCTGTGATGAACAACTAAGGCTCCTCTCCTCATATGTAACTGGCACAAACAAATCACAACATGGCTTGAGAAGAACCCAGAGCCCCAGAGCCCATAAATCTAAGCAAACAAGAAATTGCCAACCTATCAGAAGCACAGTTCAATACACTGGTGATCAGGATGCTCATAAAAGTGTTTTTAAAACTACCATCATCCTTTGAAGGTTTTGCCAATACTCTAGTAGGACTAAGGTGGCCTGACTTGAGCTCTGGTCTTAGCAAGACATACTTATCTCTCACCTATTGTATCTGCAGGATGGTGTGCTTAAGGAAAGAACCAAATCCCAAAGAATACAACATCAAGAGAAAACCCTAGTGTAAGTCATGGATTTTGATTGATAATAGTGTATCCACATATGTTTCTAGATTATAATAAATGTCCCACCCTGGTGTGGGAATTTAATAGTGATGAGGCTCTGCATAAGTAAAGGCAAAGAGTATGTGGGAAATCTCTGTACATTCCACTCCTTATCTTTTGAGATTTATATCACAAAATAATACCATAGACAAATAAATTTTATTCCTTTCTCAGTATTTAAAATATTTTACCTGCTGGGAGATTGTATTTTGTTATTTCAAACCTTTTTAACTCTCCTTCCCTAAATATAGTACAAAATGAGAAAATAAAATTATGTTCTTCTTTATATATGTGAGATTAACCTTAAATTTATACTCCTGTCTTATCTATCCTTATCAGTGGCACTTCCCTTAATCAAACTTCATAGATTCTATATTCCTATCTGGAAATAATTTTCAGTGCTGCGGGTCCCACCAAATTCTGTGTAATCCTCTCAAATGTTGAAGTGCAGCAGGGTACAGAGCACTCTAGTAAGTAGCAACGTAAAATAAGATTTTACCCCACTTTTCCCAGATCATTATTTTATCATTTAAGAATCATTTAATAGCAGGATATCTGTGACTTTACATAATGATCATATTTCACCAGGATCCTCTGATCTTCTTTTATTTTATCTGTGGCTATAAATTTGTATATAACGTACATTTAAACTTAAATATATATTTAACATGTAAATATATAAAAATATACAAATGTGTACTTATATATTTATATAAGTGTAAGTATAAGTATATGTATATATAATTTATAGCCTATATGGACTACATAAGTGTTATTTGTGTAACTTAACTTTCATAGAAGAGAGTCTGACATAATAGCAAGCTGCAGCATTTGAAATCACAGAAGATGGGTTTGAATCCTGGCTTCATCATTTAATTACAGTTTATTGTATCTCTCTAGTCTCAGTTTCTTCACCTGAAAAATTATTCACAGGTCCAAGAATACCTCTTTTTCTCCAGAAAGCTAGCACTTATCTTGGTCACATATGAAGATGGACTTGCTCTCTCCATCAGTCATATTTAACATTTTGAGGCACTTTTATGAAAGATGGTATATCCTCAGGCTATTCCCCACTTAAAAAGAACTAGACCAGGGTATTTTGGGGGATCTTGAAATCATAAATTCTAGATCCACATCTTAGATAAAACTCTTACTACTTAAATAACTGTAAGTCAATTAATCACTTATTGTTTCAGTTTCTGCATATACCATAATTATAATAGCCTGCATCTTTTAAACTACCTGTGATAATAAATAGAGATACCATTAAAACAATTTATATAATGCTACTATAGAAATGAATGTTATAAAAACACCATATTTTTAATTAGATCTAGAATAAAAAGATACACAAATAACTTAAAATCCCCATATCAATGTATTATAAATATATGAACTCATATAATTATATAAGGGATGCATATATTTTAAGTGGACCTTCTATGTACAGGAATATACTCAAACCTACTGCCAACATGAATATTAAATTTCATCATATTAAGCTGGCTTTCTGTAATATTGCATATCTTATTTAAAAAGTGAAGTGTTTATTAAGTAGGATGTTTTTTAAAGCTGGGTGTGAGAATTTTAGTCTTAGAAATATAAGAGCTGAAATCCCTGTGAAAAGTATATTGGCTAGTGGTTATAGCATGCCATTAGAAATAACAGGGGGGAAAGGGAGAAGGGTCATCAAGGAACATGTATAAAGAACACATGGAAAAAGCCAAATGGGGGTGGGAAGTATGGATGGCTGGGGTGGGAGAAAGTAGTGGGGGGAAATAAAGACAACTGTACTTGAAAAGAAAGAAAAAAGAAAGAAATATATGAAAAAAAGGAAATGCTATTTTCAAAGTGAAAGTGAATCCAAGGAATATGGCGACTGTGTTGGCATAAGTTAAATAGAAAAACACTGATAATATTATTAGCACTTATGACCTCAAAGCTTTTATTTGGCATTAGATAAATCAATGAACATTTATGCGTATGTTAATATTATATGGGTGATAAATACATCTAATGAGTCTAAGGTAAATATTAATAAAAATATACTAAAGATTACCATCATTTTTTAATTACTTTATTGTTGTTCAATTACAGTTGTCTGCATTTTCTCTCCACCCTTCCCCGCAACCTCAACCAAGCCCACCTCCTTCCCTTGGTTGCACCCTCAGCTTTGGTTTTGTCCATGTGTCATTTATAGTAGTTCCTGAAAACTTCTCCCCACTGTCCCTTCCCCCCTCCCCTCTGGTTATTGTCAGATTGTTCTTAATTTCAATGTCTCTGGTTATATTATCCTTACTTTTTTTCTTTCATTAATTATGTTCCAGTTAAAGGGGAGATCATACAGTTACCATCTTGAAAATTGTCACTAATTTTGTCAACTATTTAAGCATAAGTTCTATTCCTTACATCGAATCCATAATGAATAGAATTAGATTCACCTTTAAAGTATGTCATGAATTTGACTATTTCTGACATCCTCCCAGCTATTACTTGATAAACCACATTTACTTTATTATAACAATAACCTGCTAATCAGTCCCCTGTTGCCAGCCTTGCTTTTCCAGTAAGAGTGAGTTTCTCACCCACCTACCACATAGATCTTTTTTTCAAAATACAATTCAAATCATGTCATTCCTCTATTCAAAACTCTGTGATGTTTGTTGTGAAATTTCATTCACACTGGCCTTAAAGTCTTGATGATGATATAAAGAACTTTCACAAGCATATGTTTGTGATATAATCTTTCCTATAATTCAGCCAGACAAAGGCTTGGCTAGCTGCCTGCTGAGCAGCCTGGCAACAAGGAATAGACAAGAGTCACACATAGTAACTATGTTATTCACTCAGCTTTTATTGAATACAGGTTCACTAGAGTAGAACATTAACATACATTAATATCCTACTTATACTCTAACAGTCTAAAAGAAATATAAAACACACACACAGTGATCAATGAGAATAATGAATATGAGTCCCAGAGTCTCAATCTGCAGGTCAGGGAGCAGCACAGTGAACAAGGGAGTCATCAGTGTCTTGCAAGGAGGGACCTCTAGAGCCAAGTGGGCAGCATGGCAAACAAAGTGCTCAGCCCAGCAGACAGAGCCTCCAGTGGCCATTGCCAAGGGAGATCAGAGTGGCATGGAAAAATACTGTGGTGTGTGGAGCTCAGCTGTCTCAGCAATGGTCTGGAGCTTGTCTCAGCTACACCTTGAAAGTTGTGCACTCCACCCTTCTGGGTTCTTTGATATGTCCCTGATGCCAATATGGATTTCTCCTGAAGTCTATCACTGGTCCCACTCTGCAGACATTCCTGTTCTGATCACATGTGTAGATATCTTAGGTGTATCTACTTGCCAGATGTGTCTGCTCTGACTTAAGTAGTTTCCCTCTCGAACCAAAGTGTCATGGCTGGCTAGCAGCAATCTTAGTTGACACGAGTAACTCCATTTTGTTTTGTATACTTTATGCTATCTTGATTGGACCAATCCCATTTTATTGGTACTGCCCTCCACAAGAACTTTAAAGATTTGATCTTATTCTCATTTCTTCATCTAATAAATTCTCTCTCTCTATCTATATCTCTATATATCCATATCTATATCTATCTATATGTAAAATATATATATGTGTGTGTGTCATAAGGAGAAGCTATATATATAATTCTTGCTCTCCTGTATCCTCTCTCATTCTAATCCAGTCTAATCCAGTCACTCAGGGCTTGACATATTATTGTCCCTCCTTGGATACTTCTGGAATATGCATATGGCTCACTTCTCACTTCTTTGGGTCACCACTGAACCTTCATTTCATCAGCAAGGCCTATCCTGATTTAGCAAATGTACCTCCCTCCTCACTTCAGATCTTCTTTACCATGCTTATTTTTCTCTATTGTCCTTAATTCCACCTGACATTGTATATATAAATGCCCATGTGCCTGAGTGCCTGTGTGTTTAACTATACACTAAACAAATCAAATTAAACAAATAATATTTCTACCTGTTCCTATTCTTCTTTCTTTGTTTTAATTTTTACAATATAGTAAATGGCTGGTTAGCATTCAAGAGCTCAAATAGAAGAGAAGAAAATTTGGAAGAATATGTGTTCACACAGAGCCAGTTCCTCTCACCGCAACTATGCTCATGAGACTAAATAAAGCTCCTCCAAACTGGGACAGATTAAAAAGGAAAGTTGTAAGGGAACTAGGGGAATAGTGATGAAAAGGGGCCTTACTGCCTGCTATCCATCAGGAATTAGGTCTAAAACCAGAAGGCTGAGAACCCAGTTTACGTAAAGGCATTTATGTATTAAAGGTATACTGCTTTTACCTCTGTGTCAAAGAGTACTCTTCACCATATAGATAAGCAAAATAGTCATAACTACTTAATCTCCTAGAAACATAAATGGGAATCAGAGGAGTCAGAATGGGAATGGAAGAATCTTAAATTGGCTGAGCTTACATGATAAAGGTTAAAAGGCAATGACATGACAAATTTTTCCTGAATTTTTAGGAAAACTAATATAGAAATACAATTCATGCATAGCTATGTTGGTGGCCTGGACATTAGGTCCTAGAATCCGATTTCAATTAAGAACATAATTGTACATTCAACAACATATTTATACATTCTAGAATTATATTTCAATGTAGTGAAAATATGAAATTAAATACAAAATAAATAAACATTTTTGCAAAATTAATTGTGTCATAAGGAGAAGCACTATAAAAGGTTCTTAATTTTTACAGGAGAAAGTTCTTTATAAAACATATGGCATAACGTTGATTTTGGCAATTGATTAGAAAATGCAATTCTAAGTTCACAGAGAAATGCTGACATCCCTTCTTAAGAACATGTACTCATCAAGAACTTGGAAGCACACCCTTGTGTACAATGGAAGTACAAATCCCACCTCTCCCAAACACCCATCAGCTGAAAAAGAGAATAGATTTGCATGTTGATGCAAAATAATAATAATAGAAAGAAATCATACCAATATATTGACTATATATTATACCTACCACCTGATAATTCTATCATTTTTATTTCATTTAGTTATTTTTCAAGTACAGTTTTCTCTCTATTTCTCCCATCCCAGCCCACCCCACTCTGTGCTCCCCATCTCCCTCCCACCTCCACCCCCCCTTAGTTATTGTCCCTGTGTCCTTTATACTTGTTCCTCTAAATCCCTCCCATTTTTCCCCCTTAAATTCCCTCCCCTCTCCCCTCTGGTCACTGTCCCCTTGTTCTCTATTTCAGTGTCTTTGTTTTTATTTTGCTTGCTTGTTTGTTTTGTTGTTTAGCTTCCTGTTAAAGGTGAGATCATATGGTATTTGTCTTTCAACACCTTGCTTATTTCACTCAGCATTATGCTGAGTGATAATTCTATTATTTTTAATCAGGGGTTTATTATGCGTGTATAGATTTCTCTTTACCCTTACTGACTTCAAAATCAGTGTGGATAACATTTCCAACCACTTGTTTTTCACACAAACACTTTGTTTAGTCCAGTTTCCTTTTATTTTCTTTCCCATCAGCAGGTACATTCTCATCACCAAAAACTGCTATATCACTGAAATTACTTCCTTATCTAGCTTATTCATTTTAACTACTCTTTAAAAATACCTTTGACTCCCATGCTTCTCTTTCCTTTCATCACACTTTGTCTACCAAATCCACAACTCTACAAATTTATTGCAAATCTATTTTATGTATATGTAGTGGAACATTTCTAAACAAACTCACAGAGCGAGACACATGAAACCACTAATGCATTCATTGACTCTGATATGAATGCACACACGACATTTGTTACTCCTATATATTTTTATTTATTTATGTATTTATTTATTTATGTATTTATTTATTTATTTATTTATTTATTTATTTATTTATTGTTGTTCAATCACAGGTGTCCCCATTTCCCCTACCCATTACTTTCCCCTGCCTTACCTCACATTCAGTCTTTCCCTACCTGTTGTCTTTGTCCATGGGTCCTTTATACATATTTCTTGATGACCCTTCTCCTTCTTTCTCCTATTATCTTTCTCTCCCCTCCCCTCAGATTACTGTCAGCTTGTTCTTCATTACCAAGTCTCTGGTTCTATTTTCCACACTTGTTTATTTCGTTGTATAGGTTCCACTTATAAGTGAGATCATATGATATTTGTCTTTCACTGCCTGCCTTATTTCACTTAGCATCATGCTCTCTAGTCCATACATGCTCTCATGAAGGATAAAAGTCCCTTCTTTCTTTCTGCTGTGTAGTATTCCATTGTATAAATGTACCACAGTTTTTTTTTTATCCACTAGTTTACTGATGGGTACTTAGGCTGTTTCTAGCACTTGGCTATTATAAATTATGCTGCTATGGACATTGGGGTGTATAAGGTCTTTTGAATTGGTGTTTCAGGATTCTTAGGGTATAATCCCCACAAATCAAAAGGCAGTTCCATTTTTAGTTTCTTGAGGAAAGCCTATACTGTTTTCCATAGTGGCCGAAGTCCTATGTTTTTTTGAGAAAGCTTGTTTTTATGCTCTCTGCAATATCTACTACAGATATTGCCTCATTTCCAAAATTTCTGTCATTCACTGTAGAGATACATTCTTCTAAATATTGCTTGGGGCATAAATATACTAAAACATTTCTCATTGCTAACTGAAGTTAAATTTTGCTAGGAACCCTGCATTTATATTTGCTAAATCTGGCAACATTAGCACTTCTCCTACTTGAAAGGCTTCTGCTCCTACCAGACTACTTTGATCATAGTGGCCTTGTAGTATACTTTGATATCAGGTATTCTGATCCCTCCTACTTTGCTCTTCTTTCCAAAAATTGCTGAGACTATTTGGGGTTATTGATGGTTCCATATAAATTTTTGAAATATTTGTTCTATATCTGTGAAATATGCCATTAGTGTTTTAATAGGGATTGCTTTGAATCTATAAATTACTTTTGGTAGATGAACATTTTAATGATGTTAATTCTTCCAATCCATGAACACAGCATATGTTTCTATTTATTTGTGTCTTCTTTAATCTCTTCAGTATTCTGTAATTCTCTGAGTAAAGGTCTTTTACCTCCTTGGTAAGGTTTATCCCTAAGTACTTCATTTGCCTTGTTGGTATAGTAAATGAAATTTTTTCCTAGGTTCTGTTTCTGATATTTCATTGTTGGTGTACAAAAATGCCATTGAATTCTGAATATTGACTTCATATCTCTGCTTTGCCAAATTCACTTGTTAGGTCAAGTAATATTTTGGTGGAGTCTATAGGATTTTCTATGTACACTATCATGTCATCAGTGCAAACAATGACAGTTTTACTTCCTCCTTTCCATCTTGGATGTCTTTTATGTCTTTTTCTTGTTTTATTGCTGTGGGTAGAACATCCCATATGGTGTTGAATAAAAGTGGTAAAAGCAAACACCCTTGTCTTTTGCATTATTTTATTGGGAAAACTTTTAGCTAGTTTGGTTTTTTTAATTTATTTTTAGAGAGAGGAGAAAGGAAGGAGAGAGGGAGAGAAATATTAATGTATGGTTGCCTCTCATGCACCACTCCCCGCCCCAGGGATCTGGCCTGCAGCCCAGGCATGTGCCCTGACTGGGAATTGAACCAGTGACACTTTGGTTCACCAGTTAGCATTCAATCCACTGAGCCATATCAGCCAGGATGAAAAGTTTTAGTTTTCAACTATTGAGTATGATGCTGGCTGCAGGTTTCTCATATGTTACCTTTAGTATGTTGAGGTATGCTAATGATCTCACAGGCTTGTTTTAATGATTAAATGAAATGAAGTGGATTGAACAATACCAAACATTTAGTTGGTACATGGTAAATATCATTTTTCTCTCCAAAATAAAAGCAAAACAAAACAAATCAAAAATTGATGCCCCTGCCTCTACTGCATTAAAAAAGTCAATATCATCTAAAAACACCCTAATTTACCTATGATCACTCTATTTGAATCCCCTCCATTATTCCCCTTCCTTCCCATTTCTGTGGAAAAAGAAAAAAAAGTTCAATCATGCCATGATCAAAGGGCATTACCATGAATTTGAAATCATCCACCCCCTTTTTGGTGACCCCTCTTATAGATTAAAACATTGTGTTTTGCAGGCTCATTTCCTTCAGCTAACATTTAATTTATATTTTGTATTTATTATATAACCACACCCAATAAAATAAGAAGTCTTGGGTAGTTCATAAGTCCTAAATCCTCAACTGCCATTAGTAACAAGATATACGCTTTCTGCATTTGCACATTTCTTCGATTTCCCACTATTTCTGCCTCTCCACTCTTTGTGCAAATTCTGGTCTCCTCCAGATTAGGCAACTGAACTCTGCTTTAGTGATTTCAACTGTCTCTAATGTTTCAGCCACAAATATGCTGATAATCCCAAGCTTTATATTGCCAGCTCAGTAAGGTCTTCTGAGTTCCAATTTATTCATTTACTAAAATGCATCACAAATATGGCAAATTGAAAATATTTAAATAAAACATGTTCTCTTTGCTCAAAAGACATTTCTCACAAAAATAGTTTATATTGGAGTAAAGTCACTATTACTTTTTCCCTCTCTCTCACCCCATAGCCAATGGATCATGACTAGTCCACAAGCTCCCGCATTGAGCATTCCAGGAGGAAGACTGGATGTGATTGGGTAGGAAGTTTTGTATAGGCTTTCCCATCTGTCCTTTCCCTGGTTCTTCCTGCCTGACTATTCCATATGTTTCAATTTTCACTTCAAATAGGAAATGTCATCACATTCTCTTCATATTCTTATCATTTTGCCTGTCTGTTTTAATCGTTTGTCCCCTCCACAAGGCTGTGTTTGGGTTCGTTACTGAATCCCTTACAGTGTCTAGCACAAGTAGTTACAACAAGCATGAAATAAATATGTGTTGAATAAATGAAAAAATATATCAATGTAAATTATTTCTGGGAAAATGTTTTTAAATGGGATGACTTCATAAATCAGCTAAATTTTATTATTGACTCTGAAAATATAAAAATAATTAAATTACTAAGTATATAGCCCACCACTATATATTTGGCCCCCTTTACTACCTCCCAGCCCATTTTCCCTCTGGTAACCACCATACTGTTGTCTGTGTCTATGAGTTTCAGTTTTATATACTGCATATAAATAAAATCTTATGGTTTGTAGCTTTTTCTGATTTATTTTGGTTAGAATGATATTCTCAAGGTCCATCCATGTTGTTGCAAATGACAGTATTTCATCTTTATTTATGGCTGAGTAGTATTTCATTAACTATATAGATCACATCTTCTTTATCCAATCATCTATAGAAGTATACTTGATAATTTCCATGTTCCCATTGAAAATAGTGCTGCAATAGAAGATGACTTTGGGTGGTAGGCACACAATGCAATGTAGAGATCATGTATTGTAGAAATGTACACTTTAAAACTACATAATTGTACTGACCAATGTCACCCCAATATATTTAATAAGTACAATAATAAAATTCTAAGAGTGTATCCTTATATATATAATATTACTTTCTGCAATGACACAGATGTTACCAAATGATGTTACAATATTTATTTAGGTTCTAAATAAAGTAATTCAATAAACTTAGACAAATACTTTAAAAGATCTGAGTAAAAATAATGCATCTATAAAAGTTATAGTTCTGATTTTGATTAAGCTTGTTGAATATATTTCTTTTTATGAGAAAATAAATTGTCCAGAAGCCACTGTTTTATTTCTGAGGTGTATTCAGAGTTGTTGGTGCAGAGCATTGCGTAAGTTTATTGTTATCTGATTGCATCAGTTAATATTACCACCATAATTATTTATAGCTTATTAATCATCACTGAACAACTAAAAAGATCTAATAGCTCATTTCTCATTAACTTATCTTTTGCAGAAGAAGAGAGCTGTTTATATTATATAATAAATTCTGGAAGAACTTCATCAAACTCTATAATAATAAAAGTAGAAGTATAAACATTTTTTAAAAGATTTTACTTATTTATCTTTGTAAGTACATACAAAGGGAGAGAAACATCAATGTATGGTTACCTCTTGTGAGTCCCCTGCTGGGAACTGGCCTGCAACCCAGGCATGTGCCCTGACTGGAAATAGAACTGTGAGCCTTTGGTTCACAGGCCTGCGCTCAAGCCACTGAGCTATACCAGCCAGGGCAGAAGTGCAAACATTTTATTTTGCTTCCATGAGCAAAAAATAATAATTGTTTTAAAATAAGTTTTTATTTAATAAAATATTCCCCCTTTTATTCTTTAATTGTCTTTTTTTATTCTTCTTCTTTGGAATTTTCTCTTCTGATGCATTAACACCACACATGCCCTCAAAAGCTACTCTCATCGGAGGGAAAAGAGATACAGATCTGGTAAACAAACAACACTGACTGGCTTCAAAAGCTACATTACATTGCATAAGACCATTTAGATTATGAAGTATTGTGGCAGGCAGTGACTAAGATTTAATACAGAAGAAAACAATAGTATTGGTGTAATTTTGAGTCTCAATGAAGACAAGAAAAATTGGATTTTTCTACTGCTATGAAATTGGCCATAGTCACTTGCCAAAACAGTTTATGCAAAAAAGGGCCCTCTCATCTCAAACAATGGCATCATTTGATTATGTTACAAATAAAAGATATTATATTACTTTCTCATCCTTAACTCAAATCATCAACCTGCTTGTTCTGCTTTCCTGAACAAAAGGAACAGCTCTTCAATCACAAGAACTACGAGTAGACTTTCACTAAAAGTGCCTTGTTTTCCAGTACTTTCTGCTGAATGTTGCCCTTAAGTTACACTGTGATTCTTTTGTGAACTCTTCACAATTGCCCATTGTCTAGTTTAGCCTAGAATTGAAGTTAATATTCTGAGAGTAGAGTATGGTTTTCACCAAAAATGATTAAAGGAATACTTTAAAATTTATGTTATGTGTATCCATTCACATTACTTCATTAGAAAGACTGTTCAGTACTAAATTTATAATTAAATACCATTCTTCCAGGTAACATGTATGAACCAGGTGGTGTGTAATATGCAAAGCTATAATGACATTTAAGACAAAACCCTTGACCTAATGAGCTTTATAGTATCATATAAAGATGAGTCCTCAACCCCAAATAAAGGCATGTAGAATAAGTGACAAATGATAATAGTGCTCTTGAAGTATAAGGCTCCAACCAATCATAAATCCACTGAATATTTCACCAGTATGTACTTTTAAGCAGTTAAATTTATGCGAATGACTGCTCTGTAACAGGAATCTGAGGCTTCATTCAATGTTTTTGATTAATAGCTCTGCTGTCATATAACGCAGTTTTGTGCTGTACTTAATATCTTCATGTCACTGAGTATATCACCACTTCACATTTAATTTGTGAGTTTCTAATAATCTATGGTGTTTGTTTTATGGCTAGTCTTACATGGAAATAAGGGTGTAACATGTGATCCAATTATTTAGGGGAACAATAAAATAGTAATTGGAAAGTTTCACCATTGCTTTTCTTTTTTTTTTTTTACCTGACAAAATGCACTTATCACTGCTTGGGTCCCCTCTCTGTGGTTAACTTTGCTTTGTTAAAAAAATAGAGAGAAAGAAAGAAAAAGAAATGACAGCTCTAGGGGAGAAGGGTTAGGGGGTGGAGGGATTGAACAAAAAGGAAAAAGTACTCATAAACAGACAACAGCGTAGTGATTGTGGGGGTGGGGGTATGAAGAAGACAAGTAGTAGTGTAAAAATACAATAAAAGACAATTTAAAAATAAATATTAGAATAAAAGTACACTTAACTTTTTTTATTTTTTCTCTCAAAATCTTGCAGAATAAAATAAAAGAAGTGATGTGTTTTCACATGTAAAGTGAGAAAATTTGTCTACTTAAAAAATCTGATCTTGAATTAAAACAACTGAATAAAATTAACAAAAAAATTTTATTTTATTTACAAAATTTCTATTAACTTTGTTAATAAAATTTGTACATCTTCAGGAAAAATGAAAGTCTTCCAGAAAAGCTACTCCCATCATAAAAATTGGAGTGACTCAGGATCTAATGCCTAAGACTACTGAGAAAGGAAGTATGCAGTACACAATATGAAAAGCTCCTGGAGTTTATATAGTGATAGAATGATTTCTAAATGACAATTTTCTGCAATATCACTCTAAAGACAAATGAAGAAGAAAGACCAATTTTCAATAAAACTGCATGACAAATTTTATTTACAAACAAAAAGTCTTCCTAAGAACTGGAAGGGTTTAATGTAAAATACATGCAGATATGCTTTATCTGAGGTAAATAATATCTAGAAAATTAACTTCCCATTGAATTATATTGGCTAGGATTGATAAATGTTGAGCAAAAGAACCTGCAAGCATCTATTTGCCAGAGTTCTACATTTTAATAATTTGAAGCGGGTGACTTTTTTTCTCTATAATATCCAGCTCCAGGCAAATAAAATAATATAAACATGGATTCTCATAGTTTCTTCCCTACTTCTTTTCTTGTAGTCTGAAGTTTTGCATGAGTTTCCATAAACATTACCAGATTTTCCAAACTTCAAATATTTGTTGTTTTTTTTCTAAATATGTGTCCAAGTTGTTGAGCAATATTCTAACTAAAAGACTATATTGATAGGGCCATCATTATTGATGCAGCACTTTTGCAAGAATTTTAGTGTTTTTTGCCCTGGTTGGTGTAGCTCAGTAAATTGAGCACAGGCCTGTGAACTTGGAGGATCGCAGTTCAATTCCCAGTCAGGGCACAGTTCCCAACAAGGGGACTCATGAGAGGCAACCATACATTGATATTTCTCTCCCTCTCTCCTTCCCTTCCCCTCTAAAGATAAATAAGTAAAATCTTAAAAAAGCTAAAAAAAAAGATGTTCTTTAAAAAAAGAATTCTAATGTTTTTTAAGTGCTATCAGCTTTTGCTTGTCTGTGTTTCATTTCTGATTTCTGTATGTTGACTGGTACCAACCACTACAGCTTACCTCATTAATTTCATCCCCTTCATTCTGTAGTGGATTGGAAAAGATACTTAAGTCCTGTCTATTCAGATGAAAATAAGCTTTGTGTTATATTTTATTGATATAAAAATATGTGGCAAGTGATTTACAAATAGTAATACAATATAAAATACCTTTGTTATAAATTAAAAAACTAATTGATTGTGACCAATTGCTTATATTTAGTTTTTGTGAAATTCTCATATATTGTTTCCACCGCCAACCTATTATTTCAATTCAGGTGTTATTTGACAATATTTTGTGCTATTTACAAAGCAGTGAGAAACATAACACATTTAAGTTTTCTTGGCCTTATTTACTCTTCTCTTTGTCAATTTCTTAAGCCTAGGAAGTCCACAAAATAAAAACTGAAGCCTCTCTTTGTAGTGATTGCCAATTTCCATTGTATAAGTACTCCCATCATAACCAATGCCAGGCTATCAAAGTGATTGATATCACTGAACAGAGTGCTAGAAGGGAACATGCAATAAGTAACACATCATTTCCACTATAAAAATAATAGGCATCAATAACTCCAACAGAATAGATTATAAGAAAATATAGTGAAATAATTAGAAAATAATGAGTCATAAACACATTTGTTTTGATATATTAATTTAATAGCAGGCTTATTTTTAATACTAGTTTTAATAATAGTTGTGTTAAGAAACAAATTGAAAATTTTCTATAAATTTAACCATCACCTTTTATCAGCACAGAAGAGCTGGATGTAGCACATCACTGCCTCACTATTCCCTGACCTGCACACTCTGATGCTGAGCCCTGAAATATGTTCTATCCTCAAGAATTTATGTTTTCCATGTATATTTGCCACTCATTCAAAGCTTCAGCTCTGTCCTCATTTAAAATTCCTTAAGAAGTAAACCAAACTCTACTAAATTTCCCATCACCTAATGATGTTGCCTCCATCGCACAGCACTGACAGCTCAGTTCCAGAGTACTCCTCTCAGGATTGACTCACCATGACAAATGGAAGACACCTAAAATTTGGCTTTAAGTGTACTTGGATTTGAGCCCCATCTTTTTTATGTGACCTTGGATAAAATACTGAATATCTTTAAACTGCCATTTCCACATCTATGAAATGAAGATAATAATTTCAAAATTATAGAATTTTGATTAGAATTTATGTATGGTCTAAAACATGCTCACAGAAAATGATTCATAAAGGTAAGACACATCTGCCTCCTTCTCCTTTTGCTCAAATGGAACTACATTTTTTTCAGAAAGGAAGAACAGGTCCAAGAGGCTTAAGAGGGAACTTGACAGTCAACCAAAGCCTTAGGTTTAAAGCTACCGAATGAAAAAATGAGCGTATCTACTGAATGTGCTTCTAGTTTATTTGTGATATTCTTTCTTATTTGCCACATATTTATATACAGGGTCCAGCAGAAGTAACAGCATTGAGTATGGTTGGTAGGGTATGTGAATGTCTCATATGAGATGGACAGCAGTTTGAATATTTTACCTAAAATGTCATATGGTATGCTTGAGTGTGATATTGTTATATTATACAACTTCACACATGATTTTGTAATAAAAGTTTTTATGTAATAAAAAGGGTTGTTGTTTGTGCTAGAGCTTGTATTTTTCCTGTGTGTCACTGGACATGGCTTCTATACAGCTGCCTTTCCTGGTACTCTGCCCAATTTGCCTATGGCCTTGAGCCTTCACAAAGCTAACTTTGTGCTGGTTCTTGATGCACATATTTCCCAGCCATTATACCAGTCTTTCTGGCTTGTGGTACTACCGCTCCCTACCTTTGGCAATACTGAGCTTCTCTGCCCACTTTTCCATGATCCCAGCTTTCCCCCATTTCTCAGTTGCTTTTGTTATTACACAACTCCCCAAATTTGCAATTCCAGTGCTGGTAATACTGAAATTGGGGAATACCTGGACAAGAAATGAAATACAGCAAAGCATGAGAGCAGAGGTCTGAAGAAGGAGGATCTAGTTCTGACTTTGACAGGAGCTAGTGCAGGCCTTTCAAGAAATCAATAAAGTGCTCAAAGCTATAGTTTCCTCAACTGAAAATGAGGCATAAGATTTCTCTGGGGTCCTTCCAGCTCTAACATTTAATGATTCCATGATTCTCATTTCAGTGTTGCTCTCAGCAACAGCAGTAAACTGGAAATATTGTCTCTCCCAGCCTGTTGCTTAAGCAATCCTTAATCAGTGGAAGCAACCTCAGTTATTTGTTTCATGTTTATATGAGTTCATGTATTACACAAGCAGGTAAGGCAAAGAAATGCTTGTAGAATTTGAGGAAACTATAATATACTTTTAATTTTAACATATAAACTATGTTTATCTATAAAATAAAACTTTATTTTTTTAAAGAAGCAAAAAGCAGTCTCTTGCATAATAAAAATAAATCACTAAACATTGTGAAGGTTTGTCAGGTAAAGCCTCAACCTGGAAGTTGGGACCAAGACATAAACTGAATATATGACAGATATACTGCTGTTTGTTGAAAACATCATTCTACTAAGGAAGAATTAGGCAAAATAGTAATAATTATGATGATAAATTCATCATAAATTAAATATATAATTAATTTCAAAATAAAATATTTCATTTTTTTACCTAAATCTAAAAGAAATAGGTGAAATAACCTAGTGAACTGTAGTATATTGCCACCAATATACTTCATGATTTATAAGTTAGTGGGTTCTTTATTCATCTATGTCTTTCTTACTTTATCTGCATATTTATATTGGTGTAATTGATCATTCCTCCTTAATTAAATCTTCCTTCTTTGAAATAGTTTATTAGTACACAGTCTTCTAACTTTATATGATATCTTGTCTGCCCCATGTTGGCAGCTCTTTTCTTTGTCACTTTTTAAAACCTCATTGGCTATGAATCCTCAGGGTTCTACTGCAGACCCTTTCTTCTTCTCAACCTATCCTTTTGTCCCTGGGTAAGCAGGTCCATTCCAAAATGTTCAAGTATCATCAGCAGAATGGTGATTCATACCTATTTTCTTGGATTTATATATGTATATTACATATTATTACTTAGTATCTAATACTTTTTGACACACACAGACAAATATATAGCACAACTGTGTGCACGTGTGTGTGTATAATACTTATAATTTACACCAGTATTCAAACATTTTGTCTATGGAGTCTGTTGTAACTTTCCTAAATTAAACACTTTTAAATCTTTATTTCCTCTGATAGTTCCTATACATCTGGTTGACAAAGGTAGAAACTTAAATGTTATTTTTGACCCCTTTCTCTCATACATTCCCCTATATTTCATCTTTTAGTAACTTGCCTTGGTCTTACACAAATACATTCTGCTTTCATGTCCAACCTTATTTCTCTGGTCTAAACTATCATTAGATATGGCAAGAGAGTGATGACAGGGTCTGACCCCTGAGTGTAGGCAGAGTGAGGTTTCTCCACACTGATCCCATCAAGCACTATTTTACTTTATTTTTAACCTTGGCCTATATGGACTTATTTATCTTTTCTATAAGAGATTTAAAAACTCACATATAAGATTTCTAACTGCTGCTCAATAAATTATAAGTCCTCAGTGAGTGAGGTTCATTTATGCTCTTAAGACCTTGTATAAGCTCTTCTTTAACTATATTATTTTTCCTTTTACTCTCATTCTGTGATTTATATCTCAAATTTTGGCTTAAACACTATATCAATATTTCCAGAAAGTTTCTCTGAATGCCCTAAAAAGGCGTTTTACATTCTCCACAGCACCCCTATTGCACAAATTTGTCTTTATTGTATCTACTGATTTAAATACACTTTGTAATCAAAACAGAGAGTATCTAGTAATATTGGCAGACTTGGCAAGTAAATATACAGAATTCCTATTTACAGTTGAGGTTCAGATTTTGAAAATTGTGTTTGTATGTTCCAATATTTATAACATCCTTTAAAAATCTGTGTTACCTGAAATTTAAATTGAACTAGACATCTAGTATTTTATTTGACAGCCTTATCTATAGATCTTGAAACAAACTTACCACATATTTCCTTTTCAATATATATTTAATAATACAAAATGGGAAATGAATTATTGTAAAATTTTATGTATTTTTTCAAAAAATGTAATACAATTTAATATATGCATTTGGAGAGTTAGCCATGAGTGCTCCTTGCTTTATGTAACAATACAGTCATTTTATGACCTATTATAGATTTGATTACATATGTGTCACTTAGTCATAACATTAACAATGGAAAATATGCTTGCATACAGGCCATTACTAGACAATGTAGGGACCATAGTTTGTTTATTTTTGTACTATTTTTTGTTTATTTTTATTTTGCTCATAGGTTACAGACAGAACCTGTCTAAACTTGCTGAGGGGAGCTTTCTTTGGTTTTCATTTCACACATCTACTCTCTGAACATTTCCCTCCATGGTACAGCTGTAGTGAGAAGCATCCAATTGCTTACAGAGGAGTGTACAAGGGCCATCTGGTCCCAACCTGGAAGCAGGCTTTAGGGAATAGAGCATGATTTCCTAACTTTCCACTCTGTCACTTTGATGCATGAATCCCAAAATCTTATATAGACTTGTTTTTTTCTAAATTATTGTCAAAGAAAATAGTTTTTTTCAATTTTATATCTTTAATGTTTACATAATTTTGTTATGATTTGAAATGTACTCCATCAAGTCCAATTTAAGAAAAATAAAGACTAAATATAGCAGATGACCTCTATTCATAATAAATAAAATTGTTAAAAGAAAATGATGAGAGGACTAGTAATAAATTTAAATGTACATATGGATTGCATCTTTTCAGGCTTTCACAAATTAGGCCAGTTGGCTTGTTTCCATTTAAGATGAGCACTAATGTTAATATAAAAGTGGATGTTTAAATCCTACAAGGTAACAAAAATAATAGATTAAGAAACTCCAAAGTTTGCCTCTCTATAAAAATCAATGAAATAACTAGGGTAAATGTGAGAATAAACTGTCTCAGAACTCTGAAAACTATCCAAAAGCTTACAGCAAACAGGGAAAATTCATTCAAGAAAAGTGTCTGCATCTTGGCAAGAATAGAGAGCTATATGTCATTTTAACTTAACCTTGTTCCAAGTCTCAATTCCCAGCTTAGTGGTAGCCTTGAAAATTACAGCCTGGGTTTCATTACAGGTAAAGGACAGAGCAGAACTAACCTCATTTGCAAATAATTTTATGTATTTATATTTATTTTTTTACATGTGTGTATATATGTATGTTTGTTTTGCTTCCAGGCAGCTATATATGGAAGACTGATTAAAAATGTTTGTCTTTATCTCACCCAACTCTGAATTTACCCAGTGCTAAAGCTGCTACCTGTGAGCATTTGTCCAAAACATATGGAGGAAAACATTTTACTTACTACTACCTGAGGCAATTGATAACAGATGGAACAAACAAAAGACTAAACAAATAGACTTTTCTGTAGGGAAAATTTGGGAAATGAGATGCTTTGGAGAATAAGGGCTTTGAAAAGCTTTGATACATTACTTGAAATCATGAAGATCACACACATGTCCATACTATCCATGTTATCAAGAAAGTCCTGAGAATACCCCAAGTGCTCACCTGTGTTTGATGTGGAAGATTTCAAGGAGTAAAGGCTAAGGCAGAGCTTTCAATTGTCTGGCTGGGTGTTAAATATGTGCTCTAACACAAAAACAGAGGCCCTTTGCAAAGACAGAGATTTTGGGGGGTGGAGGAAGCACTTCCTAAATCATTCCCATAATCCAGTATTACAATGCTGACAAAGCCAGATAAAGATGTCACAAGAATTCTACAGATCAGTATCTATTATAAATTTATATGCAAATATTCTCAACAAAAATACTAGTAAAGACAATTCAAGAGGATGTAAAGGAATCATACACTGTGACCAAGTGGAATTTATCCCAGAAATGCAAGGTTGATTCACCATACAAAAATCAACTGATGCAACATATAATATTAACAATAAAAAAAACACAATCATATCAATTGATGCATAAACATAATTTAGCAAAATCTAACACCCTTTTATGATAAAAAATTCTCCAGGAATAGAAACTAGAGATAGAACTAAGAACAAAAAACTTTCTCAATTTTTATAAAGGACATCTATGAAAAACTTAGTTTACATAGTACTTAACAGTGCAAAAAAAGCTTTTTCATTAAGACAAGGAATAAGATAAGGATGTCTTGTCTCCCACCTCTATTCAATATTTTATTGAAAACCTTAGCCTAGGCAATCAAAAACCATCCACATCAAAAAATAAAATAAAATAATCTCTATTTGTAGATAATATGATCTTTCTACTGTTGTTCAAGTATAGTTGTCTCCATTTTTACCCTACCACTCTCCCTGGTCCCACCCATCCCTGCCTCTTACCCTCAAACCTACCCTCTTTGGTTTTGTCCATGTGTCCTTTAAACATGCTCCTCAATGGCTCTTCCCCTATTATCCCTCTTCCCCCTCCCCTCTGTTATCTCTATTTGTAGATAATATGATCATAAATGTAGGAAATTCTGAAGATTCCAACACTAACATCCAAAACAATTAAATAATTAGAAATAAATGAAAGACTTGTAGAATGAAGATTACAAAACTTTATAGAAAGAAATTAAAGGTATAAATAAGTGAAAAGGTACCCTGCATTCATAGATTGGAAGACTTGATATTGTAATGGTAATAATGGCAAACCAAAAACACCAGAGCAACCCTCGCAGTGTCTGACCACTGTATGGGGGAATGAATGTTTGAGTGGCCAAGGCTCCCCTATAGCAACAATAGTTAAGTGTGGGGCCAAGTACTTCCAGCCAGGAAGGTAGACTATGCTTCTGTGAAGAAGGCAGGGATTTTGACTTTGTTCGGGTTCTTGGACACTGGTGTCTAAGTGATATTAATCTAAGACCCTTACAGCAAGCTGTTGTCATTAGGGGATTTAGGACAAATATGATTACCCATATCAAAAAAGTTTGATACTTCTATGGGTGGGGCCTTTCAGGTTATATTTCTGATGCCGGTGATGGAGGTCCCCACAGATGAATACCTTATACGTATTGAAATTTTGGAGCTGCTTGGAGCACAAAACTTCTCCACAGCCTCAGAGGATATGCCCACATACAACAAAAGATCTGAGACATACCAGTGGAGTTAATCCACTCTCACAGCCACCTAAATTTTTCAAGCACTGAAGAGTTAGTCAACAAATGCAATATCACCTACAAGGCAGAGAAAAACACACTACTTTCATAATTCAGGATTTGCTTCAGGCAGGAAGGTTACATACCACATCATCACAGTTTAAAAGCCTGGTCATGTTGGCAGACAGTAGACAACTATAAATTAAATAATTGGATGCCATTCTTGTCCTTGCATCTTTACCATAGTCAAAGTGGTAGCAACCCACCAATATGCTATTACTGATCTGGATATCTTTTTCTCAATCTCATTGCTAGATGAAGATTAGGACCAGTCTGTATTCACTGGGAATTTAGTAACAACTCCTCTGAAATATGCCACAAATGGGTAAGGCCCAATCCCCAACCAGCTCAATTATCTTGAGAAGTACTTGTCACCCACTATATTGATAATACTCTTATTACCAGAACAAGTTGACCTGACCCTATATAAAGTGATAGAACTATGACATGAACAAGCTGGGCTGTCAACCCTAAAAGATACAATGACCTGCTCAACAAGTGAAGTTTTCAGAAACCACCTGGGTTGGTAGATAATTTCTTATAAAATTAATCAGAAGTTGCTGTCCATAGCAGTCCCCACCAACAAGAAAGTGGCTCAGTGGCAGGCAGCTTGTTTGACTATGAGGGACAGCTTATACAGATTTGAGTACTTTTTGGACCTTTGATTCAACTTTACCATCAAGGACAGATAATTTTGAACAGGGATCCCAGCAAGAACAGTCTTTAGAGGTCATGAAAGACACAATACCACAGTCTGGCCATTGGGGCTGAGGGATCCTGCCAGCACCATGGGTCCTGATGACTCTTTTCATGCAGGTTGGAGCCTGTGGCAACAAAAGACTGCTACCAAGTGGGTCCCCCAGGTTTTGAATGGATAGATTACCTGAGGTGGGCATCTGATGCATTTCAGTTCCAGTAGTAGCATCTAGACTGCTATTAGGCCCTACTGGAAACAGAATGCCAGACTACCAATTTACAATATGTGACCTTAAGAACTGAGCTACCTAATCATATGTGGATACTCATTAATCCCAATGATAAGATAGAGCATGTTCTGCAAAGTTCTATCATCAAGTGAAATGGTACATTCAAAATCAAGGCAACCAGGGCCCCCCAAAATTAGCTGACTCAGTTGAACAAGTAACTGTCTTGCTGGAAGGAACTGAGTGTCCTGTAGCAGGTTTTCTTCCCACTAGCTGAGTGGGGCCCAGAATTCGAAAATAGTCCAGCTGATGTAATGATTTGGTTCATGGTACATCCATGAAACTCAAAGAGGATGGAGCCCAGTTGGTTACTACAACCATCTGCTCCAAAAATAACCACATTTTAAATGACAGAAGACAAGGACACTCTGCCCCATGGGCAAGCTCTATGTTGTAGTGGCAGCTGTGAACCCTATCCATTACAGAGTCATAGTTGTTGTAAACTGCTATCCATATGGTCCAGTGACTCAGGGATTAATTATTAGAACATTAATGGCTCCCTGTGTCAAGATAAGAACTATGGAAACAGTTTGCAAAATGAGAATAATATCTTTGAAAGAGAACATGGATGGGATTTACAAGTTAATCAAGCATGTGCTCAACAAATCACTGCAATATCACATTGGGTCCACCTCAGACAGAACATGGAAGTGCATGTTAAATGTAAGAATGACCCAAATCATGAAAACTCTCTAGAAGAAATAAAAACCAAATAAATTCCATAGTTCTAGACTCTCATTCCAGGCAGTACAATGTGGCAACCTGGGCCACATCACATGAAACATCGAACCCATGAGAGTGTGTCAAACTGACCACCACACTGAAATCTAGTCATCAGTTATGGATTCTGCTGGTGCTTCACACTGTAGACACATAGGTCAGATATGGGATTACCATTCCAATATGCCATAGATATGGAAAGAAATACTGTGATTAAAAAAAAACACTTTTGCCATGTATTAAAATGTCCAGCAAGCTTTCAGTCTGATAAAATACTTCACTAACTACACATCAGTGGATGTGCTTACATAACATAAGTTGGATGCTTCATGCTCTCTATCATCCCCAGGGAAATGTAATAACAGAATAATAGGAACTGCAGACTCATCTGGTGCTTCCATATGAGGGAAATCTGATAGGAAAGGTCAAATAATTTCTTTAAATTCTGTGAACATGTGTACATCACAATTGGTGACAACTTCTTTATAAAAGTAACTGAGTTTGGAGGCTAGCCACAGAAAGTTTCTATGGAATGTAAGAAAGAATAATAACATAAAGTACCTGAGATGCATGTGATCTTCTCCCCTATGGGTTTCTGAGTTCCTGGGAGAACATATTATTGGTACTCATATATTCACATAAGAGATATAGAGTTCATATGAGGGGAGGTCTAGACTAGTTAAGGAAACAGCTAAGCTAGGTCCATGGTTGGAATAATGGAGCATATGAGATTAAGATGTTCCTTTCTCTGGGAGTTTCCATGAATTAAAGGAAGCCAAATAGGGAGGTTGAGCTCTGTTTCAAACAAACTGACTATGGAATTGCTGTCAAGGAATTTGAGATAGAATAGGTGCTGGATCTCCTTTTCTGTAAAGACTGGGATGCTTATGAATTTTACCAGTGGTGTGGAGAGGTACTTCCTTCTCTTAGTTATGAGTACTCTTTTAGAGACAGTGACTAACACTGCCTAATTAGGGATGTGCTTATCTAGAGCCCATAGGTGAAGTCTTGACATTTTAAATCCGACTTTAAAGTCGATAAATGACTTTATTGCTTTTATAAGTTTTATTTTAAGAAGAATATTTCTAAATAAAGGTATCACTGAACAGTAATTCTAGTTATGGTAAATAAAACTACTTAAACTCAGACAACAGTGACATACAAGAGCATTTCCAAACACAGATATAACAATTTAAAACTCTACCTTCTTTACAATATCTATCTACAAAAAGAGGAACAGAGGAAACAGGAGGAAAAGCATTACATAAAATTGTTTTCTAGTCTATTTCACTTTCTGTTTATGTGGGACAAAATGGTAAACATCTATCCTAAGCTTTGGTCATATTCATTTCCCCTTGTGTTATAGTTGATATTAATAGTTGATTCTTTTCTGTAAAAAAAGGTGCATTTGACACAATAACTGTCACATACTAAAATAGTATTATCCGATTGCCACAAATAGAATGATAAAATTCCCAAAATAAATTTATTAAAAGAAAAAGGAGACCACTTGCCAGAATACAAATGAAAATGAAAAAAGAGAAAATTAAAGTGGAAATATATTTCTCCACTTGTTTTTCAAATTACCTTATTTTTATGTAAATATTCTTATCCTACTCATTCTTAAAATGTGTAAGACAGCAGTGAAATGGACAGCCTTTGAATGAAGATATGATAATAATTTTATTAAGCCTGCTATTATAGAAAAAATTGCATTTATCTTTTTTTTTAAAGATTTTATTTATTTATCTTTAGAGGGGAAGGGAAGGAGAGAGGGAGAGAAACATCAATGTATGGTTGCCTTTTGTGTGTCCCCTGCTGGGAACTGGCCTGCAGGGAACCAGTCTGCAACCCAGGCATGTGCCCTGACTGGGAACCGAACCGCGATTGTCTGGTTCACAGGCCCGCGCTCAATCCACTGAGCTACACCAGCCAGGGCTGCATTTATCTTTTGAATCAGGAAACCAGGAATAAAATTCAATGAAATCTTAATGTGTTTATATTCCAGAAATGCATTTTATCTTATGGCGTGCACATACATTCTAAATTAAGACAAGTTAATTAAACAGAAGAACTTCAGGAACTTAGTGTTCTGATATTATCTTCATTAATTTGCTTTTAAAACATTTTCAAAATGTGTTTCACTTTGTAGCTCTGAGCTTTACTCTGCTACACTCCGTTTGGGTCAGAAAGCTTTGTTAATTGTTGTCTTCTTTTTCTTGTGCCCACCTACTCATGCTTACTATATTTATTCATTATGGGAAAATGATATAATACATTTTGTGGAGTTAGACCCATCTAAATAATGAAAATGGTGGTCCATCTTAACATCTTTTAGAGACTAATATTTCCTCAGTGATCAGACTATTTGCTGTATAATAAATAATTTAATATTGTTGAGATGTTAATATTAAATGGTTAGTGTGGTATGGTTGGCTCTTTATATAAGAGTGTAATTTTCATTATTAGAGACATGTTCAATTACTTTATAGAGTTTCTATTTTTTTCTGTTACATACTGGATTTGAACCAGGCATTTACGGTGAATAAACTCTAGTATAGACTATTAAGGAGGCTTGTGGCTAGTTTCTCTCCCTACTTATGGCACATAATTGTCCTTGAATTCAGAGAATATGGACTTATTTTTATCTATCATTTATTACCCTCAGCTATTGTATATTATCATTTATAGGTGTCTGAAACACTATTGAATTTTATTCTAAGCAAATTATTTTTTAATGTGAAAGTTCCATATATAGACTTTAACATTTTATTGTGAAAAATATTATAATAAAAATTGTGTTTTATTCTCTCTCATATTTGGAAATTTTATTTGTGTGTGTGTTTGTACATGTGTGTGTCCTGGTCAGTCTTCTTAGAATAATATTCATTGATATTTACTGCCTATTTCCTGGCCAAAAAATTATATCACTTAAGCCCCACAGCAAATTCAAAGGGTTTCAGGAGAGTTTGACTTTTGATTCCAGATTTTTAGCAATAATAAAAGAATTCTTGTGAAGAAGCTCTGGTTGCATCTTCTTCATGGTTAATCTCCATTTTCATTTTGATTTTCCCACTGTCTGAGCAGAAATCTTCAAATTATTTTTTCCCTTCCACAAAGCACCAAGCTAAACCTTCCTTTGGGGATATTGAATATTAACTGTTGTGAGTGAATTTGTTCATCTACTGTGTATGTCCCCAGGTCAATTCGATTGCTGAGAAAGTCTTCCCTGCTTGCCTGGAAGTTGAATGTGTCTTAAAGGCCAAACACTTTTTCCAAAATTTGACTCCTCATTGGTAAAGTATTATCCCAGGGTACCATTGAAGTCCATCCCTGCCCAGGCTTTGGCTCACAGAACTGACAGGGTGGCGTGGTAATTATTGGAGGAGACTTTGGAGGGGTAGTTATGAAACATTTTAGGTGATGAGGCTTCAGAACTTGTTTTTAGAGCATGGTCTATATTTCTAGTTTTATTTTTAAGCCTAAATTAGATAGAACATTAGTAACAAATCTTAAGTGTGTTAAATCGATAGTCTACATTTTGAAATAGAAAACTCAAAATAAATTTATATTTTGTATAAGGGAGAATAAACTACCTCACTGTTGTGTTTCTTTTTTTATTAATATTATACTGTATTATAGAAAGTTATTTCCTATAATGCATCTTCTATGAACTTCACTTCAAAATATAGGTGAAGAGAATAAATAACACAATTGGGGACATAAGTACAAAAATATGATAAAAATAAATATTTTAATCTGTTTTAGTGATTTTTATTATACTCTGAAAGTAAACTTAACAAAATGTTGTTTAATTAAATTTTTCCAAATAATCCTCAGTGAGAAGAGTATATTCTTCAATTTGTAGAATTTGTTTTCAGATTATTTTATGGAAGTTATGTTGGAGAAAGGAAGGGGAAAAAGAAAGAAAAACACTTCTAATTATTTTGCAATTTGCTTTCATTTAAATCAGAGTCTAATTTGTTGTCACAATAGGTTAAGAGAGGCTACACAAACAAAGGTAATGAATTCAGTGTGTTTCAGGACCAAGGGCTAAAACTATATTTACTATAAACATGCACTATATTCAACTTTATAACTGGAGAAAAAAAGAAATGCATTCTTGAAGTAGTAAACATAAACAAATATAAATATAAAATTAAACAAATTCAATTTAAATTATCTGTACAGGCATTTAAGTCAATATTATAAACAGCAGTGACCCTATTTCATTTTATTATTTTAGCAAAAAATTAAAACATTTGTAATACCACATTGATTTGTGCCTAATCTGGAATAGCCCTTTTTTATTAATATCCTAGTAAACCCCAGGAAATGGGGCCATAGGCCACAGATTAGTGCCAAAATACATATGAAGCCAGTTGATTTTACTTATTAAGACCATACAAGGTTCCTAACCCTGTTGCGTTGAACAAACACAGGGCCAGCTGGCTCACAGGCATTCATTCATAGAAACCTGTTTGCTC